>NC_064648.1:88494605-89857436 GCF_023864345.2 Schistocerca serialis cubense | reverse complement strand
ATAATGGTCACTGCTGCAGATGCCATCATGAAATCTCCAAAGAATGGATGGGAAAGATCTGGGCTGCAAATGGAAAGGTCAATGGCCAAATGAGACTCACAAGCCACACAGAAGTGTGTGGGAACACCAGTATTCAAGAGGCAAAGATTGAGCTTTGCAAGCAAGTTTTTGACAACTTTGCCACATCCAGCAGTCTTAGTTCTATCCCACAAAGGGTTGTGGGCACTGAAGTCACCATTAGGAAGAGTGTGTTACAGATAGCAGATTCTGGAGATATCTTCACACGAACAGCCACAACTTTCGTAGTCGTGTTGAGTGGTACGTGTTTGCTGCAGACGGAGTCTAAAATTTATGTGCAAACACCACCTGATGCTCTTTCAGTCAGTGTAATTCTTAAAATAACCCCAAAAGTCGCAGGGAGTAGATGTCTGCACTGCTGGGAAACAAGTTTCCTCGAGAACCATGGGGAAAAAAACAAAACAACAACAACAACAACAACAAGGAATGTGCACAAAGGATGTCATAGCTCACCCAAGTGGCGGAAAAAAACAGCTACAGTTCCGCCGGAGGGCCACACTACCAGGATCTCGTGGGTGCATGAAGAGACCAAAGAGGCAGGTCATGCCTCAATGCCACCTGCTGTGAAAATACACCAGCAATACACATTTGTTCCAAAACAAAGTGCACAGAATGGTCATAGGGCCCACCAGGAACACTGCTTCGGATACAGAGGTGGAACACACAGGGTCTGGCGACATGGGGGCCATCAGAATCTCCCCCTTTTTGGAGGACTTCAATGATTTAAACTTTTGCAAGGGCGCACCTGCCTCAGATTTTGGGACAGAGGAGGAATGTGAAGTCCTACGACCTGTAAACTGTAGCTCCTACAGGTCAGCAGAGTACTGGGAAGGGAATGCCCCAAGGAACCCCTTCCTGGTAAAGGGTGCCGGAGGGTGTTGCTTCTCTGGTTGGAGGTTGGGGACTGATGTCACTGCAGACAGGGAGTTGACATTCCCAAGAGAGCTGTGGGGGAAGAAGTTGGAAGAGGATGTGCAGGTGTAGTTGGGTAGCTCTAGGGTCAGACATAGAAGACACAGAGCAATGGCACAGTCACTAAAGTGGATGACGCCATCGTAGCGGTAGCACATGTCACTGTCATAGGTGTAATGTGTAAGTGACCATATTTCTTCTTGGCCCTTTTATACGTGGGGTTGTCAAGGGTCTTTTACTCCTCAATTTTCTTTTTGCAATTGAAAACAGTGCAGTCTGGGAACACTGAGAAAGGCATTCTCCAAGTTGACACAGATTCGAATGGTGGGGGATGGGTGGGCACAAGGAGCATTCGTGTCAACTGATGGCCACAGTCCCTACAGACTGGGCTAAAGTTGCAATGCAAAGACATGCATCTGAATCCCATGCATTTGCAACACTGCATAGGAGGAGGAATATACCGCTTTACAATCGCAGTGTTACATCATACCTCAGGCAATGAGTCACTTTCAAATGCCAATATGTAGGCTCCAGTATCCACTCTGTTGTCTTTTGGTCCTCACTGGACACAATGGATAAAATGTGCACCTTGTCGCTTCAAATTAGCAAGCAGCTCGACACCAATCTGTAATAGGAGGTCTTGATGGAAAATCATGCCCTGTATCATATTCTAACTTTTATGAGTGGTCGGAGTGACAGGAATATCATCCAGCTTGTCGCAGGCGAGTAGTGCCTGTGGAGGAGGCTGTTTAACAAAAATGGAGTCACTTTGAATTTTTGAAATAGCTGCCACTTCCCCTAACCTATCCTCGAGATGTTAAACAAAGAAAAAGGCTTTGTAGTCAAAAAGGAATCCTCTCCCACCTCAGAACAAACGAGGTATTTGATGGGAGTATTTCTCACCTTGTCTCCGAGTACTACATTTTCCCATGGCATAACCACAGGAGGGAACATTTTGTGATCATACCTCTTCGCATAGTACTACATCTGAGTTTCAGAAGAGGCTGCTGTGCAGCCATCAGCAAAAGAAAGTTTAATTTGCCTCGTGTGAATCTTCCACCATGGTACCAACTACTCTGAATGGGTGTTCTCCCCATGGGTGCCACCCACCCACAGGAGTGGCTACCTAGCCAGTAAACTGTTGCGCAGAGCCCCTGTGCGGCAGTCATGATGGGCATATACTCCTCAGCCTGAACTAGGAGTTTCCAGGTCAGGGCACCAACAGTGCAATCCCTGTATGGTCTGGGGGCTACCACTGTGCAGGTACTTGATCAACACCCCCCCCCCCCCACCCTCTCCCACAACAGAATGGCTACCGTGCTGGGTTTTGGCCATAGTACCATTGCAAGAAAGAAGCATATAAAGAGAGAATATATGCCATATATACAATATATGCCATGATGGAGGACTTTCCCTGCAAGATACACACTTTTGTAAAATTTAGAAAAGGAGTATCAATTCAGATCCAACAAGGGTACCATACAATTAATATCGAAAAGGCGCTGAAGGTAATAAAATGAGTCAGTGAAACACAAACCAGATCCAAGCACGATTGGCACAAAGAAGACCATTCAAAGGAAAGGCAAAGAGAAAAAAATAGTAGTATAAACATAGACTTGCAGCATGGAACTGAAAGTAGTGCTGCAAGGGCTGGGGCCCCATGGTGGCCAGGCGTGTACTCAAAAAACGGGATGTGAGCCCCTAGGGGGGTAACAAGAGGTAGTCAAAGCCCGGCAGAGGCTGCAGTTAAGATTTCCAAGGTCAAGGTGATACTGGGTGACCAGAGCAATGTTGGTTGATGGCTGTTTGACAGGTTTACTGCTGTCAACAGAGCAGATGGCATGGGAGATTCGTTTATGGATGAGCTAGATAGGATATTGTCTATCAGTAACGACTATGGCAAGGTTGTTGGTATCTTTCGACAATCCCTGCTTTCCACTGCAGACATGCCATCTGTGGGTGGTGAGGCTGTAAGGAAAAGATTTTTTGACACGGAATGGGTGACAGCTGTCAAAGTGGAGTTGGTGGATGATGCGCTTCATATGGGCAGACATATCTATGAAGCCATCTGAGAGGTGGGTGGCTACATACAGGAAGGTGGCTCAGTGAGTTGAGAAGGACCAGATGAAACAGCTTTGGGAAAAGGTTTGACGGAATGAAGAGTAAAGACTGTCCTTCCCATGTCGAGTTCGTGAAAATGTCATCAATGAACCTGAACCAGCGGAGATATTTCAGGTGTTGACTGGATAGGAAGGATTCCTCCTGTTCGCCCATACATAAATTGGACAGGGTGGTGCCATGCAAGTACCCATGGCAGTACCATGGATTTGTTTGTAGATTTGGGCTTCAAAAGTGAAAGAATTATGGGTCAGGATATGGTTGACTAGGTGCATTAAGAAAGAGATGGTGATTTTGGTATCAGTAGGGCATTGGGAAATCCAATGTTCCACAGCTGCAAGGCCATGCGCATGGAGGATGTTGATGTACACGGACATCACATTCACAGTGACCAACAAAGAGTCTGGTGGTAACGGGACAGGAACTGTGAAGAAAGTGAGAAATGTCTTAAATGCAGGGTGGAATGTTACAGACAATAGTTTGATGGTGTTGGTCAACAAAGGCAGAGGATTGTTCTGCGTACCAAGCCACAATGGGACAACACAGTAGGGAGATCTGAGGGGTTTTGTTTGTAAAATTGGTAAAAGGTATGAGTGCAAGAGGAGGGGAGGGGGGGGGGGGGAGTCAGGAGGGAGATGGATTCAGGTGTCAGGTTTAAGATACTGAGGAGCCACCTGAACACCTATTGGACTTTTCGGATTTGGATCACAATTGTAAGTTATGTATTAAGAGGTGCCAGAAAGTTGGTGAGGCCCTCAGCCACAGTCACTATAATTCATGATGACTATGGTGGAGCCTTTGTCTATGAGAAAAATAATAATGTCCCAATTGTTTTTCAGGTTTTATTAAAAAACTAAAAACCTGCCTCGATTGTGAAAAAAGCACCTAGTGTTAAGTGTTAACCCAGGTTTCGGTGTAGATAACTACACCTTCTTCTGAACAACAATAAAACCCACAAGTGCCTAAGAAGACCTTTGTCAATGATTAAAAGAACGCCGAAACCTGGGTTAACACTTAACACTTGGTGCTTTTTTCGTAATCGAGGTGGGGTTTTAGTTTTTCAATATGTTGAAGGGTCTTGTTTTTCAGGTTACGATCTTATCACCCACAACCTTATCATCCTTCCCACAGACAAAGGCAGCACCACAGTGGTCATATTTCTTAGTGACTTTGTGGCTGAGGCTCTATCAACTTCCTGGCACCTCTGCACACAAACCTTACAACCATGATCCCACCCCAAAAGTCCCTCAAGCAGCTCCTCAAGGCCTTACATCCAACCCAAAATGTGACACCGAACCCATCTCCTTCCTGACATCAGCAACCCCCTGCACTTCTATATTTTCCCCACTCCCTGAACTCCACAAACCCAACTACACGGATCTCCTTACTTCTTGTACCATGGTGGCAGAGTAAAATGCTCCCACAGAAAGAACCTCTGGCTTTGTTAACCAACATTTCTGAATCACTTTCCCTAACCTCGCACCCTACATTCAAGAAGTTGCTGATCTCCTTAACCACCTCTCCACAGTTCCTGCCCTGCCATAGGACTATGTGAGTTTTACAGTCTAATTGTTTCATTTTCACTTTTCATTTATACTCTAATCATTATTATTACCAGTTTGTCATATTTAAACATATTTCTTGTCTAGAAGATTTTCTATAATGAGTTATAGAAGCTTGAACAAGGCCAAAATTTTTGCTGAACATTAAGCAGATCCACATCTACATCTATATTCTGCAAACTACCATGAAGTGCATGGCAGAGAGTATGTTCCATTGTACCAGATATTAGTGTTTCTTCTTGTTCCATTCATGTATGGAACATGGGAAGAATGATTATCTGAACGCCTCTGTGCACGCTGTAATTATTCTAATCTTATTCTTACGATCACTATGTGAGTGATATGTGGAGGGGCGGGGGCTGCTGTATATTCCTGAAGTCAACATTTAAAGCTAGTTCTTGAAACTTTGTTAACAGACTATCTTCAAGAGCCTGCCAGTTTAGTTTCTTCAGTAGCTCTGAGACACACTACATGGATTAAACAAACCTGTGACCATTTGTGCTATCCTCCTCTGTATATGTTCAATATGCCCCGTTACTCCTATTTGGTATGGGTCCCCCACACTTGAGCAACATTCCAGAACTGGTCGCATGAGTGATTTGTAAGCAATCTCCTTTGTCGACCGACAGCATTTCCGCATACTCTACCAATATACCTAAATCTATCACATGCCTGCTGCAAATTATCAAAGTTCAGTGATTTCTAGTCAATCAATAAGTAGATGATGATTCAAATGGAGAAGAAATGAAGGACAATGATGACACAAATCATGCAGGTCATGCTCCAAATAAATATGTAAAAAGTTCTGGCAGAGTATCTTGCAGAAGCTCCTAGGCATTGTAAAACAGATTTTGCTAACATAGGCCGCAAACTTCAGGGAATAATTACTGCCAGGAAAATAATTCAAGAAATTTTTCACTTGTGAAATTGTTGGGGAAGTTGTCGACTATACAAATGAAGAAGATAAAAGAGAAAATGTATCTCTTACTAGTGATTCTGAAATATATGGTTTGATGTGAATTTTAATGGAGTTTACTGGGGCAACAATACTTTGCTACCTTATTTAGGGTCAAATTTATTGAGAACAGCAGTATATAGAGGAACTATGAGTTAGATACGAGCTTGTCAACTACTGAAAAATCCTCCTTTTGATGATAAGGGCACCAGGGCAGAAAGATATGTAATTGACAAATTTGTGCTGCTGTGTGAAGTATTTAGAAAACAGAAGTATTTTGGAAGGGGCATTTCATGCGAAATCAACCAATTAAAACAAAAAAAACTTAAAACTTGTTTTACAATTTTGTCATATTATTCTATCTTAAAATGGCTATATCTAAAAACTGTGACATACAGACCTGAAATTTATAGTTTTATGTAGTTTATTATAAGCTTTAGAATTAAAAATAATTAAAACACAATTTTTTCCAGACCAAACTTCCTTTAAATGCTGAAAATTTCAATATCGTTTTCTTTTTCTGTTTCGAATATCAATCTTTGGCAACGGCCTTGCCGCAGTGGATACACCAGTTCACGTCAGATCACTGAAGTTAAGCGCTGTTGGGTGTGGCCGGCACTTGGATGGGTGACTGCCCGAGTCGCCATACGCTGTTGCCCTTTTTCGGGGTGCACTCAGCCTCGTGATGCCAATTGAGGAGCTACTTGATCGAATAGTAGCGGCTCCGATCACAGAAAATCATCATAACAAGCGGGAAAGCGGTGTGCTGACCACACGTCCTTCCTATCCTCACCCTCACCTGAGGATGACATGGCGGTCAGATGGTCCCAATGTGCCACTTGTGGCCTGACGACGGAGTGTTTAATATATTAATCTTTATTACTCATACACTATTTCTGGGATTACAGACGTGTCCAATTTCACCAATCTGTTTTGACCCATGACACCAATATGGAGGAAATGACCATTTCAGCATCTACAATATGGCGCCTATGACATCACTGCATAAGCACGATAACAAAGACGAAAATACATATGGGGGTGGGGACAAGCTAAATATAAACATACAGACACATACACCAGGATCAAAAAGGACAACAAAAAAATAATGAGAAACACAAAATTCCCACATTACGCTACACCCACAAAATCCATAGGAATTGGTCACTTCCATTCAACTTCATAGCTCAACCCCAAGTGTTGATAAAAAACACCTACTAATACAAAAATTGGAATCTGGCACTTACCTTGACCAACACCTAAAACAACAAAAATTGGAACAGGACACTCCCTTAACCTATATAGGTCAACCGTAGGTGACGATACCAAACACAAACACCTACAACTGTGATAAATGAAACCAGACCCACAACACCTCAAAACCCCACAAAACATCACAACTCACAAACAACAGACCCACGAAAATGACTATTTACCAACAAATTCCAGCACTACACAATAAGTTGGGGAACACAACCCCCCCCCCCCCCCCGCCGAAAAAGCCCACAAATAAAAACCACAAAATAAACGAAACTCAATCACACATTAAAATTCAAAAACAACTGCAACAAGAAAGATCCTCTGCAACATAATCAAAACAACCCCTCAAACCCATCCACAACCAATAACCCCCCCCACATACCAAGCCCCTCAACTAACCACCCTTGGCCTTTACACCTTACTGCCCTCAGAAAAACACTAAAAATACATTAATCCTCAGGGACACACTTCCACCAGCAATACTCATCTAAATGAAATTTCATGTTAGAAGAGAGCCTCTTCTCCCTCCCTATGACTGATTTAACCGCCCCTCCCCTCCCCAGCATCTGACACTGAAGTACTCCCCTCTATACACTCTTCAATTAACCCCACAAATTCCCTCTTAGTACGCACCTCCGAAAACCTGAAAACACAATCACCATTCCCAACCCACAACATAACACCCCCCCCCCCCCCCACACACATCCATAAACCAACTGGAGGCTTATGCCTTTCATACTCCCTCTTCCCACACTGTGATTAGTATATCTCAACCACCACCCAGAGCCTGCCCAAATTACCCCTATACTTCATACTTAGAACACACTTCCTACAAAAAGATAACAATCTAACACCGTCCTTTCACTCAGGCCAGCCTCATGCACACAAAAACTAATCGAGGACCTGTAACAGAAATAGTACATCATCAAAACAATCTCTCTGATTCATAATCTAGATTTCTCGAACCAGGTACTGCATCTAAAGGAGCGCCAAAGGTTGTCCTTTCGACACCGCTACATGTACCCGTCCCTGGTTCGATACGCCAAAACTCTCGCCTACCTGGTATTTTCTCTGCAGCACTACATTTGACATTCTCTGCTATCAATCCAAACATCTGCAAAAACTTAATCATATCTGTAGTGTTGGCAGAAGAGCCAACACTGTGTTGCTAGAGGCGGCCAAAATGCACGCGTTTAATTACACGCTGACTGGCGTGAGGTCTGGAACAGTTAAGGGAATTAATAGTAGCAAATAAAGTACGTAGTTGATATAATAAACTTTAATCCACAATTGTAGAACATCTCTCATTACGGTACATGCTTATTGTTGTTGTGGTCTTCAGTCCTGAGACTGGTTCGATGCAGCTCTCCATGCTACTCTACCCTGTGCAAGCTTTTTCATCTCCCAGTACCTACTGCAACCTACATCCTTCTGAATCTGCTTAGTGTATTCATCTCTTGGTCTCCCTCTACGATTTTTACCCTCCACGCTGCCCTCCAATACTAAATTGGTGATCCCTTGATGCCTCAGAACATGTCCTACCAACCGATCCCTTCTTCTGGTCAAGTTGTGCCACAAACTTCTCTTCTCCCCAATCCTATTCAATACTTCCTCATTAGTTATGTGATCTACCCATCTAATCTTCAGCATTCTTCTGTAGCACCACATTTCGAAAGCTTCTATTCTCTTCTTGTCCAAACTATTTATCGTCCATGTTTCACTTCCATACATGGCTACACTCCATACGAATACTTTCAGAAATGACTTCCTGACACTTAAATCAATACTGGATGTTAACAAATTTCTCTTCTTCAGAAACGCTTTCCTTGCCATTGCCAGCCTACATTTTATACCCTCTCTACTTCGACCATCATCAGTTATTTTGCTCCCCAAATAGCAAAACTCCTTTACTACTTTAAGTGCCTCATTTCCTAATCTAATTCCCTCAGCATCACCCGACTTAATTAGACTACATTCCATTCGCCTTGTTTTGCTTTTGTTGATGTTCATCTTATATCCTCCTTTCAAGACACTGTCCATTCCATTCAACTGCTCTTCCAAGTCCTTTGCTGTCTCTGACAGAATTACAATGTCATCGGCGAACCTCAAAGTTTTTATTTCTTCTCCATGAATTTTAATACCTACTCCGAATTTTTCTTTTGTTTCCTTTACTGCTTGCTCAATATACAGATTGAACAACATCGGGGAGAGGCTACAACCCTGTCTTACTCCCTTCCCAACCGCTGCTTCCCTTTCATGCCCCTCGACTCTTATAACTGCCATCTGGTTTCTGTACAAATTGTAAATAGCCTTTCGCTCCCTGTATTTTATCCCTGCCACCTTTAGAATTTGAAAGAGAGTATTCCAGTCAACATTGTCAAAAGCTTTCTCTAAGTCTACAAATGCTAGAAATGTAGGTTTGCCTTTCCTTAATCTTTCTTCTAAGATAAGTCTTAAGGTCAGTATTGCCTCACGTGTTCCAGTGTTTCTACGGAATCCAAACTGATCTTCCCCAAGGTTGGCTTCTACTAGTTTTTCCATTCGTCTGTAAAGAATTCGTGTTAGTATTTTGCAGCTGTGACTTATTAAGCTGATAGTTCGGTAATTTTCACATCTGTCAACACCTGCTTTCTTTGGGATTGGAATTATTATATTCTTCTTGAAGTCTGAGGGTATTTCGCCTGTTTCATACATCTTGCTCACCAGATGGTAGAGACATGCTTCACAATATTAATTATCAAATGCTATGGCGCCTTGCTAGGTCGTAGCAAATGACGTAGCTGAAGGCTATGCTAACTATCGTCTCGGCAAATGAGAGCGTAATTGTCAGTGATCCATCTCTGGCAAACTCTGCTGTACAACTGGGGCGAGTGCTCGTAAGTCTCTCTAGAACTGCCGTGTGGTGGCGCTCGGTCTGCAATCACTGGCAGTGGCGACACGCGGGTCCGACGTATACTAACGGACCGCGGCCGATTTAAAGGCTACCACCTAGCTATAGTGTGGTGTCTGGCGGTGACACCACAATATCCTCCTCCATTTCCGCCCACAACCTTGCGTTACTGAACTACATCATATCCATACCTTACAAAAGAAGCCACACAAATTAAACGTCGTACTGCACCACAAACAACAAAGCATAACACGTATCTAAAACGCAAAAAATATAAATTTGGTAACTCACAAAAGAGTTTCAATCCTTCAGTCACAGCCACTGCCAACAACTCCACTCTGTCAACGTCAAAGCTCAAAATGAACCCAATACACACTCACAGACACACACAGTGCACCATCAAGCACAACAAGATGACATCTACAAACACAACCAACTCGTAAACTAAACTCCGGGCCATAATGACGCCACACACCACAAGACCCTTATGCCACAAGTCAAAGCAGACAGGTGGGATCAGATGCCTCTGTTGACCCCTATTTCCTAACATGTACACCAAATTTTATGATGGTATTCCGAAGGTAAAAATTCTCTTAACATTCATCACCACTGAATATAAATACCACAATCTGGCAGTAATTGTGTCAGTGGAAAGACAGTGAATGAGATACAAGTGCAAACGCGCGGAACTGCAACATTAGTGCTGTTGTGTTGGCAGAATGAAACTGCACTTACTTTCGAACATGCCTCGTACCTGGTCGTAACAACCTCTTGGAAATCCTGTAGAGGTCTAGGAAACCTCATGTAGGTCCTAGACTCTATGAGGGGAAACTTATTATCTACCTCCCTGTGGCAGAGGGACTAACATAACTATACAGTGAAGACATTAATTTATTTCTTATAAAGTTCTCAACCTATTCCTCAAAAATATTTTTATAATATAGAGCATGTTTGAGTTTAACTGAATATCCTGATAAAATTTTCATCTAAAGTGTCTATATCATTTATAATAAAAAGAAAAAAAAAAGAGAAAAAAAAAAATCTAAGGCAAGTCAGTTGCACCAGTCCTTGACATGTAAGATTTTCATGTGTCTTTTACACCCATCAATGAAAATAACGCTTCGTACAACATCCATTATAATACTATTACAATAGTAATATACAAATGTTATACATCATGTGTTAAAGAACAGCCTTAACATTTGTTGGTAAAATTCCTTCACTTAACGACCAAGAGCAAGTGTTTGTATACCTTTGTTAGTGCTAACAGACAAGCAACACTATGTGAAGTAACCACAGAAACCAATGTGGGATACCAGTAAGGACAGTGCTGCAAAATTTGGTGTTAATGGGCTATGACAGCAAACTACTGGCACAACCGCCTTTACTAACAGCACAGCATCGCCTGCAGTGCCTCTCCTGTGCTCGTGACCATATTGGTTCGACCCTACATACAACAAGAAGTAATCAAACAGCTGAAGTAATCCTTCACTGGCTTGAATTGAAAAGGGTAGTTCTCAGTTATGAGAAATCTAACACAATAAAAATAAATTAAGAAAAGCAAATGAACTGACCAACTTTGGAGATCTAGAAGTAAGAGTAGTTGAAAGTATAAGATTTTTAGGGGTAACTGTAGGCATTTGTTTTGACTGGAAAAATCATATTGCAACATAAGCAATAAACTTACTCAGACAAATTAAGCCACTAATAAGTGGAGATGATCTGCACAGGGAGTACTTTTCTCACTTCAATGCTATAATGAGCTATGGTATAGAAATCTGGGGTCACTCAATTGAAGCAGTTAAAATATTAAAATTACAAAAGAGAGCAATCAGAACAACAGAAAACATAAGAACAAGAGACTGCTGCATGCCTCTATTAAAAAAATATAAGATTCCATTTTTATACAGTTTGTATTTATACAAAATTTGATAATACAGAAGCACCCAATTCTGCCCATCTCCTTTGACGCATGACATCCCTATTCCCAGTATATACGATACCATAAAGTCACTAAATACACCCACGAACACAGATATTTAAACATAAGAATTATTTCACTTCAATAATAAAATGGAACTAATACTGATGTGAAAAGTAGAGGGTCTTGGGTGGGGTCAAGCTGAACATACAGTAAGAATGTCAACACACACCTCTCCCCCCCCCCCCAAAGGGGGGTGGGGGTGGCAGAAGGAAAAGTGGATGGTGTGAATGTCAATTTCCAAGCACTGATGATACTTCTGTTAAGCGGCTGTATAACTAGAGAATTTTAATTTTATATGCTACATTGTCACACACAGCAGCAACCAATCAATGACTAGTAAACTTCATTGTGACATCCATATACAGTAAAAAACTTTCAAACCAGCAACAACATGACAAACTAACATTTTCAAAACCAAAACTACATCGGTAGCCAATGACTAACAACACTGAAATAATACACGACCAAGACAGCAACAAACGCCAACGACATCAAATAACATGCAGTGCTAAGGTCAATACTGCATCAATATCATTCACAAATAATTTGGAAACAAACACCACACACTAGAGTGTGCCAACACTTACTCCAACATGCCATTTGCAAATAAAATCCATTTCTAACCGCTTCGCCTCAATGACGTTACACGACTGAACGCAGTTACGTCATGGGTCAAAGCAGATGGCTGGAATCGGACCTTTCCATTGACAGAAAAATTTCGCAAGTTGCTTGGGACCATAAAGATAAATTCCATGGAAATCAAGATATACACCACTACCACATCAGAAATCACACAAAATTACGATTTCCACAGAACAACAACACAACTTGAGAGAAGCAATGGTTACATGGCAGTAAAATTTTATAGCTGTTTATGAATGGACATCACTAACGCCAAATCGAGAGTCAAATTAATATATTTGATCAAACAGTTACTACTAGAAACTCCTTTATATTCATTCAGAGAATTTATCATGAAAATAACTGAAACAGGCAGAGTTTTGAAATAAAAATGTACACAGGAAGAGAGGAACATCAAAAGCAAAATGAGATGACTTCTAAAGAGCATTACTATACCTAAATGTCTTAACTTTGGTGGATTATAGTAACATTGCATTCAATTTTTTTATTAATGTAAACAAAACTGGTGTTAGAATACATACGGATTGCTTTACCATCTTATGCCTAACATCTAAAATGATGTAACCATAGTGTAGAACTATTACTATTGGATTTTCGTTTGTTTATCTTTTTTGGCTTTTTGCATCTAAATTATGTAAATTTACAGAAGTATTGTGGCTAAATTTATTAGTTATCTAAGCAAGTCTGCATTTTGGATTAGTAAAAGTAATGTTCTTTAAACTGACAAAGGAAAAATGTTTTTGGACATGCTTCACTGATACACCACAAGCTGCTTCTAAATACATAATTTCTGCAAGAAATACGTCCTACACCTCTGGCTACACGATAAATTAGACCAGTCTGTCAAAAACTTTGTATAAGTGCACAAGAAAAAATGTCAGTTATGTTCGTTTTCTGTTTATGCACATGTGACATCACACGTCATTACATTACAGGATGAATGTGACATCTGGTATTGGCACACTGAATTGATCCAAGGTTGGATCTGCGTATTACATAATGTACTCTTCCTGAATTAACATTCCTTGAAGTGTTATATAAAAACGAAAGAGCATTAATTTGGGGAGAATGTTCGATATGACGAAACTGAGTGAAATTTGTAAAAGACTGAACAAATCAATCACAAGTCAGAGCTCTTATATGCTGTCATGATGGGTGTCAAATAGGGATCAATTATTGACATGTCATGTAGGCTTCTGGCACATGAAATCTGCTGCTACTTCTACTTCACAATAAGATTTATGGGCTTTGCCATCAAATTACCAGTCATTCTATAACAATCCTGAAACAGCTAGGTACCTTAGGACATATGTTTCGTTATGCAATGGACAAAGTTTGCTCATTAGGTCCCCTACTTCGAATCTTAACATGAATGTCGTAGAAGTATATGCTCAAACCATTGTAACCGTTACAACTACAATCATCTGATGCTCCAATATGTAATTAACTCTTATTTCCGCTATCAAACAGTATTCGCCAGTATACTCTCAAACATGCTGATAAACTTTAAATACGCTCTCGAAACATCGCGGCTAAGTGCGTATTCAGAATTAGAAAATCTGACTGTATGCTTCGGTAAACAACGATTTAATTCTTATTACTGATGATAATTTGCAGATATCAACCCCATCCTCTAGCACTGCATTCAAAAACACACAAAACGGCACGATCAAATAAGTGTGCCAAGCGGTACCATACTAGACAACAATCCCAACAAGAACTCTTTGAACGTGGCAACGTAATGCAGAACAAGAAAACAATACGTAGAAAAGATTACAAAACGTACCTCGACGGGTGTTCGTTCTGCGTCTACCAATGGAGATCTCGGATCGATGAGTGAAATCCTGTCTGGTGTACCACTACTTAAGGGTGCAGCATTCTGTTTATTCTCATTCGAAGTAACTTCTTCAAATAACTCTTTGAGGCTGCTAGATGGACAATTGCCCATTTTCCTTCTCGTCCTCTTCCAAACGAAAGAGAACGTATCTTGCAGTTTCCGTTTAATTTTATCGGCACTGAAATTCTCACAACGTAAAACTGTCCTATTGCTTTAACATGCTCGTCTTCTGAAACAACAGAGTAAAAAGTAATTAAAAAGTGCCGGTGTCACTATACGCTATCACGGAAACTGCAAACGCTGTAGACTTAATTCATTTAATAAACTCACACGGCACTTCTAAATAAAACTTCTGTTCTCTTAATAATAAAAAGAAAATAGATTTCAAACTATATCACAAAATATCCACGCTCTTTTCTTTACGTTACTTAAGACACTTGTTAATTCAATGAAGCAAGAACATTCCCTTCAAATTAGACAGTCAAAATATTTTTCTTGCCCAACCGCCACGGTTTCAAATTTTACGCCAGAGACGTAACAGTCAACAACCAAAGATAGTTAACAACACCACAGTCTAACATAACAGTCGCGACACTTCGCCTCG
The DNA here is from genome assembly GCF_023864345.2 of Schistocerca serialis cubense. Lineage (NCBI taxonomy): Eukaryota > Metazoa > Arthropoda > Insecta > Orthoptera > Acrididae > Schistocerca > Schistocerca serialis. The sequence continues at coordinate 89,842,594 of NC_064648.1, read as the reverse complement.
ATTTTGTTGCCTACAGCGCCAGCAGCGCCCCAAGCGGCTGGTAGGTTGAACTGTGAGTTCGGCGCGATCGTGAAACCGAATAGTGATTATTTATTTTGATTTATACAATGGTTTTTACCATCGGGAGCGTTTGTAGCGGAATAAATTGCAGCAACAACAGGAAGAAGACACCACAGCTGTCTTTTTTTAGGTTTCCTAAGGATCCTGAGAGGTATATACCATCATGTTACTAAACTGTATCGTCAGGATTCACTTGCAAACTATATGTGTATAAATGATGAATGTTTCGTTTTAGGAGCAGAAAATGGCTAGTTAATAGCAGACGAGAAGACCTTATGAAGAAAGACTCAGTTTACCTCTACAATAATATTAGGTTTTGTCCGCTACATTTCGAACAAAACCAGCAACGCAGACAATAACAAACTCGTGTGGAATGCAGTACCCACACTGTTTGACATTCCAAATAAGCCACCTCAACTGACGATGAAGAGGAAACTGCCACAAAGATTCGACAGTCAATCTAAAGCTGTAAAACAGTCCTATGACACAGAAGCAGCCAGTTCAACTCTCCATGTATCAGTGCCAGATTCGTGTGAACATCAACACAGACCTGCTTTGACGATGAAGTGGTTAGATTAAGTTCAGCTGTTCGTGTCTTACAAAAGCGTGTGAAGTGTCAGAATGTGCAGATCTAGCGAAACTATTACGGGACAAGGAAAGTGCTTACAGAGAGATTGTTTGAAAATTATTAAAATATGTGGTTTTTCGTGAAATGTAATGTAATCAGCTCATTATAATGTTTTCAGCATATTTCTCCCACTATTTGGCAGTTGCTTGTCCACTGAGAATAATATAGAGGTGAAGGTCGTACTTGTGGCAACAGGGGGCAATGACACACACAGTAGGCCTACAGAACGATAAACGAGCTGTCGATCGCTTTTGCATGTAGAGGTACATGTCTGTGCTTCTCACATGTGAATCTGTGTGCTTATATTCTTTTGATATCGACGTGGTAAGCTGCAATTCTGTCCAATGTCACAAGTGTTTCTTCACGAATGTGTTGTAGCTTGCCACTCTATTCATGGTTTTTGTCCATACTTGCGCTTATTTTAGAATCTTTTTTAGAAACATATATGCCTTCTGATGCTACACAAACTCTTGGAGGCAAGAAAATAACTCGAATAATTCGGAAATTATGTAGGAAATAGATGCAAACAAACATTATGCTTACGACGCGTCTGACGTTCACCTTACCAGCGACTTGGAGCGCTAGTGTCGCTCCATCTGTCAAACGGCAACAACTTTTACAGCAGTGAGTGTCGCGACTGTTATGTTAGATTGTGACAACACTAAGAGTGCAATACCAAAGCTGTCAAGCGGAACCATGACAGTATAAAATGATTTCTATGAATGGAACTACAAGGAACAAAGAAATATAAGCAATTTTCAGTTTGTAAAATCGAATTTCCACATGTAACAAAAGTGATGCCACAGCAAGTGACATGACGGCTGATGCGGCAAAGGTATCGTCTGCTGTCTTTTCAGGTTCGTCTGAGCAGTTGCCAGCGGGCTCGTGCGCATGCGCAGAGCTGAATTCGCGTATGAGCAGTGCCTTCCTCCCGCTTCTGGCTACTTGAAGCGTGGCTGTTTGCTGTATGAGCCGTAGCAGCAAGTAGCCAGAAGCTACCCGGAAAAAATTTTCTGGTGCGCCCAAGCTGCCAGATTCGCGCATGCGCAGAGCAAGCTGAGTTATAGTTTGGGGGAGGGGGGTCCTTCCTCATGTTCCTCACTTGACCCGTGTTCCGTGTATTTGTATATGTTTCGTGTCTTCGTTTACACTTTACAGCTCCCACGTCAAATGAACAAATGAAACAAAACAGATTTCTGTGGCCGGGAGCCATCAAGTGAATTAATATACATTCTCATAACCATGAAAGACCAAAATAAGTTAACAGTTTCCATTTTCTGATTTTATATTATTTCCACGTTATTAGCAATCAATCATTAATGTCTTAATGAAGCTAGTTCTGTCTGTTTTATAGAGAGATTTGCTTCAGTTAATTTTTTTTCTCCTGAGGCAGTTAGTTTATTTGAAAGGAAGTGCTTCGTTCCGCACTATTGACTACTTTCAACCTCGTTCAATTTAAAGTGCAAATTTTCATTTTCTGAGATGAATGACGTTATACCATAATAAAGAACCAAACATGAGTCTACAGTACTGGATCTCCAAGAAAATTGGTATCACGAAAACCACATGAAAAGCTGTATATCATGTACTTCAGAGGGCATCTGCACATAGAAATGTGCAATTAGAACGGAATGAAGCATTTTAGTATGGTTTATGAAATTCCGATGCTGCTGGAGTAGTCTCTGATGTCCTTTTATGACGCTGTAAGATCTCTTAATGCTATATACGTACGAACATACGTAAACATTGACTTGAAGCTGACTAACAAGGGAATGGTCAGACTTGTCATGCCGAAACATGTGTTGATTTTTTTAGCACTGTTATTTAACTGTGCAAAGGTTCCGTATGCAAAATTATAGCTGCTGACATGAACTGGAAGTCACCTAAAAAAAATCACGAACATGGCTGTGTTTCCTGCTGGGCGCTTGCAGTGACTTCTGGTCACCCCTGGAAATGGCGAGTCGCGAGTGTTGTGCGCATGGTCTGGAAGTTCGACCGTCTTATCGCGGCGTTCACTGAAGAGGAATATTGCTGCAGTGTTTTGGTGGGAAGGGGAAACGAATATTCGTTTCTGTGGCATGCACGTCCTTTTAATTTCTGGTACGTATTTCGAAACATACCGTCCTGAAACTGGTTAGAGATGTGAAACATGTTCTGTACAAGTTCATCTATACTCCGCAAGCCACTTTACGGTGAACATTCAATCTCCCCTCACATGTGATGGCGAACCCTGTAAATGTTTTTCTGCTTTCCATGGAGATATACCACAGACGCCAAATGAAGCAATCAACAGAAAACACGGGTGAAGATTATGTGTTGTGCGACATGGTTGTTAAACTTCTAGACGAGCATGTAAATGGCGCAGACATGTGGCTAGAAACAACTGAAACACTCGACATTGCAGACTGTGAATCTACAGACGGCGAAGACACCGACGGAAGTTGCACTCGTGAAGACTCTTGGAGTGATAGTGCCACGTACCATCATCAATTATCTCCGAACGTAACACCAGCAACTACAATTACCTTATCAGACAAAGAAAAAGCGGTGACGTATTGGTTGAACGAAAGTGGTAAGAAACGCCTACGTGTCAGCACTGTTCAAAATAAGTGTCGCTTTGTCCGCTCTGAACATGAATTGTATAGACGGAAAAAGAACGTCGCTGGACGACGTAAGAGTCGACTGGAAATTGCGACGGATATAAATGCGCGACTTACTGAGCTATTTACCGATGCCAGACAACAGTCATTTAGTGTCAGCGATACAACTTTGCGTGATTGGGCGTTAGAGATTGCCAACGCGATAGGCGCTAAAGATTTTACAGCTTCTCAAAGTTGGATTAGTCGCTTCAAAAGATCACATAAAGTTGTGGCAAGAAAAATAACAAAATTTGTATCGAGAAACAGGTCGGAAAATGAAGTGACACAAATCGAAATGATAGAAGCTTTTCTTACGAATGCAAAAAATAAGATCGCTAGTTTTAGTGAATCGTACGTGTACAGTGAAGATCAGTCAGGTTTTCAAAAAGAAATGCGTGCGAAAAGAACACTGTCATTCAAAGGGGAAAAACATATTGAGGCGATTGCGCAGTCCACGACTGCACTCACCTATTCATTCACTATAATGCCCATAATTAGTCTGGATGGTTCATTGCTGCCTAAACTATATGTGTGTCTTCAAGAACCAAGTGGACGTTTTGGACCACGTGTCAAAAGAACAATGTTCTACGCAAACAATCTTGTGGTAGACGCATCGAAGTCTGGAAAAATGGGAAATGAAAACGTTACACTTTTCATCCGTCATGCTCTTCTTCCGTTCTGCGGGAACAAATCTCTTCTCCTTCTAGATTCGTTGTCAGGTCATAAAAGGTCATTAAAAGCTGTATTTCGAGCCCACCCTGACAAAGAAGTAGAGATACTTCAGATTCCACCCGGCACGACGAATGCAATTCAACCTTTAGATAGAGAATTTTTCCGTCAGTTGAAGGTATTTCACAGAAAACTGACAGAGAAAATTATTGTGTGCAGATCACTGCAATTTCGTGTCTATAACCGTGACAATATTCTCAAGCTGCAATCAGTAGTACATTATCAATTTTCCTCCCCACGGTTTCAGAATTTGATTAAATATTCGTGGCACTCCTCGAAATATACTGTTACTAGGCGTATTCATTCCTAACACCAGCCCAGTTTTGTCTACGGACATCTAACAACGTCTGTGATTCGCAGGGCTGTCATATGTCGACTTTGCTTGCATGTTCTTGGTGCACAAAAAACCTATGTTTTGAACATTGTATCAATATTTCGCATTTTTGCGGTAATTACAAGAAATAAAATTTGGACGTGTTCTAAACCGTATATTTATTTGTGTCTATTTCATAGCTATTTGGAAAGAATGTTGTAGATAACATATCAGCCATATTTCTCAACGAATGTTTAATTATCATACGATCGCCTTCACTGGGGGAATCAGCTCTCTCGCTGCTGTAGCTAGAGAGCGGCGCGTAGCTGACGCCACCTTGTCCCTAGATGGCGATGGTATAACGTAGCGAGAGAGGTCAAGGTTGTACAAGAGGCAGCTATAAGCGCGGAAACCATGCGACAATAATGGCTTACTGCATAAAATTGTTTACAGACTTCCAGGTCATGTCAGCAGCTAAAATTTTGCATACTGACTTCTTGCAATGTTAACTCACAGTGGTAAAAAAAAAGCAACACAGGTTTCGACATGACAAGTCTGACCATTCCCTTGTAAGTAGGCAAATTTGGTCAGTAGTTTTGAATAAATATTTTGTTTAAAATATGACAGCTGCAGCAGAATTTTACAAATCTGCATTCTGTGAAAGTGTTTTTCGATCACAAGGTACTTGTCTAGTACCTCCTCTAGGCCTGAAGTTATTTCTTAATTTGTGTTTACATTTTAAATTTATAAAATGCCATTCTATGCTAAATTTTAGACTGGCAGCATACCGTGTTTTATCTTTTTTACTCCCCACATGGCTTCAAATTTATTCCTAGAGTAGAATATAAACTGTCAGTTGTACAGTTTCTTTGCCTCACAGACAACCATGTTAATTTTTTCACATTTTGAAATAGTCATGAAATTTATTGTCCTTTATTCCGGTGTGAGCTACCCAAGAAACTGTCTCTTTTTTTGTTGCAAGACATTTGTATTCCATCCAACTAGCCTTTTGCAGTGCTTTGTATATGTAAACCTGTTGGAAATGCTTCATAACAATATTGCAGAGTACGAATTAAAAAAAAAAAAAATCTGTCAAAGTCACCCCTTAGCAAAATTTTATGGTACTTCGAGCTGTGGAGTCTAATTTTAAAATGATATTTTGCCAAGAACTGCTTCCATATTTGCATCCTTTATCTGTGTGGGATATGATAAAACAGTTGCTCTAAGTACGATTCAGTATATCCTCCCAACAACATGCGGCACAGCTACACATAGTCACGTGATGCCCCACCAGAAATACGATGAAAAGGGTATGAGCAGAGCAAGCACCAAGCATGGGCTGCCTACGTCATCATAGCTGCGCATGCGCAGTACAGCCTGTTGTCTGGCGCTGTCTGGTAACTGCTCAAACGAACCTGAAACAAAATCCTCCTGTCAAAATCGCAGTTGCGCTGTTTTCAAAATGGCGTCAGCTAGGATTGTTCATAAAGACCTTGCTGTTATCACTCAGTTTATGGTATTAGAACTAAGCCTAGAATCGAAGAAGAAGAAGAAGAAGAAAAGAAAGCACAAATGTTTCATTAGAAGTTGGAATTTATGCATAAATAGCACAAAGGCACCAAACAAAGTAGCCTATGTAGCATTCAGAAACGAAGACCCATATGAAAAACAATTTCAGATAACAAAAGCTAGCCGTCCGAGGTGGATAAGCGGTTCAAGACGCTTCAGTCTGGAACCGCGCGACCGCTACGGTCGCAGGTTCGAATCCTGTCTCGGGCGTGGATATATGTGATGTCCTTAGGTTAGTTAGGCTTAAGTAGTTCTAAGTTCTAGGAGACTAACGACCTCAGATGTTTAAGTCCCGCTCAGAGCCATTTTAACCACTTTTTGAACAAAAGCTTATTTCAAGTACTTGTAGAGCCATAATTATTACTCTGTTAAAAAAAGTCTGATACATTAAAGATACATTCTTGGCTCAAGTAAAACTAGTAGTGACACTTCGATATTTGAATCTGGCGATCAATGTCCATCTTTGCAGTAATTAGGGCTCTATCAATTCTCAAAAGTACAGTTTCAAAGTTTTTGAGTGTTATGTTAGATACTATTTACTATGCCCTAAAGAATAATTTAAGAGTTAGTATATACACTCTTGCATCCCACATCAGTTAAATACTACGAAATATTAATCTTATTGAGTACCATAACGAATTTTGGAGCTACACTTTGTGCATCTGCACTAAGCGACACTGTAAAATAGTTGATTTCCTTTATCGAAACCTACACTAAGTCTGAAATAATACCGCGACCAGGAACCTTGCAACTTCATTTCTGAGCCTATTTTTCTTTCCTATATTGTTATTTTATCGCCCTTGCTCCATACACTCTTGCATCCCACATCAGTTAAATACTACGAAATATTAATCTTATTGAGTACCATAACGAATTTTGGAGCTACACTTTGTGCATCTGCACTAAGCGACACTGTAAAATAGTTGATTTCCTTTATCGAAACCTACGCTAAGTCTGAAATAATACCGCGACCAGGAACCTTGCAACTTCATTTCTGAGCCTATTTTTCTTTCCTATATTGTTATTTTATCGCCCTTGCTCCATATTGATGGGGGAGGGGTGGGAGGCCTGCCAGTGGCACAATATTCCGCTTTTCAACCAATAAAATTAAAAAAATATAGAAGGAGAAACAAAATTTGGGGCTGTTATTCTATTTTAAATTAATTTATTCTACTTAAATTAATTTATTCTATTTTATATTAACCAATGACAGACAACTTAAAAAGGAAAATATGTACATTTTAAGAACACATTGCAGAAATTTGAAATTCTTCTGATGAAAACAGTGACGCACTGCACTTTCTCTTAAAATCTGAAGGACCTGCACTGAGTGAGACGTATTGTCAGGGGAGATGTGTTCCATAGGGTTGAGTAGTGTAGATAAAGAGATAGAGATTGTTAGGTAGAGAAACGATGGAGATGATAGGTAGGAGGTGAGGCAGATAGTGGGTATACAGATGGTGGGAAAGACAGAGGGTGAGTATTAGTGTGGTGTGTGAGAGGGTAGTGGTTACAAGAGGAAAGGGATGGGGATGGATGGAGAGGGAAGTGAAGAGAGGGACCCTGATGTGGAGTGGAATATGTGGGGAAGAGTTCAAGTTTTTAGGAGGTATGAGTATTGGGATGGATGTCATTGTCTGGGTGAGGGACATGGTTGAAGTTGCATTGAGGTAGGATATGGAGCATGTGCAGATGTATTCATGAAGGCCTGGCAGCATCCCAGGGTTGGTGGTCAGAGGGGAGGCAATGGGGTTATTGGAATCTAGTTTGCAGATAGCACAGCAGATGTGGAGGTGTTTGATGTGGGTGAAGAGGTGTGGAAATTTGATAAGATGGTAGAGGATCCACTTTGGGGGAAAGTAAACAGATGTAAAAAGCGAGATGGATTGCATGGCATTCAAGGATTTGGAGGGAATTGTAGAATTTTGGTGGGGTGGAGATCCATACAACATTTACTTAGCAGAGGATGGGTTGTATCAGGCTGTGGAGATTCTGGGCTTTCTGCTGGTTTCTTAATAGATGAAGTTTGCACATAATTGCCGGTCAAGGGTTAGTACAAGATATTTTTGTATGTTAGTTGGGTAGGACGCTGATAAATAGTGAGACAGAAGTCATTGATGCAGGAGGTACAGGTAGTTCATTCTATAATTTTTGCCTATGTTTTGAAGGGTTTGATCTCGAGAAGCCATTGGTTACACCAGGAGGTAAACTGATTGAGGTGGATTTGGAGGAATCGTTGGGATTTCTAGAGTGTCAGGTAGAGGGTGTGGAAAGTGGTGTCATCAGCATATTGATGGAGGTGGACTGGTGGAGGTGATTTGGGCATATCAAAGTGTAGAGAAGATACAGCAAATGAGAAAAGATGGATCCTTGTGGTACTCCTACAGTTGAGGTGGAAGCTACAGGGATTTGTATTGCTAACAGTGACAAAATATTGGTGATTAGATAGGAAGGATACAATAAGGTGGACGTAGTAATTTGAAAGTGTGTATGTTCTATTTTATGACATGTTCCACAACCATGAGAATCATCTCATTATTGGGTCCATGGAACGAGAAATGAATCTACTCGAACATAATCTGGAGTTTGAAAAAGCGACCAGAATACCATGCACACTCGTAAGCTTACTTCAGATCGATGGAGGCAAAAATAGCGGAATTATGGAGCTGAATTCATGGGACAGGAGATGCGTGAGGTGCTGGAGCTGGTCATCAGAGGAGAAACGGGAATGGAAGCCACTCTGGTTAAAGGGAAGGAGATAGTTTTGGTTTAGGAAGTTGTGGATGTGAAGGGAGATGATGCATCTGAAGATCTTGATAAACAATTCCCTCGACAGCTTCTTCTTATATGGTGGAAGTGGTAGCAATCACGAAGACCATAAAGTTCTAGGTAACCCAGAATTACAAGAGGCAGATGAGGCACTAGGAGGAAGTATCATTAGTAGTTTCATGAGTTTTCTTTTTTCATTTATTTTACTTGGCCCTTAGGAGTATAACACTATTTAGCCATGTAGAGATGCAGTAACTATGATAAAACTGCACCTTCTACACAGCATTTTAGTAAACATAGACACTTCAGAAAGCACAGTTCACTCGTAATCCATTCTATAGGGAAAATGGTCATTACACTGTTTTTATAAATCATTGATTAAATTTTCATATCACTTCTTAAAATGAATCTTGCAAAACTGCGAAGCACCGTGCGAACTATGCATATTGTAGGCTAGAAATATTTAAAGCGAATGGAATCCCAAGATGTCCCAGCTCAGAGAGGAATTTTTCTCTATGTTGATCATACTTTTGGCAAACAAAGATACGATGATTTCTGTCCCCTATACCTCAGTTCATGCCGTCACAGGTGTCCAGAGTCCTAAAGTGAAGGTGGAATAAACGAACAGGAAAGCTTCTGTGACTGAATGTCATTGTTGTAATTGTAGAAATCACTCTTCTGTGTACAGACATATCGTGAAACTTAGATAATATTGGTAAGTGAGATTGTGTCCATTTATATTATTTGTCTTTATGTGCAGATGCTTGCCATTTCTCTTCCCACTGGGATCCGATTTCCATTTTTATGTGATGAAAAAGGTCAAAATAAGGTAGATGAATATTTAAGGTTTCAGAGGTTGCAGCTCCCTTGGCTGGTCCATAGAATCATTGTAGAACATACACTTATGAGCTTTGATTTACAGGAGAAAAATATACTTGTTACATCGAGATCTACCAAGGAGACTGCCTACACTATGCTTGTCTGTCCTCTTTTAGAATACCTTTGCACGGTATGTGATCCTTACCAGATAGGACTGACGGAGTACATCGAAAAAGTTCAAAGAAGGGCAGCACGTTTTGTATTATCGTGAAATATGGGGGAAAGTGTGACTGAAATGATAAAGGATTTGGGCTGGACATCATTAAAAGAAAGGCGTTTTTCGTTGTGACAGGACCTTCTCACGATACTCAAATCACCAACTTTCTCCTCCAAATGCGAAAATATTTTGTTGACACCGACCTACATAGGCAGAAACGATCATCACGATAAAAAAGGGAAATCAGAGCTCGTACAGAAAGATATAGGTGTTCATTCTTTCCGCGTGCTATACGAGATTGGAATAATAGAGAATTGTGAAGGTGGTTCCATGAACCCTCTTCCAGGCATGTAAATGTGATTTGCAGAGTATCCATGTAGATGTAGATGTGGAACATACCGTTATGTCGCGGGCTATGTCTATGACCATTTTGCTACTGTGCTTGTCCCAATTTATGGCAACAAGAATGCTCAATGAGTCCGAGATAGTTAGGATCCTTTTGTAATTCTGGGTTACCATGAACTTGATTGCCTTCATGATTGCTACCGCTTCCGCCAATAAGAAGAAGCTGTCGAGGGAAGCTTGTTTCTATTCATAGTGACCCGTTTGTAGACATTCTGATTCGATTCATGATCCATCAGTGTAAATTTGGAGAGCATCGCTCGAAGTTTCATGGAGGTGTGCACTTGCTATTGCTTTGTGGTTGCTGCTACAGCAATCACCAAGCTACAAGTAAAGCACTGGAGCGCGGGATGAGCACACTCAAAAAGGTTACTCATACATAGGAAGCCTTCTTGATCTTTTTCAGCGAGAAAAAACTTCTAAAAAAGTCTCGTGGGCAATATAAGAATATGTTGTTCAAAATAGTGTGTAGCCTATTACATTTATTGATTTCCAGGTGAGATTTGAGAGCCAACCTCTTCATTATATGTCTTGTTAGCGAGTCACACTAGAGCGTAAGATGTAGAGTTGATCTCATCATTCCTAAACAATTCCAGATTCAACTATACTGAAACATTTCTAACTTTTGGAGATACTTGACACTGGCATTCCCATATACTGTGCAATCATACTCAATCCTACTCCTAATTAAAGCTCGATAAATGATTAATAGAACACTGGGGTTCGCACCCCACAATACCCTAGTTAAAGATCTAAGGATGTTCATGACTGGAAGGCAAGTATCGATAATGGACTTGATTTCAGGAATGCAACTGAGTCTGGAACCAAACCACAATCCCAAGAAATTGGCTGATGGCTTAACATGAAATGAGTAGCCCTTGTGCGAATTTCGTTACACAGCACTTGGCATCTTGAAAATATAACTGAGGGTGCTGAAGAAGAGATTTCATGGCCACTAGCGCGTAAACAATCGCCCATTTCTAGAACTGCCTCTGTAAGATTGCTGAATGCAGGATCCTCCATGGATCCAGATGGGTATAGGCATATATCACCTAGATACTGCAGACTATAAACATTAGGAAGAATAATGTTTTGTTGGTTCCCAGAGTAAAGAATGTATAACAAGGGACTGAGAATAAATCCCTGGGGTAAGACTCTGGAAGGAGACATAGGTCCCAAAAAGTGGTTCTAATATTTTATATAGATTGATCTCTTCTTGAGGGAAGTATTAATGCAATATATCCAACTGATAGGAAGACCAATTATCTTCAACTTTTCGAACAGGGTGGAGACCTGAACATTATCATAAGCTGATGTCACATCTAAGAGTAACAGCATAAAAAAAATTCATGAACAGCAGGTAGACTGTCAGTGCTAAATGTTTTTAAGTTGGCCAATATTCCTCTGCCCTTGATGAAGCCAAATTGGGATCGATGTAATAATCCATTAGTTTCAAGTCAAGCCTCAAGACGGTTTTGACAAATCTTTCAAGAGATTTCCCCACACAAGAACACAAGGTAATTGGTCTGTAAGAGGTTTGATTTTTGGGATTTGCCCCAGGTTTCAATATAGGCATAAGAATTTACATAGTCCATTCCTCCATAAGCTCCCTTCTTCCCCATGTTTCATTGAATATGCAAAGAATAAGATCTAAAGTCTCCATTTTTATCATCCCATAATGAACACATTCAATTCCTGGAGCAGTATTTGTAGAATTTTTCAAATCCATCTTCAACTCATGTCTGGAGACTGAAGCTGATAGAGAATGATTGAAATCTGTTTTTTATGGATTAGCCATGGTGCCTTCAGAACAAGATGGAGGAGCTAATTTTGACACAAAGCCTTCTAACTATAGATGGGCCACTGCTGAAGATCCAACTGCATGAAGATGATTGAGAGAACGAATTGTCTTCCACACTTATCGTATATCAGAGTCCTTATTCAGTCCATTACAGTAGTTGATCCAAGCCACCTTTTTCTTTTTCCTTGAGAATATCCTGGTGTTTGCATCTGTTCTTATGAACTCCAGGAACGTATGCAGTGTCTATTCTCTACGATATTTAGTCAGTGCTAATATTCTTTTAGCCACAGCTTTGGAACATTCAGTATCCCATCAAAAGCACACGGTCTACCAGAGAAAAAATTTGTTTCCCGCTGGGGAACTGCATTACAACCTGCTAGATCAATGTCTGCCATAAGCTCCACATAGGCTTCCCATGATGTCCATGCTGGATGCAGTTTCCCGATTACTTCCTGTATAGTTTTCTCATATGTTTTCCAGCAGCATCCTTTTCTGCGTGGGCTGTTTGAGTAATATCTCCTTCTCAAAGTTATATCGGAGCCCAGCAGAATTTTAATGGCGCAAAGGTCTGATCCCATAGAATACCTTAAGCTCTCCAACTTCGAAATTTTGTGAAAATCCGGTAACACAAGACTCCAGTGCACTGCAGATGACTGTCTATAAGGGAAAGGTAACATTGTTGGGGATCCATAATTCAAAATGACCAACTCTAGATCATCAGTTGTACTGAAGAAACGACCACCTTCTGGATCGTTGACAGCATTGCCCCAAGCACTGTGGACGAAAGTTAAAATCCCCACAGACAAGGAAGGGTGCCTGAAGCTGAGTAAACAGTTGTTGCCAGATACTGATACGGGTTGTAGTCATGGAAGCAGTATATATGGACACAATACAAAAGTTACCAGGCAGTGTTTCTATTTCTGCTACTTAAAATGTTAAAGGCCACTCATTTACCATCTGGTTGTCTGACGTTACTAAATTATATCCTTTAAAATGAATTGGCGTTTGTGGTTTGAACCACATGTCATGTAGAACCACAATGGAGATATTTTGTTTACCTAGTTCTTTTTCCAGTATTTTCCTGTTCGAAACTTCTGACATAGCGTTCCACTGTAATATATTAAAGACCATCCTGAAGTAAAAAAATGCATCTTTCTGATCCTCAGCCATGTTTTATTTCTTGGATACCCATATTGTAAATTTCTTCTTGCTGTGCTTGGTCTGTATTGGAAGAGGTTAACTGAGTTACTAAATTTAAAATCTAGATATTAGCTTACCAATAAATGCATAGTTCTGTCCTCCCCTCCTAGAAGTTGTCCACATGTGTCTGGTAGCTGGGGAGCACCAGCATGATGATGTGGAGCATAAGAAGTCTCAATAATGGGGAATACAGGTAAATCTATATTAGCAAAGGGGGGGGGGGTGTGTAGGAGTTGGCATAGGTTTTATAGGCTTATGTCTGTTAGAGTGGATGATTGTCACGGATTTTTGCCATGTGTTTTGTGGGAGAGGAAATGCCCCCTCCCAATTCGGTTTACTTTTATCCTGGTTTCCTGCCACTAGGGCATACAATTTGTGGTTAACATATTCTTCAGCTTCTTTGAAAGAAATGTTGAGGGCATCTCAAGCTTTTCTAATGTCTTGCTGTTTTAGACACATTGGACAAGTTTTGTCTCTTGACTTGTGATTGCCTTTACAATGTACACAGCATGTAGTTTGGCATGAGCACATTAACTCCCCATGCTTACCTCGACATTTATTACAACACATCTCTGACTGGCGCTGATTACTTAAATGGCCATATCTTAGACATTGGCAGTGTTGTCTGACTAGAGGAATGTAAGGCCAAACTGAACATCACATACCATACAGTGGATTATATTCTAGTAAGAACTGTGATGTGAACTTGATAACACTTGTTCGTCAAGGGACATTGCTTACTGTGCCCAAGTGATTTATATTCTTTTGAACATTCTGCATACGTGAGTCATTGGGATTGAAGATTGAATTGCTGGCTTCAGCTCCAGCTCTGACAGATTAGCTTATTCATTCCTTACAACTCCCTTGTGGATAGTTCTGTCATTCAGTATATAAGCAACCTCATTTTCTTACCTAGAGGGTTATCTTCTAAAAATTTATTGGCAGCTTTCCTTGCAGCGAAATCAGTACTGACTCTTTTCTTCCCAAAAGCCTTGAGAATCGCGATTGCACTTTTAAATATGGCGTCTGAGGTGAATAATAATTTTCCCAAAGCCATGGGATGGTATTTCCAACATTACCATTGATTTCCTCGATAAACACATAGAAAGAACCATCAGTGTCTACCTATTATATGTGGTTTTTATTTTTATCATACTTAGTAGACATATTTTGCGAAATCGGAATTTATCTCTGAATGATTTACACTTCTCTCAGCACTTGTACTCTGCCTGAATTAGTCTCCAATGGCAGAGGTATCGTTTCTGATCGGGAAACGGAACTTCTCTATTTGTTTGTGGAATAAGTATCAGTCTGACCTGCATTCAGTGGTGTCTGCTTCGATATCTCGTTTGTTTGTTGATGAAGATGAGTTCGGATCGCCATTCTCTTCTCCCTCAGATCTTCATTCCAGTCCAGCGTACACTTTGGCGTTTGCTCTACCTCCGTACTCAAACTCACGAGAGCTTCTGCCCCCTGCAACTCGCGAGTGTGTATTTCAACATCGGGGAATGGACCTCCTCCCTCCCCATAAGGTCCACTGTCCATGTCTCTTGCGCCACCTGTTATCAGAAATTATGCAAAACTTGTGATCTTGATGAACAAAATAGCTCACACACTAAAAGGGCAAAGTGTAATTCGAGTTGTTTCTGTATTTATTACAAATTAACTTCGAAAAATTCGAGACAAAGATCTTATTTATTTGGTTGCCAAGCAAAGAACCATTTGAGGAAGTCTTCGCCTCAAAACCACATGATTTCTACAGTTGTGGGATGGGAAAGTTTCTCCAGCATTCGCAGACTGTTGTAAATAGTGAAGGAGAACATATTGTTGATAAATAAAGCCACTGTTATATTTGTATGTTGTGTTTATTCAAGTTATGGAAAAAATACCACACATTTTATGCTCCAACCATATTATAAACTGGATTTTCAACCTGCCAGATGTATAATTTTCTTTGACATAAGTTCCAGGACATGGACCACATTGAGATTTGTAATTCATTAAAGAGTTTTTTTTAATGACTCTGTATGAGTGGGATGCTTCTAATAATCTATCTCAGAGTATCGATTTTAATTTTCCTGCTAGTGTTGTGCTGGTGAATATCTCCTCTTACTTGATCTTTTTTTACATTCCCCTTAAAGTATAATGACAGACATGTATGTGTTATTGTTGTGGTCTTCTGTCTAAAGGCTGGTTTGATGCAGCTGCTACTCTGTACTTTGCCAGCCTCTTCATCTTGGAACAATATGTACATGCTTACAGTTGTACCTTAAGTTTTCCATACAGAGGTTGGAGCAGTTTTTCACATGCATCTATATTTGCTGCTAAATATATGAAAGTACTTATATTAACACATCGTTTACATTTATAGCGTTATTTATTTATGTATTTGTTATCACAATTTTCCCAGCATGTATGAATGTGGTTCAGTCAACTATTCCTGCAGTTTGTGATCTTGATATTCCCTGGCATTTCGCAAAGTCGTACAAACGAACCCCTGAGGGAGAATGCTGTTGTATGTGTCTACATTACATCAAATATTACAGAATATACTTCTGTTAAATTGATAAAAAAAGTCTCAGAATGTTTTAGAAATGCAAATCTGAGTAAAAAATATCTGCAAGCAGCAGAGGAAAGTCCAACCCCTTTAGACTATACAGTTCCATGGTTCCACATGCTACACATGGCACACATAACC
The DNA here is from genome assembly GCF_023864345.2 of Schistocerca serialis cubense. Taxonomy (NCBI): domain Eukaryota; kingdom Metazoa; phylum Arthropoda; class Insecta; order Orthoptera; family Acrididae; genus Schistocerca; species Schistocerca serialis. The sequence continues at coordinate 89,826,750 of NC_064648.1, read as the reverse complement.
CCTTTAGACTATACAGTTCCATGGTTCCACATGCTACACAATGGCACACATAACTTCTGGCCATGACTTTTATTTCCGGATCTCCTAACAACTTAAACTGTCAACAACATGTCGTTGACTGACATTTACTTATAACAAATCGCAACAAGAACGACTGTTTTTGATACAATTTCAATGCGCTGTTGCCTTTGAAAAGGCATACTTTCATAACAGGCAAGCTATAATATGAAGATAACAAAATGGAAAAAATTTTTAACTACCAAAGTTTAAGTGGTACTCTTTATCTATCATGTGAACTTGTGGCAAGAACTCGCAGCTCACTATACCATAAAACCAAACACAGTGAGCATCAACTTCGCATGTAACTAAACTTCTCGTATATTCTTCGGTCTGGGAGAGCCAGAAAGTATCTGCTGTCACAATTGAAGCTAGATTCGACATCATATTCACAGACCCATGTTTCATGATCTGTTATGACACACTTCGTTAGTTCTGTGTTGTTACTGACTTCATTTACAGATTCTTGAATAACTTGCACTCATCCCTATATTTACTCACAGTTCAACCATATTACAAAAACTTTAGTGTTACACATTTCGTCCAATATCCTTAGTGACTTCTCTGACTGTGATTCGGCTGTTGCTCACGTCATCTCTTTCGGTTTTTCCACAATTTCATCATCAGAAGAATTGTAGGGGTGTCCAAGACGCTTCTCATCTTCAGTGTGTTCATGGAGTTCTGCAAAACGCTTATAATACTTGTAAATTCTCAATTTATTCATAGCAGCTTTGTCAAAAGTACACATTTAACGTTTCTAAAAGTCTGTTGCACTTTATTCAATTCTTATAGCGAAATTAAAAACAATTCTATACAGATAAGTAATCTAAATGCCAATAATAGCAAAAAACATGTAAACTTTTTGACACTTGACAACAGAGCAAACGTATCGTATAGCTAATGGTCAATTAACATTGAGCGTCATGTCACTTCATATCGTGTCACATTCAACTAAATACCTGGGTATTACAATTACGAACAACTTAAATTGGAAAGAACATATAGAAAATGTTGCGGGAAGGCTAACCAAAGACTGTGTTTTATTGGCAGGACACTTAGAAAATGGAACAGACGTACTAAGGAGACTGCCTACACTACGCTCGTCCATCCTCTTTTAGAATACTGCTGCACAGTGTGGGATCCTTACCAGATAGGACTGATGGAGCACATCGAAAAAGTTCAAAGAAAGGCAGCACGTTCTGTATGAGGGAGAGTGTCACAGAAATGATACAGTATTTGGGCTGGAAATCATTAAAAGAAAGGCGCTTTTCGATGCGACGGAATCTTCTCACGAAATTCCAATCACCAATGTTCTCCTCCGGATGCGAAAATACACTCCTGGAAATTGAAATAAGAACACCGTGAATTCATTGACCCAGGAAGGGGAAACTTTATTGACACATTCCTGGGGTCAGACACATCACATGATCACACTGACAGACCCACAGGCACATAGACACAGGCAACAGAGCATGCACAATGTCGGCACTAGTACAGTGTATATCCACCTTTCGCAGCAATGCAGGCTGCTATTCTCCCATGGAGACGATCGTAGAGATGCTGGATGTAGTCCTGTGGAACGGCTTGCCATGCCATTTCCACCTGGCGCCTCAGTTGGACCAGCGTTCGTGCTGGACGTGCAGACCGCGTGAGACGACGCTTCATCCAGTCCCAAACATGCTCAATGGGGGACAGATCCGGAGATCTTGCTGGCCAGGGTAGTTGACTTACACCTTCTAGAGCACGTTGGGTGGCAAGGGATACATGCGGACGTGCATTGTCCTGTTGGAACAGCAAGTTCCCTTGCCGGTCTAGGAATGGTAGAACGATGGGTTCGATGACGGTTTGGATGTACCGTGCACTATTCAGTGTCCCCTCGACGATCACCAGTGGTGTACGGCCAGTGTAGGAGATCGCTCCCCACACCATGATGCCGGGTGTTGGCCCTGTGTGCCTCGGTCGTATGCAGTCCTGATTGTGGCGCTCACCTGCACGGCGCCAAACACGCATACGACCATCATTGGCACCAAGGCAGAAGCGACTCTCATTGCTGAAGACGACACGTCTCCATTCGTCCCTCCATTCACGCCTGTCGCGACACCACTGGAGACGGGCTGCACGATGTTGGGGCGTGAGCGGAAGACGGCCTAACGATGTGCGGGACCGTAGCCCAGCTTCATGGAGACGGTTGCGAATGGTCCTCGCCGATACCCCAGGAGCAACAGTGTCCCTAATTTGCTGGGAAGTGGCGGTGCGGTCCCCTACGGCACTGCGTAGGATCCTACGGTCTTGGCGTGCATCCGTGCGTCGCTGCGGTCCGGTCCCGGGCCGACGGGCACGTGCACCTTCCGCCGACCACTGGCGACAACATCGATGTACTGTGGAGACCTCACGCCCCACGTGTTGAGCAATTCGGCGGTACGTCCACCCGGCCTCCCGCATGCCCACTATACGCCCTCGCTCAAAGTCCGTCAACTGCACATATGGTTCACGTCCACGCTGTCGCGGCATGCTACCAGTGTTAAAGACTGCGATGGAGCTCCGTATGCCACGGCAAACTGGCTGACACTGACGGCGGCGGTGCACAAATGCTGCGCAGCTAGCGCCATTCGACGGCCAACACAGCGGTTCCTGGTGTGTCCGCTGTGCCGTGCGTGTGATCATTGCTTGTACAGCCCTCTCGCAGTGTCCGGAGCAAGTATGGTGGGTCTGACACACCGGTGTCAATGTGTTCTTTTTTCCATTTCCAGGAGTGTATGTTGTTGACACCGACCTACATAGGGAAGAATGATCACCATGATAAAATAAGGGAAGTCAGAGCTCGTACGTAAAGATATAGATGTTCATTCTTTTGGCCGCGACACGAGCTTGGAATAATAGACAATTGTGAAGGTGGTTCGACGAACCCTCTGCCAGGCACTTAAATATGATTTGCAGAGTATCAATGTAGATCTAGATGTAGATGCCAAAACATTCCAGAGTGCATTTCAAATGGCGATGTTCACACAGGCCATCAACGGACCGTTATGTCATGCCACGTGATGTCACGTGTTTCTCCAGAGGAAAGAAGTGACATAATCGTAGTTTACTAACAATGGAAATTAACCTATTTGCGTCGCATTCACTAAAGCTATAGTGGTGGTTTTTGTGCTTTTGTGACTTCTTAATTTTATTTTATTTTTGTGCTTTGTTCCCCTGGCTAATTGCAAATGTTCCGAGAATACTTGGCTATTTTTTCCATTCAGTGTTCTTGCAATAGCGAGGTCAGATATCTGAAAGCGAAAAATTATTTTGATTTTTCTATAACAGAACAGAGTTGATGAACACATTGTATATAAATAAGAACATTTGTTGTTGAAGCTATTTTCATCAAATAATATTGTAAGAGAGAAAGTTAGAGCTAGTGGAGGAGAAAAATTCGATTGTTTATGACGTTTTTAGTTGTGTAAGAAAAAGTAAATATGGTAAACAGGCTCTATTCATTATGTTGTAAATATGTTTGATGAGTTTGTGTGTATACATTCTTGCTCAAAAATAAATGTCGATGTTTTGAAATGTTGTTTGAGTTCTCAGCAGTTTATCACATAAACATGATCAACAACATACATTATAAAGCTTGCTTTGGCCATTAATAAACTATATTGTTGTTAGATGGACGATTTTAGAATCATACTCTGACTTTTTGTATCATTGATGGTAACTCATAAGCTTTCTTTCACTGGTGGTACTGGCTAAACGAATTGACATGTCATGATGTGATGGACAGTGCTGATGTTATGGTGCCATGATGTGATGTGATGTCACAGCCACTACAAATTGGCCTTAAAGCCATACAGATATTTTCATGACAGATTTACCAACACAACAACGAAAAATTGTGAAAACTGGATAAATACAACCCTCAAAATTACAATACTCCCATTACTTTTTGATGCCCCCCCCCCCCCCACATATATATCCATTGACACAATGGATTCCCTTGGCCATGAAAACAAATTATTAATTTGACTGTTATGACAGGTTTATTCGAGTGCATATTGTGACTGGTTATTAAACTATTTAGTCACTTCTGATGTTCAATGTATTGAAACATGTGTTATGTCCTGCTTATTGTCACCATAATACAGCAGAGAGGTGTCATCAGCAAAGGTGATATTTGGGAATTAGAAGGTTTTACAGTATCATTTTTGTTCACGAGAAAAATAAATGGTCCTTGTATTGACCCTTGTGGCATGTTCTGCATTACTGTTTCAAGCATAGACTGGATGACAACTTTTCTCATCCCATTTTGATAATTTGTGTTTGTGCTTGTTTATGGCGTTTTAGGTACTTAGACAGAAGTTTTTGCAAGAGAAGTGCTTGGTTGAGCAGATCGAAAGACTTTGTGAGATTTAAAAATATGACCACAATATTCTTTCCTTCACCTATATAGCTACAGACTTGGTGCAAAAATTGTGTGATAGTTGTTGGGATGCTGCGATCTTTTCGAAATCGGCATTGGGTTTGTGCTTTGGAAAACAAACTTCTCTGATGCCACAATTGATGAAATTTGTTTAACCACAACATTTGTGCATTTTTAATTACTGTGCTGGAAAGATGATCTGAACCACTTGAGGGTTTGTTTATTAGCTGCTAATCTCTTGTTCTTTTACTTCCTTGTATTCGCTTTATCTGTTGTGTGGCAGTGCCTTGAATAATGGCGATAGTTGGGAAACTAGAATGATTGTTAAGAATGTTATAAAGGGTTGTTTTGTCTTGTACCAGTTGACTGTTGAGCCTGACATTTATTGCTCTCGCTTCTGCATTCATACTTGTTTTGTGGTATTTGTGTCCTCCTGCTTAGCTGAGTGGTTACGTGTTTGCCTAACATGTCATGAACCGGGCCCGATTCCCATCTGGCTTGAACATTTTTCTCTGCTCGTGAACTGGGTGATGTGTTGTCCTCATCATCACTGATACACAAGTCGCCCAATATGGCGTCAACTGAAATAAGACTTGCAACTCGGCAGCCAAACTTCCCCAGATGGGACCTCCTGGCCATCACAATCACATAATCTTTCTTTTGTGGCATTTATTAATGAGGTTCTAGGAGGCATGACTAACATTTACTGACTATGCTCCTGATTCACTGTGGAGTTGTTTCATAGCGTTTACTAGTTCTGATTTACAAATTTGCTTGGTACTGATGTGCTTTTCTGTGAAAATTTGCAGTTGAGATGATTTCTGCAGTCTATAGCAGTCATGGATATTCTACCAGAACTTGACTAATTCAGAAGGAAGTTTTGGATTAACTCTTTTTCTCACTCATTGTTTTTGGTTTAACTGGACAACAACAGTCAAAATCACTCAACAAAATTCAACAGAAGTCATTTCATTTATCATCTGATCCTTCTATGTCATAGCCACTGTCCCAATAATTCTGTCTAGTCAGTGTGCTTTTGAATGTGATTATGTTGATACTAATAAGGCTTCGATTCTGTTGAATTATTTTTGCAATTTATGGAGGATCTACGTTTATGTACTCAATTTGCTGGTAGTAATGATCATAGAAGTGGAATTCAAAGTTACTGAACTTAACATTATCTTCATCATATTTACTAATAATGGCAAAGTCTATATGATAGTCAGTTAAGTTGTTATTCTCTTGTGTGAAGTTACAGTATATGTAAGATTGTATAAACTCATAATGTCTGATAATTTCAAATTAATAGCATTATAAAAGTTGCATTAAAATTTAGATCACCCAGTATTGTGAGGTCATTGGAGCCAACTTGGCCACTTATCTTACTGAGGCTGTTGAAGAAAAGCTCCAACTTTTCACACAGTGGGAAATAGATACAAACGACTTTGTGTTTCATTCTACTGTTCATGAAGATTTTATAATATACCACAATGCTACCAAATCCAAATGACTCTACCCCACCATAATGTTAAAGTAATAACAGTTTTTTCTTCAATATACTGATTAACATAAAGAGCTACCTCACCCCCTTTCTGATGCTGCCCATGGCAACTATGTGCTAGGGAATAGACATCTAATTTAAAGTGTATTGTTTCACTCTGGTTTTAGGCCATGTTCTATGATTTCTAGAACATGCATAGCATTCACAAAAACCCCCTGCAAGTGAAGTTCATTTCTTAGGTGTTATATGTTTAAATGAATCGGACAGAGTGGCCTTTTCTGTTCAATTTTACACTGTTTATTACAGCAGGAAGACTTATTTTTATACAGACAAAGTGAGTTCATCACATGATTAGTTTCTGATACTCTTTGCCCTAATGTGATTTGGCGATGGGACAGATGGCTTTACTTCGGGGGGCCACTCATTAAGTTCTTCTCTAATTATAATTAGGGAATTTACTTTCTGCACTTGTAGGATTCTAATGGGCTACTAATTGGGAGCTGTTATCTATGCCCACAGAAAATCCTGGCTATACACTGGAGGTTTGTGTTGTTATGTGAAAGATTTTGTAACAGCATCCAATGATGATGATCCAGACTGTAGTTGCATTTTTGTCATTGCTGTATTTTGTGCATCTTTGGATGTAGAACTTGGATAATTTGCTTTTCCCTCGTCCCTCAAATCTGCTTTCATTTCGTTGTTTGGAAGTCAGATAGAACTGTACAAGCTAAATCTAGTGCCACAATTTAAAACCGCTTTTTAAAAACTTCCAGAATTTTTTCACCTATATAAACACTGTACAAGCACTTTAATGTTACCAGTCGTCGAAAATCTGAAGAACAACATTTTGCAGCACATTGTAAGACGTCGTGGTCCCCTGACCTTCATTGCTTACATAGTCCGCCCTCACAATCATATTCTGGATATCAAGACACTTCATTTGATAAGATAATATAAAGTCAATGTTGTATGAATTCATGTAAACGATATGCAAATAACAAGTGCACACCGGGGTTGAAATACTCGAGGCTGGCGTACACACATACATTCCAGACACGATGGTCACAGGAGCTTTTAGTTCGAGAGAGGCAGACCACACACCGGGAGGCCGGTCCCTTCAGAGGATGAGTCAACCTCGGCCGCATGGGAAGCAGACAGCGTGTGCCTGAGTGAAAGGGGGAACAACCCCGTGGTCGGCTTAAAAGCAAATTCCGCTACATTGTGTGGGAGCATCCAACCTACGCATTCTTTACAGATAGCATGCAGTTTCAGAGAATTTCACAGGGAGACAGCAAGCGCCAATACTACAGATTTCCAGATAGGTCGCCTTAAACGAAACGTCATTCTCCCATTTTAGAAGACCAATTCTGATTGGCAGACGATATTTCTGACACCTTGAGCTGAAGCAGTAATGGAAGAGACTGAAAGATATACCCCTACACATCTGGTGTGGAGAGGCGCCGTTCCGTTGTCGCTCTTGGAGCGAGGAACAAGTCTCTCCTCAGTACTTCACTGGGAGAGCACCTCTGTCAAGAGCAAATCAAAGTGCGACTCTCTATATTGAGTCCTTGCGATTAAGCGTTGTTCACTGTGTTGGCCAACACAGTTATTGTGCGGTGTGAATGGACAGAGTTACAGTTAAACGCCTGCGAGCAAATTTTTGAGTGGCATTGTGGTGGACTGGTTATCTGACCGGTGTACTATGCCAATAGTTAGACTAGGGGCGAACAGGAATCCTTGACTTCATCAAGGCATAGGGAGAGTTTGATTGGCGAAGGTCAATCCAGATAGAACGAGAGTTATCTTATTTGTCAGCAGGGAGCGGCGCAGACAACAGTCATCGCAGCTTACGGTATTGTATGCTACAGCCATTGCAAGCCCCATATTTCCTCCACAACACTACAATTCGTACGTGACAGCCTCGACCATACCTAGCAACATTATAAAGGACAATTATTCAAGTTGGGTAGGTGAGCCTCTCAGCCATTCAAGTCAATAACAATCTTAAACTTTGTATAGAAATTTCATTAGCGAATCCTATCCTTGAGAGGTAACTTCACATTCGGAAAAGAACTAGGATATAACTTGTTCAATTCATAACTGAAAGAGCCATTGTGATTTCTCAGAATTTTTGCAAAATAAATAATAACTTTCGTTAGTTTCACGTTATTCTGACACTAACTAGCACTACTCCAGTACCCAAGTATCCCACTAGTTACATAAGAAATTTTGTGAATTTTTGTGTCATTTCCTTACAGCGGACGACTCCAGAAGATATTTATTGCTGAATGTTTTTCAGGCATTTCTCTTTAGAATGTTAGGAGCGTCTGTCTGACTTCTGTAGTAGTGTGGGGGTGGAAATTGCATCTTGTAGGAGCCACAGGGTAAAGGGTACATCTCAGATTAATCCGTTGCGCAGAATAACAGAATAGCAGATCAACCGCACGCTCACAACATGCATGTAGTTAGATGGTCAGTGAGGTTCTAGAAGATACCGACAGGGATGTGGAGCCATGCTGCCTCCAGTGTCACGGTCAGCTGTGCTACGTCTCTCAGTTGCAGATCCGTGACACGAAGAGTCTGATCGAGGTGATCCCACAGATTTTCGACTGGGCTTCAGTTTGGGGAGTTTGTTGGCCATGAGAGTATGATAAATTCATTCTGGTGCTCTTCGAACTGCGAGCAGTGTGGCGCACTTCATGTCCTGGGTGTTGATGTCATCATGCTGAGGAAAAACAAAACTGCCTGTAGGGCTGAACATGGTCCCCAAGGATAGACGCATACTTGTGTTGATCCATTGCGCCTTCCAGAACGATGAGATAACACAGGGAATGCAGCGAAAGCATTCCAGAGACAATCACTGTTGAAGGCGAGTTTTCTTTCAGACGTTTTACGTCGTGAACGCCTATGACCACCTGCCTGATGGAGCATAGAACGTGATTCGTCTGAAAAGGCAACCTGTCACCACCCAGTGGATGTCCAGCTGCGTGCAAATTCCAGCCTTTGTCACTGATGAACAGCAGTCAGCGTGGGTGTATGACGCAGACACCTGCTGCAGCGGCCCATATGCAGTAACATTGACCAAACGGCTGTTGAGGAGACACTGTTGACAGCCTCTTCATTTCCGCAGTCAGTTATTCAACAGTTGCACAGCTGCACTTCATTTTGCCTGTACACATCTCCACAGCCGTCATTCACACCTGTGGGTTGAGTTGTTTGGGGGAAGAGACCAAACAGTGATGTCATCGGTCTCATCGGATTAAGGAAGGATGGGGAAGGAAGTTGGCCTCATCCTTTTGGAAGGGGTTTCCTTCAATAAAATGAAGATTAGGGACCCTAGGCGGAGACCCAACCTGTTAAATAAAACTGCCCCTTCACTAATTTTCATTAATATTTAATAACTAAATAGTGTTCATGGAACTGATCACTACTAAACAAACAAGGATAGCATTGAACACATTTATTGAACACCAATCTTCCTAACATCAAACTGAACAATGACATATATTTACAAGTGATAAAATTAAAAAAATGATTCAAATGGCTCTGAGCACTATGGGACTTAACATCTGTGCTCATCAGTCCCCTAGAACTTAGAACTACTTAAACCTAACTAACCTAAGGACACCACACACATCCATGCCCGAGGCAGGATTCGAACCTGGGACTGTAGCGGCCACGCGGTTCCAGACTGAAGCGCCTAGAACCGCACAGCCACACCGGCCGGCTGATAAAATTAAGCTAGTAATGACAATGCCCTTTAAATTCCAAAACTAAATCTTAAGGTCGGATACGCATCTGTAATTGTTATTTTCTACTCTCTCCCCTTGTCAGACGGCATAAAATACGTCTGACAAACCTACTGCAGTTACCAAATTCTCAATAAGAGCGTGGCTGGAAAACTGAGCTCTGGTAATCACAGGCGTGCGTAATATCGGATTAAATGCCGAAACTGAGCATCACGTTACCAAATGCAGCATCGTGGACAGGTCAGCAACCTGCCGATGGCGTCTGCGTCGATGAGGAGCCTCAATTGCAACAAAATTAATTTACTTTCGCGAACAGGCTTCCTGTTCGTAAACTTCTATTCAAAAGCTAATTCTGCTTTCTTTCCAATCGTCTCCCACTCGTTAAGGCGGGACTCACCAGCCCAAAGGCCGAATCCAGTGACGTCTTTAATAAAGTGTGGCTCAAGGAAATTGCTCTGCTCCTGTCTGCCTCCTGTGAGACAGTATTCCCAACCGTAATTAGCGGAATCAGCCTGTCTCTAACAGTAAAACACGACAATTCCCCTAACTGAATACTAGTTTCAGTTGCAGCTGGCAGACTTATTCAATGTCCTGCACAGCACACTGAAAATAATTTACTCTCCTACAGCAGAGTCGAAAGCACGACATCCGCTCGCTACAGGAGCTAACATGCTTCTCCTCGATAACAGCTCCAAAAGCTTCCCACTGCAAAAACCAGCACCCCCACGCAATTTTTCGAGCTGGCCAATCCGGTGGCTCTAGACCAGCACAGTTCGCTCCCACTATTATTTCCTGGCTTCTTCCAGCCAATTAAAACATTCTGCGCCTAGAATGTTCTGGAACAAACTGAAAGTCCGTTCAAAATTGAACCCACCAGTCGTGTCTCTCTGTTCGCCCTCGCGCGGGAAAAGGCCATTGTACTAGCTTAACTGCGTTTCTTAGAAAGCCCCAGAAAACGTTAAGACTCGTGGGAAGGCTCCCTTAGGCGCCAGCTGATCTCGACATAGTGGCGTCGGCGTAACGCCCAGCGCCAACGAGGCGCCGTCCCTCGAAGGCCTGCCTGTGTTGTCTGCGCAGTGGGTGCCTACCTGCTCCAGCGGCGCGTCTCCCCCAGTGGGACGCTTTCGCATACCGACTCATAAAGGGCCGTCCACACGCAATGATCTGTCTGCGCACATCACATCTGCGTAGACAGATCGTTGCGTGTGGACAGAAGATTTGCACCAACCTGAGGTGTGTGCAAACCTGGAAGTTGGAGTCAGAGGTTTGCGCAAAACCTCTCAAATCTGTGGGTTCAAACCACATCTGCGCAGACAAGTTGGAGTGTGTGGACAGGAGATCGCCGCAAATCTGGCGCGAAATAGCTGTTTGCTCAGTCTAGTGTTTGTATTTGTGCGCACAGGGCATTAAATGTCTGATACTCGTCAGTGTAGTCGAGAGTTTGTTAGTAAATTCATTGGAATATACAGAAAGCTCTAACTGAAAATGCTCTAATTGAAAAATTGCGGGCAGTTGACGCCTCGGCAAACAGAGAAACAGTAATAAAAAAAAAAAATTCGTTGCGAACTGTTTACCAAAAAGAGTTATCCGAAGTTCACAAATCTAGAATATCTGGTGTAGGAGTAGATCAAGTATACCAGCCAATGTTATGGTATTTTTTTTTTCTTTATTGTGATTTCATTCCCCTGCCCCATATGGGCAGGGGAGGGCTGTCAGCGGCACAATCCGCCGATCTTCAGCCGAGTGACATGACAACTAAAACAAGAATAAAGTGATACATACATAACGAGATTAAAAAGGGGAACATAAAACAGAGTAGTGGGAGAAAATAGAGGTAAAATATACACTGACATGGAGACGTTCATGGGGGACAGTTAAAAAAGTCATCAGAAAGTTAAAAAAAAAAACACTTGGGGATTTTTAAAACACAGAGAAGACACTGGATGCGCAGGCACAGGTTAAAAGTCAGCCACAGTATTAAAAACACTCCGGAACAACACACTTAAAACCCACTTGGAGCACACACAACAAAGAATGAAACTGCCAGGCGGGACCTGCCGAGGGAAAGGGCAGAGAGGATGGAAAAGGAGGGGAGAGCAAGAGGCAGCAGGGGAAGCGGCGGGATGAACAGAGGAGGGGCATCAGTGGGTTCACGAAGAGGCAGGAGACACGTGGGGTGGGAGAGAAAGAGGGAAGACAGGGCAGGAGGGAGTGCAGAGACACTGAAAGGAAGCACAAGAGATGGAGGGGGAGTAGGAGGGGAAATCCGCTCAGAAGGAGGGAGGGGGGGGGGGAGGGAGCCCTGAGGAGGAGGCAGGAAGAGGGGGTTAGAGTTGGTAGGAAGGGTAGATGTCAGGGCAAAGCTCATCATCCGGGAGGGGTAGACGGTGGAAGTTGTGTTGGGAAAGGAGATGGAGGGTGTGGAGATGGAGAGAGGGAGGGACACAACGGTAAAGGTGCGGCAACTGGTTGGGAGTGGAGAGGAAGGGAGACACCAGGGGGTGAGGGGGATCAAGGCGGTGGACAATATATAGTGTGCGGATGTGTTCAAGGAAAAGGAGAAGGTGGGGGAAGGGGATGAGGTCATAGAGGATGTGCGTGGGGGACAGAAGGCGGATGCGGAAGGCGAGGCGGAGTGCATGGCGTTCGAGGGTTTGGAGGGCTTTATAGAACCAGGGAGGGGCGGAAATCCAAGCGATGCTGGCATAACAAAGGATGGGGCAGATCAAGGATTTGTAGGTGTGAAGGATGGTGGAAGGATGCAGACCCCACGTCCGGCCGGACAGGAGTTTCAGGAGGCGGAGGCGGTTGTGAGCTTTGTTTTGGATGGTAAGGAGATGGCGAGTCGATGTCAGGTGGTGGTCGAGTGTGAGGCCAAGGTATTTGAGGGTAGGGTGGATAGGATACTCTCACCTGCCACCGGCAATTAGAGCGACATATCTGGAACCTCCATACAGCAAAGAAACGCCGGGACTGGCGCCATGCATACTGGTCTGCTTTCCACCGCCTTACTGGTAGCCACCCCACCCCGCATTACCCCAACCTCCATGACGATCGACCCTTTCCTGACAACCTCAGTAAGGCTAACCATTTTGCTTCCCATCTATCCGAGGTCTTCTCCATTCTTGACGATCCCCATTTTGATTGCTCCTTCTTCCCCACCGTCCTTGACCGCACTGACACCTCTGTCCCCCCGCTCGCCCCTAGATTCCAGTACTTCGATCGGTTATCCCCCTCAGACATCAACACTCCCATCACCACACAAGACATCACATTCGTCCTCCACTCCAAACGCAACACCGCCCCTGGTCATGATGGCGTCACCTACCGTCACCTCAAGGAATCCCCTCCATCCTTCCTATCTGTCATTGCTACCCTATACAATGTCCTCCTCTCCACTGGATTTTACCCCGACCTGTGGAAGACTTCCCGTGTCCTGCTGTTCCTTAAACCTCACAAACCCCCCTCTGATACCTCTTCCTGTCGTCCAATCTGCCTCACCTCCGTGTTCAGTAAGGTCTTCAAGGCCATCCTCTTTCGCCGTATTCACTGCCACCTTAACCAGCACCGCTTCCTTCCTCTTACCCAATGTGGCTTCCGGCCTTCCTTCTCTGCCGACGACCAGCTCCTTAACCTTACCAATCTTCTTTCCCTCCAACTTAACTCCCGTCGCTCCACTATCTTTGTTTCCCTTGATCTCCAGAACGCCTATGACTGTGTCTGGCATCCCGGGCTCCTCTTCAAACTTCAGACCTATGCTCTCCCCATCAACTTCGTCCGTCTCGTTGCTTCCTTCCTCTCCCATTGTTCCTCCTATGTGACTATCCACAATTCCAACTCCCGTACTTTCTACCCCTCTGCCGTCGTGTCCCAAGGTTCTGTCCTTTCCCCTCTCCTCTATCTCCTGTACACTGCTGATATGCCCAAACCTCCCCCTCCTGTTCATCTTCTCCAGTTCGCTGATGACACCGCCTTCCTAGCCCTTTATCCTACCCTTCAACGGTCCCTCCAAACCCACCTTGACCAATTCACCGCTTGGTGCAACCAGTGGTTCCTCCGTGTTAATCCCTCCAAGACCCAGGCGATCATGATAGGCCGCACCACCCACTCTTTCCGCCTCCATGATTTCTACCTCACCCTCCATTTCTATATTTCAAAATAACTGAATTAAATTTTTGACGTTTACAGGAAGCGTAGTCACTTGCCACTGATATTTCTTTTCTACATGAACAGATGGCGGGCGAGTAGTAGATTGGGGTTTGTGTCGTGTGAACACACCACATTTGCAGCGATCTTTTGCATATACAGACATCTGCGCGGATGTCTGCGCAGACAGATCGTTGCGTGTGGACCGGGCTTAATGGTCGGTTGTAAACTTCCGCACCCCTCTGCCCTGCTGCTCGTCCGCTCCAGCCAAACTCCGTGAAAATATCACCTGAACCCCGACTTCATGCAACATGCGAATTTCTGAAGGTTAATAAGCGTCTTATCCTGTCTGATACTCCATACATTAATTTCAATAGGCTGATTGCCTGATATATAACATAATAAGCGATATCTAGCTCGTCTTTGCAACAGTTATTATATTACAGTAAGGTGCAAAATACTGCTACCTTACACTTTCAAAGGAACCATCCCAGCATTTGCCTGGAGTGATTTAGGGAAATTACGGAAAACGTAAATCAGGAAGGCCGTCCTCCTGAATGCGAGCCCAGTGTGCTAACCACTGCGCCACCTCGCTCGGTTCATTCACATCTTTCATCTATAGCCCATGGTGCACCGCAGCTTGTCCGCAGCTCGTGGTTGTGCGGTAGCGTTCTCGCTTCCCGCGCCCGGGTTCGATTCCCGGCGGGATCAGGGATTTTCTCCGCCTCGTGATGACTGGGTGTTGCGTGATGTCCTTAGTTTGTTTAGGTTTAAGTAGTTCTAAGTTCTAGGGGACTGATGACCATAGACGTTAAGTCCCATAGTACTCAGAGCCATTTTTTGAGCCATTTGCACCGCAGCTGCCTCAGTGCTTGTTCTGGATAGCGCCATTTTGCCATGCATTGTATACTTTAACCACAGTGGCGCATGAACAGTTAACAAACTTTGCCATTTCGGAAATGGTTACACTCTTGGCCGAAAAGCCAATGATCGCGCGCTCTGGACGTCAGACAAAACGCTCCATTTCTGCATAATGACAAGTACTGCACTCGACATAAAAGTTTTCTGGGTACAGTACCGCGTCATAATGTAAAAACTACTGCTGCTGGAGAAAAGCCAACGTTTCGGCCACGATTGCAGCGGTCTTCTACTGGGTCTAATGGAGCGTTCTAGCTGTGCAGTGTCATTTATATTTTGTTTGTTGTGTTCACTGCGCATGGCATTACGTCATAATTTTAAAAAGGTACTTAGTTTCATTGGTCACTTAACGCAGGAGGAGAGGGAACTTTATTTTAATAGGTTGTTGCGGTGCAGGGAGAATGTGACCTCTGTTGTCTATTGGCTCCTGTGTTGTGTACCATGATTGGTGGTCACCGTCGAATGAGGAGTTGGCTGCTGTTTACAAACTGCTGGACGTCGGCAGTTACTCGCCGATAGTGCTCGTGCCTCGTGTTGACAGTGCGGCCTGTTGGGCTCTGATTGCTGGCAGCCAAGGTGGGGCAAGCCTGGGTCCATCCTCCCTGTTCGTGTGTTTAAGTATTTCGATGGCCTCTCTGATTTTGCGTTTCGTCATAACAACAAAATATAAAGGACACTGCACAGCTAGAACGCTCCATTAGACCCAGAAGAAGACCGCTGCAATCGTGGCCGAAACGTTGGCTTTTCTCCAGCAGCAGTAGTTTTTTACATTATGACTCGATACCAAACCCAGAAAACTTTTATGTCGACTGACTCTGGCCGCGGAAGCCTACGCAATTATATAATTACTGCACTGTTATCTCATCACCTTGACATGCTTTATATCCTCTCCACTACTAGTGCTGCCAGCTTCCATAACGGTCATTGCATGTTGACATCTAACACAGGTGATGGACACATTAATGTGACTGGACCGCGCAGATTACCCAGATTGTTCAGATGAAGTCCACGTAATGTGTTGCAGCTACTGCATAATCTACTTACATCTACAAATAATATATTTGCATGTTTCTTACAAGTATTAAACATAACTTCATTTGCATTTCTTACTTCCAAATTGACACAGGACCACACAGTTAGATCATACTGGCGATGCAACGATAAACCTAGGGCATAAGTGTTTCTTAAATGGTGCAAGTAGATTAAAACTGAAGAAACTACAAAAAGGTGCTAATTTAAGGAGATGGGACCTGGATAAACTGAATAAACCAGAGGTTGTAGAGAGTTTCAGGGAGAGTATAAGGGAACAATTGACAGGAATGGGGGAAAGAAATACAGTAGAAGAACAATGGGTAGCTCTGAGGGATGAAGTAGTGAAGGCAGCAGACGATCAAGTAGGTAAGAGGGCTAATAGAAATCCTTGGGTAATAGAAGAAATATTGAATTTAATTGATGAAAGGAGAAAATATAAAAATGCGGTAAATGAAGCAGGCAGAAAGGAATACAAACGTCTCAAAAATGAGATCGACAGAAAGTGCAAAATGGCTAAGCAGGAATGGCTTGAGGACAAATGTAAGGATGTAGAGGCTTATCTCACTAGGGGTAAGATAGATACTGCCTACAGAAAAATCAAAGAGACCTTTGGAGACAATAGAACCACCTGCATGAATATCAAGATCTCAGATAGAATCCAGTTCTAAGCAAAGAAGGGAAAGCAGAAGGGTGGAAGGTGTATATAGAGGGTCTATACAAGGGTGATGTTCTTGAGTAGAATATTATGGAAATGGAAGAGGATGTAGATGAAGATGAAATGGGAGATATGATACTGCGTGAAGAGAGTGACAGAACACTGAAAGACCTGAGTCGAAACAAGGCTCCGGGAGTAGACAACGTTCCGTTAGAACTACTGACGGCCTTGGGAGAGCCAGTCATGACAAAACTCTACTATCTGGTGACCGAGATGTATGAGACAGGCGAAATACCCTCAGACTTCAAGAAGAATATAATAATTCCAATCCCAAAGAAAGCAGGTGTTGACAGATGTGAAAATTACCGAACTATCAGTTTAATAAGTCACAGCTGCAAAATACTAACACGAATTCTTTACAGACGAATGGAAAAACTGGTAGAAGAGGACCTCGGGGAAGATCAGTTTGGATTTCGCAGAAATTTTGGAACACGTCAGGCAATACTAACCTTACGACTTATCTTAGAAGAAAGATTAAGAAAAGGCAAACCTACGTTTCTAGCATTTGTAGACTTAGAGAAAGCTCTTGACAATGTTAACTGGAATACCCTCTTTCAAATTCTGAAGGTGGCAGGGGTAAAATACAGGGAGCGTAAGGCTGTTTACAATTTGTACAGAAACCAGATGGCAGTTATAAGAGTCAAGGGGCATGAAAGGCAAGCAGTGGTTGGGAAGGGAGTGAGACAGGGTTTGAACCCTTCACCGATGTTATTCAATCTGTATATTGAGCAAGCAGTAAAGGAGACAAAAGAAAAATTCGGAGTAGGTATTAAAATTCATGGAGAAGAAATAAAAACTTTGAGGTTCGCCGATGACATTGTAATTCTGTCACAGACAGCAAAGGACTTGGAAGAGCAGTTTAACGGAATGGACAGTGTCTTGAAAGGAGGATATAAGATGAACATCAACAAAAGCAAAACGAGGATAATGGAATGTAGTCAAATTAAATCTGGTGATGCTGAGGGAATTAGATTAGGAAATGAGACACATAAAGTAGTAAAGGAGTTTTGCTATTTAGGGAGTAAAATAACTGATGATGGTCGAAGTAGAGAGGATATAAAATGTAGACTGGCAATGGCAAGGAAATCGTTTCTGAAGAAGAGAGATTTGTTAACATCGAGTATAGATTTAAGTGTTAGGAAGTCGTTTGTGAAAGTATTTGTACGGAGTGTAGCCATGTATGGAAGTGAAACGTGGACGATAAATAGTTTGGACAAGAAGAGAATAGAAGCTTTCGAAATGTAGTGCTACAGAAGAATGCTGAAGATTAGATGGGTAGATCACATAACTAATGAAGAGGTATTGAATAGAATTGAGGAGAAGAGGAGTTTGTGGCACAACTTGACAAGAAGAAGGGACCGGTTGGTAGGACATGTTTTGAGGCATCAAGGGATCACAAATTTAGCACTGGAGGGCAGCGTGTAGGGTAAAAATCGTAGAGGGAAACCAAGAGATAAATACACTAAGCAGATTCAGAATGATGTAGGTTGCAGTAAGTACTGGGAGATGAAGAAGCTTGCACAGGATAGGGTAGCATGGAGAGCTGCATCAAACCAGTCTCAGGACTGAAGACCACAACAACAACAAATGGTGCAATGTTTCACTTAGAGAGTGCTGGAGTTTCCTTGTTTCATTTCTGTCCACATCCTGTGATGGTCAAGAAAATTGTAACACAGTTGAGACCCAGATTAGCCATAAGAGTTTCTTGCTGCCACAGCCTGGAAACAAGCTTTATCTTTCATTGTACTTGTACTTGTAATTCCCTGGAGATAGTCGTGGGGTGTTTCTCTCTTGGCTGTCTCCATACATATGCATGCACCCCTTTCTGGAATTGCGTACACCAACTGTTAACTAGTCGCTCTTGCTGGTGGTCATATTCTCTCAGATTCTTTTTCTGCCAGCAGATCTGACAAATGTCCAAAAAATCATTTAGCGTCAGAGTTTTTCAAGGAAAAACCTTTTAAAACTATTCTCTATCCGGAGTGGCCTAGTCTATTTGCGCCTGAAATAGTATTTCGCTCAGAATTGTTTATTTTGGTTGAGTGACGTGATTTCCTATAACAGTTATTAGGTTCATTTAGTTCACTTATAGAAGCATCTCTGTTGATTGTTACTATTTTATGCCTGCAAGATATCGCTTCTCCATTTTTTGTGCGTTTCCCATCGAAAGCGAAAGCGAAATAAGAGGTACATTCGAGCAGTTGCGACTTGGTTCTTCCATGCGCAGAGCTGAAGTCGACTTTGTGCAGCGCCTTCTACCAATTCTGGTTCCTTCAACTATAGCTGTTAATCGTTTGAGCTGTTAGTAGCAAACAGCCAAACCCTACCCAGAAAAATTTTTCTGGCACTCTGAGGCTGCTACATTTGCACATGTGTTTAGCTGTCTGAGTTGCAGTGGAGGGGTAGCCTCAACATGACCTGTGTTTACATTTTGTGATTTGCTCTTTTTTGATCATTGTATGTCCTTTAATTATTTTGTGTAGAACTTTTAGAACATTTTCAATATTTTTTCTTTATGTTTTTTGTTTTTTATATGTGAGAAAAATGTGGATTGATTGCTTTCATAGCGTCCCTGGTGCTCTTTAAATCAAATTCCGAAATTCCAAGTTGTTTGTCTGATATAAGATTTATTGGAATCAGAAAGTTTGATCATATCTTGCATCAAATGAAAACAACAGATTTCGAAGAACGACATATTTTAATTTTTTCATAAAGGTTTCTGGTGCACAATTGATTTATTTACTTATGGTGATCACAGGATAAGTTCGGTTCAGCGTTTTGCCATCACCAATCATGCTTGTTCAGATGGTATAATATTGCTCCTTATATCTATGTTATTCTCTCTACATAATTGTAGCACATTATGGTTACGTCTTACATGTTATGACATAGTCCGTTTGCATCTTGGAATGTAGGTACCAGTTGTCTTTTTGTTATGTTATGATCATGTAATTTCAATGTATTTTTATTTGTGTGACCATAATAAAATTATTTTTCACAGCTTTTTAACAGCTCTGGCTCCAGCGATGCTGCATGTTTACAATGGAAATTATATTTTTGCGGAAATTCAGTGATTACATTTTATTTTGGGGTAGTATTATTTGGTTCTTTAGACAATATATTCTCTAGTGTTAAGCATTTGTCATGATAATTTACCCTCTTTTATAATGCCAATAAAATTTTCCAGGTGCTTTTTGTATTTGTCCACTAATGATTTCCTCTGGGTATTTTTCTGTATGACTGTAAATTTCCATTTTGTTCCAAAATGTTCATTGTATGTCCTTTAATTATTTTGTGTAGAACTTTTAGAACATTTTTTATTTTTTTTCTTTATGTTTTTGGTTTTTTATATGTGAGAAGAATGTGGATTGATTGCTTTCATAGCGTCCCTGGTGCTCTTTAAATCAAATTCCGAAATTCCAAGTTGTTTGTCTGATATAAGATTTATTGGAATCAGAAAGTTTGAAGATACCTGTATGTGAAGATGGGAAGATATTATTTTATGTTGATTGTAATTTGGTCTTCAAGTTTTTATTCATACTAATTTCTACTCAAATTTTAGTTTCCTTGAACAAGTTGTTCAGCTTCTTCTATGTTTGGGCTATGCATGGCGTTTTGATGTAGATAGGTTTATTTGTGATGTTATAATTGAAAAGCTGAAAACCATAATGGTATAAGTGACATGTTTTGGCAATACTGTGTCCAGTGGAGCTCTGACCCTGAATGAAGGGAAACTTGTTAGTGACTGAAAGATCCAACCACCTGCTGTTAACTGCTGCCATCTAGTGGCACATAGTATAACTATGTTTGATGAATAACAACAGGTAGCCAACATTAGTATGGTACAAGATACAACATGTCTGGTGCTCCCAAGAACAACGGTTTAGGCTCTTAATTATTAACTAAACCTCGTTCAAAAATGAGTAGTTCTACCTTTCAAGATAGTCAGAAGGAGGCGAAGACTAGTATTTAACATCCCATCGACAATGAGGTCGTAAGAGACAGACACAAGCTCAGATCTGTCAAGTATGGGGACGGAAGTCGGCGGTGCCCTTTCGAAGGAACCATCCTGGCATTTGCCTGAAGAACTTTAGGGAGATCGTGGAAAATCTAGATCAGGATGGTCCGACATGGGTTTGAACCATCGTCCTCCCGAATGTGAGCCCAGTGTGCTAACCAATGCACCATCTCGCTCAGTAAGACAGTGAGTGTTATTCAGAAACAACTGACGAAAATTTATCAGATAACGATTCAGTTGCAGATTATCTTCCTGATCAAGGTAATTGTGTAAATTATTAATGTGTAAATTATTAATGACTTCTGTTGCCAACAAAAATGGCATAAAATATTATTTAGTTTACTAACACACTTTAACTAGCATAACAACGTTTTATTTCCAATAAAAATCATGCTCCTCGTGGAACAAAACTGTCACGAAAATATTTTCACTTATAATGGTATGTTACTGAAATGCTTAAGATCTTTAACGTAAACTCGCATTCATTGAACCAATTATATTCACCAAAATAACATGATTATGAAATCGCTCTGAGCACTATGGGACTTAAGTTCTAAGGTCATCAGTCCCCTAGAACTAAGAACTACTTAAACCTAACTAACCTAAAGACATCACACACATCCATGCCCGAGGCAGGATTCGAACCTGCGATCATAGCGGCCGCGCGGTTCCAGACTGCACCACCAAGAACCTCTCGGCCACTCCGTCCGGATGATTATGAAATGCTTTTTATGCATGAAACCGATTTTTATATCGATGCTTACTGGTATAATCATTTGCAGGTGAAAACGAAGGTCATAGCAAGTGAGAAACAAAACCTAACAATGACAAAATCTGAACTACAGCTGAAAAATTTTGCTTAGGAGCGCCTTGTGCAGAAACTGAAGAAAACTTTGTTTCAAGAAAAAGAAACAGAAACGTGGAGTCCTGGAAGGTGAATAAAAGAAAAACGCTAAGAAACCTTGGACAAGAATGTACACTATCTGCCAGGAAGTTTCATACCAGCGCACACTCCACTGCAGAGTGAAAATCTCATTCTGGAAACATCCCCGAGGCTGTGGCTGAGCTATGTCTCCGCAATACCCTTCTTCCAGGAGTGCTAGTCCTGCAAGGTTCGCAGAAGAGCTTCTGTGTTGTTTGGAAGGTAGGAGACGAGGTACTGGCAGATTTGAAGCTATGAGGACTGGTTGTGAGTTGTGCTTGGGCAGCCCACTTAGTAGAGCGCTTGTCTGCGAAGGGCAAAGGTCCCGAGTTCGAGTCTCGGTCCAGCACACACTTTTAATCTGTCAGGAAATTTGAAAATACACTACAGTAGGAAAAACTATGGACGCAAGAGTCATCCAACCATTTCAGCATCCCAGTCGAAATGAATACAAGACATTCTCAGAAGAAAGACGAAGAATTATGCATAATAATTATTGGAAAACTGCTTCTATGCAATAACAAACGTCTTTTATAGTAAAATGTGTTTCATCCTCCAAACCAAGATGTCAAAAACTAAATTGTAAGAAGTTTTGTGACTAACTGGAATGGTAACCGAGTGTGTAAGGAGTTATTCCTTAACACACTGACTATAACCAATTGTCGGTTTACCAGCTGCATTAACCAGACCAGAGTGGAAGGCCTATCTCCTGTTGACAAACGTGGTAAACACGTTCCAGCAATAAAACACCAGAAGACTGCCTCAGAACCATAAGGGACCACAAGAAGAGCTTTCCTTATTACACAAGTCACTATTCTTATTAACATAATCCTAACAGGAAATATCTGTCACCAGAGTTATCCATCTCAAAAATGAACAAGCTTTATACTGTTAAATGTGAAGAAGAAAAGTTTCGTCCAGTGAAGGCCTGGATTTACCGTTTGGTGTTCAATTCAAAATCTAATGTCTCCTATACAGGCTAAGTAGTGATACCTGCAATAATTATGACTGAACGCAGAGGCAGACACCATTAAAAGAAACAGTCTAATGCTTGAGAAAGATCACCACCTAAGAAGATTTGATCAAGAAAGAGCCACTAAGACAGGACATGTACAGAAATCAAAAAAAGGCTCAGCACATCCACACTACTGGCCATTAAAATTGCTACACGAAGAAGAAATGCAGATGATAAACGGGTATTCACTGGACAAATATATTATACTAGAACTGACATATGATTGCATTTTCACGCAACTTGGGTGCATAGATACTGAGAATTCAGTACCCAGAACAACCACCTCTGGCCGTAATAACGGCCTTGATACGCCTGGGCATTGAGTCAAACAGAGCTTGGATGGCGTGTACAGTTACAGCTGCCCATGCAGCTTCAACACGATACCACAGTTCATCAAGAGTAGTGACTGACGTATTGTGACAAGCCAGTTTTCAATTGGTGAGAGATCTGGAAAATGTGCTGGTCAGGGCAGCAGTCGAACATTTTCTGTATCCAGAAAGGCCCATACAGGACCTGCAACATGCGGTCGTGTATTATCCTGCTGAAATATAGGGTTTCACAGGGATCGAGTGAAGGGCAAAGCCAGGGGTCGTAACACATCTGAATTGTTACGTCCACTGTTCAAAGAGCCGTCAATGTGAACAAGAGGTGACCGAGACGTGTAACCAATGGCACCCCATACCATCACGCCGGGGGATACGCCAGTATGGTTATGACGAATACACGCTTCCAATGTGCGTTCACCGCGATGTCGCCAAACACGGATGCTACCATCGTGATGCTGTAAACAGAACCTGGATTCATCTGAACATATGACGTATTGCCATTCGTGCTCCCAGGTTCGTCGTTGAGTACACCATCACAAGCGCTCCTGCCCGCATCTCGTGGTCGTGCGGTAGCGTTCTCGCTTCCCACGCCCGGGTTCCCGGGTTCGATTCCCGGCGGGGTCAGGGATTTTCTCTGCCTCGTGATGGCTGGGTGTTGTGTGCTGTCCTTAGGTTAGTTAGGTTTAAGTAGTTCTAAGTTCTAGGGGACTTATGACCACAGCAGTTGAGTCCCATAGTGCTCAGAGCCATTTGAACCATTTGAACAGGCGCTCCTGTCTGTGATGCAGCATCAAGGGTAACCGCAGCCACGGTGTCCGAGCTGATAGTCCATGCTGCTGCAAACGTCGTCGAACTGTTCGTGCAGATGGTTGTTGTCTCGCAAACGTCCCCATCTGTTGACTCAGGGATCGAGACGTGGCTGCACGATCCGTTACAGCCGTGCGGATAAGATGCCTGTCATCTCGACTGCTAGTGATACGAGGCCGTTGGGATCCAGCACGGCGTTCCGTATTACCCTCCTGAACCCACCGATTCCATATTCTGCTAACAGTCATTGGATCTCGACCAACGCGAGCAGCAATGTCGCGATACGATAAACCGCTATCGCGATAGGCTACAAGCCGACCTTTATCAAAGTCGGAAACTTGGTGGTACGCATTTCTCCTCCTTACACGAGGCAACACAACAACGTTTCACCAGGCAACGCCAGTCAACTGCTGTTTGTGTATGAGAAATCGGTTGGAAACTTTCCTCATGTCAGCACGTTGTAGGTGTCGCCACCGGCACCAACCTTGTGTGAATGCTCTGAAAAGCTAATCATTTGCATATCACAGCGTCTTCTTCCTGTCGATTAAATTTCGCGTCTGTAGCACGTCATCTTCGTGGTGTACCAGTTTTAAAGGGCAGTAGTGTAGATAGAGCTAGAGACCTTTTTTTTTTGGTCATCAGTCTACTGACTGGTTTGATGCGGCCCGCCACGAATTCCTTTCCTGTGGTAACCTCTTCATCTCAGAGTAGCACTTGCAACCTACGTCCTCAATTATTTGCTTGACTTATTCCAATCTCTGTCTTCCTCTACAGTTTTTGCCCTCTACAGCTCCCTCTAGTACCATGGAAGTCATTCCCTCATGTCTTAGCAGATGTCCTATCATCCTGTCCCTTCTCCTTATCAGTGTTTTCCACATATTCATTTCCTCTCCGATTCTGCGTAGAACCTCCTCGTTCCTTACCTTATCAGTCCACCTAACTTTCAACATTCGTCTATAGCACCACATCTCAAATGCTTCGATTCTCTTCTGTTCCGGTTTTCCCCCAGTCCATGTTTCACTACCATACAATGCTGTACTCCAGACGTACATCCTCAGAAATTTCTTCCTCAAATTAAGGCCGGTATCTGATATTAGTAGACTTAGCTAGAGACCACTCGTCACAATTTGTAATATTGTAAGCATAAAGCGAAAATATGCATCGTCACTACTTTTGGTTCAAATATGCAATAACTGGTGACAAGGAGCCAAATATGCAAATGCACATGCAACAAGCAAATGGACATAATCCGGTCTCTAGCGATGACTGCTTCACCCAATTTCTGTAATAGCCCAATATTTCAAAACAGTGAATTTTTTCCAATAAACATGGCCATGTTAAAAACAAAGGTTTTTTTTTTTTTTTTAAACCATAATTTTTAGCACTGATGTGATGGTAAACCGATATGCCTGTTCTTTACTCAATTATCAGTTGAATATGAAAAAAATCCTGTTGTAACCGAAACCAAACAATAACCGAAAAATATTGATTCTTCAGCAGTCTAATATCGGTATCGGTTGTGTCTGGTCGTTTTTTCCCATCCCTACGTCACATGCCGAGAATCTTCTCTAGAAGGAGGGGAGGTCTAACGTAATTGAGAATTATTTCACTGAGAATGATCTGCGGAGATCTTCTGACGGCGCGAGATGCAGGATCTTCGCTCACGTTCGGCTTTAGAAAGACAGGCTGATGGTAGACCGCAGGATGTGAAACTGGGGGGAATCCCACACTCAGCCGGCTGTACGTATTGTGAAAGAGCGTCGCAAGATGGCAGGTGCTGCGAGCAGTGGCGCGGAACAGAGTCATCGTAGTACGGACCGCCACCCACAGAGGGCAGGCGCGAGCTGCAGAACGTAGAGTGCCAATGAGTCCCCACTAGGATGGACTTCCCTCGCACGTTTCTTCTGGCCGCCTGGACCCCCACAGCTCAACGCGAAGAAATCGATAAGCCTCGATGGATTTGCGATGACCCATCATCAATGGGTCTTTCATAGCTGAAAGCTGACCCGTCACACAATTCTGTTAGTACCTGTCTTCATTTTTCCCGATCTTCTGCATCTCAGAATAGCTGAGATTAGATTAGATCAGTACGTGTTCCATAGATCATGAATACGACACTTCGTAATGATGTGGAACGCATCAGGTTAACAAAACGTGTCTATGCGAGATATTACATTACACAAAATATTACGTGAGACTTAATATTTTAAATTTTTTTTTTTTTTTTTTTTTTTTTTTTTTTTTTTTGTGGGGTTTGGGGAAATTACTCACTTACTACATCCAAAAATTCATCTAATGAGTAGATGGAGTTGCCATTAAGAAATTCTTTCAATTTCCTTTTAAGTGCTATATGGCTATCTGTCAGACTTTTGATGCTATTGGGTAAGTGACCAAAGACTTTTGTGGCATCATAATTTACCCCCTTCTGAGCCAAAGTTAGGTTTAACCTTGAGTAGTGAAGATCATCCTTTCTCCTAGTGTTGTAGCTATGTACACTGCTGTTACTTCTGAATTCGTTCGGATTGTTAATAACAAATTTCATGAGTGAATATATATATTGTGAGGCTACAGTGAAGATCTCAAGTTCTTTAAATAAGTGTCTGCAGGATGATCTTGGATGAGCTCCAGCAATTATTCTGATGACACGCTTTTCTGCAATGAACACTCCTTTACTCAATGATGAGTTACCCCACAATATGATGCCATACGAAAGCAGACAATGAAAATTGGCGTGGTAAGCTAATTTACTCAGATGTATACCGTCAAAATTTGCAATGACCCTAATGGCATAAGTAGCTGAACTCAAACATTTCGGCAGATCCTCAGTGTGTTTTTTTCCAGGTCAACCCCTCATCAATGCATACACCTAGAAATTTTGAATATTCTACCTTAGCTACCGATTTCTGATCGAAGTCTATATTTATTAATGGGGTCATTCCATTTACTGTGTGGAGCTGTATGTACTGTGTTTTGTCAAAGTTTAATGAGAGCCCATTTACAGAGGACCACTTAATGATTTTCTGAAAAACATAGTTTACAATTTCACCAGTTAATTCTTGTCTGTTGGGTGTGATAGCTATACTTGTATCATCGGCCAAAAGTACCAGCATTTCATCTTCGTGAATATAGAATGTCAAGTCATTAATATATATTATGAACAGCAGAGGACCCAAGACCGAACCCTGGGGCACCCCATTCTTGATTGTCCCCCAGTTTGAGAAATCACCAGTTTTTTGCATATTATGTGAACTGTTTACTTCAACTTTCTGCTCTGATCCCATGTTAGGTGTGGCTACCTTTTCCGACATACGAAAAGTAAGAAAAGTATCTTCCTCATGCTTCCTTTCTTTTTGTCGAAGCTTTTGGTGCGCTCGCCTTCAACATTGCAAGTGTTTCAGGACTGAAACGAAAACGTGGATGTCACAAAGGATGGTTCTTTCCTTACCAGTAACAGACACGTGAAATGCTGATACAAGAAACGAAAGTAATTCACAGCCACACACACCATCACCACCTTTTGCAGTAAAACTTCTAACGGAATATTTTCTATCATATTTTCATCCCATTATTTTTATTTTAACTGTAAAAACTGTTGATATTGTAGCACCATTTAGACATAGAGCGTTGCCAAAAATGAAACGAAAGAACGAACCATCATTCGAGGAGTCAAATTAAAGAATAGGAAATAATGCTTTAAGAGGGCATAGCTACCCTTGGTTTGGCCTTAAATGGTCTTTCATACTCCTGCCTGATGCTCATGATAATGATATACAAACGCTATTTATGTATTGTTCCTACTACGGGCATTCAATAAGTAATGAAACGCATTTTTCTCTGAAAGAAGGTTGGTTTTATTGAGCATTCAAATACACCATATTACTCTTTTCTCTACAAATCACTGGAAGACTGAAGGTGCGAGATCTGGGCTGTAGGCTGGGTGAATAAGAACAGTCACAAAAGGAGTCGAAGTAAATATTCCAGAATTCGAATCGAGAACAGCTGCCAACATGAGTAACGTAGAAGTAAATATCTTCGGAGTAGCGAAGCAACTTAAATCATCTAATAAAAGAAAGGCTTCCGGTCCAGACTGTATACCAATTAGGTTCCTTTCGGAGTATGCTGATGCATTAGCTCCATGCTTAACAATCATATACAGCCGTTCGCTCGTCGAAAGATCCGTACCCAAAGACTGGAAACTTGCACAGGTCACACCAATATTCAAGAAAGCTAGTAGGAGTAATCCACTAAATTACAGGTCCATATCGTTAACGTCGATATGCAGCAGAATTTTGGAACATATATTGTGTTCAAATATTATGAATTACATCGAAGAAAACATGGGTTTAGAAAACATCGTTCCTGTGAAACACAACTAGCTCCTTATTCACTTGAAGTGTTGAGTGCTATTGACAAGGGATTTCAGATCGATCCCGTATATCTGGATTTCCGGAAGGCTTTTGACACTACGGTTGTTTGCAGATGACGCTGTCGTTTATCGACTAATAAAGTCATCAGAAGATCAAAACAGATTGCCAAACGATTTATAAGAGATATCTGAATGGTGCGAAAATTGGCAGTTGACCCTACATAACGAATGGTGTGAGGTCTTCCACATGAGTGCTAAAAGGAACTCGTTAAACTTCGGTTACACGATAAATCAGTCTAATCTAAAGGCCGTAAGTTCAATTAAATACCTAGGAATTACAATTACGAAGAACTTAAATTGGAAGGAACACATGGAAAATGTTGTGGGGAAGGCTAGCCAAAGACTGTGTTTTATTGGCAGGACACTTGGAAAATGTAACAGGTCTACTAAGGTGGCTGCCTACAATACGCTTGTCTGTCCTCTTTTATAATACTGCTGCGCGGTGTGGGTTACTTACCAGGTAGGACCGACTGAGTACATCGAAAAAGTTCAAAGAAAGGCAGCACGTTTTGTATTATCGCGAAATAATGGGAGAGAGTGTACAGAAATGATTCAGGATTTGGGCTGGGCATCATTAAAAGAAAGGCGTTTTTCGTTGCGACGGAATCTTCTCACGAAATTCCAATCACCAACGTTCTCATCCGAAAGCGAAAGTATTTTCTTGACACTGACCTGCATAGGGAGGAACGATCACCACGATAAAATAAGGGAAATCAGAGGTCGTACGGAAAGATATAGCTGTTCATTCTTTCCGCGGGCTGTACGAGATTGGAATAATAGAGAATTGTGAAGGTGGTTCGATGAAGCCTCTGCCAGGCACTTCAGTGTGATTTGCAGAGTATCCATGTAAATGTAGATGCAGATGTAGATGTAGAATGAAGTTTTGTGAACTCCTCTCGGTTGTGCAGACTTGTGTGAGGCCTTCCGTTGTCATGGAGAAGGAGAAAAAAAAATGTGTGTGAAATCTTGTGCGACTTAACTGCTAAGGTCATCAGTCCCTAAGCTTACACACTACCTAACCTAAATTATCCTAAGGACAAACACACACACCCACGCCCGAGGGAGGACTCGAACCTCCGCCGGGACCAGCCACGGAGAAGGAGAATTCCGTTTGAATTTTTTATGGTGACGAACATCCTGACGGTTCTTCAATTTTCGGAGGGTAGGGCAATACCTCAGAACTGATCGTTGCGCCATGAGGGAGGACATCAAACAGAAAACCCCTTCAGGGATTCAAAAGACGGTCGCCACAACTTTGCCGGTTGAGGGTGTAGTTATGAACTTTTTCTACTGAAGGGAGGTTGTATGTCGCCACTCCGTAGACTGCCGTTTTCTTTCGTGTTCGGAGTAATGAACGCATGTTCCATTGCCTGGAACGATGCTCGACATAACATTTTATCGGCCTCGTAACGCGCAAGCAACTCCGCACAGGTGGTCATCCACTGCTCTTTATACACTACTGGCCATTAATGTTGCTACACCAAGAAGACATCGAGATGATAAACGGGTATTCAATGGACAAATATATTATAGTAGAACTGACATGTGGTTACAGTTTCACGCAATTTGGGTGCATAGATCCTGATAAATCAGTTCCCAGAAAGACCACCTCTGGCCATAATAACGGCCTTGGTACGCCTGGGCATTGAGTCAAACAGAGCTTGGATGGCGTGTACAGGTACAGCTGCCCGTGCAGCTTCAACACGATACCACAGTTCATCAAGAGTAGTGACTGGCGTATTGTGACGAGCCCGTTGCTCGGCCACCATTGACCAGACGTTTTCAATTGGTGAGAGATCAGGAGAATTTGCTGGGCAGGGCAGCAGGCGAACATTTTCTGTATCCAGAAAGGCTCGTACAGGACCTGCAACATGCGGTCATGCATTATCCTGCTGAAATAGAGGGTTTCGCAGGGATCGAGTGAAGGGTAGAGCCACGGGTCGTAACACATCTGAAATGTAACGTCCACTGTTCAAAGTGCCGTCAATGCGAACAAGAGGTGGCCGAGACGTGTAACCAATGGGACCCCATACCATCACGCCGGGTGATACGCCAGTATGGCGATGACGAATACATGCTCCCGATGTGCGTTCACTACGATGTCGCCAAACACGGATGCGACCATCATGATGCTGTAAACAGAACCTGCATTGATCCGAAAAAATGACGTTTTCCCATTCGTGCACCCAGGTTCGTCGTCGAGTACACCATCGCAGGCGCTCCTGTCTGTGATGGAGTATCAAGGGTAACCGGAGCCACGGTCTCCGAGCTGGTAGTCCGTGCTGCTGCAATCGTCGTCGAACTGTTCGTGCAGATGGTTGTTGTCTTGCAAACGTCCCCATCTGTTAACTCAGGGATCGAGACGTGGCTGCACGATTCGTTACAGCCATGCGGATAAGATGCCTGTCATCTCAACAGCTAGTGATACGAAGCCGTTATGATCCAGCACGGCGTTCCGTATTAACCTCCTGAATTCACCAATACCATTCGATCTCGACCAACGCGAGCAGAAATGTGGCGATACGATAAACCGCAATCGCGATAGGCTACAATCCGACCTTTATCAAAGTCGGACACGTGATGGTACGCATTTCTCCTCCTTACACGAGGCATCACAACAGCGTTTCACCAGGCAACTCCGGCCAACTGCTGTTTGTGTATGAGAAATCGGTTGGAAACTTTCCTCATGTCAGCACGCTGTAGGTGTCGCCACCTGCGCCAACCTTGTGTGAATGCTCTGAAAAGCAAATCCTTTGAATATCACAGCATCTTCTTCCTGTCAGTTAAATTTCGCTACTGAGTACCCCACGCGGTGGACGAGTGTGCCGGCACTACCAACTGAGACGTCAAGCTGGGCAGCAAGGAGTTCCATTGTGATCCGTCCATCACCTCGAATGAGAGTGTCCGCACGTTCGAACGCTGCAGGAATACCTGCTGTGGGCGGCTGGCTGACACGCTGGAGATCGGACAGATTGGGATGACGACAGACGCCTCGCCCAGCGACTCACCGCGCTTTTGTTCACTGCCAGGTCTCCGTAGTCATTCCGCAAGCGCCCATGATTATTTGCGATCCTCTAGTGTTTCATCAAGAGAAAATCAGTGACAGCTCTCTGCTTGGAAGGAACGTCCATAACAGATGCTATTTTGAAGACTACACATAGCGCTGACACTTACCATCGTGAGACTATAGGGGCTGAAGCGAGTATGTTTCAAGATGTTCGACAATAAATTCCGCATTTTTTTCGACTGAAATTAGCAGAGAAAAGAAATGTCTTGCGTTACTTACTGAACGACTATCTCGCATCTGCCTCATGGTGACGGACAACTTTATTTTAAGCCTTAAATTATACAGGGTGTTACAAAAAGGTACAGCCAGACTTTCAGGAACCATTCCTCACACACAAATAAAGAAAAGATGTTATGTGGACATGTGTCCGGAAACGCTCACTTTCCATGTTAGAGCTCATTTTAGTTACGTCAGTATGCACTCCAACGTGATCAAATTGTAAATTTTCGCAATCGACATGTGTGGGCTGACGAGAATCCGCACGCAATTGTGCAATCACGTCATCGACACAGATTTTCTGTGAACGTTTGGGCAGGCATTGTTCGTCATGTCTTGATTGGGCCCCATGTTCTTCCAACTACGCTGAATGGAGCACGTTATCATGATTTCATACGGGATAATCTACCTGCGCGGCTAGGACATGTGCCTTTACAAGTACGACACAACATGTGGTTCATGCACGATGGAGCTCCTGCACATTTCAGTCGAAGTGTTCGTACGCTTCTCAACAACAGATTCGGTGACCGATGGAGTGGTAGAGGCGGACCAATTCCGTGGCCTCCACGTTCTCCTTACCTCAACCCTCTTGACTTTCATTTATGGGAGCATTTGAAAGCTCTTGTCTACACAACCCCGGTACCAAATGTACAGACTCTTCGTGCTCGTATTGTGAACGGCTGTGATGCAATACGCCATTCTCCAGGGCTGCATCAGCGCATCAGGGATTCCATGCGACGGAGGGTGGATGCATGCATCCTCCCTAACGGAGGACATTTTGAACATTTCCTGTAACAAAGTGTTTGAAGTCACGCTGGTACGTTCTGTTGCTGTGTGTTTCCATTCCATGATTAATGTGATTTGAACAGGAGTAATAAAATGAGCTCTAACATGGAAAGTAAGCGTTTCCGGACACATGTCCAAATTACAGATATGTTACAAGTTCTGTCTCATTGATACTCAGAAAGTCGAAAAAGAATTTTATAGTCACCATTGATATACAGGGTGGTCCATTGATAGTGACCGGGCCAAATATCCCACGAAACAAGCATCAAACGAAAGAACTACAAAGAACGAAACTCTTCTAGCTTGAGGGGGGAACCAGATGGCGCTATGGTTGGCCCGCTAGATGGCGCTGCCATAGGTCAAACGGATATCAGCTGCGTTTTCTTAAATAGGAACCCCCATTTTTTATTAGATATTCGTGTAGTACGTAAAGAAATATGAATACTTTACTTGGAGCACTTTTTTCGCTTTGTGACAGATGGCGCTGTAATAGTCACAAAAGTATAAGTACGTGGTATCACGTAACATTCCGCTCCCCCACCTTCTCCTTTTCCTTGAACACATCCGCACACTATATATTGTCCGCCGCCTTGATTCCCCTCACCCCCTGGTGTCTCTCTTCCTCTCCACTCCCAACCTGTTGCCGCGCCTTTACCGTTGTGTCCCTCCCTCTCTCCATCTCCACACCTTCCATCTCATCTCCTTTCCCAACACAACTTCCACCGTCTACCACTCCCGGATGATGAGCTTCGCCCTGACATCTACCCTTCCTACCAACTCTAACCCCCTCTTCCTGCCTCCTCCTCAGGGCTCCCTCTCCTCCCTCTCCCTCCTTCTGAGCGGATTTCCCCTCCTACTCCCCGCCCATCTCTTGTGCCTTCCTTCAGTGTCTCTGTGCTCCCTCCTGCCCTGTCTTCCCTTTTCCTCTCCCGCCCCATGTGTCTCCTGCCTCTTCGTGAACCCACGGTTGCCCCTCCTCTCTTCACCCCCCGCTTCCCCAGCTGCCCCATGCTCTCCCCTCCTTTTCCATCCTCTCTGACCTTTCCCTCGGCAGGTCCCGCCTGGTAGTTTTATTCTTCGTCGTGTGTGCTCCAAGTGGGTTTTAAGTGTTTTGTTTCGGAGTGTTTTTAATACTGTGGCCAACTTTTAACCTGTGCATGCGCATCCAGTGTCTTCTCTGTTTTTTCAGAATCGCCAACTGTGTTTTTTAACTTTCTGGTGACTTTTTTAACTGTCCCCAATGAACTTCTACATGTCAGTGTATTTTTACCTCCATTTTCTCCCCTTACTCTGTTTTATGTTCCCCTTTTTTACCTCCTTATGTATGTATTATTTTATTCTTGTTTTAGTTGTCATGTCACTCGGCTGAAGAGCGGCGGATTGTGCTGCTGACAGCCCTCCCCTGCCCATATGGGGCAGGGGCATGAAATCACAATAAAGAAAAAAAAAAAAATAACATTCCGCCAGTGCGGACGGTATTTGCTTCGTGATACATTACCCGTGTTAATATGGACCGTTTACCAATTGCGGAAAAGGTCGGTATCGTGTTGATGTATGGCTATTGTGATGAAAATGCCCAACGGGCGTGTGCTACGTATGC
Source organism: Schistocerca serialis cubense (assembly GCF_023864345.2). Classification (NCBI taxonomy): domain Eukaryota; kingdom Metazoa; phylum Arthropoda; class Insecta; order Orthoptera; family Acrididae; genus Schistocerca; species Schistocerca serialis. The sequence continues at coordinate 89,793,047 of NC_064648.1, read as the reverse complement.
TGCTCGGTATCGTGGACGACATCATCCTAGTGTCTGGACCGTTCGCCGGATAGTTACTTTATTTAAGGAAACAGGAAGTGTTCAGCCACATGTGAAACGTCAACCACGACCTGCAACAAATGATGATGCCCAAGTAGGCGTTTTAGCTGCTGTCGCGGCTAATCCATACATCAGTAGCAGACAAATTGCGAGAGAATCGGGAATCTCAAAGACGTCGGTGTTGAGAATGCTACATCAACATCGACTGCACCCGTACCATATTTCTATGCACCAGGAATTGCATGGCGACGACTTTGAACGTCGTGTACAGTTCTGCCACAGAGCACAAGAGAAATTACAGGACGATGACAGATTTTCTGCACGCGTTCTATTTAGCGACGAAGCGTTATTCACCAACAGCGGTAACGTAAACTGGCATAATATGCACTATTGGGCAACAGAAAATCCACGATGGCTGCGACAAGTGGAGCATAAGCGACCTTGGCGGGTTAATGTATGGTGCGGCATTACGGGAGAGAGGATAAAAATGGTTCAGATGGCTCTGAGCACTATGCAACTTAACTTCTGAGGTCATCAGTCGCCTAGAACTTAGAACTAATTAAACCTAACTAACCTAAGGACATCACACACATCCATGCCCGAGGCAGGATTCGAACCTGCGACCGTAGCGGTCTCGCGGTGCCAGACTGAAGCACCAAGAACTGCTCGGCCACAATGGCCGGCCCACTAACATGGAAAGTCGTTTCGTCACTGAACACGATGCATTGTGCAAAAGTGTTATCATTGTCGATACCATCAAGAATCTCGCTACAAAATGCCACACGTTCTCGTCTGTCGTCAGGACGCAGAGCTTGTAACAGCTGTAGCTTGTACGGCTTCATAACCAACAGACGTCTCAAAAGAACGCCAAATTGTTGTTGCAGGCAGTTGTAACGACCGACAGACATGACGTGTGATTTTGAAGGACTATGTTGGAAAGCAGCTTGAATTCGTGAAACATTTTCTTCGGGAAAACGAGGGCGGCCAGGACTCTTTCCTTTACATACACATCCTGTGTCTAGAAATTATCGATACCATCCGCGAATGTTTCACCGTTTCGGAGTATCAATTTGGCACCTCAAGCTGAAATGTCTTTGCAGGGTTATCACGGAACTGCACCTCGCTAACTCGATTTCTGCTGCGGAGTAGCCACTTAAAACACATGACGGTTACCAAGCAAAACAGAAAACTGACATCTACCGGCTATTAATATAAACTACACTATGTATTCGTTTCTCCAACGGCCGAGGCGAGGCGCAGCAATCAATAGTTTGGTCAAAATACAGCACTGGCCATTAAAATTGCTACACCATGAAGATACCGTGATACAGACGCGAAATTTATCCGACAGGAAGAAGATGCTGTGGTGTGCGAATGATTAGCTTTTCAGAGGATTCACACAAGGTTGGCGCCGGGGACGACACCTACCACATCCTGACATGAGGGAAGTTTCCAACCGATTTCTCATACACAAACAGCAGTTGACCGGCGTTGCGTGGTGGAATGTTGTGATGCCTCGTGTAAGGAGGAGAAATGCGTACCATCACGTTTCCGACTTTGATAAAGGTCGGATTGTCGCCTATCGCGATTGCGGTTTATCGTATCGCGACATTGCTGCTCCCGTTGGTCGAGATCCGATGACTGTTAGCAGAATATGGAATCGGTGGGTTCAGGAGGGTAATACGGAACATCGTGTTGGATCCCAACGGCATTGTATCACTAGCAGTCGAATTGACAGGCATCTTATCCGCATGGCTGTAACGGATCGTGCAGCCACGTCTCGATCCCTGAGTCAACAGATGGGGACGTTTGCAAGACAACAACCATCTGCACGAACAGTTCGACGACGTTTGCAGCAGTACCGACTATCATCTCGCAGACCGTGGCTGCGGTTACCCTTGACGCTGCATCACAGACAGGAGCGCCTCCGATGGTGCACTCGACTATGAACCTGGGTGCACGAATGGCAATACGTCATATGTTCAGATGAATCCAGGTTCTGTTTACAGCATCATGATGGTCGCATCTGTGTTTAGCGACATCGCGGTGAACGCACATTGGAAGCGTGTATTCGTCATCGCCATACCGGCGTATCACCCAGAGTGATGGTATGGGGTGCCATTGGTTACACGTCTCGGTCACCTCTTGTTCGTACTGACACCACTTTGAACAGTGGACGTTACATTTCAGATGTGTTACGGCCCTTGGCTCTACCCTTCATTCGATCCCTGCGAAACCCTACATTTCAGCAGGATAATGCACGACCGCATGTTGCAGGGCCTGTACGGGGCTTTCTGGATACAGAAAATGTTCGACTGCTGCCCTGGCCAGCACATTCTCCAGATCTCTCACCAATTGAAAACGTCTGGTCAATGGTGGCCGAGCAACTGGCTCGTCACAATACGCCATTCACTACTCTCGATGAACTGTGATATCGTGTTGAAGCTGCATGGGCAGCTGTACCTGCACACGCCATCCAAGCTCTGTTTGACTCAATGCCCAGACGCATCAAGGCCGTTATTACGGCCAGAGGTTGTTGTTCTGGGTACTGATTTCTCAGGATCTAAGCACCCAAATTGTGTGAAAATGTAATCATATGTCAGTTCTAGTATAATATATTTGTCTAATGAATACCCGTTTATCATCTGCATTTCTTCTTGGTGTAGCAATTTTAATGGCCAGTAGTGTAATAATTTGTGATACGTATATTCTTTTTGAAATACCCTGTACGTCAAACACAGTGTATGTTTGACAAACATGTCAAGCGAAGCAGCATGCGCCTACATAATCTGTCAAACTAAGGTTAGGGAAGAAATTAGAACACCAGTAAGAAGCTGTACAATATAAACGAAAATTGGGAGGCGTGTTTCTACATCTGAAAGATGATGTTTATTCAGATTTCCCTCCAGACGGAGAAATGTGGCAAAGGAACGGCACTATGAGGATGCAAATCTGGTTTGCTTTAAATACACGCTGTGAGCGTTAGTTAGTTTTGACAATGGACATGATAATCGACTTTGGTGAAGAATGCCTTTAAGTTGACAGAAGACGCCATTATCAACACCTTGGTGACTATGAATGTGACCGTGCAATAGGGCTATGAGAAACTGGATGTGCCTTCTGCGATACTGCAGAAAGATTTGTCAGGGATGTAGCCACTGTACTTGATTTCTGGCAGCGGTGGTCGCAAGAATGTACGGTCGTAAGGGGACCAGGCTCTGGACGTGACGTGCCACTACCAAGAGGGAAGACCACTGTGGTCGGTGTACGGCTGTGGAGCATCGTACCGCACCTGCAGGAGCAATTTGAGCGCCAGCTGACACCACAGTGACACAACGAACTGTAGTGTGTTGTGGTCCTCAGTCCTGAGACTGGTTTGATGCAGCTCTCCATGCAACTCTATCCTGTGCAAGCTTCTTCATCTCCCAGTACCTACTGCAGCCTACATCCTTCTGAATCTGTTTAGTGTATTCACCTCTTGGTCTCCCTCTACGATTTTTACCGTCCACGCTGCCTTCCAATACTAAATTGGTGATCCCTTGATGCCTCAGAACATGTCCTACCAACCGATCCCTTCTTCTAGTCAAGTTTTCGGCTGTGCGTCTGAGGTATGACTTGTGAGGATCTCTTACCGAGGCTCTAATAATTATACCACAAAGGCCTATAACGGCCCTGTCTAAAATCGAAATACCTATTAGCACACCTTATACCATTAGGCATAAAAACAAATTCTCTGTATGCATCCCTAAACTGACGAATTAAATCATCAAGGTTTGGCTTATAATACCACAATTCTTCTAATACAATAACAGCTGCAGAATAATTTATTTTGTTGCCATAAAATGTAATAGCTAGTTCATCAATCCTTTGTTGATTGTTGGGAACTAGGAAAGCCAGGCGTAGGTCGTCCGGGTAATTTCGGATATGGTCCCAGCTGGCATAAAAAACCTCCAACGCAGACATTAGCTGTAAACAATAACCTTTATTCAGAACGTGTCAGTACCTTTTCTTTTACAAAAAGTCATATAAACTCTATTTCCAACAACATATGTTACGTATTTAACTTCACTCTGAACATTATCCGTTTTTTCTGGTTCATCACCAGCAATTTGTAGTCCAATATAAAACGGGTTCGTTCCTTGAAACAAACGATTCTTTGCTTTACACTGAGTCTCCAAGTCAGTCCATGATTTTACCTTGTCTACATCAGAACTTGTTTCTGGTTTAGAATACGTTACAAACTTAAATCAATTCCTACGACTATATTTACGCCATGGAATACCAGCTGAGCGCTTCTCTTCTCCCCAATTCTGTTCAATACCTCCTCATTCGTTACGTGATCTACCCATCTAATCTTCAGCATTCTTCTGTAGCACTACAATTTAACATCGGTAACAACGTCCTCCTGAGTAGTACCCCCCCCCCCCCCCCGGAAATCCGAATGGGGGACTAATTTACCTCCGGAATATTTTACCCATGAGGACGCCATCATCATTTAACCATACGGTAAAGCTGCATGCCCTCGGAAAAAATTACAGCTGTAGTTTCCCCTTGCTTTCAGCCGTTCGCAGTACCAGCACAGCAAGCCCATTTTGGTTAGTGTTACAAGGCCAGATCATGTCAGATTAAACTGTGTGCCGGACCGAGACTCGAAATCAGGACCTTTGCCTTTCACGGGCAAGTGCTCTACCAACTGAGCTACCCAAGCACGACTAACGCCCCGTCCTCACAGTTCTGCCAGTATCTCGTCTCCTACCTTCCAAACTTCACAGAAACTCTCCTGTGAACCTTGCAGAACTAGCACTCCTGAAAGAAGGGATATTGCGGAGACATGGCTTAGCCACAGCCTAGGGGATATTTCCAGAATGATATTTTCACCCTGCAGCGGAGTGTGCGCTGATATGAAACTTCCTGGCAGATTAAAACTGTGTGCCAGACCGAGACTCGAACTCGGGACCTTTGCCTTTTGCGGGCAAGTGCAATATCCTTTCTTTCAGGAGTGATAGTTCTGCAAGGTTCGCAGGAGACCTTCTGTAAAGTTTGTAAGGTAGGAGCCGAGGTACTGGCAGAAGTAAAGCTGTGAGGACCGGGCGTGAGTCGTGCTTGGGTAGCTCAGTTGGTTGAGCACTTGCCCGCAAAAGGCAAAGGTCCCGAGTTCGAGTCTCGGTCCGGCACACAGTTTTAATCTGCCAGGAAGTTTCATATCAGCGCACACTCCGCTGCAGAGTAAAAATCTCATTCAATGCCAGATCAGTCAATCATCCAGACTGTTGCCCCTGCAACTACTGAAAAGGCTGCTGCCCCTCTTCAGGAACCACACGTTTGTCTGGCCTCTCAACGGACACCCCTCCGTTGTGGTTGCAGCTACGGTACGGCTATTGTATCGTTGAGGCACGCAAGCCTCCCCATAAACGGCGGGGTCTATGGTTCATGGGGGGGGGGGTGGGGGCAACGAACTGTTACTAATAATCGATTATTTCAAGGACAGCTCCGAGCCAGAAGCCCTGGAGTGCACGTTCTACTGACCCCAGACCACCGCCATCTGGGACTTCACTAGTATCAGTCGAGAGCTCATTGGAGGACAGGGTGGCAGTCTGTTGCGTTTGATGATGAAAGCTGTTTCTGCCTCGGTGCCAGTGATGGTCGTGTGTTGGTTAGAAGGGGGCGAACCGCGGGCCTGCAGCCAACCTGTGTGTGTGTGCTGGAAACGCTGGACCTACACCTGGAATTGTGATCAGAGGTTGGATTTCGTGCCACAGCAGGAGCACTCTCGTGGTTATCCCACGCACCATGACTGCAAACCACTCAGTCCGGTGATTCGACCTGTTGTGCTGCCACTTGTGAACAACACTCCAGGGCGTATGAGTACATTAATGACCTGTCATCTGTTACATTACCAGATACCAAGTTTGTCTTATTTGCAGACGATACAGACGTTTCAATAAATAGTAAATCAAATATAAATTTAGGTAGGGCAGCTAATCAAATTTTTACTGACATTAATAAGTGGTTCATAGCCAATTCACTGTCATTAAACTTTGAAAAGGCCCACTATATGCAGTTCAGAACTTCCAAGAGATTTCCTTCTAGTGTGTGTATAAAATATGATGACATGGAAATAGGAGAAGTTGAGAGTGTAAAATTCTTGGGATACAACTTGATGATTAATTCAGTTGGGATCAACATACTAATGAACTGCTAAAGCGCCTAAACAAGTCTGTGTTTGCAACGATGTCAGACATAGGAGATATAAATATAAAAAAACTGGCATATTTTGCTTATTTTCACTCCATTATGTCATATGGTATCATATTTTGGGGTAACTCCACAAACAGAGAAAATTTGTTTAGAGTACAGAAGCGTATAATAAGAGTAATGAGTAGTGTAAATCCAAGAACATCATGTCGAAACCTATTCAAAGAATTAGGCATATTAAACACAGCTTCTCAGTATATTTATTACTTAATGAAGTTTTTTGTAAATAATACATCTCTTTTTCCAACTAACTGCTTAGTACACAGTATCAGTACTAGGAATAAGAACAATATACATAAAGATTTAAAATCAGCTACTCTTGCCCAGAAAGGAGTCCAGTATTCAGCAACGCATATTTCCAATACCTTACCAGCAAGCATTAAGAGTTTAGTTTCAGACAAGCCACAATTTAAACATAATATAAAAGAATTTTTGGTGGCGAACTCCTTCTATTGCATCCATGAGTTTCTCAACAAGTGCAGTAGACGATTTTAATGGAAATTTATTGTACTTTAATTTTTGACAAGATTTGGTTGTAACAGCGAAGTAACTACCTACTGTGTGAATGATGGATGTATGGAGAGCAGATGTAAGTCTTCAGTCTGTAAAGAGAGGAAGTTTATTTTTAAATCTTGTACATAACCTGACTGTTCTTAACTGAGGATCACTGAAATGAATAATTTACTTTAATTTTTGACAATGTTTGGTTGTAATAGCCAAGAAACAAGCAAATTTAATGAAACCTGTAAATATTAGAAGGTTAAATTTAATTCATACACCTAATTTTACTGTTTGTTGACTGAAGATCATTAAAATTAATGAAACTCAAGTTTTTCTAATTACATTTTTGTAATGTGTTTATCAGACATGTTCCACACCCAGGAGGATTCCCTCTTTTATTGGTCTATGCAATGAATAATTAATCTAATCTGATCTAATCAGGAAAGTCCGTGCAAAGTCCGAGAGATGGCACCACCGGCGCGTATCGAGGTCATGTTTAGTTAGTAGCAGCTTTGGAAAGAACGCACACCAAGTTTCAACCATATTGGTCTATTTCTTTGTGTTTGGCATTCGTGTGAATCAAGGAAGTCGTGTGATTGTCAAAAAATAGACGAAAAACAATTTCGTGTGGTGATTAAACATTACTTTATGAAAGGCAAAACGCCTGAGGAGAGTAAAGAGAAGCTTGATAGACATTACGGTGACTCTGCACCTTCGATTAGAACAGTTTGTAAGTGGCCATTTGGGCACAAGTGTCAATCAACGGATTCGTTGACCAATAATCTTTGATCCTTGCTTTTCTTACAGTTCCCATAAGGATAGCAAGCCCAAACCATGTTCGATGTTCGGGTCCTGTAACGTCGACAGATTTGGCATATTTTTTTTTTTAACCCAGTTTCCTTCTATTGAAATTTTGACTGTACTACTTGTTGGTTTCGTTGGTAATAAATTCAAATAGATCGTTCCCAATATATAATTGTACGATATCCTCGAAGCTCTGTGTATCTTTGGGAAATATGTTTAGACCCGGGGATCCTTCAAATTTGATACTGGTCCTCGGTAAATCAAAGTCTGACCACTGTGCAACGTCTTCTCCGTCTGATTCAGCCGAATCAGCTGCCAACCGTAAAGTTCGGCGAATTCTTGTTGGACGTATTTCATTATCTTCCTACGATTCTGCTTCACTTTCATTTTTTTTTTATATCCAATGTCTTCTATCCAAACGGCCGTCCGGAACGTCGGACAAGACGTCCGCGCATTCATCGTAAATAATCCTCGTGTCTCTTTCCTCCGCCATGATGAAAGGGCACAAGTACTTATAAGAACAAAACACTTGTTGACGTGTGTAACTTATTGTTACCTAAACAAAACACCAACAGAATGCAAAAGATATTAACGACGTGCTGTCGCCGGTCACTGTGCGATACTATGCTTACGACACCACTGTGGTGTCGCCAGACGGCATAGCGTTAAGCGTCCCCGTACTGAGCGACCTAAGTGCGAGAGACATGGAGATCCAACCCACAGACTGACACCTGGCACCTGTACAACACAATGCATGGACGCTTGCATTCAACATTCGAGCAGTTACGCGGGTTATTAAGTGTACCAGCATTTCACATGTGCAACGTCTTGTCTCGCGCTCTCATTAACCTGTGATCAGTTTCATATATTGCACAGACAGATGTATTCGCGAAATTTCATTTGCGATACACTCAGTAATTTTTGGGGTTATGGTTTTTTTTTCCCACCAGTGTAGCAAAGTTTGACAAACAGTTTGGAGACAGCGGTCGTAGTGCGGCATGCTACACGGTGTAAGGGAGGCCGCTACGTAATAACGCAGCTCCAGGCGGGCTGCTACGCGGGGCAGGCCGGTCCGGTATTGGACACGTGCAAACAGCGCCGCTGTTTACCCGCGGCAGATAGCGGAACCACTTGCCCGCCGCCCGTGTGTTTAATGGGGCCCGGCGATGGCTGCCCCTCTCGCTAGGTAAACGCGCCGAGCGCCCAACAGCTGCTGTGGCCGCTGCCCCGTGCCCGGAACATTCCCACAAAAGCAGCCCCCCCCCCCCCTCGCCGCCCTCTCCCAACAGCTCTGTCCCGCACGCTCGTCGCCGCCCACGCAATGGAAACGTACGCATTACGACTCGACGCGTAGTCACTAACTTCTAGTCATCACATCGAAAAACATCGAGCTTCAGCGATTAAAGTTGGTCATCGTGCTATTGTTCCTCTACATTTTTGAGCCTCCGATGCGACTGTAGTTCAATTCTTTTGTCTTGGCGGCTCGCGCATAGCCGCCCAGACGCGGGAGGTTGCTGCGTTGCCAGTTGTACGCGCCAAGAGAAGCAGCGCCATAGTATAGTCACAGTCTAACATAACAGTCGCGACACTTCGCCTCGATTTTGTTGCCTACCGCACCAGCAGCGCCCCAAGCGGCCAGTAACTTAAACTGTGAGTTCGGCGCGATCATGAAAGCGAATAGTGATTGTTTATTTTGATTTATACAATGGTTTTTTACCATCGGGAGCGTTTGTAGCTCAATAAATTGCAGCAACAACAGGAAGAAGACACAACAGCTGTCTTTTTTAGGTCTCCTGAGGATCCTGAGAGGTATATACCATCATGTTACTAAACTGTATCGTCAGGATTCACTTGCAAACTATATGCATATAAATGATGAATGTTTCGTTTTAGCAGCAGAAAATGGCTAGTTAATAGCAGACGAGAAGGCCTTATGAAGAAAGACCCAGTTTACCTGTATAATAATATTAGGTTTCGTTCGGTACATCTCGAACAAAACCAGTTCATGAACTCAGACAATAACAAATTCTTGTGGAATGCAGTACCCACACTGTTTGACATTCCAAATAAGCCACCTCAACTGACGATGAAGAGGAAAGTGCCACAAAGATTCGACAGTCAATCTAAATCTGTAAAACAGTCCTATGACACAGAAGCAGCCAGTTCAACTCTCCATATATCAGTGCCAGATTCGTGTGAATCATCAACACAGACCTGCTTTGACGATGAAGTGGTTAAATCAAGTGCAGCTGTTCATGTCTTACAAATGCGTGTGAAGTGTCAGAATGTGCAGATCGCTAGAGTTCGAGCGAAATTATTACGGGACAAGGAAAGTGCCTACAGACAGCGACAGGAACTGTATCAGAAGGATTAAGTGAACAAGGACAAACGAGTGTTGAAGACCGTAGGATCCCGATATTTAAAAAAAGATGCCCTTGACTTGTTGTTAAGCCAGATTAACATGCCATTGGAAGAGAAACGTGCTGCAAGATGGAAAGACGAAAATAAGCTGTTTGCTCTAAATTAAATGATGGTCGTACATGTGGCAACAGGCGACAATGACAAACACAGTAGGCCTACAGAACGATAAACGTAAGGTGCAATTCTGTCCAATGTCACAAGTGTTTCTTCACGAATGTGTTGTAGCTTGCCACTCTATACGTGGTTTTTGTCCATACTTGCACTTATTTTAGAATCATAGAATCATTTTTAGAAACATATATGCCTTCTGATACTACACAAATTCTTGAGAGGCAAGAAAATTACACAAATAATTCGGAAATTACGTAGGAAATGGATGTTAATAAACATTATGCTTAACACGCGTCTGATGTTCACCCTACCGGCCGCTTGGAGCGCTAGTGCCGCTCCTTCTGTCAAACGGCAACAACTTTCACAGCAGTGAGTGTCGTGAATGTTACGTTACACTGTGGTATAGTATAGTTAGCAAACTTACGTTTAGGGGGGAGCGCGCAGCTTATGAAGTAAAGCCACCACGGCCGCATTTGCTACAGACACGTGCTCCCCGCATTCCCCTCTGTGCGCGATTTTGTCATCACTGCACTGCTCGCCTGTGGAGACACACGGTGTTTCGACTGCTTTGACACACTTTATCATTGGATTTCACAAAACCTATTTAGTCCAAAAATTTGATTATTACACATCTTCTTGACTGATACCTTCCCCCATAAATGACTTAATTTTGTTTCAATGTTCAACGCAGTTATTGTGCAGCATTACATGTAGTAAACCACTGCACGAAATTTCGAAGAGTTTGCAGAGGTAAAAGTCCATAGTGTATACTTTCCGTATAGTCGATTTTAGTTGCCACTAGAAATTTCAAAAAATTACATTCAAACGAATAAATTCATGAAGTAAGAAAAATGGTTCAAATGGCTCTAAGCACTATGGGACTTAACATCTGTGGTCATAAGTCCCCTAGAACTTAAAACTACTTAAACCTAACTAACCTAAGGACATCTCACACATCCAGGCCCGAGGCACGATTCGAACCTGCGACCGTAGCAGTCGCGCGGTTCCGGACCGAGCGCCTAGAACCGCGAGACCACCGCGGCCGGCTTGAAGTAAGACACTTCGATATTGTTTGTAAATAAAGAAAATATTAGGTACCAAACAAAGTTTAAACTCATAACCTTTCGTTTAGCAGGCAAACCATTACACTAACGCAGGTCGTCATTTAACAGAATTCCAGGAGAAGTTTAAAAAAATTTCGCAAAATGCTGACAAACAATGTTGGTATGAAACTTACTGGCAGATTAAAACTGTGTGCCCGACCGAGACTCGAACTCGGGACCTTTGCCTTTCGCGGGCAAGTGCTCTACCAACTAAGCTACCGAAGCACGACTCACGCCCAGGACTCACAGCGTTACTTCTGCCAGTACCTCGTCTCCTACCTTCCAAACTTTACAGAAGCTCTCCTGCGAACCTTGCAGAACTAGCACTCCTGAAAGAAAGGATATTGCGGAGACATGGCTTAGCCACAGCCTGGGGGATGTTTCCAGAATGAGATTTTCACTCTGCAGCGGAGTGTGCGCTGATATGAAACTTCCTGGCAGATTAAAACTGTGTGCCCAACCGAGACTCGAACTCGAGACCTTTGCCTTTCGCGGGCAAGTGCTCTACCAACTGAGCTACCGAAGCACGACTCACGCCCGGTACTCACAGCGGTACTTCTGCCAGTACCTCGTCTCCTACCTTCCAAACTTTACAGAAGCTCTCCTGTGAACCTTGCAGAACTAGCACTCCTGAAAGAAAGGATATTGCGGAGACATGGCTTAGCCACAGCCTGGGGGATGTTTCCAGAATGAGATTTTCACTCTGCAGCGGAGTGTGCGCTGATATGAAACTTCCTGGCAGATTAAAACTGTGTGCCCAACCGAGACTCGAACTCGAGACCTTTGCCTTTCGCGGGCAAGTGCTCTACCAACTGAGCTACCGAAGCACGACTCACACCCGGTACTCACAGCGGTACTTCTGCCAGTACCTCGTCTCCTACCTTCCAAACTTTACAGAAGCTCTCCTGTGAACCTTGCAGAACTAGCACTCCTGAAAGAAAGGATATTGCGGAGACATGGCTTAGCCACAGCCTGGGGGATGTTTCCAGAATGAGATTTTCACTCTGCAGCGGAGTGTGCGCTGATATGAAACTTCCTGGCAGATTAAAACTGTGTGCCCAACCGAGACTCGAACTCGAGACCTTTGCCTTTCGCGGGCAAGTGCTCTACCAACTGAGCTACCGAAGCACGACTCACGCCCGGTACTCACAGCGGTACTTCTGCCAGTACCTCGTCTCCTACCTTCCAAACTTTACAGAAGCTCTCCTGCGAACCTTGCAGAACTATCCTTTCTTTCAGGAGTGCTAGTTCTGCAAGGTTCGCAGGAGAGCTTCTGTAAAGTTTGGAAGGTAGGAGACGAGGTACTGGCAGAAGTAAGGCTGTGAGGGCGGGACATGAGTCGTGCTTGGTAGAGGACTTGCCCATGAAAGGCAAAGGTCCCGAGTTCGAGTCTCGGTCCGGCACACAGTTTTAATCTGCCAGAAAGTTTCAAGAAGCAATATCATTAACATGGCTTTATGAGATTTTCTGCAATGGTATGAGCTGTGAGTACAGGGCGTCAGTCGTGCTTCGGTAGCTCAGTTGGTAGAGCACTTGCCCGCGAAAGGCAAAGGTCCCGAGTTCGAGTCTCGGTCGGGCACACAGTTTTAATCTGCCAGGAAGTTTCATATCAGCGCACACTCCGCTGCAGAGTGAAAATCTCATTCTGAATGTTGGTATGATTATGAATTACTCACGTTTCGTCGAAGTACAACAGGAAATAAACAATTACCGCTGTTCTTTATTGCGAAAAAGCGGTTAGTGAGAATGAATTTCTCTGCTTTCGCCTGAATCAGGATGCATATTGCTTGTTTGGTTTAATTAATTAATAGAATATGAAGCAATTGGTATAAAGAACGCTTTTTTTCGAACTTTCTTTTATAGAAAGTCTGCTATCAAGACATTGCTTTTTTCAATTACTTTATTTATGACTGAACGTTTCTAAAACTGAAGACACTCGTCCATCCTCTGCACTGCAGTCGAGCTCTGGCAACGTCGTTCTCTCTTCATTGGCTGACTGTGTTTTGTGATGTCAGATGCGCAGAACGAACCTAAACTCGGCAGCCGTCGTAAATGACGCGCTCTTTAGTCATTACTAGGGCATGGATTTTGATGACGAATCATATTTTTTTTCTGAAATATAGGGTGAATTTTGGAACAATTTATACACAAATCTAGGCAGTTTACTGTCGAAAAATATATTTTGATAGTGCATATGAAGTCATAATTCAACAAATTTTAGTAATAGGTCATATTGCGGCTAACTTTTAATGTGTGTTGTTGTTGCGGTCTTCAGGCCTGAGACTGGTTTGATGCAGCTGTCCATGCTACTCTATCCTGTGCAACCTGCTCCATCTCCCAGTACTTACTGCAACCTAAATCCTTCCGAATCTGCATAGTGTATTCATCTCTAGGTATCCCTCTACGATTTTTACCCTCCACGCTGCCCTCCAATACTAAATTGGTGATCCCTTGATGACTCAGAACATGTCCTACCAACTGATCCCTTCATCTAGTCAAGTTGTGCCACAAACTCCTCTTCTTCCCGATTTCATTCAATACCTCCTCATTAGTTATGTGATCTACGCATTTGATCTTCAGCATTCTTCTGTAGCACCACATTTCGAAAGCTTCTCTTCTCTTCTTGTCCAAACTATTTACCGTCCATGTTTCACTTCCATACATGGCTACACTCCGTACAAATACTTTCAGAAACGACTTCCTGACACTTAAATCTATACTCGATGTTAACAAGTTTCTCTTCTTCAGAAACGCTTTCGTTGCCATTGACAGTCTACATTTTATATCCTCTGTACTTCGACTATCATCAGTTATTTTGCTCCCCAAATAGCAAAACTCATCTACTACTTCAAGTATCTCATTTCCTAATCTAATTCCCTCAGCATCACCTGAGTTAATTCGACTACATTCCATTATCCTCGTTTTGCTTTTGTTGATGTTCATCTTATACCCTCCTTTCAAGACACTGTCCATTCCGTTCAACTGCTCTTCCAAGTCCTTTGCTGTCTTTGACAGAAACACAATGTCATCGGCGAACCTCAAGGTTTTTATTTCTTCTCCATGGATTTTAATACCTACTCCGAATTTTTCTTTTGTTTCCTTTACTGCTTGATCAATATACAGATTGACTAACACCGGGGAGAGGCTACAACCCTGTCTCTCTCCCTTCCCAACCACTGCTTACCTTTCGTGCCCCTCGACCCTTATAGGTGCCATCTGGTTTCTATACAAACTGTAAATAGCCTTTCGCTCCCTGTATTTTACCCCTGCCACCTTCAGAATTTGAAAGAGAGTATTCCAGTCAACATTGTCAAAAGCTTTCTCTAAGTCTACAAATACTAGAAACGTAGGTTTGCCTTTTCTTAATCTAGCTTCTAAGATAAGCTATAGGGTCAGTATTGCCTCACGTGTTCCAATGTTTCTACGGAATCCAAACTAATCTTCCACGAGGTTGGCTTCAGCCAGTTTTTCCATTCGTCTGTAAAGAATTCGCGTTATTATTTTCCAGCAGTGACTTATTAAGCTGATAGTTCGGTAATTTTCACATGTGTCAACACCTGCTTTCTTGGGGATTGGAATTATCATATTCTTCTTGAAGTCTGAGGGTATTTCCCCTGTCTCATACATTTTGCTCACCAGATGGTAGAGTTTTGTCAGGACTGGCTCTCCCAAGGCTGTCAGTAGTTCTAATGGAATGTTGTCTACTCCCGGGGCCTTGTTTCGACTTAGGTCTTTCAGTGTTCTGTCACTCTCTTCACGCAGTATCATATCTCCCATTTCATGTTCGTCTACATCCTCTTCCATTTCCATAATATTCTACTCAAGTACATCGCCCTTGTATAGAGACCCTCTATATACTCCTTCCAAGTTTCTGCTTTCCCTTCTTTGCTTAGAACTGGGTTTCTATCTGAGCTCTTGATATTCATTCGGGTGTTTCTGTTGTCTCCAAAATGTCTCTTTCATTTTCCTGTAGGCAAAATCTATCTTACCCCTAGTGAGATAAGTCTCTGCATCCTTAAATTTGTCCTCTAGCCATCCCTGCTTAGCCATTTTGCACTTCCTGTCGATCTCATTTTTGAGACGTTTGTATTCCTTTTTGCCTGCCTCATTTACTGCATTTTTACATTTTCGTCTTTCGTTAATTAAATTATTTTAATATAATAGGTCATATTTCCGTCAACTTTTGCCAAAAATGCGTTTACCGTTTTTCTCGTATCTTACGGGAAACACGAATAAGAAAATGAATATGTTGCTCACAAGACAATATTTAACGTGCTGTAATGAAAGATAAACAGATAAATTAGTACACAGTTTTATTTCTCAGGACTGTATCAGAAAATCGGTGTACCACAACAGTTGTTTCGCGAACAGAAAACATTGTTGCACACAGTCGACAATACGCTCTCAGAGCCAACAAAGGCGGCTTCTGTCGTAATAATAATCGCAGCCGCACAGGTGTTCCCAGTAACTAGTTCAACATACCTAAAGCAAAGTGCTCCGACTGCGTGAAGTTGCGAGGATATGTTCAAGAATTTAGAGAGAAATTCTTTAGTACTGATGGGAAAATATTATTTTGTAAGCTGTGTGAAGTTAAAGTTGGTGCAGAAAAGCGCTTTAATGTGCAACAACACTGTAATACTGCTAAACACAGCAGCTGTGTGAAACGAAGTGCTGAAAATAACAGCAGGCAAACGCCGTTATTTGAACAGACAGGTCAATCGTCAACTGTGGAATCATTCTGCAAGGATTTGTTTGAGATGATGGTGTCCTGCAACGTCCCATTGGAAAAGCTGAAGAATCCACGCTTCAGACGGTGCTTGGAGAAGTACACAACACATCCAGTTCCTGATGAATCTACACTGAGAAAGAACTATTTATCTGCATGATACAATGATGAGCTCAACAAAATACAAATTACTATTTCTGAGCAAAAGATCTAGCTGTAGATAGATGAAACTACGGATATTAGTGGGCGATGTATTGCAAATGCTGTTATTGGTGTTTCAAAAGTTGATGGCCCTGGAAATGTTCCGTGTGTAGCTCTCGATAGAGTAAGCAATTCGACGATTGCTACTTTGTTTGACAACTCTCTGAAGCTACTGTGGCCGAATGGTGTGAAAAGAGACAACGTTTTGTTGCTTGTAACAGACGGTGCTTCATATATGGTTAAAGCAGCCAAAGGGCTTCAGATTCTCTACGCCAGTATGGTGTACGCCACTTGCCTTGCACATGTGTTGCACAGAGTTGCCGAAGAGGTGCGATCAAATTACCCTGACGTGGACAAATTAACTTCCTGTGGCTAGAAAATCTATGTGAAGGCTCCTCTACGGGTGCAGAAATTCAAGGAACAAGCACATTCAACGCCCCTCCCACCTAAACCTGTTCGGGGTTCTTTGCTTAATGCTTTTGACTATTACTGCACCAACTACGCCCAAATAAAGACAATCTTCTGTGAGCTTGATAGCCTTAAATCAAGTGCTATCAAAATTGTGAAAGAAGTTTTTTACAGATACATTGTCTCTAAACTTGGCATACATCAACGCCAACTTTTCAGTGATATCAAAAGCCATCAGACGACTGGTAGCTGTTGGCTCTCAGCTGTGTGAGCCCCTGAGTATTGTGCAACATGTGCAGAATGAGTTGGGTCGAGCTCGTGGTCATGTGGCTGACAAAGTGAAAACCAAATTGCAAAGTGTTCTCCAACGGAATCCTGGATATTCTACACTGTGCAAAATTAGTGACAGTCTTTCAGGGAATGCCGCAACATTTGAAGACACTGAAACAAAGCTGAACTCCAGTGACCTGGCTGCCTTCAAATACGCTCCAGTGACGTCTTGTGAACTGGAGAGGAGCTTTTCCAGGTACCAAACTATCCTCAGTGACAACCGTAGATCTTTGACAATGGAAAACCTGAAAATGCACCTTGTGATCCAGCGCAACGTTGCAGATACTGAAGATGGAAATACGGTATTAAATAATGTGAAACGCTTTAAATACAATGTTGAAATAAAAACATTGTTTTATTGTTTCGATAGATGATCTTTTCACTGTACTTTGTGTTTAGAAAATAAAACATACAGGCATTCAAAAAATAGATGCAAATTAGCCACAAACTCTACAGAAAGAAAGAACTAACTTAACAATATTTTGAGAAGTGAATTTTGTGTTACTTTATGGTGAATAAAAAATTAAATAAATAAACAAGAATGCTTTAAATAAACTTCCATTAAGTCATATTTTATTTTTAATTTCATATTTATGTAAGTTTTAGGTCATAAATGCTTGCATATTTCACTGTGTTTTAGGTAATTAAAATCCGGGCCCTAGTCATCACGTCGAAAAAAATCGAGCTTCAACGATTAAAGTTGCATCATCCTGCTAGTCTTCCTCTACATGTTGAGGTCGGCAGGGGTGCGGCTTTAGCAGGACATTTTACGGTAGTGCCCAGCCAAGCATACAGGGGAATCACCTAAAATTTGAACTGTAAATATTGCGGATGTGCTGTTCTCTCAGAATGGATTGACTGTCAGGAGCTCATGTTGTTAGCCAGTAAACACGTCCCAATAGTAAAGGGTGTTACATTTATCTGGCGACCGCCCGTGCGGCGCAGTAGATTATTATTATTTAGCATATGATACACAACAATCAGAATAACACATAAAATACAGTAACAAAGACACATTAAAATACAGTTTACATCTTTATATACCAGGTGATCAAAAAGTCAGTATAAATTTGAAAACTGAATAAATCAAAGAATAATGTAGATTGAGAAGTACAAATTAACACACATGCTTGGAATGACATGGGGTTTTATTAACCATTAAAATACAAAAGTTCAAAAAATGCCCGACAGATGGCGGTTCATCTGATCAGAATAGCAATAATTAGCATAACAAAGTAAGACAAAGCAAAGATGATGTTCTTTGCAGGAAATGCTCAACATGTCCACCATCATTCCTCAACAATAGCTGTAGTCGAGGAATAATGTTGTGAACAGCACTGTAAAGCATGTCCAGAGTTATGGTGAGGCATTGGCATCGGATGTTCTCTTTCAGCATCCCTAGAGATGTCAGTCGATCACGATACACTTGCGACTTCAGGTAACCCCAAAACCAATAATCGCACAGACTGAGGTCTGGGGACCTGGGAGGCCAAGCGTGACGAAAGTGGCGGCTGAGCCCACGATCATCACCAAACGAAGCGCGCAAGAGATCTTTCACGTGTCTAGCAATATGGGGTGGAGAGCCATCCCGCATAAACATCACACGTTCTAGCAGATGTTTATCAGCCAGGCGGGGGATGATGCAATTCTGTAGCATATCGGCGTACCTCTCACCTGTCATGGTAGCAGTTAAAAAACCAGAATCTCGCATTTCCTTGAAGAAAAAAGGCCCAATAATGGAAGATGTGGTTCTAATAAAACCCCATGTCACTCCAAGCATGTGTGTCAATTTTTACCTCTCTATCTACATTATTGCATGGTTTATTAAGTTTTCAAATTTATACTGACTTTTTGATCACCCGGTATGTGAGCCATTCCTCCAATCTACCACTTCCGAAGCAACCAGGTTCGAACCCTCTAGATTTCCAGGGAAGGCACGGAGGGGGCAGTCCACTTCATTGTTTGTGGAACGTCAGCACAGTCACAGTATGGGGTGTCCACCCAACCCCATTTATGAAGAATCGAAGCACTTCTTCCCACACCACATCTGAAACGGTTAAGCCTGCTCCAAGTGTATCTTGGCAAGGTGAAGCCATTGAGTCTTACTGTTGGATTTTCAACTTTCAAGATGCCCTGTGGAGTAGATCTCCATTCTTTTTGCCAGCTGTCTTTGGGGTCGAAGTGGTTGCTTAACAATGCCACGGCCGTTTTACATGCCGGTTCACGGGACTTCAAACTGGATGATTCTAGCTGTCTCACAGCTTCTTGATATGGGAGTGACGAGTTATACAGTATTCTTGACCACAGATGACCGAGATGTTTTTGTGTTCTGATGTGATGAGGTGGTATGTTACACAACACCGGCAGCCACTGGACTGGAGTAGCAAGTAATGTTCCAGATATGATACGCATAGTGCCCACAAGGTGAGTATGGCAGCTATTAAGCTATACTGCCGAGCAGTACTCTGCTGAGGAATAGACGAGTGCTAGAGCAGATGTTCTCAACGGGTTGGCGTCAGCTCCCCATGATGAACCAGCTAGACGCTGAAGAAGGTTATTACGGCTCTTCACCTCGTGATAACTGAGTGTTAGGTTTAAGTAGTTCTAAGTTCTAGGGGACTGATGACCATAGATGTTAAGTCCCATAGTGCTCAGAGCCATTTGAACCATTTTTGAACGGCTCTTCAGTTTTGCAGCAGATTTACGTAACTGGCCTTTATATCTTCTGTTGAAACTTCCGGGCTGAGAGGCCGTGGTCGAGGTATAAAATTTCCACCTAACGTTTCGGCTCCATCTGCGGGAGACATCTTCTGAGGTCGTCCTAGTCAAAAAAGAGGTGTCATGAAAACCTTGGTGGACAGACCCAACATAATCTGTGGGCCGGCTTACTTACAAGATGAACTAAATCACTTACGGTCAGCCTTCATGAAAAACGGATATATCAGCAAGGAAATTGATCGAGCCCTCCATCAACGAAGAAAAGAAGCCAGAAGTCCAGAGCAACAACGGTCACATACTGGAAACGTTTTCCTACCGTTCATTAATAAAGTCACGGACCGTATCGGGAAAGTTCTGGCCAAGTATGGGATCGAAACAATCTTCCGACCCACCAAGAAGATTAAGGAATATTTAAGAACTGCAAAAGACGCCCGACACCCCCTTGCAACACCTGGGGTGTACAAAATTCTATGCAGCTGTCGACAAGTATATGTTGGAACAACAAAAAGAAGTGTAAACACCCGCTTAGCCGAACATAAAAGAAATTGTCGGTTACGACACATCGAAAAACCGGCCGTAGCTGAGCATGTTTTTCGAGATGGGAACCACGAAACTAAATTTGATGAGACAAGCGTTCTAGCACGAACATCCCATTGTCATGCGCGCATGTATAGAGAAACGATAGAGATTCACAAACACCATAACAATTTTAAAAGAAAAGAGGAAGTTTTAAAGTTAGACAAAATATGAATGTCGACGTTACGCCAGCAGAATGACAATCGATTACTCTTAGTCGAGAATGATGGCGTCTTCCAAAGACAGGCATACCGTCGGCATCACGTGACGAATGGTGCTGTCCTCTATGCGCTCTGTAAATGCGAGAGTTCCTGGAGCCTCAGTGACATCTTCTGACGACCTCAGAAGATGTCTCCCGCAGATAAAAGGGCAGTAGCCGGACGACATCAGAAGATGTCTCCCCCAGACGGAGACGAAAAGTTAGGTGGAAATTTTATACATCGACCACGGCCTCTCAGCCCGGAAGTTTCAACTGAATACAACCTACATTGTATGATGGGCTTTATATGTTAGGGTCCTTTCCAAAGTCATAACCAGATATGTAGGCATGCCATTCAACCATAATGCTTTCCCTCTAAAACTGGCTCTTGGTTGATAATCTGAGAGCCTATTGTCCAGGTGAAAAGTAGCTACCTCACTTTTGTGAGTGTTCGGTTTCAAACGCCATCTCTTAAGGTATTCATCCAGGAGTGCAAGGTCTTGGTTGAGGATATTCTCTGCTTCTGCAAAATTAGTGCGTTGAACAGTGAGGTTGATATCATCCACACATATGAATATGCGGGATAGTGTGATAGGTAGATCACGAGTGTATAAATTGAAAAGTGCTGGATAGAGAACTGAACCTTGTGGTAGACTGTTACTCAGTTTGCGGAATCGGCTTCTGCTGTTTCTGAGTAAACTAGTCTGTTACTTACCATATTTTCGATTTTTAAAGTTGATATCTTCACACAGGGGACTACCGTGGTCAGTTTTAATAAAAGCCCTTCCTTCCAAATGGTGTCGTAAGCTGCCATGAGATAAAGGAAGGCAGAGACGCTCTTCAACTTCTTCTCAAAACTAGCTTCCATAAAAGTGGTCAGTGAAAGGACTTGATCACTGCAATCACGACAGGGGCGGAATCCTGCTTGTTCAACTGGAATTAACTTTTCGATTGCTGGTGCTATTCTATTCAGTATCAGCCTCTCCAAAAACTTGTAGGTGACAGAAAGCAAGGCTACTGGCCGATAACTTTCAGGTAAGTTTGGATGTATTCCTGGCTTCAAGATAGCAATGATTTTGGTCTTCTTGAATATTGTGGGTAACTTCCCTGATTTCCAAAATGCAACTATAAAACAATGCCAACCATTTTTTTGTGGCCGGGTGCAGTTCTTCAGTCTCTCTTTTCTTTCTCTCATTGTGCGCAGGGTCGGCAGGGTTAAGTACGGATTTGGCATGGTTAATTTTAATGGGTGGCCGGATGCTCTTCCTGCCGCCACCCCATACCCCCTGGGACGGAATTACTGTACCCCAGCTGTCTGTGTCTAGTGTAAATCGTGAAACAGTGTGAATGTGTCTCAAATGTCTGCGAGTTATGTAACTGAGGCGGGATGTGGGGACCGGCCTGGTATTCACCTAGTAGAGTGTGGAAAACCGCCTAAAAACCACATCCAGGTTGGCCAGCACACCGGCCATCGTCGTTAATCTACATCTACATCTACATTTATTCTTCGCAAGCCACCCAACGGTGTGTGGCGGAGGCCACTTTACGTGCAACTGTCATTACCTCCCTTTCCTGTTCCAGTTGCGTATGGTTCGCGGGAAGAACGACTGCTAAAAGCCTCCGTGGGCGCTCGAATCTCTCTATTTTACATTCGTGATCTCCTCGAGAGGTATAAGTAGGGGGAAGCAATATATTCGATACCTCATCCAGAAACGCACCCTCTCGAAACCTGGCGAGCAAGCTACACCGCGATGCAGAGCGCCTCTCTTGCAGAGTCTGCCACTTGAGTTTGTTAAACATCTCCGTAACGCTATCACGGTTACCAAATAACCCTGTGACGAAACTAGCCGCTCTTCTTTGGATCTTCTCTATCTCCTCCGTCAACCCGATCTGGTACGGATCCCACACTGATGAGCAATACTCAAGTATAGGTCGAACGAGTGTTTTGTAAGCCACCTCCTTTGTTGATGGACTACATTTTCTAAGGACTCTCCCAATGAATCTCAACCTGGTACCCGCCTTACCAACAATTAATTTCATATGATCACTCCACTTCAAATCGTTCCGCACGCATACTCCCAGATATTTTACAGAAGTAACTGCTACCACTGTTTGTTCCGCTATCATATAATCATACGATAAAAGATCCTTCTTTCTATGTATTCGCAATACATTACATTTGTCTATGTTAAGGGTCAGTTGCCACTCCCTGCACCAAGTGCCTATCCGCTGCAGATCTTCCTGCATTTCGCTACAGTTTTCTAATGCTGCAACTTCTCTGTATACTACAGCATCATCCGCGAAAAGCCGCATGGAACTTCCGACACTATCTACTAGGTCATATATATATAGTGAAAAGCAATGGTCCCATAACACTCCCCTGTGGCACGCCAGAGGTTACTTTAACGTCTGTAGACGTCTCTCCATTGATAACAACATGCAGTGTTCTGTTTGCTAAAAACTCTTCAATACAGCCACACAGCTGGTCTGATATTCCGTAGGCTCTTACTTTGTTTATCAGGCGACAGTGCGGAACTGTATCGAACGCCTTCCGGAAGTCAAGAAAAATAGCATCTACCTAGGAGCCTGTATCTAATATTTTCTGGGTCTCATGAACAAATAAAGCGAGTTGGGTCTCACACGATCGCTGTTTCCGGAATCCATGTTGATTCCTACATAGTAGATTCTGGGTTTCCAAAAACGACATGATACTCGAGCAAAAAGCATGTTCTAAAATTCTACAACAGATCGACGTCAGAGATATAGGTCTATAGTGTTGCGCATCTGCTCGACGACCCTTCTTGAAGACTGGGACTACCTGTGCTCTTTTCCAATCATTTGGAACCTTCCGTTCCTCTAGAGACTTGCGGTACACGGCTGTTAGAAGGGGGGCAAGTTCTTTCGCGTACTCTGTGTAGAATCGAATTGGTATCGCGTCAGGTCCGTCGGGTGGATTCGATCCGGGGGCGCAGTTCTTCAGTAGTTCCGGATAAATCCCGTCTAATCCCGTCTAATCCGCAGTAGATGCCGGCTAGCTACCGCTCTATTTCCCAGCGGTCAGGTGACGTGTTGCCCGTCTACTGCTGCAGTACGACATGACTACATTCAGAACACAGGATGTTTCAGAAGTGATGGTCAATATTCAGGTATATGACAGGAATGATCATTCGAAACATAAAAGTCAAGTAACCAAGGGGTTTAAAACGCGTACCTTATGAGCTATCAGCACTTCACGATCATCGATACTTTCAAACAAATCTCTTCTACTGCAAGCTCTTTGCTTTCCATAGTTTCGAAAGCGGTAGTATTGACCAAAACAAGAAAAAAAGTCCAGTAAACATGCCGTCTCTACACTTTAAGAGCTATGAGAACTTGTTCATCTCCGCTACTTTGAAACACAACTCTTCTAATGAACAACTGCTCATAATAATTTTCTCATAGTGTTGGGCCGCAGTCATAACATATTTCTTTAAAGTCAGTACCGCCATTAGATTGTTTTTTATTTGCAGTGTTACGTTTACACGGTCATGATTTTGGCTTCAAAGTGCCATTATCGAATGTTTTAAGTGTTATACAGTGCCTAAGATGGCATACTGTCGTATTTAAAACACACTATTAGACACATCGTGTATTTTAAATAAGACAGTATGCCATCTCAGGCACTGTATAACACTTAAAACACTCGATAATTTTGTTGATGTTCATCTTATATCCTTTGATATTGACTACCACTTGTGAAACACCCTGTATAAGCAAATACACTTCGTTCTCACCCATGGTCGTCCGTCGTGACCGAGCGGTTCTAGGTACTTCAGTCTGGAACCGCGCGACCTCTACAGTCACAGGTTTGAATCCTGCCTCAGGCATGGATGTGTGTGACGTCCTTAGGTTAGTTACGTTTAAGTAGTTCTAAGTTCTAGGGGACTGATGACCTCAGATGTCAAGTCCCATAGTGGTCAGAGCCATTTGAACCATTTTTTTCCCCTTACCCATGTCATACAAGTAGACACTGGAACCACCTGCCATTATTTTCCAAGCATTTTTGAAATCTACTACAGAAATTATTAATCACATATTGAATTAACTGATTCACGAATATTATTCTCGAGTTTCTCTATCATGTGAGGATTTGTTGTGTGCACTTTGTACTCCTGTGGACCGCACAAATAAAAATAACACAGAGTTAACTCAAGACTCTATAAAGAGTCACCCTCCTTTAACATTACCTTTTTTTATATAAAGAGATAACCGATACCATGTATACTATCGCTCTTGCATAGATTAAAATTATCTCATCTGTTTCACTGAAACAATCCATATGATTTTGTATACAATGTATTATATTTCAGGCTAAAAAGTATAAAAAAGATATTAATATCTTACAATCGATATGTACTAACAGTTATAATTACTCTTCTTTTAAAAATATTAGAAATTACGAAATTTCTGGTGTACTAAAAATTTATATCATTAATTGCACAATCTACTGCTAATTATTAAATTTATTTCTAGATTGATTTACAAAATAATGATATATTTTAGCGAAGTATCTTCTTCGATAAAGAAAGTTCGTAAACTCTTTTGCTTTGCAAACTCTTTGCAATAATGTGAGTACCGCAGAATGTAGGTAGTGGTGGGCGCGCCTCAGATGGTAGTAGACGTTTTCTAAGTTTGTCACCAACAATGCAAATATCGTTTTTTTAATGTGGAAAATCTGAAAACGGCGTGATGTTGGAAGATGCGACAAAGAATAAAATTCAAGAATAATACAGGCAAATCTTCATCACTTATTTAGTCATCAAGAATCTAAAAAATCCAAACTTCATCTGCAATAATGTTCCACTACACAGGACTTGGAGCCATCGACAACAACAACGAGATAGTGAAGATAAGCAAAAAGTTATTCTTGTGTATGTCTTAACGCCTCTCGAAGCTTTCAAAATTTGTGCAAAGAATGAGAATTTTTAGTAGTCATGTGTGGGAGGATGAGATTACAACTTCTAACGGGCCAGATATTGTTACTAATCACTCTTTTGTCGAACACATAGTGAATTGCGTGCAGAGAAACATTGTCCGTATGAGTACTTGCCGAATCATATTGAATAAATGCGAAGCTTCATTCTGTTTCACTCGCTTCGTTAAGAAACGGTCGCAAAATATTTTGCGCATATCTTCCTCTTGTAGCTGTTTCACTAAAAAAAAAAAATGGGTCTTTTATTCTGTCACCACTAACTGCGCACCACACCCCTATTTTCTGATCGTTGATGATGTTTGCTTTGAGGTACGCTCAACTGCACGGTCATCAGCGCCTGTACAAAGTCCAAATTTTTATACAGCCCTGTTTGTATAGAACCAAATGGTACAAATGGCTCTGAGCACTATGCGACTTAACTTCTGAGGTCATCAGTCGCCTAGAACTTAGAACTACTTAAACCTAACTAACCTAAGGACATCACACACATCCATGCCCGAGGCAGGATTCGAACCTACGACTGTAGCGGTCGCCCGGTTCCAGACTGTAGCGCCTAGAACCGCATGGCCACTTCGGCCGGCTGTACAGAATCCAATCCAGCCACTGTCACGAATGATGATGATGATGAAATGATGAGGACAAATGAAACACGCAGTCTCCGGGCAGAGAAAATCTCCAACCCAGCTGAGAATCGAACCCAGGACCCCGTGATCCAGAGGCAGCAGTGCTAGCCACTACCCCACGAGCTGCAGATTTTTCTGATCGTCAAAGGGTTGCTCATGTATTGATAGGGGTGGGGAGTATGACATAGATGGTGACCTGGAAAAGATAGCCACTCAGGCTGGCAACACGAATGTGCATTTCGTGGAACTGTTTCAGCGTCAAATGGTTCAAATGGTTCTGAGCACTATGCGACTTAACTTCTGAGGTCATCAGTCGCCTAGAACTTAGAACTACTTAAACCTAACTAACCTAAGGACATCACACACATCCATGCCCGAGGCAGGATTCGAACCTACGACTGTAGCGGTCGCCCGGTTCCAGACTGTAGCGCCTAGAACCGCATGGCCACTTCGGCCGGCTGTACAGAATACAATCTAGCCACTGTCACGAATAATGATGATGATGAAATGATGAGGACAAGTGAAACACGCAGTTTCGGGGCAGAGAAAATCCCCAACCCAGCTGAGAATCGAACCCAGGACCCCATGATCCAGAGGCAGCAGTGCTAGCCACTACCCCACGAGCTGCAGATTTTTCTGATCGTCAAGGGGTTGCTCATGTATTGATAGGGGTGGGGAGTATGACATAGATGGTGACCTGGAAAAGATAGCCACTCAGGCTGGCAACACGAATGTGCATTTCGTGGAACTGTTTCAGCGTCAAATGGTTCAAATGGTTCTGAGCACTATGCGACTTAACTTCTGAGGTCATCAGTCGCCTAGAACTTAGAACTACTTAAACCTAACTAACCTAAGGACATCACACACATCCATGCCCGAGGCAGGATTCGAACCTACGACTGTAGCGGTCGCCCGGTTCCAGACTGTAGCGCCTAGAACCGCATGGCCACTTCGGCCGGCTGTACAGAATACAATCTAGCCACTGTCACGAATAATGATGATGATGAAATGATGAGGACAAGTGAAACACGCAGTTTCGGGGCAGAGAAAATCCCCAACCCAGCTGAGAATCGAACCCGGGACCCCATGATCCAGAGGCAGCAGTGCTAGCCACTAGCCAACGAGCTGCAGATTTTTCTGATCGTCAAGGGGTTGCTCATGTATTGATAGGGGTGGGGAGTATGACATAGATGGTGACCTGGAAAAGATAGCCACTCAGGCTGGCAACACGAATGTGCATATCGTGGAACTGTTTCAGCGTCAAATGGTTCAAATGGTTCTGAGCACAATGCGACTTAACTTCTGAGGTCATCAGTCGCCTTGAACTTAGAACTACTTAAACCTAACTAACCTAAGGACATCACACACATCCATGCCCGAGGCAGGATTCGAACCCACGACTGTAGCGGTCGCCCGGTTCCAGACTGTAGCGCCTAGAACCGCATGGCCACTTCGGCCGGCTGTACAGAATCCAATCCAGCCACTGTCACGAATGATGATGATGATGAAATGATGAGGACAAATGAAACACGCAGTCTCCGGGCAGAGAAAATCTCCAACCCAGCTGAGAATCGAACCCAGGACCCCGTGATCCAGAGGCAGCAGTGCTAGCCACTACCCCACGAGCTGCAGATTTTTCTGATCGTCAAGGGGTTGCTCATGTATTGATAGGGGTGGGGAGTATGACATAGATGGTGACCTGGAAAAGATAGCCACTCAGGCTGGCAACACGAATGTGCATTTCGTGGAACTGTTTCAGCGTCACGATCGGCCTCATCATAATACAGCCGTCAGGCGTAATAACATGAGACTTGGGGGTGCGCTGATGACAGAAGGCACGAGTCACATTTCAGTGTTGTCGGTGGAATCTACCAGCACGACGGGGTTTCACTAGATATGGTCTGCACCTCAACAGGTATGGGAAGGGGAGGTTGGCAAAGCTTATAGGTGACAGCATAGGTGGGGATGGTGGGATCACTCATGGGAAAATCCCTGCAGTAGTGGGTGTTAGAGCTGCACCTTTTTTAGACTGAAGTCAGCTGATAGGTATTCCTGCTTAAGGGAAGTCTCTCTAACAAAGAAACCACTTTCTACAAAGCTTGGGTATCCGATTAATGAGGGAATTAGTATATTTCATCAAAATATATAAGGTATTAGAGATAAAGTTAGTGAACTGCTTATAGATGTTGACTCTGAAATTATCGGTATATCTGAACACTTCTTAAATAAGGAGATAATTCAGAGGCTTCCTTTACCAGGATACAGGTTGGCTGGCAGCTTTTCTAGGAGCTCTTTGCGGTGTGGGGGAGTAGCCATGTATGTGAAAAAAAACGGTATCCCATTTGAGTCAATTGATGTTTCAAAGTACTGCACTGAAAAGGTGTTCGAATGTTGTGCAGGTGTGGTTAAATTTAGCGGAGTTAAACTTCTAACTGTTGTTATTTATAGATCCCCAGACTCTGATTTCACAACATTTTTGCTAAAACTAGAGGAGATTCTAGGTTCACTTTATAGGAAATACAAAAAGTTAGTTATATGTGGTGACTTCAATATTAATTGTTTAAGTGATTGTGCAAGGAAGAGGATGCTGGTAGACCTCGTTAATTCATATAATCTTATGCAAACCGTATTCTTTCCAGCGAGAGTGCAAGGGAACAGTAGAACAACCGTAGACAACATTTTTGTTCGTTCCTCATTACTAGAAGGGCATTTTGTTAGCAATAATGTGAATGCTCTTTCAGATCATAATGCACAAGTTTTAACTCTAAAAGATTTTTGCGCTGGAGCACATGTTAAATATAGTTATCAACTTTTTAGGAAAGCTGATCCAGTTGCTGTAGACACCATTGTAAACCTTATCAAGGAACGAGAGTGGCAAGATGTTTATAGTGCTTATACAGTAGACGATAAATATTATGCTTTCCTCAAGACTTTTCTCGTGCTCTTTGAAAGTTGCTTTCAGTTAGAACGTTCGAAACAGCGTACTAGCACAAACAGGCAGCCTGGGTGGCTGACTAGAGGGATAAGAACATCTTGTAGAACAAAGTGGCAATTATATCAAAACGTTAGAAACAGTCAAAATCTAAATGCAGCAGCCCATTACAAACAGTATTGTAAGGTGCTAAAAAAAGTTATTAGGAAGGCAAAAAGTATGTGGTATGCAGATAGAATTGCTAAGTCTAAGGATAAAATTAAAACCATATAATCAGTCGTAAAGGAAATGGCTGGTCTGCAGAGACAGGTCGAGGATATAGAATCAGTGTGTAGTGGGAATGTCCGTGTTACTGATAAGTCGCATATATGTACAGTATTTAATAATCACTTTCTGAATGTAGCAGGTGAACTAAATAGAAACCTAGTCCCAACACGGAATGATAGAGCGCTTGTAGAAAAAAATGTTCCGAGACTGTTACTTGAAACGCTCCTCCATGATACTGACAAGAGGGAGATTGAGTTAATAATTAAATCACTAAAGACCAAGAACTCTAATGGATATGACGGGGTATCTAGCAGAATACTGAAGTATTGTTCTAAGTATGTTAGCCCAGTTCTCAGCCATATCTGTAACTTTTCCTTTAGGAGTGGTCGGTTTCCTGACCGATTAAAGTACTCAGTAGTGAAGCCACTTTATAGAAAGGGAGACAGGGATAATGTTGACAATTTTAGACCTATTTCTATGCCATCGGTGTTTGATAAAGTTATCGAGAAGGTTGTATATACAAGGTTACTGGAGCATTTAAATTCACATAATTTGCTGTCAAATGTACAGTTTGGTTTTAGAAACGGTTTAACAACTGAAAACGCTATATTCTCTCTTCTCTGTGAGGTTTTGGACGCATTAAATAAAACTTTGCGAACGCTAGGTGTTTTCTTTGATTTAACACAAAAAAAAAATGGTTCAAATGGCTCTGAGCACTATGGGACTCAACATCTTAGGTCATACGTCCCCTAGAACTTAGAACTACTTAAACCTAACTAACCTAAAAACATCACACACTCCCATGCCCGAGGCAGGATTCGAACCTGCGACCGTAGCAGCCTCGCGGTTCCGGACTGCAGCGCCAGAACCGCACGGCCACCGCGGCCGCCGATTTAACACAGGCCACAAAATATTACTGCAGAAATTGGACCATTATGGAGTAAGGGGAGTAGCTTACAATTGGTTCGCCTCTTGCTTTAAGAACAGAAAGCAGAAGGTAATTCTGCGCAATATTGAGAGTGGTAGTGATGTTCAGTCCCAATGGGCCACTGTTAAGTGGGGCGTTCCCCAAGGGTCGGTATTTCTTATTTATATAAATGATATGCCTTCTAGTACTACAGGTGATTCAAAAATATTTCTGTTTGCTGATGGCACCAGCTTGGTAGTGAAGGATCTTGTGTGTAATATTGAAACATTATCAAATAATGTAGTTCATGAAATAAGTTCGTGGCTTGTGGAAAATAATTTGATGCTAAATCACAGTAAGACTCAGTTTTTACAGTTTCTAACTCACAATTCAACAAGAACCGATATTTTGATCAGACAGAATGGGCATATTATAAGCGAGACGGAACAGTTCAAGTTCCTAGGCGTTCGGATAGATAGTAAGCTGTTGTGGAAAGCCCATGTCCAGGATCTTGTTCAGAAACTAAATGCCGCTTTATTTACCATTAGAACAGTATCTGAAGTAAGTGACACTTCAACACGAAAAGTAGTCTACTTCGCATATTTTCATATGCTTATGTCGTATAGTATTATTTTTTGGGGTAATTCTTCTGGTTCAAAAAGGGTATTTTGGCTCAAAAACGGGCTGTTCGAGCTATATGTGATGTAAGTTCGAGAACCTCTTGTCGACCCCTATTCAATAGCCTGGCAATTGTGACATTGCCCTCACAGTATATATTTTCTTTAATGTCGTTTGTTGTTAGCAATATTAGCCTATTCCCAAGCTTTCACTCAGTCAATACTAGGCAGAAATCCAATCTGCATGTGGAATGCAATTCCTTGACTCTTGTGCAGAAAGGAGTGCAGTATTCTGCTGCATCCATTTTCAATAAGCTACCACAAGAACTCAAAAATCTTAGCAGTAGCCCAAACGCTTTTAAGTCCAAACTTATGGCTCACTCCTATTCTGTCGAGGAGTTCCTGGAAGAGCTGAAAAATTAAGCAAATTCCAGTGTTACATTGTTGATTTTCTTTATTTAAATTTACTTGTCACCTGAATATGTTTTTTTATATTTCATTTTATCTGTTTCTAATATCGTGTTATACGAGGTGCATTCAAGTTCTAAGGCCTCCGATTTTTTTTTCTGATTAACTACTCACCCGAAATCGATGAAACTGGCGTTACTTCTCGACGTAATCGCCCTGTAGACGTACACATTTTTCACAACGCTGACGCCATGATTCCATGGCAGCGGTGAAGGCTTCTTTAGGAGTCTGTTTTGACCACTGGAAAATCGCTGAGGCAATAGCAGCACGGCTGGTGAATGTGCGGCCACGGAGAGTGTCTTTCATTGTTGTAAAAAGCCAAAAGTCACTAGGAGCCAGGTCAGGTGTGTAGGGAGCATGAGGAATCACTTCAAAGTTGTTATCACGAAGAAACTGTTGCGTAACGTTAGCTCAATGTGCGGGTGCGTTGTCTCGGTGAAACAGCACACGTGCAGCCCTTCCCAGAAGTTTTTGTTGCAGTGCAGGAAGGAATTTGTTCTTCAAAACATTTTCGTAGGATGCACCTGTTACCGTAGTGCCCTTTGGAACGCAATGGGTAAGGATTACGCCCTCGCTGTCCCAGAACATGGACACCATCATTTTTTCAGCACTGGCGGTTACCCGAAATTTTTTTGGTGGCGGTGAATCTGTGTGCTTCCATTGAGCAGACTGGCGCTTTGTTTCTGGATTGAAAAATGGCATCCACGTTTCATCCATTGTCACAACCGACGAAAAGAAAGTCCCATTCATGCTGCCATTGCGTGTCAACATTGCTTGGCAACATGCCACACGGGCAGCCGTGTGGTCGTCTGTCAGCATTCGTAGCACCCACCTGGTCGTCATGCAGGATTGTGTGCACAGAACCCACAGAAATGCCAACTCTGGAGGCGATCTGTTCGACAGTCATTCGGCGATCCCCCAAAACAATTCTCTCCACTTTCTCGATCGTGTCGTCAGACTGGCTTGTGCGAGCCCGAGGTTGTTTCAGTTTGTTGTCACACGATGTTCTGCCTTCATTAAACTGTCACACCCACAAACACACTTTCGACACATCCATAACTCCGTCACCACATGTCTCCTTCAACTGTCGATGAATTTCGATTGGTTTCACACCACACAAATTCAGAAAACGAATGATTGCACGCTGTTCAAGTAAGGAAAACGTCGCCATTTTAAGTATTTAAAACAGTTCTCATTCTCGCCGCTGGCGGTAAAATTCCATCTGCCGTACGGTACTGCCATCTCTGGGATGTATTGACAATGAACGTGGCCTCTTTTTAAAACAGTGCGCATGTTTCTATCTCTTTCCAGTCCGGAGAAAAAAATCGGAGGCCTTAGAACTTGAATGCACCTCGTAATTTCATGTATTGACTCGTTCCATGACCATGGAGACTTCTCCTTAATTTGTTCCCATGGAACAATAAATAAATAAATAAATAAATAAAATGAATAAATAAATGAAGCACAACAGGTCTGTCTGCACTCCAATGTCGACAGTTTTGGGAATTAAAGATACCTATGTAAATGTAACCGAGCCTCGTCCAGGAACAGAATGAAGTAAGGATCCATTTCACTGTCATGCACTTGTTTTAAAACCCATTCGCAAAACGTAACACTGTGCGCAGGATCACCAGGTGGAAGTTCTTGTACTACTGGTACTCTATAGGGCCTTAGCCCAAGCAGCTTAGCACCTCTTTGTAGAGAGGTGCCCAATACTTGCGTCTGCCCCGAAAGACGTCTAAGAGACTTTTTAGGGGAGTTTTCCGGGCAGTACACAATGTCACTTAGATGACATTCTGTGAGCACTGTACATCGTCGTCTACGCTTCTTTTCTTGAACGCTTCCCATTTCACGAAATTTATTCACTAATTTGTGAACTGCATCACGATTCGGAACTCGAACATCTAGAAACTTCTGTTCAAGCAATCTCAGAAAAGTACGAGCGGACATTGTACTTACATACGAAACGTAAATAAACACTCGTTGTGCAATTAAATAATTCGCTCTTGCCATTGTTGCGTTTGCAGACTTCACTGCTACACTCGTGATGCCTGTTTCACTCCTCGAATGACTCTGGCAGACAAGGCGCGTATGTCTGAACGGCCTTCACGCTAAAACGCATAAGCGTGCCTTCCGCGGGCGACCTGGAGCCCTATTATGTATCGTTCATACCGATCAGTATAGTAGGTTAGTCTCGGATATTTATCGAAATATCCTATTCAGTAAGCTTCTGATACTTGTTACCGAAGGGTCCTCCCACCGATTTTACGACAATTGTACCGAGAGGTTTTCGATTTCGGTCTGGCCCTGTCGATCGGTGAGCTGTGGTTTATGTACACCTATAATTTGTTATTTGAAACATATTTAGCGGTTTTAGGTTTGCATTTAGTGATTGTGTTACTAAAGAATCACCAGAGGACGCATCCGGCTGGAAAGTGAGTTCATAATAGACTGTTTTCCTTAGTTAGAAATATGGTTAGGTTAGGTTGTTATTGTGAATGATTACATCAAATACAAAAAAAAAAAAGTTTTCGGTCAATATTCTCTCAAAATACGAGTTCTTTTTATACAAATAAGAGTTTAAAGATCATTAAACATCAAGACATCGGCACTCCTTACGCATGAGTGTGAACTGACGTTACTAGTGCCTTGTGTACTTTCTCCCACAAATAGGTTAGTTAGTAATTATCGAAACGTGTTTACAACTTTCAAGTAACAATGGAAAGCAATTATGTGAAGCCTGATATTGGAAACCTTCCAAACTATGACGCATTTATGACATACACAGCACCGTTTGGCAACGAAGTCAGCCTACGTTCCTCTAAACAATAATACAAGAATTGACCACTGCCTGTCTGTTGTTTGGCGTGGCCAAGTGGTTAGCACGCGGGAATGCGATACGAAATGACACGGGTCTGCGCATGGCTGGATGCAACAATTTTTTTTTCTTCTTCATATTTGCAACACTTTCTGAGACACTGTTATTCGTGTAAGCTAAGATTTTTCTGCAATATTCGTTTTTACTTACGTGTAAGTAATGATTTTGTGATTTCTGTGTGTCTAAAATGGGAAATATGAAATTATTGGAGATGAAATTGCTGTGAGTAAAACAACCGACAGTGACCTTTATATTTTTTCTTGTTAGAAATAATTCACCATTTTTTCCGAATATGTAGCGATTTCCAAGTATGCTGTTAGACAGGAATCTAAGAGCACTACTTAAATTACTGGGAATGTAACCAGTACCAGTCATCTTCATAATCTTGCTTGTCACAAGTACTTATCTGCGATTGAATACTCAACCACAGTAGACAGAGATGAAAGACCTCTGCCGTAATATTTTTAGACTGTAGCACCATATACGAAACATTTTCATTCATGAGATACATGTTATAAACTTCGCCGAACTACAGGAGCTCTCGAAAATGCGTTTTTTCTTCAGTTTTGTTTTTAAGACCTAAATCGTTGACGTATCATACAGGGAAGTGGGCTACTTAATCATCTGGATCTCTAGGAGAGAGTTATAACCACATTCTGTTTATCTTCTTATTCTTTGAAACTCTCAGATCAATTTTTCGGGTGTTTTGAGTACATTGTGGTACTACACACTATTCCTAACTCACTTTTCGAAACGTAAAATCCAAAGCACGATGTCAGTGTGAATGAGAATAATGCAGCATTTACGACAATTTGCAGAATACAGTCAAATAAGCCAGTGTTATTATGCATGCATGGAAACAAGCGGTCAGAGAAAGTGTAAAAATTTTTATGCTCATCAGCTGAGAGGAAATGGATATAGTGCGCCTGATACTGTTAAGGAGGAGGCAAGTGCGATAAAGGCGGGCACGTCAGCTCGATGGAATGCGGCGCCATGCGTTGTGGCAACGTAAACGCGGTTTTCGGTAGTTGGAAGAATAGCGCGCCTGTGTAGTCTGCTACCCGCTTTGTGTTCGTGGCGTTGCAGTGCGCATGCGCGGATCTGCGGCCGCTTGCTTTCGATTGGCTCGCGCGACGCGAACCGACAACAGCGCTTCGGTTCTCTAGCCCCGAACGGTATCGGTACCGAAATACATACTGAATAATGCACGGGCTCTAATTCGTGTACTAGACTGTTCGTTGCTCTTGAGTACCGAAAAGATCGGCACAATGGTGGAAAGATACAGAATAGGCACCCTGGAATACTCTGGGCAGGTGGCCGTCAGATAAATGGAACACCTGGTACTTAGAAAGTGTATTTTCTACACAAACATACACTTTTTCAAATGGAACAATGCTTATTCTTACTTTACTTCTTACTTTAGATGTGGCAAGGAGCACACCTGCTCTATGAGCCTCTTCCACTTCTGTCTGTCCAATGCGCTGTTCGTCCACTTGCTTGCTGTTGTTATCCCGCCATCTGATTCTGGGTCTCCCTCTTCCTCTCATTCCATCTATCGCTCTGCTGAATGCCATTCTCGGTAGTCTATTCTCTGTCATTCTTGCTATATGGCCTGCCCAATTCAACCTTCTCATCTTGAGCACTTCGACAACGACGTTACGGTGTTTGTACAGCCTTCTTTATTATTCATTTCTTCTTATTCTCCATTCCATGTTATTTTCGTCGTGTACAGGTAGAAAAATTTTCCTTAGGACTTTTCTTTCAAATATGAACAGTTTTTCTTGTAAGATGTGTATATTTCTATTGTCTATTGTCAAATCACAATTTATGAAAGATGCTTATATTTTATTAATAGGATTAAGTAGGAATAATTAATATTTGTTGTGTTGGAAATAATTGTGGTAGCAGGGAATGTCTGCACCAGAAAGCGTTGTTGGCAAGAAAGACCGCAAAGTGATATAATTTTAAAAAGGGCGGGAGGGACAGCGTATGGATACATTTTAAGAAAAGAGCGGGAAAGACTGCGCATTGATACATTTTGTAATGGTAGCAGGGACTGTCTGCACCAGAAAGCATTGTTGGCGGGAGAGACCGCACTTTAGCGTTCGTAGGAAGTCAGTGGTAAGCGAGAAGTGAAGCGAGTCGGTAGCAGGTCTGAAGCGAGAGGTTGAGAGGAGTAGTGTGCCTGCCAGCCACCAGCTGTGATTTATGAGAGAATATGAACGGATGTACAGAGACATCAGCTGACTGTTATCATAAGAGGAACTAATATCATTGAATTATTTTTTGAGAAACTCAAGACTACTGAAGGTATGATTGCGCATTGCTAGTTGTAAGATTATTGTAAAAAGTAAGTCCCATTTGAACGTTTGTAAAATCATTTCATTCAGAATATAACTAACTTTTGCCAGCAATATTGCATTTCTAATTATAATCCATCCCAAAAACCATCAACGTAAAACTTTGCAAAATTTTATTGTTGTCAAAAAAAGAGTTTAACTATGAATTACGTAACTTCAGTCAAATTAATTAAAGAATAACGTCAGATTTGCTATTAAAGTCAGTTTTGGTAATAAATACAGCCACTTATTATGACAGCCCACGAGCAGCTAACAGAGTAAAACAGTGTTAAGTATATTCATGTGGCAGTTCGGTGTAGCAGTCAGATGGCGATCCAGTAACAGTAAAAAAGGCAAGGAACAGTTTTGGGTTATTGCAGATAACGACTGCGAGCCACGACGACGACACGTTCTATGTTTCGCCGAAATAATCAGAAAATCACGTTTAATATGCAGCAATTAAATTTGTATGCGAACATTGAGAAAGAGAATAAATTTCATAGGGAAGATTGCATTTGTTATTACTAAGCAAGAGATAGAAATCCTAAGGAAAGGTTTCATAGGTTATTGTAGAAGGGAACAAAAGAGATATAGAGGAGGCGGGAAGGTTTCTTTCTTCATATTTCTTTCTAAATATTAATGTGTCGCATCCATATAACATCACAAGTATAATGGTCGATTGACATAAGCGGATTTTGGAGTTACTGCTAAGTCATCTTTTTCTTAGAATTTTGATGAAACAGTGTCTTGTTTTCTGTTCCTAAACAGGCATCTATTTCTATATCTGTTCTGTTATTATTACTAAAAAGATTTCCGAGGTACTTGAAGTGGTCAACAGTCTTGAAATTGAATCCGTCTACAGTCAAAGGTGCACTTTTCTGATTTTCTTACTTATGGGGAGGTATTCTGCCTGTTCTTCATTAACATGTTGGTAGGGTTGCTGCACTTAACGTAGGATCCAGTTAGCAACTAATAAATACACGAAACCCTCCATTGCCAAATTTACCTTTATTGTAATTTTAATTAGCGTGGAAGCCATAAAAACACCAAACATGGAGGCAAAATGTATGCATCTAAAGGCTACTTAAAAAAGGAATAAAATCACTTAAGTTTGTTTCCACAAGAGGAGAATACAACGTCCCAATTTGGACCTCGCTAACACTTACACTTTACTGACACTAAATATGATAAGATAAATAATCATACATGTGACAAGAACAATGAATAACACTATCAATCTTTACAGATGAGAATACAACTATATCCACGAAGGTTCTTAAAAGCAATTAACATGAAAAGGCACAACGCGTAACACACTAATAAAATATAAACGACTACTTCACAGAACTAGCTCCTCTTTAGGCAAATACCTCTAACCTATAACAAACTAAGGTACCGTGCAGTAGAATATCGCCTGGAGCTCATAGAATACTCAGTTTGACTTGCCTGTTTATAGGTCTTACAACTCAACTTAACAGTGTCAGCTGAAGCAAACCCGCGAATACAGAACTCGAAATATGACAGGAATAATGATTGAAGCCACTGAGAATGCTAGACTGCCACACAGAGAAGACAATAGCAATTTACAGCGGCACACGACCGAACTTACATCTCCAATTTAGTACAGTCAGAATAAACAATTTTGTGTATAATAATTACTTACAGTACCATGACAACCTCCGAATAACACTTATTACCCAAGGTAGGTGCTGGCATGGAAAGGCACCTTTAGTAATACAGAGTTCTAGTGTATTCATTTATTGGAAGGGTTTCAACTTTACATCCCTTTCCTCATAGCTCTCTGTTTACACACTTCTATAACTTCTGCAACTACAGAAGGGCAAATAAATGGACATGTAACTGACACAGAGTTAAGCACAATAAAACAATACCTTAGTATGGAACAAATGGCTTCATTTGCATTACAAGTGGGATACCTTCACCATTCAGTAATTCCGAAGTATATTCAACAACGCATGAGAGCAAGACGTCGCCGTGGTATCAGCTATTTGCTTCACATAATTTCCTGCACTTCCCCCCATGAACCACGGACCTTGCCGTTGGTGGGGAGGCTTGCGTGCCTCAGCGATACAGATAGCCGTACCGTAGGTGCAACCACAACGGAGGGGTATCTGTTGAGAGGCCAGACAAACGTGTGGTTACTGAAGAGGGGCAGCAGCCTTTTCAGTAGTCGCAGGGGCAACAGTCTGGATGATTGACTGATCTGGCCTCGTAACACTAACCAAAACGGCCTTGCTGTGCTGGTACTGCGAACGGCTGAAAGCAAGGGGAAACTACAGCCGTAATTTTTCCCGAGGGCATGCAGCTTTACTGTATGGTTAAATGATGATGGCATCCTCTTGGGTAAAATATTCCGGAGGTAAAATTGTCCCCCATTCGGATCTCCGGGCGGGGACTACTCAAGAGGATGTCGTTATCAGGAGAAAGAAAACTGGCGTTCTACGGATCGGAGCGTGGAATGTCAGATCCCTTAATCGAGCAGGTAGGTTAGAAAATTTAAAAAGGGAAATGGATAGGTTAAAGTTAGATATAGTGGGAATTAGTGAAGTTCGGTGGCAGGAGGAACAAGACTGTTGGTCGGGCGAATACAGGGTTATAAATACAAAATCAAATAGGGGCAATGCAGGAGTAGGTTTAATAACGAATGAAAAAGTAGGAATGCGGGTAAGCTACTACAAACAGCATAGTGAACGCATTGTTGTGGCCAAGATAGACACGAAGCCCACGCCTACTACAGCAGTACAAGTTTATATGCCAACTAGCTCTGCAGATGATGAAGAAATTGATGAAATGTATGATGAGGTAAAAGAAATTATTCAGATAGTGAAGGGAGACGAAAATTTAATAGTCATGGGTGACTGGAATTCGATAGTAGGAAAAGGGAGAGAAGGAAACATAGTGGGTGAACATGGATTGGGGGTGAGAAATGAAAGAGGAAGCCGCCTTGTAGAATTTTGCACAGAGCATAACTTAATCATAGCTAACACTTGGTTCAAGAATCATAAAAGAACGTTGTATACATGGAAGAATCCCAGAGGTATTAAAAGGTGTCAGATAGATTATATAATGGTAAGACAGAGATTTAGAAACCAGGTTTTAAATTTTAAGACATTTCCGGGGGCAGACGTGGACTCTGACCACAATCTATTGGTTATGAACTGCAAATTAAAGCTGAAGAAAGTGCAAAAAGGTGGGAATTTAAGGAGATGGGACCTGGATAAACTGACTAAACCAATTTCCTGCACAGACACAAGGCAGACGAAGCGTTTTCACATGCAACACCGGAGAGCATCACACATTTCCTCCGTCACGCCATAGACGTATCTCAATTTCAATGGCCAGCAGCAAGAACCTACACATGCCCTCGCAGCAGAAAATCCCCAAAACAAAACAGTGCACCACCGCGATACCAAACCCGAGGTCCCATCAAGTCAGTGCCGGGACCTCTCGCTGACCCTCCCCGTAGCGTACAGGCGTCGTCCCACAGGCCTCACAGGAAAACGTCAACAAGCCACCTCTGACCCTGTGAATATCCCACTCCGCTGTCTCTTTTCTCTCACCGTTAACCGTCCGACCACCGGCCTGACTCGCGGAAGGCCAAGATGGTGACCCTATAATCGATGGCAGCGATGTCGTCCTAAGCGCCAGAACACTGGCGCTGGCAGCGACACGGCTCACATGTAATCCTGTTTTCTCAGCAATTTTATAATAGTTTTGCATCATTCTGATTAATTCTGTTTTGGAACTACTTATTAGTGGTACATTATCTGCACAGGCAAGTCTTGTAATGTTCACATCCTGTAGGTCGACCCCTTGTGGTTTTACAAAATTCTCTATCGATCTTATTCACACTAACACACAATGCTTATTGACGCTAACAAAACAGAAGTATGGAAAATTAGAAAGTGAGTGGTGTTTGTTGTAGGATTTTAGTGCGAGTCGTTTACGAGATATTGTACCAGGTGATCAAAAAGTCAGTATAAATTTGAAAACTGAATAAATCACGGAATAATGTAGATAGAGAGGTAGAAATTGACACACATGCTTGGAATGACATGGAGTTTTCTTAGAACCAAAAAAATACAAAGGACAAAAAATTTCCGACAGATAGCGCTTCATCTGATCAGAAGAGCAAAGAGGATGTTCTTTACGGGAAATGCTCAATATGTCCACCATAATTCCTCAACAATAGCTGTAGTCGAGGAATAATATTGTGAACAGCACTGTAAAGCATGTCCGGAGTTGTGAGGCATTGGCGTCGGATGTTGTCTTTCAGCATCCCTAGAGATGTCGGTCGATCACGATACACTTGCAACTTCAGGTAACCCCAAAGCCAATAATCGCACGGACTGAGGTCTGGGGACCTGGGAGATCAAGCATGACGAAAGTGGCGGCTGAGCACACGATCATCAC
Organism: Schistocerca serialis cubense; assembly: GCF_023864345.2. Taxonomy (NCBI): domain Eukaryota; kingdom Metazoa; phylum Arthropoda; class Insecta; order Orthoptera; family Acrididae; genus Schistocerca; species Schistocerca serialis. The sequence continues at coordinate 89,752,218 of NC_064648.1, read as the reverse complement.
CAAACGACGCGCGCAAGAGATCTTTCACGCGTCTAGCAATATGGGGTGGTTCTAATAAAACCCCATGTCATTCCAAGCATGTGTGTCAACTTTGACCTCTCTATCTACATTATTCCGTGGTTTACTACGTTTTCAAATTATACTGAGATTCTGATCAGCCGGTACTTTGAAAAGTTCCCACACTGAAACTTGTTTGTGCCATTGAACCTCTGTAGTCGTCTGGTGCCTTGTTGCCACGTTCGCTTATCGTGTGCCCGTGTGTTTTGTGAACGCACTGCGACTTGCCAGTCAGTCAGCGTGTGACAACCCAGCAGTAGATCGTGAGTGAGTGATAATATCCACCAATGAAGAGAAAGCCGACGTACTCATGGTGTGTGGAGAGTTCCGGAAGAATGCACTTCGTTCTTGTATGGCGTACGCGGCAAGATAATCAGACATCAGCCATCTCGGCCATTGTTTACCAATCGGTGCAGCGAGTTACGTGAAAGTGGCAGTGTAACACCTAGAAAACGCAGCAGAAGCAAACAAGTGGCGACAGAAGAGGAGGGGAAATTAATGTTGTTGCTGCCGTTGCAGTTGATCCGCACGTTGCCTTCGGCACAGTGTCACGAGGAAGCGGCATGAGTCAGGCAACTGTCCCAACGCATTCCCCATCGACATACACTGCTGGCCATTAATATTGCTACACCACGAAGATGACGTGCGAAATTTAACCCACAGGAAGAAGATGCTGTGATATGCAAATGATTAGCTTTTCAGAGCATTCACACAAGGTTGGCGCCGGTGGCGGCACCTACAACGTGCTGACATGAGGAAAGTTTCCAACCGATTTCTCGTACACAAACAGCAGTTGACCGGCGCTGCCTGGTGAAACGTTGTTGTGATGCCTCGTGTAAGGTGGAGAAATGCGTCCCATCACGTTTCCGACTTTGATAAAAGTCACATTGTAGCCTGGCGCGATTGCGGTTTATCGTATCGCGACATTGCTGCTCGCGTTGGTCGAGATCCAATGACTGTTGGCAGAATATGGAATCGGTGGGTTCAGTAGGGTAGTACGGAACGCCGTGCTGGATCCCAATGGCCTCGTATCACTAGCAGTCGAGATGACAGGCATCTTATCCGCATGGCTGTAACGGATCGTGCAGCCACGTCTCGATCCCTGAGTCAGCAGATGGGGACGTTTGCAAAACAACAACCATCTGCACGAACAGTTCGACGACGTTTGCAGGAGCACGGACTATCAGCTCGGAGACCACGGCTGCGGTTACCCTTGACGCTGCATCACAGATAGGAGCGCCTGCGATGGTGTACTCAACGACGAAACAGCATGCACGAATGGCAAAACGTCATTTTTTCGGATGAATCCAGGTTCTGTTTACAACATCATGACGATCGCATCCGTCTTTTGCGACATCGCGGTGAACGCACATTGGAAGCGTGTATTCGTCATCGCCATACTGCCGTATCACCTGGCGTCATGGAATGGGGTGCCATTGGTTACACGTGTCAGTCACCTCTTGTTCGCATTGACCGCACTTCGAACAGTGGACGTTACATTTCAGATGTGTTACGACCCGTAGCTGTACCCTTCATTCGATCACTGTGAAACCCAACATTTCAGCTGGATAACGCACTACCCCATGTTGCAGGTCCTGTACGGGCCTTTCCGGATACACAAAATGTTCGGCTGTTGCCCTGGCCAACACATTCTCCAGATCTCTCACCAATTGGAAACGTCTGGTCAATGGTGGCCGACTAACTGGCTCGTCACAATACGCCAGTCACTACTCTTGATGAACTGTGGTATCGCGTTGAAGCTGCATGTGCAGCTGTACCTGTACACGCCATTCAAACTCTGTTTTACTTAATGCCCAGGCGTATCGAAGCCGTTATTACGGCCAGAGGTGGTTGTTCTGGATAATGATTTCTCTGGATCTATGCACCCAAATTGCGTGAAAATGTAATCACATGTCAGTTCTAGTATAATATATTTGTCCAATGAACACCCATTTATCATCTGCATTTCTTCTTGGTGTAGCAGTTTTAATGGCCAGTAGTGCACAATAGTACGTCAGCTAAAAACCGTTAACGTGTTGCGATTATCGTCTAGCCGCCTAAGGAGCGTATTGTGGGAGATTTGCAGTGTATTACCTAATTCCGCTTCAAAATCAAATTACTTTTGAAGCTCTGTTCCTCCCATTGCCCGTCTCTTTTTACGTGCTAAGTGCTGCCAGCGTCAGTGCAGGCTAGCTGTACCAGCTGACTGGCCAGTGCTCTCCAAGTTAAATGTGCCGGTAAAGCTGTTGTCCCGTATTACCGCTAGGTCGACGTGCGCGTAACGCACCGCACACAACATACCCATATTAACGTACTTGACAGTACTCGAAACAGCTTGGCTGCCGTCTCACGAGAAACGGAAATCCAATGCCGGCCACGGTGGTCTCGCGGTTCTAGGCGCTTCAGTCTGGAACCGTGCGACTGCTACGGTTCTAGGGGACTGATGACCACAGCTGTGAAGTCCCATAGTGCTAAGAGCCATTTCAACCTTTTTTTGGAAATCTAATGAGGTTGCAGCAAACACAGAAGAATACACAGTGCAATGTCTACATCAGGTATATTCCTACGGTGGACGGCTTATCGCATCAGTGGAAGATGGTCAGTTCGGAGGCTGCGATACTCGCACGCGTTCAGTGTTCCGTCTACGAAACACTGGCCTATGAGGTGATGGTTCACCATCCCTCACCACACGTTTACACTCAGTGGACGCTGATGTTTCAACTGTCGAAGCGAACAACTATTGTCAACAGATTAATAGTGCAAGTTCCGACGGTTTACCTGCTCATGATTGATAAATGTGGCTATATCACTGAACAAGGAATATCGTAAGTCGGGGGTATCCACGTACAAAATTTAACACAATTTTCACTGTCGTTTCCATGTAGCTCTTGATGGAGAGAGATGTGATAGGGATGGAAACTACATTACTGGCCATTAAAATTGCTACACCAAGCAGAAACGCAGATGATAAACGGGTATTCATTATACTAGAACTGACATGTGATTACATTTTCACGCAATTTGGGTGCATACATCCTGAGAAATCAGTGCCGGCCGCGGTGGTCTCGCGGTTCTAGGCGCGCAGTCCGGAACCATGCGACTGTTACGGTCGCAGGTTCGAATCCTGCCTCGGGCATGGATGTGTGTGATGTCCTTAGGTTAGTTAGGTTTAAGTAGTTCTAAGTTCTAGGGGACTAATGACCACAGCAGTTGAGTCCCATAGTGCTCAGAGCCATTTGAACCATTTTTTTTTTTGGGAAATCAGTACCCAGAACAACCACCTCTGGCCGTAATAACGGCCTTGATACGACTGGGCATTGAGTCAAACAGAGCTTGGATGGCGTGTACAGGTACAGCTGGCCAAGCAGCTTCAACACGATACCACAGTTCATCAAAAGTAGTGAATGGCGTATTGTGACGAGCCAGTTGCTCGGCCACCATTGACCAGACGTTTTCAGTTGGTGAGAGATCTGGAGAATGTGCTGGCCAGGGCAGCAGTCGAACATTTTCTGTATCCAGAAACGCCCGTGCAGGACCTGCAACATGCGGTCGTGCATTATCCTGCTGAAATTGAGGGTTTCGCAGGGATCGAATGAAGGGTAGAGCCACGGGTCGTAACACATCTGAAATGTAACGTCCACTGTTCAAAGTGCCGTCAATGCGAACAAGAGGTGACCGAGACGTGTAGCCGATGGCACCCCAGGTGATATGCCAGTATGGCGATGACGAATACACGCTTCTAATGTGCGATCACCGCGATGTCGACAAACACGGATGCGACCGTCATGATGCTGTAAACAACACCTGGATTCATCCGAAAAAATGACGTTTTGCCATTCGTGCACCCAGGTTCGTCTTCGAGTACACCATCACAGGCGCTCCTGTCTGTGATGCAGCATCAAGGGTAACGGCAGCGATGGTCTCCGAGGTCATAGTCCATGCTGCTGCAAACGTCGTCGAACTGTTCGAGCAGATGGTTCTTGTCTTGCAAACGTCCCCATCTGTTCAGTCAGGGATCGAGACGTGGCTGCACGATCCGTTACAGCCGTGCGGATAAGATGCCTGTCATCTCGACTGCTAGTGATACGAGGCCGTTGGAATCCAGCACGGCGTTCCGTATTACCCTCCGGAACCCATCGATTCCATATTCTGCTAACAGTCATTGCATCTCGACCAACGCGAGCAGCAATGTCGCGATACGATAAACCGCAATCGCGATAGGCTACAATCCGACCTTCATAAAACTCGGAAACGTGATGGTACGCATTTCTCCTCCTTACACGAGGCATCACATCGACGTTTCACCAGTCAACACCGGTCAACTGCTGTTTGTGTATGAGAAATCGGTTGGAAACTTTCCTCATGTCAGCACGTTGTAGGTGTTGCCACCGGCGCCAACCTTGTGTGAATGCTCTGAAAAGCTAATCATTTGCATATCACAGCATCTTCTTGCTGTCGGTTAAATTTCGCGTCTGTAGCACGTCATCTTCGTGGTGTAGCATTTTAATGGCCAGTAGTGTAATTAAAAGCAAGAACGATGAAAATTCGTGACTTAACCACATGGTAATTTTTCTGCATAAGCTGTGTGTAACGTAAGAGAGTATTGAAGGACTTCCCCGCCACTGAAGGTATTACTTAGACGCCTGGTAATCTCGCAGTTGCTTTCTCATCCGAATCCGAGAAATACATAACAGTTCTGGAAGTGTCACCTGCTACGTTTCGTAACGGGCCTATCAACAACAGTTCACTGGATCAAATGTCTCTGAGCTCTATGGGAGTTAACATCTGAGGTCATCAGTCCCCTAGAACTTAGAACTAGTTAAACCTAACTAACCTAAGGACATCACACACATCTATGCCCGAGGCAGGATTCGAACCTGCAATCGTAGCAGCAGAGGGGTTCCGGCCTGAAGGGCCTAGAACCGTATCAAGAACAAAATCCACGAAGCCACCCAGAAGCAATATTATCTCTCTTCTTTTACGACGAGCCATTCTGTAACCCGCCAGCGTTCGGCAGTGACGTTTGAAAAAGCTGCGTGCGTTAGTTCCAGTATGTCTTGTTACTTCTCGGGCCAAACCCCGCAGCTTGGCTCCAGATCAGTTCTGTTGGCTTCGTATTGTTATGGTACAGTAGAAAATATAAAAATGCAGCATTTGTAAGATGTGCTCGATGCGGTGAAAATGGTTGTTTTTCATGTTTCTACGATACTTATCTACCTCTGGGGTATAAAACGATGGACATAGTCCAAATAAAGAGGATTTAGTTTTTCATTTTTGCCTAAAAAAATTAAATTGTTGTTTTCTTAATAACAAATTTTATGAACAATCTTTCGTATAACATCGAAAATTAAGGATTTGTATTTGAAATGGAAACAGGAATTTCGCGTGTAATATGTTATTAGAAACAAGACGACGCGCATTATTCATAAAAAATTATTACGAGATGCAGGTATTTGAAACTGAACGAGGAAAAAAAAATACTGTGGTGATTTGAACCAACACAGAAAGAAACGCAATTAATTCACATTGCATTACGCTACCGACTGTGCTATACTTTCAACGAGTGAGTGTACGTCAACTGCATTATATACAACGGTGGGAAAACTTCAAAGCCGATTATCTGCGTAAATTTATGAAAAACATTAAGAACAGCCTATTTCTCGGCACTTTTTAATCGTGTTCCATGCGCGTGTTTCATTAAACCTTGCCATGGTGGATGCTCGTACGTAACTAACAGTATCACACCTGTACACCCACGCACACTGAGTAGTCCAGTTTGTTTAACGCCAAACGCACACCTTAGGTGCCGGCCGGTGTGGCCGAGCGGTTGTAGGCGCTTCAGTCTGGAACCGCGCGACCGCTACGGTCGCAGGTTCGAATCCTGCCTCGGGCATCGCTGTGTGTGATGTTCTTAGGTTAGTTAGGTTTAAGTAGTTCTAAGTTCTAGGGGTCTGATGACCCCAGATGTTAAGTCCCATATTGCTCAGAGCAATTTGAACCACACCTTAGGCATTCTTGTACGATTCATTTGTTATTTTTAGTCGACCACTATTACATTATGATGCTCACAGCGCCATCTATTGCTACATTTGCTAACTATTTATTTTTCTTCTTCTACACGTTTCCCCCCTTCTCCGATAATATTCCGTTGCAATTTGACGTCATTCTGACCAGTGGTTTGAAAGTTTCACTTCAGCTATAATCACCCTATATTTTGAAAACGAAAAATCAAATAACTTTCAAGTGGAAGGTGGCAGTGAGCACTGAATCGTACTTTGTAGAAAAGAATGTACAGCTCCGACTTATAGGACACGACGGGGTGAGCTATAGATCGTTCTGCTTTCAAACATGGTGTGAACAATCCTCTTATGTCTTTCTGAAATTTAAGTGTTCTGACAGAAAAGATTCTAAAAATGACTGCGGACACATTTAGCAGAAAAGTAACGATTATCAATATACATTATAAAAGTACAGTGTGCGTGCCGATAAAACTCAGAAAATAGCGCTGGTACGCTCTAGGGACTTACATAGTGTGGCAGCCCTCTGTCCCACATCTGTGAAGAAGGTTGTCCTCGTTTACCTGAAGGGCGTGCTTTTGAGGACATAAGATCTGGGTAGTTTCGCTCTCTAAAAATTTGTAGAACATTCCGGAAAATTCGAGAGTATTCGAGAACAATCCACTACAATCGAGGGTATCAGAGAACGTTGCACAATATTCCAGGATGTTCTGGAATATTCCACAATGATCCGGGATGTTCTGGAATGTTCGGCAATAGTTTGGAACATTCGGAAAGATTGCAGAATGTTAGGGAACATCCCAGAAAATCTCTGATCATTGTCGAACATTACAGGACACTCTCGAATGTTGTGCGATGTTCCGGAACAATGTGGATCATTGGAAGCCTTTTTGGGATATTCCACCACTGGTGGGGTTAGCCACCGGTAGGGGTATATAAAGCGAGAACCGACGTGGGTTCCAATGTCAGTTTCTTGTCAATGATGAACGGAGGAACCGAAAAGGTGGTGCCATGAGTGAATGAAATCAAACAGTGAAGTGTGAGTAGTCAAAGTGATACAGTGACTGAGTGTAAATCGAAAATAAAGTGTGTAAAATATTTAGTGTATGTGAAACTTCCTGGCAGATTAAAACCGTGTGCCTGACCGAGACTCGAACTCGGGACCTTTACCTTTCGCGGGCAAGTGCTCTACCATCTGAGCTACCGAAGCACGACTCACGGCCGGTACTCACAGCTTTACTTCTGCCAGTACCTCGTCTCCTACCTTCCAAACTTTACAGAAGCAAAGGCAAAGGTCCCGAGTTAAAGTCTCGGTCCGGCACACAGTTTTGATCTGCCAGGAAGTTTCATATCAGCACACACTCCGCTGCAGAGTGAAAATCTCATTCTGGAAACATCCCATAGGCTGTGGCTAAGCCATGTCTCCACAATATCCTTTCTTTCAGGAGTGCTAGTTCTGCAAGGTTCGCAGGAGAGCTTCTGTAAAGTGTGGAAGGTAGGAGACGAGATACTGGTAGAAGTAAGGCTGTGGGGACCGGGCGTGAGTCGTGCTTCGGTAGCTCAGATGGTAGAGCACTTGCCCGCGAAAGGCAAAGGTCCCGAGTTCGAGTCTCGGCTCGGCACAGTTTTAATCTGACAGGAAGTTTCATTGCAGGATTTGCTTCCCTGACTGTATGAGACGATCATGGAGATCGCAGCCTTTATAATTAGCGAAGAAGCTATTCCCGGTCCACTGAGGTCATACTCATTTTGTACTTTGTACTATTAAAACTAAACTAAGACCGAACAGACCTTGGAAGGCTCAATGGTACCGACCGGCCGCCGTCTCATCCTCAGACCACAGGCGTCACCGGATGCGGACATGGAGGGGCACGTGCTCAGCACACCGCCCTCCCGGCTGTATGTCAGTTTTCTAGATGGGAGCCGCTACTTCTCAGTCAAGCAGCTCCTCAGTTTGCCTCACAAGGGCTGAGTGCAGCCCGCTTGCCAGCAGCGCTCGGCAGAACGGATGGTCACCCATCCAAGTGCTAGCCCAGCCCGACAGCACTTAACTTCGGTGATCTGACGGGAACCGGTGTTACCACTCTTTTTATTGGCGTTTAGTCCGTGGAAATGTTGGAACACGTGAGGCAATACTGACCCTACGACTTATCTTAAAGAATAGATTAAGGAAAGGCAAACCTACGTTTCTAGCATTTGTAGGCTTAGAGAAAGCTTTTGACAATGTTGACTGGAATACTCTCTTTCAAATTCTGAAGGTGGCTGGGGTAAGATACAGAGAGCGAAAGGCTATTTACAATTTGTACAGAAACCAAATGGCAGTTATAAGAGTCGAGGGGTATGAAAGGGAAGCAGTGGTTGGGAAGAGAGTGAGACAGGGTTATGGCCTATCCCCGATGTTACTCAATCTGTATATTGAACAAGCAGTAAAGGAATCAAAAGAAAAATTCGGAGTAGGAATTAAAATCCATGGAGAAGAAATAGAAACTTTGAGGTTCGCCGATGACATTGTAATGCTGTCAGAGTCGGAAAAGGACCTGGAAGAGCAGCTGAACGGAATGGACAGTATCTTGAAAGGAGGATATAAGACGAACATCAACAGAAGCAAAACGAGAATAATGGAATGCAGTCGAATTAAATCGGGTGATGCTGCCGGAATTAGATTAGGAAATGCTGGGCTTAAAGTAGAAAATGAGTTTTGCTATTTGGAGAGCAAAATAACTGACATGGTCGAAGTAGAGAGGATATAAAATGTAGACTGGCAATGGCAAGGAAAGCGTTTCTGAAGAAGGGAGATTTGTTGAAGTCGAGTATAGATTTGTCAGGAAGTCGTTTCTGAAAGTACTTGTATGGAGTGTAGCCATGTACGGAAGTGAAACGTGGACGATAAATATTTTGGACAAGAAGAGAATAGAAGCTTTCGAAATGTGGTGCTACAGAAGAATGCTGAAGATTAGATGGATAGTTCATGTAACTAATGAGGTGGTATTGAATAGAAATGGAGAGGAGTTTTGGCACAACTTGACTGGAAGAAGGGATCGGTTGGTAGGGCATATTGTGAGGCATCATGGGATCACCAATTTAGTTTTTGAGGGCTGCGTGGAGGGTAAAAGTTGTAGAGGGAGACCAAGAGATGAATACACTAAGCAGATTCAGAAGGATGTAGGTTGCAGTAGGTACTGGGAGATGAAGAAGCTTGCACAGGATAGAGTAGCATGGAGAGCTGCATCAAACCAGTCTCTGGACGGAAGACCACAACAAGTAGATAAACTTCAACCCTGTTTATCTGTTCCGCGAAAATTAGTTACGAGGCAAAACTTGCAAGCTTCCACTTGTAGTAAGTGTGTGAACACTACATGCTCAGGGGATCTTAAACCGTTGCAGCTGCACAGTGCCTTGTGTGGTTCTAGTTCAGTTCCCCCCAGGGCACACCTCAAGTGGCTCCTGCTCCTGCGATACGGCTTAAGCTCAGATCGCTCACTCGAGTCGATCGCACGCCCCTCCCCCCCCCCCCCCCCCCCCCGCCTCCGCCCCCGTTTCCCCGTCCCGCCACGCTGTCTGATTAATTTCATTGCCGTGTTTGCTGGCGTCACAACGGTGTCCCCGCGATCTAATTTCCTGTAGTGGCGCAGCCAATCGGCGAGGGTCGCTTCGGCCCTTTCTCTCGCTCGCAGAGTAAACCATGGCCGCTTCCGCGCGGTCTCTCATTGTGGACTGGGCGACATTCCTGGGGGAATTTGATTCCTTGCGAGCGCTCGCTTTCAGATGAAATTCCAGTTTATCCTCCGGAAAGTCAACATCCTCAGGGCATGGAGCTGGGCGTATCGGTACCGCCGAGATGCTGGGCAATATTCGCCCCGCCCTCCCTCAGTAACAGGGGACCTTCGACAACTGCGAGCTTTTAAGTTACCCTTTATTTGCAGGTATGAGCGCATCTTACTTTATTTCCAGTTTTGCTATTGCACGTACGTGGAGTGAATATATCAGTGCTGCAGTTACGTAGGTAGTATGGGTAGAGCTGTAGGTTCCCAGGCTGGCTAGCAAAGGTGGTTGGCCATCTGGTGCTTTCAGGGCCGGTGGGATGAGGTACCAATGGTAAGGGCGCAGGGCTTCCTAACCTGCGGTCTGCCGAACCCTTAGGAGTCCGTCGGCTCTTTCCAGGGTTCCGCAGCCACCCTTCACCAAATCGTGTAAAATAATAAGTAAAATTATTGAATAAAAGTGTGAAAATCAAATTCATCACTATTGTTTTCTTCATGTGAAAAACTTGTGTACTTTTACTTCAGGTCGTATTCCCAAGCAGCCTTTGCGGTTCCTGAGTGAGAACGCAGACACAGTTTAGTGCCGGAGAATGCGGCTTCTCTGATCGGCTGTTCCGCAGTAATACGGGGGTCGTTTGTGCGCCGGCTCACGGCGCTACATGCGCTGAAACCTTTTTTACGCATGCGCGGAGCGAGCTTTGTCGACCAATCACAGCGCTCGCTGGCAAGTATGCGGCCCCAGGCATCATTAAATGTTAAACTTGCTTTGTCAGTGCACTATCTATTTCGTAAGTCGATTTTTGACCAGTTTACTACTTCCAACATGGATCGGTGGCTGAAGTCAGGATCATTGAAGAAGGCTGCAGTTTCTCCATCGCCTTCACAACAAGGGAAGTTTCCAGTTGAAATGAATGACGCGAGACGACGACCAAAGGAAAAACGATCAGAAGAAGTTCCACAGCCGGATTTATTATGTGACAATGCTGCAAGTACTCCATTGGTTGCAATATCCAGTGGAAGTGGAATAACCAACAAGAGTAAGTACAACGAAAGCTATTTTTAAATGGGTTTTATGGAGACAAAGGACGGTAAACCTCAGGGTGTAATTTGTGCGCGAGTCCTTCCGAACTGTTCAATGGTTCAAGTTAAATTGCGCCGTCATTTTAAAGGTACTCGCCAGGATTTTTTCAAAAGAAAGAGTGCCGAACTAGCTGCTTCTCAGCATTGCATGAAAACTCATGCAAAAACAGTTAATGAAAATTCATTAAAAGCTTCTTTCTTGGTTAGTTATTGAGTGGCAAAAACAGGCAAAGCTCATACCATTGCAGAAAATCTCATAAAGCCATGTGTTAATGATATTGCTTCTTGAAACTTTCTGGCAGATTAAAACTGTGTGCCGGGACGAGACTCGAAATCGGGACCTTTGCCTTCCGTGGGCAAGTGCTCTACCAACTGAGCTACCCAAGCACGACTCACGCCCGGTACTCACAGCTTTACTTCTGCCTGTCCTCGTCTCCTACCTTCCAAACTTCAAAGAAGCTCTTCTGCAAACCTTGCAGAACTAGCACTCCTGAAAGAAAGGATATTATGGAGACATGGCTTAGCCACAGCCTGAGGGATGTTTCCAGAATGAGAATTTTCACTCTGCAGCAGAGTGTGCGCTGATATGAACATTGGGAACATGGCACTTGCATTAAAAACTTTCAGTTCCCATGAGTTTCGCTCTGAGATTTAAACTTACTGTGCTCTTGACTCACTAGGGGCCCGCCATGGATTTTCGACTGAGGAAGGGGTCCGCCAGCTGAAAAGGTTGGGAAGCCCTGCTCTAGCGCGAATCAAGTAATTGTTATTAATAAATATTTGCTAACAAAAGTTGCCTTATGCCACTCTGACATTATGAGGAGTTTCAAAAATGGTTCAAATGGATCTGAGCACTATGGGACTTAACATCTGTCATCAGTCTCCTAGAACTTAGATCTACTTAAACCTAACTAACCTAAGGACATCACGCACATCCATGCCCGAGGCAGGATTCGAACCTGCGACCGTAGCGGTCGCGCGGTTCCAGACTGAAGCGCCTAGAACCGCTTGGCCACACCAGCCGGCTTAGGAGGAGTTTGCGAGTCATAAATATTGTTGTTGTTGTTGTTGTGGTCTTCAGTCCAGAGACTGGTCTGATGCAGCTCTCCCTGCTACTCTATCCTGTGCAAGCTTCTTCATCTCCCAGTACCTACTGCAGCCTACATCCTTCTGAAACTGCTTAGTGTATTAGCCGGCCGGGGTGGCCGTGCGGTTAAAGGCGCTTCAGTCTGGAACCGCGTGACCGCTACGGTCGCAGGTTCGAATCCTGCCTCGGGCATGGATGTGTGTGATGTCCTTAGGTTAGTTAGGTTTAATTAGTTCTAAGTTCTAGGCGACTGATGACCTCAGAAGTTAAGTCGCATAGTGCTCAGAACCATTTGAACCATTTTTTGCTTAGTGTATTCATCTCTTGGTCTCCATCTACGATTTTTACCCTCTAGACTTCCCTCCAATGCTAAATTAGTGATCTCTTGATGCCCGTGTCCTACCAAGTGATCCCTTCTTCTAGTCAAGTTGCGCCACAATTTCCTCTTCTCCCCAGTTCTATTCCGTACTTCCCCATTAGTTATGTGAGCTACCCATCTGATCCTCAGCATTCTTCTGTAGCACAACATTTCAAATGTTTCTATTCTCTTCTTGTCTAAGCTATTGTGGCCGAGGCGTTCTAGGCGTTACAGTCTCGAACCGCGCGACCGCTGCGGTCACAGGTTCGAATCCTGACTCGGGCATGGATGTTTTTGATGTCTGTAGGTTCTAAGTTCTAGGGGACTGATGACCTCAGAAGGTAAGTCCCATAGTGCTCAGAGTCATTTGAACCATTTCTAAGCTATTTATCGTCTATATTTCACTTCCATACATGGCTACACTCCATATCAATACTTTAAGAAACAACTTCCTGACACTTAAATCTTTACTCGATGTTAACAAATTTCTCTTCTTCAGAAACGCTTCCCTTGCCATGTCCAGTCTGCATTTTATATCCTGTCTACTTCGACCATCATCAGTTATTTTGCTTCCCAAATAGCAAAACTCATCTACTACTTTTATTAAGTCTCTCATTTCCTCAGCAACACCTGATTTAATTCGAATACATTCCACTATTCTCTTTTTCCTTTTGTTGATGTGCATCTTATATTGTCCTTTCAAGACCCTGTCCATTCCGCTGAATTGGTCTTGCAAATCTTTTGCAGTCTCTGACGGAATTACAATGTCATTGGCAAACCTAAGGTTTTTGTTCAAAAATTTCGGGCTTGCAGCCGGTCGTCGTAAACTTCATTGCATGATATTTCTGCTGGACAACTGCCAGTGAGCCGAACGAGGACTGACGAAGACATTCTCCGCTCCAGCTTACATAGTGCGCTGATGGTAATGCCGCCCATGCGTTGGAATGGCGGAGACGGAAGGACCACACCGCCCAGCGACAGCGCCCTCGCTGGTGGAACTGCACAAGGGAACCTCCCCATCGCACCCCCCTCAGATTTAGTTATAAGTTGGCACAGTGGATAGGCCTTGAAAAACTGAATCCAGATCAATCGAGAAAACAGGAAGAAGTTGTGTGGAACTATGAAAAAAATTAGCAAAATATACAAACTGAGTAGTGTGGTGTCACCGCCAGACACCACACTTGCTAGGTGGTAGCCTTTAAATCGGCCGCGGTCCGTTAGTATACGTCGGACCCGCGTGTCGCCACTATCAGTGATTGCAGACCGAGCGCCGCCACACGGCAGGTCTAGTCTAAAGAGACTCCCTAGCACTCGCCCCAGTTGTACAACCGACTTTGCTAGTGATGGTTCACTGAGATAATACGCTCTCATTTGCCGAGACGATAGTTAGCATAGCCTTCAGCTACGTCATTTGCTACGACCTAGCAAGGCGCCATTACCAGTTACTATTGATACTGTAAAATATGTACTGTCAAGAGCGACGTTCACCATTTATGGATTAAAGTTAAGTGTTCCACCAGCTACGTCCGTTTTTCTAAAGTCTAATTTCCATGTCCTGTTCCAGACCTCACGCCAGCCTGCGTGAGCTAAAACGGGTGCCTTTCGGCTTCCTCTAGTACCGGGTGTTGGCTCTCCTGCCAATCCACAACAAGTAGTCCATGCGCAAGATAGGCAACATCAAGGATAGTCTGAGCTCAGGAGCGCTGTGGCCCCGTAGTTAGCGTGAGCAGCTGCGGAACGAGAAGTCCTTGGTTCAAGTCTTGCCGTTAGTAAAACGTTTATTTTCTTTATCTTCGCAAAGTTTTGATGTGTCCGTTCGTTCACTGACGTCTCTGTTCACTGTAATACGTTTAGTGTCTGTGTTTTGCGACCGCACCGCAAAACCGTGCGATTAGTAGACGAAAGGACGTGCCTCTCCAATGGGAACCGAAAACATTTGATCAAATGTCATAGGTCAACCGATTCATCCACAGGAAAACACGTTGGTATATTCTAAACGACACTGGTGACGGCATGTGCGTCACATGACAGGAATACGTTGTCGACCCACCTAACTTGTACACTTGGCGAATGGGTGAAGAGATTCTTCTACCTTGCCCGATTTAGGTTTTCTTGTGGATGTGATAATCACTCCCAAAAAAGTGATGGAAACATAAGAGTTTGTCACATAAACAGCAACAAATGAATGCAACAGTTTCACAGTCGTACAGTTTTCCCTGTGCTCTGTCAAAACACATGTTTTTACGTTTTCAAATTTTTTCGTGTCTAGACCGCCAAATCCTGCATATGACCAAACAGATATGAACATGTCCTGGAATTTTAGAGAGCGAAGTTGATTATATAAAAAAATTAAACCTTTCACGCGAGGGAAGACTTGAACCAAGGACCTCTCATTCCGCAGCTGCTCACGCTAACAACAGGACCACGGCGTTCCTGAGCTCACGCTCTCCTTGATGTTGCCTATCTTGCGCATGGACTACTCATTTTGTATATTTTGCTTATTTTTTTCATAGTTCCACACAACTTCTTCGTGTTTTCTCGATTGATCTGTGTTCAGTGTTTCAAGGCCTATGCGCTGTGCCAACTTATAACTAAATCTGAGGGGGGTGCGATGGGGAGGTTCCCTTGTCAGCTGCCTTCGGTATTGTCGCTGACCGCAGTTATCGGAGTCTTCTGGTGTCTTCGTCTCGAGCAAATTTCGGAGATGACGGGATACCACGCGTTATTCAATTGGTAACCACTGTCTCGGTTAATTAGATTTCCCGCGAAGCGCATTTCAACGGATTCTTTGACAATGGAGTCCCAAAAAGTTGTTGCTGTAGACAACATCGAAGTTTTGTCATACTCCATTGAATGTCCGTCAGAAATACAATGTTCCGCAACTGCAGACTTAGTAGGTCGCGGTAGGCGAGTTCAACCTTGATGTTCTGCACAATGCTCTTCCACTGTACGCGTTGTCTGTCCTATGTAGGCCATACCACAGTGACATGGTATTTTGTAAATTTCCGCCTTCGGCAGTAACAAAACATCCTTCACCGATCCCAGCAAATCCGAAATCTTACAAGGCGAACGAAAAGCCACTTTCACATGAAAATTATTAAGAATCCTCGCTATTTTGAAGGAGATATTTCCAACGAAGGGAAGAAAAGCTAGGGAGGTGGTGGGCAGTGTTTAACGTCTCGTCGACAACGTGGTCATTAGAGACGGAGCGCAAGCTCGGGTTAGGGAAGGATTGGGAAGGAAATCGGCCGTGCCCTTTCAAAGGAACCATCCAGGCATTTGCCTGAAACGATTTAGGGAAATCACGGAAAACCTAAATCAGGATGGCCGGAGACGGGATTGAACCGTCGTCCTCCCGAATGCGAGTCCAGTGTGCTAACCACTGCGCCACCTCGCTCGGTGAGAAAAGCTAGGGACTTGGCTGGCGCGTTCTCCTCTTTATCCACTTCCCGGTTCCTGGCTCTAGTTGAGAAGGCCCTGTTTATTGTGGTGGTGTGTTGGGGCTTATGGGCGCTCAACATCGAGGTCATCAGCGCCCTGACGCACATTAAAAGGAACGAATGTGGACAGACCTAAGAAAACTAAAGCACACACTCAAAGAAAGCAGGAAAAGAAGGAAAATGCTACATAAGAAAGTAAAACCTAAGGCAGGGGGAAACATAGCAACAAGAATGTCACAGGAAATTGTTATTGGCTGGCCACTTACATAAAATATGGGCGAGCTTGTCACACGGTGAGCAAATTAAAATCCTCTCCCTAAAATCTTTGTAAAAACATTTGACAGGGCACAGAACTTTAAAACTTTAACCACATTCGTCCGAGTGTTGCCTAAAAGAGACGGCAGGTCCGCTGGCAAGTCAGCCGCGACCCGCTGGTCGAAAATAAAACGCAATCCAATAAAACGTGGCGCACAGTGACCTGGACGCCGCAAGCACCACACATTGGAGGGTCCTCTCGCCGGAGCAGGAAGCCGTGCGTCATAGGGCTGTGGCCTATCCGAAGCCGAGTGAGGAGAACCTCGTCCCGTCGACGGGGCTGAAAGGAAGTACACCACACACGCGTTGTGGGCTCGACTACACGGAGCTTATTGTCAGTCACTTCCAGCCACTCACCCTCCCACCGACGCATGACCCGTGAGCTCAACAGCGAGGTGAGTGCGTGCAACGGGACAGCACACTGAGATACTTGTGGGGCGAGACATGCCTCCTTGGCTGCGAGATCTGCCCTTTAATTCCCAGAAATGCCAACATGCCCCGGAACACAGCAGAAAGTCGCTGTAATCGGAGGAGGGCATCCTGGATGGTCTGGACAATTTTGTCTGCCGGATACAAACGTTGCAATGAGTGAAGGGCACTGAGTGAATCGGAACAGACAAGAAATTTAGGAGAGGAAGAATGTCTCATGTGCTCCAGTGCCCGCAAGATCGCAAACAATTTTGCATCAAAGACAGTAAAAGTCTGAGGCAGTCGGACCTTGAGGACACGATATGGAAAAACAACTGAGCAACCAACAGAATCCCCTTGTTTCGACCCATCCGTAAAAACAGTTCCATAGTCGTGGTGCTCAGATAAAATGGCAGGAGTGCAATCTCTCTTGTACTGCAATAAATCTAAAATCACTCCGGGCCCCCTGTTTATTTGCTGGGTCGAGTATCTATTGTCTCTGAAGACCGTCCTCAAATGTGCAAGTTCCTTAGGCAAATTCTCTACATCCGACACCGTATGTGCCCTGTCCACAAGGGTTTTAAGTACACTCATGGTTTGGCATGAATGACGGCAACTTGAAGAATGCAAGTACAAATCAGTGTGAGTGGGCTTACGGTAAACAGAATGTCCCACCGAGCCGTCACACTTCCGTTTAAACAAAACATCCAGGAATGTAAGGCAACCATCTTTCTCTAGTTCCATACTAAATCGAATATTCTCACGGACGAAGTTAAGATGATGAAAAAACTCCATTAACTTTTCTTCCCCGTGGGGCCACACTATGAAAGTATCATCGACATATCTCCAAAAAGCAGTTGGTTTACAGACCGCTGATTCGAGTGCTCTCTCCTCAAAATCCTCCATAAAGAGGTTAGCCACCAGAGGAGACAGAGGGCTGCCCATGGCGACACCGTCAGACTCTTCAAAATATTCCTTGTTAAACATAAAATAAGTTGAGGAAAGAGTATGTCGGAACAAAGCACTAATGTCCGATTCAAACTGTCGACCAATTAGCGTGAAGGAATCCGCAAGAGGTGCTTTTGTGAAAAGGGAAACTACATTAAAACTCACTAGAAGATGCCAACTACTTAAGTGGAGAGCCCCCAGTCTGTTGATAAAATCAGCAGAGTTATGATGTGAACATTTGCTAACAAATGGTCTCAGCAAAGACGCTAGATGTTTGGCTACATCATATCTGGGTCCGTCAATATTACTCACTATAGGCCGTGAAGGCAGACCTCCTTTATGCACTTTAGGAAGACCATACAGTGTCGGTGGTACGCTGCCGTGTGGTCTCAACCGCTTGATGGTCTCTGGAGCTAGCGAGGAAGAGTTCAAAAGTGCAAGGGAAGACGTATATAATCATACGTAGGGAATAAATGCAACTGTATTATTTTGTTTCATGTTTATAACTATTTTTATTGACGTATATTTACAATACACAAAAAAATGATTCAAATGGCTCCGAGGACCATGGGGCTTAACTGCTGTCGTCGTCAGTCCCCTAGAACTTAGAACTACTTAAACCTAACTAACCTAAGGACATCACACACATCTGGTCGTGCGGTAGCGTTCTCGCTTCCCACGCCCGGGTTCCCGGGTTCGATTCCCGGCGGGGTCAGGGATTTTCTTTGCCTCGTGATGACTGGGTGTTGTGTGCTGTCCTTAGTTAGGTTTAAGTAGTTCTAAGTTCTAGGGGAGTGATGACCATAGATATTAAGTCCCATAGTGCTCAGAACCATTCTAATTCCATCACACACATCCATGCCCGAGGCAGGATTCGAACCTGCGACCGTAGCGGTCACGCGGTTCCAGACTGTAGCGCCTAGAGCCGCACGGCCACTCCGGCCGGCTACAATACACAATCGAGCGCCACATCCTGGTTCGTGGGACAATTTATGACCCATCTCTTTCTTCATTCCAGATCACTTGGAAATCTAAGCATGCGAAAACCATTTTTGCCACCGTTAGTCCAATTAACAGCTGAGCTGTCACCCGTATTTACGGCAAATTCTTCAACACATTTAATGAAATATCCACTCTCGTCATGACTCGTATGCAGTGGCGGATGTTGTGTAGAATCACAAGAGCACGCGAACAGCCCAACTTTCGACACCTTGCCGATTTATTGGTTATTTTTCTTTGAATGCTGGGTTGAAATGGCTCTGTGCACTATGGGACTTAACTTCTGAGGTTATCAGTCCCCTAGAACTTAGAACCACTTAAACCTAACTAACCTAAGGACATCACACACATCCATGCCCGAGGCAGGATTCGAACCTGCGACCGTAGCGATCTTACGGTTCCAGACTGTAGCGCCTAGAACCGCTCGGCCACCCAGGCCGGCCTTTGAATATTGAAGCGGTACGAGTTGCTGTACAGAGAAGTCCCGGGAAATCGTGTAGAAAGGCAGCAGTGCAACTGGGAATATCCAGACGCTCCGTTCAACGCATTCTTAAAAGTGACCTCCATATGTGCCCATACAAGATGACCTGTGCACAGAAGCTCACTGAAGAAAACAAGCAGCAGAGACTACTGTTTGCTCAGTGGCCGGAGGATAGGGAAGAAACTCTCAACAACGTTTGGTTTACAGACGAGGCGCATTTTCATTTAGACGGTGTGGTTAACAAACAAAATGTACGCTTTTGGGCCACTGAAAACCCACAAGTGCTTCACGAACGACAAAATTATGCTCCGAGGATTACAGCGTGGGAGGCAATTTCCAGTCACGGACTTATTGGACCCTTTGAAGAAACTGTGAAGAACGAGTGTTATTTGAGCATGCTTCACAATAGCTTCATTCCACAGCTTCTTGCTACTGCCTTGCCCTTCAACACGCAGTGGTTCATGCAAGATGGAGCAAGGCCACATACAGCAAACACTGTGTTGGAGTTTTTACACGAGGATTTCGACATGCGGATCATTTCACTCAGGTTTCCAGGTCACTTCAATGACGGACAAAATTGGACCCCCAATAGTCCTGTCCTCGATCCATGTGACTTTTTTCTTTGGGGGTACCTAAAGGAAAAAATTTTCCCGAAAAGTGCACGTGATTTAATGGAGCTCAGAAGACTTATTCTTCAAGCTTGCAGTGGAATTACGGAAGACATGTGCCGTAGGGTAATCACTAACTTCAGTTTTCGTTTGAAGGAAGTTAGGAAACGAAATGGTGGACACATTGAGCATGTGCTGAGTTGGAACAAATCTCCACGGACGGCTCTTCATTGTAGTATACGTTCCTTTCAGATTGTATTGACAATAAAGTTTATATTCAAAAACAAAATGGTAACACATTTCATGCGCCACCCTGTATATCTGAACATTCACGAGAAGGTGTCTTACCGGTATCAATACATTCACTTAAATAAGGGGTTCGAAGGCAGTGTGCCTTTGGCCGTTATGGCTCTCAGCACCTCATTTGTATTCTAGTCAAGTGACCTTGTTGGTTGATAGTACTACCTGAATTTAACAATTTCCGCAAACAGCAGTTTATGTTTGAAGTTGGTTGTTTACTGTGCTGGAATCGGCTTTCCTGTGGAGTGTCATCATGAACTCTGTTGAACCTGTATAAAGGGCTAACAGAAAAGAAAATTACCATGAAAAGTTAGCGCAAAGGAAGTAGGGTCCCCCAGATCAGATCCGTTGTCTGAGAAAGTGACGACATCTAATAAGCTTGACTACGAGTGAACATATAATAAAGAAGTGTACAATAAGCGTAGATTCTTGTGTGGGTGTAACGAAAGAATGCCTGCTTTTCAGCCCGGAAGTTAATTCTTTAAGTAATAATTGATATATGAATTAGGGACATTGCACATTTGTCCGAAAAAAAATAAACAAGAACGAAAACACCCACTTACACAAAAATGCGAAACGGAAGTTACCGAAACCTTAAACATTATTTCGTGGTAATTATTTCGTTGTTGATATAACCTGTATTTAATTATGTACAAAACAAAAAAAATTCCTCAAGAACAATTTTTACTTTTTTCAGACAACTTATGGATATTATTAGTATTATTGCGGTTATCATTGTCATTATTATTATTATTAATATTATTATTACATACGTTACAGGCCTTTTATCAGACCATGCGAAACATTCATGGCTACTTGTCCTTCCCGTTCTTCCAGTACTCCTTCATTCGCTGACTAAAGGCTCTCTTCCTTTCTTCCGTCCAGTTTGGGCTTTAGCTGCTGTTTCCTCTGACATCACTTCCCACTTGCACACGTTGTGTCTATAGACACCTTTGTCCATGGCATCCGCTGAATCTACACTACTGGCCATTAAAATTGCTACACCAAGAAGAAATGCAGATGATAAACGGGTATTCATTGGACAAATATATTATACTAGAACTGACATGTGATTACATTTTCAGGCAATCTGGGTGCATAGACCCTGAGAAATCAGTACCCAGAACAACCTCCTGTGGCCGTAATAACGGCCTTCCATACGCCTGGGCATTGAGTCAAACAGAGCCTGGATGGAGTGTACAGGTACAGCTGTCCATGCAGCTTCAACACGATACCACAGTTCATCGAGAGTAGTGACAGCCGTATTGTGACGAGGCAGTTGCTCGGCCACCATTGATCAGACGTTTTCAGTTGGTGAGAGATCTGGAAAATGTGCTGGCCAGGGCAGCAGTCGACCATTCTCTGTATCCAGAAAGACCCGTACAGGACCTGAAACATGCGGTCGTGCATTATACTGCTGAAATGTAGGGTTCCGCAGGAATCGAATGAAGGGTAGAGCCACGGGTCGTAACAAATCTGAGGTGTAACGTCCACTGTTCAAAGTGCCGTCAACGCGAACAAGAGGTGACCAACACGTGTAACCAATGGCACCCCATACCATCACGCCGGGTGATACGCCAGTATGTCGATGACGAATACACGCTTCCAATGTGCATTCACCACAATGTCGCCAAACACGGATGAGACCATCGTGATGCTGTAAACAGAACCTAGATTCGTCCGAAAAAATGACGTTTTGCCATTCGTCCACCCAGGTTCGTCGTCGAGTACATCATCGCAGGCGCTTCTGTCTGTGACGCAGCGTCGAGGGTAACCGCAGCCACGGTCTCCCAGCTGATAGTCCATACTGATGAAAACGTCCTCGATCTGTTCGTGCAGATCGTTGTTGTCTTGCAAACGTCCCCATCTGTTGACTGAGGGATCGAGACGTAGCTGCACGATCTGTTACAGCCGTGCGGATAAGATGCCTGTCATCTCGACTGCTAGTGATACGAGGCCGTCGGGATCCAGCACGGTGTTCCGTATTACCCTCCCCTCCTGAACCCACCGATTCCATATTCTGCTAACAGTCATTGGATCTCGACCAAAGCGAGCAGCAATGTCGCGATACGATAAACCGCAATCGCGATAGGCTACAATCCGACCTTTATCAAACGTGACGGTATGCATTTCTCCTCCTTACACGAGGCATCACAACAACGTTTCATCAGGCAACGCCGGTCAACTGCTGTCTGTGTATGAGAAATCGGTTGGAAACTTTCTTTATGTCAGCACGTTGTAGGTGTCGCCACCGGCGCCAACCTTGTGTGAATGCTCTGAAAAGCTAATCATTTGCATATCACAGCATCTTCTTCCTGTCGGTAGAATTTCGCGTCTGTAGCACGTCATCTTCGTGGTGTAGGAATTTTAATGGCCAGTAGTGTATCTGAGCTCTTTCCAGATCAGTTTTTACTTATGTCATCCAGGGTGTAGTGGTCTTGAGTCCCTGGATGTACCTGAGGATTTTGTTGGTGAGTCTGGTTTGTGGGGGTCTGCTGACGTGTCCATAAAATTTTAGTCGCCTCTTTCTAATGTCTTCTGCGAACTTCGAGAACTTCTCTGTGGTGTCGCTGGAGTGAAGCCTATATCCTTCATCCGTAAGTTTTGGACCAATAATTTTCCTAATGATTACTCTTTCCTGAGTGAGAATGTTCTCAAGGTCGCCCTTTTTGTGTGTAGGTTCAGTGTCTCATTGGCGTATCGCACCTCATATTTGATTACAATGTTGTGGTGACGAATTGTGTTGCAGGTGGACAGACATTTCTTGTGTTTTGTATAAGGCTCCATTCTTCATTTTCAATGACCTAGTCTTCTGGGCAATTTTCTCCTTTCCTGTCGGTTCGAGCACTTCACCTATTATTTCTATTATTATTATTACTTTCGATTATTCCAAGTTAAAGAGAGAGTTTGAACTTGAATTCCTTTATGATGATTGTTTATGTTTTTTCTGAGCCCAAATTTTCTTCATGTGTCCACTGTGTTGTTTCTTTCGCTCCGCTGTCCATTTGCATTCTGGTCTCTTCTGTGTTGTGGTGTCAAATTTATGTTTTTTGATGAAGTTCCTGAATTCATTTCCATTTTCTGCATCGTTTACTGTTATGTGTGCTCCTCTGAAGTCCTCTTCAACTTCTTTTATCCATTTATGTTTTTCCCTTGCCTGAGTTGATGACTTTAAGAATTCGCTTTGAAATTCTGTTTTCATTCATCCTGTGGATATGTCCGTAGAACTGCATTCTTCTTTTTCTTATTGTATCCCTAATATTGTCTGTGTATACATATTGGTCTCTTCTTCCAGATTCCTTGCTCTTGTATCAGGCCAAAAATTTTCCTGAGAATTTTCCTTTCTTGTTTCTCTATTTCTTTGATTTTAGTTTGCCGACTTATTTGTGTTGTTTCAGATGCATACAGTGCCTCCGGAAGTACGACAGTGTTGTAGTGCCTCAATTTTGCGTTAGTGGATATGGACTTTTTGTTATAATAGTTCCACGTGAGTTTATATGCTTTCTGTAGTTTTTTATTCTTCCCTCATTGGCCTTTAGGTTGATCCCTGATGGTCGGATGATTTCTCGCAGGAACTAAAAACGTGGTACTTGCACGATTTTCCCATGGGTTGTCACAATAGGCAATTCGTCTTGTGGCACTCTTTCTATGTGCTGGGTTTTCTCATACGAAATTTGCAGGCCAATTCTTTGTGGAATTTCGTTTAACTTCTCTATGGCGTTAGTTGCTTGTTTTCTGTTATTTGTGAGGATTGCAAGGTCATCTGCAAAAGCTAAACATATTAGTACTACTACTATTATTATTATTATTGACACCAGCTGAAGTTGTATAAATACGTTGGTAAGCATAACTGTTATAGAGGAGATGCTATTAATTTCGCACTGTCATATTTATCTGAATTTAAAAATTCGTGAACACCCTGAATGTATACCTCCCAGTCACCACTGCTATTATGTAAATAACTATGAGTGTCCTATACTTTGGAGAAAACATGGCGGACAGTTCAGTTCAGGTTGTGGAATGTTCAAATGTGTGTGAATTCCTAAGGGACCAAGCTGCTAAGGTCATCGGTCCCTAGACTTACACACTGCTTAAACTAACTTACGCTGAGAACAACATACGCCACCATGGCCGACGGAGAACTCGAACCGACAGCTGGATGGGCCGCGCAATCCGTGACATAGCGCCTCGAACCACGATGCCACTCCGCGTGGCCATTTGTGACGTTAGACGTGGCAACACTGCACTCTGCGACATCGTTTGACGCAACAGTGTGTTTCCACTGTGGCTGGAGCTCAGTGTTCAGTGTTTAGTGACATTGTGCTGCTATTCTGTCCAAGAGCGCCTGTTTCCTGGGAACCAGTATTGGATTACTGGCTCCATTAAGACATGTCAGCGAATGTTTGTTGAACGGTTTAGTGGAGGAGACAAGTGTCTGGTCAACAACGAGGTCGTTGGGGACAGATCGCAAGCACGGATTAGGGAAGGAGGGGGAAGGAAATACACCGTGCTCCGTCAAAAGAACTATGCTGGCCCTTGGCTGAAGCGATTTAGGAAAATCGTAGAAAACCGAGATCTGGATGACCAGACATGGGTTTGAACCGTCGCCCTCCCAAATGCGAGTCCAGTGCGCCACCTCGCTCGGTGAACGGTTTGGTGACCAGCAGTCCAGCATATACGGTCTAAGTGCTGCATACAAAAGTTAGTGAACAAGATGGAGACCAGAGGAATGGCGGTGGGTCTTCACAGTAGGGGCGGTCTGAAATTACGATGAATTCTAGATCATTAGCTGCTTATGGGTGTTGATAAATGTCAATGGGGACAGTCGAAAATGTGTGCACCGACCAGGAATCGAACCCGGTATCTCCTGCTTATATGGCAAATGCTGTGTCTGACTGAGCCATTGAGGACACAGAGAATAGTGAGACTGCAGGAAGCTATCTCTGGCACGCTACTCACGAGACCCACATTACCAGCTTCCTGTCTGCACACTGCACTTATAGTGCCGTCCGCCCCCAGTAGCTGAATGGTCAGCATGACGGATTGTCAATCCTCTGGGCCCGGGTTCGATTCCCGGCTGGGTCAGGGATTTTTCTCCGCCCAGGGACTGGATATTAAGCTGTCCTCAACATCCTCATCCTATCATCCTCATCGACTGCAGGTCGCCGAAGTGGCGTCAAATTGAAAGACCGCCACCCGGCGAACGGTCTGCCCGATGAGGGGCCCTAGCCATACCATCAAATAAAATACTTACAGCAGCACAATACTCACTAGTCGCGGCAGTCAACCTACCGATTCCCATAAGAGTCTGGGCAACGTGAGTGCATCCGCACTGGAGAACATCATTGGTCGGTAAGCCTTATCTATTCAGGGCAGTCCATTGATAGTAACCGGGCCAAATATTTCACAAAATAAGCATCAAACGGAGAAACTACAAAGAACGAAACTCGTCTAGCTTGAAGGGAGAAACCAGATGGCGCTATGGTTGGCCCCTTACATGGCGCTGCCATAGGTCAAACGGATATCAACTGCGTTTTTTAAAAATAGGAACCTACAATTTTTTTATATATTCTTGTAGTACGTAAAAAATATGATTGTTTTAGTTGGACCACTTTTTTCACTTTGTGATAGATGGCCCTGTAATAGTCACAAACGTGCAAGTACGTAGTATCACGTAACATTCCAGCCGGCCGGAGTGGCCGAGCGGTTAAAGGCGCTACAGTCTGGAACCGCACGACCGCTACGGTCGCAGGTTCGAATCCTGCCTCGGGCATGGATGTGTGTGATGTCCTTAGGTTAGTTAGGTTTAAGTAGTTCTAAGTTCTAGGGGACTTATGACCACAGCAGTTGAGTCCCATAGTGCTCAGAGCCATTTGAACCGTTTTTTGAACGTAACATTCCGCCAGTGCGGACGGTATTTGCTTCGTGATACATTACCCGTGTTAATATGGACCGTTTACCAATTGCGGGAAAGGTCGATATCGTGTTGATGTATGGCTATTGTGATCAAAATGCCCAACGGGCGTGTGCTATGCATGCTCCTCGGTATTCTGGACGACATCATCCAAGTGTCCGGACCGTTCGCCGGACAGTTACGTTATTTAAGGAAACAGGAAGTGTTCAGCCACATGTGAAACGTCAACCACGACATGCAACAAATGATGATGTCCAAGTAGGTGTTTTAGCTGCTGTCGCGGCTAATCCGCACATCAGTATCAGACAAATTGCGCGAGAATCGGGAATCTCAATAACGTCGGTGTTGAGAATGCTACATCAACATCGACTGCACCCGTACCATATTTCTATGCACCAGGAATTGCATGGCGACGACTTTGGACGTCGTGTACAGTTCTGCCACTGGGCACAAGAGAAATTATTGGACGATGACAGATTTTTTGCACGCGTTCTATTTAGCGACGAAGCGTCATTCACCAAAAGCGGTAACGTAAACCGGCATAATATGCACTATTGGGCAACGGAAAATAAACGATGGCTGTGACAAGTGGAACATCAGCGACCTCGGCGCGTTAATGTATGGTGCGGCATTATGGGAGGAAGGATAACTGGGCCCCATTTTATCGATGGCAATCTAAATGGTGCAGTATATGCTGATTTCCTACGTAATGTTCAACCGATGTTACTACAAGATGTATCACTGCATGACAGAATGGCGATGTACTACATGACAGATGTTCGGCACGTAGCTCGCGTGCGGTTGAAGCGGTACTGAATAGCATATTTCATGACAGGTGGGTTGGTCGTCGAAGCACCATACCGTGGCCCGCACGTTCACCGGATCTGACGTCCCCGGATTTCCTCCTGTGGGGAAAGTTGAAGGATATTTGCCATCGTGATCCACCGACAGCGCCTGACAACATGCGTCAGCACATTGTCAATGCATGTGCGAACATTACGGAAGGCGAACAACTCGCTGTTGACAGGAATGTCGTTACACGTATTGCCAAATGCATTTAGGTTGACGGACATCATTTTGTGCATTTATTGCATTAATGTGGTATTTACAGGTAATCACGCTGTAACAGCATGCGTTCTCAGAAATGATTAGTTCATAAAGGTACATGTATCACATTGGAACAACGGAAATAAAATGTTCAAACGTACCTACGTTCTGTATTTTAATTTAGAAAACCTACCTGTTACCAACTGTTTGTCTAAAATTGTGAGCCATATGTTTGTGACTATTACAGCAGCATCTATCACAAAGAGAAAAAAGTGGTTGAAGTAAAACATTCATATTTCTTTACATACTACACGAATATGTAATAAAAAATGGGGGTCCCTATTAAAAAAAAAAACGCAGTTGATATCCGTTTGACCTATGGCAGCGCCATCTAGCGGGCCAACCATAGCGCCATATGGTATCCCCCTTCAAGCTAGACGAGTTTCGTTCTTTGTAGTTTTTTCGTTTGACGCCTATTTGATGAGATATTTGGCCCGGTCACTATCAATGGACCACCCTGTATAGGCGTTGCTGACCGCAGCGCCGTATTCTACCTGTTTACGTATCGCTGTGTTTGAATCCGCCGCTTCAATGTAACTGTAATAATAAAGTAATCTCCTCCCTCCCTCAGCCCTCCTGACGGGCGCCCTTCGCTCTGCCCCCCCCCCCCCCCTTTCCCTTTGCTCACCGACCGGTGACCAGTTCGCAAAATTTTGTTCCAATCCGGCTAGCGGCTTGGATCGCGCGGAACCGCAAATCGGGTGACCTCGGCCGTCTCCGGCGACGGCAGCGACGCGGTGCGGTCGCGCCCCGGAACCGCTCGCCGGGCTAACCTGTTGCTGCCTATGCCCGCTCAGTCGCGTCCCAGCCGCCGGCGGTCGAAGGTGGAAGGGGCCACCCGCGGTCCGCCCGTATGTGCATTTGTGTTCAGTGCCGCGCCCCGCGACGAATACGATGAGCGCTCGTAATGCGCGATCCGCGCTCTCGCGACATTCCCAGCTGCACAAATGGCACTCTCTGTAAAATCGTACACAACGGCACCCGTTCTCCGTTGAAATTGCGACTTTCTTCCCTATTGTTGTTTTGGAACCAGCGCCCCTGGCTGACCAGTAACTGACGAAAATACGTAGCTGGCTGACCGAACAGGTAAGCCAGACTGTATACACGAACTTTTTCGTCGTTTCATTTCCCTAGACAGCGGTTTCATTCACTACACAATCGTAACTAACACTTCCCAAAAGACAGGTTGACTCTTTCGTAGAGTCAGAAGCTGCGACATCATCGCGAAAAAACACAGTGACCCGTATATGTAATAAGTTTCTTTTAATTTACGTCTATGGTCACAGTCTTTTCTGTTTAACATTACAGGTTTCGGTCTTTAATGACCATCAGATCTGCACCAAAAATGGGAATATATAAATACGCTCTTAAACTGTATACAGCTTAAGAGCAATACATGGAGCATATTGAAAAGTAGTACTGACAAAATTTAGATTTGTGCGCTTTAAATATGAAGAGGCATACCTGTCTCATAAAAACAAAGTCCTAATGCACTGCAGCCATAGTGGCATAGTCAACTGTTAATGCGTACTATGCCATTATGGCTGCAGTGCATTAGGACTTTGTTTTTATGAGACAGGTATGCCTCTTCACATTTAAAGCGCACAAATTTAAATTTTGTCAGTACTACTTTTCAATATGCTCCATGTATTGTTCTTAAGCTGTATACAGTTTGCGAGTGTATTTATATCTTCCCATTTTTGCTGCAGATCTGATGATGGTCATTAAAGACCGAAACCGGTAATCTGTTAAACAGAAAAGATTGTGACCATAGACGTAAATTAAAGGAAACTTTATCTTTCGTAGAAGACAACAGCAGCCAACCACTTTTTACAATGCTGTTTATTTATTTAAATAGCGCCGTTACCGGTTTCGAACCGACAGGTTCCTTTTCAGACGTCTACTTCACGTTAAGATATATTTTACATTAGTTTTCGCTTTTTCTTTTCCCAACTGGTGAAATTTCCGTGGGAGGGTGGTGCCGATAAAAAATCCCCGCCATTACGTTCCAGCGCAGACTTTTGTGATCTTGCAGCATCGAAAACCACCACTCACACACTAAGAAGTTTCACAACAGGGAACATGGAAATAAATAAACATCATTGTAAAAAACTGGCTGGTTACTGTTGTCTGCTATGTGAGAGTCAACCTATATTTTGAACACAGCCACGGGCTCACAACGTCAGTTTCCGACAAAATGGCACTTCCCGAAAGACATTTGCATAATTGAAAAAGAAATAAAACCATTAATATGGACCAGCATCCCAACCATTTTCCGAATTTGGCTCCCGTGTTCGTCGTCTGTTAAATATTACGGAAATAGCGTAAAGTAGCACCTCTTTATTCACCGGTCGGAGACAATAACCCAGCCCCTTTTGTGCACAGGTCATTGATATGGGACGCTGTTTGAAAACTGTAGTAGAAGCACAAGCTGTACTCACAGATATTTGTTTATAGCAAGAGTTACACAATATACATTAAGAAATCTCTGTGTCAAAAATATAATATTTATGAATAATGTACATTCATGCAGAGACAGAAGCATGGCGTGTCAACTACAGTAAACTATACAAGGAATGCACAAAATAAAAGAACAATAAGCCTGAAACATTGCTTATAGTTTTGTTATAGTACGTAAAGCACAGAAACGTTGATCCATAGAGCTCATGGAAAAGGCAGAATTTTTTTCCCGTTATGCTTAAGAACCAAATGTCATTTTCAATACACAACTCGAAATGGAGAACAAAAAATATATTTAAAGTTTCTCTCGGTAGTTCTTACAAAGGTAATACTAGTCGTGAATCCCAGTTGATTAGAACTAAATTTACACATTAGCTAATTGCTGTTCATGATTGCATAGTGTATTCCATGGCTAGTTATTTGTAATTGACGCTCCATGCATCTACCTCTCCATGATGAAACGTTGTTTATAAGCATCATATTTGATATAATCTTTATATGTGTATAATTTTTGATTTTAACGAAAATCTGTTCTGGATAATGGCCTTCACTGAACAGCAGATTAAAGGGTTACATGACGCCATTTCCGCAATTTAGAAAAAATGCGGAATATATTCAACAAAAAATGTTTTGTTTGTTACTGGTGTGGATTTTAGTTACATATTATATTGCCCGAGATGATATATCCGTGGCGATTGAAAGGTTATGTGCCGAACTTTACGTTTTCCTTGTACACGTTCTACTGCCAGTGCACAAACAAACCAGACGCCTTCTCAGTATTTATTTGGGAAATTGAAAATAAATTGAAATCATTAATTAATGATCACCAGGATATTCTAATTACGTGCAGCCCATGGCGTCACTTGCGACTGTTCATAGCGTGCCGTATACAGGGTGTTCAGAAATTCCCGCTACAAGCATCTAGGATTTGTATAGGGGAGTAAGTACATATTTTCAGTAGGAACCCATGTCCGCAAACTCACCGTTTATGTTCTGTGACAGTTTCAGTTCACATGTTTAACTCATCCACCTCTGACAAACTGCGTATTGGCTTCCGTATCGGGTTGTTCGGCCGACGTTCATCTGATGGTTTTACTGACGTTTCGCCAGCACGAGTGGCTGGCATTGTCAAAGCTTCACCCTCCATTTCCGGTGGTGAACTGGAGCCGAGCTTGCGGTAGCACTGGCAATGGAGGATGAAGCTCTGACAATGCCAGCCACTCGTGCTGGCGAAACGTCAGTAAAATCATCAGATGAACGTCGGCCGAAGAACCCGATGCGGAAGCCAATAGGCAATTTGTCAACAAGTGGCCACGAAAGCCTTAACAATTTTGTGATCCGCCTCTGCTTGAGGAATTGAATTAGGCGTGATGGAGTACAATGACGAAACATCCATTTAGCACTTCAACGCGTTCGTTTGCATTAACACTTGAACATTACGTGTTTACATTATTCCGAAACATAAAAGACCCCAGCATACTGTACGTACAGAACATTACTGATGCGTTACAATAAGGGCTCGATGTGGCATACACAAACGTTGTAACAGACGTTGTACCTACGGAGCATGTTGTGGTACACACTCTCCAGCCCACCTAGTGTCTCTTCGTTTTCCAGTGCAGCGGCCGGAACTCTTGCCAGCAGATCTTCCTCTGCCTCTACAGGAGTCTCCTAGATTGAACTTTTAGTACGACCCCCCAAGAAGTAGACTCACGTATTACGCGTCATTCTCTCTACCCCATTGCATACCAGGACAAGCAGCCATGCGACATTTTCCCTCAGGAGACATGGACGCCATACACGTATGAACTGAAACCATCAAAGAACAGAAACAGTACGTTTCCGGACGTGGCTACCTATTCAAAATATTATGTACTCACTCCCCTATACAAGTCCTAGAAGCTTTTAACGAGAATTTCCGAATGATCTGTACGTATAAGAGTTTAGTAAAGTAGAGTCCTAAAGCGTTTACCTTAAGAGCTATGAGCACTTGCTCATCTTCGCTAGTGCACATTTGTTATACTGAACAAGTGGTTATAGCTCTTAAGGTGGGAATTTTTAGGATGCATGTTTCCTCTTCCCAAAATAAGTAAAGACCTTGCAGTAGAAGACAGGGAGAATCGAAGATGAACAGGTTCTCGTATTTCGTGAGGTATGCACTTTAGAGCCCTTGTTTACTAGACTTGTTTTGATGTGTGTATATATATATATATATATATATATATATATATATATAATATATATATATATATATATATATATTTGTTGTTGTGGTCTTCGGTCCTGAGACTGGTTTGATGCAGCTCTCCATGCTACTCTATCCTGTGCAAGCTTCTTCATCTCCCAGTACCTACTGCAACCTACATCCTTCAGAATCTGCTTAGTGTATTCATCTCTTGGTCTCCCTCTACGATTTTTACCCTCCACGGTGCCCTCCAATGCTAAATTTGTGATCCCTTGATGCCTCGAAACATGTCCTACCAACCGATCCCTTCTTCTAGTCAAGTTGTGCCACAAACTTCTCTTCTCCCCAATCCTACTCAATACCTCATTAGTTACGTGATCTACCCACCTTAACTTCAGCATTCTTCTGTAGCACCACATTTCGAAAGCTTCTATTCTCTTCTTGTCCAAACTAGTTATCGTCCATGTTTCACTTCCATACATGGCTACACTCCATACAAATACTTTCAGAAACGACTTCCTGACACTTAAATCTATACTCGACGTTAACAAATTTCTCTTCTTGAGAAACGCTTTCCTTGCCATTGCCAGTCTACATTTTATATCCTCTCTACTTCGACCATCAGTTATTTTACTCCCTAAATAGCAAAACTCCTTTACTACTTTAAGTGTCTCATTTCCTAATCTAATTCCCTCAGCATCACCCGACTTAATTTGACTACATTCCATTATCCTCGTTTTGTTTTTGGTGATGTTCATCTTATATCTTCCTTTCAAGACACTGTCCATTCCGTTCAACTGCTCTTCCCTTTGCTGTCTCTGACAGAATTACAATGTCATCGGCGAACCTCAAAGTTTTTACTTCTTCTCCATGAATTTTAATACCTACTCCGAATTTTTCTTTTGTTTCCTTTACTGCTTGCTCAATATACAGATTGAATAACATCGGGGAGAGGCTACAACCCTGTCTCACTCCTTTCCCAACCACTGCTTCCCTTTCATGCCCCTCGACTCTTATAACTGCCATCTGGTTTCTGTACAAATTGTAAATAGCCTTTCGCTCCCTGTATTTTACCCCTGCCACCTTCAGAATACACAACATGTGGTTCGTGCACGATGGAGCTCCTGCACATTTCAGTCGAAGTGTTCGTGCGCTTCTCGACAACAGATTCCGTGACCGATGGATTGGTAGAGGCGGACCAATTCCATGGCCTCCACGCTGACCTCAACCCTCTCGACTTTCATTTATGGGGGCATTTGAAAGCTCTCGTCTACGCAACCCCGGTACCAAATGTAGAGACTCTTCGTGCTCGTGTTGTGGACGGCTGTGATACAATACGCCATTCTCCAGGGCTGCATCAGCGCATTAGGTCTACGACTTTGCTTCCGCCTTTTCACAGTAGATAGCATTAGTGGAAAATAGTGGCGCAAGTCGTAGGCCGTGTCATACGGTAAGCTTAGGCATTTGAGAACATAACGCCATCAAAATATTAGTCGATTTTTGATTGCATCTTGAAGTTATTCTCGGCTGAGTATGCCAGCGTACGAGCCTAGTTCTCGTCATCTGCGGGAGGTTTTAATTTTCTCCTCTGATATGAAGGAATCTGGGGCTGAGGCTCAGAAAAGGCTGGGCAAGACCTATGATGAAACGCCTGTTAGTGACAGAACTTTGCAGAAAATGGCTTCCATGCTTCAAGAACGGTGATTTTGACGTTGAAGATCGGCATGGTTGTGCAAGAGAGAAAGCTTTCCATGCAACTGCAACCGACGGGAACTATCACAGGGGATCGTTATCGAAAGCAGTAGATATGTTTGGGCTGAGCACTGAAAGACAAACGGCCACACTACAGCGATAGACATGAAGAGGTGACTTTGCAGCATGACAGTGCTCGACCCCATGTCGCAAAATCCGCCAAAACATACCTTGGAACGTTGAAATGGGAATTCCCACTCCACCCGACGTATTCTACACACATTATTCCCTTTGACTGCCAAATTTTTAGTTCAGTTTTTCAATGGCACACGAACTGGCTGCCCAGCGCTTCCTGTCACATGAACAACTGCAAAATTGGATCGATGCACGGTTCTTCTCGAAAGACGCCCAGTTCTTCCGCCGCGGGATTCGTATGCTGCTCGAAAGATGGGAGAAAGTAGCGGCCAGCGATGGCCATTACTTTGAAATTTACATTTTTCGTAAGATGCTCACAATAAAGCCTCGAACTTTGTGAGGAAACGATAATATCGTGTATCTCCCCCCCCCCCCCTCTCCCGCCTCCCTCCGCGCACGCACGGAAGTGCCGCAACACGACGTGGCATGGACTCGACTAATGCCTGAAGTAATGCTGGAGGGAACTGACACCATGCATCCTGCAGGGTTGTCCATCAAACATCCGTAAGAGTACGAGGGGGTGGATATCTCTTCTGACCACCACGTTGCAAGCCATCCTAGATATGCCAATTAATGTTCATATCTGCAGAGTTTGGTGACCAGCGGATGTGTTTAAACTCAGAAGAGTGTTCCTGGAACCACTTTCAGCAATTCAGCACGTGTGGAGTGTCGCATTGTCCTGCTGGAATTGTCCAAGTCCATCGGAATGCATAATCGACATGAATGGATGCAGTTGATCACACAGGATGCTTACATACGTGTCACCTGTCGAGAGTCGTATTTAGACGTATCAGGGGTCCCATATCACCGCAACTACTCACGTCGCTCACCATTACAGAGCCTTCACCATCTTGAACAGTCCCCTGCTGACATACAGGGTCCACGGATTCATGGGTTTCTCTCCATACCCGTACTCGTCCAAACGCTCGACACAATTCGAGACGAGACTCGTCCGATCAGGCAACCTGTTTCCAGTCATCAACAACAGTCCAATGTCGGTGTTGACGGACCCAGCCGAGGCGTAGACTATAGCTTTGTGTCGTGCAGTCAAATCGTTCAAATGGCTCGGAGCACCATGGGACTTAACATCTGAGGTCGTCAGTCCGCTAGAACTTAGAACTACTTAAACCTAACTAACCTAAGGACATCACACACATCCAAGCCCGAGAAAGGATTCGAACCTGCGACCGTAGCGGTCGCGCGGTTCCAGACTGCAGCGCCTGGAACCGCTCGGCCACAGCGGCCGGCGTCGTGCAGTCACGAAAGCTTCACGAGTGGGCCTTCAGCTCCGAAAGTCCATATCGATGGTGTTTCGTTGAACGGTTCCCACGTTGACACTGGCCGATGGCCCAGCATTGAAATCTGTACCAATTTTGCGGAAGGGTTTCACTTCTGTCACGTAGAACGATTCTCTTCAATCGTCGTTGGTCCCTTACTTGCATAATCTTTTTCCGACCGCAGCGATGTCTGACCCTTATTGTTTTGCCGGATTCCCGACCTTCACGGTACACTCGTGAAATAGTCGTACGGGAGAATCCCCACTTCATCGCTACCTCGGAGATGCTGTGTCCCGTCGCTCTTGCGCCAACTGTAACACCACGTTCAAAGTCACTTTGAAACGTCCCCTTTGAACAATTATACGTGACTGTGCTTAAACTGACACACAATATTTTTGGCGCAACGCAATCTGACTTTCAGTAATCCCTACAAAACAATGGCCCTGACTAACAATAACCTATACCTTTCACAAATCACTTATCTCACAAAAATCTTCGTTACTCGAACTACTGCAATACAGCGAGCGCCACTACTGCCAGCTGAATAAAAGAGTCAAACTACGGAAGTCACTAACTACTGATAGGCATACTTAGCAAAATGAAAGATTTTGATAGAGAACAAACAATGTATTTACGTCAATAGTGTTCAAAAATGATAATATATATACAGCAGTTCATGACATCCATTCTTACAAATGTACTGTTTCTCATGGACACTCGTCCACATCATACGCTCTAAAAACTCCGCCATCTCACTTCCCCACATCCACCACTGCTGGTGGCTCACCTCCAACTGCGCAACGCTACGCCCTGTTAACAGCCAACTGCCCAACACTACAATAGCAAATTCCAACAATGCAAACCAGCCACAGACTGCACACAGCACAGCCAGTGATTTTCATACAGAGCACTACATGGCGTTACCAGCATAAAAACCTAAACAGCCTACTTACAACTTAAATTCTGATATCCTCTCATTGTAGCAGCAGTAACCGATCTAACAACTGCGCCAGACACTTGTTGAATAACACACACAGATTTTGTATATATATATATATATATATATATATATATATATATATATACTGTGTGTTTGAATGTATAGGACGCTACGATCAGTCACGGTTCCACGGTTAAGAGAAATTCCCCAATTATATCTCAGATAAGTACGAGGATAATTATTTTTGAGTTTAAGTGTGTCAGGAGTAACTGACCGGCTACATTGGCCCCCATACGAATTCCTCTCCTGTGCCAACGTCTTCATGTAAGAGTAGCACTTGCAACCTATGTGTTCAATTATTTATTGAATATATTCGAATCTCGGTCTTCCCATGCAGTGAAATATTCGTATGGCAGATATATGGGGAGATAACATCTGGATCGTTCGGCCGTCTGACGCATGTCTTTTTATTTGATGTCACTTTGGCGACTTGCAAGTCGTTGTTGATGATGATGATGATGATGATGATGATGATGATGATAGTGATGGTCATGAACTGATGACGAAGACGACAGACGCTCCAAGTCCCAAGCAGAGAAAGTCACTGACCCGCACCAAAATCGAACCCGCGGCCACGTCATCGACAGTTAGCAACACGCAATTACAAGACCACGAGCTGCCGATACCACTACAGTTTGTGCCCTCTGCCGTTCCCGTATAGCGTCATTAAACTGTTTACTGATGTCTTGACATATCTCCTATCATCCTGTCCGTTCTTCTTTTCAGTATTTTCCAAGTGTTTCTTTCTTCACTGGTTCTGCGAAGGACTCAGAAAGTTCTTCCTAAGATTAAGGCCCGTGTCCGATATTAATCCCGCTTGATCCGTCCGTCATGGGTTATTTTGCTGCCTAGGTAGCAGAATTCCTTAACTTCATCTACTTCATGATCATCAGTCCTGATCGCTGATCTCATTTCTGCTACTTCTCGTCACTTCTGTTCTTCAGTTTACTCTCAGTCGATATTCTGTATTCATTAGAGTGTTCACGCCATTCAACACATCCTGTAGTTCTTCTTCATTTTCACTCAGGATAACAATGTCATCGGCGAATCTTATCACGGATATCCTTTCACTTTGAATTTTAATCCTTCTCATAAACCTTTTTTTTATTTCCATCATAGCTTGTTCGATGTATAGACTGGACAGTGTAGGGCAAAAGACAACATTACTGTCATATGCCCTTTTCTATCTTGCTTTTCCACTCTTACTGTTCACTCTTGATTCTTGTACGTATTCTATCACTCTTGATTCTTGTACGTATTCTATATAAGGGATGGGAAAAACCGACCCATTAAAACCGATACCTGATTTTAGGTCTAAATAACTGTTATTTTTAGTTATTTGTTTGGCCTGTGTTATTATGGGTGTATTTTAATTTTTTACTAATAAACGGTTGTTGTGGTCTTCAGTCCTGGGACTGCTTTGATGCAGCCCTCCATACTACTCTATCCTGTGCAAGTTTCTTCATCTCCAAGTAACTGCTGCAAACTACATTCATCGTTCTGAATCTGCTTAGTGTATTCATCTCTTGGTCTCCCTCTACGATTTTTACCCTCCAACCTGCCCTCCAATACTAAATTGGTGACCCCTTGCTGCCTCAGAACATGTCCTACAAACGGATCCCTTGTTCTAATCAAGTTGTGCCACAAACTCCTCTTCTCCCCAATTCTATTCAATACCTCCTCATTAATTATCTGATCTACCCATCTAATCTTCAGCATTTTTCTGTAGCACCACATTTAAAAAGATTCTATTCTCTTCTCGTCTAAACTATTTGTCGTCCACGTTTCACTCCCATACATGGCTACACTCCATACAAATACTTTCAGAAATGACTGACACTTAAATCTATACTCGATGTTAACAAACTTCTCTTCTTCAGAAACGCTTTCCTTACCATTGCCAGCCTGCATTTTCTATCCACTCTGCTTCGCCTATCATTTGCTCCACAAATAGCAAAACGCACCTACTACTTTAAGTGTCTCATTTCCTAATCTAATTCCCTCAGCATCACCTGATTTAATTCGACTACATTCCATTATCCTCGTTTTGCTTATATCTATATTCATCTCATATCCTTCCTTCAAGACACTGTCCATTCCATTCAACTGCTCCTCTAGGTCATTTGCTGTCTCTGACAGAATTACAATATCGTCTGCAAACCTCAAAGGTTTTATTTCTTCTCCATGGATTTTAATTCCTACCTCAAATTTTTCTTTTGTTTCCTTTACTGCTGGCTGAATGTACAGACTGAATAATATTGGGGACAGGCTACCACCGTGTCTCACTCCCTTCTCAACAACTGCTTTCCTTTCATGCCCTACGACTCTTAACTGTCATCTGGTTCCTGTACAAATTGTAAATAGCCTTTCGCTTCCTGTATTTGAGCGCTGTCACCTTCAGAATTTGAAAGAGAGTATTACAGTCGACATTGTCAAAAGCCTTCTCTAAGTCTACAAATGGTAGAAACGTAGGTTTGTCTTTGCTTAATCTATCTTCTAAGATAAGTCGTAGGGTCAGTATAATCGTGTAAAAAACCGAAATATCAGTTGGCCATAGCAGCACTGCTAAAAACTGATGTTTAGATATATCCTTTTTTAAAAGAAGACTAATTTTTATTCGTAAAATTTCCACTGCCTTGAAATATTGCGTTGTAATAGGAAATGGGAGGATGACACGGCGGTCGGATGGTCCCGGTAGGCCACTCGTGGCCTGAAGACGGAATGCTTTAACAGGAAATGGAAAAAGTGATCAGTATTATTTTAATAAAAATGCCGACGTAATACAAATGTGTTTATTGCTCGCTTCTTATAGGTACAGCGTTGATGACACAATAGTTCGAATGGTTCAAATGGCTCTGAGCACTATGGGACTCAGCACATCACACACATCCATGCCCGAGGCAGGATTCGAACCTGCGACCATAGCGGTCGTGCGGTTCCAGACTGTAGCGCCTTTAACCGCTCGGCCGGCTGACACAATAGTGTACCATGTGCCATGGCCTGTTGCATAGTACGCGTGTACATGCGGTGTGCGAGATTTGCCTCATCTGGTCTTTATGAAAGTTTCTCCCTGTTGTAGGCAGACATCAGCTGCATTACAGAATGGCGCCATTAAAAAGTAAACTCCTCCCGAACAGGCCATGAAGGCCCAAGGGTACCGACCGGCCGCCGTGTCATCCTCAGATTATAGGCGTCACTGGACACGGATATGGAGGGGCACGTGGTCAGCACACCGCTCTCCCGGCCGTATGTCAGTTTAAGAGACCGATGGCACCATTCCAAAACTCGGAATATTTTACAAAGTGCGGTATCGATGAAGCACAAGGCTCCATTTGCTTGAAAAGATTAAAAACGGGTAGAGCCATAACCAACTTGCGACATTATATGACGAGAAGACTTAAAACTCAATAGTTTATTCATGGTTTATGGTAAAAATAGAAAGCATATGATCTGCTGCCTGTGTCTGCATAACATGCCCTTTATCTGCCTGTAGCCCTTGAAAACGGACAAATTAACTCGAAAATAGTGTTCTTCAAGCTCAAATTTCACCCTTTAGCTCTGACTATTAATAATGCCCAAATAATGGTATGATCCCCGATTACAACCTGATTTTTGAGCAGAGTTGCAAAAAATTAGGATCAATAGGAGAATACTGGTTTTTAGTTGCCAGCCACTTATCACTTGTCGAAAAAAGTAGCGAACAGTCGACGGACAAAGTTTTCCTATACTTGCCTATTTAATATTTTGATTCTATGTACTTTGGAAGTGAAGGAATCAAAATTTTTCAATCTTTGTTAGGTTCTACGTTTATTAACAACAGCAGTAAAAAACCGAAAATCGTTTTTTCAGAAATCGGTTATTTTGAGCGGTTTAGATAGTCAGGTTAAACTGGCGTTTTCAAAAACCGTTATAAGAGAAAACCGGTTGTTTCAGCGATAACTGCCATCCGTATTATACACTACTGGCCATTAAAATTGCTACACCAAGAAGACATGCAGATGATAAACGGGTATTCATTGGACAAATATATTATACTAGAACTGACATGTTATTACATTTTCACGCAATTTGGGTGCATAGATCCTGAGAAGTCATTACCCAGAAAAACCACCTCTGGCCTTAATAACGGCCTTGATACGCCTGGGCATTCAGTCAAACAGAGCTTGGATGGCATGTACAGTTACAGCTGCCCGTGCAGCAAGAGTAGTGACTGACGTATTATGACGAGCCAGTTGCTCGGCCACCATTGTCCAGACGTTTTCAGTTGGTGAGAGATCTGGAGAATTTGCTGGCCATGGCAGCAGTAGAACATTTTCTGTATCCAGAAACGCCCGTACAGGACCTGCAACATGCGGTCGTGCATTATCCTGCTGAAATGTAGGGTTTCGCAGGGATCGAATGAAGGGTAGAGCCACGGGTCGTAACACATCTGAAATGTAACGTCCACTGTTCAAAGTGCCGTCAGTGCGAACAAGAGGTGACCGAGACGTGTAACCAATGGTACCCCATACCATCACGCCGGGTGATACCCCAGTATGGCGATGATGAATACACTCTGCCCATGTGCGTTCACTGCGATGTTGCCAAACACGGATGCGACCATCATGATGCATCCGAAAAAATGACGTTTTGCAATTCGTGCACCCAGGTTCGTAGTTGAGTACACCATCGCAGGCGCCCCACTCTGTGATGCAGCGTCAAGGGTAACCGCAGCCACGGTCTGCGAGCTGATAGTCCATAGTGCTGCAAACGTCGTCGAACTGTCCGTGCAGACGGTTGTTGTCTTGCAAACGTCCCCATCTGTTGACTCAGGGATCGAGACGTGGCTGCACGATCCGTTACAGCCATGCGGATAAGATGCCTGTCATCTCGACTGCTGGTGATACGAGGCCGTTGGGATCCAACACGGCGCTCCGTATTACCTTCCTGAACCCACCGTTTCCATATTCTGTTAACAGTCATTGGATCTCGACCAACGCGAGCAGCAATGTCGCTATATGATAAACCGCAATGGCGATAGCCTACAATCCGACCTTTATCAAAGTCGGAAACGTGATGGTACGCATTTCTCCTCCTTACACGATGCATCACAACAACTTTTCACCAGACAACGCCGGTCAACTGCTGTTTGTGTACGAGAAATCGGTTGGAAACTTTCCTCGTGTCAGCACGTTGTAGGTGTCGCCACCGGCGCCAACCTTGTGTGAATGCTGTGAAAAGCTAATCATTTGCATATCACAGCATCTTCTTCCTGTCGGATAAATTTCGCGTCTGTATCACGTCATCTTCGAGATATAGCAATTTTAATGGCCAGTAGTGTATTTTCAATGTTTACGAAGTTGCTGCTGTCTTCTGATAAAACACTGAACCTATTTGTGCATACGAGACCGGTTTTGTTTGATGAATTTTGTTGAGAGAGGGTTACTTTTTTACTCGCTTTGGTAGGCAGTTCTTGAGAAACAGGGAAAAATGTTTGATCAGTATTTTCACTTTGAACTGTGTCTGAATTATTAACACGCTTCTGACAGTTGTAGGCATTATTTTCCACGATTGCACTGTGACGGTTTGTGAACCGGAGCTTCAAATCATTAGTATTTTTCCGTATTGCATTTTTAGCTGGTATTTTGCTTGATACCGTTGTTTGTAACTCGCAGTTTTCGTTTTTGAGATTAGTGAGTTCTCGGGTCAGAGTGCTTATAACTTTCTGGAGACTTCTTATACGTTAATTTATCTTCTCGATTTCCCCTTTACACTTTTCGCAGGCACCACTTTTTACAACGTAACTGTAACTTTTAGGAGCACGAATATTGTTCAAATTTGCACTTGATGCCATCTTGGAATACGCATATGATATCCTTCTTGCTTGTATCTGTACGAACGTATTGTCCACGTAAGTCTTCTCGAATAAGTAACGATAAATGTAATACATTGTATGGTGCTTGTGCATTTTAATGTCAACATTACGTCTTAATAGCTCAGCTCACGGATCAAGACGGGAGTTTTATGACCCGAATTAGCCGTCTTGGTCGCAATCTGTTTTGCCACGGCTACAGCCATTTCATTGAAATAATTGCTGTTTATATTTATTACATAGAACCTGCTTGATTTATCCTGATGAATCCCGATTTGCCGGTGCGAACAGAAATTGGCGCACTTACGATTTTAAATTTCACCGTCATAGAACTTCTAACCGAGCCAGGTAATTCCAGAGGTGTTATTATTACTTAGTCAGAGCACGAGAGAAAGCTATTTTATCTCAGAAAACATTTGTTACGAAAAACTTCAATATAGTTTTCTCTGTCAGCGATGTGGCTGACGTTTCATGTGATCTGAGAACTCGGTTCGCTAGTGAATCAATCCGGTTTTGGAAGTTATTTAATTTGAAAGATTTTTTATGTTTGCTTGCCTGCTCAAATTGCATCTAACGTGCGTTACAAGCTGTAGCGACTATTTCCGATTCTGCAGATGCTGGTTTCGCTCTGCGCGGTCCTTAGTTCGTTAATGCGACACGCTGCACCCTTTTAGTTAGATTGGGTGCGAAACAGTTACCAGCTTAATGTCTGAGACCATAACATTCAGACTTGGAAAATTTGGAAATTTGTGGTAAGATCCTATGGGACCAAACTGCTGAGGTCATCGGTCCCTAAGCTTACACACTACTTAGTCTAACTTAAACTAACTTACACTATGGACAACACACACACCCATGCCCGAGGGAGGACTCGAACCTCCGGCGGGGAGAGCGACGCGAACCGTGCCAGGGCGCCTGAGACCACGCGGCTAACCCGCGCGGCAACAAGATTTATCTTCAAGCGTACTGTGCCCCGTTAATCCAGCTGTTTCGACAAGTCAAAGTAACAACTGGCAATATTTTTCATTTGCATTGTTTAAAAGTTGACATACGATGTTTGGCCGATCGGTTCTAGGTGCTACAGCCTGGAACCGCGCGACCACTACGGTCGCAGGTTCGAATCCTGCCTCGGACATGGATGTGTGTGATGTCCTTAGGTTAGTTAGGTTTAAGTAGTTCTAAGTTCTAGGGGACTGATGACCTCAGCAGTTAAGTCCCATAGTGCCATTTGAACCATT
The DNA here is from genome assembly GCF_023864345.2 of Schistocerca serialis cubense. Taxonomy (NCBI): domain Eukaryota; kingdom Metazoa; phylum Arthropoda; class Insecta; order Orthoptera; family Acrididae; genus Schistocerca; species Schistocerca serialis. The sequence continues at coordinate 89,709,440 of NC_064648.1, read as the reverse complement.
TTGAACATAAGATGTTTATGTAAACACAATAAAAAGGGAAATAGAATTATTCGCATTTTGAAATGTTGGAATTCCCCCCTTAGTTTCGATAATCACACAAGAGAGAAATATTTCTGTTTCTGGGATATCGGACGAGCGACTGTTTGTGTTTAAGAAGCACTAGAGTGAAGCCATTACCGAACTGCGTGATACAGTTGTTGGTTGCAAACGAGGGATGTTTCTCTCCTGACAACTGGCCAAATGTGGGATTGCCAGTTGGCTTGCGTCTCACTTTGTCGGAACCTCCATCTCCACTCACTGGAATGTACCAAAAAATGGTTCAAATAAATGGATCGAGCTCTATGGGACGTAACATCAGCAGTCACTTAGAACTACTTAAACCTAACTAACCTAAGGACATCACACACATCCATGCCCGAGGCAGGAGTCGAACCTGCGACCGTAGCGGTCGCGCGGTTCCAGACTGAAGCGATGCCGGCCTGTGTGGCCGAGCGGTTCTAGGCGCTACAGTCTGGAACCGCCCCACCGTTCGGTTGTCACCGTGCCATCGAGGAATATCGCACCGATTATTCCGCGACTGGGCATCACGCACCACAGAGTCAGCCGTAGAGGGTGAAGAGACTTCTCGGTCGGGAAATGCGAGTTCTCAGTGCCCCAAATGAGCCAATTTTGCTTATTGACGAACCCATCCAATTGAAAGTGGGCTTCGTCGCGAAACCAAATTGCGCATACTGATTCCCATCATCCCCTGCGACCAAGCGTGCAGTCTGAGCGTCCTAATGCAAACTGTTCAGAAGGTATGACGATTTTATTTCATATAGTTCAATAATCGTCGCGCTGTAAGTGTACGTGTATTATGTAAAGAGGGTAAAATCTGTTAGCAAAGGTCTCGAAAAGTTCTTGATCGCGTAATTGAAAATTTTGACGATACACTAATAGATGTTTGTACGGATGTAGGCTAGATATTTTTTAATCCTATTAGTATTATTTTAGGGCGAAGCGTTGTTAGCAAATATATCGAGGGTCTTGACCGATTTACTACAAATTTTTACACGGTACACTAATAAGCGTTTGGACAGACATGAGCCTAATCATTTTTTAATATACAGTGACCCAAAAATTTGCAACACCAGAAACAATTAACGTAATCACATTTCAGGGCCGGCCGCGGTGGTCGAGCGGTTCTAGGCGCTTCAGTCCGGAACCGCGCGACTGCTACGGTCGCAGGTTCGAATCCTGCCTCGGGCATGGATGTGTGTGCTGTCCTTAGGTTTGGTTTAAGTAGTTCTAAGATCTAGGCAACTGATGATCTCAGATTTTCCATAGTGCTTAGAGCCGTTTGAACCACTTTTTTCATGTTTCAGGAATACATTTGTCTAGATTTAAGTATTAACATAGCTAGATCACAGGTCAATGTAGTTGTACTCTAAGCCATTGCAAATGTGAAATGCTGGCATGCAAACGTTCATACATTGTGTTGTACACCGGCTGGATGTCAGTTTGTGAGATGGAGTTCCACGCCTCTTGCACTTGGTCGGTCATACTGTATGTGGATGACATTGGAAGTGTAGTCCCCTGATATGCATGTGTGATAGGTCGGAGACAGATCTGGTGATCGAGCAGGCCAGGGTAACACGTCGTGATCTGTAGCGCATGTTGGGATACAACAGCGGTATGTGGGCGAGCGTTATCCTGTTGGAAAACATCCCCTGGAATGCTGTTCATGAATGACAGCACAACAGGTCGAACCACCAGACTGAAGTACAAATTTGCAGTCAGGGTGCGTCCTCTTGCTGTCACACGAAATCGCACATTAGCTCTAACTGTAGATCCAGTGTGTCTAGCATGCAGAAAGTTGGTTGCAGGCGCTCAACTGGCCTCTTTCTAATCAACACACCTCTTGCACTTGGTCGGTCACTGCAGGGACGGTTAATACTGTATGTGGATGACATTGGAAGTGTAGTCCCCTGATATCCATGTGTGATAGGTCGGAGACAGATCTGGTGATCGAGCAGGCCAGGGTAACACGTCGTGATCTGTAGCGCATGTTGGGATACAACAGCGGTATGTGGGCGAACGTTATCCTGTTGGAAAACATCCCCTGGAATGCTGTTCATGAGTGGCAGCACAACAGGTCGAACCACCAGACTGAAGTACAAATTTGCAGTCAGAGTGCGTCCTCGTGCTGTCACACGAAATCGCACATTAGCTCTAACTGTAGATCCAGTGTGTCTAGCATGAAGAAAGTTGGTTGCAGGCGCTCAACTGGCCTCTTTCTAATCAACACACGGCCATTAGTGGCACCGAGGCAGAACCAGCTTTCATCAGAAAACACAACAGATCACCACCATGCCCCCCTAGTGAGCTCTCGCTTGACAACACTGAAGTCGCAAAAAAATGGTTCAAATGGCTCTGAGCACTATGGGACTCAACATCTGAGGTCATCAGTCCCCTAGAACTTAGGACTACTTAAACCTAACTAACCTAAGGACATCACACACATCCATGTCCGAGGCAGGATTCGAACCTGCGACCGTAGTAGTCACGCGGTTCCGGACTGAAGTGCCTAGAACCGCACGGCCACCGCGGCCTAAAATCGCTAATGGCGGTGGTATGGGATGAGTGGAATGTATCTTATATGGTGTTTGGCTGAGAGTTGTCCTCGAAGTAACCGATTTGAAACAGTTCGTTGCGTCGCAGTGGTGCCAACTGCTGCTCAAATTGGACCTTCAGTACGGTGCGCAAGAGCGATACGCAGAACATCGTGGTCTCCCCTCCTGGTATTGGAGGCCAGTCTTCTTGTGACATTACGTTCTCGTGACCACTGCTGACAGCAATCATGTATATTGGCTACATTCTTGCCAAGTATTTCTGCAATATTTCAAAGGAAACATCGAGCTTCTCGTAGGCCTTTTACGCGACTTCGTTCAAACTCAATGAGGTGTTGTTAGCGGTTGTCGCCTTGAGGGCATTCTTTCCTCCCATCGACTCACCACGGCTAGTCACACAGCTAACACTCACGTTCTTACGCGAATGGCACCAACAGTGAATGGACGTCATCTCTCAGATGTAAACACAGGCCACCCAACTTTCGTTTATGCCGCACAACTCCTCATCCGTGTTGCGATTTCTTTCCGTTAGTATACCGTGTGATCAAAAAGTCAGTATAAATCTGAAAACTTAATAAACCACGGAGTAATGTAGATACAGAGGTAAAAATTGACACACATGCTTGGAATGACATTGGGTTTTATTAGAACCAAAAAAGAGAACAAAGTCCACAAAATGTCCGACAGATCTCTTGCTCGCGTCGTTTGGTGATGATCGTGTGCTCAGCCACCACTTACGTCATGCTTGGCCTCCCAGGTCCCCAGACCTCAGTCCGTGCGATTACTGTCCTTGGGGTTACCTGAAGTCGCAAGTGTATCGTGATCGACCGACATCTCTAGGGATGCTGAAAGACAACATCCGACGTCAATGCCTCACCATAACTCCGGACGTGCTTTACAGTGCTGTTCACAACATTATTCCACGACTGCAGCTACTGTTGAGGAATGATGGTGGACATATTGAGCATTGCCTGTAAAGAACATCACCTTTGCTTTGTCTTACTTTGTTATGCTAACTATTGCTATTCTGATCAGGTGAAGCGCTATCTGTTGGACATATTTTGAACTTTTGTATGTTTTTGGTTGTAATAAAACCCCATGTCATTCCAAGCATGTGTGTCAATTTGTACCTCTCTATCTACATTATTCCGTGATTTATTCAGTTTTCAAATTTATACGGAGTTTTTGATCACCCAGTATATAATTCATAAATACACTATGTGGTCGAAAGTATCCGGACACCCGCAAAAACCTAAGTTTTTTATATTAGGTGCCTTGTTCTGCCACCTGGTGCCAGGTAGTCCATACCAGCGACCTCAGTACTCATTAGACATCGTGAGAGAGCAGAATGGGGCGCTCCGCGGAACTCACGGACGTGGCCAGGTGATCGGGTCATACGTCTGCACGCGAGATTTCCACAATCCTAAAATTCCCTATTTCCGCTGTTTCTGATGTGATAGTGAAGTGGAAACGTGAAGGGACACGCAGCACAAAAGCGTACAGGCCGACCTCGTCTGTTCACTGACAGAGACTGTCGACAGTTGAAGAGGGTCGTACTGTGTAATAGGCAGACATCTATCCAGACCATCACACAGGAATTCCAAACTGCTTCAGGATCCACTGCAAGTACTATGACAGTTAGGCGGGAGGTGAGAAAACTTGGATTCCATGGTCGAACGCCTGCTCATAAGCCACACATCACGCCAGTAAATGCCAAGCGACGCCTCTCTTGGTGTAATTAACGTAAACATTGGACGATTGAACAACGGAAAAACGTTGTGTGGAGTGACGAATGAAAATACATAATGTAGCGATTCGATGGCAGGGCGTGGGTATGGAGAATGTCGGTGAACGTCATCTGCCAGCGTGAGTAGTGCCAATAGTAAAATTCGGAGGTGGTGGTGTTATGGTGTGGTCGTGTCTCTCATGGAGGGGCTTGCATCCCTTGTTGTTTTACGTGGCTGTATCACAGCACAGGCCTATATTGATGTTTTAAGCACCCTCTTGCTTCCCACGGTTGAAGAGCAATTCGGGGATGGCGATTGCATCTTTCAACACGATCGAGCACCTGTTCATAATGCACGGCCTGTGTCGGAGTGGTTACACGACAGTAACATCCCTGTAATGGACTGGCCTGCACAGAGTCATGACCTGAACACTATAGAACAGCTCTGAGATATTTTGTAACGCCGACTTTGTACCAGGCCTCACCGACCGACATCGATACCTCTCCTCAGTGCAGCACTCCGTGAAGAATGGGCTACCATTCCCCAAGAAACCTTCCAACACCTGACTGAACGTATGCCTGCGAGAGCGGAAGCTGTCATCGAGGTATTACTTGTATAATAATCTTTGTTTCTCTGGACGTTCTGGAAAACTACCGCAGATACACGCCCGGGACATTTTTTATCAGATTCATCAGAACAATATCAACAAAATAAATATAAATCGTGCTTTACTTTAACCTCGTACAGTTTTGCGGTATCTTCATATTAGCAAAATTGCTACATTTCGGCAACATCTTTTATCAGCCGTAACTCCTTATTAAACACTTGCGGACCTATGTTTATATGAACTTCTTTTCTTTAGTTTTAGTTGTAGAATAACATATCCAAACATTTGCATATCTTCGTGAATCACCCAGCATGTGAAAGGAACAGCAGAGGGCCTATTACAGTACCTTGTGGAACGACAGAAATCACTTCTATTTTACTCGCTGTCTATCCGTCAATTAATACGAACTGTCAGTTCCGTGGCAGGAAATCATGAATCCAGTCACGGAAATCACGAAGGAGGAGCAGATGGGGGGAAGAGGTTAGAGTTTAACGTCCCGTCGAGAACGAGGTCATTAGAGACGGATACAAGCTCGGATTAGGGAGCGATAGGGAAGGAAATCGACTGTGCCCTTTCAAAGAAACCATCCCGGTATTTGCCTGAACCGATTTAGGGCTCAAATGGCTCTAAGCACTACGGGACTTAACATCTGAGGTTATCAGTCCCCTAGACTTAGAACTACTTAAAGCTAACCAACCTAAGGACGTGACACACAACCGTGCCCGAGGCAGGAATCGAACCTGCGACCGTAGCAGCACTGCGGTTCCGGACTGAAGCGCCTAGAACCGATTTAGGGAAATCATGGAAGAGGTAGTTCACGATGGCCGGACTCGGATTTGGACCGTCGTCCTCCCGAATGCGAGTCCACGTGGCTCCCTGGGAATGGCGACTACTGGTACAAGACACCTCCGCCATGCCGTGTATGCGGATTTAGATGTACTTGACACGACGTGGAGTAAGAATGGAAAGTATTGCAGAACAGTAATTTCGATCTCGAAGACTGTGGGAGTAACACTGGGTACGAAAACATTTTCGGTTCCTGTCGGTAGTTGCCAGGTGAGAAAAGGTTCCAGAAATGTCCGCAGCGCGTCCTTCGTGATAAGTATTTGGGCAAATATACACACAGCTGGAGGCACACTAAGAGCCTACGACACACGCCACAAGACTGCGCGCGTCTTCGCCCTGTGCTGCTTACTGGTAGCCAGTTCAGGAGGTCGCGTTACAGCGAGTGATATGCCAAAAGGTTTATTGAAAACTGCCACTGCCTTTCTTTCCTTGTTCGCAGCTATCTCTCTCCGAACATGTGGTGGTGCTGTTCCTGCGAGGTTGTAAAGCCATTCGACTGGAGTGGATTTCGAGCAGCCTGTTACAATTCAGCAGGTTCCGTTGAGAGCTACATCCACCTGTTTGGTGGAATGGAAGTCGAAAGTTTCCACCAGGAACAATCTCCTACTGAAGCTGGCCGGATCACAGTGGCGTAGTCAACGTGAAACAATCCGAACACCTGCAATGGCACTACGCTATTCTGCAGTAGAGTATGCCTGTCCTGTTTGGTACAATTCAACTCGTGCCAAACAGATGGATGTATCTCTGCGGGAAATCTGCAGAATTACACTAATGGTCATTAAAATTGCTACACCAAGAAGAAATACAGATGAAAAACGAGTATTCATTGGACAAATGTATTATACTAGAACTGCCATGTGATTACATTTGCATGCAATTTGGCTGCATAGATCCTGAGAAATCAGTACCCAGAACAACCACCTCTGGCCGTAATAACGGCCTTGATACGCCTGCGCATTGAGTCAAACAGAGCTTGGATGGTGTGTACAGGTACAGCGGCCCATGCAGCTTCAACACGATACCACAGTTCATCAAGAGTAGTGACTGGCGTATTGTGACGAGGCAGTTGCTCGGCCACCATTGACCAGACGTTTTCAATTGGTGATAGATATGTAGAATGTGCTGGCCAGGGCAGCAGTCGAACATTTTCTGTATCCAGAAAGGCGAGTACAGGACCTGCAACATGCGGTCGTGCATTATCCTGCTGAAATGTAGGGTTTCGCAGGGATCGAATGAAGGGTAGAGCCACGGGTCGTAACACATCTGAAATGTAACGTCCACCGTTCAAAGTGCCGTCAATGCGAACAAGAGGAGACCGAGACGTGTAACCAGTGGCACCCCATACCGTCACGCCGGGTGATACGCCAGTATGGCGATGACGAATACACGCTTCCAATGTGCGTTCACCGCGATGTCGCCAAATACGGATGCGACCATCATGATGCTGTAAACAGAACTTGGATTCGTGCGAAAAAAAGACGTGTTGCCATTCGTGCAACTAGGTTCGTCGTTGAGTGCACCATCGCAGGCGTTCCTGTCTGCGATGCAGAGTCAAGTGTAACCGCAGCTACGGTGTCCGAGCTGATAGTCCACGGTCTGAAAAGCTAATCATTTGCATATCACAGCATTTTCTTCCTGTCGGCTAAATTTCGCGTCTGTAGCACGTCATCTTCGTGGTGTAGCAATTTTCATGGCCAGTAGTGTAATAAAATATTATTCAATTGTTCCATATCAGCACGTTGCAACTGTTCACGATTGGTTTAAACGACATTCTATACAATTCGAAAGAATGATTTGGCTGCGTATATTGGCCTACATGAATGCCATCGAACATTTATGGGACGCAATCGTGAGATCGGTTTGTACGTAAAATCCTCCACACTTTCGAATCATGGACGGCAATGGACCCTGTATGACTCGGTATTTTTTCCTTCTACATCTACATCTACATCCATACTCCGCAAGCAACCTCACGGTGTGTGGCGGAGGGTACCTTGAGCACCTCTATCAGTTCTCCCTTCTACTCCAGTCTCTTATTGTTCGTGGAACGAAAGATTGTCGGTATGCCTCTGTGTGGGCGCTAATCTCTCTGATTTTTATCCTCATGGGCTATTCGCGAGATATACGTAGGAGGGAGCAATATACTGCTCGACTCTTCGGTGAAGGTATGTTCTCGAAACTTTAACAAAAGCCCGTACCGAGCTACTGAGCGTCTCCCCTGCAGAGTCTTCCACTGGAGTTTATCTATCATCTCTGTAACGCTTTCGCGATTACTAAATGATCCTGTAACCAAGCGCGCTGCTCTCCATTGGATCTTCTCTATCTCTTCTATCAACCCTATCTGATCCCACACTGGTGAGCAGTATTCAAACAGTGGGCGAACAAGTGTACTGTAACCTACTTCCTTTGGATTCTTCCAATGAATCTGTCTGGCATCTGCTTTACCGGCGATTAATTTTATATGATCATTCCATTTTAGATCACTCCTATTGCCTACTCCCCGATGTTGTTGTTGTGGTCTTGAGTCCTGAGACTGGTTTGATGCAGCTCTCCATGCTACTCTATCCTGTGCAAGCTTCATCTCCCAGTAGTTACTGCAACCTACATCCTTCTGAATCTGCTTAGTCTATTCATCTCTTGGTCTCCCTCTACGATTTTTACCCTCCACGCTGCCCTCCAATGCTAAATTTGTGATCCCTTGATGCCTCAGGACATGTGCTAACAAACGTTCCCTTTTTCTTGTCAAGTTGTGCGACAAACTCCTTTTCTCCCCAATTCTATTCAATACCTACTCATTGGTTATGTGATCTACCCATCTCATCTTCAGCATTCTTCTGTAGCACGACATTTCGAAAGCTTCTATTCTCTTCTTGTCCAAACTATTTATCGACCATGTTTCACTTCCATACATGGCTGCGGCCGGGGTGGCCGAGCGGTTCTAGGCGCTACAGTCTCTAGCCGCGCGACCGCTACGGTCGCAGGTTCGAATCCTGCCTCGGGCATGGATGTGTGTGATGTGCTTAGGTTACTTAGGTTTCAGTAGTTCTAAGTTCTAGGGGACTGATGACCTTAGAAGTCCCAAGTCCCATAGTGCTCAGAGCCATTTTGAACCATACATGGCTACACTTCATACAAATACTCTCAGAAACGACTTCCTGACACTTAAAAAATATACTCGATGTTAACAAATTTCTCTTCTTCAGAAACGCTTTCCTTGCTATTGCCAGTCTACATTTTATATCCTCTCTACTTCGCCCATCATCAGTTATTTTACTCCCTAAATAGCAAAACAACTTTACTACTTTGCGTGTTTCATTTCCTAATCTAATACCCTCAGCATCACCTGCCCTGATTGGACTACATTCCATTATCCTCGTTTTGCTTTTGTTGGTGTTCATCTTATATATTCCGTTCAAGACACTGTCCATTACGTACAACTGCTCTTCCAAGTCCTTTGCTGTTCTGACAGAATTAAAATCCCCGATGGTTTATGGAATTAACTGCTTCCAGTTGCTGACCTGCTATATTGTAGCTAGCTTCCTTGCACCACGCCACACTGAGTCGGTGCACCACGGCGGGAAAAAAGGAGTTTGTGACACGATATTAGGAGGTATCCCGTTACGTCTGTCGCGTCAGTGTAGTCTGCGTGGCGCCTGGAGACCTGAACTTCAAAGACGTGTAGGCAAACTCTTAATGGGAGAGAGGTGATCCTGCTGGGATTGGTCTCTGTTACCTGCCGTCCTTCAACCACGGCCTGGAGTGTGGGTGTGGCATACCGTCGCGGAGTACCCATTTACTGGACTGGCGCATGTCAATCACGCCAACCATATGACGTCAGCGGCAATAGAAACTGGAATACCGAGCGACGTCACCTGACCAATCACGAGCTTAAACGCCACCAGAAAGGCAGACCCGTCATCTCTTGACGAAGAAGGCGATGTTAATCCTCGAAAGCTCGAGTCCAGATTTGACGCCCCCTGCGCACCGAGAAGATTTTATAACAGCGTTCCTAACCGTGTTGCAACATAATCTGGCAGCGACGCAAAGGGGTTAGAGAAACTGGTTCCCACGTGGCAGGATGGGGCATTACCTAGCGGGAGGGCTAAGCCGGGGAGAGGCGCTGATACGCACAACTGGTGTGAGCAAAGCCGATGCGCACACGCGCCGCCGAACAGGCGAATGCCGTGTTGTGGGGGAGGGGCGGGGGTGAGGTACACGCCCACGCAATTCACGCATCAGTACGCGCGGCGTGTGTACGGCGAAAGCGGCGCCCGCATCCGGTGGGCGCTGCGTCGGGCAGGTTGGAGCTCTCTCTCTCTCTCTCTCTCTCTCTCTCTCTCTGTGTGTGTGTGTGTGTGTGTGTGTGTGTGTGTGTGTGTGTGTGAGAGAGGGCGAAAGAGAGAGATCCAGACCCATCCAACAGTTACGCTCGAGAGCACAGACGGTGCGCTGCTAGAAAGGAGTGTGTGTTGTTTCCCTTTTTTTCCTTTTTTTTTGTTTGAGCCAGGAGCTTCTGCTGGCAGCGAATGCATCTGACTGCGTTTGTGTTACCAGTAGTTTTTTTTTTTTATACAGCGTGGTCCATTGATAGTGACCGGGACGAAATTAGCATGAAACGAAAAAACTACAAAGAACGAAACTCGTATAGCTTGAAGGGGGAAACCAGATAGCGCAATGGTTCTTCCGCTAGATGGCGCTGCCATAGGTCAAACAGATATCACCTGGGTTTTTTTTTTTAATAGGAACCCCTTTTTTTATTACATATTCCTGTAGCACGTAAAGAAATACGAATGTTTTAGTTGGACCACTTTTTCCGCTTTGTGATAGATGGCGCTGTAATAGTCACAAATATATGGCTAACAATTTTAGACGAACAATTGGTAACAGGTAGGGTTTTTAAATTAAAATATAGAACGTAGGTACGTTTGAACATTTTATTTCGGTTGTTCCAATGTGATACACGTACCTTTGTGGACTTATCATTCCTGGGATTGGGTTGTTTGGGGAAGGAGACCAGACAGCGAGGTCATGGGTCTCATCGGATTAGGGAAGGGAGTCGGCCCTGCCCTTTCAGAGGAACCATCCCGGCATTTGCCTGGAGTGATTTAGGGAAATCACGGAAAACCTAAATCAGGATGGCCGGACGCGGGATTGAACCGTCGTCCTCCCGAATCAGAGTCCAGTGTATCATTCCTGAAAACGCATGCTGTTACAGCGAGATTACCTGTAAATACCACATTAATGCAATAAATGCTCAAAATGATGTCCGTCAACCTCAATGCATTTGGCAATACGTGTAACGACATTCCTCTCAATAGCGAGTAGTTCGCCTTCCGTAATGTTCGCACATGCATTGACAATGCGCTGACACATGTTGTCAGTCGTTGTCGGTGGATCACAATAGCCAATATCCTTCAACTTTCCCCACAGAAACAAATCCGGGGACGTCAGATCCGGTGAACGTACGAGACACGGTACGGTGCTTCGATGACCAATCCACCTGTCTTGAAATACGCTATTCAATACCGCTTCAACCGCACGGGAGCTATGTGCCGGACATCCACCATGTTGGAAGTACATCGCCATTCTGTCATGCAGTGAAACATCTTGTTGTAACATCGGTAGAACATTACGTTGGAAATCGGCATACATTGCACCATTTAGATTGCCATCGATAAAATGTGGGCCAATTATCCTTCCCCCCTTAATGCGGCACCATACATTAACCCGCCAAGGTCGCTGATGTTCCACTTGTCGCAGCCACCGTGGATTTTCCGTTGCCCAATAGTGCATATTATGCCGGTTTACGTTACCTCTGTTGGTGAATGACGCTTCGCCGTTAAATAGAACGCGTACAAAAAATCTCTAATCGTCCCGTAATTTCTCTTGTGCCCAATGGCAGAACTGTACACGACGTTCAAAATCGTCGTCATGCAATTCCTGGAGCATAGAAATATGGTACGGGTGCAGTCGATGTTGATGTAGCATTCTCAACACCGACGTTATTGAGATTCCCGATTCTCGCGCAGTTTGTCTGCTGCTGATGTGCGGATTAGCCGCGACAGCAGCTAAAACTCCTACTTGGGCATCATCATTTGTTGCAGGTCGTGGTTGACGTTTCACATGTGGCTGAACACTTCCTGTTCCCTTAAATAACGTAACTATCCGGCGAACGGTCCGGGCACTTGGATGATGTCGTCCAGGATACCGAGCAGCATACATAGCACACGCCCGTTGGGCATTTTGATCGCAATACCTATACATCAACATGATATCGACCTTTTGCACAATTGGTAAAGGGTCCATTTTAACACGGGTTGTATCACGAAGCAAATACCGTCAGAACTGGCGGAATGTTACGTGATACCACGTACTTATACGTTTGTGACTATTACAGCGCCATCTATCTCAAAGCGAAAAAAGTGGTGCAACGAAAACATTCATATTTATTTACGTGCTACACGAAAAGTAATACAAAATTTAAAAAACTCAGTTGATATCCGTTTGACGTATGGCAGCGCCATCTAGCGGGACAACCATAGCGCCATCTGGTTTCCCCCTTCAAGCTAGACAAGTTTTGTTCTTTGTAGTTGTCCGCAGCTCGTGGTCGTGCGGTAGCGTTCTCGTTTCCCGCGCCCGGGTTCCCGAGTTCGATTCCCTGCGAGGTCAGGGATTTCCTCTGCCTCGTGATGACTGGGTGTTGTGTGATGTCCTTAGGTTAGTTAGGTTTAAGTAGTTCTAAGTTCTAGGGGACTGATGACCAATGACCATAGATGTTAAATCCCATAGTGCTCAGAGCCATTTGAACCATTTTTATTTCTTTGTAGTTTTTTCGTTTGACGCTTATTTCGTGAGATATTTGGCCTGATCGCGATCAATGGACCACCCTGTATATGTATAGCAACTGGTTCCACAGAGGAAGGAACGAGTGAGCAGTAAAGGGGAGGCTGTTGTACGTCGGAATACGTGTTGCCTCTAGCTAGCTCTGCAATAGGTTAATATGAAACTTCCTGGCAGATTAAAGCTATGTGCCGGAACGAGACCCTAACTCGGGACCTTTGCCTTTCGCGGGCAAGTTCTCGACCAACTGAGCTAGCCAAGCATGACTCACGACCCTTCCTCATAGCTTTACTTCTGCCAGTACCTCGTCTCCTACCTTCCAAAGCTCTCCTGCGCAACTTGCAGAACTAGCACTCCTGGAAGAAAGCACCGGCGGCATAGCTTTGCTACTGCCTGAGGGTTGTTTCCAGAGTTCGAGTCTCGGTCCACAATACAGTTTTAATCTGCCATTTAAGTTCCATATCAGCGCACACTCCGCTGCAGAGTGAAAATCTCACTGTGGACGTTAATGTATTTACTTATCCCATTTTTGAACGGTAGTATTCAAATCATTATACCGGCTTGTGGTGTACACAGTAGGCCGAAGATAACAGAGAAAGCGTGTGCAATGAGACAGAAGATGCAGTTACTATGGACGAACGACGAGAGTCATCTTGGGTATTAATAAACAGCTTCAGCTGCATTTAGTCCTTTATTACCTTTACTATTGGATCACTACCAGTTTCGTGACACCTGTAATCTCCCCTCTCCGTCCTCCCTTCTTCCATATATTGTCCACATTAAACAATACCCAGTCCAAGTAATTAATAAGCAAAGTCTTTTATGAAGATTTGAGAGGAGCGAAGATTACAATACAAATCAGTCCAGATACTGGCGTAAGCAGATGATATATAATAGCAAGAACCCAAAAAGCAATGGAAGAGACATTTACAGCTCTTGAACAGGATAGTAGGAAAATGGGGTTAATTATTAATGAACAAAAAACAAAATATGTGGCAGCTGGAAAAGCACATAGAGAAAGTATGCTAAATGTAATAAGAGTGGGCAGTTATACGTTTGAGAGAGTTGTGCATTTCAAGTACCTGGGCTCGACAGTTATGCATCTAAATGATACCTCCTATGAAATTAAGAATTAATACTAGCCAACAGAGCCTATTTTGCCCTAACAAGATTTCTATCCTCAAGGCTCCTGGCTCGTACCACGAAGTTAACTATGTGTAAATCACATATACGACCAGTGCTTACATATGCCTCTGGACATTAACAACTAAAGGTGTTGAAACACTGGATGCATTTGAAAGAAACGTACTCACACGAATTATCGGCCCAATCTGTGAAAGAGGAAGATGGAGGAGGAGATACAACCATGAGTTGTATACCATATACAAAGACCAACCCATCAGAAGGATAGTGAAATCATCCAGGCTGAGGTGGGCGGGACATGTGGCTCGCGTGAATGATACAGAGGTACCAAAAAGAATATTACAAGGAAAGCCAGGAGGGGGGAGGGGACGTGGTCGACAAAGAGCCAGATGGGAAGATGGAGTAATCGAACATCTCAGGAAGACGGGCTTTAGAAACTGGAGAGTATTGGCAAAGGATCGAGAGAAATGGAAGGAAATTGTGGAAGAAGCCAAGGCTCATCATTAGCTGTGGAGCCAAGAAAGAAGATGAAGAAGAAGATTACTATAAAGTTTACTTAGCTTGAAACACGTTAAGATGGCTCCTGTTCTTCTTGTCTAGGGACCTGATTCTTGAGGCTGAAAATGTAACATCAGGTCCTCACGGTTGGTTTGAACTAAATAAATCTGAAGATTGTTGTTGCAAAAGTTTTTTGACGTAAATATATTTCCACTAATTTTCTGACATTTTAGTACACCATACAGTATTTTGATATTTCACATTAACAAAGCCGAAATTGCATTGTTCGCATGTATCATACACAAGTATGTCCGATCACGTCAGAGGCAAGCCTACTACTTCCACACCCTGTGGAAATAACAATATTCAAAAGGGATTACAATTTTTCCTAACAAAATAATTTCTTCTAGTTTTCCTGACATTATTAATTTCGATTATTATTTCTTAAATGAATCCAGAAATAAACATAGTAAATAGTACCGGATTGGGCAATTAATAACAGAAATTTTAAGTTTGCATATAATTCGTAATTTCAAATGTTTCTAAAAAAAAAAAATTTTAACTGTACATTGAGAACCAGTACTTGTCGATTGTAACATGGAAGCTAAAATATAAAGTAATTCTTCTTCTTAAATTTTAGCTTGAAATATAGCATACTGTGTATAAAATTATATGAAAGTTTTCGGAAAAGCAACTGAGATAATATTCACGTGTCCCAAATTCGAAAAATAATACTGGTATCGACAACTACGGAGGATGTCCCGTTACACACTGAATGCCACATCCTCAGCTTTTAATCATATAGTTACCTGACGATGTGGCACTTAATGATCCAGTAATGAAGCGCTAAATACAGCTGAAGCGGTGTGTTAATACCCAAGATGAATACTCATAGCATTGCAAAAATAGACATAAAGTCTTATGGGATAACCGAAATCACTAGTTTTACCAATGTTATTTATAATCCGTCTTGATTGCATAAAATGTTTATTCAGATGTCCGGTTTCGGTTCCTCTAGAACCATCTTCAGATTTGCAATTTCGGTTTCAGGAGTAACCTGTCCATAGACAGCAACCTTCACATGCTACGTCACATGATGTGACTGCCCAAGTCCAAAGAAATTGGTACACCTGCCTAATATCGAGTACGCAGAACTGCTGCATCACGACGTGGCATGGACTCCATTTATGTCTGGAGTAGTGCTGGAGGGAACTGACACCATGAATCCTGCAGGTTCGAAAATGGCTCTGAGCACTATGGGACTCAACTTCTAAGGTCATCAGTCCTCTAGAACTTAGAACTACTTAAACCTAACTAACCTAACGGCATGACACACATCCCTGCCCGAGGTAGGATTCGAACCTGCGGCCGTAGCGGTCGCGCGGTTCCAGACTGTAGCGCCTAGAACCGCTCCGCCACCCCCGCCGGCCATCCTGCAGGGCTGTCCATAAATCCGTAAGAGTGGAGATCTCTTCTGAACACCACGTATAAGGCGTCCCAGATATGCTGAGTAATGATCATGTCTCGGGAGTTCGATAGCCAGTGGAAGTGCTTAAAGTCAGAAGAGCGTTCCTGGACCCACTCTGTAGCAATTCTGGTCGTGTGAGGTGTCGCATTATCCTGTTCGAATTGTCCAGCTCCGTCGAAATGCGCAATGGACATTAATGGATGCAGGTGATCAGACAGAATGCTAACGTACATGTCATCTGTCACAGACCACTGCACACGCCCAACACCATTACACTCCCCAGATAGCATGTAGGGTCCATGGATTCATGATGATGTCTCCATAACCGTACACGTCCATCCGCTCGATACAATTTGAAACGAGACTCTTCAGACCAGGCAACGTTTCCACTCATCAACAATCCAATGTCGGTGTTGACGGGCCCAGACGAGGCGTAAAGCTTTGTGTCGTTTAGTCGGCTGCGAAAGCCCATATCGATGTTGTTTCGTTGAATGGTTGACACCCTCACACTTGTTGATGGCCTAGCTCTGAAATCAGCAGCAATTTGCGAAAGGGCTGAATTTCTGTAACCTTGAATGATTCTCTAGAGTCGTCGTTTCTCCCATTCTTGCAAGATCTTTCCGCGGCCGCAGCGATGTCGGAGATTTGATGTTTTACCGGATTCCTGATATTCACGATACACTCGTGAAATGGTCGTACAGGAAAATCCTGACTACATCGCTACCTCTGAGATGCTGTGTCCATTACTCGTGCGTCGAGTATAGCAACAGGTTCAAATACACTTAAATGTTGATAATCTGCTATTGTAGCAGCAGTAACCAATCTAACAACTGCTCCAGACATTTGTTGTCCTATGTAGGCGTTGCCGAACGCTGCGCCGTATTCTGCCTCTTTACATATCTCTGTATTTCAATACGCACGCCTACACCAGTTTTTTTGGCGCTTCAGTGTACGCATTTTAGGAAAACGTCATTTTTCCAAAAAATATTGCTCTGTGATAAATCCGGCCCAGGCAGGACATGTTCTACGAGTAGAATACAGCATTTCTATACCATCCAACTGGTAAACGTCCAAGAGGTCGTCCCCGAAGGAGGTGGAGAGTCCGGAACTCAATGAACCTGAAAGAAGCAGATCCAACAGCCAGCACTGAAGATGCCCGAGACGGAAGTAAATTGGTCAAAACATGTTATAAGTTTCTTTGATGATACAACTATTTCGTCACGATTCGTGGAGGCGATCATTTCATCATGTTCTGTGTATGTTTTGTATTTGTGTATTTTTGTCTTCTGCCATGGGTCTAAATGGCTTGTATATGTTTAATAAATGGTTCAAATGGCTCTGAGCACTATGCGACTTAACTTCTGAGGTCATCAGTCGCTTAGAACTAATTAAACCTAAGTAACCAAAGGACATCACACACAACCATGCCCGAGGCAGGATTCGAACCTGCGACCGTAGCGGTCGCTCGGTTCCAGACTGTAGCGCCTAGAACCGCTCGGCCACTCCGGCCGGTGTCTAATAAATGATGACGATGGTGATCATACATCCTAGTCCTAGCAATGAGATTAGCGAAACGTTACAATAAAAAAATGGATCACGAAGTGCATGGAGTGACGGATGTCCGCTGCCTTGGATGGAAAACTTTGTGTGACGGACTGAACACGGAGGATAAGAGAATCAGTCAAACACAGGTTACCGACCAAAAGGAGTCTTCTGCTGTCAAACATCGGCCTTAATTTGAGGAAGAAATTTCTAGCAAGATACGGCTGGACCGAAGCGTTATACGAAAGTTAATTGCGGACTGTGAGGAAATTGGAACAGAAGAGAATCGGAGGGTTTGAGATGTGGCACTGTAGAAGGGTGTAAAAAAATTAGGTGGACTGATAAGGTAATGAATGGGGAGGTTCTCTGCGGAATCGGCGTTGAAAGGAAAATATGGAAAACACTGACAAAAAAGTGACAGGATGGTAGAACATGTTTTGTGACATCAGGGGATAAGCTCCATGGCATTGGAGAGACTTGTAGAGGGTAAAAACTGCAGGGGGAGGCAGAGATTGGAATAGATCAGACAAGTAATTGAGGACGTTTGCTACTTTGAGATGAAGAGCAAGTTAGATTAGGAGAGGAATTTGTGGCAGGCCGCATCGAACCAGTCAGAAGACTGGTTCTCTGGGAAAAAATTTCACTTATTTAATACGGCTGAAAGCTCGTAATGTGTGTTGGAATGAATAAAGATGGTTGGTATGTTTCTTCTAGCAAATCAAACCACACACAGGTTAGCCACTAGAAACGAGGATATGTTAGTGTGAATAGGTACAGGGAAGTGTTTTGGCTAGTGCGCATAGAAGCACATGACGGATTGTGGTCGGTACTTCAGTCTAGTGAGTAATTTTAGAATCAAATGGAGCAATGTGTGACAGACCGCCATAATCAGTTTTGTAAAGTTTCTACACTTCTTGTTGTTGCTAGTCACGAGTTTGTCTTTTACGCACAATGTGTTCTACATATCAAGTGTTGTACGATACATTGAAGATATCTGGAATATATTGATAATTATTCAACAACAAATTTACATGGCATGTGTAATTCCGTATATTTTTTCCGCTAGATACATATCCTGTGGACTGTTAAGCCACACTGCGTCGGTCGTGCCTTGAAACAACAGAAGCATGTTTCAGCAACCAAGATACACACATAAAAAAAAGTTTTGCATCACCTCGGTTCCAAGAGCTTCGGAAACTGTACAGAAATTGGGACAGAGATTAACATAACCATCATTTCCGCCCTTTTTATTGCTAATGAAAACCACATATTGCATGTTGTACCACCATACAGCGAGGCCTTCAGAGGTGGCGGTTCAGATTGCTGCGCACACCGGTATCTCTAATAGCCAGTAGCACGTCCTCCAGCATTGATGCTTGCCTGTATTCATCGTGGCACACTATCCACAAGTTCATCAAGGCGCTGTTGGTCCAGATTGTCCCACTCCCCAACGGCGATTCGGTGTAGATCCCTCAGAGTGGTCGGTGGGCCACGTCGTCCATAAACAGCCCTTTTCAGTCTATCCCAGGCATGTCCGATAGGGTTCGTGTCTGGTGAACATGCTGGCCACTCTAGTCGAGCGATGTCGTTATCCTGAAGGAAGTCATTCATAAGATGAGCACTATGGGGGCGCGAATTGTCATGCATGAAGACGAATGCGTCGCCAATATGCTGCCAATCTGGTTGCACTATCGGTCGGAGGATGACATTCACGTATCGTATAGCCATTACGGTGCCTTCCATGACCACCACTGGCGTAGTTCGGCCCCACATAACGCCACCCCAAAACAGCAGGGAACCTCTACCTTGCTGCACTCGCTGGACAGTGTGTCTAAGGCGTTCAGCCTGACCGGGTTGCCTACAAACACGTCTCCGTGGATTGTCTGGTTGGAGGCATATGCGACACTCATCGGTGAAGAGAACGTGATGCCAATCCCGAGCGGCCGGTAGCTGGTGGCCGAGCGGTTCCAGGCGCTTCAGTCTGGAACCGCGCAACCGCTACGGTCGCAGGTTCGAATGCTGCCTCGGGCATGGATGTGTGTGATGTCCTTAGTTACGTTTAAGTAGTTATAAGTTCTAGGGGGCTGATGACCCGAGATGTTAAATCCCATAGTGCTCAGAGACATTTGAACCAATCCTGAGCGGTCCATTCGGCATGTCGTTGGGTCCATCTGTACCTCGCTGCGTGGTATCGTGGTCGCAAAGGTGGACCTCACCATGGACATCGGGAGTGAAGTTGCGCATCATGCAGCCTATTGCGCACAGTCTTGAGTCGTAACAGGACCTCCTGTAGCTGCACGAAAAACATCATTCAACATGGTGGCGTTGCTGTCAGGGTTTCTCCGAGCCATAATCCGCAATTAGCGGTGATCCACAGCAGTAGCAGCCTTTGGGCGGCCTGAGTGAGGCATGTCATCGACAGTTCCTGTCTCTCTGTATCTCCTCCATATCCGAACAACATCACTTTGGTTCACTCCGAGGCACCTGGACACTTCCTTTCTTGAGAGTTCTTCGAGCAGGAAGTAACAATGCAGACGCGATCGGATCCTGGTACTGATGGTCTAGGTAGGGTTGAACTACAGACAACACGAGCCGTGTACCTCCTTCCTGGTGGAATTGCTGGAACTGATTGACTGTCGAAACCCCTCCGCCTAATAGAAGCTGCTCATGCATGGTTGTTTACATCTTTGGGCGGGTTTAGTGACATGTCTCAATAGTCAAAGGGACTGTGTGTTTGATACAATATCCATAGTCAACGTCTATCTTCAGCAGTTATGGGACTGGGGTGATATAAAACTTTTTTTGATGTGTGTAAGATATTTTCAAATTAACTGAGTTTGTATTTAACTTGTAGCTGGTTTTTGATAATACTTCTGCTTAATTCGATTTCACCCACTCACTATTGCTGTGTAGTAGCGCAATGTTGTGGCCGATGGACGATTAAATACAGTACTGACAAAATTATCACGATTAGAGCGTTTTTCATTTTCAACAGAATATTTTTTCTTACGTACATAACAATGTTGTACCGCGGAAAATGTTTTTACATTTGGAGAAAGCTTAACTTTCCGGAGTAATTTTTGCTGTTTCAGAAAAAGAAAGCAGCAAATACTGAAAGGTTACCACTTTTGCCCCTTCACTTCCGTGCACTTCAGACACAGCAGCAGGTCGTGATAGGTGCACATGGTTTCATTGTATTTGGTACAGGGGGAGCGATGTGCTATGGAGAGGGGATGGACAAACTGTGTTCTTTTATTTTTCAACACACATCCCTCACGAATCATCTCGTGTCCTCAGTGTCTCAGTGATTACGTTTATGATTTTCGTTTTTGTTTTCTTCTCGTGGATGGTTTGGCTCTTGAATGGCTTGCAGTGTGTTGTGTGCAGTCCCAACTTGAATGTTCTTTCGTGGATAGCAAAGCAGGGATGAGGGATCGAAGATTTGTACAGTTCTCCAGGTGTGGTACGACATGTTTGGTAGAAAGTCCAACCGCCTCTCCCCGACCACCACCACCACCAGCAGCACCTACCAGAAGCAGGACTGGTAGCTGCTGTCGCCATGCCGGGCAGTCGGACACAGGCACTGAATATGGGCAGCTGACTCTGGTATGTGTTACGCTAATTTTGCAGTCGATGAGAGTATTGCGTATGGAGAATGTATGTTGAAATACACACTAATCCATTATTATTTAAGAAATAATGCGAGGAAATGAGAGGGTGCTTTTTTTTTCATTTACTTGCATAGGAAAACTGGGTAGCTGATTTCGTCTTACACATAGGGCATGCTTTGCAACCAGGTTGGTGAATGTGCATGTCTTAACTCGAGATTATTTGCGTGTGGAATATAGAATCAATCTGAATTTTCTCGCATGTGAGATCATTTGAACGGTCAAACACGTATACACTAATGGCCATTAAAATTGCTACACTACGAAGATGACGTGTTACAGACGTGAAATTTAACCGACAGGAAGAAGATGCTGTGACATGCCAATGATTAGCTTTTCAGAACATTCACGCAAAGTTGGCGCCGGTGGCGACACCTGCAACGTGCAGACATGAGGAAAGTTTCCAACCGATTTCTCCTAAACAAACAGCAGTTGACCGGCGTTGCCTGGTGAAACGTTGTTGTGATGCCTCGTGTAAGGAGGAGAAATGCGTACCATCACCTTTCAGACTTTGATAAAGGTCGGATTGCAGTCCACCGCGATTGCGGTTTATCGTATCGCGACATTGTTGCTTGCGTTGGTCGAGATCCAATGACTGTTAGCAGAATATGGAATCGGTGGGTTCATGAGGGTAATACGGAACGCCGTGCTGGATCCCAACGGCCTCGTATCACTAGCAGTCGAGATGACAGGCATCTTATCCGCATGACTGTAACGGATCGTGCAGCCACGTCTCGATCCCTGAGTCAACAGATGGGGACGTTTCCAAGACAACAATCATCTGCACGAACAGTTGAAAGGTGGCTACACTGAGCCACAGCGCCAGAGATTGCGCCAAAGAGTTTTATTCCGCCGCCTCCACTCGCAGTGCTTGTCGAGATGTGGCAGTTGTCAGTGCTTGTTGAGAAATAGTAGGAGTCAAGTCGTTGTTGAGATGTCGTCGTAGTGAGTGCTTGTGCAGATCTTGCTGAGAGGATATTGATAGCTGTGCTATTTGTGGCCATGTTGTATGCAGTTGTTTGATGGGCTAGACAGCAGATGTTGTGCGAATGGAGATATTGTAATGATCAGAGTGCTTTTCGTCAATATATATGAAGGTAAAAAAAAATCCTTTTTTTTCATTACGTCTTAAACAATGCTTCGTCACAGGTTCAGTCAACAAAGCATCTGTCTCGTGTTCTTGTATTAGAGTGTAAATTCTGGTTTTCTTGCGCAATTATAGTATTTCTATTTTTTTAAATTACTTCAGTATAAATGGTATTTAAAATTTCTTGTCTTATTGATGAAGAACCGTGCCAGATGTGTACGTTGAATCACACTTCCACACACAGAACAGTTACACTTGTGCTTTGGTTTCGTACGTTTTACAGTTGCTGGGGACTTAAAAGAATACCTTCTGTAGAAATAATGTGACCAAGAAATTTCACCTGAGAACGAGCAAATTCAAATTTTTCCAAGTTCACTGTAATGCCAACTCTTGCAAAGATACGTAATAATGAATCCAAAATTTTTTTGTGCTCACTCCAAGAACGTTTAGCAACAACGACTGACTCCTACTACTTCTCAACAAGCACTGACTACTGCCACATCTCGACAAGCACCCTTGGAATTCTTCTGATTGTATAAATAGCAGACAGTAGTATAGTTGTAGTAATTCGTAGATTAGTAATTGTGACTACTGCCACATCTCGACAAGCACTGCCAGTGGAGGCGGCGGAATAAAACTCTTTGGGTGGCTACACTGAGCCACAGCGCCGGAGATTGTACTGAAGTAATTAAAAAAATAGAAATACTATAATTGCGCAAGAAAACCAGAATTACACTCTAATACAAGAACACGAGCCAGATGCTTTGTTGACTGAACCTGTGACGAAGCATTGTTTAAGACATAATGAAACAAAAGGATTTTTTTTTACCTTCATATATATTGACGAAAAGCACTCTGATCATTACAATATCTCCATTCGCACAACATCTGCTGTCTAGCCCATCAAACAACTGCATACAACATGGCCACAAATAGCACAGCTATCAATATCCTCTCAGCAAGATCTGCACAAGCACTCACTACGACGACATCTCAACAACGACTTGACTCCTACTACTTCTCAACAAGCACTGACTACTGCCACATCTCGACAAGCACTGCCAGTGGAGGCGGCGGAATAATACTCTTTGGCGCAATCTCTGGCGCTGTGGCTCAGTGTAGCCACCTTTCATATGCCCTTCCTCCACGGGCCAGAATTTGATGGTATTTTTGCCATCCTTGGTGGTGAAAATACCACCAAATTCGTCCACAAAAATATAGACAAAAATAAAAGATAATATTAACACGTAAATATCACATAATTAGATAAAATTTTGGCTTTGCACTGACCTTTCAATAACCTAATATATAAAATACAGTAAGCAATACAAATTCTTTCATACATGTGACTTTACCTACTAGTTTACACAATACACAAAAAATCAGTTTATACAAATGTTCACATAAAATGCTTTCAATGATTCAAAAAACAAGTAGTTGATAGTTCCAGCAGTAGCACCCAGCAATGGTCAACAGGTGCAAATACTAACAAGTGACATCATTTCAGTATAAGCAGTTCCACTAGTGACACCCAGTAATGTTGACAGGTGCAGACAGCAGTCCATAATATTCACTATCAGTAATCACACTGTTCATCAGAGTTTATCAGCAGAAATTAAACATGTCCTAGTGGCACCAATCATGTAGAAAAAGTGCAAGTAACAGTCCATAATATTCACTATCACTAATCACACAGTTCATCAGCAGAAATTAAACATTTCAAAGTGTCACACATCAATGTTGAACAGGTGCAGGTGTGAACAACAGTTTGAATGCACACACAATTGCTTTTACAAAATTATTATCAATGCTCTTACACTAAACATACAAATTATAATAAACACACAAATGACATCAGATAATTGTCATATTACTATTACAAATACACAAATATCAGTAAACCTATAATATTCATGGGTGTCAGTGTAAGCCACAACAAACAAGTAAAATAATATTTAGGAGATAGGTCGGTACCAATTATCTGGGATTAGGAAGGGAAAACACACAAAACACACTCACTCATCTTTCGTCCACATTAGTGCTACTGTGTAATTGAATAGTGTTAACTGTGTGAATGCAATTCTGTCAAAATTTGATGTTCATCATGTGTATCAAGTAGTAGTGGCAGCAATGTATAACAGTCAATAATAGTTAGTCAACGTCATAGTCATCATATCAAGACCAATGTTTGCCAAGCCAAATCAAAATATACGGTTGCTGAACAACTGTCAGTGTACCAAGATATTCAAATACTTCCTGTCTCCAAAAAAAAGTTAGTGATTTAACAAAGTGTGTGTGTGTAGACAATCTTCCTTCTACTTGAGTGTTCTAGTCTGCCATCTTCATCCTCCTTGTTCCATATAAACCAACGAAAAAAATATGCTCCTCACTTACTTTACCTCTTATCCACCAAAACTCCAATAATCATCAGCATCACATAATCTCAATACTTCAATAATACCTCTTACGTCGATACACATAAATCTTATCATCAGTATCATTTACCTTACCTCTTGTCCACCAAAACTCCAATAATCATCAGCTTCACACAATCTCAATACCTCAATAATACCTCTTCAATACGTCGACACATATAAACCTTAACGCCAATATCATTTCACTTCCATAACAACTCTTTCCTCTAGTCAGTCTCCTCGAACAGATAAAATCCTAGTGCAAACTTCAATTCATCATCCCATACAATCCGAAGACACAATGTCCACACACAACCTCTGTGTAATCCATCTGACCCAAATCTTCTACTCATTATGAATCATAAAATACATTTTGGTTACCTTGTCCATCATTAAATAAAAGAAATGCCTACATGACCTCTAACAGCCTTTAGTTCGAAGAACTTTCAGTAAGTAAGTACGATTACGGAGTGTGAATGATCATAATATTTCACAGTGTGTACACCACTTCAAGAATCATGGCAGAAGCAAACATGTGGAGTATTTTTTGTGTCAAGTGTCACTTGCTATTTCAATTGCTCACGAAGAATGCAGTGTAATAACTGTCAATGGTCTAAACCTAGTGTTGGTATGTCATGTCGTTAGCTTCCTTCCTATTAGCATAAATTTATACAGCTTTCATAAAACCTCCAGCTCATGTGACTTATATGAAGTTTCTTGTACTAATGTCGTTCGTCGAATTATAGCAGTTCATTTTCTTATCTTAAAAATATAAGGCACTGAGCGTAAGCAAAACATGTAATAGCGAGTAAATATACCAGTAGAGATCAGAATGTCAACGAGTGGATGCAGCACAATTCTTACAACGAGGCTCTGCCAAGCGAACAATAATTAATACCATAGCGTAACCTAAACTCTATGTTCGTACACTGTACATCAGCATTTCTATGTACCAAATTAAAGAGTAGTTATGACAACAAAACAGAAATGTGTAAATGTACAATCCATACGCAAACAGCAATTATATGTCTTACATAATAAACAGGTCATTAGCATCATATCAGCATAAGCAAATAAATGTTCATATGTAATCTTAATAAGTAAACATGAAGGCGCAAGCAGATAAATCACAAAGTATAACTTACATACATAACCAGTCAGCACAATTAATCAAGTGACAATTATAAATTAAATAAATAAGCACATCAGGCACATAATAAAAAAATATGACAACAGTGAAAAGGCACAGCAGCCAAGCGATGCATAATATATATAAGTAACAACCCTGTTCATTAATCAATCATATTCAAAATCAGTTAATGTACGCAAGGACGTCGCTTCACAAGTAAATTCATAGAACATGAAATTTACCACAAAGTCTGAATCACGTAATCGCTTACGTCTAAAGTACGTACCTAAGTGGAAATATGTTACCTGAAAAATAAACTCAATTAACAGTTACCTTTTTAGTTTATTAGTTTCTTCTTGGAAATTACATTCTTCCTGAAATTTTCTCGATAGCAAGTCCTCTTAACGTCGGACACACACAGAATTTACCTGAAGTTCTTAAATACACTCCTGGAAATTGAAATAAGAACACCGTGAATTCATTGTCCCAGGAAGGGGAAACTTTATTGACACATTCCTGGGGTCAGATACATCACATGATCACACTGACAGAACCACAGGCACATAGATACAGGCAACAGAGCATGCACAATGTCGGCACTAGTACAGTGTATATCCACCTTTCGCAGCAATGCAGGCTGCTATTCTCCCATGGAGACGATCGTAGAGATGCTGGATGTAGTCCTGTGGAACGGCTTGCCATGCCATTTCCACCTGGCGCCTCAGTTGGACCAGCGTTCGTGCTGGACGTGCAGACCGCGTGAGACGACGCTTCATCCAGTCCCAAACATGCTCAATGGGGGACAGAACCGGAGATCTTGCTGGCCGGGGTAGTTGACTTACACCTTCTAGAGCACGTTGGGTGGCACGGGATACATGCGGACGTGCATTGTCCTGTTGGAACAGCAAGTTCCCTTGCCGGTCTAGGAATGGTAGAACGATGGGTTCGATGACGGTTTGGATGTACCGTGCACTATTCAGTGTCCCCTCGACGATCACCAGTGGTGTACGGCCAGTGTAGGAGATCGCTCCCCACACCATGATGCCGGGTGTTGGCCCTGTGTGCCTCGGTCGTATGCAGTCCTGATTGTGGCGCTCACCTGCACGGCGCCAAACACGCATACGACCATCATTGGCACCAAGGCAGAAGCGACTCTCATCGCTGAAGACGACACGTCTCCATTCGTCCCTCCATTCACGCCTGTCGCGACACCACTGGAGGCGGGCTGCACGATGTTGGGGCGTGAGCGGAAGACGGCCTAACGGTGTGCGGGACCGTAGCCCAGCTTCATGGAGACGGTTGCGAATGGTCCTCGCCGATACCCCAGGAGCAACAGTGTCCCTAATTTGCTGGGAAGTGGCGGTGCGGTCCCCTACGGCACTGCGTAGGATCCTACGGTCTTGGCGTGCATCCGTGCGTCGCTGCGGTCCGGTCCCAGGTCGACGGGCACGTGCACCTTCCGCCGACCACTGGCGACAACATCGATGTACTGTGGAGACCTCACGCCCCACGTGTTGAGCAATTCGGCGGTACGTCCACCCGGCCTCCCGCATGCCCACTATACGCCTTCGCTCAAAGTCCGTCAACTGCACATACGGTTCACGTCCACGCTGTCGCGGCATGCTACCAGTGTTAAAGACTGCGATGGAGCTCCGTATGCCACGGCAAACTGGCTGACACTGACGGCGGCGGTGCACAAATGCTGCGCAGCTAGCGCCATTCGACGGCCAACACCGCGGTTCCTGGTGTGTCCGCTGTGCCGTGCGTGTGATCATTGCTTGTACAGCCCTCTCGCAGTGTCCGGAGCAAGTATGGTGGGTCTGACACACCGGTGTCAATGTGTTCTTTTTTCCATTTCCAGGAGTGTATTTTATACAAACGTATCCTGAAAAATACTGTACGTTAATAACATAATTTATCAAGTCACTATAGCTTTATACTGAATTTATTCGGAGAAATTAAACTGTGTATTTGTTTACGGCTGTCAGTGCATTCGCACTGAACGCTCTATCAGCTGTAGGTACGCGTGACGTAGGAAGTAATTGTTTGCGGTCAACGACTGCCTTGTGCGCCGCGCAGACTTGACTGTTGCTTTGTGTATGTGCCGCCGCCGGAACTCGGCGCAGTATCCTTGTACTCTCCGTGTGTTTACATGTCTGTTAGTTTCTCAAAAGTATGTCATTCCACAAAAATGTTTTACGTTCGATATATGATGTATTCCCTTAGAGCGCCGAGATTTAAGAGTTTCTACTTCGACAGTGTTATCATGAATAATTTTGCGAATTCTATATGGACCGTTATAAAGCAGAAAAAATTTGCGACACAAGCCTTTTCCTTTGTGCGACAAACGATGAGACTTAATTAACACCTTTTGACCAACTGACAAGGTTTTTAAACGACCAGGACGCTTAGCTGATTTCTCTCTTCTAGCAGCCGCAGATGCAATATTTTGTAGAGCCAGATTGACAACTTCGGAATGCCGCAGTTTCCGTGAAGGCGGAGAAGGAGCGATTTCAGAAATGCGACTTGTCGGTGCTTTATTTTTTAATATCAATATAGGCGGTAAAGAAGTTGAATCATTAGGGAGTTCATTCAGAATGTTTTGAAAAATATGAAGGTACTGATCCCATGTTCTGTGATTCTGATGACAATAAAGACGACACAATTTATTGATTTCCTTCATCCATCTCTCTGAAGCGTTAGATTGAGGGTGAAAAAGTGAAATGAAAATTGGTTTAATCTTACGACGCCGTAGAGTACGAAGCCAAATTTTAGAGCGAAACTGTGATCCATTATCTGATATAACCTTATCAACATGACCCACTTCTTTAAGAAAATGTTTGATGAAAGCATTAGATACTGAACGAGCTGTTGCTTTGCGTAAAGGTGTAAAACACTCATATTTTGATGTCAATTCCACTGCTACTAAAATGTACGCAAAACCATTAGTAGAACGAACCACTGGACTGAACAAATCGACTGCAGCCATATCCCTTAATTTCGCTGGAATGATAGGAAACAACGGTGCTCTGTGAGAAATAGTTGGCGGCTTAGCCTTTTGACATAATTGCATTTGGCAAGAACAGATCGAATACGTTTTTCCATATTACTGAAGTAGCAATTTTCTCGTAATTTATGAAAGCATTTTCTGGGATCAAAGTGTGCATAACTGAAATGTGTATACCAAATCAATTTATTAACCCACTCATCAGGAATACAAACTAACCAAACAGAGTTGTCGACCGATTTTCGTTTAAAAAGAATACTGTCTAATCGCTACACTTTCCTTTCTCCTCCACTTCTCCTTAATGTCCTTCCAGATTGGATCCTTATTTTGCTCCTTAGCGATGTCCTGGAGCGAAGACGAAATAAAATTCTCAAACGCAACACCTTGAATATACATCAAACAATAATGGTTTTCTTTGCAGTCCTCTTCAGCACTTTGTTTCAAACCCATAGGTGCACGTGATAAAGCATCAGCAATAATATTTGAAGAACCCTGTATGTAAACAATACTAAAATCAAATTACTGTAGGTACAGCGCCCATCGTGACAATCTGCCATGAGTTAATTTTGATGACATAAGAAATTCCAGAGCTCGGTGATCGGTGTAAACCTTAGTATGTCTGCCAAACAAAAATGTCCGAAATTTTGTGAAAGCCCAAACAACAGCCAAGGCTTCAAGTTCCGTAATCGAATAATTCTTTTCTGATTTAGAGAGAACACGACTTCCAAATGCAATAGTCTTCTGTACTACAACGCCGTTTTCTTCTATCTCTTGAAATAAATGTGCCCCTAGGCCTTTGTATGATGAGTCCGTCGCCAAACAAAAATCTTTAGATAAATCCGGATGTGAAAGAAGTGGAGCAGCAACTAAAGCATCACGAAGTTGTTCAAATTCTGACTGAGCTTCCTCATCCCAACACCAATTAGAATTCGTTCCCGACAGTTCACATAAGCGAGGTGTGGCCAAATTGTCCAATCTAACAAAGCGTCTAAGAAAATTAGACACCAAGGAAACTACGAACATCACGTTTTGTGGTAGGAACAGCATAATTACGAATAGCGTCTAGTTGCTCTGGATCAGGAAGAATACCTTCTGTAGAAATAATATGACCAAGAAATTTCACCTGAGAACGACCAAATTCAGATTTTTTCAAGTTCACTGTAATGCCAACTCTTGCAAAAATACGTAATAATGAATCCAAAATTTTGCTGTGCTCACTCCAAGAACGTTTAGCATTAAGAATATCGTCAACATATGAAGTAATATTGTCACGAAGATAAACAGGTAAAATATCGTTTAAACTACGAATGAATGCTGCTGAAGATACAGTTAAGTCCAAATGGTAATTTCCGAAATCACTTTTGGGTAAAATAGTCATATTCGGTTATTCTTTAACGACTCTCTAGATAGATTGATAGTTGAAGAGTTATTCTGATAGATACAAAGAATAGTAGAAGAGTAGGCAGCGGTGCAGAAAACTAAAAGGGAAATAGCACCACTACAGCTCGGGGCCCTGTGCGCGCTACGGCACATATTCACTTAGTGTAGTGAATCCCCTGAGGACTTTAATAGCCGCACATAAATTCTAGTTTGTGACTTAGTGGACAATTTAGTGGAAGTGCGTACATAACTTGATCTAACCATGAACATGGATGTATGTCATTCTTAGAATTGCGAAAGATCTTAAATTTCCGAACAGGTAAGAAGTGTTTATAGTCAAAGTTTTCTCCTCGTGGCGACAAAGACCTACCGCGTCTGTCCCAGTCCGAATGTCGATTATTGTCAAGTTCGCGCGCCTGGCGCTCTCTTGTTACATCCCGTAAATGAAACAAATTACTTTCTTCAAACCCTTCTGCTATCTATGATTCTAAATTTGTTTTGCTGTCTTTTCCTACGATTTCGCCTTCAATTTGTTTGACTTGCTTTCGTAGTGGCTCAACTTCCCTTTTAACACGTTCATTAAATTTTCCCTGATTTTCAACATGTTTATTTATGTTCTGATACTCTTCAGTTTCTGCAAATGGTAATGGAGCTGTATCATCCGAATCTCTGTCCCCATTTAAACTAAGACTTGTCAATTTATCTGCAATCTCCTCAACTCTTTCCGATAAGTCACCTATTTGTTCTTTCTGTTTATTTACGTCTTTCGTAAGTGTCGCGACTCGGATTTCAGTATTGACACATTTAGTAGTTCACTGTTCATACTGATGTGTTAGGTTATTTATTCTGTCATTTGGTACGGATTCCTTGATTCTCTCATTTTTCTTCCTTATCGTGTGCACATTGTAAATTTAACTCTGAAAATTTTTGTACTATCACGCGATCTTTTTCTTCCCGTTCTCTGTCCTGTTCCTCTTGTCTGATTTCTGTTGAAATTAAAGTATTATTGTGAGCCTTCAAAATCGGTTGTACTTCTTCTCTAATTTCTTTCTTTAATTCATCTTTCATGTTTTTGAAACATGTCGCTATTCGTGAGTCTAACCGTGTTTCCATTGTTTCCATCTCTGTTTTTAATTCAGATCCCAAATTTAATATTGCACTCATCAACTGCTCCATATCTTCTGTCGTTAACCACGTATTCTGAAAATTTTTCGATTGTGAAAAATTTTGAACTGTTTCCGGACTATTATCCCGACTTATTAAATTGTTTTCAACTTCATTATTCATCACACTGTTCTCCTGTGTTGGCGAGTTCGCCATGTTAACAATTTCGTCATTCTCACTATTCATCATTTTTGCCTTTTTCATCGATCGCGTAATCATTTACAAAACATACAAAACTCGTCACTATACGAAAATCACACACAATGACACTTTATCACCAACAATATCATTCACCCGAAATGCTTCCCTCAAACACGATTAACGAACAATTGAAATAATAGCACTAAATTGTCAAACCCGTAGACAAGACAACAAAAATTAAATTCTGCAAAAAAAATACCATTAGAAGAATGACAATTACCAAATCTACACATGCAATATAGACTACAATTACTAAACTACAAATTACTACAACAATACTACTGTCTACCATTTTTACAATCAGAAGAATTCCAAGGGACGATCCGAAGCAGCGGTCGCCACGTGCATGGGGGCTTAATTAAATAAATGAAAATAATTTTTATTTTTCGTAGCTGTATGTTCGATTACGAAGTCTCGTAAACGGTTGGCCCTGACTAGTTTTAGTACGCAATCTGACTGCATAGAATAACAACAAAGAATGAAAGAAAATTTTCGTTAACACAATTAATTAAGTCCCCAGCAACTATAAAACGTACGAAGCCAAAGCACAAGTGTAACTGTTCTGTGTGTGGAAGTGTGATTCAACGTACACATCTGGCACGGTTCTTCTTCAATAAGACAAGAAATTTTAAATACAATTTATACTGAAGTAAAAAAAAATAGAAATACTATAATTGCGCAAGAAAACCAGAATTACACTCTAATACAAGAACACGAGCCAGATGCTTTGTTGACTGAACCTGGGACGAAGCATTGTTTAAGACATAACGAAAAAAAAAGGAATTTTTTTTTTACCTTCATATACATTGACGAAAAGCACTCTGATCATTACAATATCTCCATTCGAACAACATCTGCTGTCTAGCCCATCAAACAACTGCATACAACATGGCCACAAATAGCACAGCTATCAATATCCTCTCAGCAAGATCTGCACAAGCACTCACTACGACGACATCTCAACAACGACTTGACTCCTACTACTTCTCAACAAGCACTGACTACTGCCACATCTCGACAAGCACTGCCAGTGGAGGCGGCGGAATAAAACTCTTTGGCGCAATCTCTGGCGCTGTGGCTCAGTGTAGCCACCTTTCACAGTTCGACGACGTTTGCAGCAGCACGGACTATCAGCTCGGAGACCGTGGTTGCGAATACCATTGACGCTGCATCACAGACAGGAGCGCCTGAAATGGTGTACTCAACGACGAACCTGAGTGCACGAATGGCAAAACGTAATTTTTTCGGTTGAATCCAGTTTCTGTTTACAGCATCACAATGGTCGCATCCGTGTTTGGCGACATCACGGTGAACGCACACTGGAACCGTGTATTCCTCATCGCCATGCTTAGAACTACTTAAACTTAACTAACCGAAGGGCATCACACACATCCATGCCCGATGCAGGATTCGAACCTGCGACCGTAGCAGTCGTGCGGTTCCGGACTGAGCGCCTTAACCGCGAGACCACCGCGGCCGGCTTTTGTTCGCATTGACGGCACTTCGAACAGCGGCAATATATTTCAGATGTATTACGACCCGTGGCTCTACCCTTCATTCAATCCCTGCGAAACCATACATATGCACGACCGTATGTTGCAGATCCTGTACGGGCCTTTCTGGATACAAAAAATGTTCGACTGCTGCCCTGGCCAGCACATTCTCGAGATCTCTCACCAACTGAAGACGTCTGGTCAATGGCGGCCGAGCAACTGGCTTGTCACAATGCTCCAGTCACTACTCTTGATGAACTGTGGGATCGTGCTGAAGCTGCATGGGCAGCTGTACCTGTACACGCCATCCAAGCTCTGTTTGACTCATTGCCCAGGCGTATCAAGGCCGTTATTACAGCCAGAGATGGTTGTTCTGGGTACTGATTTCTCAGGATCTACGCACCCAAATTGAGTGAAAATGTAATCACGTATAAGTTATAATATAATATAATTGTCCAATGAATACCCGTTTATCATCTGCATTTGTTCTTGTTGTAGCAATTTTAATGGCCAGTAGTGTACCACCTAGCTAGTAGCCAATATGTCCACCTTTGGCAGTGACAACGCCATGTCGCATGGAAGCAATGAGTCTTCGGTAGATAGCTGGAGGTAGAGGGCACCACATCTGCACGCACAAGTCATCTAATTGCCATAAACCTCCAGGGAGGAGGGCGATGAGGTTGGGCGTTCTATCACATCCCAGACGTGTTCGATCGGGTTCATATCTGGCGAGTTGGGGGGGGGGGGGGAGGGCAGCATATCAACTGGAACTCGTCACTGTGTTCCTCAAACCACCATCATATTGCTGGTATTGTGACATAGTGCATTATCTTGTTGAAAAATGCCACTGCTGTCGGGAAATACGATCGTCATGAAGCGGTGTACGTTGTCTGCAACCACTGTACAATGCTCCTTGGCCATTATGATGCCTTACACAGGCTGCACGGGACCCGTGGATGCCGATGTGAATCTTCCCCAGAGGATAATGGAGCCGCTGCCAGCTTGCAGCTGCCCCACAGTACAGGTGTCGAGGTGCTGTTCTCCTGGAAGACGATGGATTCGCGTCCTCCCATCCTCAGGGTGAAGAGGTTATCGGGATTCATCAAACCGTACAACAGTCTGCCACTGGGCCAGAGTCCAGTGCCGATGGTCACGTGCCCATTTCAGTTGTAGATGCTGATGTCATGGCGTTAAGATCAACACGTGCGCGGGTCGTTGGCTACAGAGGCTATGTTCGGTGCACTTGGTGTTCAGGCACGCTTGTACCCTGTATTACATTTTGATGTTAGTTCCAGTACAATTGGCCGCCTGTCCGTTCCTGTCTCACCGGTCTGCCCAGCTGACGACGTCCGACAACTGTAGTGAGGTGTGGCTGCCCAACCCCATGACATCTGGACGTGGTTTCAGTTTGGTTTTGCTACATGCTGCAGACGCTCACTAAAGCACTCCTCGAACACCCGACAAGTCGTACAGCTTCCTAAATGCTCGTGCCGCGGCTCCGTGTCAATCACAATCTGCCCTCTGTCAGACTCAGTCAGATCGCGCGCCTTTCCCATTCCACACTCGGACGGTACGCTCACTGCACCTTGCGTGTGTCTGACTAACACTCGCCAGGTGCGCTGCTATCCTCTGGACGGGTTTATATGGACACTACGTCGGTGTTCATAATTTTCTGGCTGATCAGCGTACGTGTTGAGTATAATGTATTCTTGGTGTCTGTGGCGAACCTCGTGACCGCTGGGTGCAAAGACAGTGATTACGGAGAGAGCGTGCTTTATCACAATTCAGTGGAACTTGGCGGTTGTAGTCTTAACTCTTATTACTCAACGTGTGGCATGATTAACTAGCTCATCAATTTTTAATTTGGAAGGAAGTATTATACTGAACTGCTTATTTAATTTTATTTCAGGTGGAACTGGGTATGTGTATCTGGTAGAAATTGCCCTGTTAGGGAGTGTGACAAAGTACTGGTACATAACAACCTGTTCTGGAACCGCGCGACCGCTATGGTCGCAGGTTGGAATCCTACTTCGGACACGCATGTGTGTGATGTCCTTAGGTTAGTTAGGTTTAAGTAGTTCTAAGTTCTAGGGGACTGATGACCTCAGATGTTAAGTCCCATAGTGCTCAGAGCCATTTAGAACAACCCATGTAAACTGCCAAATTAAGGGATACCGTGCTTCCGTCTCTAATGACCTCGTTGTCGACGGGACGTTAAACACTAATCTCCTCCTCCGATACCGTGCTTGAATATTACCAGTAGTCACATTCCTGCTGTGCTGTTCCTTACTTCTTCCGGCTCTATTGAAGGTAAAAGACCTTAGCGAGGTAGTGTTTGAACATGAGAGAATGTTTAATAATTGAGGGCATATGATTTCCCCTTTGCTTGTGCAGAAAGACAATGCGTAACAGATAAGTTAGTTTACGGAGAAAGTGAATAAACCTATTGTTTCGCTCCAACAGTGGGATTCGCTAAAATGACTGTCAGTAGTTTACGATACATGTATGACATCAGTAGTTCTTGTAGACGGAAAGCAGTTATGTTTCCCGCCAAGAGTGCCTTCTCCGAGTAAATAAGTATTGAAAGTGTTCAAACAAGATGGACGGACCTCCGTTTTGGTTTTCAGACAATACTTTGCACCAACTCGCGCCATTTTTTTTTTTTTTTTTTTTTTTTTTTTTTTTACCGCAATCGTCCCCACTATCAACATGGCAAGACCAGTACACGTCATGAGCGCGGAATAAGATGGAGGCGGGCACTCGAATAATACAGTGGGTGGCTCACTTTGTGTAACTTTTATTGCTGTAAATTAACTTACGCGTTATCCGTTGTGCGGCCTAGCTTTTGAACATCAATAGTAGTCTATGTGGCAGTGAATTCATTCAGGTTCGCTATTTGTACGATCTATATTTATTTCAAATTGCGAGAGGGGTATATAATAGTGAGGAGACCTCAGCATTCCATGTAGTCCCTGACACGTGTTCAAAACACGTCGAACTTGCCCACGTTTCCTATCTAAGGCATTCCTTGATACAAAAAAAGAAGGGCCTCGTTCTTGAGGGTAGTGATAAAACTTTGCCTGGGTAAAATATAGTCCCAGATCAAGTAAAAGCTTCTCAACAACCGTCTTTCAATTCAAAATGAGTGCAACATCACCATCCTCATCTTTCTTTCAAGGATTTGGCTGTCTCCTGTTCCTAACTCACAAACACAATCATTCACATCTTTTTCGAGTTCTTTCAATATCTATTTTCCCATTCGACTTGTAGTTCAGGATCTTCTGAGCAATTCTGTGACCTGGTATTCTCATGAGGTGTTGCCTCCAATCTTCACGATATTTTTGAATTTTGTCATTCATGCTGAAAATATTTAATTCTGTTCTAATAGCTTTCCTTCTAATCATGTCTCTTCTTGCTCAGCCCTTCGTCTTTATTAGGAACCTCATCTCTGCTCTTTCAATCTGATTTCCTTGCTTTTTTGTGGTAACCCAGTTTCCGCTTCCATAGGATAACACAGAATCCGTCATTATCCAATTTCGTCACGATTCCTTTTTCTACTTAGAACTTAGAACTACTTAAACCTAACTAACCTAAGGACACCACACACATCCATGCCCGAGGCAAGATTCGAACCTGCGACCGTAGCAGTCCCGCGGTTCCGGCCTGAGCGCCTGAACCGCTAGACCACCGCGGCCGGCAATATTCTAACAGAGGACGAACGAGTGTAGTGTAAGCTGTCTCTTTAGTAGACTTGTTGCATCTTCTAAGTGTCCTGCCAATGAAACGCAACCTTTGGCTCGCCTTCCCCACAATATTATCTATGTGGTCTTTCCAACTGAAGTTGTTCGTAATTTTAACACCCAGGTACTTAGTTGAATTGACAGCCTTGAGAATTGTACCATTTATCGAGTAATCGAATTCCAACGGATTTCTTTTGGAACTTGTGTGGATCACCTGACACTTTTCGTTATTTAACGTCAACTGCCACCTGCCACACCATACAGCAATCTTTTCTAAATCGCTTTGCAACTGATACTGGTCTTCGGATGACCTTATTAGACGTTAAATTACAGCATCATCTGCGAACAACCTAAGAGAACTGCTCAGATTGTCACCCAGGTCGTTTATACAGATCAGGAACAGCAGAGGTCCCAGGACGCTTCCCAGGGGAACACCTGATATCACTTCAGTTTTACTCGATGATTTGCCGTCTATGACTACGAACTGTGACCTTCCTGACAGGAAATCACGAATCCAGTCGCACAACTAAGACGATACCCCATAGGCCCGCAGCTTGATTAGAAGTCGCTTGTGAGGAACGGTGTCAAAAGCTTTCCGGAAATCCAGAAATGCGGAATCAACTTGAGATCCCCTGTCTATAGCGGCCATTAATTCGTGCGAATAAAGAGCTAGCTGCGTTGCACAAGAACGATGTTTTCTGAAACCATGCTGATTACGTATCAATAGATCGTTCCCTTCGAGGTGATTCATAAAGTTTGAATACAGTAGATGCTCCAAAACCCTACTGAAAACCGACGCCAACGATATAGGTCTGTAGTTCGATGGATTACTCTTACTATCCTTTTTAAACACTGGTGCGACCACAGACAACTTGGAATTTGTGTATTTTATTTTCAATATAACAGTCAAAATCAAAACTTACGGCGCAGTCTAAATAACAGATTTAAGACATTAGTTCTATAAATGAATTATCCAAAACAATTTTTGATCTGACGATATTTTCCTCGGAATGCCAGTATTTTTGTTTCGTTGCTAGAAATTTCAACATTGTACTTCTTGGAAATTTCGTTCAGCTGGTATCCTGATCTCTACAGCTCATCTTCGTCCTTTTCAACAACAACTATATCGTCAGCAAACAATAGTACATTCGGGTATTCCTCATTCGTTTTCTTAATTGGTTTGTTTACTTTACGTTTCCATTTGCGAAGAATGAAGTCAATGTAAAAATTAAAAATGGTAGGTGATAGTCCACACCCTTGTCGAACATCATGGTTAATAACTATTTCTTCTAATCGACTCCTACCTGTGTTTAGTACAATGCATGCGGTTTTGTAAAGACTTTTCACTACCTTTATTAGGTGGTGAAGACATCCACGTTCTGACATAATCTTCCATAACCTGTTACGGCTCACAATGTCAAAAGCCTTCTCAAGGTCGATAAAGGCAATATCGCTTTGTGTATTGAATTCACTGTGCTTTTATATGATGTTTTTAATTTCAAACACATTGCCTGTGCATGAACGACCTGATCTAAATCCATTTTGTTTTGAGAGATAATAGCTTCTGTGATATTCTTCATGCCTTCATTATCTTTGCGTATAGTTTGTAGCCAGCGTTTAGAAGCCACATGCCATGGCAGTTTTTACAGTCACTACCTTTCCCAGTTTTGAAAAGAGAGATTACTCCTGCTGTATACTAAGGGTCTGGGATCTTGCAGTTGGTCCAACATTCATTTATTAATTTTAAAAGTCTTATCTAGTGGTAACCTTCCATATTTAGTTAGCTCTGCATTCATTCAAATGGTTCAAATGCCTCTGAGCACTATGGGACTTAACATCTATGGTCACCAGTCCCATAGAACTTAGAACTACTTAAACCTAACTAACCTAAGGACATCACACACATCCATGCCCGAGACAGGATTCGAACCTGCGACCGTAGCGGTCACGCGGTTCAAGACTGAAGCGCCTAGAACCGCACGGCCACACCTGCCGGCTCTGCATTCATTCCATTTATTCGAGTAGCTCTTCTGTTCTTCGCCCCTTTCAAAGCCTCTTGTAGTTCTGCAGACAACCATGCAGTCAGGGTAACCACAGCTATGAGTATTTCCAATGTTATTTATAATTCCCCTCGCGGGGGCCCTATACGATATTAGGCAAGCGTACAAGTTTCTTTGCCTCTTCCGTGTATAGATGCTTGTTACGTACAAGCTAAATGAATTCCTGTAATTTGTAAAGTCATATTTATGAATATATGGACATTTCTCTCGTAAGCATATTTTGCTTAGTAAATGGTCATATTCATCATCTTGTAGCTCTTTGAAACAGTAAAGAACTTTTCTTATGCAGTTTCTTTCTTCTAGGTTACATGTCTCACAGGTGTGCATTTTATCTTGTTTCCTAGAAAATAGCAGATATCTACTTTTCTCCCCTGTTTCGTACACAATATGGTCTTCAACCTCGCGGAATAGTGAGTTTTAGTAGCCTATTGTCACTATCAACAGGTAGCTTCTCAAGTGTTCTGGACCCTAGACTGCACCCAAGTGTCCGAGTGTGTTATTCAGTAATGTTGCAGGCAGAAATGTGGTCAGTGTGGTTCAGAAAGAATGCCTAAAGTGAACCAAAGACTTAAAGTAAAATTGAAACAGCTCATTTCTCAATATGATGAGATAGTGTTCTCTGCTGTATGGTTAAATACTGTATTGTAAACTATGGGAGGTGGAGAAGTCATTTAACTTTCGGCAGCATGCAGCAACAGAAAAAGCACAAACTTGGACAGCAGGGAATTGGGAATGGAAAATGCTCGTAAGAGAATCCCACCAATCGTACTCACCATTCTGTGAAGGGCTTCGTACAGCTTTTCTTCGTGCTGATGCACTTCCATAAAATTCCCTAAATTCTTAGAAAAATTTACAGACAAATTTCTTCTTGATGCTTTCCCATTAAGAATGGACTACTGCCGCTAAAAGCTACGAAAGAACAATGCAACAAATCAGACAACGGGTTGCAAACAGAAAAATGTGGGTACCGATTCATAAAACCACAGACTTTGTGGGAAGATATATTGCAGAACTCATTCTGGAAAAAGATTATCCAGGCGAAAAGT
The DNA here is from genome assembly GCF_023864345.2 of Schistocerca serialis cubense. Classification (NCBI taxonomy): domain Eukaryota; kingdom Metazoa; phylum Arthropoda; class Insecta; order Orthoptera; family Acrididae; genus Schistocerca; species Schistocerca serialis. Next base: position 89,669,771 of record NC_064648.1, on the reverse strand, counting down.
TGTTAGGTCACGATTTCCGTACCAGTCATCTCCCATTTTGACAATTAGTGGTCCTATACTGATGATTGCAAATATTACTGTCTGAGCTTCAAAAACTTGAAAAAGTAATGGAGGAGAATCTTGGCGAGGAGCAGTTTGGCTGTAGACGGAATACGGGCACCAGAGATGCTATAGGGCTCCTACAAATCTTGGGAGAGAGGTTTATTGAAAAAGGAAGACACCTATATATGTGCTTCATCGATCTAGGAAAGGCATTTGACAATGTGGTTTGGGACAAGCTGGCGACTATAATGAGGGAAAAGAGAGTGGACTGGAAAACCAGAAGACTTATAAACTCATTATATCTTAATCAAAAAGTTTCAGTTATAGTGAGAGGAGAAAGTACAAACTGGATCAGACTAGGGAAAGGAGTAAGACAAGGATGCTGTTTATCATCTACTCTTTTCAACCTGTACTTGGAAAATATGATTGACCAATGCTCATTAGATGACAAAGGAGTAGAAATTGGAGGAAGAAGAGTAGGGTGTTTGAGGTTTGCTGATGACATGGTCCTACTAGCCACAGGGGAAAAAGAATTACAGGATTTGGTGGACACCATTGAAACTAACGGAAAAAATATGAAATGAAAATTGAAACAAATAAAACAAAAGTATTGGCACTAGGAGGAAATAAGGAAATAAAAATTATGCTGAACGGAGAAATACTAGAACAGGTGCAAAATTTTAAGTATCTTGGAAGCGGGATAGACACCGACTGGAAGTGCACCACAGAAAATAAAACAAGGATAGCGATGGCAAAAGAGACGTTTTATAAGAAAAGGAGAATTTTCTGTAGCGGTCTGGACAGAGAACTCAGGAAGAGACTCATAAAATGTCTTGTATGGAGTGTTCTTCTATATGGCGCTGAAACATGGACTATGAGGAAGAAAGACAGAGAAAGGCTGGAGGCTTTTGAGATCTGGACATGGCGGAGGATGGAAAGAATAAGTTGGATTGACAGAGTAAAAAATGAAGAGGTACTGAGAAGAGTGGCAGAGAAAAGACAGTTACTAGATGTAATAAAGAGAAGAGAAAGAAATTGGATTGGGCATGTATTAAGAAAGAACGACGGACTGATAAAAACAGTTTTACAAGGTTATGTAGAAGGGAAAAGGAAGTGAGGAAGGAAGAGATTCCAGATAGTGGATGACATGATGGACGGTACAACATACACCAGCCTTAAGAAGGAAGCAATGGATCGCAGAAAATGGAAAGGCAAGCGACCTGCTAATGTAGCAGAAATGGCTCTGAGCACTATGGGACTTAACTGCTGAGGCCATTAGTCCCCTAGAACTTAGAACTACTTAAACCTAACTAACCTAAGGACATCACACACATCCATGCCCGAGGTAGGATTCGAACCTGCGACCATAGCGGTCGCGCGGTTCCAGACTGTAGCACCTAGAACCGCTCGGGCACCTAGGACGGCAATGTAGCAGAAAACTGATGATCATGATGAGCTTCAACATCGTGAAGAGAATGACTGATTCATCCGATAGCACTGAAACCGCTTCAATTGGACTAGCTCAAGAATTAATATAAATGCTGCAATTTATGTAAACTGTCGTATATAAAATTAAATTTTCGCTTTATTTATGCTGCCATAACTACTCTGATACAATCAAAAGTACCACTAGTGAAGAAGCTAGAACAAATGAAAGATTGTAAATAAGTTACAAGCTAATGTTAAATACGAAGGTACTTTTCAATGTTTTGTAAAATTATATTTATTTGGTCACGGGCAGGCTTTCGGCTTCTTGGGCCATCTTTAGGTGACAACTGAACGTCGCAAACACAGATACTGATGTGCAACTTCCACAGATGTTGTATGTGCAGAAGATACAAATACGACATGTAGTGATTACGAAGGAAAACATTGCAGTTTTTTGTCACTGAAAAAATTGCATTAGCCGAACCGAGAGGCTGGGAAACAAAGTTTTTATCTGGAGATAAATTTAACAATTGATGAGAAATAAATTGAATTTACAATTTGTATCCGGCGTTTGCAACGAAAACTTCAGTCTGACAATTTGGTACTAAACTGGCATTCTGTGTCACGTCTTTCTTGATTGCCAGTATTTCAAGTACGGTGCTCTTTCTGCTTTTCTTAACTTAATGTGAAATTTGACAGTCGACATCACGTGAATGGTTTCCTGTTAAGGGCTGATCGGCAAATTTTGCATCTTCCTTCCTTAATGGCCAGCTTTTCTCGCGTTCATGTTACCTAACTGCCACAGCTCTGCGTGACTGACCAATATACACTTTTCCGCACTGTTTGCATGTCGTTTTATACAAAACCATTCTGTGTGAAAGGTTGCAGTTTGCCTTTACTACTGAACACAGATTTTGATATGCAGTTGGTATTATAAAGTGCAGGTCTGTTGTTGCAGGACTTCAAGTTTTTTTACGCGATTATCTCAAATGTTTGCAACGGCCTTGCCGCAGTGGATACACCTGTTCACGTCAGATCACCGAAGTTAAGAGCTGTCGGGCGTAGCCGGCACTTGGATGGGTGACCATCCAGGCCGCCATGAGGTGTTGCCATTTTTCGGGGTGTACTCAGCCTCGTGATGCCAATTGAGGAGCTACTCGACCGAGTAGTAGCGGCTCCAGTCAAAGACAACCATCATAACGACCGGGAGAGCGGTGTGCTGACCACACGCCCCTCCTATCCGCATCCTCAGCTGAGGATGACACGGCGGTCGGATGGTCCCTATGGGCCCTTTGGGGCTGTGGACGGAGTGAGTGATCTCAAATGTTGCCAATATGATTTTTCTCATAAATTGTTAAAAGTATCTCTACACAAAAACATTGATCTCCTCCCCTTTTTTACTTAATATAATTACATTTGTGTGGCAGAGAAATGTAATGTTTCCTATTTTTCCGAGCGAGGTGGCGCAGTTGTTAGCACATGGTCTCGCATTCGGTAGGAAGACGTTTCAAACCCGCTGGCCATCCTGATATAGGTTTTCCGTGATTTCTCTAAATTGCTTCAGACAAATGCCAGGATGGTTCCTTTGAAAGGGTACGGCCGATTTCCCTCCCAATCCTTCCCTAACCCGAGCTTGTGCTCCGTCGCTAATGACCTTGTTGTCGACGGGACGTTAAACGCTAATCTGCTCTTCCGTTTCCTATTTAAACTGTGGTGTCACCGCCAGACATCACACTTGCTAGGTGGTAGCCTTTAAATCGGCCGCGGTCCGTTAGTATACGTCGGACCCGCGTGTCGCCACTATCAGTGATTGCAGACCGAGCGCCGCCACACGGCAGGTCTAGAGAGACTCCCTAGCACTCGCCCAGTTTTACAGCCGACTTTGCTAGCGATGGTTCACTGACAAAATACGCTCTCATTTGCCGCGACGATGGTTAGCATAGCCTTCAGCTACGACCTAGCAAGGCGCCATTATCAGTTGCTGTTGATATTGTAAAGAATGTACAGACAAGAGCTACGTTCAACATTAATGGATTAAAGTTAAGTATTCCACCAAGTACCACCTTTTTTCTGAAGTCTAAATACCCTGTCATGTTCCAGACCTCACGCCAGCCTGCGTGAGCTTAAACGCGTGCCTTTCGGCTTCCTCCAAACTCCGTGGGTTGGCTCCTGCCAATCCACAACATAAACACTCCACATCATGTTTGTATCTTCTTTACAAACAATATCTGTGTAAGTCACATACCAGTTTTTATCTGTTTGCGACATTCGTTTGTCACATGACGATGGCTTAGAATTTCCTATTTAATATTACCATGTTCCGCTAATGACTGACGGGAAATCCAGTTAAATTAGAAGCTGTTTGTGGTAAAGTGGGAAAAAAGATTTTAAAAATGCAAAAATGGTTACAAAAAATGGATGAAAGCATAAGTGTATTCCATTACAGTGATTGTCGGTTAAAAAGTTGGCTCTAAATTATTTAGATTCAGATTCAAATGATACTGGCCATTTTACATATCCTCCTGTGTCAGGTGAAGTCGAAAGACGTTTTTCGAAGTATAAGGCTTTGTTGCCTGACAATAGAAAATGTTTTTTATTTGAAAATTTTCACGGCGTGTTCTTTATATATTGCTACTCACAGCTTGTAAATTGAAGTGAAAATGACGATCTGTGAAAAACCACGCCAGAGGTTATAAAAATACTATAACATCAAATTACGTAGTTTACATTGCTTCTCAAGTACATTTTATTATTGAGTAAGTAGTTCATTATCATAAACTGACTTAATAATTTATTCTAAAACAGAAATTTTACCTAATTTTAATACTTTTAGGTATTATTTGTATGTTGTTATGCATATTTTTGTAAATATTTGGCCACATATTTTATGCATATTATGGTGATTTGTAGGTCATAAAAATCGTAGCCTGACTCTACAGATACTCCTTATTACTTCCGTCTTTCTTCATTTTACTTTCAATCTATATTCTGTGGCCGCATGGGATTAGCCGAGCGGTCTAGGCGCTGCAGTCATGGACTGTGCGGCTGGTCCCGGCAGAGGTTCGAGTCCTCCCTTGGGCATGGGTGTGTGTGTTTGTCCTTAGGATAATGTAAACTAAGTAGTGTGTAAGCTTAGGGACTGATGACCTTAGCAATTAAGTCCTATAAGATTTCACACACATTTTTATATTCTGTGCTTCCATTCAAAAGGTTCTGTAAATGTTTCCCATTTTTACAGGAGATAGCACTGGTATTCTCTCACCACGAAACTTTGTCCCACTCCTTCCTATTGTTGAGCGATTTTCTATTCCGCATTGTAACTCCACCTCTTGTAGCGCCTCTTATGCAACTTTTATCATTAATCATCCAATACGTCCACCTGTTGCACCTACTATTACGACAGATTTCCTCATGTGCATTTCTTGTGTCCATCAGCCAGCATTCGTTCCATTTCATTTAGCACGCCACTGACTGAGTTCCTCTTCAATTTCCGTCACCAGTCGTACGTCATTAGCGAATCGAATCGTGCGGTTTTTTTTTTTTTTTTTGTGAAAGCTCTACAGGCGGAGCTAGCAGCAGCTGTCTAGGACGCTGGTCATACGATCGCATCGTATCGGCAATGGCGTCGCCAGATTGGGCTTATCTGCACACCGCAAGCCGGCCCCATTTGACGCAGAGTTTGCAAGTGCCCAACACCTTCGAGCCCTCCCTCGGGCATGGGTGTGAGTGTTTGTCCTTAGGATGATTTAGGTTAAGTATTGTGCAAGCTTAGGAACTGATGACCTTAGCAATTAAGTCCTATAAGATTTCACACACATTTTTATATTCTGTGCTTCCATTCAAAAGGTTCTGTGAACTTGTCCCATTTTTACAGGAGATAGCACTGTCATCATTGGTACTCTCTCACCACAAAAGTTTGTCCCGCTCCTAACTATTGTTGAGCGATTTTCTATTCCGCAGTGTAACTCCACCTCTTGTGCAACTTTTAACATTAATCTTCCAATACGCCCATCTGTTGCACCTACTATTACGACAGATTTCCCCATGTGCATTTCTTGTGTCCATCAGCCAGCATTCGTTCCATTTCATTTAGCTCGCCACTGAGTTCCTCTTCAATTTCCGTCACCAGTCGTACGTCATTAGCGAATCGTATCGTGCGGTTTTTTCGTAAAAACTCCACAGGCGGAGCTAGCAGCAGCCGTCCAGGACTCTGCTTATACGATCGTGTGTCGTATCGGCAATGTCGTCGCCAGACTGGGCTTATCTGCACAACACAAGCCGGTCCCATTTGACGCAGAGTTTGCACGTGGCTCACACCTCCTCCCCCTCTCCTGCATCGTGTCACCTCTCCTCTCCTATCCCTCCCTCCCCCGTCTCTGCCGTACCCCCCACCCCCCCCCCCCCCCACCCCTACCTACACAGATTACCACCGATCTATCCCCCTAACCCCTCCACTGAGTCGTTTGACTCGCAAATTCGCTTACATCGCAGCCTGCCCTACAAGCCACACGCTTTGCAACATATCCTGCGAGCGGGTGTGTGTGTGCGTACGCACGTCAGCCCGGGGGGTACGGGTCCTGTGTGTACGAAAATGCGCATGTGATAATGAGAGTTAGCCGCGTGTATGATGTAAATCTTGGTGGCGTGTGTCGCCGGTAGCTGATGAAGCAAACTCGCTTTCACATGATGGTGCCCTGCTGAATATGTTAGTTGGCCTTTCACTCCAGACCAGGGAAGAATGCGCCAAACGTAGTGTGTGTGTGTGTGTGTGTGTGTGTGTGTGTGTGTGTGTGTGTTTGGAGGGGAGGGGGGAAGAGGGGAAGCGAAGGGGTAGTACGGCTTGTGGCGTGATACACAACTTAACCGTGTGTGTTATCCTAAAAACACTCTGAGACAAAGGAAAAGAACGTACCACAAAGGAATTACCCAAATGGGACGGAAATCGGTAGTTGTGATTTACATGCACAGTCAAACAAATCATAACAAATTCAGAAAAACTGCATGATTTATTCGACAGATACACTACTGGCCATTAAAAATGCTACACCAAGAAGAAATTCAGATGATAAACGGGTATTCATAGGACGAATATATTATAGTGGAACTGACATGTGATTACGTTTTCACGCAATTTCGGTGCATAGGTCCTGAGAAATCAGTACCCAGAACATCCACCTCTGGCCGTAATAACGGCCTTGATACGCCTGGGCAATGAGTCAAACAGAGCTTGGATGGCGTGTACAGGTACAGCTGCCCATGCAGCTTCAACACGATACCACAGTTCATCAACAGTAGTGACTGGCGTATTGTGACGAGCCAGTTGCTCGGCCACCATTGACCAGACGTTTTCAGTTGGTGAGAGATCTGGAGAATGTGCTGGCCAGGGCAGCAGTCGGACATTTTCTGTATCCAGAAAGGCCCGTACAGCACCTGCAACATGCGGTCGTGCATTATCCTGCTGAAATGTACGGTTACACAGGGATCGAATGAAGGGTAGAGCCACAGGTCGTAACACATCTGAAATGTAACGTCCAAAGTGCCGTCAATGCGAGCAAGAGGTGACCGAGACGTGTAACTAATGGCGCCCCATACCATCACGCCGGTGATACGTCAGTCGAATACACGCTTCCAATGTGCGTTCACCAGGATGTCGCCAAACACGGATGCGACCATCATGATGCCGCGAACAGAACCTGGATTCATCCGAAAAAAATGACGTTTTGCCATTCGTGCACCCAGGCTCGCCGTCGAGTACACCATCACAGGCGCTCCTGTCTGTGATGCAGCGTCAAGGGAAACCGCAGCCACGGTCTCCGAACTGATAGTCCGTGCTGCTGCAAACGTCGTCGAACTGTTCGTGCAGATGGTTGTTGTCTTGCAAACGTTCCCATCTGTTGACTCTGGGATCGAGACGTGCGCGCACGAACAGTTACAGCCATGCGGATAAGATGCCTGTCATCTCGACTGTTAGTGATGCGAGGCCATTGGGATCCAGCACGGCGTTCCTTATTACCCTCATGAACCTACTGATTCCATATTCTGCTAACAGTCATTGGACCTCGACCAACACGAGCAGCAATGTCGCGATGAGATAAACCGCAATCGCGATAGGCTACAATCCGATCTTTATCAAAGTTGGAAACGTGATGGTACGCATTTCTCCTTCTTACACGAGGCATCACAACAATGTTTCAGCAGGCAACGCCGGTCAACTGCTGCTTGTGTACGAGAAATCGGTTTGAAGCTTTCCTCGTGTTAGCACGTTGTAGGTGTCGCCACTGGCGCCAGTCTTGTGTGAATGCTCTGAAAAGCTAATCATTTGCGTATCTCAGCATCTTCTTCCTGACGGTTAAATTTCGCGTCTGTAGCACGTCATCTTCGTCTTGTAGCAATTTTAATGGCGAGTAGTGTAGTTTCACAAATTAAGCAAGTCAATAACGCGTCGGCCCACCTCTGGCCCTTATGGAATCAGTTATTTTGCTTGGTATTGATCCATAGAGTTGTTGGATGGTCACCAAAAGGGATTCGTACCGACCCCTGCCCATAATGCTTCAAACGGTCTCAATTGCAGAGCGATCCGGCGACTTTGGTGGTCATGGTGGGATTTGGTAGGCACTAAGATAGAATCTTTCGCACTGTGCAGGTAGACATTATTTTGCTGAAATGTGTAACGTTGCGGGGGCTTTTGTTTTTGATTATTGTCGAATTGAGAATACTGTGTGAGGTGAAATGGCAAGTTTAATGTCGCAGTATTTCTCACCAAATTACAGCGTTTCACACAGTTTTCAACTCGCCAACATAAAAACAGCGCAATGGTTAACGCATCTTGCCAACATCAAAAAGTGAAATAAGTTTATACACAACAATGTTAAATATTGACTCTCTGAAAGAACATTAATCTTAAGGACAATATCATTAAAGTTTAATTAGAAGTTTCTTTACATTAATCCTAAGCAGAATAACAAGAAAGTTTAATTGGACGTTTCTTTACAAAATTGCTCCTACACACACGTTATGATGTTGGTCAGTACTACGAAAATCTTCCGATTCCGGTTCAAAGTTCGGTACTATATGGGGTGACAATCAAGTCTACGGTGGATGGTTAGTCAAGTGACAAATTTGAGCGCAAGATTACCCAAGGCCGCTCGAGTTTACAGTGGACGCAAGCTGGTGAACCAACAAAGTTTACGCCTCTGCACGCGGTATTTACCTTAAGCTGCGACGTGCTGCTGTCTGCAAGGCCGCCCTCTCACCCACTGACATTCCTACAAAACTGATCTGGCCTTTGCTGAAATTTCCAGCAGAAACTTTTCCTGTGTTCCTCGTTATGTGAGAAAACATGTAGTCAGCCCTAGTCTTATTATGTGGCAATATACACGTGGTTGAAGCAGCATGCATATTATAGTGCCCTCTCAGTTCTCGCAAGAACAATTAACTAATCTGGCTGGCTCGTTTCTCCACGGTTGGAGCTAAACGTTGCTACAGCTGATTTTAGCTGGAGTGCAGCCGATGTCAACGCAGTGCCCACACTAATTCCTTCTCTGCATCCGACGCCAGTTCAGAGAAGAGTCTTCCACAACATTTCTCTCTTGTCCTACTCTTGGCAGAACTGCCTCCCTCCACTTGTGTTCCTTTTCCACAGCACGGCTTTTTCCGACTGATAGGAGTGTTCCTCTCATTTTGCAGAAACACCCTCTACCAGTCGCAACGTCCCTTATATCAAACTGCATCGAAACTTCAGTAGTTTTCTCTTTCCTAGTGAGTTTCCGCCAATCGGCGTTTTGTGCCCGTTCCAGACTCCTTAAGTACACTGATCTTTCCGTGTGTCGCACCCGCTGGACGAAATTGCGTCACTTGGTTTTGTTTGTATCCCGTTGGAATTTCGAAACGCAGTTTTCTAAAGCTTTTTCTCTGCCCTTGTACCGATGCCCTCTCTACAGCTGGCCCTCCAGCTTGAATCACCTGGCCGGGGGTCGCTGTCCTCTTTCCTGCCACCCCTTTAAGTGGCTGCCGGCGAAACTCTCGCAGCGCGGCTTCGCTACGCCGTTTGTGGAGCTGGCGTTTCAAAACTAAAAGCGACTCGACTTGCGTTCCCTGTTCTACCTTCCGCTCAAAGACTTGCATTGTATAGGAATGGTCTGTTAATTACCATCGATTGACTGCCATCCCTTTTTGCAATACATATTGATAGGAAAATTGTTGTGTATATAGTTCCGCGTAGTCAGCGCGTACTCAACTTTCCCACTAGAGCGCGCCCCGCTAAGCACAACAGCGCAGGCGCAGCGCTCGTCCGTCTCCGCACTACGAGATGGCGCTGCCTTAGATACGGACCAAATTCTGCCTCCGCCGATCCGCGTGTTAATATGTAACACAGCCAATGGGATTGCTGCTAACGTAGAACCTTTTCTCCTCGCGGATCACACTCGCGCAGTGATACATGAATGCGCGAGGTATTATAATGAGTGTACAGACATCCGATTAGTCAGTCTGCATTTGTCTGCACCAGTCTGTACCAGTCTGCATTAGTTGGTACGAGTTCTACAGTTGTCTGTACCAGTCTATAGTCAAGTTTCAGTCTGCGCCTAATAAGATTGCCATATTCCTGTACATAGCCATGGAGTTAAATGTATATATGTGAGAATAAGATTAATGTACCAATACCAAAGGAACTTCAGATTGTCAATTGTAAATAGCGTCCAGAACCAAGTTAAGTAATTTTTATGCTTGTTGTTATTTTAATAAATGTGTGTGAAAATTAATCAAGTTCTGTTTAAAGTTGGTCACCGTCAATCTGCTACTCTAAGCGTGCAAGTGGCATTTCTATCGTCTGACCTAACGGCAGAAGATAAACACGCCACCAAAAGACCACGAGACATATTGCTGACACTCGCCTACTTCGTTAGAGTGACAAATCAAATAATCTGATGGTGTGTGTACCGAAGGTCTTACAGTATGGACACCACACAAATGTTCTCTTAACTGTCGATTTACGTTAGGTGCCATCTTCACCTTCTCATTGCGATTTGTAGAGGTCTCATATAAGGTGCGAATCTGACCATTTATTCTTCCACCTTACAAATGTAAGCCCAGGACGGCTTGACATGAATGGCAACAAAATTGGACGTAGAATATCTTTGACATACTGCTGTGCTGTAAGGGTGCCACACATGGCAACCAAATGGGTCCTCCCATGAAATGAATGGCACTCCAGACCACCACCCCTGACTGTCGACTCGTACGGCGGGTGAAAGTCAGCTTGGTATTCCACCGCTATCAGCCACGTGGTCTGGTGCGTGTTGTCACGGTCCGAACGGCTCCACCCGGCGGAGGTTCGAGTCCTCCAAATGGTTCAAATGGCTCTGAGCACTATGGGACTTAACATATATGGTCATCAGTCCCCTAGAACTCTAGTCTCTAGAGGAACGGAGGGTTCCAAATGATTGGAAAAGAGCACAGGTAGTCCCAGTCTTCAAGAAGGGTCGTCGAGCAGATGCGCAAAACTATAGACCTATATCTCTGACGTCGATCTGTTGTAGAATTTTAGAACATGTTTTTTGCTCAAGTATCATGTCGTTTTTGGAAACCCAGAATCTACTATGTAGGAATCAACATGGATTCCGGAAACAGCGATCGTGTGAGACCAACTCGCTTTATTTGTTCATGAGACCCAGAAAATATTAGATACAGGCTCCCAGGTAGATGCTATTTTTCTTGACTTCCGGAAGGCGTTCGATACAGTTCCGCACTGTCGCCTGATAAACAAAGTAAGAGCCTACGGAATATCAGACCAGCTGTGTGGCTGGATTGAAGAGTTTTTAGCAAACAGAACACAGCATGTTGTTACCAATGGAGATACGTCTACAGACGTTAAAGTAACCTCTGGCGTGCCACAGGGGAGTGTTATGGGACCATTGCTTTTCACAATATATATAAATGACCTAGTAGATAGTGTCGGAAGTTCCATGCGGCTTTTCGCGGATGATGCTGTAGTATACAGAGAAGTTGCAGCATTAGAAAATTGTAGCGAAATGTAGGAAGATCTGAAGCGGATAGGCACTTGGTGCAGGGAGTGGCAAATGACCCTTAACATAGACAAATGTAATGTATTGCGAATACATAGAAAGAAGGATCCTTTATTGTATGATTATATGATAGCGGAACAAACACTGGTAGCAGTTACTTCTGTAAAATATCTGGGAGTATGCGTGCGGAACGATTTGAAGTGGAATGATCATATAAAATTAATTGTTGGTATGGCGGGTACCAGGTTGAGATTCATTGGGAGAGTGCTTAGAAAATGTAGTCCATCAACAAAGGAGGTGGCTTACAAAACACTCGTTCGACCTATACTTGAGTATTGCTCATCAGTGTGGGATCTGTACCAGATAGGTTTGACGGACGAGATAGAGAAGATCCAAAGAAGAGCGGCGCGTTTCGTCACAGGGTTATTTGGTAAGCGTGATAGCGTTACGGAGATGTTTAATAAACTCAAGTGGCAGACTCTGCCAGAGAGGCGCTCTGCATCGCGGTGTAGCTTGCTCGCCAGGTTTCGAGAGGGTGCGTTTCTGGCTGAGGTATCGAATATATTGCTTCCCCCTACTTATACCTCCAGAGGAGATCACGAATGTAAAATTAGAGATATTAGAGCGCGCACGGAGGCTTTCAGACAGTCGTTCTTCCCGCGAACCATACGCAACTGGAACAGGAAAGAGAGGTAATGACAGTGGCACGTTAAGTGCCCTCCGCCACACACCGTTGGGTGGCTTGCGGAGTATAAATGTAGATGTAGATGTAGAACTACTTAAACCTAACTAACCTAAGGATGTCACACAACACCCAGTCATCACGAGGCAGAGAAAATCCCTGACCCCGCCGGGAATCGAACCCGAGAACCCGGGCGTGGGAAGCGAGAACGCTACCGCACGACCACGAGCTGCGGACTCGAGTCCTCCCTCGGGCATGGGTGTGTGTCGTCCTTACCATAGGTTAGTTTAAGTTAGATTAAGTAGTGTGTAAGCTTAGGGACCGGACCGATGACCTCAGCAGTTTGGTGCCATAAGACCTTACCACAAATTTTCAATTTCCCACCGCTATCTGGGCCTGGAGTCTCATTGACTGTAGTAGAATTCTCCTCAGTGACGAGACCTCCTTCCAACTGAGACCCGATGACCAGTAGAGACGTGTCTGAACAGCGGTTGGATAGCAACCTGGCTGTCATCCGCCATACGGCCTGACAACCAGCAGTCATCGTCTGGGTTCCCCATTCCTTTCATAACAGGACAGCTTTGGTTGTCATCCACGGCACTGTTACAGCACAGCGGTACCTCGACAATATACACAATGTGATCAAAAGTATCCGGACACCCCTCAAAACATACCTTTTTCATATTAGGTGCGATGTGCTCCACCTACTGCCAGGTATTCCATATCAGCGACCTCAGTAGTCATTAGACATCGTGAGAGAGCAGAATGGGGCGCTCCACGGAACTCACGGACTTCGAACGTGGTCAGGTGATTGGGTGTCACTTGTGCCATTCGTCTGTACGCGAGATTTCCACACTCTTAAACATCCCTAGGTCAACTGTTTCCGATGTGATAGTGAAGTGCAAACGTGAAGGGACACGTACAGCACAAAAGCGTACAGGCCGACCTCGTCTGTTGACTGACACAGACTGCCGACAGCTGAAGAGGGTCGTATTAGGAAATAGGCAGACATCCAGCCAGACTATCAAACAGGAATTCCAAACTGCATCAGGATCCACTGGAAGTACTATGACAGTTAGGCGGGAGGTGAGAAAATTTGGGTTTCACGGTCGAGCGGCTGCTCATAAGCCACACATCACGCCGGTAAATGCCAAACGACGCCTCGCTTGGTGTAAGGAGCGTAAACATTGGACGATTGAACAGTGGGAAAATGTTGTGTGGAATGACGTGGCGATCAGATGGCAGGGTGTGGATATGGCGAATGGCTGGAGAGCGTTATCTGCCAGCGTGTGTAGTGTCAACAGTAAAGTTCTGAGGCGATTGTGTTGTGGTGTGGTCGTGCTTTTCATGAAGGGTACTTGCACCCCTTGTTGTCTATCGTCGCACTATCACAGCATAGGTATTTATCACTTTCTTGCTTCCCACTGTTGATGAGCAATTCGGGGATGCCGATTGCAACTTTCAACACGATCGAGCACCTGTTCATAATGTACGGCCTGTGGCGTAGTGGTTACACGGCAGTAGGAGTGGCCTTCACAGAGTCCTGACCTGAATCCTATAGAACACCTTTGGGATGTTTTGGAACGCCGATTTCGTGTCACACCTCACCGACCGACATCGATACCTCTCCTCAGTGCAGCACTCCGTACGAATGGGCTGCCATTCCCCAAGAAACCTTCCAGTACCCGATTGAACGTATGCCTGCGAGAGTGGAGGCTGTCATCGAGGCTGAGTGTGGGCCAACACCAAACTGAATTCCAGGATTACGGATGCAGGGCGGCAGAAACTTGTAAGTCATTTCCAGCCAAGGGTCCGGATACTTTTGATGACATAGTGTAACACCTCTCGTTTTGTTGCCTTTCGTTTCATGCCATACCGAGCTTACTCTTCAGCAAGATAATGCCCGCCCGCTCACTAGGATACTGTCCGCTACTTATCTTCATTCTTGTCAAACCATACGTTGGTAAGCGAGGTCGCCGAATCTCTCTGCATTTGAAAAAGTTTGTAGCATTAAGGGCAGTACCCTCCAACCACTCGGTATTTTGACAGTCTAACGCGCCGATTGGACAGGATATGGTACGATATCCCTCAGGAGGACTTCCAATAGCTCTGTCAATGCCAAGCCGAATAACTGCTTCCATAAGCGACAGACGTGGACAAACGCGTTTATTGGCTTACTCAGTTTGTGATGCTCTTTGTCTTGAATAAATCATCAAATATTTCTGAAATTGTTTCAATTTGTTTGTATGTACACGAACATCACATCTACCAATTTCCGCCTCGTTCGGATAACTCCTTCGCGGTGAATCTTTTTTCCCCCTTAAAATGTGTCTTCATCAGTGCGGTTACGTTAGCATTGTACTTTCGACTCACTTGATGAGGTTCTATCTTACAAGCAGAGGACGCCTACTCGTCATCGCCGAATTCGTCCAAATTCATGGTACATGTAGGGCGTGGTGAGACAAGAAAGTGCCCCAAATGGGATCTTAAGATGGTCAAGCGTTTAGGAAATAAAAGGACTTTTGATACATATCTATCACCATGTGCACCTGTGACAGTGTGTTTAGGAAGCGGTGTTTGGCTCAGCAGTAAGGGAACGGATTCGTTTTGAAAGCGTTGCGGGTTCGACTCCACCCAGCTGCAAATATCTTCGTGCTCTGTGATCTGAGGCTTTCCCGGCGAATGTGCTGTATCCGAGGTTCTCGGGTGTCCAGCCGGGATCGTCGAAGTTCCAAGATATTTCGGCGATTAACCGTTCCGCCATCATCAGGTGGTGTTGATGGAATGATCTGTCTGCTTAATAATAATAATAAAGGATGGGGCCCCTCCACGCCCACACCAACGTGGTGACCAAACCAAAAGTTGTACTGTCACCTCCGTGTAACATGTTAGTTTTTGAGTCAGGCGTCACAGGATGCGGGCTGTGATGTTGTCCATGCGTCTGGGTAAGATTACTCATTAACATGGTCCATCAGGAGATAGAAGTGGTCGAAAACGATTGGGTTGTAAGGGCAGAGGAAAAAAAGTGCCAAGGCAAGCGCCAAGGGAAAAAAACCACTGCGACAGTAGGACGGGTAGTAAAGGCAGCAGCGGCTTGCTATCTGCGACAGTGCATGCAAGGTGTGGTTGTGTTAGTTCGAGGTATCGTGCATCGTTACCTTACGTCGTTGTTGGAGCTTGTTGCGGCGCTTGCTGCAGTTGCTGCGTCCCTGTAACAGTTCAAGGTCGTTGTACATTAGTGGGCGATCGGTCATAGGTCGGCTCACAGACAGTGTAGGGTGTGTGTGTGGCTGGTTTGCGTGCTGTGTACAGTACGGTTTCCCTGCGGTTGGCTGTTTTTCGGCTGGTCGAGCATCTGGTTCAAATGGTTCAAATGGCTCTGAGCACTATGGGACTCAACATCTTAGGTCATAAGTCCCCTAGAACTTAGAACTACTTAAACCTAACTAACCTAAGGACATCACACACGCCCCTGCCCGAGGCAGGATTCGAACCTGCGACCGTAGCAGTCCCGCGGTTCCGGACTACAGCGCCAGAACCGCTAGACCACCGTGGCCGGCCGAGCATCTGGGGTTACCAGTAGTAGCTGTGTTGCAGGGGCTCGCCGGTACTGTCGTGTTAGCGTGCTATGGACCACAGATGTTGAGTTCCTAGCCAGTAGTGTGTTTGATCTGTTATGTTTCCATCTATGGTTGTGGTCGTAGTTACCCAGAGAAAGGATAAACGGGTTGCGCGAGTGTCTCGTGTTATTGTACAGTCGTGTGGAGAGCGTGGTGTCACCGCCAGACACCACACTTGCTAGGTGGTAGCTTTAAATCGGCCGCGGTCCATTTAGTACATGTCGGACCCGCGTGTCGCCACTATCAGTGATTGCAGACCGAGCGCCACCACACGGCAGGTCTCGAGATACGGACTAGCACTCGCCCCAGTTGTACGGACGACGTAGCTAGCGACTATACTGACGAAGCCTCGCTCCTTTGCCGAGCAGATAGTTACAATAGCCTTCAGCTAAGTCAATGGCTACGACCTAGCAAGGCGCCATTAGTAACATTGCATGTATCTAAAGAGTCTCACTTGTATCGCCACAATCTCCAGATGTACCAAAAGGATGGATTAAAGTTAAGTATTACAGAAGCTACGTACTTTTCTTTATAGCATTCATTACGTACCCTGTTTCAGACCTCACGCCATCCTGCTTTAGCTTAGCGCGTGCCTTTCGGCTTCCTCTCATTGTGTCTAGGCTGTCTTGTCTAGACACAACAGAGAGTTTTTGGTATACCTGCAAGATGGTACCTAGCCGGTATTCCCGGTGAAGGTCCGCGATGCGTGTGTATCGTGGAGCATTGCTTATGATTTTGAGTACTCTGTTCTGTGTGAGCTGCAGACGGCGCAGGCGAGTTGGCGCAGCGTATCCCCAGACAGGGGCTGCGTACGTCATCAGGGGTCGGGTAAGTGTCATGTACGTGGGCCTTTTAAATAGAGGTGGAGCCCCTCCACGCCCACACCGGCATGATGGCCAACACAAAAGGTCTACTGCCATCTCTGCATAAGGGTTAGTATTCACTAAAGGGAGGTGTCGCAGGATGTGGGTACTGCGATGTTTGCGTACGTCTGGTTAGGATTAACCATTAATACGCGCTCATCTGGAGATAGATTGGTCGAAATCTGACGAAGGGTAGCGGTTTGAAGGGCAGAGGAAAAAAAGTGCCAAGGCAAGAGCCAAGGGAAAAAAAACCTCTGCGAAAGTTAGGTCGGGCGGCAATAGCAGTAGCGGTTGTCTTGCTGCCTGCGATAGGTTGTGCAAGGATAGGCTTTGTTAGTGGTGGGTCTCATGCATGTCGATACCTTGACGTTGTGCGTTTGTGCTGCTCGGCGGCTGGCGCTGGGTGCTGGTACAGAGTCCTCGTTCAGCGTCAGCAACAGTTAGGTTTATTATCGATCATGTGTCCGATAGGTCATATACCGGAAGCACAGTGTGAGGGAATGTTGGCGGTTTGTGCGTCTGTGGGCGAGCTCGTCGGTGTCCCTACTGTGGCCTGTTGGTTGGCTCTAATAGCAGCTGGTAGTTGCCAGTCAATGTTGCTGATATGCAGGGGCTTGCCGACGTTTGTCTCTTGTTTGCGTGTGTTAGTTTACCATAGGTGGTTATGCCCTAGCTAGCAGTGTCTTTGGCCGCTTGTGCTTCCACCTGTGGTTGTGATAAGTACGTGGACCTAGACACCCTCCTGTTCAGTGTGCTACGCCTGTTGAGCATAGGGTAGAGTTGTTTGAGCCTCGCGTTAGCTTTGTTCGTCACGTGTTGTATGTGGTCCCCCCCCTGAGTAGTTTCCTGTCCAGCCAGACACCGAGGTATTTGACCTTCTCGCGGAAACATATTAGGCGTGTGTGTAGTGTTATTGGGTTGCAGTGCTGATGTTTGCGCAGTTGCTTCGGTCTTCCAGTGAGCAGAACGGCCTCGCACTTGTCGACGTTTACTCTAACACGCCATTTCTGATCTGTCTGCGCTGTGTCCGTGGTATTTATGTCCGCGGGGTCCTGAGTCGTACCCCGGAGCGGACGGCCGGCGGGGCGCCGCGTTGTGGGAGGGGTGCCACGCCCGCTGGTAGGCGCAGCCCATCTCCCTCCCTCCGCCGTGGCGGAAGGATCTCGCGACCGCTCGCGCCGTACCTCCTTCATGGTGTTTAATAATGGTTTCCAGGCCTTGCTAAGTTGAAACCTGGTGTCCCTGTTGATGAGGTTATCTGTTACGCGAATTTCTATGACCTCCTTGTAGATACTGTCCCAGTAGGCACTTGTGGCCGTCAGGATTTTTGTCTCTTCGAATTTCGCTGTGTGTCCGGTTTCAATGCAGTGTTCTGCTAGGGCCGAATGGCTGGGATCGCGTAAGCGGCTGTGACGTTCGTGTTCCTTGCATCGGTCCTCGACCGTGCGAACTGTTTGGCCGATGTAGGATTTGCCACAGCCGCACGGGATTTTGTATACGCCCGCTTTCTTAAGGCCTACGTCATCTTTTGCCGTTCCTAGTAGGTCACAAATCTTTGCTGGTGGTCGGAAGACTGTGTCGTCTTAACAGTCTCCCTATTTTTGACGACACGTTGCCAGAAAACGGCAGAAACGCCCGAGCTTGCTTCTCTTCTCCGCGTTGTTCTTCATCTCGGTACTTGGTGCACTTCTGTTGTCGGAAGGCCCTTCGGATTTGGCGGTTGCCATACCCATTCTTGCGGAACACGGTCTCCAAGTGTTTGAGTTCCGTTGGCAAGTTCTGTTCATCAGAGATCGAGTGTGCTCTATGTACCAAGGTGTTGAGCATTCCATTAAGGGGAGCCGGAGGTGGTCAAATCCAAAAAATTACGATTTTTTTTTTTGCTGCCGAAATTAATTGGAACATTCCTCTTTAATGTAAACTTTGAATTATTGTTCTACTCGCCCTAGAAGTGGAGTTATTACCATTTTCCCCCACGCCTGCAGAGGAAATGGGCGGCCGCTGGATGCATCTAACACCCCCTCGTGACTTCCTGGCGAACTGCTTGGGATTTTCTCGGCCTGTTACGCATACAGCGCCTTATGTTACGCATACAGCGAGTGTGCAAGGGTTGGCTACATTGTTTTCTGTGACAAATGAATCGCTAAGAGGGATTTGGTAGTGGCATTAGATGGTTCCTGGCAAAAGAGGGGTCATAAATCCCTGAATGGGATTGTAACTTCTACTTGTGGTGATAGTGCAAAAGTGATAGACGTTGCAATATTATCAAAACATTTTAGGTGCAAAAATAAAGTCAAACGAGAGCACAGTGGAACTTGTGAGGCAAATTTTAGTGGATCAAGTGGAGCAATGGAAGTGAATGGATTGAAACTAATTTTTGAACATTCAGTTCCCAGATACAACGTTAGGTACAAATACTACCTTGGGGATGGTGACTCCAAAGCTTTCAAGACTATAGAGGAACTGAAACCATATGGAAATGAATTTGTAGTTGAAAAGTTGGAATGCATTGGGCATGTGCAAAAGCGTACGGGTGCACGGCTTCGAAGGCTCAAACAAACTTTGGGTTCGAGTAAGCTCAGTGATGGAAAGACAATAGGAGGGAGAGGCAGGCTTACTGATGAGGTGATTGAACGTCTACAGAGATACTATGGGTATGCTATAAGGCAAAATACTAGCAATGCTAGTGACATGCGAAAAGCAGTGTGGGCATTGTTCCTTCACACTGCCTCTTCCAATGAATACCCTCAACACAGCCTGTGCCCAAAAAATTCCTGGTGCAAATATAATGCAAAAAAGGACTACGGTCACAAACATGGTTTGCCAGCAGCTGTGATAAATGCAATAGAACCAATTTTTCACGACTTAGCACAGCCAGAATTATTACACAAATGTCTACACGGAAAGACGCAGAATCCTAATGAGAGCGTAAACAATCTGATTTGGAAAGTGATTCCCAAAAGGGTGTTTGTAAGCATAAAAACACTGCACTTTGGCATTTATGATGCAATAGCAACCTACACCCGAGGGAACAGTGTGAAGTGTGAAGTTCTGAAGGCATTAGGATTTACAGCTGGGGTGAAGACTGTACGAGCACTAAGAAATATTGACAGAGAAAGGATAAGAGGAGCAGAAAGAAGAGAAAGGCATATCAAGTATGATGGAACAACAGACCAGAAAAGAAGACAGAAGAGGAAGCTTTTGGAAGATGAAGAAGAAGACCCCGATAATCCATCCTATAGTGCAGGAATGTATTGAGAAACTTTGATAGCCATTTCCCGTAAATTAGAATTTTTCGAATATAAGGAACATTTAGTCAAAATCCGCTCAAGCTAGAGAGATGAAATTTTTATACAGCACTCCTAGTTGTCAAACTTACATTGTAACACAGCCATTTGGCAATATGTTCAGTAGTTTCATTTCAGTTTAATTATAAAGCAATTATTTGTAAAAAAAATTTGGGTCATTAATTAAAAAAATAATTGGAAGGAAACTAGAAAAGATACTCCAAAATCCCTCTGTCATAACTGCAATACTAAACCACTCTATATGTAAAAAATTCAAATTTTTCTATTTGGTAGTTTATTCATAAATGTTGCTCAAACTTAGTGATTTTAACATGGGCAGCATAGGCACCTCCGGCTCCCCTTATAAGCTGCGCTGGATGGTGGCAGCTGGAGGCATGTAGGTAAAGGTCAGTGTGCGTGGGCTTGCGGTACACACTGTGACCCAGTGAGCCATCAGACCTACGTTCCACTAGGACATCAAGAAAGGATAGTTTTCCATCTTTCTCAGTCTCCATGGTTGCGGAGTAATCATGTAGATGCAGCAGAGGGGTTGAGAGTGTTGGGAATCGTAAGAAATTCTCGGTTTGTTTTTTCTTGATAACACGCAAACGATAGCGTGTCACGGAGAATAGTAATAGGGTGTGATACGTGGGACATCTACGAGTGAGGTGGTTTCAAGAAGCCGAGCCCCCACCCCTCTCGCGACTTCTACTTTTTCGTATCGGCACTTCCAGTAGCAAGTCGGCGGCGTAGTTCTCTCTCAAAGAGCAGGCATCAGTTCACGGTCGGAAATTAGCGTCGACAGGGTGGGCAGAGCAAGCGGCCGTAACACGCCGGAGCTGGAGCGCTACATTGGCGTCACGCTCCGGCGCCCCTGGCCGGTTACGTGTGGCTAACTTAACGCACGCGCCGGTTTCTGCGACCTTTTTCTACCTGTCGTCGAGCGGAGGCTGCGACCGGCTCGCAAACGCCGACTCACTGCTAACTGTTATTGCCCGCCAGCCGACAAAAAGACGACCGCCGCTGCGCTAACCGGCTGTTTATGGCGCGTCGATACGCGCTGCCACGGGGCGCACTCGTTCCGGGCGAGGCATTATGAGCTACATGCACGCGCTTTAACCTCACCCACGTGTGCTGTGACGTCATCGTGAACGCGCAGTCTCCGCACTAGGGCTACTGATCTACACTTCTGGCCATCAAAACTGCTACATCAAGAAGAAATGCAGATGATAAACGGGTATTCATTGGACAAATATATTGTAGTAGAACTGAGTGATTACATTTTCACGCAATTTGGGTGCATAGATCCTGAGAAATCAGTACCCAGAACAACCACCTCTGGCCGTAATAAACGCCCTGATACGAGCTGCTCATGCAGCTTCAACACGATACCAAAGTTCATCAACAGTAGTGACTGGCGTATTGTGACGAGCCAGTTGCTCGGCCACCATTGACCACACGTTTTCAGTTGGTGAGAGATTTAGAGAATGTGCTGGCCAGGGCAGCAGTCGAACATTTTCTGTATCCAGAAAGGCCCGTACAGGATCTGCAACATGCGGTAGCGCATTATCCTGAATGAGATTTTCACTCTGCAGCAGAGTGTGCGCTGATATGAAACTTCCTGGCAGATCAAAACTGTGTGCGCGACCGAGACTCGAACTCGGGACCTTTGCCTTTCGCGGGCAAGTGCTCTACCAACTGAGCTACCGAAGCACGACTCACGCCCGGTACTCACAGCTTTACTTCTGCCTGTACCTCGTCTCCTACCTTCCAAACTTTACAGAAGCTCTCCTGCGAACCTTGCAGAACTAGCACTCCTGGAAGAAAGGGTATTGCAGAGACATGACTTAGTTTCATATCAGCGCACACTCCGCTGCAGGGTGAAAATCTCATTCTGGAAACATCCCCCCAGGCTGTGGCTAAGCCATGTCTCCGGAAGATCCTTTCTTTCAGGAGTACTAGTTCTACAAGGTTCGCAGGAGAGCTTCTGTAAAGTTTGGAAGGTAGGAGACGAGGTACAGGCAGAAGTAAAGCTGTGAGTACCGGGCGTGAGTCGTGCTTCGGTAGCTCAGTTGGTAGAGCACTTGCCCGCTAAAGGCAAAGGTCCCGAGTTCGAGTCTCGGTCGGGCACACAGTTTTAATCTGCCAGGAAGTTTCATAACAGCGCATTATCCTGCTGAAATGTAGGGTTTTCCAGGGATCGAATGAAGGGTTGAGCCACGGGTCGTAACACAGCTCAAGTGCAACCTTCACTGTCCAAAGTGCCTTCAATGCGAACAAGAGGTAACCGATGGCACCGCATACCATCACGCCGCGTGATACGCCAGTACGGCGATGACAAAGACACGCTTCCAATGTGCGTTCACCGCGATGTCGCCAAACACGGATGCGACCATCATGATGCTGTAAATGGAACCTGCATTCATCCGAAAGAATGACGTTTTGCCATTCGTGCACCCAGGTTCGTCGTCGAGCGCACCATTGCAGGCGCTCCTGTCTGTGATTCAGCGTCAAGAGTAACCGCAGCCACGGTCTACGAGCTGATAGTCCGTGGTACTACAAACGTCGTCGAACTGTTCTTGGAGATGGTTGTCGTCTTGCAAACGTACCCATCTGTTGACTCAGGGATCGAGACGTGGCTCCACGATCCGTTCCAGCCATGCGGATAAGATGCCTGTCATCTCGACTGCTAGTGGTACGGCGTTCCGTATTACCCCCCTGAACCCACCGATTCCATATTCTGCTAACAGTCATTGGATCCCGACCAACGATAGCAGTAATGTCGCGATACGATAAACCGCAATCGTGATAGGCTACAATCCGACCTTTATCAAAGTCGCAAACGTGATAATACGCATTTCTCCTTCTTACACGAGGCATCACAACAACGTTTCACCAGACAACGCCGGTCAACTGCTGTTTGTGTATGAGAAATCGGTTGGAAACTTTCCTCATGTGAGCCAACCTTGTGTGAATGCTCTGAAAAGCTAATGATTTGCATATCACAGCATCTTCTTCCTGTCGATTAAATTTCGCGTCTGTAGCATGTCATCTTAGTGGTGTAGTAATTTTAGTGGCCAGTAGTGTACTTTCGATACTTTTCCAAAACTATGTCGATATACACTGAAGCACCAAAGAAACAGGCATAGGCATGCGTATTCAAATACAGAGATATGTAAACAGGCGGTTACGGTGCTGCGGTCAGCAATGACTATATAAGACCAGAAGTGTCTGCCACAGTTGATAAGATCAGTTACTCCTGCTACAGTGGCAGGTTATCAAGATTTAAGTGCGTTTCAAAGTGGTGTTTTAGTTGGCGCACGAGCGATGGGACACAGCATCTCTGATATAGCGATGAAGTGGGGATTTTCCCGTACGACCGTTTCACAAGTGTACCGTGAATATCAGAAATGCAGTGAAACATCAGGTCTCCGACGTCGCTATCGCGCAGTGACGGTATTGACTGGTTTTTTTACCACTGGTGTACTTTACATACGACCAGAATCTCTTTGGCTTTTCTACCATATTTGAGGCAATGTTTCACTGTTGAAACTATTAAAAGCAACTCGCATTGTAACACAGCGAGACACTGTTGACCGATAACCGTGTTTCCGTCAAAGAAGAATGCGCCGTAAACAGATGATGGATATATCGCACAAAACACATTCACTTTGGGCGAACCTCGTACATGTTCAGTGGCTGCACGTGAGTTCTGCAGGCCCCAAATTCGAACATTGTGTTTGTTTACGTGGCCACTATCATGGAAAGTCGCTTCATCACTGAACACGATGCGTTGTGCGAAAGTGTTATCATTGTCAATCTCGTTTCGAAATGCCACACGTTCGCGTTTGCCATCAGGACGCTGAGCTTGTAACAGCTGTAAATTGTACGGCTTCGTAACCAACCGACGTCTCAAAAGAACGCCAAATTGTTATTGCAGGCAGTCGTAACTCCCGACTGGGACTACGAGTTGACTTTGAAGGACTACGTCGGAAACCAGTTCGAATTCGTGCAACATTTTCTTCAGGAACACGAGGGCGGCCAGGACTCTTTCCTTTAATACAGATGCTGTACCTAGAAACTGTCGGTACCGTCTGCGAATGTTCCACCCATTCGGAGGATCAATCTGGTACCTCAGCCTAAAACGTCTTTGCACTGTAATCACGGAATTGCGCTTCGCAAATTCGAGAACACAAAATGATTTCTACTGCGGAGTAGCCATTTTAAACATATGACGGTTACCAAGCAAAATAACTGATATCTAGCGGCTATTAAGATAAACCAGTTTTCAAGAAAGGTTGTCGAGCAGATGCGCAAAACTATAGACCTATATCTCTGACGTCGATCTGTTGTAGAATTTTAGAACATGTTTTTTCCTCGAGTATCATGTCGTTTTTGGAAACCCAGAATCTACTATGTACGAATCAACATGGATTCCGGAAACAGCGATCGTGTGAGACCAAACTCGTTTTATTTGTTCGTGAGACCCAGAAAATATTAGATACAGGCCCCCAGGTAGATGCCATTTTCCTTGACTTCCGGAAGGCGTTCGATACAGTTCCGCACTGTCGCCTGATAAACAAAGTAAGAGCCTACGGAATAACAGACCAGCTGTGTGGCTGGATTGAAGAGTTTTTAGCAAACAGAACACAGCATGTTGTTCTCAATGGAGAGACGTCTACAGACGTTAAAGTAACCTCTGGCGTGCCACAGGGGAGTGTTATGGGAGCATTGCTTTTCACAATACATATAAATGACCCAGTAGATAGCGTCGGAAGTTCCATGCGGCTTTTCGCGGATGATGCTGTAGTATACAGAGAAGTTGCAGCATTAGAAAATTGCAGGAAATGCAGGAAGATCTGCAGCAGATAGGCACTTGCTGCAGGGAGTGGCAACTGACCCTTAACATAGACAAATGTAATGTATTGCGAATACATAGAAAGAAGGATCATCCTTTATTGTACGATTATATGATAGCGGAACAAACACTGGTAGCAGTTACTTCTGTAAAATATCTGGGAGTATGCGTGCGGAACGATTTGAAGTGGAATGATCATATAAAATTAATTGTTGGTAAGGCGGGTACCAGGTTGAGATTCATTGGGAGAGTCCTTAGAAAATGTAGTCCACCAACAAAGGAGGTGGCTTACAAAACACTAGTTCGACCTATACTCGAGTATTGCTCATCAGTGTGGGATCCGTACCAGATCGGGTTGACGGAGGAGGTAGAGAACATGCAAAGAAGAGCGGCGCGTTTCGTCACAAGGTTATTTGGTAAGCGTGATAGCGTTACGGAGATGTTTAGCAAACTCGAGTGGCAGACTCTGCAAGAGAGGCGCTCTGCATCGCGGTGTAGCTTGCTGTCCAGGTTTCGAGAGGATGCGTTTCTGGATGAGGTATCGAATATATTTCTTCCCGCTACTACCGGCCGGAGTGGCTGAGCGGTTCTAGGCGCTACAGTCTGGAACCGCGAGACCGCTACGGTCGCAGGTACGAATGCTGCCTCGGGCATGGATGTGTGTGATGTCCTTAGGTTAGTTAGGTTTAAGTAGTTCTAAGTTCTAGGGGACTGATGACCTGAGAAGTTAAGTGCCATAGTGCTCAGAGCCATTTCAACCATTTGAACCTTCCCCCTGCTTATACCTCCAGAGGAGATCACGAATGTAAAATTAGAGAGATTCGAACGCGCACGGAGGCTTTCATGCAGTCGTTCTTCCCGAGAACCATACAGGACTGGAACAGGAAAGGGAGGTAATGACAGTGGCACGTAAAGTGCCCTCCGCCACACACCGTTGGCTTGCTGACTATAAATATAGATGTAGATTGTGTATTCGTTTCTCCAATAGCCGAGCCGAGGCGGAGCGATCGATAGTTCGGACAACTGAATATTTTGTAATCCGTATATTCTTTTTGAAACACCCTGTATTACTCCAGGCGACAATGAGCGACGCGCCATAGAGTACGACATAAAGTCACGACTGTCAGTGACCTAGGCTAAACTTGCCACACCATGTTATGCCGCGGGCATCATGTGCCGTCACGTGTTACCACCCATTCGACAGTACAGTGGTGGCATTTTGCAATAGTACAATGCTGCTCCATTCATGGTATATCCCTCTAAGAACTGTGTGCGTGATTTTGTGGTACTCCAGTGGCCAGGAACATCACGACGTGTTCCTCCAATAGAATGTGCGTTGGAGCACCTCTGTCTCAGTACCAGTATCCAGCATCAGCTAAAAGAACTGTGGACCAGCTCGCCTCAGGAGAGGGTACAGCAGCTTTCTGGCACCATTACCAGTCGATTCCGTGGACGCACGTCTTGATAGAAATAAATTATGTATATAATAAGATTAAAACTACATGGGACATACGCCTTCCTGAATGGGTTGAAAATAAATAAATCGCCAGGTCCTGATGGGATTCCAATTTGGTTCTACAGAAAGTACTCTACTGCATTGGCTCCTAACTTAGCTTGCATTTATCGCGGACCTCTAGCCCAACGTAAAGTCCCGAGCGACTGGAAAAAGCGCAGGTGACGCCTGTATATAAGAAGAGTAAGAGGACGGATCTTCAAAATTAAAGACCAATATCCTTAACATCGGTTTGTTGCAGGATTCTCGAACATATTCTCAGTTCGAATATAATGAATTTCCTTGAGACAGAGAAATTGCTCTCCATGCATCAGGACGGCTTTAGAAAGCATCGCTCCTGCGAAACGCAACTCGCCCTTTTTTCACATGATATCTTGCGAACCATGGATGAAGGGTATCAGACGGATGCCATATTCCTTGACTTCTGGAAAGCGTTTGACTCGGTGCCCCACTGCAGACTCCTAACTAAGGTACGAGCATATGGGATTGATTCCCATGTATGTGAGTGGCTCGAAGACTTCTTAAGTAATAGAACCCAGTACGTTGTTCTCGATGGTGAGTGTTCATCGGAGGTGAGGGTATCATCTGGAGTGCCCCAGGGAAGTGTGGTAGGTCCGCTGTTGTTTTCTATCTACGTAAATGATCTTTTGGATAGGGTAGATAGCAATGTGCGGCTGTTTGCTGATGATGCTGTGGTGTACGGGAAGGTGTCGTCGTTGAGTGACTGTAGGAGGATACAAGATGACTTGGACAGGATTTGTGATTGGTGTAAAGTATGGCAGCTAACTCTAAGTATAGGTAAATGTAAATTACTGCAGAAGAGTAGGAAAAAGAATCCTGTAATGTTTGAATACTCCATTAGTAGTGTAGCGCTTGACACAGTCACGTCTATTAAATATTTGGGCGTAACATTTCAGAGCGATATGAAGTGGGACAAGCATGTAATGGCAGTTGTGAGAAAGGCGGATAGTCGTCTTCGGTTCATTGGTAGAATTTTGGGAAGATGTGGTTCATATGTAAAGGAGACCGCTTATAAAACGCTAATACGACCTATTCTTGAGTACCGCTCGAGCGTTTGGGGTCCCTATTAGGTAGGACTGAGGGAGGACATAGAAGCAATTCAGAGGCGGGCTGCTAGATTTGTTACTGGTAGGTTTGATCATCACACGAGTGTTACAGGAATGCTTCAGGAACTCGGGTGGGAGTCTCTAGAGGAAAGGAGGCGTTCTTTTCGTGAATCGCTACTGAGGAAATTTAGAGAACCAGCATTTGAGGGTGACTGCAGTACAATTTTACTGCCGCCAAGTTGTATTTCGCAGAAAGATCACAAAGATAAGATAAGAGAGATTAGGGCTCGTACAGAGGCATATAGGCAGTCATTTTTCCCTCGTTCTGTTTGGGAGTGGTGGTACGAGGTACCCTCCGCCACGCACCGTATGGTGGATTGCGGAGTATGTATGTGGGTGCAGGTGTAGAAAATGACTTACAAGCTCGTGGCGTTCTCCATCGGTAATGCTGGAATTCAATATGGTGTTGGCCCACCCTTAGCTTAGCTTCCAGTCTCGCAGTCATACGTTCAATCAGGTGTAGGAATCTTTGTTAGGGAATGGCAGCCCATGCTGCACTGTATTGAGGAGAGGTATCGATGTCGGTCGGTGAGATGTTGCACGAAGTCGGCGTTCCAAAATGTCCCAAAGGTGTTCTATAGGATTCAGGTCAGGACTCCGTGCAGGCCAGTTCATCACAGGGATGTTATTGTCGTGTAACCACTCCTACACAGGCCGTGCATTTTGAACAGGTGCTCGATTGTGTTGAAAGATGCAATGGCAATCCCCGAATTGCTCATCAACAGTGGGAAGCAAGAGGGTGCTTAAAACATCAATGTAGGCCTGTGCTGTGATAGTGCCACACAAAACAACAAGGTGTGCAAGCCCCCTCCATGAAAAACAAGACCACACCATGAACACCACCGTCTCCCAATTTTACTGTTGGCACTACAAACTCTGGCAGATGACGTTCACCGGGCATTCGCCATACCTACACCCTGCTATCGGATCGCCACATTGTGTACCGTGAGTCGTCTCTCCACACACAGTTTTTCCACCAATCGCCCAATGTTTACGCTTCTTACACCGAGCGAGGTGTCGTTTACCATATACCGGCGTGATGTGTGGCTTATGAGCAGCCGCTCGACCGTGAAACTCAAATTTTCTCACCTCCCGCCTAACTGTCATAGTACTTCCAGTGGATCCTGATGCAGTTTGGAATTCCTGTTTGATAGTCTGGCTGGATGTCTGCCTATTTCCTAATACGACCCTCTTCAGCTGTCGGCAGTCTGTGTCAATCAACAGACGAGATCGGCCTGTACGCTTTTGTGCTGTACGTGTCCCTTCACGTTTGCACTTCACTATCACATCGGAAACAATGGACCTAGGGATTTTTAGGAGTGTGGAAATGTCGCGTACAGACGTATGACACAAGTGACACCCAATCACCTGACCATGTTGAAGTCCGTGAGTTCCGCAGAGCGCCCCATTCTGCTCTCTCACCATGTCTAATGGCTACTGAGGTCGCTGATATGGAGTACCTGGCAGTAGGTGGCAGCAGAATGCACGTTTTTGGGGGTGTCCGGATACTTTTGATCAAATAGTGTAGTCAGATGGCAGAGAGGACAGCCAGTCAGTCAGTGTACTAGATCCCATAACGAACTAAATGACAGTGTTGTGAATGATAATTCACAAGGTGCAAGTAGTTTTAACAATCACTTTCTAAACGTAGCAACAAATACACTGATCAGCCAGAAAATTATGACCACCTAACTAATAACCGGTGTGTCCACTTCTGGCACGGATAACAGCAGTGTTGGGCGTGCGGACATTTGCCACGATTTTACCTGCTCCGAAGGGTTGGGCCCCTTGTCTCCCCCTCCTCCTTATCGCTGTCGCGCAGTAAAGGTACTTACTCCGCTGGTTTACTTAACATAGGACCAGAATCTCTTTGGATTGTCCGCCACATTTATAGAGAGACTTTCGTTGTGGAAACTATCAAATGCATCTCGCATTGAAATCCGCACCAAATTTCGAGCCTCAGTAAAACTTCTCAAATCTTGGAGAGTTAGCGTTCGTCTAAATTATACGTGCCTTTTTCGGTGCTCCTGCAGCAGCTTTCTGCCGTTGTTTTGTGTACCATGAGGGACCAGTTCCGTCTCTTATTAATTTATTTGGTATGTACACTCCTGGAAATGGAAAAAAGAACACATTGACACCGGTGTGTCAGACCCACCATACTTGCTCCGGACACTGCGAGAGGGCTGTACCAGCAATGATCACACGCACGGCACAGCGGACACACCAGGAACCGCGGTGTTGGCCGTCGAATGGCGCTAGCTGCGCAGCATTTGTGCACCGCCGCCGTCAGTGTCAGCCAGTTTGCCGTGGCATACGGAGCTCCATCGCAGTCTTTAACACTGGTAGCATGCCGCGACAGCGTGGACGTGAACCGTATGTGCAGTTGACGGACTTTGAGCGAGGGCGTATAGTGGGCATGCGGAAGGCCGGGTGGACGTACCGCCGAATTGCTCAACACGTGGGGCGTGAGGTCTCCACAGTACATCGATGTTGTCGCCAGTGGTCGGCGGAAGGTGCACGTGCCCGTCGACCTGGGACCGGACCGCAGCGACGCACGGATGCACGCCAAGACCGTAGGATCCTACGCAGTGCCGTAGGGGACCGCACCGCCACTTCCCAGCAAATTAGGGACACTGTTGCTCCTGGGGTATCGGCGAGGACCATTCGCAACCGTCTCCATGAAGCTGGGCTACGGTCCCGCACACCGTTAGGCCGCCTTCCGCTCACGCCCCAACATCGTGCAGCCCGCCTCCAGTGGTGTCGCGACAGGCGTGAATGGAGGGACGAATGGAGACGTGTCGTCTTCAGCGATGAGAGTCGCTTCTGCCTTGGTGCCAATGATGGTCGTATGCGTGTTTGGCGCCGTGCAGGTGAGCGCCACAATCAGGACTGCATACGACAGAGGCACACAGGGCCAACACCAGGCATCATGGTGTGGGGAGCGATCTCCTACACTGGCCGTACACCACTGGTGATCGTCGAGGGGACACTGAATAGTGCACGGTACATCCAAACCGTCATCGAACCCATCGTTCTACCATTCCTAGACCGGCAAGGGAACTTGCTGTTCCAACAGGACAATGCACGTCCGCATGTATTCCGTGCCACCCAACTTGCTCTAGAAGGTGTAAGTCAACTACCCTGGCCAGCAAGATCTCCAGATCTGTCCCCCATTGAGCATGTTTGGGACTGGATGAAGCGTCGTCTCACGCGGTCTGCACGTCCAGCACGAACGCTGGTCCAACTGAGGCGCCAGGTGGAAATGGCATGGCAAGCCGTTCCACAGGACTACATCCAGCATCTCTACGATCGTCTCCATGGGAGAATAGCAGCCTGCATTGCTGCGAAAAGTGGATATACACTGTACTAGTGCCGACATTGTGCATGCTCTGTTGCCTGTGTCTATGTGCCTGTGGTTCTGCCAGTGTGATCATGTGATGTATCTGACCCCAAGAATGTGTCAATAAAGTTTCCCCTTCCTGGGACAATGAATTCACGGTGTTCTTATTTCAATTTCCAGGAGTGTATTTCTCGATTGCTGTTGACACTATTTCTTTGAACTGAAGCCACATATGATCTACACTTGCATAGTTTGGAACGATTGGAGACTGTCTCTTAGAAAGACGTCAAGCGAATTTTTAGCTGCTTTTATAAATAGATATTATTCGCATTTAGTTTTGGTGAATTTCTTTGTTACGGAAGTGCGCCTCGCTCGACTGTGGTTTCACTAATCCCTGTATCCGTCCTGATGCTCAGGAGTATTTGTGGCTAAGAGGTCAAGTGTGTTTTCGTAACCATTTACAATTTGAATGGCCTCGTGAATTAATTGTTCAAAATAATTTTTAAAAAAGCATTTAGAACAATTGCGGAAGTTGTTTTCTATCCACAATACGGTCTGAAAATGTATTTTTGTCAACATACGGACGGTAGATTGAAGTCAAGATCCATCTGCACAAACAGTTCGACGACGTTTGCAGCAGTATGGACTATCAGCTCGGAGACCGTGGCTGCGGTTACTCTTGACGCTGCATCACAGACAGGATCGCCTGCAATGGTGTACTCAACGAGGAACCTGAGTGCACGAATGGCAAAACGTCATTTTTTCGGATGAATCCAGGTTCTGTTTACAGCATCACGATGGTCGCATCCGTGTTTGGCGACATCGCGGCAAACGCACATTGGAAGCGTGTATTCGTCATCGCCATACTGGCGTATCACCTGGCGTAATGGTATGGGTTCACATGGCTCTGAGCACTATGGGACTTAACTGCAGAGGTCATCAGTCCCCTATAACATCCATGCCCGAGGGAGGATTCGAACCTGCGACCGTAGCGGTCGCGCGGATCCAGACTGAAGCGCCTAGAACCCTTTGGCCGCACCTGCCGGCGATGGTATGGGGTTGCATTGGTGACACATCTCGGTCACCACTTGTTCGTACTGACGGCACTCTGAACAGTGGACGTAACTTTTCAGATGTGTTACTACCCGTGGCACTACCCTTCATTCGATCCCTGTGAAACCCGACATTTCAGCAGGATAATGCACGACCGCATGTTGCAGGTCCTGTACCGGCCTTTCTGGATACAGAAAATGTTCGACTGCTGCCCTGGCCAGCACATTCTCCAGATCTATCACCAATTGAAAACGTCTGGTCAATAGTGGCCGAGCAACTGGCTCGTCACAATACGCCAGTCACTACTCTTGATGAACTGTGGTATCGTGTTGGAGCTGCATGGGCAGCTGTACCTGTACACGCCATCCAAGCTCAAGGCGGTTATTACGGCCAGAGGTGGTTGATCTGGGTACTGATTTCTCAGGATTTATGCACCTAGATTGCATGAAAATTTAATCACATGTCAGTTCTAGTATAATATATTTGTCCAATGAATACCCTTTTATCATCTGCATTCCTTCTTGGTGCAGCAATTTTAATGGCCAGTAGAGTAGATTCCCTTTTGTGTGATTCAGTTTAGTGTACCAGGTGGAGATTCCTTGGCGAGACAGCGAGGGGGTTGTGGGGGTGGGTAGGGAGGGAGATGGTCGGGACTTGACACGTGATGCTCCTTTGCCGGGCGGTGACCCGCTGCTCGCAGACAAGGGAAGACGTGGCCAAGGTGATCAATATTAGCCGGTCCAGCAAAATCGCGCCAGCCTTGGCATAATTAACGGCGCTACTTCAGCCTAGGGCGGTGGATGGAGTAGTGACGTAGAGGGAGGTGGCGGGGTGTGGGAGCCTGCGACGCCTGGAGGCGAGGATGACGTGGGGTGCGTGGCGCCTGCAACGCAACTTAGGCCGTAAGCTACGTAAGGCCGTCGGCGCGCGGAACGTGCTGTCGAACGTCAACGTTGTGCGTGCTGAGATCGAGCTGGTGAACGCTCAGAAGCGATGCGACTTGTGCATACGGTACGTGGGGCCCGACGTGGTCCCTTTATATGCTTCATGTGATTCAAAGGAGTTTGCCACTTCATCTAACTGGGGTGAAATTACATTAGGTGTTCCACAAGGTTCGATCGTGGGTCCCCTCCTGTTCTTGATATATGTGAATAACCTGAACTGACTCTGTTTGCTGATGATACAAGCATAATTATTAATCCAGTAAAAGAAAGTCCGATAGAAAATGGTGTGGTGTCACCGCCACACACCACACTTGCTAGGTGGTAGCTTTAAATCGGCCGCGGTCCATTAGTACATGTCGGACCCGCGTGTCGCCACTGTCAGTGATAGCAGACCGAGCGCCACCACACGGCAGGTCTAGAGAGACGTACTAGCACTCGCCCCAGTTGTACAGACGACGTAGCTAGCGATGCACACTGACGAAGCCTCGCTCATTTGCAGAGCAGATAGTTAGAATAGCCTTCAGCTAAGTCAATGGCTACGACCTAGCAAGGCGCCATTAGTAACATTGCATGTATCTAAAGAGTCTCACTTGTATCGCCACAATCTCCAGATGTACCAAAAAGGATGGATTAAAGTTAAGTATTCCAGAAGCTACGTACTTTTCTTTATAGCATTCATTACGTATCCTGTTTCAGACCTCACGCCATCCTGCGTGAGTTTCAGCGCGTGCCTTTCGGCTTCCTCTCATTGTATCTAGGCTGTCTTGCCTAGACACAACAAATGGTACAAATAAGATTTGTAGAAAAGTTACACTATTGGCCATTAAAATTGCTACACCAAGAAGAAATGCAGATGATAAACGGGTATTCATTCGACAAAAATATTATACTAGAACTGACATGTGATTACATTTTCACGCAAATTGGGTGCATAGATCCTGAGAAGTCAGTATCCAAAACAACCACCTCTGGCCGTAATAACGGCCTTGATACGCCTGGGCATTGAGTCAGACAGAGCTCGGATGGCGTGTACAGGTACAGCTGTCCATGCAGCTTCAACACGATACCACAGTTCATCAAGAGTAGTGACTGGCGTATTGTGACGAGCCAGTTGCTCGGCCGCCATTGACCAGACGTTTTCAGTTGGTGAGAGATCTGGAGAATGTGCTGCCCAGGGCAGCAGTCGGACATTTTCTGTATCCAGAAAGGCCCGTACAGAACCTGCAACATGCGGTCGTGCATTATCCTGCTGAAATGTAGGGCTTCGCAGGGATTGAATGAAGGGTAGAGCCACGGGTCGTAACACATCTGAAATATAATGTCCGCTGTTCAAAGTGCCGTCAGTGGAAACAAGAGGTGACCGAGACGTGTAACCAATGGCACCCCATAACATCACGCCGGGTGATACGCATGTATGGCGATGACGAATACACGCTTCCAGTGTGCGTTCACCGCGATGTCGCCAAACACGGATGCGACCATCGTGATGCTGTACATAGAACCTGGATTCATCCGAAAAAATTACGTTTTGCCATTCGTGCACCCAGGTTCGTCGTCGAGTACACCATCGCAGGCGCTCCCGTCTGTGATGCAGCGTCAAGGGTAACCGTAGCCACGGTCTCCGAACTGATAGTCCATGCTGCTGCAAACGTCGTCGAACTGTTCGTGCAGATGGTTGTTGTCTTGCAAAAGTCCGGATCGAGACGTGCCTGCACGATTCGTTACAGCCATGCGGATAAGATGCCTGTCATCTCGACTGCTAGTGATACGAGGCCGTTGGGATCCAGCACGGCCTTCCATATTACGCTCCTGAACCCACCGATTCCATATTCTGCTAACAGTCATTGCATCTCGACCAACGCGAGCAGCAATGTCGCGATAGGATAAACCGCAATCGCAATAGGCTACAATCCGACCTTTATCAAAGTCGGAAACGTGATGGTACGCATTTCTCCTCCTTACACGAGGCATCACAACAACGTTTCACCAGGCAACGCCGTTCAACTGCTGTTTGTGTATGAGAAATCGGTTGGAAACTTTCCTCATGTCAGCACGTTGTAGGTGTCGCCACCGGCGCCAACCATGCGTGAATGCTCTGAAAAGCTAATCATTTGCATATCACTGCATTTTCTTCCCGTCGGTTAAATTTCCCGTCTGTAGAAGGTCATCTACGTGGTGTAGCAATTTTAATGGCCAGTAGTGTATTAATTGGTTTTCTGCGAATGGGTTTGCTCTGAACTACGAAGAAACACAGTACATTCAATTTTCTGCTGCAAAAAGCATAATTCCTTCAATAAACATAACACATCAAAAGAAGTCCGTAGCCAGGGTAGAGCATACTAAATTTTTGTGTGTGCAGATAGATGAGCTTCTTAATTGGAAAATTCATATTTTGGATGTCCTGAAGCGACTAGGTTCAGCAACTTTTGCAATCAGAATAATTGCCAATTTTGAGGATGTATGTAAGCTAACATACTTTGCATACTTCCACTCTCTGATGTCATACGGAATAATATTCTGGAGCAACTCAACACTTAGGCAAAAGGTATTTACTGCTCAAAAGGAAGTAGAGTAATGTGTGGGGTTCATAGTCGCACATCTTGTAGGCATCTGTTTAAAAGGTTAGGAATTCTTACAACTGCTTCACAGTATATTTACTCAGTAATGAAATTTGTTCTCAATAACGTGGACCAGTTTAAAATCAACAGCGAAATTCATGATTACAATAGCAGAAAAAAGCAACACCTGCACTATCCTTTACTTAACCTATCTTTTTCACAGAAAGGGGTAAAATATGGTACTATAAAACTTTTTGATAAATTACCAGATGAAATAAAATATCTGACAGACAGCAGTAATAGTTTCAAAAACGAATTGAAATCATACCTCCTTGACAACTCCTGCTATACCATAGATGAATTCTTGAATACGAGTAAATAAATCTAGAGATATAATATATGTATTTTGTGCCATTTAAGGGAATGGGATAGATAATAGAGATATTTAGGTATAACACTATAATGTAAAAATAAAAAAAAACTTGTTTCCTGTGCGCATTTCTTGTGCATTTGACACGTTCCATATCATAACGGTTTTTCCGTTCAAATGGTTCAAATGGCTCTGAGCACTATGGGACTTAACTTCTCAGGTCATCAGTCCCCTAGAACTTAGAACTACTTAACACCTAAATAAGGACATCACGCACATCCATGCCCGAGGCAGGATTCGAACCTGCGACCGTAGCGGTCGCGTGGTTCCAGACTGTAGCGCCTAGAACCGCTCGGCCACTCCGGCCGGCGGTTTTTCCGTGTTATTGATCAATGGAACACGTAAGGAACTAACTAACTAACAAGCGATCACAACGCGCTCCAGCGGCAGTTGCGGGATGTTTCTAGCTCGTAAATCAGAATGTTTTACTAAAGGCGCGCACGTAAAATTTCTTACGTTAGCTCTATTAAAACGCACGTTTCCTCCACTGTCCATAGGCTAGTCACGTTTTTCTATATGCAATACACAGAAATAAAACCTTCAATATCCATGTACATGTTTTAAGACGAAAAGGAAAGTACCATGTTCAATCAATAAGGACGCAGGCTTATAAAAGTACCATTACAAACAGTGTGACACAAATTTGCAATAGTGAAACTTCCTGGCAGAATTAAACTGTGTGCCGGACCGAGACTCGAACTCGGGACCTTTGCCTTTCGCGGGCAAGTGCTCTACCAACTGAGCTACCCAAGCACGACTCACGCCCCGTCCCCACAGCTTTACTTCCGCCAGTACCTCGTCTCCTACCTTCCAAACTTTACAGAAGCTCTCCTGCGAACCTTTCAGAACTAGCAGTCCTGAAGGAAAGGATATTGCGGAGACATGGCTTAGCCACAACCTGGGGGATTTTCCAGAATGAAAGGCAAAGATCCCGAGTTCGAGTCTCGGTCCGGCACACAGTTTTAATCGGCCAGGAAGTTTCACATCAGCCCACACTCCGCTGCAGAGCGAAAATCTCATTCTGGAAATTTGCAATAGTTCTGCACATAAGAATAACATTATTTTATCATTCCAACATTTTAGTAAAACCCTAAGGCTATTCTTGCTTGATTACTGTTCCTACGCAGTAGCAGAATCTTTACAACATGTGAATTACGAAACTTAAAAGAAAAATGAACGAAATATCTTTATACGAGTAGCGCAAGCTGTCCTGTATATTAAGCCAATCGAACAAACTCACTCCTCAAGTAAAAGGTATATACTGGGTGATCAAAAAGTCAGTGCAAATTTGAATAAATCACGGAATAATGTAGATAGAGAGGTACAAATTGACACATGCTTGGAATGACATGGGGTTTTATTGGAACCAGAATAATACAAAAGTTGAAAAAATGCCCGACAGATGGCGCTTCATCTGATCAAAATAGCAATAATTAGCATAACAAAGTAATACAAAGCAAAGATGATGTTCTTTACAGGAAATTCTCAATATGTCCACCATCATTCCTCAACAATAGCTGTAGTCGTGGAATAATGTCGTGAACAGCACTGTAAAGCATGTCCGGAGTTATGGTGAGGCATTGGCGTCGGATGTTGTCTTTCAGCATCCCTAGAGATGTCGGTCGATCACGATACACTTGCGACTTCAGGTAACCCCAAAGCCAATACTCGCACGGACTGAGGTCTGGGGACCTGGGAGGCGAAGCATGACGAAAGTGGCGGCTGAGCACACGATCATCACCAAACGACGCGCGCAAGAGATCTTTCACGCGTCTAGCAATATGGGGTGGACCGCCATCCTGCATAAGCATCGTACGTTCCAGCAGGCGTTTATCAGCCAGGCTGGGGATGATGCGATTTTGTAACATATCGGCGTACCTCTCACCCGTCACGGTAGCAGTTACAAAACCAGAATCACACATTTCCTCGAAGAAAAAGGTCCATACCGTGACTTTCTCGTCGTACAATGAAGTTTCTACGACAGTTCTAGGACTTTCGGTAGCCCAAATTCTGCATTTATGGGCGTTGACAGACCCTCGGAGCGTGAAATGGGCTTCGTCAGTCCACAACACGTTACTCAACCAATCGTCATCTTCCGCCATCTTTTGAAACGCCCACACCACAAATGCCCCACGCTTCACTAAATCGCCAGGTAACAGTTCACGATGGCGATGGATTTTGTACGGATAGCATCGGAGGGTACGCCTCAGTGCCAACCAAACTGTAGTGTATGGAATGCCAGTGCGACGTGCGACTGCACGAGCGCTGACTTCCCCGTGCATAGACAAACCCGCTACAGTCTCCATTTCTTCCTGAACTGTCTCAGCAGCATTACGCCTTGTGCTCGGTCGGCCACTACGGGGTCTATCGTCTAAACAACCCGTGGCTTCGAACTTCGAAATCATTCTCGCCACAGCTGCATTTGTCAACGGACCTTTACCCGTTCGAATCCCCTTCCTATGGCGATAGGATCGTAACGCTGAACTAGCACATTCCCCATTCCGATAATACAGCTTCACTAAAAGCGCCTTTTCAGGTAACGTCAACATGCT
Source organism: Schistocerca serialis cubense (assembly GCF_023864345.2). Classification (NCBI taxonomy): domain Eukaryota; kingdom Metazoa; phylum Arthropoda; class Insecta; order Orthoptera; family Acrididae; genus Schistocerca; species Schistocerca serialis. Next base: position 89,631,452 of record NC_064648.1, on the reverse strand, counting down.
GCGACTGCTGGCGCATCTGATTCTCTCTCTCATTACAGCTCCTTTTATACACGATTGTCATGCGCAGTCACTGACGTTTACCTGTCCAGCGCCATCTGTCTGACATTTTGTGAACTTTTTTTTTTTTTGTTCTAATAAAACCCCATGTCATTCCAAGCATATGTCATTTTTTACTTCTCTATCTACATTATTCCTAAGTTTTCAAATTTATACTGACTTTTTGATCACCTGGTATTTACATTAAATTAATAATAAAGCATCAGAACCTATTAAAAATGCGAATGTTAGGAAAAAAATATTTAGACGTAGTCAGACGCTAACGACCGCCATATCACGCTTTTCGTTGGAAATCGTTAACGCTACCCAACACGCTTTTTTCTCTGATATCATTTTGCTTGTAATTGTTCGTTAGATATGTTGGGGGAGGACGTATGACACCTGTTGAAGTTCATCGTTCTTTTCTTTTTTTTTTAATTTTAAATCTCATTTTGTTCGTTGCATCTGCTCGGGGCGGACGTCGTAAGACATCTGTTTAAGTTCGTTGGTGATCGATTATTACAGAGGGAGCTAACCCTCTGACCGAACACGCCGAGCTACCGTGCCGGCTGCTGAACTACGGTGCCGGCGTGCTAAACAGACAACTAATCATGTACGGCCAAATCTAACATATTGCCACTTGCTAAAAGCTTTAATCGTAGCTAGACGAGGTGCGGCTAGAAAAAAACCGGACTGATGCTGGAAAAAACATTTATTTACAATTATTTACAATTTCATGTTATCTCCTTCAATGTACTCTCCTCCTCGGTCTCTACACCGCTCCATACGAATTTTCCACTGTTCATAGCAATGCTGCAGATCATTCTCGGTAAGTCAATACCTTACTTCCGTCGCTTTTTCTTTTACTGCTTCAACAGTCTCAAATCTAGTTCCTTTCAAAGCTGACTTGACTTTAGGGAAAAGAAAAAAGTCACAGGGGGCCAAATCAGGTGAGTAGGGTGGATGATCTAAGATGGGAATGTTGTGTTTTGCCAAAAATGTCTTCACTGACAACGCACTGTGAGGTGGGGCATTGTCTTGGTGAAGGATCCGTGACTTTTTTCTCCACAAATCGTTCCGTTTTCTCCGTACTCGCTCACGTAGGGTAGCCAGGACGCTAATGTAGTAATGCTGATTCACTGTTTGTCCCTCTGGTACCCAATCAATGTGCACAATCCCTTTGATGTAAAAAAAAAAAAAAACAATCATCATTGCCTTGAATTTCGATTTTGACATTCGTGCTTTTTTTTTGTCGTGGAGAACCAGGAGTTTTCCAATGCATCGATTGACGTTTAGTTTCGGGATCGTAAGTAAAAAACCACGATTCATCGCAAGTAATAACGTTTTGTAAGAAGGTGGGATCACTTTCAATGTTTTCCAGGATGTCAGAACAAATCATTCTTCGGCGTTCCTTCTGTTCAATTGTGAGACACTTTGGAACCATTTTTGAACACACTTTGTTCATGTTGAAACTTTCATGAAGAATCTGCCTAACACTTTCCTTTTCAACTCCTGTTAACTCAGACACTGCTCTGATTGTTAAACGGCGATCTTGTCGAACAAGTTTACCGATTTTTTCAATGTTTGCATCAGTTTTTGCTGACAATGGTCTGCCAGTGCGAGTGTCATCACTGGTGTCTTCGCGGCCATCTTTAAATCGTTTAAACCACTCAAACACTTGTGTTCACGATAACCAATCATTGCCGTACACTTGTTGTAACATTACAAACGTTTCACTTGCAGATTTTCCTAGTTTGAAACAAAATTTGATGTTAACACGCTGTTCTTTCTGTGCACTCAACATTTTCCGACGCACAGACAAAACGTCAACTACTTAAAACAGACGCCACGGGCAGACTGAGTGCAGGAGGCAGATGAAACTCGACCAGTAGGCGGAGCGAGAGTCACGTGACAGGCCACGCGACTTTCAGCCTTATTGCATTCGTTTTATTGTTTCACCAGTACTAGACCGGTTTTTTTCCAGCCACACCTCGTATTACTAACAGAAATTTAATTTTAACAACTTGTGCTAAGAGCAATGTGTTTTTGGTGGATCCTCAGTGTGTCACTGCCCTCAAATGGCATACTCTAATAATACGCAAGTTACAATAATTCTTTTGCCACGAATATGATGTTTCTAATTATTTTATTGCAACGAATCACGCAGTTAACAACGGGTTTTCAATTGATTCTCAATTTGCTGGAGCCCAGAAACGGCATATATACGTATAAGCTTGAACAGAATGCCAATATGGCGCCTCACAGCTCTGTGCTGATGGGAAATGGAGTGCGTGTGACGTAGGTGGCGTTGTGCCATCTGATTGGTCAACAATTGGAATATCTAACAAGCTAGATATTGCTCTGCACGATCGTAAAGACGACAGAACGTGCTATTCCATCGAGGCCTACGAGAAAGATATGCCGCTGCTAGAGCTCCTAAAAACACAGGCTGGCGCATCCGCCATTATGTTTCCAAACGAATGCTAAATACAGCATGTCTCTTATGCCGACTTTGTTATTTTGTTCAATATTTCTGAAATATTTTAGAAGTGTCCTGCATAGAGCCGTAGGTCGTGCCATTTTGACCTTTCATTCCGCTCATGTTTACATCGCTTTGTGGATTAGAAACAAAAATCTCGCGTTTTATTTGCTTGTTGCTGCTTTTCATTGCTGCCCGAATGAAGAAGCAAGGTGTAAAAAACATGTATATTTCTGTGATAGAATCGCGTACTGTGTTTGTATTTTATTTTCGTCCCGGAATTCAAATTAAATATTAGATAATGACGTTCAGTAAATCATGTTCCGAGCTCCTATAAGAACGTGTTGGCGCGTCTGCATCCAACGAACGTATTTCCGCAATAACCAAGTACAAATCTGTCTACATCTACGTGGATACTCTGCAAATCACATTTAAGTACCTGGCAGAGAGTTCATCGAACCACCTTCACAATTCTCTATTATTCCAATCTCGTATTGCGCGCGGGAAGAATGAACACCTATATCTTTCCGTACGAGCTCTGATTTCCCTTATTTTATCTTGGTGATCGTTCCTCCCTATGTAAGTCGGTGTCAACAAAATATTTTCGCATTCGGAGGAGAAAGTTGGCGATTGGAATTTCGTGAGAAGATTCCGTCGCAACGAAAAACGGCTTTCTTTTAATGATGTCCATCCCAAATTCTGTATCACTTCTGTGACACTCTGTTCCGTATTTGGTGATAATACAAAACGTGCTGCCCTTCTTTGAACTTCTTCGATGTACTCCGTCATTCCTATCTGGTAAGGATGCCACACCGCGCAACAGTATTCTAAAAGTGGACGCACAAGCGTAGTGTAGGCAATCTCCTTAGTAGGGACGAAACTATCCAAACATGGCACTTCTAATCGAAAACTTGCTTCATTAAATTTCCAGGACGCACAAGAACACACTTAACACCTACACTACACAGTTCCTTCTCCAATGTAAAGCACAAGTTATGTGTAAATATGGAAAATGGCTGAAGTTGACAAAGGGTAAAATTTTATGTGTTTTTGTATGTTTGCTTTTCTTGAATGATATAAGGTACCTATCTCGGACAATACCAAATGCCCATTTCAAGGCAGAGTGCTACATACTACAGGCCTACCAACCCTACAGCGACAGCAACATACGTCACTGCAGAGGCACTGTCGGTATCGTCATTGTGACTTCTGGGAGCGATCTGATGTCGATGATATTATTGAAATACAAGCAAAATCGCTTAAAACTTTTGCTTACGAGGGTCAATCCAAAAGAAATGCACACTATTTGGAAAAATACAGTTTACATTGTGCATGTGTGAAAGTTTCACAGTGTTTAGATACATCCTACCCGCTTGTTTTCAAACTTAGTTCAACCGGTTCCCGTGAGTGGCGCCGTCACAGCTTGTCTTAAAGATGGCTGCTACACTTGACGTTCGTCAGAAGCAACGTGCTGACATAGAATTCCTGTGCTGTGAAAACGAGACAGTGGGAAACATCCACAAGCGGTTGAGAAAGGTGTACGGAGATGCTGCTGTCGATCGCAGTTCAGTTAGTCGGTGGGCGAGCAGGTTACGTGACGAAAGCGGGCACGGCAATATTGAGGATTGTCCTCGCAGCGGCGGGCCTCGTACTGCACACACTCCAGACAATGTGCAGAGAGTTAACGAACTGGTGACTGCTGACAGACAAATTGTCACGCTACGTTGGGTTAGGGGAAGGAAGTGTTTGCAGAATGCTGAAAGTGTTGGCGTTAAAAAAGGTTTGTGCCACGTGGGTTTCTAGGATCTTGACAGTTGCTCACAAAGAAACAAGAAAAACGGTATGCAGCGAACTTTTGGAACAGTACTAGAATGGTGGAGATGAATTGGTTGGAAGAATTGTGACAGGTGATGAGGCATGGCTCCATCATTTTTCAGCAGAGACGAAGAGGCAATCAATGGAGTGGAATCATGCAAATTCACCCAAGGAAAAAAAAAAATTCAAAACCACACCTTCTGCTGGAAAAGTTATGGCTACGGTGTTTTTCGATTCCGAAGAACTCTTGCTTGTGGACATCGTGCCAAGTGGAACCACCATAAATTCTGGTGCATATGTGACGACAATGAAGAAACTTCGAGCTCGATTGAGTCGTGTTCGACCACATCGGCAAAAGCAGGATGTTTTGCTGTTGCACAACAATGCACGGCCACATGTCAGTCAAAAAAACCATGGAAGCGATCACAAAACTCGGATGGACAACACTGAAACACCCGCCTTACAATCCTGACCTGGCTCCGTGTGACTATCATCTCTTTCGGAAACTGAAACACTCTCTTCGTGGAACAAGGTTTCAAGATGATGACTCCCTTGTGCACGCTGCCAAACAGTGGCTCCAACATGTTGGCACAGAATTTTACCGTGCGGGTATACAGGCGCTGGTTCCAAGATGGCGTAAGACAGTTGAGAGGGATGGAAATTATGTGGGGAAATGAAAATATTGTTTCTAAAGGATTGAATAACATCAAGGAGAGGCTACAACCCTGTCTCACTCCCTTCCCAACCACTGCTTTCCTTTCATGCCCCTCGACTCTTATAACTGCCATCTGGTTTCTGTACAAATTGTAAATAGCCTTTCGCTCCCTGTATTTTACCCCTGCCACCTTTAGAATTTGAAAGAGAGTAATCCAGTCAACATTATCAAAAGCTTTCTCTAAGTCTACAAATGCTAGAAACGTAGGTTTGCCTATTCTTTATCTTATAAGTTGTAGGGTCAGTACCGCCTCACGTGTTCCAATATTTCTGCGGAATCCAAACTGATCTTCCCCGAGGTCGGCTGCTACCAGTTTTTCCATTCGTCTGTAAAGAATTGGCGTTAGTATTTTGCAGCTGTGACTTATTAAACTGATAGTCGGTTATTTTCACATCTGTTAACACTGCTTTCTTTGGGATTGGAATTATTATATTCTTTTTGAAGTCTGATTGTATTTCGCCTGCCTCATACATCTTGCTCACCAGATGGTAGAGTTTTTTCAGGGGTGGCTCTCCCAAGGCTATCAGTAGTTCTAATGGAATGTTGTCTACTCCCGGGGCCTTGTTTCAACTGAGGTCTTTCAGTGCTGTGTCAAACTCTTCAGGCAGTATCATATCTCCCATTTCATCTTCATCTACATCCTTTTCCATTTCCATAATATTGTTCTCAAGAACATCGCTCTTGTATATACCCTCTATATACTCCTTCCACCTTTCTGCCTTCCCTTCTTTGCTTAGAACTGGGTTTCTATGTGACCTCTTGATATTCATACAAGTGGTTCTCTTTTCTCCAATTTTCCTGTTGGCAGCACCTATCTTACCCCTAGTGAGATAAGCCTCTACATCCTTACATTTGTCCTCTAGCCATCCCTGCTTAGCCATTTTGCACTTCCTTTCGATCTCATTTTTGAGACGTTTGTATTCCTTTTTGCCTGCTTCATTTACTGCATTTTTGTATTTTCTCCTTTCATCAATTAAATTCAATATTTCTTCTGGTACACAAGGATTACTACTGGGCCTCGTCCTTTTACCCACTTGATCCTCTGCTGCCTTCACTACTTCATCCCTCAAAGCTACTGATTCTTCTTCAGAAGTCCATAGAACTACTTTCAATTTGTTATGGCTGTACTGGACTGCAATAAAATTGAAATATGTCATAAGGCACCACTTCTTGTATGAAACGAGAACTGTTACGCAGAAGAGACTGCCATAAAAAAATGGTTCAAATGGCTCTGAGCACTATGGGACTTAACTTCTGAGGTCATCAGTCCCCTACAACTTAGAACTACTTAAACCTAACTAATTTAAGGACATCACACACATCCATGCCCAAGGCAGGATTCGAACCTGCGACCGTAGCGGTCGCATGGCTCCAAACAGTAGCCCCTAGAACAGCTCGGCCACCTTGGCCGGGATTCAAAGACTGACAACGTCTTATGTTTTAATGCACGCAGTTACAGTTCTATATACTAAGTTTTATGTATAATGCGCTAAATATATTTTTAAGGTCTTGCCAAAGAACTTGATCTTTAAGTGTGTACGCAACTACCCCAGTACTTCACACACATTAAGTACCTAATAAATTATAATGAACCATGAAATTTTACAGATATTTCATGTTGCGAATGTAACTCGTCAGCACTCAGTGTTAAGGCCGAGCGTTTCAACTAATCTACACTACTGGCCATTAAAATTGCTACACCACGAAGGAGACGTGCTACATACGCGAAATTTAACCGACAGGAAGATTAGGCTGTGATACGCAAATGATTGGCTTTCCAGAGCATTCACACAACGTTGGCGTTGGTGGCGACACCTACAACGTGCTGACATGAGAAACGTTTCCAACCGATTTCTCATACACAAACAGCAGTTGACCGGCGTTGCCTGGTGAAACGTTGTTGTGATGCCTCGCGTAAGGAAGAGAAATACGTACCGTCACGTTTCCTACTTCGATAAAGGTCCGATTGTAGCCTATCGCGATTGCGGTTTATCGTATCGCAACATTGCTGCTCGCGTCGGTCGAAATCCAATGACTGTTAGCAGAATATGGAATCGGTGGGTTCAGGAGGGTAATACGGAACGCCGTATCATTAGCAGTCGAGATGACAGGCATCTTATCCGCATGGCTGTAACGGATCGCGCAGCCACGTCTCTATCCTTGAGTCAACAGATGGGGACGTTTGCAAGACAAAAACCATCTGCACGAACAGTTCGACGGCGTTCGCAGCAGCATGGACTATAAGCTCGGAGACCATGGCTGCGGTTATCCTTGACGCTGCATCACAGAAAGCAGCGCCTGCGATGGTGTACTCGACGACGAACCTGGGAGCACGAATGGCAAAACGTCATTTTTTCGGACGAATCCAGGTTCTGTTTACAGTATCATGATGGTCGCATCCGTGTTTGGCGACATCGCGGTGAACGCACACTGGAAGCGTGTATTCGTCATCGCCATACTGGCGTATCACCCGGCGTGATAGTACGGGGTGCCATTGATTACACGTCTCGGTCACCTCTTGTTGGCATTGACGGCACTTTGAACTGTGGACGTTACATTTCAGATGTGTTACGATCCGTGGCTCTACCCTTCATTCGATCCCTGCGAAACCCTACATTTCAGCAGGATAATTCACGACCGTATGTTGCAGGTCCTGTACGGTCCTTTCTGGATACAGAAAATGTTCGACTGCTGCCCTGGGCAGCACATTCCCCAGATCTCTCACCAACTGAAAACGTCTGGCCAATGGTGGGCGATCAACTGGCTCGTCACAATGCGCCAGTCACTACTATTAATGAACTGTGGTATCACGTTGTAGCTGCATGGGCAGCTGTACCTGTACACGCAATCTAAGCTCTGTTAATGCCCAGACGTATTAAGGCCTCTATTACGGCCAGAGGTGGTTGTTCTGGGTACTGATTTCTTAGGATCTTTGCACCGAAATTGCGTGAAAATGTAATCACATGTCAGTTCTAGTATAATATATTTGTCCAATGGATACCCGTTTATCATCTGCATTTCTTCTTCGTGTAGCAATTTTAATGGCCAGCAGTGTTGTTGATGGATCGGGAGAAATGTGATACAACTCCTAGACAATTTATTTAGCTTCGTCGGAAACAAAGAGCCATGCCAATCGGTTCAGTAGATTTGAAGTTTCCATACCGCACGATAAATAAAAAGTCATTTCGAGAAAAACTCGTTTGAAGTTTTGACTGCATATAAATGCAATATTATCGGGGCACGTTCAATCTGCTATTCCGGGTCCATTAACTAGTCCTTCCTCTTCCTCACAGAAGTTGTTCTGGTCGATCTGGGCCATCCTGCGCTGCTCCAGAGCCGCTCGTACGGCCGGTGACAAGCGGTTTTCGGCCGCTTCAATCCGGTGGTCGTCCGAATGCTTCCCGAACTGCGCCGCCTTCATCTGTTCCATGCCGTAGGATTGCCAAGCCGTAGTGCGTCGCAAGCTCTGGCTACATCTACACCTACATCCATACTCCGCAAGCCACCTGACGGTGTTTGGCGGAGGGTACCTTGAGTGCCTCTATCGGTTCTTCCTTCTATGCCAGTCTCGTATTGTTCGTGGAAAGAAGGATTGTCGGTATGCCTCTGTGTGGGCTCTAATCTCTCTGATTTTATCCTCATGGTCTCTTCGCGAGATATACGTAGGAGGGAGCAATGTACTGCTCGACTCCTCGGTGAAGGTATGTTCTAGAAACTTCAACAAAAGCCCGTACTGAGCTACTGAGCGTCTCTCTTGCAGAGTCTTCCACTGGAGTTTATGTATCATCTCCGTAACGCTTTTGCGATTACTAAATGATCCTGTAACGAAGCGCGCTGCTCTCCGTTGGATCTTCTCTCTCTCTTCTATCAACCCTATCTGGTACGGATCCCACACTGCCGAGCAGTATTCAAGCAGTGGGCGAACAAGCGTACTGTAACCTACTTCCTTTGTTTTCGGATTGCATTTCCTTAGGATTCTTCCAATGAATCTCACTCTGGCATCTGCTTTACCGACGATCAACTTTATATGATCATTCCATTTTAAATCACTCCTAATGCGTACTCCCAGATAATTTATGGAATTAACTGCTTCCAGCTGCTGACCTGCTATATTGTAGCTAAATGATAAGGGATCTTTCTTTCTATGTATTCGCACCACGTTACACTTGTGTACATTGAGATTCAATTGCCATTCGCTGCACCATGGATCAGTTCGTTGCAGATCCTCCTGCATTTCAGTACAATTTTCCATTGTTACAACCTCTCGATACACCACAGCATCATCTGCAAAAAGCCTCAGTGAACTTCCGATGTCATCCACAAGGTCATTCATGTATATTGTGAATAGCAACGGTCCTCTGACACTCCCCTGCGGCATACCTGAAATCACTCTTACTTCGGAAGACTTGTCTCCATTGAGAATGACATGCTGCGTTCTGTTATCTAGGAACTCTTCAGTCCAATCACACAATTGGTCTGATAGTCCATATGCTTTGTTCATTAAACGACTGTGGGGAACTGTATCGAACCCCTTGCGGAAGTCGAGAAACACGGCATCTACCTGGGAACCCGTGTCTATGGCCCTCTGAGTCTCGTGGACGAATAGCGCGAGCTGGCTTTCACACGACCGTCTTTTTCGAACCCCATGCTGATTCCCACAGAGTAGATTTCTAGTCTCCAGAAAAGTCATTATACTCGAACGTAATACGTGTTCGAAAATTCTACAACCAACTGATCGACGTTAGAGATATAGGTCTATAGTTCTGCGTATCTGCTCGTCGTCCTTACAAAGTCGAAATTCCCGAAAAAAAACTGGTGTGCGAAAAAGGCTGATTTCGGGCAGGTGCATTTTTTTTGTTCAACCGCGAATAACAAGCATTTCCGTTCCGTATTAGGGAAAACCGTTTCAGTGGTGAATTCTAAACAGTGTTATGGATCCAAAAAATGCAATTAAAAAAAAAAACGATTTTTTGAGCCAAAAGATAGTAAACCTCCCCGTAAGTGCTAAGTGAAGAATGTTCTACACGGTCGTCAGGTTTACACTGTACTGGCGGGCCAACTGCATCGTATTGACACGGCGGTCACCTTCCACAATGTTAATCACATTTTTCTCAAAGTCTGGTCGCCGAACATATCGGGTATGTCCTTCATGATTTCCTGCTTCCTGAAACGACCCTGTCTCAGACGAACGGTGAAACACTATTGCAGACATTAAATGCTGTGGTTGTTGTCGGAGGGGACAGGTCTCCTGATAACAACCTTGCTTCCTGCCGCCCGTTGCCATTTGATTTCCCCAAGTAAACACGATGTCGGCAGGCTCTCGATTCAAATATGGAACCATTGCATACATCGCTGTATCACATCCACTACAAGGTGAATCAGCAAGAGAAGTGAATCCGACACAAAAATGCCAACTAGTACGGCAGGAAACGAGGATAATGGAATGTAGTCGAATTAAGTCGGGTGATGGCGAGGGAATTAGATTAGGAAATGAGACACTTAAAGTAGTAAAGGAGTTTTGCTATTTGGGGAGCAACATAACTGAAAATGGTCGAAGTAGAGAGGATATAAAATGTAGACTGGCAATGGCAAGGAAAGCGTTTCTGAAGAACAGAAATTTGTTAACATCGAGTATAGATTTAAGTGTCAGGAAGTCGTTTCTGAAAGTATTTGTATGGAGTGTAGCCATGTATGGAAGTGGAACATGGACGATAAATAGTTTGGACAAGAAGAGAATAGAAGCTTTCGAAATGTGGTGCTACAGAAGAATGCTGAAGATTAGATAGGTAGATCACATAACTAATGAGGAGGTATTGAATAAAATTGGGGAGAAGAGGAGTTTGTGGCACAACTTGACTAGAAGAAGGGACCGGTTGGTAGGACATCAAGGGCATTGGAGGGCAGCGTGGAGGGTAGTAATCGTAGAGGAAGACCAAGACATGAATACATTAAGCAGATTCAGAAGGATGTAGGTTGCAGTAGGTACTGGGAGATGAAGAAGCTTGCACAGGATAGAGTAGCATGGAGAGCTGCATCAAACCAGTCTCTTGACTAAAGACCACAACAACAACAACTACGGCAGGAAAGGGCGCTGGGGCGTGACCTATGAGGAACAGTACCACCATCTAAGAGCAAACCATACATACTGTAGCTATTGGTACATGGTACAGCGCATATTAGACCGCCGCAGTCTCTGTAACAAATTGTGATTGAATAAATGGCCTCTAGCATGGAAACCAGGTATTCCTGGACATAAGTTCATTCATGTTTTTTGTTCTGTATCCTCTCATACTTCAATCACTACAGTTTGGTTCAAATGACTCTGAGCACTATGGGACTAAACTTCTGAGGTCATCAGTCCCCTAGAACTTAGAAGTACTTAAACCTAACTAACCTAAGGACATCACACACATCCATGCCCGAGGCAGGATTCGAACCTGCGACCGTTGCGGCCGCGCGGTTCCAGACTGTAGCGCCTAGAACCGCTCGGTCAACCCGGCCGGCTACTGGAGTTTGTACATGGTGGAAAAAATCACCTTGTATAAATAAAATGCTGTTAGAATTAAGCGGTACCAATCGTTTCGCTGACGGGTAAAACATCTTCAGAAACTAAATATTATTTATCTTCCGTCATTTAAAAAAAGTGATCGAAGAAATTTATTTTTCCATTATGAAGTTCAGTTAGGCGCTAATGTTGATGATGGTAAGGACAGGGGCTAACTAGTTAATATGTGGTTACGATCAGGGTCAGTTTGGGAACCATATATATATATAATCAGTTCATGACATCCAGTCTTACAAATGTACTGTCTCTGATGGACACACGTCCAGAACATCCGCTCTCAAAACTCCGCCATCTCTCTCCCCACATCCACCACTGCTGGCGGCTCACCTCCAAAGGCGCAACCCTGCAATAGCAAATATTCCAACAATGCAAACCTGCCACAGACTGCACACAGCACAGCCAGTGATTTTCATACAGAGCGCTAGGTGACGTTACCAACAGAAAAACCTAAACAGCCTACTTACAACGTGTATATCAATGGTTCTCAAACTGACCCTGATCGTAACCACATTTTATATATATATATATATATATATATATATATATATGTAATGACTTTCGAACATTATTAAGGTAAATACATTGTTTGTTCTCTATCAAAATCTTTCGTTTGCTAACTATGCCTATCAGTAGGTAGTGGCGCTCGCTGTATTGCAGTAGTTCGAGTAACGAAGATTTTTGTGAGGTAAGTGATTCATGAAAGGTATAGTTATTGTTAGTCTGGGCCATTCTTTTGTAGGGATTATTGAAAGTCATATTGCGTTGCGCTAAAAATATTGTGTGTCAGTTTAGTGATGATCAGAATAAGTAAAGAGCGAAATGTCTGAGTACGTTCAGTTCTGGTCAGCTGTTTGAAAATCAAATAACGAAAGAGGTTTATCAGCACAGTAATTCATTAATTTTCCTAACGGGATGTCTCAACGTATAGGTGAAACAGTGGCGGCTGATGCTCATTTTTCTTGGTGGGGACAAGAAGAAATACAACATTATAACGGAATTGCTCCGATTTGTTTGTTATACACTGAAGAGCCAAAGAAACCGGTACACGTGCCTGATATAGTGTAGGGCCCCCGTGAGCACGCAGAAGTGCCGCAACACGACGTGGCATGGACTCGACTAATGTGTGAAGTAGTGCTGGAGGGAACTGACACAGTGCATCCTGCGGGGCTGTCCATAAATTCGGAAGAGTACGAGGGAGTAGAGATCTCTTCTGAGCTGGACGTTCTAATGCATCCGAGGTATGCTGAATAATGTTCATGTCTGGGGAGTTCGGTGGACAGCGGAAGTGCTTAAAGCCATGGGAGTGTTCCTGGAGCCACTCTGTAGCAATTCTGGACGTGTGGGGTGTCCCATTCTCCCGATGGAACTGCCCAAGCCCGTCGGAATGCGCAATGGACACGAATGGATGCAGATGATCAGACAGGATGCTTACATACGTGCCACCTGTCAGTCGTATCTACACGTATCAGGGGTCCCACATCACTCCAACTGCACATGCCCCAGAACAGCTTAATCATTCCCCTGCTGTCATGGATTCATGAGGTTGCCTCCATACCCGTACACGTCCATCCGCTCGATACAATTTGAAACGAGACTCGTCCGACCAGGCAACATGTTTCCAGTCGTCAGCAGTCCAATGTCGGTGTTGACGGGCACGGGCGAAGCATAAAACTTTGTGTCGTACAGTCATCAAGGGTACACGAGTGGGCCTTCGGCTCCGAAAGCCTATATCGATGATGTTTCGTTGAATGGTTCGCACGCTGACACTTGCTGATGGGCGAGCATTGAAATGTGCAGCAATTTGCAGAAGGGATGCACTTCTGAGATAGTGAACGATTCTCTTCAGTCGTCGATGGTCCCGTTCTTGCAGGATCTTTTCCGACCGCAGCGACGCAGGAGATTTGATGTTTTGCCGGATTTCTGATATGCATCGTATTGTTGTGGTCTTCAGTCCTGAGACTGGTTTGCTGCAGCTCTCCATGCTACTCTATCCTGTGCAAGCTTCTTCATCTCCCAGTACTTACTGCAACCTATATCCTTCTGATTATGCTTAGTGTATTCATCTCTAGGTATCCCTCTACGATTTTTACCCTCCACGCTGCCCTCCAATGCTAAATTTGTGATCCCTTGATGCCTCAGAACATGTCGTACCAACCGATCCCTTCTTCTAGTCAAGTTGTGCCACAAACTCCTCTTCTCCCCAATTCTGTTCAATACCTCCTTATTAGTTATGTGATCTACCCATCTAATCTTCAGCATTCACCTGTAGCACCACATTTTGAAAGCTTCTATTCTCTTCGTGTCCAAACTATTTATCGTCCATGTTTCACTTTCATACATGGCTATACTCCATACAAATACTTTCAGAAACGACTTCCTGACACTTAATTCTAAACTTGATGTTAACAAATTTCTCTTCTTCAGAAACACTTTCCTTCCCATTGCCAGTCTACACTTTACATCCTCTCTACTTCGACCATCATCAGTTATGTTGCTCCCCAAATAGCAAAACTCTTTTATTACTTTAAATGTCTCATTGCCTAATCTAATTCCCCCAGCATCACCCGACTTAATTCGACTACATCCCATTATCCTCGTTTTGCTTTTGTTGATGTTCATCTTATACCCTCCTTTCAAGACACTGTCCATTCCGTTCAACTGCTCTTCCGAGTCCTTTGCTGTCTCTGACAGAATTACAATGTCATCGGCAAACCTCAAAATTTTTATTTCTTCTCCATGGATTTTAATTCCTACTCTTAATTTTTCTTTTATTTCCTTCACTGCTTGCTCAATATACAGATTGTTAACATCGGGGATAGGCTACAACCCAGTCTCACTCCCTTCCCAACCACTGCTTCCCTTTCATGTCCCTCGAGTCTTATTATTGCCAACTGCTTTCTGTGCATATTGTAAATAGCCTTTCGCTCCCTGTATTTTACCCCTGCCAGTCAACATTGTCAAAAGCTTTCTCTAAGTCTGTAAATGCTAGAAACGTAATATTCACCGTACAGTTTTGAAATGGACGCGACTGTAACACCACGTTCAAACTGACTTAAGTCTTGATAACCTGCCATTGTAGCAGCAGTAGCCTACTTAACTGCGTCAGACGTTTGTTGCCTTATATAGGCGTTGCCGACCGCTGAGCCGTATTCTCTCTGTTTACATATCTCTGTATTTGAGAACGCATGCCTATATCACCTTCTTTGGCGCTTCAGTGTATACTGAGTTTGTCAATTCTAGGTGCATTTTCTTCCATCACGATGAAAATCGTGTGCATTCTGAACAGTGACTGAGAACAAGCAGTACAACTAGACTTTCCCTTATTTGCTTTAACTTCTTGCTGACCATAGCTTATTGTAGCAGTTGATCAACATCTTCCTTATGTTTCTCGCGTTCTCTGTTAAATTCACTCATGTCTTGTTGAGTAAAATTTTCAGATTTCGATGAGGAGCACAGATTTTGAGAGAATTCTCGGCAAGTACAACATGTGTTTCTGTTCTTCACGGTTCATTGGTTCCAGCCAGAAGTCTTTCAACCCATTCCTACCGAGTATACCACTCTATCCTGCGAAAAGGCAAAGAAAGCTGGAAAACCATTCATATAAGAATTACACGTTATTGTTAGCATAATTTATTTACGGAAGCTAAGAAATGTTGGCAACTAGTTGGAAATAAAAACAAAAAGCACTACACAAAATCTCAATTTGTTTTCGTTGCACCGGAGATAACCAGTTCTAATTACAATAGCCATCATCAGACAAAGATTTGAAGAATACATGAGGAGGCTATGCTTACGTGATCCGCAATTGCGCTCTGATCATGGTTATTGCAACTAAAACCGGTTGCCTCCGGTAGACTAGAAATAAAATCGAGGTTTACATAGTTACTTGTTATTTTGCGAAAGGTTGCTGGATTTTAATATAATTACCGCAAACAATGCCACGAAATATTTTATGTTACAAATTTGCAATAACTCATTTTGTCATACGGTATGTATGCTATTACGAAAATATAGAGATTTCGAAAGTCAGCGACATATTTGGTCCAGTAGCAAACGTAGTTGTAATTCCTGTAAAAGTTTCTTGTAGAAAATAGAAACGAACGATTTGAAAATCACAAAATTAAAACTTTGTTACCACAACCCGAATACAATTGAAACGAACTCCATATCCCTAAAAACATTAGACTATCTCAGCTCTTACGCATTATCTCTGTATAAAGTCTGCTGCTAACCTAAGCCTTATACGGCCCCTCCCGCCAGGGGTTCGAGTCCTCCCTTGGGCAGGGGTGTGTGTGCGTTGTTCTTAGCATACGTTAGTTTAAGTGGTGTGTAAGTCTAGGGACCGATGTCATTAGCTGTTTGGTCCCTTAGGAATTCACACGCATTTGAACACTTTTTTTAACCAGTCTATCTTCTCCTCCTTACCCTTATCTCCTTCATCTATCCTCTTTGCTTCATCCTTTTGTATCTGCTTTTTCTTTTACTCTTTGCTCCATACTGTATCCTCGTCCAATCTTCTAGTCCTTGTTATTGTCCCTTTCCCTTCTTCTTTTGATCGTACCTTCTTGTGCTTCTTGTATCTTTCTCTTCTGTTTCTTCTTCTTCTCATCACTTCTTCTCGTTCTTAGTCCTCTGTTCGTCTCTTAGTCCTTATCTGTTTTCCTGCCTCGTCAGTACCTCGTCTGTTGTCCAATAACCTCTTCTCCTGTCATCTCTTCCTCGCCTTTCTTCTCTATCCTCACCTGTATCCTCTTTGCTCTAGAGTATATCTGCTCTATCGTTTACTTTTTTCTGTATCCTGTAGCTTCTGTATCGAATTACTAACTGGAGAAAGAGACTAAGCCCGCCATAAAAAAGTTGATATATATATGTGTGTGTGTGTATGTATTAAACACTGGCAGAAAATAAATGCATGTACTTAAGCATTCTCTTTATTGTCGTATATGTCAAAATTTCATTTCAAAATTGTATCTTTTCTTACTGAATGAAAATTAAACTTTTTAAAATATCATCCGTTTTTAAGATGTTTATGGATAGCTTGCCTTTGTAGACAGGTTTTGAAAGCTTTACATTTGTTGGAGTATTCCTTAAATGAAAGCTGTTACCTTGTAGACCATTGATATTTATATTTCATTGAACTGTCTGTGGTGTAACTTAGCTGAAACTAAATTCATGATACATTCATAATGCAAAAGATGTTTTGCTCCTTTGAAACAACTTTTCCATAAGAATCATTACCAAGATTTTTTGCAGAATTTTGGCCACTAAGTTTTCTAATCTGTGAAGTCTTCTGTTTTCACGAGAACAACACGTTTCTCAGTTTTCTCTTGATACCAGAAACCTTGTCATCCCTCCTCCTTCTGAGGTAACTGGTGAACTGTACCTGTTCCTGGAGGGGCTTTATTGACTGTGGAGAAGTTCCACTTAGGCAGTAAACGATGGACTTCTTTGATGCAATAAAACGAATTTTGAAAATTTTGTACACATTACCTTTCTGCAGTTAATAATTCCCTTCTCCTTCTCGTTCCTCCTCCTCCTCCTCCTCCTCCTCCTCCTCCTCCTCCTCCTTACTCCTCTTCTTTTCATTATACATTGTTCTTCTCATCCCTCCTCCTTCTTCCCTTGATCAATCTTACTCCCTGTTCTTCTCATCGCTTCATCTTTTTATTTGCATCATTTCCTCTACTTGTTCTTCTCATTCCTTCTTCTTTCTTTCATCATTCCTTCTCCTTCTCTTACTTTTTTTATCCTCTCATTTCTTCCTCTCCTCTCATTTCTTTTTCTCTCTATCTTCTTCTTCTTCTTCTTCTTCTCACTCCTTTTTCTTCTTCTCATCCCTTATCCTTCTTCTTTTGATCACCCTATTTTTGTTCTTCTCATCCCTCCATCTTCTTCCTTTGATCAGTCCTACTCCTTGTTTCTCATCCCTTCATCTTTTTATTTTCATCATTCCTTCTCCTTCTCTTACTTTTATCCTCTCATTTCTTCTTCTCCACTCATTTCTTTTTCTCTCCATCTTCTTCTCCTTCTCACCCCTTCTTCTTCTTCTCATCCCTTATTCTTATTGTTTTGATCACCCCATTTTTGTTCTTCTCCTTCTTCTTCCTTTGATCAATCGTACTCCTTGTTTCTCATCCCTTCATCTTTTTATTTTCATCATTTCTTCTCCTTCTCTTACTTTTCTTACCCTCTCATTTCTTCTTCTCCTCTCATTTCTTTTTCTCTCCTCCTCCTCCTCCTCCTCCTTCTCATCCCTTCTTCTTCTTCTTCTTCTTCCTCTTCTTCTTCTCATCCCTTCTTCTTCTTCTTCTCATCCTTTCTTCTTCTTCTTCTTCTCATCCCTCCTCCTCCTCCTTCTTCTTCTTCTTCTTCTTCTTCTTCTTCTTCTTCTCATCCTTTCTTCTTCTTCTCATCCCTTCTTCTTCTCATCCCTTATTCATCTCCTTATTCTTTTGATCACCCCATTTTTGTTCTTGTTATCTCTCCTCCTCCTCCTCCTTCTTCTTTTCAGCATCTATTTCTTGTTCTTCTTATCTCTTCTTCTTCTTCTTCTTCTTCATCTTCTTCTTCTTCTTCTTCTACTTCTCCTCCTCCTTCTTTCTCTTCTTATCATTCATTTTTTTTGTTCTTCACATACCTCCTTTTCATAACTCCTCCTTCTTGTTCTTCTCATCCCTTCCTTTCTTCCTCCTCCTCTTCTTCCTCTCGTCCTACTTCTCGCTTCATCTCTCCCCCTGTTCCTCCTGTCTCTTCCCCTCCTCCACTCCTCTTCCAGCCTGCTCTTCGCTCGTATCCTCGTGGGCGGATATAACGGCTGCATTTCCTCGTCGCCTCGACACCTGCCGCAGCTCCCCCAGACGCGCCGAGGTAAGCAGCGCAGCGAGCAAGCCCCGCGCCCACGCGCCGCCTGCTGACGTCCTGAGACGGGGGCACCGCCCGTCGCTGCCGGCACCTCTGCTGACGCACGGCCGTGTGACGACAAAGAAGGCGGCGCCTCCTGGATCTTCCGCCACCCGCGGCGTGGCTCCAGCCGGGGGCTGCACCGGCGTGGCCCCAGTCACCGACAGCGCGTATTATTCACACGCCCTAGTTCAGTGGTTCCAAACCTGGGCTGCAATTCTCCACGAGGCATAGAACCTAATTTTCTGGGAGGTAGAAAACAAAAAGATTCAATTATATCGGACAATAAACTAAATTATTTTCAAAAGGTCGATATCGTTGTTACTATCTCGTATGGGCGGCGTCCATTAATTACGTCAGTCCAAAACAGAGGGGGCGCGTCCAACAAAATTTCACCAAATCTCATTTATAGGTCGGATCGCAATGAAATTATCACCAAAGCTATTAAATTGAGAGAACACTGTAGCAATGTGCACGTCAACGCTATTATTGCCAAATATTGCCGTAAAATATGGCTTGTAAACGGACGTCAAGTATACACTCTTCTGTGATCAACACACACCGCGCACGACAGCGTACTGTGTCTTATACACTACCGGCCATTAAGATTGCTACACCACGAAGATGACGTGCTACAGACGCAAAATTTAACCGACAGGAAAAAGATGCTGTGATATGCAAATGATTAGCTTTTCAGAGCATCCACACAAGGTTGGCGCCGGTGGGGACACCTACAACGTGCTGATATGAGGAAGGTTTCCAACCGATTTCTCATTCACAAACAGCAGTTGACCGGCGTTGCCTGGTGAAACGTTGTTGTGATATGGTTCAAATGGCTCTCTGAGCACTATGGGACTTAACAGCTGTGGTCATTAGTCCCCTAGAACTTAGAACTACTTAAACCTAACTAACCTAAGGACATCACACACATCCATGCCCGAGGCAGGATTCGAACCTGCGACCGTAGTAAGGAGGAGAAATGCGTTCCATCACGTTTCCGACGTTGATAAAGTTCGGATTGTAGCCTGTCGCGATTGCGGTTTATCCTATCGCGACATTACTGCTCGCGTCGGTCGAGATCCAATGACTGTTAGCAGAATACGGAATCTGAACGGCCTCGTATCACTAACAGTCGAGATGACAGGCATCTTATCCACATGGCTGTAACGGATCGTGCAGCCACGTCTCGATCCCTGAGTCAACAGATGGGGACGTTTGCAAGACAACAACCATCTGCACGAACAGTTCGACGACGTTTGCAGCAGCGTGGACTATCAGCTCGGAGACCGTGGCTGCGGTTACCCTTGACGCTGCATCACAGACAGGAGGGCCTGCGACGGTGTACTCGACGACGAACCTGGGTGCACGAATGACAAAACGTCATTTTTTTCGGATGAACCCAGGTTCTGTTTACAACATCACGATGGTATCATCCGTGTTTGGTGACATCGCGGTGAACGCACATTGGAAGCGTGTATTCGTCATAACTAGAGGTCTGCGCGGATAAGAAAAGTGCAAGCCGGAACCGCATCCCCAGCCGCAAGTTCCTTATGCGCATCCGCATATATTTAAGTTTTGAATGAGTAATTAATAGTAATAGACAGTAGTACTTAGAATTATGGTATGTAATGACATAGTTATTGTTAGGGTGCCATTTTTGCGACAACTTAACTACTTTTGACTTCTTAAATAACAGGAAATGCTCTATACCTACTCTAAAGCAGACCATTCCAGACACGAAAGCATCGGCGCTCCGGAGCACCCACAGTAGCGGCTCGGATCTCGTGAGATTGGAAACGCTATTTAAAAAAATAAAATTCAATGTAATAGTATTAAATGATGAAAATACGTGTATAGAAACAATTATATTTCGCTGCTCTTGTGCCAAGGCAGCTGTAAATGACGATAGTTTTAAACTGTTACTAGCACATTGCATCATTTACCGACAGTTTTTTTGTACTCACTGCTTGGGTGTGTCAAATTTTGAAGCCATTCATGTCAGCTGATGATTATATTATAGCTTACGGGTTCAGTCCTCGTCATTTCCAGGAGAAAATATTTACAGTATTAGGCCTACACTGCAAAACGCTGGAGCACCTGTGAAAAAGTTAAACTGCCAGCAATAATTGACGTTGTCTGGAAGAAATAACTCGTCTTCCGAAGAGTGTCAACAAAATCAGCGGTTACAGAAATTAGGAGTGGTTGGATGGGGCAGCAGTTGCTTAGCACTCACTGCACCGTACTTGGCCCCCACATCAATAAGAAACTGTGCCGTCTCGAGAAACCCAGATCCACACGCAACTTCGAATGGTAAAATGTCTTTGTTGACAAGATTGATACGTTTTTCTGTCGCGGCTATCTTCAAATTTGGCGGAACTTCAGGAACTTTCACGCCTCTCTCGGTATTTAAATAAGTAATTATGCTACTTTGTCGAGCCTCACACGAATCTTTTACCACATTTGAAGTTCCACTTTTGTGTCCAGTGTAGGAATATACTTTTTTACATGCAAAACAAGCCACTATATCTTTCATCTTTTCGTTGCCATCAAATACGTATGCGAATGTTTTCCAAATTGGCGATTTCAATTTGTTTTCCTTCACTAATGTAAAATCACCTTTTTTTCACCTTACACGAAATTGTATCCATTGATATGGTGTTCATTTGAAGAAAGAACTCTAACTGATATTTGCTACGATGCACGTTGTCACTCGGTCACTACAAAGCGCTAACTGAAGGCAGCGGAGAATTGCAACGGGCACCTGTCTGGTAGGCAGTGGGCAGGTTTTCCACCCAGAGAGCACTTCACAGGCCACACAAAAGACACGGTCGGGGGAACGGATTAGGCGCAGGTCTCTCGGGTTCAGCTACATCGGTCGTAGCCAGGGGCTGAGGGCAACAGACATCCGCTCTAACCGGGCCCTGCAAGATTCCAAGAATGTCAACAGACTTGAAGTTTTCAACTAACATTGCAACATACGTACTGGGCAGATGCCTTGCTCATTATCCGCACATGACCTGCGGATATCCGCGCCGGTCGCGATTTTATCCGCCAAGCAACAAATACCACGGATATCCGCGGATATATCCGCGGATATCCGCATCCGCGCAGACCTCTAGCCATAACCATACTGCCGTATCACCCGGCGTGATGGTATGGGGTGCCATTGGTTACACGTCTCAGTCACCTCTTGTTCGCAATGACGGCACTTTGGACAGTGGACGTTACATTTCAGATGTGTTACGACCCATGGCTCTACCCTTCATTCGATCCTTGCGAAACCCTACATTTCAGCAGGATAATGCACGACTGCATGTTGCAGGTCCTGTACGGGCCTTTCTGGATACAGAAAATGTTCGACTGCTGCCCTGCCCAGCACATTCTCCAGATCTCTCAGCAACTGAAAACGTCTGGTCAATGGTGGCCGAGCAACTGGCTCGTCACAATACGCCAGTCACTACTCCTGATGAACTGTGGTATCGTGTTGAAGCTGCACGGGCAGCTGTACCTGTACACGCCATCCAAGCTCTGTTTGACTCAATGCCCAGGCGTATCAGGGCCGTTATTACGGCCAGAGGTGGTTGTTCTGCGTACTGATTTCTCAGGATGTATGCACCCAAATTGCGTGAAAATGTAATCACATGCCAGTTATAATACAATATATTTGTCCAATGAATACCCGTTTATCATCCGCATTTCTTCTTGGTGTAGCAATTTTAATGGCCAGTAGTGTATGTATTGGACATTTTTTTTTTTACAAACATTCGGTATGCGAAGCTTGAGTGACCCTGCAGACGTCATAACGGTAACCGAAATCTTGCCAACCCGTCCCAGCACGGCAACGTGTTCCCTACTGTAACACGGCCGGTTCGTCGATGCTGCAGCTCCGTGTTCAGGTACCGACGAATGCTTCAGTCGTAGGACTTTACAGGCCGGCCCGTGTAGCCGAGCGGTTCTAGGCGCTTCAGTCTGGAACCGCTCGACCACTACAGTCGCAGGTTCGAATCCTGCCTCAGGCATGGATTTGTGTGATGTCCTTACGTTAGTACGTTCTAGGGGACTGATGACCTCAGATGTTAAGTCCCATACTGCTCAGAGCCATTTGAACCAGCACTTTCCACTCCGTCATTGGAACCATTTCGAGTTCACAGAATCCGACGCATCGATTTCTTTGCACTGCTTATGAATCTTTCTCTTACGCGCTCCACATTCACTCACACTGGGACGTCCGCTTCTCTTTGCCGGGCACAATCAATCCGACGTAACGAATTTGTTGTGCCAGTAGTAAATGGGCTTCCTTGTTGGTGGCTTCTTACCGTACTTGGTTCTAAACATCCGTTGAACAGCTGTAGCACACTTGTTTTTGCCGAACAACACACAGAAAGCTGGCTCTGCAACTGAACTCGCCGTGTGTGCGGCTAGCGCTGACTATCGGCAGATTACCAAACAACGATGTGGCGGTATACATGCATAAAAATTGACATAGTTTGATATTTGTACAATGTTTGCTTCTTGGGCAATATGTAATTGAAAGTCTTCCCGGACTTTATGTACACCCTTTAAAAGCTCCTGGCAATGACCATACTTGACTATCAAATTACACTACTGGCCATTAAAATTGCTACACCAAGAAGAAATGCGGATGATAAACGGGTATTCATTCGTCAAATATATTGTACTAAAACTGACATGTGATTACATTCTCACGCGATTTAGGTGCATAGATCCTGAGAAATCAGTTCAAAAAAAATGGCTCTGAGCACTATGGGACTCAACTGCTGAGGTCATTAGTCCCCTAGAACTTAGAACTAGTTAAACCTAACTAACCTAAGGACATCACAAACATCTATGCCCGAGGCAGGATTCGAACCTGCGACCGTAGCGGTCTTGCGGTTCCAGACTGCAGCGCCTTTAACCGCACGGCCACTTCGGCCGGCTGAGAAATCAGTACCCAGAACAACCACCTCTGGCCGTAATAACGGCCTCGATACGCGTGGGCATCAAGAGTAGTGACTGGCGTATTGTGACGAGCCAGTTGCTCGGCCACCATTGACCAGACGTTTTCAATTGGTGAGAGATCTGGAGAATGTGCTGGCCAGGGCAGCAGTCGAACATTTACTGTATCCAGAAAGGCCCGTGCAGGACACGCAACATGCGGTTGTGCATTAACCTGCTGAAATGTAGGGTTTCCCAGGGATGGGATGAAGGGTAGAGCCACGGGTCGTAACACATATGAAATGTAACGCCCACTGTTCAAAGTACCGTCAGTGCGAACGAAAGGTGACAGAGACGTATAACCGATGGCACCCCATACCATCACGCCGGGTGATATGCCAGTATGGCGATGACGAATACACGCTTCCAATGTGCGTTCACCACGATGTGGACAAAAACGGATGCGACCATTGCGATGCTGTAAACAGAACTTGGATTCGTGCGAAAGAAAGACGTTTTGCCATTCGTGCACCCAGGTTCGGAGCTGAGTACACCATCGCAGGCGCTCCTGTCTGTGATGCAGCGTTAGTGGTAAGCGCAGCGACGGTCTCTGAGCTGATAGTCCGTACTGGTGCAAACGTCGTCGAACTGTTCGTGCAGATGGTTGTTTTGGTAACGTTGACTCAGGGATCGAGACGTGGCTGCACGATCCGTTACAGCGATGCGGATAAGATACCTGTCAACTCGACTGCTAGTGATACGAGGCCGTTGGGATCCAGCACGGTGTTCCCTATTACCCTCCTGAATCCACCGATTCCATATTCTTCCAACAGTCAATGGATCTCGACCAACGCTAGCAGCAATGTCGCGATACGATAAACCGCAAGCGCTATAGGCTACAATCCGACCTTTATCAATGCCGGAAACGTGATGGTAGGCGTTTATGCTCCTTACACGAGGTATCACAACAACGCTTCACCATGCAACGCCTGTCAACTGCTGTTTGTGTATGAGCAGTCGGTTGGATACTTTCCTCATGTCAGCACGTTGTAGGTGTCGCCACCGGCGCCAACCTTGTGTGAATGCTCTGAAAAGCTAATCATTTGCATATCACAGCATCTTCTTCCTGTGGTTAAATTTCGCGTCTGTAGCACGTCACCTGCGTGGTGTAGCAATTTTAATGGCCAGTAGTGTAGTATCTTTGGTAGGGCAAATGTGTCTGTGAGCGAGAGAGAGTTTTGCAGTCCTCATCTGTCGCACTGGGCCAAACTGCATGCCCTTTCTCCCTTACCCTGTCAGTTTCTCTTTTCTGGCGTGCTGAAATAAAGTAAGAGATGCAATCAAATCAAAAATGAACTTTCGTAAACTAAGCCATTACGATACAAATCGGAAATCACCGTCTAAGGTGTCCGCATCTCGTGGTCTAGTGGCTCCCTCTGGATCACGGGGTCCCGGGTTCGATTCCCGGCCGGGTTGGGGATTTTTCTCTGCCTCGGGTCTGGGTGTTTGTGTTTTCCTCATAATTTCATCATCATTATTCGGGACTGTGGCTAGATTGGACTGTGCAAAAAAAAATTGGACTGTGTAAAAATTGGGACTTCGTATGGGCGCTGATGAACGTATAACGTAATATGCATATTACTCAGAAAGAAACGGTTGGCGACATACCGTAATATGATACACCGGATCATACATACACCTTTCCTCGCTGTATGCCTGAATTTAGACGCTTAACGCCGCTTTGCTCCATTTCATTTCTAGAATACGAAGCAATCAATAGAAAAAAATGCTTCTAGATCTACATCTAAGTCAATATTCTGCTGTTCACTATGAAGTGCCTGGCAGAGGGTTCAATGAACCACGTTCAAGCTGTCTCTCTAATGTTCCACTCTCGAACAGCGCGCGGGAAAAACGAGCACTTAAATTTTTCTGTGCGGAGCCCTAATTGCTCTTACTTTATCGTGATGATAATTTCTCCCTGCGTAGGTGGAGGGCCAAAAGAATGTTTTCGCAATCGGAGGAGAAAAACAGTGATTGAAATTTCATGAGAAAATCCCGTCGCAACAAAAAACGCATTTGGTTTCATGATTGCCACTCCAATTCACGTGTCGCGTCTGTGGCACTGTCTCCCTTATTTCGCGATAATACAAAAATGGTTTCAGAAACAGCTAGTATAAAATAGAGTCTACTGCAAAAGAAAGTTTTTTTCTGCATTTATGGAGCCTACTTACTGAAAAAAATGCGAAAAATCCCCAACACGAAAATCCTAAATTAGCCACTAGCCACGTAACAATAACCAAATTACGAACAGAAAGCACTGCGGTACCATCTTCCGCGCATGCGCGAGTTATCGCAGCGTAGTGCGCATGCGTGGATTGACGGCTGTCTAGTCTGGCGCGCAGATGATGTGTCTGTTAATTTCCGTAGTTTCACCCGTTTTGCCGCTAGATGGCTGTCGTGATAGAGCAGTACTAGAGAACCTGTATACAGACTGGCCATAGGTGGTGGTGTCCGTGATCGGTTTATTAACTTTGGCGCCATTTTTCTGGCAAACGTCTCTCGCGCTTCCTATGTTTGCCGTGCTTTTGAGTTGAATAGAAGTTCAGAGGACTTTTGGAAACGATTTAAAGGTATTTGAATTATTGAGATACTTGTTACGCGTTGTGGATGCATGTTCGATTTAGTTGTATATCGTTTTTAGTACGTAATTAGCGTTTGCGTGCATACTGGTAGCATCACAAGCTTTTCTGAAGCCAATATCTGACAGTCCTTGCTGGAAACGGGAAGTTCCTTTGAGTGTTGGGCCATGCTCATTCGACTTTATAGCGTCAAACTTCATTTCGTTCCGAATCAGAACACTAGGCATTATTTTGGTTTCAGTGTTATTGCCTGACTGTTGACGCAGGCAAGTCGTAAGCACGTTTTCCGCTGTTGTCGTGGTTGCTGCAACATTATTCGTAGTAAATAATCGTAGGTACGCTTGAAGACAGTTTCTAATAGGCCTACTTACTGTGGGGTAGAAGGGATACGGTAGTTTTCTTGTTATATTTGGTCGTTATTACAGTAGCCTACATTTAACATTGCCTGATTTTTGTAATCTTTTTCGTTTGTTATCCACGAGAGGTGTTCAGAAAGTCGTAAGCAGTTGTTTGCTTGTGACATGCAAAAACTTTGAAGACGTGACAAGAAGTACTAGTACGTCTCACACTTTTTGCATGTCACAAGTAAACAACTGCTTACGACTTTCGTTCATCTGACGTAATACAGGTACGTTAAATCTTTAGCGTTATGCACTTCCGATACAAAATAAATGCTATACACTATATTTATTTATTTTTTACGTTACTTTCATTACAATATGTCTAGTAAACGAACTTTAAAGGAGTAACGAATAATTTTTACAGCCACTGTATCAAATTTTCCTGTGCTGTACGTAGTAGGCTACTATGAGTATGTTTGTTGTTGTTGATGTGGTCTTCAGTCCTGAGACTGGTTTGATGCAGCTCTCCATGCTACTCTATCCTGTGCAAGCTTCTTCATCTCCCAGTACCTACTGCAACCTACATCCTTCTGAATCTGCTTGGTGTATTCATCTCTTGGTCTCCCCCTACGACTTTTACCCTCCACGCTGCCCTCCAATACTAAATTGGTGATCCCTTGATGCCTCAGAACATGTCCTACCAACCGGTCCCTTCTTCTTGTCAAGTTGTGCCACAAACTCCTCTTCTCTCCAATTCTATTCAATACCTCCTCATTAGTTATGTGATCTACCCATCTAATCTTCAGCTTTCTTCTGTAGCACCAAATTTCGAAAGCTTCTATTCTTTTCTTGTCTAAACTATTTATCGTCCATGTTTCACTTCCACACATGGCTACACTCCATACAAATACTTTCAGAAATGACTTCCTGACACTTAAATCTATACTCGATGTTAACAAATTTTTCTTCTTCAGAAACGCTTTCCTTGCCATTGCCAGTCTACATTTTATATCCTCTGTACTTCGACTATCATCAGTTATTTTGCTATCCAAATAGCAAAACTCGTTTACTACTTTAAGTGTTTCATTTCCTAATTTAAATCCCGCACCATCACCCGATTTAATTCGACTACATTCCATTATGCTCGTTTTGCTTTTGTTGATGTTCATCTTATACCCTCCTTTCAAGACACTATCCATTCCATTCAACTGCTCTTCCAAGTCCTTTGCTGTCTCTGACAGAATTACAATGTCATCGGCGAACCTCAGCGTTTTTATTTCTTCTCCTTGGACTTTAATACCTACTCCGAATTTTTCTTTTGTTTCCTTTACTGCTTGCTCAATATACAGATTGAATAACATCGGGGAGAGGCTACAACCCTGTCTCACTCCCTTCCCAACCACTCCTTCCCTTTCATGCCCCTCGACTCTTATAACTGCCATCTGGTTTCTGTAGAAATTGTAAATTACCTTTCTCTCCCTGTATTTTATCTCTGCCACCTTTAGAATTTGAAAGGGAGCATTCCAGTCAACATTGTCAAAAGCTTTCTTTAAGTCTACAAATGCTAGAAATGTAGGTTTGCCATTCCTTAATCTATTTTCTAAGATAAGTCGTAAGGTAAGTATTGCCTCACGTGTTCCACCATTTCTGCGGAATCCAAACTGATCTTCGCCGAGGTTGGCTTCTACCAGTTTTTCCATTCGTCTGTAAAGAATTCGCGTTAGTATTTTGCAGCTATGAGTATATTATAGTTGTAAAGAAAGGCATTTAACGAATGATTTCGCCTTATTGTCTTGTGGTTTTCATTCGGTGAGTGTGTACTCCACTACTCCACTACTGGCCATTCAAAAGTCCCGCCCGCGGTTTGGCAGAAAAATGGCCGCCGTATCGTCCTGTTGACCACTCTCTCCCTATACAGGCTCTCCAGCCAGTACCGTTCGTGGCGGTCCGTCGTGTAGTACCCGCTTAAGTCGGTGGACATGATGCTGTAGCTGATCGGTGTACACCTATGTACAAAATGAGCACGGACTTTCGAGTTCTCAGTTTTGACCAGAAACACGCTCGTACGTCGCATGCTCCGGAGGACATGGGTTAGGCCGGTATTACACTATCAAATTTCTTTGTCAAAGATTTGATCAAAGATGTGATCAAATATTTCCGTCAGATATATTTGACAAAGATCTTTGACGTAGCGCTAGAAGGGGTATTACACTGTCATCAAATTTTTCGTCAAAGTTCAAGATGGCTGACAACA
Source organism: Schistocerca serialis cubense (assembly GCF_023864345.2). Taxonomy (NCBI): domain Eukaryota; kingdom Metazoa; phylum Arthropoda; class Insecta; order Orthoptera; family Acrididae; genus Schistocerca; species Schistocerca serialis. Next base: position 89,602,773 of record NC_064648.1, on the reverse strand, counting down.
ACTTGTTATTAACCGCAGCAGTTGCACGTACCGCAATTGCATTGTGTGCACATGCGGAAAAGAAGTGGGGGGGAAAAAGAGGAACCATACATACAAGGTTGTCAGTCTTTAATTCCTGGGATTACAACTTGATAATAAATTCACTTGGGAGGAGCACACCACAGAACTGCAGAAGCGCCTTAACAAATCTGTATTTGCAATTCGCGTGTTAGCAGACATAGGCAACATAATAATGAAAAAGCTTGCATACTTAGCCTACTTTTATTCCATAATGTCGTATGGTATAATATTTTGGGGTAAATCGTAAAGTCAAACAAATGTTTTCAGAGTCCAAAAGCGTGTAATACGTATTATTAGTTGTGGAGTGAATTCACAGGCGTCCTGCAGAAACCTCTTCAAAGAACTGGGTATACTAACTACTGCCTCTCAGTATATTTACTCATTAATGAAATTTGTCCTAAATAATATATCTCTTTTTCCAACAAACAACTCAGTTCATACATACAATACCGGGAACAAAAATGATCTGCACAAGGACTTAAAAGCACTTACTTTAGTTCAAAAAGGTGTGCACTACTCAGGAACACTCATCTTCAATAATTTGCCAGCAAACATAAAAAATTTAGTTAGAAATAAAGATCAGTTTAAAAGGAGCCTGAAAGACTTACTAGTGGCCAACTCTTTCTACTCCATTGACGAATTTTTTAATAGAAACATAATGATGTATTGTATATATATTCATACTATTAGTATTGTTATTTCAGCTTTAAAAAAATCGACATGTTCCACATCCACGAGGATCTCCTCAGCACGGATCTATGGAACGAAAAACTAATCTAATCTGGGTGAAGCCGTGGGTTTTACGACGACACGATAAAAGCATTCAACAAAACTTGTTACGTGAGCTTACAGTGGAAGATGTCAAGTCGTACATTAATTACTTAAGAATGGATGAGCATACATTTCTGTATGTGCTCAATGAAGTGTAGCCTCATATCACAAAGCACAATATTGACTCAAGAACTGCTACATCTTCAGAAGACAGGTTCACTATAACACTCCGATTCCTTGCTACAGGAGAGGGTTAGGTTACGTTAGGTTACGTCAGGTCAGGTCTGGTCTCCAATCTTCTTAATCTATTTTTGTATTCAGAGTGCCTAACTTTGTAAAGCGCCTCTTGAGCTTCATACATCTCTATTAAATTTGTAGTTGTCGGCACACACCAATTGTATTTACCGGCAATGTTTATAAAAACACTACAGACGACAGAAAGCTGCTGCGATGCTAGCGCTCCAAGTGGTAACATGCCACATTGCAGTGAACAGAAGACAAGCGATTTCTTTGATCCAATCTACAGCGAGGCCCTAGATTTGATCAAATATTGGACGACATTTGACAAAGTTCCCTATTACACCATCAAATATCTTTGACAAAGATATTGGAGAAAGATACCGGATGATCAAAAAGTCAGCATAAATTTGAAAACTTAATAAACCACGGAATAATGTAGATAGAGAGGTAAAAATTGACACACATGCTTGGTATGACATGGGGTTTTACTAGAACAAAACAAAAAGTTCACAAAATGTCCTACAGATGGCGCTGGACGGCAAAACGTCAGTGACTGCGCATGACAATCGTGTATAAAAGGAGCTGTAATGAGAGAGAGAATCAGATGGCCAGCAGTCGCAGCATGCTGACGTTACCTGAAAAGGCGTTTTTAGTGAAGCTGTATTATCAGAATGGGGAATGTGCTAGTTCAGCGTTACGATCCTATCGCCATAGGAAGGGGATTCGAACGGGTAAAGGCCCGTTGACAAATGCAGCTGTGGCGAGAATGATTTCGAAGTCCGAAGCCACGGGTTGTTTGGACGATAGACCCCATAGTGGCCGACCGAGCACAAGGCGTAATGCTGCTGAGACACTTCAGTTCAGGAAGAAATGGAGACTGAAGCGGGTTCGTCTGTACACGGGGAAGTCAGCGCTCGTGCAGTCGCACGTCGCACCGGCATTCCATACACTACTGTTTGGTTGGCACTTGAGCGTACCCTCCGATGCTATCCGTACAAAATCCATCGGCATCGCGAACTGTTACCTGGCGACTTTGTGAAGCGGAGGGCATTTTCGGTGTGGGCGTTTCAAAAGATGGCGGAAGGTGACGATTGGTTGAGTAACGTGTTGTGGACCGACGAAGCCCATTTCACGCTCCGAGGGTCTGTCAATGCCCACAACTGCAGAATTTGGGCTACCGAAAATCCTAGAACTGTCGTGGTCACTCCATTGCACGACGAGAAAGTCACGGTATGGGTTGGATTTACCACATCTACGATTATCGGGCCTTTTTTCTTCGAGGAAATGCGTGATTCTGGTTTTGTAACTGCTACCGTGACGGGTGAGAGGTATGCCGATATGCTGGAGAATCGCATCATCCCCAGCCTGGCTGATAAACACCTGCTGGAACGTACGATGTTTATGCAGGATGGCGCTCCACCCCATATTGCTAGACGCGTGAAAGATCTCTTGCGCGCGTCGTTTGGTGATGATCGTGTGCTCAGCCGCCACTTTCGTCACGCATGGCCTCCCACATCCCCAGACGTCAGTCCGTGCGAGTATTGGCTTTGGGGTTACCTGAAGTCGCAAGTGTATCGTGATCGACCGACATCTCTAGGGATGGCGAAAGACAACATCCGACGCCAATGCCTCACCGTAACTCCGGACATGCTTTACAGTGCTGTTCACAACATTATTCCTCGACTACAGCTACTGTTGAGGATTGATGGTGGACATATTGAGCATTGCCTGTAATGAACATAATCTTTGCTTTGTCTTACTTTGTTATGCTAATTATTGCTATTCTGATCAGATGAAGCGCCATCTGTCGGACATTTTTTGAACGTTTGTATTTTTTTGGTTCTAATAAAACCCCATGTCATTCCAAGCATGTGTGTCGATTTGTACCTCTCTATCTACATTATTCCGTGATTTATTCAGTTTTCTAATTTATACTGACTTTTTGATCACCCGGTATTTGACAAATAAATTTGATGGTGTAATACCGGCCTTAGCGGCGGGCCTCAAAGCGGTTTGATTGTACTGCGTGCACACAGCGACAGGATGGCAGCCGGTGCCCCGTTGGACTCGGCAAGTGGCTTTTAACAGCCGGTGCGTGCGTGCGCCGGTGGCTGCTGCGCGGTTACGCAATGCACACACACACACACACACACACACACACACACACTGGCGCATGCGTCTCCGGCGCTGTCACCGCAGCCGGTAGCGAACAGGTTGTGCTGCCGTCCTTGTCTTCTCGCGACCGCCTTTTGCGAGTCTGCCTGCCTCCTGCGTAAGCCACGTCACACACACGCACACGCACACACACACGCACGCACGCACAAACACACACTTGTGCGCGCCTGACGTCAGCACCAGCTGCTCCGCCACCAACCGGACACACCTGCGTGTCGTCACCCAATAACACGCAGCGAAGAAGAATAGGCGCTGCCACGGAAAATACTCTGAATGACGAAAACAGTGGAGCCCGCAGAAGACGTGGTCGGGCGCCGTAATCTCACCATCCCACACATCGCCATCTCATTCTCTGCACAAATTTTGAAAACTTCGGGAGGAGTAAGATTACAAAAGAAGAACTTTCTTACTTACCTTCAATATCTCGTTGTTGTTGTTGATGGCTCAAACTCTTGTCTAGGACTACATTCTTGCAGCCGAAATTTCGATGAAAAAGTGGTTCAAATGGCTCTGAGCACTATGGGACTCAACTTCTGAGGTCATTAGTCCCCTAGAACTTAGAACTAGTTAAACCTGACTAAACTAAGGACATCACACACATCCATGCCCGAGGCAGGATTCGAACCTGCGAACGTAGCGGTGTCGCGGTTCCAGACTGCAGCGCCTAGAACCGCACGGCCACTACGGCAGGCTTTTGCTGTTGAAGATGGCTCAAAGTCTTGTCTAGGAGTACTTTCTTGCAGCTGAAATTTCGATAAATAGTTGCCTGTTTCCAGAATGAGATTTTCACTCTGCAGCGCAGTGTGCGCTGATATGAAACTCCATGGCAGATTCACACTGTGCGCCTGACCGAGACTCGAACTGGCGACCTTTGCCTTTCGAGGGCAAGTGCTCTTCCAAAGCTGTGAGGATGGGGCGTGAGTCGTGCTTGGGTAGCTCAGTTGGTGTGGCGGCACGGTAGCTTAGCGTGTTCGGTCAGAGAGTTAGCCGCCTTCTGTAATAAAAAAACTGAGTTAATCGATCAACAACGAACTTAAATGGATGTCTTACGACGTCCGCCCCGAGCAGGTGCAACGAACAAATGCGAACAAAATGAGATAAAAAAAAAGGTAGAGGTCCGCGAAAGGCAAAGGTCCCGAATTCGAGTCTCGGTCCGGCACACAGTTTTAATGTGCTTGGAAGTTTGATATCAGCGCACACTCCGCTGCAGAGGGAAAATTCATTCTGGACTGTTCATATTTCTAAAAATACCGGGCATTCGATATATCGATGTTTTTGAGAAAGTAATCATAATAATTACGTTCTCGAGGTATCGATATCTCGACCGAAAAAATATCGTGTCAAGTGCCTATTAAAATATCGGCTGCACTGCTGGTTTTAGAGCTGTATATTTAAGTATTAATTTATTATTAGATATGCTCTACATCAACGAGCTAGCAGCCTGCCTACCCCCGTTCGTCGTCGTCGTCGGCTGATACTCGTATCCGAGTTTTCATTTCTCTCCTGAGATTTCCTTTGTCACGGTTCAGGCGTGGAAGTGTCGTTGATGGCTTAGCAATCCAATCCTAGCGTGGAACAGGCGGCCACAGACATTACAGCTGATGGAAGGTGGAGGACGTGGCTGAGCCTGGAGGAGTTTACATCTCCGGCTTTTGTCATCCTCCATTCTTCGACGTTCCAGCTCAAAGTTTTGAAGAGCATTTGAGGTAACTGAGCGCCAGCGACTTCGGTCTTCTGCTGTTGTGGACCAGTTACTCGGATGGATGTTCAAGTTTTTCAGATTTTTCTTGTACTGATCCTTATAACGTTTGAGAGGGGCACCTCGTGGCCTTTTACCTGTGCTCACTTCGCTGTACAGCATTTGGCGTGGAAGTCTGTCATTTTTCATCCGCTGGACATGTCCGACCCATCTGAGTTGATGCCCAATGATAAGAGCTTCCATGCTATGCATTTTTGCTTTCTCTAGAACAGCCGTGTTGGATATGAAGTCATCCCATTTCAGGTTCATGATATATCTTAGCTTCTGTTGGTTGAAGCGTTCTAGTTCCTTCAGATCGCAGCGATATAACGTCCAGGTTTCGCAACCATATAGCAGGGTGGAAATGACTACAGCTTTGTACACCATCAGTTTGGTGTACAGTGTTACGTCTTTATTCAGGAAGACACGCTTTGTAAGACGACCAAATGCTACATGTGCAGCACGTAATCTATTCTCCACATCTTTTCCAGATGAGCAGTTGGATGACAGTATGCTTCCCAGGTAGAGGAAATGGTCCACTTGTTCCAAGAGTGTGTCATAGATGGATATGCTGAAGTCAGGAACGGAGGAGCCAGGAGTTGGCTGCGCCATCACCTTTGTCTTTGGAATATTGATGGAGAGACCAAATCGTTCGTACGCCCTGCTGAAGGAATCAACTGACAGCTGCAACTCTGCAGGTGAATGAGCTGGAGAGGCATTGTCACCCCCGTTAGGGCAATAATGAAAGGAAAACGGTGCGCGTTCACGCATGGCCATAAGGACTTTGCTAACAATGGTAACTGCATGTACAGGGAATAGGCAAAATAATGTGAACAGTGGCAGGAATGGGATGTTTGTGTTTGACGGTCAACGACCTGGTAAGGAAGGTGTCGTGCTGGACTAGGCATCAGCACAGGTTGTGTACAACTATTCCACACTTTGTATTCGCATTGACAGGCCGAGGTCGACGTGCAATGAAAGACCTAACAGAGTTAGAAAGAGGGAGGCTTGTGGGCGCCCGAGGCCCGATTAACTGGATCATCAGTAAACAAGAGAGCCCGCTTATTGAATGTTCCAAGCTGTTTCAATAGCCATGACAGCCTACACAAAACACGGCAAGAGATAATCGTGTAAACATGATAGTGGACGCAAATCAAAACTAAATGACAGAGGTCGTCGTACGCTAACATGAATTTTGTCAAAACGACACAAAACTACGGCGGCTAAAGTGACTGCAGAGCCATCTACGAGACCCCGTATATATCGACACTGTCTTCCGAGGACTCTATGCAGCGAATATTCGTGGACGAGCTGCTACACCGAAACTATTAGTGACGACACCCGGCGCACAGAAGAGTAAAACATGGTGTTAGGAGCACAAATCCTGGACGGCAGATCAGTGGAAACACGCCTCATGGTCCCACGAGTCAACGTTTTCTACACCTACCTCTGCGTGGTTACTCTGCTATTCACAATAAAGTGCCTGGCAGAGGGTTCAATGAACCACGTTCAAGCTGACTCCCTACTGTTCCACTCTCGAACGGAACGCGGGAAAAACTCGCACTTAAATTTTTCTGTGCGAGCCGTGATTTCTCTTATGTATGTGTGTGCCAACAGAATGTTTTCGCAATCGGAGGAGAAAACTGGTGATTGAAATTTCATGAGAAGACCACTAACAGGAGCAATTGGAGCAATAGTCCTAGTATCAGGGTTAGCAAAATGATTCCACCTATTTAACATCAATTTATTTATAATTGGATTTGGGATTACCTTATTAACTATAATTCAATGATGACGAGATGTAGTACGGGAAGGAACCTATCAAGGATTACATACAGGATTTGTATCAATTGGATTACGACGAGGAATAATCCTATTTATTGCATCAGAAGTATTGTTCTTTGTATCATTCTTCTGAGCCTTCTTTAGAAGAAGACTAGCACCAATTGAGCTAGGAATATTGTGACCTGCAATAGGAATTCAACCTTTTAATCCTATACAAATTCCATTACTTAATACAGCTATTCTTTTAGCCTCAGGAGTAACCGTAACATGAGCACATCATAGTTTAATAGAATCTAACCACACTCAAGCATTACAAGGATTATTCTTCACAGTACTATTGGGATTATATTTCACAATACTTCAAGAATATGAGTATTGAGAAGCACCTTTCACTATTGTAGACGCAGTATATGGATCAACATTCTTCGTTGCCACTCCAATTCACGTATAATGTCTGTGGCACTATCTCCCCAATTTCGCGATAATACAAAACGAGCTGCCCTTCTTTGTACTTTTTCGATGTCATCCGTCAGTCCCACCTGATGCGGATCCCACACCGCACAGCAATACTCCAGAGTAGGGCGGACAAGCGTAGTATAAGCAGTCTCTTTAGTAGACCTGTTGCACCTTCTAAGTGTTCAGATGGGTCAAATGGCTCTGAGCACTATGCGACTTAACTTCTGAGGTCATCAGTCGCCTAGAACTTAGAACTAATTAAACCTAACTAACCTAAGGACATCACACACATGCATGCCGGAGGCAAGATTGGAACCTCCGACCGTAGCGGTCGCTCGGCTCCAGACTGAAGCGCCTAGAACCGCACGGCCACTCCGGCCGGCCTCCTAAGTGTTCCGCCAATGAATCGCAGTATTTGGTTTGCTCTACCCACAATATTATCTATCTGATCGTTCCAATTGAGGTTATTTGTAATTGTAATCCGTAAGTATTTAGTTGAACTATTATTTCCAACTCTGGCCCGAGTTTACGTGCGGAGAGTCGGCAGCTCGTGGTCGTGCGGTAGCGTTCTCGCTTCGCACGCCCGGGTTCCCGGTTTCGATTCCCGGCGGGGTCAGGGATTTTCTCTGCCTCGTGATGACTGGGTGGTGTGATGTCCTTAGGTTAGTTAGTTTTAAGTAGTTCTAAGTTCTAGGGGACTGGTGACCATAGATGTTAAGTCCCATAGTGCTCAGAGCCATTTTTTTTTTACGTGTGGAGAACGCCAGAAGAAGTCTGAAAACCTGATTGCTTCATTCCAGCATGGAGGTGGTAGTGTGATGGTGTGGGCAGCCATATCACGGAATGCTGCTGGTCCTATCATTAGTCTGAAACGCCGTGCTACAGTCAACGATTACGTGAACATTTGAAGTCGTCAGATGCACCTCATTATTCAAATGTTGTTCCCCAACAATGATCCCATATTTCGGGACGATAATGCACGAATTCACACAGTCAGGAGAGTACAGCCGTGGTATGAGGGGCATGCAACTGAATTACAGCGTCTTCCCTGGCCAGCACACTCCCCGGACTCGAACATTATGGAACCCCTGTGGGCCGTATTGGAGCAGATTTCCACCTCCCTCGTAGTTACAGGAGTTTGAAGAGGTTCTGATCGGAGAGCGACCTAACACTCCACTGGAGACTATAGAATCGTTATACGCCAGTATTCCGAGAAGAATCGTAGCTGCATTACGCGAAAATGGTGGTCCAATCCCTTATAATCAAACCATTCCCAAGCAAGTACAGATGCTCACATTCTTTTGCCTATCCCCAGGCTAGAGGACAAATGTAAGGATGTAGAGGCTTATCTCACGAGGGGTAAGATAGATACTGCCTACAGGGAAATTAAAGATACCTTTGGAGAAAAGAGAACCACTTGCATGAATATCAAGAGCTCAGATGGAAACCAAGTTCTAAGCAACGATGGAAAAGCAGAAAGGTGGAAGGAGTATATGCAAGGGCGATGTTCTTGAGGACAATATTATGGAAATGGAAGAGGATGAAGATGAAATGGGAGATATGATACTGCGTGAAGAGTTTGACAGAGAACTGAAAGACCTGAGTCGAAACAAGGCCCCCGGAGTAGACAACATTCTATTACAACTACTGACAGCCTTGGGACAGCCAGTCCTGACAAAACTCTACCATCCGGTGAGCAAGATGTATGTGACAGGTGAAATACCCTCAGACTTCAAGAAGAATATAATAATTCCAATCCCAAAGAAAGCAGGTGTTGAGAGATGTGAAAATTAACGAACTATCGGTTTAATAAGTCACAGCTGCAAAATACTAACGCGAATTCTTTACAGACGAATGGAAAAACTGGTAGAAGCCGACCTCGGGGAAGATCAGTTTGGATTCCGTAGAAATGTTGGAACACGTGAGGCAATACTGACCCTACGACTTATCTTAGAAGAAAGGTTAAGGAAAGGCAAACCTACGTTTCTAGCATTTGCAGACTTAGACAAAGCTTTTGGCAATGTTGACTGGAATACTCTCTTTCAAATTCTGAAGGTGGCAGGGGTAAAACACAGGGAGCGAAAGGCTATTTACAATTTGTACAGAAACCAGGTGGCAGTTACAAGAGTCGAGGGGCATGAAAGGGAAGCAGTGGTTGGGAAGCGAGTGAGACAGGGTTGTTGCCTATCCCCGATGTTATTCAGTCTGTATATTGAGCAAGCAGTAAAGGAAACAAAAGAAAAGTTCGGAGTAGGTATTAAAGTCCATGGAGAAGAAATAAAAACTTTGAGGTTCGACGATGACATTGTAATTCTGTCACAGACAGCAAAGGACCTGGAAGAGCAGTTCAACGGAATTGATAGCGTCTTGATAGGAGGATATAAGATGAACATCAGTAAAAGCAAAACGAGGATAATGGAATGTAGTCGAATAAAGTCGGGTGATGCTGAGGGAATTAGATTAGGAAATGAGACACTTAAAGTAGTAAAGGAGTTTTGCTATTTGGGGAGCAAAATAACTGATGATGGTCGAAATAGAGAGGATATGAAATGCAGACTGGCAATGGCAAGGAAAGCGTTTCTGAAGAAGAGAAATTTGTTAATATCGAGTATAGATTTAAGTGTCAGGAAGTCATTTCTCAAAGTATTTGTATGGAGTGTAGCCATGTATGGAAGTGAAACGTGGACGATAAATAGTTTGGACAAGAGGAGAACAGAAGCTTTCGAAATGTGGTGCTACAGAAGAATGCTGAAGATTAGATGGGTAGATTACATAACTAATGAAGAGGTATTGAATAGAATTGGGGAGGAGTTTGTGGCACAACTTGACTAGAAGAAGGGATCGGTTGGTAGGACATGTTCTGACGCATCAAGGGATCAGCAATTTAGTATTGGAGGGTAGCGTGGAGGGTAAAAATCGTAGAGGGAGACGAAGAGGTGAATACACTAAGCAGATTCAGCAGAAGGATGTGGGTTGCAGTAGGTACTGGGAGATGAAGCGTGAACAGGATAGAGTAGCATGGAGAGCTGCATCAAACCAGTCTCAGAACTTTAGACCATAACAACAACAACAACATTTTGTGGAAGTTGCTTTTGGCTTTGTGTGTCGATTCTGTGCCACGTGTTTGGTAATCAATGACCCTTTTGGTCCCCAACGACACCGCAATAGGCTTTCTTTTAACAGTTTGCTTGTTTAATGAGCTATAATTTCTGCAAAAATACCTGTTCTTTCGAGTGCTTTGTACAAAGCAGCACAACAGCTTGATTCGGAATGCACCACGTGCTCCATTTCGGCCGTTTGCAAGCAGCAGACGCAGTTAGTATGTTTAATAATTATCGCACAACATCGTGCATTGGTTAAACCTCTGTTTAGTATAGTGCATGCATAGAATCGTAACGCGAATCTCACTAAGATATTTTTATGGTATGAATGCAAAGGAGATTATCGTTGTCTCCCACTCCCGTTTTCTGTGTTTCTTCTTGCTGTGGTTAAATTGTGCTCTGTTACATTCTCACGTAATTCTTACTTAAATATTTCTAGTCAGGCACCAGTTATGTGTAGTTAGGATGTGCAACCAAATATTTAGGTACAGTAAATAATCTACATGGTGTTGATCTTTTGTGGTCTTCAAATGGTTCAAGTGGCTCTGAGCACTATGTGACTTAACATCTTAGGTCATCAGTCCCCTAGAACATAGAACTACTTTAACCTAACTAACCTAAGGACATCACACACATCCATGCCCGAGGCAGGATTCGAACCTGCGACCGTAGCAGTCCCGCGGTTCCGGACTGAAGCGCCTAGAACCGGACGCCCACCTGGGCCGGCTTTCTGTGGTGTTGATCTTACCCACTTACTCCGATTTCTAATCCTGAATTAATCAAGTTTCTTCATGCACGACATGGAGTGCTATTTATCTGGCTGCTTAAAGAAATTTTGAATACTTGTAGTTAAATTATTAAAGTAATTAAACTAATAGTTTTCCAGCTCCGTTTTTTTCCCTAAATGGTTAGGAAGGGCTTGGGCTGGTGGCGACCCTGAATTTCTGAATTTTTATCATTATTTGTGTGAGAGAAGCAGCGAGAAGAGCGAGATAACGTATATGGCTCGATGAGAAACGTCGTAAAAATACACTCCTGGAAATGGAAAAAAGAACACATTGACACCGGTGTGTCAGACCCACCATACTTGCTCCGGACACTGCGAGAGGGCTGTACAAGCAATGATCACACGCACGGTACAGCGGACACACCAGGAACCGCGGTGTTGGCCGTCGAATGGCGGTAGCTGCGCAGCATTTGTGCACCGCCGCCGTCAGTGTCAGCCAGTTTGCCGTGGCATACGGAGCTCCATCGCAGTCTTTAACACTGGTAGCATGCCGCGACAGCGTGGACGTGATCCGTATGTGCAGTTGACGGACTTTGAGCGAGGGCGTATAGTGGGCATGCGGAAGGCCGGGTGGACGGACCGCCGAATTGCTCAACACGTGGGGCGTGAGGTCTCCACAGTACATCGATGTTGTCGCCAGTGGTCGGCGGAAGGTGCACGTGCCCGTCGACCTGGGACCGGACCGCAGCGACGCACGGATGCACGCCAAGACCGTAGGATCCTACGCAGTGCCGTAGGGGACCACACCGCCACTTCCCAGCAAATTAGGGACACTGTTGCTCCTGGGGTATCGGCGAGGACCATTCGCAACCGTCTCCATGAAGCTGGGCTACGGTCCCGCACACCGTTAGGCCGTCTTCCGCTCACGCCCCAACATCGTGCAGCCCGCCTCCAGTGGTGTCGCGACAGGCGTGAATGGAGGGACGAATGGAGACGTTGAAACGTCCCCTTTGAACAATTCTTACAGGACTGTGCTTAACCTGACACACAATATTTTTAGCGCAACGCAATCTGACTTTCAAAATTTCCTACTAAAGAATGGCCCTGACAAACATTAAACTATACCTTTCACAAATCACTTACCTCACAAAAATCTTCGCTGCTCAAGCTACTGCAATACAGCGAGCGCCACTACTGCCAGCTAAATAAAAGATTCAAACTATGGAAGGCACTAACTACTGATAGGGATGGTTAGCAAATGAAAGATATTAATAGAGAACAAACAATGTATTTACCTTGATATCATCATATATAAATATAGCAGTTCATGACAAATTACAAACCTCCGCCATCTCTCTGCCCACATCCACCACTGCTGGCGGCTCACCTCCAACTGCGCAACGCTACGCGCTGTTCACAGCCAGCTGCCTAACACTACAATGGCGAGTATTACAACAACGCAAAGCAGCCACAGACTGCACACAGCACAGCCAGTGATTGTCATACGGAGGTGGCGTTACCAATAAAAAACCTAAACAGCCTACTTACATAGAGAAAACATAAACAGCCTACTTACATAGAGAAAACATAAAAGAAAACATAAACAGCCTACTTACATAGCCCCCATGCTCCCCACAAAAAAATTTTACAAAATATTTTTGGGGCAGTGGCCAATAATGATTTGATAAAATTTTTCATAATTACAATAACAAAGAAATCAAATGCACACACTTATTTATACAACGTTGGTCAAAAGCTAAAATTTTGTCACAGTCCATAAAGACAGTCCTGATTATTCATTACGGTAAAATATAGTGTTTTTCTCAAAGTCTGAGCAGTAAAAGAAAATGCACACAGAAGTAGTGGATTTCCATGCAGTCTTGAAGAAGTAGTGTTGTCCTTCCAACGGAAAGACAGTGCTGACTCTTGACATGCTGACAAGTATTGGTCCACAACAGAGCAAACCCACAGCAGAGTCAGTCGAAGTTTTGATGAATATTGGTAGGTAGGTCATCACAGAGCAGACCCACTGTAGTCCTGGTAGAGATTACGGTATTGGTGGGCCACCAGAGGTGCAGACCCACTGCAGTCCTTGTAGAAATAATGGTATTGGTGGGTCATCAAAGATGCAGACCCACTGTAGTCCTTGTAGAAATAATGGCGTTGGTGGGTCATCATAGATGCAGACCCACTGTAGTCCTTGTAGAGATAGCCAGCAGCCATCTGTTGTGACTGTGCAGGTGCACAATCACCACTGAAGAGTCTTGCGGAGAATATAGCAAGTCCATAAACCACCACTTGTGCACTCACAAAGTTTTTGGAATTGTCCTTAGAACCAGCAATGCTGTTATCCAGTCCCTTGCTGAATTATTAACACACTTGCAAACACTAACAGTCCCTACTTCTCACATATTGTCCATGTACTATGACCAACAGAAACGTGTGCAGTGAAATGTTACTTAATTTGAAGAACTGGTAACAATTACAATTTTATAACATGAGAATACAATAACAAAGGTACACAATACATCATTAAAAACATAACAATATAGATAACATTTGTAGTAATAGGGGCTTTACAAAAGAATAGAAATAGACATACACGTCAGTGTTACAAAAATAGTGACATAAGTACATACATAAAATAATGAGAATAGTTTTCGAAACAATAATTTCACACATGAACATTGAAACAGAACAGAATTGCAAACAACTTTACAAAGAAAATAACATATTATTAATGCAACTTATATTTGAGGATAACAGTATTCCTCATCATAGTGAATATAGCTTAGTATTAGAAGAGAAAAAAATTCTATGAAACAGTACACAGAGACAGGAAGAAAACAAATACACAAGGGTACACACACACATAGTGGGATAACACCAATAGGAAAGGACAGGGTTCGTTTTCAGTGTAACATTTGGTACTGCAGTCCAACCCAAAACTTCATATATCTTTCCTCTTATTTCATCCTTTGTTTCCACCAAAAAAAATTCTATCTAAGCATGCTTTCTGTATTTGTATGTTCACACATTTCTTACCTCAACATTTATTTCCAAGAAAATCCTACCTAAACCTGTTTTCTGTACTTTTTTTTCGTATAACTTCTCTATGCATTTCTTCCAATTCATCGAAACTCATTCTCTTAGAGGCTACCCCCTCTTAAGCTAACTTAAATCTACTGAGCTCAGATGCTAAACTAAGGGACGAGGCAATGCAGCAGCACAAAACATGTAACACAAACAGCAATGCAAAAAATGCAAATTGGCAAAGCTAACAGCATAAATGAGCAAAAGTCAAATTCAATAACACTATGCCTGGCAAACAGCAGCAACTTATACCTAAACATGACATAGCGCAAGCAGAAAAAAATATTACACTAAAATGGCCATGTCTAATACCTATGTCACATCTTAACATTAGAGTGATGCATCACAATGTATTCTACAAAAGAAATTACCAAGTACTTGAAAAGAAAATTATGTGTTACTGTTATTAGTTCCTTCTTATTGTTCTTTCCTTTCCAAGTGCTCCTTTTTGAAAGAATGTGGATCATAAAATAATTATTTAATAGATCTGTTGACAGAAAGTGTTCACATTAGCAAATGCATTTCATTTTATAAAAGCAATGCTGCAACACAGCTGAAAAACAGATGTCAAATGAAATAAGCAACTATGAAAAGCAAAGCATAAAAATATCATTCAATAGTCATGTGACATTTCATAAGTTAGTAGAAATTCTCTCAACTCTCGTAGAAAGACGCTTGTCGTAATCAGGTGTGCAGATGTACGAATATTTCCCATCAATTCATAAGCATTTCAGTAATTAGCACAAAGTGCGAGTAATCATATGTTTTCAAGTAACGAGGGTGTCGCATTAGCGATGAAAGGTACACCCTAATGGCTTGTTCTCCAGGTGTTTTCCTGGGCTCTGAAAGACACGCGCTAATGGCTTTTTCTCCAGGCGTCTGACACAGCTGGGTGCCCACGACGCATTATGTGTAGGTGGTCCGTTAACTTTCTTACGGAAATATTTACGACAGCAGTTTCCGCTACAGAGACAGTCGCATATAAAAATATTTCACAGGTCAAGAATTTGCGTTACAAATCTGTAGAAACAAAATGCTATTGATATAACAGTGTCCAAAAAAATTTTCAGTGGCATTGTGATACATTCATGCATATACACACACATTTCATAACTCTTAAAGTACGATTCTTGGTTTCCAACAACCTTTTCATAAATCAGAGTCCCTAACCCCTACTCCTTATTCCTTACCTTATTACACATATACATATTCATATTCATCAACACGTCTTCAATATTTCATCATAATAGCTACATAGCATAATCAGATTCCTCATATAGCATCAGCTTATTTATCATAAACATACCTCAACAGCATAGTACACATCGTCATCGTAATAATAACATCATAACACTTCAGTCAAATCTTAAAATCTTCGTAACTTCCTCCAATAATTTCAAAACGTAAAAAAAATTCTCTGCTCATTTCAATAGTGTCATCTACCTCAAACGTACTTTAAAATCATGCTCCCTTACCAAATATATCATTCAAATCTCTCATAGTATCACAATGGTTCCGAAAAAATGTGAAGAGTTCACACAGTACAGACAAAATACAATTTCGTAAGTGTGAAGTAATCCAACTCTGTAATTGCGTAAACATGAAGTTATCCAACGGTGTAGTTACGTAAACATCTGTCACTGACGTAGTAAAAAACATGTTTATCTCTCAGTTAAATGATCAGATAGCTGTGTAATTTGTGTGTTAGAGAAATATGGTACCGATGTGTAAAGTTGTATAAGCAAATACCATATTAGCTAGGGTTCCTTGTGGTTGCCACACACATGGTACACAAAGTAGGCGTGTACCCCCCTGAGGATTAATGTAATTATACCCTCAGGTGTTACAGATTACAGCAATGAAATGAAATGTATCACTGAAAACTTTCTTTGTAATTCAAAAATCTTTAAAAATAAATGTTTTAAGTACAAAATTAATCACTGAAATGCGTGTCCTGTAGCGCTAAATGTGCATATTGTCGCAACATAATCTCTGTGGAAGTGTCGTAGTTATCGTCCTCCGAAAGCTAAGTTCTGCAGAAGTCAATGTACTTACCTCATGATAAACAAAAGTGAAATGCTTTGCGTAGAGATATCTTAGTTATTACGCTTATTGTTGTGATGATGAAAGTACTGTACAGTAACGTAATGTTGTGCCACGAAAAAGGCTGTCTCATTGTTGCTATACCACAAAAGTTACTACTAAAACATGTTTTTCTTTCCAGAAGAATTCAGAAAACTGTGCAGATATAAAACAGATACACCGCAAAAGCAACATTGTAAATTGTCGCTCATTAGTAGCGTCGTGATAAAAATCGTGTAGCTGTCACATAAACTAACCTCTGTGTCATCTGGTATCTCTCAGAAAGCACTTTAAATTCAGAATGTATTTTCAAATAAACCAAAATGTTGCATTAAAATCTCATTAGCCGTACTGGTATGTGTACTAAGTACGTAAGCCTGATAGTCGTTACGTAATCGTGCAACTAAGAAGCAAGAATGTACACACAATAACACTGTGACGTCTGTTCACTATAACAATGCATTCGTCATTTCTGTTTAAAAATGTTCCCTAGGTTCTAGACTGGATATTTAACTTCAAACATTGTTGCATGTAAACAGTTTCTTAAGTCTTTCAAAGCATACTAGTAATGTAAAGTGAAAAGTTTTATGACAAAGACTAAGTTAAAAAGCAGATTATCTTTCAATAAACGGTTTTACATGTGAAATGTGGTGTAAACCTTTACTCTTCCTAGTACGCAGAATTTCAGCTTCAAAGCAATTATCATGTTGTTTACATCGGTAAAGAATGCTAAATCTTTTCTCAAGGCTAGCGTCTTTGTTATTTTTCCCTGAGCCAGCCGGCGCACGTGGGTGCCTGCGGCGCGAGTCATTGTCTGCTACCTCTTTGTTGGCGCGTGCCGTTATTGGGATTTGGAGACCTAACTTCTACAAATTCATCGTGACGAGAGTGCTCTGCTCTGTTTAAATCTCGCCAGTTCTGATGCAATTCAGGTCTGTCGTTACGATCATATCGTCTGTCGTCATTTCGGTAGAATCCGTAGTTTCTTCCTTGTCGGTCACATGGTGGAGAATTTCTCCCTGAATCGTAACTGCGCGCTGAGCTGTTGCGTCTGAAATTATTCTGTCTCCCTTGATAATAATAGTTCTGATTACCATATTGTCTGTTTCTATGGTTATCTCTGTCATATTCATTACTACGGAAATGCGATCTTTCTCTGTAACTATTACTCTGCCAATGGTTGTCATACGGGTGGTGTCTATTTTGGTCACGATTTGTGTTGTGAGAATAGCCTTGTCGTGTCCAGTTATTACTTCTTTCATCGCGGAATTGCAACGGATGTGACCTGTAATTGTTGTGTTCCTGGTTTCGCGTTCCGCGATTGTCAGTGTCAATTTCTAATTCTTGTAAGAGTCCCTGAAATGCTTCAATGTCGTCTTTGCAACGTCCTGCCAAAATAATATGTCGTAAATGTTCAGGCAGTTTGATTAAGCAAATGCGGATGAGTTCTGAGGGGCTGTATGGGTTTGAAAGATACTGATTCTTATGCAACATGTCTTCAAAATATTTCATAAGACTGGAAAATTCAGATTGTTCGAAACGTTTCATCATTATGATGCTATGTTTTACACGGTCTTGTGTGGCTTGAGACCAATATGCTGAGAGGAAGGCATGGTAAAACTCTCCTTCACTGTGGCAATCGTGAATTACCGATCGCATTCTTACAGCTGGTTCATTCTCTAAGTAGCCACACATAAATTCTAATCTGTGTTCCAACGACCAGTTGGGAGGAAAACAATGAGAGAATTGATGGAGCCATGCTTGTGGATGAATGTCTTTGCCAGAATTCTTAAATGTTTTGAATTTACGTGTAGTAATGAACAGCTTATAGTCAAAATCATCATGTCGGCGAGTCGCATATCGGTCATTGTTAGGTCGTGTCGGCCGTTCCATCTCAAAATTCGGTGCACATTGCCAATTTCTTTCATAACTTTCGAAATGCCCTGTGTTATTATTTTGTGTCTGTTCCGTATTTGTATGTCCCTCTTCTCGTATTGGGGCGCGAGTGTCCTCTGAAATACGTAATTCTTGTACTACTTGTGCCAACTGATCTTGCACTTCCCGGATTTCTCTTTTGTACTGTGTATTGATTTGATTTTGATTTTGTTTGAATTTTTTAATTTGTTCATACTCTTCAGTGTCCATGAAAGCTACAGGTGTTGTGTCATTCAGATCATCATCTACCTTTGTAGATAAGTTAGTGAACTGATCTGAAAGTTCGGCTACTTTATCCGATAGTGAAATCATTTCCTCTCTATGTTTTTCTGAACCAAGTTTCAGAGTGTCCATTTGTGTTGCAATCGTGTCTACTGTGACCTTTAAGTTTTCCTGAGTTTTTGCAAGTTGCATAACCGTATCGGTAGATGCAACTGAGTCAAATTTTGCTTGCAAGGTCTCATGATTTTCATGAACAATAGTTTGCAGTTCTTTTATAGCTGCTTCGTGATTCTGTAGTGCATTTTCATGACGCGAAAAAATAGGTTGGAAATGCTCACAAATTTGTGTTTTTACGTCATTACAGACTTTTTGACATTTCGATTCAATGTGATGTAACTCAGTAGTTAAATCTTCACGTGTTTTTTCAAGTGTGGTGTCTAACTTTTGAAGCTTTTGCTGTGTTTGTCTCTGATTTTGTTCCATTGTGTCTAACTTTTGAAGATTTTGTCCCATTTGTTTCTGATTTTGTTCAAGTGTTGTGTCTAACTTTTGTAGCTGTTGTTCCATTTGTTGCATTAACTGTAATAACAATGCACTGGTGTCTGAAACATGTTCCTCAGTGCTTTTCGGCAGTGAATTTGCACCGGCAACATTCACATTTTGACAAGCGGAAAACGTGTCTTGACTCATTTGGGAAAACGGTGAGGACGCAAAACCTGAATCTACAGTATTTGCAAAATTGTGTCCTGTCATTTCGGATTCCTGAGGCGAGCTGTTGCCGACCGATCGATCGATAATGCTTCCCTCTTCACTAATTGTTTCACTGTCCACGCCATTGTTTGCCGCCCGCTCCATTTCCCCATGCGCAATTACCAAATTACTACTTTGAACATCAGTTAATTCATTACTCGGTGGCGCTAACACACTGCTTTCATTTTCACTGTCATTTCTTAGTTTACTTTGGAGCCTAGTATTACGTTTTTCACACGCCATTATTGTCACAGTATTTCACACGACAACACAGAAAAACACAATTTGAAGATCAAAAATAAGAGAACACATTAACATAGCACTGAAAATAATATCTAGTTAATTGCAGCTGCGAAATACTTGGTGCAAATCTACATGCATGCCACAACTGTTTTACTGTACAACAATGAAAACTACAACTACAAAGGAGATTCTCTCTACAATTACGCGCTAGCAATAAACAAAATCTATACTAATTACACAAACTACAAGAAAAAATCAGAAGATTCCAGTGAGGTATCCTAGGCTAAGGGTCGACATATGAAACGTCCCCTTTGAACAATTATACACGACTGTCCTTAACCTGACACACAATATTTTTAGCGCAACGCAATCTGACTTTCAAAATCCCCTACTAAAGAATGGCCCTGACAAACATTAAACTATACCTTTCACAAATCACTTACCTCACAAAAATCTTCGCTGCTCAAGCTACTGCAATACAGCGAGCGCCACTACTGCCAGCTAAATAAAAGATTCAAACTATGGAAGGCACTAACTACTGATAGGGATGGTTAGCAAATGAAAGATATTAATAGAGAACAAACAATGTATTTACCTTGATATCATCATATATAAATATAGCAGTTCATGACAAATTACAAACCTCCGCCATCTCTCTGCCCACATCCACCACTGCTGGCGGCTCACCTCCAACTGCGCAACGCTACGCGCTGTTCACAGCCAGCTGCCTAACACTACAATGGCGAGTATTACAACAACGCAAAGCAGCCACAGACTGCACACAGCACAGCCAGTGATTGTCATACAGAGGTGGCGTTACCAATAAAAAACCTAAACAGCCTACTTACATAGAGAAAACATAAACAGCCTACTTACATAGAGAAAACATAAAAGAAAACATAAACAGCCTACTTACAACGTGTCGTCCTCAGCGATGAGAGTCGCTTCTGCCTTGGTGCCAATGATGGTCGTATGCGTGTTTGGCGCCGTGCAGGTGAGCGCCACAATCAGGACTGCATACGACCGAGGCACACAGGGCCAACACCCGGCATCATGGTGTGGGGAGCGATCTCCTACACTGGCCGTACACCACTGGTGATCGTCGAGGGGACACTGAATAGTGCACGGTACATCCAAACCGTCATCGAACCCATCGTTCTACCATTCCTAGACCGGCAAGGGAACTTGCTGTTCCAACAGGACAATGCACGTCCGCATGTATCCCGTGCCACCCAACGTGCTCTAGAAGGTGTAAGTCAACTACCCCGGCCAGCAAGATCTCCGGATCTGTCCCCCATTGAGCATGTTTGGGACTGGATGAAGCGTCGTCTCACGCGGTCTGCACGTCCAGCACGAACGCTGGTCCAACTGAGGCGCCAGGTGGAAATGGCATGGCAAGCCGTTCCACAGGACTACATCCAGCATCTCTACGATCGTCTCCATGGGAGAATAGCAGCCTGCATTGCTGCGAAAGGTGGATATACACTGTACTAGTGCCGACATTGTGCATGCTCTGTTGCCTGTGTCTATGTGCCTGTGGTTCTGTCAGTGTGATCATGTGATGTGTCTGACCCCAGGAATGTGTCAATAAAGTTTCCCGTTCCTGGGACAATGAATTCACGGTGTTCTTATTTCAATTTCCAGGAGTGTAGTAACACTTTACACAGCGTGAAAATTCCGTCTACATACGACTCACATTAGACGCTGCGCGCTGTTCTTGAATTCTTGTGTGCAGAAAAAGAAATCGTGGTAAACATCCATAAGCGTTTGTATGGAATGTATGGGGATGCTGCAGTTGATAGAAGTACAGTTGGGAGATGGGTAAGGAAAGTTACAGCCTCAGGGAATGGAGAAACAGGGCTCCACGATCAGCCGCACTCGGGCCGTCCTGTCACAGCCACAGCTCCAGACATGCTGGATCATGCGAATGCCGTTATTCGTGCCGACCGGCGCATCACAGCTCGACAATTGGCTCTACAGTTGTCGTTCAGGATTTGAGGTGCGACTGCTACGGTCGCAGGTTCGAATCCTGCCTCGGGCATGGATGTGTGTGCTGTCCTTAGGTTAGTTAGGTTTAAGTAGTTCTAAGTTCTAGGGGACTTATCACCACAGATGTTCATAGTGCTCAGAGCCATTTGAACCATTTGAGGTGCAACGATCGAGACTCTGGGATATTCAAAGAGGTGCTCACGATGGTTTCCACGAATGCTCACAGCGGACCACAGGATTCAAATTCTTCGAGCATTTTGAGACTGACGGAGAGGCCTATCTTGTCACGGATCTTTGCGGTGGACGAAAGCTGGGTGCACCACTTTGCGCCGAAAACATAAAGCCGGTCCACGGAGTGGGATCATCCTCATTGACCACAAAAGAAGAAATTCGAGACAACTCCCTCTTCCCGAGGAGACATGCGGACAGTCTTCCGGGACTGTGACGGCATCATTCTCGTCGATGTTATGCCAAGGTCGTGAACCATCAATTCCGAGGCTTACATGAAGGCCCTGAATAAACTGAAGAACCGTTTCCGACGTGTGTCATCGGACAACAGCAGAAGTCTCGCTCCAACACGATAATGCACGCCCACACACGTCTGATAATCCGGGAACACATCGCCAAATTGGTTGGGCATCATTGTGTCATCCACACTACAGTCGAGACCTGGCACCCTCGCACTTCCGTCTGTTTGGGCCGCTTAAAGATTCTCTACGGGGAACAAACTCGACGAGAGTGTCAGTGTCTTACGATAAGAAGCGCCTAGAACCGCTCGGCCACAACGGCCGGCAGCTTCATACACGCTTACGCCAATCGGAGGAGTCGGCAACTGCAGAACACTGTCTGAATAAAGGACATCGCATGATTTATGAAAAGACGGAAGTTTTATCCTCGACATCATCCTTCAGGGATTCCGTCATTCTTCGCGTGCGTGCTAGACAACGGGTGAAGTTGTGCATAGCGAGTTAAAAATTATGTCTTCGCGTTTACGATGTGGTCCTGTTCCTGCACTTAGGAAAACGCTAAACGCGGACGGATGTGAACACATTCGGCAGTACTGAGTACCGCGTATAGTAGAGGAGTGGTTCGCCGATGATGACTGCTTGTGTTAGCATGACAATGCACCCTGTCTCGAAGCAGCACCTCCGAGGCATTTGTGGAGAATAGGATTCCGGAATTGGACGGACCTGCCCAGAGTCCGAAGCCAACACGACACATTTGACGTCGATCTGCCGAGCGGTCCTAGGCGCTTCTGTCCGGAACCGCGCGACTCCGACGGTCGCAGGTTCGAATCCTGCCTCGGGAATGGATGTGTGTGCTGTCTTCAGGTTAGTTAGGTTTAACTAGTTCTAGGGGACTGATGACCTCAGATGTTAAGTCCCATAGTGCTCACAACCATCTGAACCATTTGAAACGTCCCCTTAGAAAAATTAATGAATTACTGTGCTGATAAACCTCTTACGTTTTTTGCTTTTCAAACAGCTGAGCAAAACTGAACGTTCTCAGACATTACTCTCTTTACTTATTCTGATCAACACTAAACTGACACACAATATTTTTAGCGCAACGCAATTTGACTTTTAATAATCCCTACAAAAGAATGGCCCTGACTAACATTAACCTATACGTTTCACAAATCACTTACCTCACAAAAATCTTCGTTACTCGAACTACTGCAATACAGCGAGCGCCACTACTGCCAGCTAAATAAAAGATTCAAACTACTGAAGGCACTAACAACTGATAGGCATAGTTGGCAAATGAAAGATTTTGATAGAGAACAAACAATGTATTTACCTTAATAATATTGAAAAGACATCATATATATATCACAAATTTACTCTTTCTGATGGACATGCGTCCAGATCGTCCGCACTCAAAACTGACCATCTCTCTCCCCACATCCACCACTGTTGGCGGCTCACCTCCAACTGCGCAACGCTACGCGCTATTCACATCTAGCTGCACAACACTACAATGGCGAATATTACAACAATGTCGACCAGCCACAGACTGCACAGAGCACGGTCAGTGATTTTCATACAGAGCGCTACGTGGCGTTACCAACATAAAAACCTAAACAGCCTACTTACACATTTTTGAAAAACGTCGACTTCGCTTCCGACGCTAGCGTATGACATTGGAACCTCCTGTGGTTTCGACTCTTGACGAAAAATTGCCGACACTTCTTCTATAGACATTCAGACGAGCCATTCAAAGTCTCCCCAGCAGGGTTCAAACCACCACCGGGGGTAAGGGAGGGTATACTCCGTATTTATTTTCAGTAACAGCTTTATGATACTTGTTAAGGTTTCACCAACTGCGACATAATCGCGTAAACGAACAGCGATCCAATACTGTCAAATGTTTTTTATTCCAGTCTTTGATCACAATATCGATTCTTTAGACGATGACCGGTTTCAATCTGTAATGACCATCTTTTTTACACCATGTCCTAAAGTGATAAGGCCATAAGGGCAAATTCTGAGGAAAGTAGAGGTAAACAATAGGGGGAGACGGGTAATACACGATATGCATTAGAGCCGAGAGGGAATAATAAAGAGTGGACGACTAAGAACGAAGTGCTCGGATTGAAAGAGTGTAAGACACGGATGTAGTTTTTCGACCCTATTGTTCAATCTGTACACTGAGAAAGCAATGAGGGAAACAAAAGAAAGGTTCAGGAGTGGAATTAAAATTCAGGGTGAAAAGCTATCAATGATAAGATTCGCTGATGACATTGCTATGAGTGAAAGTGAAGAAGAATTACATGATGTGCTGAATGGAATGAACAGTCTAATGAGTACAGAATATGGATTGCGAGTAAATCGAAGAAAGACGATAGTAATGAGAAGCTGTAGAAATAGCGAGACACTTAGCATCAGGATTGATGGTCACGAAGTAGATTAAGTTAAGAAATACAGCTGCCTAGGCAGAAAAATAACCAATAACGGAGGGAGCAAGGATGACATCAGAAGCGGAATAGCAAGGCAGAAAGGGCATTTCTGGCCAAGAGACGTGTATTAGTATCAAACATAGGCCTTAACTTGAGGAAGAAATTTCTGAGAATGTACATCTGGAGAACCGCATTGTATGCAAGTGAAACATAGACTGCGGGAAAACCGGAACAGCATAGGATGGAAGAATTTGAGATTTGGTGCTACAGACGAATGTTGAAAATTTGGTGCACTGATAAGGTAAGGACTGAGGAGGTTCCGCGCAGAATCGTAGAGAAATGGAGTATATGGGAAACACTGACATGGAAGGGACATCTGTTAAGACGTCAGCGAATAACTTCCTTGATATGAAACTTCCTGGCAGATTAAAACTGTGTGCCGGACCGAGACACGAGCTCGGGACCTTTGCCTCTCGCGGGCAAGTGCTCTACCATCTCAGCTACCCAAGCACGACTCACGACCCGCCCTTACAGCTGCAATTCTGCCAGTACCTCGTCCCCTACCTTCCAAACTTTACAGAAGCTCTTCGCATCTCTCCGCTGCAGAGTGAAAATCTCATTCTGGAAGCTTCCTTGGTACTAGAGGAAGCTGTAGAGGATAAAAACTATAACGCAGATTGGAATACATCCAGCAAATAATTGAGGACGTAGGTTGAAAGTGCCACTCAAGAGGAAAAAGTTGGCACAGGAGAAAAATTTCCTTCTTTTAGATTCCTAGCTCTTCCCAGGACATACTTGCCTTTTTTCGCTATCGTAGGCGTATTTTTCATTTTGGGTCTACTTATTTTCAAATTTTAAGTTAGTAACATTACAAGTAAACTGAAAGTGAACAAGGTAACCCACTCGTATGTAGCACAGTACGCTGAATCCCTTCCTGGGAAATTCCTGGCGACAGTCTAAGAAAAATTACAGGAGAGAACTGGCTCTTTTTGATCGAAGTTTCAAAAAATGGTGGATGAGTATACTGCAAAATACAGGAATGTCGTCACTACACAACTAAAATCTGGGAAACTTAAAATACCCTTACACAAAAATTTTTTGACTGATGTGATGAAATCCTAGGTACAGGAGAACAAAGTTTTTTCATCTAATTTCTTCATGAGGAAGATAAAGAAGTCCATAGTCATACAGCGAGAGTATTCAATATGAAGCATTGCTATCGTGCAGTATTGAAGGGATTTCTCCACAAATGCATTCCGTTAGTACAACTCTGCTCTCTCTATTTTTATGGTCAGGTAAAGTAGTTCATCAAAAAGCTTCAAAACTGCTGCTACCCCATCGTGAGACAAAAATCACACCGACGGGACGCTGCACTAAAACACATTCCATTTTATGTCATAACCTACACTCGCCAACATTTGTTGAAAGTGTGTGTTACGCGTGGTGTGCTGCCATATTGTGCGGTGAGAGCGAACCATTTACGAGTGCAAACAAAATTTGTTTTTCTATAGAAACTTTAAAGTAAACGCACAACTGTAAAAATACGGCGTATGTAATTTGTGCAAGGTGTCGAGAAAAATACTGCTTCCCCAGTCTTCACGATGAGTATCACTCCAGCATGCGTCAAACATCGACTATACGATAATAGAAGTGCCTAATTTTATATACGGAGACCTCGAGTACGCCTTTAATGCATCCCTGGAAGTTGGTTTCGAGACCCCAATTTCCCTTTGCTTATTCTTGTCATGCCTTTTATGAAACTACTAATAAATATTTCGACATATTTTCAGTGTAAGTAGCGTAATAATAAAACAATAAAAAAGGTTTTCAGCGCAGGGAGTCGACCTCATGACCGCCGGATTTTCGTTCTAGTCTATGTTGAAGCGCCAAAGAAACTGGTGTAGACATACGTATTCAAATACAGAGATATGTAAACATGCAGAATACGACGCTGCGCTCGGCAACTCCTATATAAGAGAAAAAGTACCTGGCGCAGTTGTTAAATGGGTTACAGGTGCTACAACGGCAGGTTATCAAGATTTAAGTGAGTTTGAACGTGGTGTTACAGTCGGTGCACGAGCGATGGGACACAGCATCTCCGAGGTAGTGATGAAGTGGGGATTTTCCAGCACGACCATTTCACGAGTGTACCGTGAGCATCAGGAATAGAGTTAAATATCAAATCTCAGACACAGCTGCGGCCGAAAAAATATCCTGCGATAACGGTATCAAACAGGACTGAAGAGAATCGTTCACTATCTCAGAAGTGCATCCATTCTGCAAATTGCTGCAGATTTCAATGCTCGCCCATCAACAAGTGTCAGCGTGCGAACCATTCAACGAAACATCATCGATATGGGCTTTCGGAGCCGAAGGCCCTTTTTTGTACCCTTGATGACTGCATGACACAAAGCTTTACACCTCGCCCAGGCCCTTCAAAACAGGCATTGGACTATTGATGACTGGAAACATGTTGCCTGGTCGGACGAGTCTTGTTTAAAATTGTATCGTTGGATGGACGTATACGGGTATGGAAACAACTTCATGAATCCATGGGCCCTGCATATCAGCAGGGGACTGTTCAAGCTGGTGGAGGCTCTGTAATCATTTGGGGCGTGTCCAGTTGGAGTGATATGGGACACCTGTTACGTCTAGATACTATTCTGACAGATGTCACATACGTAAGCATCCCTTCTGATGACCTGCTTCCACTCATATCCATCGTGCATTCCGACAGACTTGGGCATTTCTAGTAGGACAGTTGCGACATCCCACACGTCCAGAATTGCTACAGAATGGCTCAACGAACACACTTCTGGGTTAAAACACTTCCGCTGTCCAGCAAACTCCCTAGGCATGAACATTATCGAGCATATCTGGGATGCCTCGCAATGTGCTGTTCAGAAGGGATCACCACCCCCTCGTACTCTTACGGATTTATGGACAGGCCTGCAGCATTCATGGTGTCAGTTCCCTCCAGCACTACTTGAGACACCAGTCGAGTCCATGCTACGTCATGTTGTGGCACTTCAGCATGCTCGCGGGAGCCCTACACAATATTAGGCAGGTGCATCAGTTTCTTTGGCTCTTCAGTGTATTTCCGCAGCTCCAACCGCTGCCTGGAAACTTCGCTAAAATAAATGGCCGGTGATTCGCCCGACCCTCGCCGAAAACGCTATTTTTCCCAAACACTATTTTTTCTAAACATTCGGCCACCTGCAGTTCCCATTTATGTCGCTTCCTTTTCCGGCACTGCATCTACCATGCATTTGGACGACGAATAGACAAGTTTTTAAATGGGCTGCTCAGGTGACTTCTTAAAAAAAAATGGTTCAAATGACTCTGAGCACTATGGGACTTAACTTCTAAGGTCATCAGTCCCCTAGAACTTAGAACTACTTAAACCTAACTAACCTAAGGACATCACACACATCCATGCCCGAGGCAGGATTCGAACCTGCGACCGTAGCGGCCACACGGTTCCAGACTGTAGCGCCTTTAACCGCGTGGCCACACCGGTCGGCGCAACCTCTTAAATCATTTATACGTACTGAATAGTAACGTTCCCGAATTTTGTATGTCGAAACTCTTAAAGCTTTTTAAATAAAGCAGGATTTATTAATTTCGTACAACTTTATTCCTCAACACTACATATTTTTTTCTCAATATAGTCACCCTGGCGACTAACACGTTTCTTCTAAGGACACACCTGTTTGTTGATACTCTCACTGTGGAATATTTGTCTTTGTTGACGGAGCCACAACCTCAACTCTGCTTGCACCGCCCCCGGTAGCTCAGTGGTCAGCGCGACATAATGTCAATCCTAAGGGCCCGGGTTCGATTCCCGGCTGGGTCGGAGATTTTCTCCGCTCAGGGACTGGGTGTTGTGTTGTCCTAATCATCATCATTTCGCAAGTCGCCGAAGTGGCGTCAAATCGAAAGACTTGCACCAGACGAACGGTCTACCCGACGGGAGGCCCTAGTCACACGACCATCAAAGTGGTCCTCGAAGATGTTCTTTAAGTTCTGGAAACAGGTGAAAATGGGATGGGGCCAAGTGTGGACTGTGTGGAGAATGATCGATGACTGGGAACTCAAGGCGTCGGTTTGTTGCATATGTCGCAGCGCTCGAGTGTGGTCTAGCATTGTCATACTGAAGCAGACGTTGCTCCATGCCCGGACGAATTCTTCAGTTTGCGCTTTCAGTTTCCTGCAGTACTCGTCTACTTCTACATCTACGTAATTACTCTGCTATTCACAATAAAGTGCTGTCCCTCTACCGTTCCACTGTCTGACGGTGCGCAGGAAAAATGAGCCCTGATTTCTGTTATTTTATCGTGATGATCATTTTTCCCTATGTAGGTGGGTGACAACACAATGTTTTCGCAATCGGAGGAGAAAACTGGTGCCTGAAATTTCATGAGAAGATACCGTCGCAACGAAAAACGCCTTTGTTTTAATGATTGCCACTCCAATTCACGTATCGTGTCTGTGGCTTTATCTCCCATATTTCGCGATAATACAAAACGAGCTGCCCTTCTTTGTACTTTTTCGATGTCATCCGTGAGTCACACGTGATGCGGAACCCACACCGCACAGCAATACTCCAGAATCGGGCGGACAAGCGTGGTGTAAGCAGTCTCTTTGGTAGGTGAAAATGGGATGCTCTTTTCAAGTGTTCTGCCGATGAATCGCAGTCTTCCGTTTGCTCTACCCACAGCACCATCTATGTGATCGTTCCAATTTAGGTTATTTGTAATTCTAATTCGTAAGTATTTGGTTGAATTTACAGCCTTCAGATTTGTGCGTCTGATCGCGTAATAGAAATTTAGCGACTTTCTTTTAGTACTCATGTAAATAATTTCACACTTTTCTTTATTCACGGTCAATTGCCACTTTTTGCACCATACAGATATCTTATCTAAATCATTTGGCAATTCGTTTTCGTCATCTCATGACTTCACAACACGGTAAATGACACCATCGTCTGCAGACAATCTAAGAGGGCTACTCAGATTATCTCCTATGTCGTTAATATAGACCAGGAACAATAGAAGACCTGTAACACTTCCTTGGGGAACGCCGGATATTACTTCTGTTTTACACGATGACTTTCCGTCTGTTACTACGAACTGTGATCTTTCTGACAGGAAATCACGAATTCAGTCTTATAACTGAGGCGACGTTCCATAGGCACGCAGTTTGGTTAGAAGACGCTTGTGAGGAACGGTGTCGAAAGCCTTCTGGAAATCTAAAAATGTGGAATCAATTTGACATCCCCTGTCGATAGCACTCGTTAGTTCATGAGTATAAAGAGCTAGCTGTGTTTCGCAAGAACGATATTTTCTGAATCCGTGCTGTCGGTGTGTCAATAAATCGTTTTCTCCGAGGTAATTCATAATGTTCGATCACAGTATATGTTCGAAAACCCTACTGGAAATCGATCTGTAATTCAGCAGATTACTCCTACTTCCCTTCTTGGGTGTTGGTGTGACTTGAGCAATTTTCCAGCCTTTAGGTGCGGATCTTTCTGTGAGTGAGTGCTTGCTACATATGGAGCTATTGTGTCAGCATACTGTGAGAGGAACCTGACTGGTATACAGTCTGGACCGGAGGCCTTGCGTTTATTAAGTGATTTAAGCTGCTTTGTTACACCGAGGATATCTACTTCTATGTTTCTCATCATGGCAGTTGTTCTTCATTGGAACTGAGGAATATTTACTTCGTCTTCTTTCGCGAAGGTGTTTCGGAAAAACGTGTTTAATAACTCTGATTTAGTGGCACTGTCATTAGTGTCTTCATCAGTTACTTCACACTGACTCCAACACACACCACCGGAAAAAAAAATCGGAACAACAAGAAATAGTTATTGCAGAGCAACGAAATTTCGGGAATAAATTTTTGTAGGTAACATACAAATGTGAATTGCTGCTACGTTTGTAACAGGCGTTACCGACAGAATGCTGAATGCGAGCACGCAAATGTGCATGCATTGTGTTGTACAGGTGTCGGATGTAAGCGTGTGGGTCGGAGTTGCATGCTGTTGCACTTGGTCGGTCAGTACAGGGATGGTTAATGCTGGTTGTCCATGGAGCTGGAGTCATTATCCAATGATGTCCGAGATCTGGTGATCGAGCAGGCCAAGGCAACATGTTGTGATCTCCCCCCCTCCTTCCCTCTCGAGTTATTGTCCTCAGTAAGCAAAGACTTTTATGAAAACTTGAAAGGATCGAATTTTACAATAAACTTTATAGTTTACTCAACTTTTCGTGTAGTTGGCTCCAGTTCTTCTTGGCTAGGGGTCTGATTCCACGATGCTGCTGCGGTCGCAGGTTCGAATCCTGCCTCGGGCATGGTTGTGTGTGATGACCTTAGGTTAGTTAGGTTTAAGTAGTACTAAGTCTAGCGGACTGATGACCTCAGCAGTTAAGTCCCATAGTGCTCAGAGCCATTTGAACCATTTAAATATATATAAATAAATTTGAAGATTGTTGTTGCAGAATTTTTGTTGTTGCGTTAATATATTTTGTCACATTTTAGTATATCATACAATCTTTTGAATTTTGACATTAACAAAGTCGAAATTACGTATATATTATTACAGGATTAATGAATACGAAGATTAATTAATAACAACATCTAGTTGTATTTCTGTTATCCTCCGCCAAGCCGCTTTACTCAGCACATCTTCCTTGTCGAAGCTGCGATGTTCTATTACTCCATTTATGTGGTCTGTCCAAGAATGTCGTGGTCTTCCGCGGTTACGCCTGCCAGGTGGTTTTCCTTCATAGACCTTCTCTGGCCATTGATAATCTGGCATTCTCATCATGTGTCCGTACCATTTTAATGATTGTCCTTCAATTCTATCTATGACTATCATTTTCCTTCATTCTAGCACTTACTTCATCATTAGTTTTCCTTTCGATTCTTGATATTCTGGCACTCCTACGCAAATAATCCATTTCCACAGCTATTAGTCTTCTTTTGACATCCGCATTTAAGATCCATTGTTCTGATCCATAGCATAGCACTGATTCAACCATTATCTTACCTACTCTTTTCTTATTGCTGATGGAAATATACGTATCCCACCAAAAAGAATTCATACACCCTAACACTTCTCTGCTTTGCCGAATTCTATATTGTCACATAGAGGAAGGTGTAAGCAGCTGAATGACGAACACTTCATACACTTAACGATGGTTTATTCAGCACTTGCACATACTAGAGTGCGCAGCGAACTGTCTCAGGCCAGAACACATACGGTATATGTACAGATGTTGACAGATGTGAAAATTACCGAGCTATCAGTTTAATAAGTCACGGATGCAAAATACTAATGCGAATTCTTTACAGACGAATGGAAAAACTGGTGGAAGCCGACCTCGGGGAAGATCAGTTTGGGTTCCATACAAATGTTGGAACACGTGAGGCAATACTGACCTGACGACTTATCTTAGAGGAAAGATTAAGGAAAGGCAAACTTACGTTTCTAGCATTTGTAGACCTAGAGAAAGCTTTTGACAATGTAGATTGGAACACACTCTTTCAAATTCTAAAGCTAAAAGGGATAAAATACAGTGAGCGAAAGGCTATTTACAATTTGTACAGAAAGCAGATGGCAGTTATAAGAAGCGAGGGGTATGCAAGGGAAGCAGTGGTTGGAAAGGAAGTGACACAGGGTTGTAGCCTCTCCCCAATGTTATTCAATCTGTATATTGAGCAAGCAGTAAAGGAAACAAAAGAAAAATTCGGAGTAGGTATTAAAATTCATGGACAAGAAGTAAAAACTTTGAGGTTCGCCGATGACATTGTAATTCTGTCAGAGACAGCAAAGGACTTGGAAGAGCAGTTGAACGGAATGGACAGTGTCTTGAAAGGAGGATATAAGATGAACATCAACAAAAGCAAAACGAGGCTAATGGAATGTAGTCAAATTAAATCGGGTGATGCTGAGGGAATTAGATTAGGAAATGAGGCACTTAAAGTAGTAAATGAGTTTTGCTATTTGGGGAGCAAAATAACTGATGATGGTCGAAGTAGAGAGGATATAAAATGTAGACTGGCAATGGCAAGGAAAGCGTTTCTCAAGAAGAGAAATTTGTTAACATCGAGTATAGATTTAAATGCCAGGAAGTCGTTTCTGAAAGTATTTGTATGGAGTGTAGCCATGTATGGAAGTGAAACATGGACCATAACCAGTTTGGACAAGAAAAGAATAGAAGCTTTCGAAATGTGGTGCTACAGAAGAATGCTGAAGATAAGGTGGATATATCACGTAACTAATGAGGAGGTATTGAATAGGATTGGGGAGAAGAGAAGTTTGTGGCACAACTTGACTAGAAGAAGGGATGGGTTGGTAGGACATGTTTTGAGGCATCAAGGAATCACAAATTTAGCATTGGAGGGCAGCGTGGAGGGTAAAAATCGTAGAGGAAGACCAAGAGATGAATACACTAAGCAGATTCAGAAGGATGTAGGTTGCAGTAGGTACTGGGAGATGAAGAATCTTGCACAGGATAGAGTAGCATGGAGAGCTGCATCAAACCAGTCTCAGGACTGAAGACCACAACAACAACAACAACAACAACAACAGGACATTCCAGTAGAATGATTGTTGACATTTGTGTACACTTCTGGAATGTACTCGGACCGAATAAATAAATTGAA
Organism: Schistocerca serialis cubense; assembly: GCF_023864345.2. NCBI lineage: Eukaryota > Metazoa > Arthropoda > Insecta > Orthoptera > Acrididae > Schistocerca > Schistocerca serialis. The sequence continues at coordinate 89,569,837 of NC_064648.1, read as the reverse complement.
ATTATCATTTTAGGTGTATTTAGAACTCTCGCCCCTCCGTGCAACAATGTAGTATCACAACCACTACACTACGGCGACTGCGCTGCCCTGCTTCTTCTGCGACAATATTTTACCTTTGTATGGTCCAATCCGTTTTTATCAATATGTGCCCCGAGATATTTAAATTTCTCTACCTGTCTCATAACTGCTCTGTCATTGACGTGTACTCCAAATTCCCCAAAATACAGAAATAGGTCCGATCACATCAGAGGCATGCTTATTACTGCGTCACTCTGCAGTAATAACCATATTCCATAGGCTTTACAGTTTTTCTTGACAAATGAAGTTCTATAGATTTCGATTATTATTTCATAATTAATCCAGAAATAAACATAGTAAACAGCGTGCCAGATAATTCGTAATTTCAAATGCTTCTAAAAAAAAAAAAAAAAAAAAAAAAGATTTTAACTGTACATTCAGAGATACTACTTATCGATTGTAACATCGGAAATAAAGTAATTCCTTGTGATAAATTTTAGCTTGAAATACTGTGCATAAAGTTATATGAAAGTTTTCAGAAAAGGAGCTGAGATAGTACTGACCTGTCCAAAATTCTAAAAATAATACTGGTATCGAGAACTACTGTTGAGGAAAAGTAGTGGTAGAGGAGGATGTCTTGTTACAATGCGACACACTGTAGCGCATGTTGGGTTGTTGTTGTTGTCTTCAGTCCTGAGACTGGTTTGATGCAGCTCTCCACGCTACTCTATCCTGTGCAAGCTTCTTCATCTCCCAGTACCTACTGCAGCCTACATCCTTCTGAATCTGCTTTGTGTGTTCATCTCTTGGTCTGCCTCTTCGATTTTTACCCTCCACGTTGCCCTCCAATGCTAAATTTGTGATCCATTGATGCCTTAGAACATGTCCTACTAACTGGTCCCTTCTTTTTGTCAAGTTGTGCCATAAACTCTTCTCCCCAATTCTATTAAATAGATCCTCTTTAGTTATGTGATCTACCCATCTAATCTTCAGCATTCTTCTGTAGCACCACATTTCGAAATCTTCTATTCTCTTCTTGTCCAAACTATTTATCGTCCATGCTTCACTTCCATACATGGCTACACTCCATACAAATACTTTCAGAAACGACTTCCTGACACGTAAATCTATACTCGATGTTAACAAATTTCTCTTCTTCAGAAACGCTTTCCTTGCCATTGCCAGTCTACATTTTATATCCTCTCTACTTCGACCATCAGTTATTTTGCTCCCCAAATAGTTAAACTCCTTTACTAATTTAAGTGTCTCATTTCCTAATCTAATTCACTCAGCATCACTCGACTTACTTCGACTACATTCCATTATCCTCGTTTTGCTTTTGTTGATGTTCATCTTATATCCTCCTTTCAAGACACTGTCCATTCCGTTCAACAGCTCTTCCAAGTCTTTTGCTGCCTCTGATAGAATTACAATGTCATCGGTGAACCGAAGTTTTTATTTCTACTCCATGGATTTTAATACCCACTCCGAATTTTTGTTTTGTTTCCTTTACTGCTTGCTCAATATACAGAGTCAATAACATCGGGGAGAGGCTACAACCCTGTCTCACTCCCTTCCCAACCACTGCTTCCCTTTCATGTCCCTCGACTCTTATAACTGCCATATGGTTTCTGTACAAATTGTAAATAGGCTTTCACTCCCTGTATTTTACCCCTTTTACCTTTAGAATTTGAAAGAGTGTGTTCCAATCTACATTATCAAAAGCTTTCTCTAGGTCTACAAATGCTAGAAAGGTAGGTTTGCCTTTCCTTAATCTTTCTTCTAAGATAAGTCGTCAGGTCAGTATTGCCTCACGTGTTCCAACATTTATATGGAATCCATACCGATCTTCCCTGAGGTCGGCTTCTACCAGTTTTTCCATTCGTCTCTAAAGAATTCGTGTTAGTATTTTGCAGCTGTGACTTACTAAACTTCGGTAATTTTCGCATCTGTCAACACCTGCTTTCTTTGGGATTGGAATTATTATATTCTTCTTGAAGTCTGAGGGTATTTCGCCTGTTTCATAGATCTTGCTCACCAGATGGTAGAGTTTTGTCAGGACTGGCTCTTCCAAGGCCGTCAGTAGTTCCAATGGAATGTTGTCTACTCTCGGGGCCTTGTTTCGACAGGTTGGGTTACGACAGTGGTATGTGAGCGAGCGTTATCCTATTGAAAAATCCCCCCCCCCCCCCCCCGCCGGAATGCTATTCATGAACAGCAGCACAGCAGGTCAAAACAACAGAGTGACGTACAACTTTGCAGTTAAGGTGTGTGTGATAACCATGAGAGTGCTTCCGCTGTCAGCACCCCAGACCATAACTCCAGGTGTGGATCCAGCGTGTCTAGCATGCACACACCTTGGTTACGAGCCCTCAGTTGACTGCAGTCCAACCAACTCACGGCCTTCACTGGCACCGAGGCAGAACCAGCCTTCATCAGAAAACAGAACAGACCTCCACTCTGCCCTCCAGTGAGATATCGCCTGCTTCCACTAAAACATGTGGTTTAGGGTTGGTGGAATACGTGCTATAGCTCGGAGCTGTCCTTGAAGTAACCGATTTGTAACAGTTCATTGTATCAGTGCGGTGCCAACTGTTGCTCAGATTGCTGCTGCAGATGCAGCTCGATGCGCCAGATCCATACGCCGAACACTGTGGTCTCCCCTCTCGGCAGTACCACGTGGCCGTCCGCTGCCCGGTATTCTTGCGACCGTACATTCTTGTGACCATTACTGCCAGCAATAACGTGCAGTGGCTACATTCCTGGCAAACCTTCCTGCTGTATTACAGAAGGAACATCCAGCTTTTGTCCTTTAACACGACCTTTTTCTACCCCGTGAGGTGTCACGTCTTTGTCGCCTTAAGGGCACTTGTCAGGGAGTGTCGAAAAATCCAAAATAGCCCAGATCTTCCTATCCACACCCTGAGTAATGGAATTGAGCAAAATAGATTGAAATCCAGACACCCCCCTCTCGCAAGTGCCAAAGATCTGGTAAAGAACGCTTTTATTCTTGAGGACCGCTGGAGAGAAGAATGGGAGGAAAAGACACCGCCTCAGGTTAACACCTTATTGGGAACATCTAACAGACCTCGAAGCTTTGACTTGCCCCGCAAAATCTGGTCTACCCGTAACAGGATCAGGACGAGCCACGGCCGTTGTGCGGACTCCTTGTACAAATGGAGCATAGTGCCATCACCACAGTGCGACTGCGGCGCTGACAGGCAGACAATTCACCATATGGTGGTAGAATGCCCTCTGAGGGCCTACCCTGTGCCAACAAGGGACTTCATGGATGCGACTAACAGTGCAATCGATTATATTTCTAACCTAGATGTTTGTTTGTGATATTGTAACTGTTTTGTGTGTTATGTACATTTAGATTTTTCATACGTGATTTGTACTTGCCATACGCTAAATAAATGAATAAGGGCATTCTTGACTAACATCAACTCATCGCGTCAAGTCTCAAACGTAACTAACGGTCACGATCGTTACACTTACGGGTCTGTCGCGAAATGTGAATAGACACCATATTTGATTTGTAGAAAGACAGCAATTGAGATATATAGCATTTGTAGACTTAGAGAGAGCTTTTGAGTTGAATACTCTCTTTCAAATGTGACAGGGGTAAAATACAGAAAGCGAAAGGCTATTGACAATTTTTACAGAAACTAGATGGCAGTTATAAGAGTCGAGGAGCATGAAAGGGAAGCAGTGGTTGGGAAAGGAGTGAGACAGGGTTGTAGCCTCTTCCCGATGTTATTCAATCTGTATGTTGAGCAAGCAGTAAAGGAAACAAAAGAAAAATTCGGAGTAGGTATTAAAATTCATGGAGAAGAAGTAAAAACTTTGAGGTTCGCCGATGCCATTCTAATTCTGTCAGCAAAGGACCTGGAAGAACAGTGGAACGAAATGGACAGTGTCTTCAAAGCAGGGCATAAGATGAACATCAACAAAAGCAAAACGAGGATAATGGAATGTAGTCGAATTAAGTCGGGTGATGCTGAGGGAATTACATTAGGTTCAAATGGTTCAAATGGCTCTGAGCACTATGGGACTCAACTGCTGAGGTCATTAGTCCCCTAGAACTTAGAACTAGTTAAACCTAACTAACCTAAGGACATCACAAACATCCATGCCCGAGACAGGATTCGAACCTGCGACCGTAGCGGTCTACATTAGGAAATGAGACGCTTAAAGTAGTAAAGGAGTTTTGCTATTTGGGGAGCAAAATAACTGATGATGGTCGAAGTAGAGAAGATATAAAATGTATACTGGCAATGGCAAGGAAAGCGTTTCTGAAGAAGAGAAATTTGTTTACATCGAGGTTAGATTTAAATGCCAGGAAATCGTTTCTGAAAGTATTTGTATGGAGTGTAGCCATGTATGGAAGTGAATCGTGGATGATAAATAGTTCAGACAAGAAGAGAGTAGAAGCTTTCGAAATGTTGTGCTACAGAAGAATGCTAAAGATTGGATGGGTAGATCACATAACTAATGAGGAGGTATTGAACAGAATTGGGGAGAAGAGAAATTTGTGGCACAACTTCATTAGAAGAAGGGATCGGTTGGTAGGACATATTCTGAGGCATCAAGGGATCACCAATTTAGTATTGAAGGGCAGCGTGGAGGGTAAAAATCGTAGAGCGAGACCAAGAGATGAGTACACTAAACAGATTCAGAAGGATGTTGGTTGTAGGTTGCAGTAAGTACTGGGAGATGAAGAAGCTTGCACGGGATAGATTAGCATAGAGAGCTGCATGAAACCAGTCTCTGGACTGAGGTCCACAACAACAACAACAACATGCCACATAAATTAATGTGATAGTACTGGTCCCCCATGGTCACAAAAACGGGCCAGATCGCTGTCGCAGGAGCCACGAAAAAAGCATGCCTAATTTCTTCCAATCCATATGTGGTATAGAGCAAACCAGTGTTTAACAGTATTGTTTAAAAACAGTCTTGGTTGCAGTTGTAGTTTTTTTTATTTTTCAACGACCCGTTTCGCATTTTACTCGCTCCTGTGAACGGGAACGCGTTATGCAGATCTTGGTGCCTCTCGCGTCCATCTAGAAAAGATAACCTGAAGATGCCAAAATAAGGCGAAACGCGTCGTTGAAAAATAAAAAACTAAAATTGCAACCAAGACTGTTTTTAACCAATACGAGCCAAATTTAAAAGAACGCAAAGTTCCCAAGATTCGCAACGTTTTGCAGAAGTTCAAAAGATAGCTCGTACTTCAGTGCGAGATGTCTATAATATTTTCCACTACGAAATTCTGTCTCGAAATCTGGCAGAAAACCCAAAGAGATTCTGGTCATACATAAAGCTAACCAGTGGCAAGACACAATCAATTACCTTCACTGCTCGATAACAACGGTGAAGTCACTGATGACAGTGCCACTAAAGCGGAGTTATTAAATACGGTTTTCCGAAAATCCTTCACCAGAGAGGACGAAGTAAATACTCCTGAATTCCTATCAAGAACAAGTGCCAAGCTGAGAAACATAGAAGTAGATATCCTCGGTCTAGCAAAGCGGCTTAAATAAGGAAAGGCCTCTGGTCCAGATTTTATACCGATCAGGTTCCTTTCAGAGTATGCTGATAAAATAGCTCCATATTTAGCAATCATATACAGCCACTCGCTCACAGAAAGATCCGTATCTGAAGATTCGAAAATTGCTCAAGTCACACCAATACCCAAAAATGGAAGTAGGAGTATATCACTAACGTCGATTTGCAGTAGGGTTTTGGAACATGTACTGTATTCGAACATTATGAAGTAGGGCCTACCTCGAAGAAAACTGTTTATGGACAAATAGTCAGCACGGATTTAGAAAATATCGTCCTTGGGAAAAACAACTAGCTGTTTATACTCATGAAGTAATAAGTGCTATCGACAGGGGATGTCAAATTGATTCCATATTTTTAGATTTCCAGAAGGCTTTCGACTCCGTTGCTCACAAGAGTCTTCTAACCAGACTGTGTGCCTATGGAGTATCGCCTCAGTTGTGCGACTGGATTCGTGATTCCCTGTCAGAAAGGTCACAGTTCGTAGTAATAAACGGAAATTTGTCGAGTAAAACAGAAGTAATATCCGGCATTCCCCAAGGAAATGTTAAAGGCCCTATATTGTTCCTGATCTATATTAACGACATAGGAGACAATCTCAGTAGCCGTCTTATATTGTTTGCAGATGATCGTGTCATTTCCAGTCTTGTAAAGTCATCAGATGATCAAAACGAATTGCAAAATGCTTTAGATAAGATATCTGTATGGTCCAAAAAGTGTCAATTGACCCTGAATAAAGGAAAATGTGAATTTATTCACATGAGTACTAAAAGAAATCCGCTAAATTTTGATTACGCGTGAAGGCCGTAAATTCAACTAAATACTTAGGGATTACGATTACAAATAACCTAAATTGGAACGAGCACATAGATAATGTTGTGGATGGAGCAGACCAAAGACCGCGATTGATTAGCAGAACACATGGAAGTGCAACAGGTCTACTAAAGAGACTGCTTACACCATACTTGTCCGCCCTATTATGGAGTATTGCTGTGCAGTGTGGGATCTGCATCAGGTGGGGCTGACGGATGACATCGAAAAAGTACAAAGAAGGGCAGGTCGTTTTGTATTATCGCGAAATAGGGGAGATAGTGTCACACACATGATACGTGAATTGTAGTGGAAATCATTAAAACAAGGGCGTTTTTCGTTGCGACTGAATCTTCTCATGAAATTTGAATCACCAGTTTTCTCCTCCGATTGCGAAAACATTCTGTTGGCACCCACCTACATAGGGAGAAATGATCATCACGCTAAAATAAGAGAAATCAGGGCTCGCACAGAAAAATTTAAGTGCTCGTTTTCCCGTGCGCCGTTCGTGATTGGAACGGTAGGGAGACAGCCTGAAGGTGGTTCATTGAATCCTCTGCCAGGCACTTTATTGTGAATATCAGAGTGATCACGTAGATTTAGATGTGGAAACACGGCTACCAACTTTTGTTTAAGTCGCACAACTCCTTGGTGTTGCGAATTTTGTCCGTTAGTGTAGGGCCGTTACACACCAACACGTTGGACGCTATAGTTGAGGGCCGTCTAACGGCAGAGGTTTGTAATTGGCGTCAGGGAAGCGAGGAAGTCGGCCCAATAATATGCAAGACACGTAACTCCTCAGACGAACTTGAGAACAGAATAAAAGGAATTGGAGGCATTGCTGTTTTCCACATCCTCTTAGCTTACGAATGACAAAGGACCTTTAACACTTCCTTGGCGAAAAAGAGATGACATTTGTTTTTCACCCTACAACTTCTCGTCAGTTACTAAGAACGTACAGCCCCGTTTCTTCGACAGTAGTGGAAATCAGTACAAAGGCATTGATATCAGTAGGAAAAATAACGTTGTCGCTTGGAATAGCTCTGCACAGTGTATATGCAATAGTATGAAATCCAGTATACCGACAAATGCAGTCCAATAATATCGCATTTAATGTCAGTAGTACAGCATATAAGAAGACATGGACAATGCAAGTGGGTATAAAGGCAGTCGGCTCTGTGTTGGTGCGTTCGTACGTGGCTCTGCAGCAGATACGAAACAGAAACCATTGGTGACAATGCGCGTCATGCACATAAACCACCATCGTGACAATGCCCCGCAGAAAACAGTTACCATGTGGTGAAAAAGCAAAAATCGGTGCATGCGTAGAAATGGGACACACTAATCGCCAAGAGGTTGAAGTACAGTGATTGATAATATCGGTAGGTTGGGCTCACGGCGTGGACACGATGGAGAGTATGGTCAAAGTAGAAAATTATCTGAGGCACAGAAAGGATTACTTTTGCGCAAAGCAAGGGCCACAACCCTCTATTCTTCTCAACCTGCTGCTGATTTGACAGTTGCCAATAACTGCCAGACATGTAAGACGATCTTTTCAGATGAGAAACATCTTGCATTCACGAAACGACACATCTTGCATTCACGAAACGACTGGGAAATTCACACAGTGGGATAGAGTGACCTTCAGTGAGGAGAAGAAGTTTAATTTAGGTGGGCTGGATGGATTTCAGTACTATTGGCATGATCTGAGAACAGAGCAGCAGGTAAGAATGAGAAGAAATTTTGGTGCTGGAGGTGTTACGATTTGAACCGCCTTCTGCACTAAATGTACGTCACACGTTTGTCGTCTGAATACTTGAAGCCCGTCATATACTCTGAGACACAGAAAAAATTAGTATGAGGACTGCGGGGACGAAAGTCTAAAGTTTCAAAGTATAACATACCTATGCATGTTCCTGCTACAGCCAAAAAGTGGTTTGAAGATAAAGTTATCGATGTCTAGCCCTGACCGGCACGTAGCCCGAATTTTAACCCCCATTGAAAACCTTTGTGGAGTACTTGCTGCAAGGCACGTTTATCATAGTGGAAGGCGATCTGAAGCTGTATTTGATATGAGGAGTGCGGTGCTACAAGAGTGGGTGACAATTTCATTGCTAGAACTATAAATAACCAGTCATCGTCCAAAGAGACCTCGAAAGTCCGACGGTACCGACCGGCCGCCGTGTCATCCTCATCCTTAGATGTCACCCGATGCAAATGCGAAGGGTCCTGTGGCCGGCACACCAATCCCCCAGCCGTCGTCAGTTCCAGTGACCGGAGTCGGTACTTGTCAACCCAGTAGCTCTTCATTGCCTCACAAGGGCCAAGTGCTCCTCCCCACTGGCCAACAGCACTCGGCAGACCCGGACGGCGACCCACCCGAGCGATAGCTGAGCCCGATGGCGCTTTACTTCAGTGATGTCACGGGAACCTGTATTACCACTGCGGCAAGGACTTTGGCGCAAGAACGACAAACGCTAACAAAACCATTGCTGAAGAGAATTTTTAGGATTATTACGTACAACAGAGTTTTCACAAACTAATAGCAATGCAATAACACTGTGGGACAGTGAGTGCCTGTATACTAGTTTCCACCCAGGCAATCGCCTTATTTTGTTACATAGTTTATGAAAGAAACTACATAACTCCATCATGTTTGCTTATATCTTGTACATCTCTACTACTTTCAAAATAAATTCGGTATCAGGGGGTCCAGGGCTCGATTCCTGGCCGGGTTGGGGATTTTCTCTGTCCAGGGACTGGGTGTTTGTGTTGTCCCCATCATTTCATCATCATCATTCATGACAGTGGCTATATTGGATTGTGTAAAACTTGGACTGTGTAAAAAAAGGGGGCTTGGCCGGGCAATGATGGCTGCACAGTTGAATGCCCCACAAACCAAACATCGTCATCGTCATAATACACTACTGGCCACTAAAATTGCTACATCAAGAAGAAATGCAGATGATAAACGGGTATTCATTGGACAAATATATTATACTAGAACTGACATGTGAGCACATTTTCACGCAATTTTGGTCCATAGATCCTGAGAAACCAGTACCCAGAACAACCACCTCTGGCCGTAATAACGGCATTGATACGCCTGGGCATTAAGTCAAACAGAGCTCGGATGGCATATACAGGTACATCTGCCCATGCAGCTTCAACACGATACCACAGTTCATCAAGAGTAGTGACTGGCGTATTGTGACGAGCCAGTTGCTCGGCCACCATGGACCAGACGAATTGGTGAGAGATCTGGAGAATGTCCTGGCCAGGGCAGCAGTCCAACATTTTCTGTATCCAGAAAGGACCGTACAGGACCTGCAACGTGCGATCGTGCATTATCCTGCTGTAATGTAGGGTTTCGGAGGGATCGAATGAGGGGTAGAGCCACGGGTCGTAACACATCTGAAATGTAACGTCCACTGTTCAAAGTGCCGTCAATGCGAACAAGAGGTGAACGAGACGTGTAACCAATGGCACCCCATACCATCACGCCGGGTGATATGCCAGTATGGCGATGACGAATACACGCTTCTAATGTGCGTTCACCACGATGTCGTCAAACACGAATGCGACCGTCATGATGCTGTAAACAGAACCTCGATTCATCCGAATAAATGCCGTTTTGGTATTCGTGCACCCGGGTTCCTCATTGAGTACACCATCGCAGGCGCTCCTGTCTGTGATGCAGCGTCAAGGGTAACCGTAGCCACGATCTCCGAGCTGATAATCCGTGCTCCTGGAAACGTCTTGGAACTGTTCGTGCAGGTGGTCGTTGTCTTGCAAACGTCCCCATCTGTTGACTCAGGGATGGAGACGTGGCTGCACGATCCGTTACAGCCGTGCGGATAAGATGCCTGTCATCTCGACTGCTAGTGTTACGAGGCCGTTGGGATCCAGCACGGCGTTCCGTATTACCTTCCTGGACCCACCGATTCCATATTCTGCTAACAGTCATTGGATGTCGACCGACGCGAGCAGCAATGTCGCGATACGATAAACCGCAATCGCGATAGGCTACAATCCGACCTTTATCAAAGTCGGAAACGTGATGGTATGCATTTCTCCTCCTTACACGAGGCATCACAACAATGTTTCACCGGTCAACTGCTGTTAGTTTATGAGAAATCGGTTGGAAGCTTTCCTCATCTCAGCACGTTGCAGGTGTCGCCACCGGCGCCAACCTTGTGTGAATGCTCTGAAAAGCTAATCATTTGATTATGACAGCAACTTCTTCCTTTATGTTAAATTTGGCTTTTGTAGCACGCCATCTTCGTGGTGTAGCCATTTTAATGGCCTGTAGTGTAAATTCGGTATATGTATACTTCGGACGTACTATTAGTTTTACTCGACTTCTGTGTTTCTACTGGTTCCCACTACTGTAGTAACCGGCGGTTTGCCTCTAATGCAGCGCGCGTGGTGCTTAGCACTTACGGGAGCAGTGTTCGAGGTCCATGCCATGTGGGCTCCCACTGAACATCAGTGGCGATGGGACCGAAAGAGCTTTCACCTGCAAATCCACCTGGTCCGATACTGCAGGGGGAAGAGAAAGGCCTGGGGTGTGTCTTGAAGTCTGTCTGAGCCTGCTGACGACAGCGGGGGCGTAAATGCATGGAGGGGAAGCGCAAGCGGGAACGGTAAGAAGGCAGCAGGATTACGGGCGGAAGCTGCGGGCGAGATTTATTCTGCTTTAATGCCGGACGCAGGAGGAGATTTCGCGGTCTTGTCTCGGAGGGTAGAGTGACGCGGAAAGGCGAAACACACGCCGGGCTAAGCTGTTAAAGTCACGTCCCGCAGACTTCAAAAGCACCTCGTGCTCAACCGGTTTCACCACGAGGGTCACCCCAAAAGAAATTCAGGATATTTTTTTTCTCGTCTCGCGCTCTGAGGTTTTCCGTACAAACTTATTTATGTATATAGACAGCTCATCGTATCGAATCTGTTCAACTGGGACCTCTGTTTAATAGTAGATTCCGATACATATTCTGATTAACGAAATTTAGGATTCCATTCATTTTTTCAACTATTTTTTTCTGAAACTTGCATATCTTTTGTTAAAAAGAGAGGGCGTTTGGGATTTTTATATTACGCTACTAGCCATTAAAATTACTACACAACGAAGATGACGTGTTACAGACGGGAAATTTAACCGATAGGAAGAAGATGCTATGATATGCAAATGATTCGCTTTACATTCACACAAGGTTGGCGCCGGTGGCGACACCTACAACGTGCTGACATGAGGAAAGTTTCCAACCGATTTCTCATACACAAACAGCAGTTGACCGGCGTTGCCTGGTGGAACGTTGTTGTGATGCCTCGTGTAAGGAGGAGAAATGCGTACCATCACGTTTCCGACTTTGGTAAAGGTCGGATTGTAGCGTATCACGACATTGCTAATCGCGTTGGTCGAGATCCAATGACTGTTAGCAGAATATGGAAGCGGTGGCTTCAGGAGGGTAATACGAACGCCGTGCTGGATCCCAAGGGCCTCGTATCACTAGCAGTCGAGATGACAGGCATCTTATCCGCACGGCTGTAACGGATAGTGCAGCCACGTCTCGATCCCTGAGTCAACAGATGGGGACGGTTGCAAGACGACAACCATCTGCACGAACAGTTCGAGGACTGTTGTCTTTCTCTAAGTCTACAAATGCTAGAAACGTAGGTTTGCCTATTCTTTATCTTATAACATAAGTTGTAGGGTATCGCCTCACGTGTTCAAATATTTCTGCGGAATCCAAATTGATCTTCCCCGAGGTCGGCTGCTACCAGTTTTTCCATTCGTCTGTAAAGAATTCGCGTTAGTATTTTCAGCTGTGACTTATTAAACTGATAGTTCAGTAATTTTCACATCTGTCAACACTTGCTTTCTTTGGGATTGGAATTATTATATTCTTCTTGAAGCCTGATTGTATTTCGCCTGCCTCATACATCTTGCTCACCAGATGGTAGAGTTTTTTCAGGGCTGGCTCTCCCAACGCTATCAGTAGTTCTCATGGAATGTTGTCTACTCTGGGGGCCTTGTTTCGACTCAGGTCTTTCACTGCTCTATCAAACTCTTCACGCAGTATCGTATCTCCCATTTCATCTTCATCTACATCCTCTTCCATTTCCATAATATTGTCCTCAAGTACATCGCCCTTGTATAGACCCTCTTCATACTCCTTCCACCTTTCTGATTTCCCTTCTTTGCTTAGAACTGGGTTTCCATCTGAGCTCTTGATGTTCATACAAGTCGTTCTCTTATCTCCAAAGGTCTCTTTAATTTTCCTGTAGGCACTATCTACCTTACCCCTAGTGAGACAAGCCTCTACATCCTTAAATTTGTCCTCTAGCCATGCCTGCTTAGCCATTTTGTACTTCCTGTCGATCTCATTTTTAAGACGTTTTTATTCCTTTTTGCGTGCTTCATTTACTGCATTTTTTATTTACTCCTTTCATCAATTAAATTCAATATTTCTTCTGTTACCCAAGGATTTCTACTAGCCCTCGTCTTTTTACCTACTTGATCCTCTGCTGCCTTCACTACTTCATCTCTCAGAGCTACCCATTCTTCTTCTACTGTATTTCCTTCCCCCATTCCTGTCAATTGTTCCCTTATGCTCTCCCTGAAACTCTGTACAACCTCTGGTTCTTTCAGTTTATCCAGGTCCCATCTCCTCAAGTTCCCACCTTTTTGCAGTTTCTTCAGTTTTAATCTACAGGTCATAAACAATAGATTGTGGTCAGAGTCCACATCTGCCCCTGGAAATGTCTTACAATTTAAAACCTGGTTCCTAAATCTCTGTCTTACCATTATATAATCTATCTGATACCTTTTAGTATCTCCAGGGTTCTTCCATGTATGCAAGCTTCTTTCATGATTCTTGAACCAAGTGTTAGTTATGATTAAGTTGTGCTCTGTGCAGAATTCTACCAGGCGGCTACCTCTTTCATTTCTTAGCCCCAATCCATATTCATCTACTACGTTTCATTCTCTTCCTTTTCCTACTACCGAATTCCAGTCACCCACGACTATTAAATTTTCGGCGCCCTTCACTATCTGAATAATTTTTTTTATTTCATCATACTTTTCTTCAATTTCTTCGTCATCTGCAGAGCTAGTTGGCATATAAACTTTTACTACTGTAGTAGGTGTGGGCTTCGTGTCTATCTTGGCCACAATAATGCGTTTACTATGCTGTTTGTAGTAGCTTACCCGCATTCCTATTTTCCTATTCATTATTAAACCTACTCCTGCATTACCCCTATTTGATTTTGTATTTATAACCCTGTAGTCACCTGACCAGAAGTCTTGTTCCTCCTGCCACCCAACTTCACTAATTCCCACTATATCTAACTTTAACCTATCCATTTCCCTTTTTAAATTTTCTAACCTACCTGCCCGATTAAGGGATCTGACATTCCACGCTCCGATCCGTAGAACGCCAGTTTTCTTTCTTCTGATAACGACGTCCACCTGAGTAGTCCCCGCCTGGAGATCCGAATGGGGGACTATTTTACCTCCGGAATATTTTACCCAAGAGGACGCCATCATCATTTAACCATACAGTAAAGCTGCATGCCCTTGGGAAAAATTACGGCTGTAGTTTCCCCTTGCTTTCAGCCGTTCGCAGTACCAGCACAGCAAGGCCGTTTTGGTTATTGTTACAAGGCCAGATCAGTCAATCATCCAGACTGATGCCCCTGCAACTACTGAAAAGGCTGCTGCCCCTTTTCTGGAACCACACGTTTGTCTGGCCTCTCAACAGATACCCCTCCGTTGTGGTTGCACCTACGGTACGGCTATCTATATCGCTGAGGCACGCAAGCCTCCCCACCAACGACAAGGTCCATGGTTCATGGGGGGAGGAGGTGTTCCATAGCGCAAGCTTTATCTGTTTGACACTAGGGCGCAGGTAAATTGTTTCTATATTTTCTATTTTACATAAATGTTTTTAAATGGTCTGATATGTTTTATTTATTAAGACAGAAAGGTTGAATTAACACAACTTTTAATAATTTTTGATGCGCTTATGTATGTATTCATGGATTTTAAAATGCGCGAGTGTCTGGCACATACAAGGGCCCTCTCTCGGCGAAACCATGTGCCCTAGTGCTTTCACACTCTTGTCTCGATAGTTCATAGGCGAAGTAATGGTGCTAAACTGTTCGCTTTGACCCTGTGCCCATAGTCATGTTGTACAAATGGAGAAGATGTCTTAATTACTGACGACGGCTTTGGCACAATTGTTTTATTAATCTCCATTGCATGATGTAATTTTAGTAAGTTGCCGGCCGCGGTGGTCTAGCGCTTCTAGGCTCGCAGTCTGGAGCCGCGCGACTGCTACGGCCGCAGGTCCGAATCCTGCCTCGGGCATGGGTGTGTGTGATATCGTTAGGTTAGTTAGGTTTAAGTAGTTCCAGGTTCTAGGGGACTGATGACCACAGATGTTAAGCCCCATAGTGCTCAGAACCATTTGAACCATTTTCTTTAAGTAAGTAACTAAAGATTTTATGCCTGTATTACTCTGGTAATTTCACTATTACTTAAGCTTTTGTGTTTCTCACTTCCGATGCTAAGGCTTTTCTAATGAAAGTGTCTTCCTTTTCAGGATTTTTTACTTCTGATGAAGGTATATTTATATGTACCGAAACCTTGGTCAAGAATTTTAATAAATTTTTATCCTGCAACTGTTTTTGGCTGTCATCCTTTATCGTCTCTAATTTTACATTCGTGATCTCCTCGGGAGGTATAAGTAGGAGGAAGCAATGTATTCGATACCTCATCCAGAAACGCACACTCTCGAAACCTGGACAGCAAGCTACACCGCGATGCAGAGCGCCTCTCTTGCAGAGTCTGCCACTCGAGTTTGCTAAACATCTCCGTAACGCTATCAACCCTGTGACGAAACGAACCGCTCTTCTTTGGATCTTCTCTATCTCCCCTGTCAACCCGACCTGGTATGGATCCCACACCGATGAGCAATACTCAAGTATAGGTCGAACGAGTGTTTTGTAAACCACCTCCTTTGCTGATGGACTACATTCTCTAAGGACTCTCCCAATAAATCTCAACCTGGCACCCTCCTTACCAACAATTAATTTTGTATGATCATTCCACTTCAAATCGTTCCGCACGTATACTCCCAGATATTTTACAGAAGTAACTGCTACCAGTGTTCGTTCCGCTATCATATAATCATACAATAAAGGATCCTTCTTTCTATGTATTCGCAATACATTACATTTGTCTATGTTAAGGGTCAGTTGCCACTCCCTGCACCAAGTGCCTATCCGCTGCAGATCTTCCTGCATTTCGCTGCAATTTTCGAATGCTGCAACTTCGCTGTATACTGCAGCATCCTCCGCGAAAAGCCGAGTTTCTTTGGATCTTCAGTGTACATTTGAAATTAATACGTCTATCCGCTGTTGAGAAAAAGGGTCTTGGACCAGGTGGAAAGACTGGTTCTGAGGCAGAGAGACAGACGGATGGCAAAGTGATCGGACAAGATATCCGTTTTTACCGTTTGAGATACGGAATCGCAAAACGTAAGGAAAGTGTTTAATATTTAAGAAGTAATCGCAATAACTATTAGTCCATTTATCGCACTGTGAGACAAAACGGCCAGTACTATCATGGAGAAGTGTTTGCGGTTGCCTACTGCACTATGATTGTATCCAACGGTGCACATCTTCGTCCGAAGCAAATCGATGGGCAGGCATGTTCACGGCTCCACAAATATGGAGACCGCATGGGACAGAGTACGGGATTGAATGGAAGATGTGTAAGGGCTTTCCAGGGTTACCAAGTCCAATCGCCCAGCAAACGGACAGCATCATTTTCTAGGAGGATAATGGCTGCCCATATGTGGCCAACGCTGTTTCCAGTACGTTGCAGAAGTTTTGCTGGGAAGCCGTCACACAGCCTCTGCCAGTACGGATTCCATGTTTTTGGAGCCCTGAAGAAAGAGATCGGTGGGCGTTGATTTGCTTCGAGCGGGTGTACACCTGGGTACAATTGTAGTTCCGTAGTATACTCTTACCCTCCCACACATCACTATTAAAATTGTCATTCTTTGCACAGATTTTGAAAGCTTCGAGAGGCGTAAGATATACAGGGTGATCAAAAAGTCGGTATAAATTTGAGTGAATAAATCACGGAATAATGTAGATAGACAGGTACAAATTGACACCCATGCTTGAAATGTCATGGGATTTTATTAGAACCAAAAAAATACAAAAGTTAAAAAAATGTCTGACAGATGGCGCTTCATCTGATCAGTATAGCAATAATTATCATAACAAAGTAAGACAAAGCAAAGATGATGTTCTTTACAGGAAATGCTCAATATGTCCACCATCATTCCTCAACAATAGCTGTAGTCGAGGAATAATGTTGTGAACAGCACTGTAAAGCATGTCCGGAGTTATGGTGAGGCATTGGCGTCGGATGTTGTCTTTCATCATCCCTAGAGATGTCGGTCGATCACGATACACTTGCGACTTCTGGTAACCCCAAAGACAGTAATCGCACGGACTGAGGTCTGGGGATCTGGGAGGCCATGCGTGACGAAAGTGGCGGCTGAGCACACGATCATCACCAAACGACGCGCGCAAGAGATCTTTCACGCGTCTAGCAATATGGGGTGGAGCGCCATCCTCCATAAACATCGTACGTTCCAGCAGGTGTTTATCAGTCAGGATGGGGCTGATGCGATTCTGTAACATATCGGCATACCTCTCACCCGTCACGGTAGCAGTTACAACACCAGAATCACGCATTTCCTCGAAGAAAAAAGGCCCGATAATCGTAGATGTGGTAAATCCAACCCATACCGTGACTTTCTCGTCGTGCAATGGAGTTTCCAAGACAGTTCTAGGATTTTCGGTAGCCCGAATTCGTTTTACTGTCCAGCGCCATCTGTCGGACATTTTATGAACTCTGTTTTTTTGGTTCTAATAAAACCCCATGCCATTCCAAGCATATGTGTCAATTATTCCGTGGTTTACTAAGTTTTCAAATTTATACTGACTTTTTGGTCACCCGGTACAAAAGAATAGCCGGCCGGAGTGCCCGACCGGTTCTTGGCGCTACAGTCTGGAGCCGCGCGACCGCTACGGTCGCAGGTTCAAATCCTGCCTCGGGCGTGTGTGATGTTCTTGGGTTAGTTAGGTTTAAGTAGTTCTAAGTTCTAGGGGACTCACGACCTCAGATGTTAAGTCCCATAGTGCTCAGAGTCATTTGAACCATTTTTTATACAAAAGAATAACTTTTTACTTACCCTTATTATCTCGTCGTTGTTGTCAATGGCTCAGCGTCTTGTCTAGGGGTACATTCTTGCAGCTGAAATTTCGATTTTGTCGGTTCTTGATGACTACATAACATCACACCGTTGTTACATTTTCCACATTAAAAAAAAAAACAGTAATTACATTGTTGGTGACAAACTTAGAAAACGTCTACTTCCATCGGAGGCATGCTCACCATTCCTTACATTCTGCCGTACATTTACAAAGAGTTTACAAAGCATTAGAGTTTACAAACTTTCTTTGCCAAAGAAGAATCTTCGCTAAAATATATCATTATTTTGTAAATAAATCTAGAAATAAATTTAATAATTACCGATAGATTGTGCTATTAATAATATTAATTTTAAGTATACCAGAAATTTCCCAATTTCAAACAATTTTAAAAGAGGAGTAATTTTAACTGTTAGTCATATCCAGTGTAAGACATTAATTTCTTTTTATACACTTTAGCTTGAAATATAATACATTGTATACAAAATCATATGAATTATTTTAATGAAACAGCTGAGATAATTTTAACTTATGCAAGAATCGATACTATACATGATACCGGTTATCTCTACAAATAAATAAATAAAAAGAAACTAAAAAAAACGCTAATGTTAGAGGAGAAAGCTGTGAGGACGGGACGTGAGTCGTGCTTGGGTAGCTCAGTTGGTAGAGCACTTGCCCGCGAAAGGCAAAGGTCCCGAGTTCGAGTCTCGGTCTGGCACACAGTTTTAAACTGCCAGGAAATTTCATATCAGCGCACACGCCGCTGCAGAGTGAAAATCTCATTCTGGAATGTTACAGGAGGATGACTTATTATAGTAGGCAACCGAAAACGTTTTTCCATGAAGGCATTCACCGTCTTGTGTTACAGTGGGATAAATATATTAACAGTTATGGCCGTCACTTTTTAAGAAATATACAGTTTACATCTAAGTCGCCATAAAGCACACTTTAAAAAAAATTCAGTCTACCCTGTAAGAAAAAGAGGAAAACGATACCTCGCTTTTGTTATACTAGGATCTAGCGCGATGAAAACCACAAAAATATGCCAATTTCGTTCAAAAAAAGTATTTTCGCCGATGCCCTCTGTATCGGTATCTATTTACGAAAAACGGGCCACAATGGAGTAACTGTTTTAGAACAACAAATTATCTCCACTCTGCGGATAACACAACAGCTGCCGGACGTTCTCGCGTTGAAACTGTTTTTCGATGCGCACAATATCCCTTATTCACAAAAAAAGCTGAAATGGAAATTCCGGCATTGTTCTGCGGAATAGACGGGCATGACAATAACACGCGATGAAACGTTGCAGATGCAAATTGCCTCGTAATCTCAATTGTTTCGGAGCGTTTTCAGTGATCCATTGCGAATCGCTAGGGCCTCACTCTAACAAATGAAACATTGGGAAACAATGGGTTTATTTAATAACGCCAATCAGTCTGCTGTAGTTCACGAAATTACATTTAACGTGTCGGGAGCGGAAAAAACATGGCCGTCAGTCCGTAACGCCCGCTGGATTTGTTTAATTAAATACAGACTGGTAGCCGAGAATAAATGCATTTCCATCTACACATGCATTCTCCACGATCTACTGTAGCACTATAGCCCAATGGAGCAGGTGATCTTATTCTCCTTGCAGCACCTGATTTAATTCGAATTAAAAAAAAAAAAAAAAGACTGAACTCCTCCCTAACACGCCATGAAGGCCCAACCGAACCAACCGACCGCCGTCTCATCCTTAGCCCAAAGGCGTTACTGGATGCGGATGTGTGGTCAGCACACCGTTCTCCAGGTCGTATGTCAGTTTCCGAGACCGGAGCCGCTACTTCTCAATCAAGTTCAATTCGAATACATTCTATCAAATTTTGGTGTTTATAACGAATAAATTATGGACAGAACCCACATTTGCACCTAAAGATGTTTAAAATTTGGTTTCGAAATCAGTGCCCTGCATGTGGAAAAGTTGAAACAGTGCTGTGTGAAAAATAGATGCCGCACGTAGGAAAATGAGGGAAACGTTTGGAGAGAAAAGAAAAGAGCAGCATGAATATCTTGAGCTCAGATGTTAAGTCAGTACTAAACGAAGAGTGGAAAGTTGAAAGGTGGAAGGGATAATTGGAGGGTCTAAGTAGGGGAAACAAACCTGAAGACAACACTAAAACGGACAAGAGAAAATAGAAGATGAGATGGGAGATACGACATTGAGAGAAGAATTTGACGGAGTACTGTAGTGGGTGCGAGGCTACTGTAGTAGACGTCGCTTCATCAGCATGACTGACATACCCTCAGACTTAAAGAGGAACGTAATAATTCCAATTCCAAAGAAAGCATCTGCTGATAGGTCACAGTTAGTAAATATTGGCACAAATTATTTGCAGAATAACAAAAAAACTTTTGAAGTCTACATTGAGGAAGATCAGTTTGTGTTCCAGAGAAACTTAGGAAGACACGAGACAGTACAGACCTTATTACTTATCCTAGACTAAGGTTTGAAGAATTAAAAATGTATATTTATAGCATTTGCTATAATATTAATTTTATAGAAATTTTTTATCGTGTGGTTGGAATACTCTCTTTGAAATGATAGAGCACTCTGTCTTCAGGCCACAAGCGGCCCATAGGGACCATCCGACCGCCGTGTCATCCTCAGTTAAGGGTGCAGATAGGAGGGGCGTGTGGTCAGCACACCTCACTCCCGGTCGTTATGATGGTTTTCTTTGACCGGAGCCGCTACTATTCGGTCGAGTAGCTCCTCAATTGGCATCACGAGGCTGCGTGCACCCCGAAAAATGGCAACAACGCATCCAAGTGCCGGCCACGCCCGACATCTCTTAACTTCGGTGATCTCACGGGAACCGGTGTATGCAATGCGGCAAGGCCGTTGCCTTGAAGTGATAGAGGTGGCAATATAAAGTTCAGGGAGCGAAAAGTTATCTGCAGTTTATACAGAAACCAGGCTGCTTTTACAAAAATTGAAACACATGAAAGACACTCTCTCTCTCTCTCTCTGTCTCTCTCTCTCTCTCTCTCTCTCTCTCTCTCTCTCTCTCTGTCTCTCTCTCTCTCTCTCTCGCGCGCGCGCGCGCACACACAACAGGGAGGGAGAGAGAGAGAGAGAGAGAGAGAGAGAGAGAGAGAGAGCCATGAATGCTTATTATTCCATTTCGTAAAGGAAGCCACAATCATTTAACTGTTTTGTTGTTTATTTAAGTATAACCCAAGTTTCTCCCCCTTATTCCATTTTCAAGTATTTGATTTTTTGTCTGTAACATATATTTCAGGACACTTAACATGTTGCCAAGCTCAAAGTTGCGAAATTTTGAGCCTGACAACATGTTAAGTCTCTTGCAAACAAAACAGCCAAAATTATTACACTAAATGATGGAACCATGTTAAGCACCGTAGGTAGTCAGTTTTGTGCATTTAAATTATTGAAACTCTGCACTAGCCATTTACTTTGACGCTGGACATTCTGAAAAATATTAAAAATGATTTTCACGTCATGCACAAGGCAACGGCCTTGCTGCAGTGGATACACCGGTTACCGTGAGATCATCGAAGTTAAGCGCTGCTGGGCGTGGCCAGCACTTGGATGGGTGACCATCCAGCCGCCATGCGCTGTTGCCATTTTTCGGGGTGCACGCAGCCTCGTGATGCCAATTGAGGAGCTACTCGACTGAATAGTAGTGGCTTCGGTCAAGAAAACCATCATAACGACCGGGAGAGCAGTGTGCTGACCACACGTCCCTCCTATCCGCATCCTCCTCTGAGGATGACACGGCGGTCGGATGGCCCGGTAGGCCACTCGTGGCCTGAAGACGGAGTGCTTTACGTCATCCACAAAGTGGACAACAGATACCAAACTGATTTATATAAACTACTTGAAATTATTTCAAATTTCACAAAGAATGGAAGCAAGTTGTTGAATGGCAAGTTAGAAAGCTAAATTATGAACTTTTTTCGTAAAATTCCCCATGATACATCAGTTGATAATTTCATGAGCTTCTTCTGTTTTAATAATTTTACTGTGGTTTTTGTAAGACAATATAACATTCTAATGATTTGTGATGTAATTTTGTCAACTGCAGCAATGTCCTATACGGTCCACAAGTAATATACGAGTATCAGCAGTATAAACTTATTCCACAGTTACAACTGCTCCATTACCAATAAAGCTCTACGTGGCTTGCGGCTGTAAACCATGTTGTTTTGAAATAATTTTCGCGCACTACCTGAAACTCCCCACCGCCGACTCTTTAAAGAATCGAAACGCCTTGGTTAAAACGGCTCCGTTTTAAGAAAGGCTAGTTTATCACGCATCGCAATGTTTGTGAGGTAATACAATGATGTATGGTTCAAATGGCTCTGAGAACTATGGGACTTAACTTCTGAGGTCATCAGTCCCCTAGAACTTAGAACTACTTAAACCTAACTAACCTAAGGACATCACACACATCCGTGCCCGAGGCAGGATTCGAACCTGCGTTCGTAGCGGCCGCGCGGTTCCAGACTGTAGCGCCTAGAACGGCTTGGCCACCCTGGCCGGCACAATGATGTAATTTTGCAGGTACCTTCAGCAATAAAAAGTTTCGTAACGGATTGAAATTATGTGGAAGTTTTGTTGCAAGTCTCTAAGTGCTCTCATTCTGAAACATTGGATGATTATAGTTTGGTTAATTTCCCCTATGTGAGCAATGCTCCAAGGTATACATACACACTCATTGACTTTACCACGTGACTTACTGTGTTAAACGTAAAATCATACTTCTTAATGAGTAGATTACGACAGCATCTTAAATATTTAAATTCGGTCTATAATTATATGAAATACAGAAAATGAATTCTCTTTGTCGCTCTCAGCCGTCAGATAGGCAGCCAGAAACTGAGACTAGGTAATATTCACACATCAAAAATGTTTTGCATCAGCCTGGTTCCCAAAACTCCTGAAGATAGACCTTGACTCTGGATATGGTATCGTAGACACAGTTCCTTTGACTGTTCAGAGATGTCGCTAAATCCGCCCAAACCGTGCGTGAGCAGCACCGATCAGTTCCAGTCATTGCACCAGGAAGGAGGTACACGGCTCGTATCGTCTGAAGTTCAACCATGCCTAGACGGTCAATACCGCGGTTCGATCCTGTCCGAATTGTTACTTTATGCCAGGAAGGGCTCTCAACAAGGGAAGTGTCCAGGCGTCTCTGAGTGAACCAAAGCGATGTTGTTCGGACATGGAGGAGATACAGAGAGACAGGAACTGTCGATGGCATGCCTCGCTCAGGCCGCCCAAGGGCTGCTTCTGCAGTGGATGACCGCTACCTACGGATTATAGCTCGGAGGAACTCTGACAGCAACGCCACCATGTTGAATAATACTTTTCGTGCAGCCACAGGACGTCGTGTTACGACTCAAACTGTGCGCAATAGGCTGCATGATGCGCAACTTCACTCCCGACGTCCGTGGTGAGGTCCATCTTTGCAACCACGACACCGTGCAGCGCGGTACAGATGGGCCCAACAACATGCCGAATGGACCGCTCAGGATTGGCATCACGTTCTCTTCACGGATGATTATCGCATATGCCGTCAACGGGACAATCGTCGGATACGTGTTTGGAGGCAACCCGCTCAGGCTGAACGCCTTACACACACTGTCCAGCGAGTGCACCAAGGCGGAGGTTCCCTGCTGTTTTGGGGTGGCATTACGTGGGGCCGACGTACGCCGCTGGTGGTCATGGAAGGAGCTGTAACGGCTGTACGATACGTGAATGCCATCCTGCGACTGATAGCGCAACAATATCGGCAGCATATTGGGGAGTTATTCGAATTCATGGACGACAATTGGCGCCCTCATCATGCATGTCTTCCTTCAGGATAACGACACCGCTCGACTAGCTCTCCAGACATGAACCCTATCAAACATGCCTGGAATACATTGAAAATAATTGTTTATGGACGACTTGACCCACCAACCACTCTGAGGGATCTACGCCGAATCGCCGGTGAGGAGTGGGACAATCTGGACCAACAGTGCCTTGATGAACTCGTGCATAGTATGCCACGACGAATCAATGCAAGGGGACGTAGTAGTGGGCGTTAGGGGTACCGGTGTGTACAGCAGTCTGGACCACCACCTCTGAAGGTCTTGCCGTATAGTAGTACAACATGCAATGTGTGGTTATCATGAGCAGTAAAAAGGGGGAAATGATGTTTATGTAGATCTATTCCAATTTCCTGTACAGATTCTGGAACTACCGGAACCGAGGTGATGTAAAACTTTTTTTGATGTGTGTAGATATGCCGCAAAAGCAGTTGAAGAAATCGGAGCAGTAACCAGATGTGTCAGCGTTTCGCAGGAAACAAGATTTTACTACCATTCCGTAGTTTGAAAGCTGCTCGATCGTAGTTGCGTGTTCCATTGATAAATAGCACGGAAAACCCGTTATGATGTGGAACGTGTCAACTGCACAAGAAATGCGCACAGGAAACAAGTTTTGTTTGTTTGTTTACATTATAGTGTTATACCTAAATATTTCTGTTATCTATCCCATTCCCTTAAATAGCACAAAATGCATATATTATATCTCCAGATTTATTTACTCATATTCAAGAGATGTAACAGATGGCTCTAAGTACTATGGGACTTAACATCTGAGGTCATCAGTCCCCTAGACTTAAACGTAACTAACCTAAGGACAGCACACACATCCATGCCCGAGGCAGGATTCGAACCTGCGACCGTAGCAGCCGCGTGGTTCCGGACTGAAGCGCCTAGAACCGCTCGGCCACATTGGCCGGCCCTGCAGGACAGGACAGATAGTACAAATAGTGGATAGGAGCCAAAATAAGGGGCTGTCAGTTACACTCGACCATACAACTTCATTATTTGATCAAACATTACAAGAGCCAAAAAAAATGTTTTTTTTTCTTTTTAAATCACACAGCTTTAATCTTTGGGACTTGATTACTAGCTGAAAGCCACTTCAATTTAAAAATGGCTCAAGGCCAATATCTTAAACACAAGCATAATCAGAAATTTAAAAGGCAAGACGTATCTTACAACAGTTCTTTAGTTAGGCTGAAGTAAACAAATTCAAATCGGCTGAAGGTGTAACACTTAAAACCCCATAACATTAATTATTCTTAAATACCAAGGGCCTTACGTGAATCAGTTGTTTAATTTAGGCTGAAGCCCTTAAGAGCAACAACTCAAACTCAAAATCGGCTGAAGACCCAATACTTCAAAATTCAACAACATTAAAATTTTTAAAATGCCAAAGGGCTTACGTGAAACAATACTTTAAACTAGGCTGAAGGCCTTAAGAGTAAAACACCTCTAATTAAAAAGAAATCGGCTAGAAGCCATACAAGTATAAACAACAAGAATAAATTTAAAAAATAGGGAAGTACACCCAAGGGGGCTCAGATGTTCGAGGGTCGGCCTGGAATTCAAACACTAACGCTCGCTTAGGGTAGACAGGCAGTCGGGCCAACCATTCACGATCCAACAAAAGCCCAATTGACCGACAGTCATTAGACCAACTGACAAGATAACTTTCACTTCACCCGACCAGGGCACAACAGGGAGTTCAACTGAACAACGTAGAAGATATTGGCGCCCACAACCATTCATACATGGAGCTGTCAAACTACACACCGTGCTGGACAGCAACAACACGATGAGGAAACTACACTGCCTGAAATTTGCGTCAACGCCCAGGGCAGTTAACCGGAACGTTAACGGCCACAAGGCAGAAGATTCCGCTGGTGCACTTCAATTCAAACAACCAAATACAGTGAACCACCACTGGAGGGTGGCTAGAATTTTCCATCTTCAAAACCACATTGTTGCTCGCCGGAATATCCCAACAGCCAACAACGAACTCCAAATGACACAATGTGAACAGTCTTGACGCGCTGGCAGGTTAAATCAAAACTGAACTTTCGTGTCCAGGGTCGGTGAGCCAAGAACCTCATAGCAATGGGAACAGCGCCACACACGCCGACACTGTGTAGAGAGCGCCAGCAGGCCCAGCCAAACCACACACCGCCGAGCATTCCTCGCTGCTCCACGCCAAATGACCGACCGGTCGCACACTGCCCAGCCGGAAAGGTGCGAATACCAATACACACCGCTGATGCCACCCACGGAAGGAGAGGATAACATCGCTTAAACGGCGAGAGAATAAACACAGAATCGCAACGAAGGTTTAATCCAGAGCATAGCATGAGTCAGCCACGGCTCACAGATCAACATAAACATCATTTCCGCCCTTTTCGTTGCTCATGAAAACCTCACATTGCATGTCGTACCACCATACAGCGAGGCTTTCAGAGTGGGTGGTCCAGATTACTCTACACACCAGTACATCTAATTCCCAGTAGCACGTCCTCTTGCATTGATGCATGCCTGTATTCGTCATGGAATACTATCCACAATTTCATCAAGGCCCTGTCGGTCCAGATTGTCCCAGTCCTCAACTGCGATTCGGCGTAGATCCCTCAGAGTGGTTGATAGGTCACGTCGTCCATAAACAGCCCATTTCAATCTGCCCTAGGCATGTTCGATAGGGTTCA
Organism: Schistocerca serialis cubense; assembly: GCF_023864345.2. Classification (NCBI taxonomy): domain Eukaryota; kingdom Metazoa; phylum Arthropoda; class Insecta; order Orthoptera; family Acrididae; genus Schistocerca; species Schistocerca serialis. Next base: position 89,543,567 of record NC_064648.1, on the reverse strand, counting down.
TGTCTGGAGAACATGCTGGCTGCTCTAGTCGAGCGATGTCCTTATCCTGAAGGAAGTCATTCACAAGATGTGCACGATGGGTGCGCGAATCGTCGTCCATGAAGACGAATGCCTCGCCAATATGCTGCCGATATGGTTGCACTATAGGTCGGAGGATGGCATTCACGTATCGTACAGCCATTATGGCGCCTTCCATGACCCCCAGCGGCGTACATCTGCCCCACGGCTTCCTCTGTCGGAGGTTCGAGTCCTCCCTCGGGTGCGTGTGTTGTCCCCAGCTGAAGTTTAAGTTAGATGAAGTAGTGGGTAGGACTAGAGACCAATGACCTCAACAGTTTGGCCCCATAGAAACTTACCACCACGAAAGAGTCCGCCCCCGGTATCTGAGTGGTCAGCGCGACAGGATGTCAATCCTAAGGGCCCGGGTTCGATTCTCGTTTGGGTCGGAGATTTTCTCCGCTCAAGGACTGGGTGTTGTAGAAATAAACAATTTTTACAGCCTTCAGTTGCAAGGTAATTTTTACTCGTTTACCTAGATTTAGATGCCAGTAATGGAATCTTCTTCAGAACAAAAATTAAATTATTTTGAGAGCCAAACACTGGCCATGTCACAGATTAAAAATTAAAACAATAAAGACGCATAATCATAAGGTTATGTCTGCCAAAATTAAAACCATTAAGGCGAACGTAGACGAAGCTACGCCGGCCAGAAATAAGGACTAACGTGCTGCAATATGTTAAAGATTTGTAAACTGGGTGTTGTGTTGTCCTAATCATCATCATTTCATTCCTATCGACGCGCAAGTCGCCGAAGTGGCGTCAAATCGAAAGACTTGCACCAGGCGAACGGTCTACCCAAGGGGAGGCCCTAGTCACACCACCAAAGAGCCTAGAATGAACCAGTCGGAAGACTGATGACAAAAATTGTTGAAGTGTGACTGAGATCTTATGCTTATTCCTGTTCACCACCAGCAGGTTTTATCTAGATTACGTCGCAGGAATCTAGAGCAATCCGCTATACTAAACAGATCAGTATCAGGGGAGTTCCGTAATGATACTGGTACAGTCATAAACCATGCAGTATCCTGCGCCCACACCATTCATAACATGCTAAAGCAGATTTAAATACCGCGTTTTAATAACAGATTCGAAATATTGCTGTTTCGCTTAATTCACTTATTTATTCATTACATATATTGAAAGCACGCATTTTAATTCCTTTATCTCTGTTGCACACCATGGGTACTGCAATTTCAATTAAACTTGATTAGTTTTTTAAAACAAAAAATACTGAAGCGGTTTATTTATCAAGTATTAAAAATCACCATGTTTGATAGAATGCAGTGTGTTTAAACTGTGACGGCATCAAATTCAGGCTCCGGGAGGTACCTGTTCCGACCCCACTAAGACGTTTTCAGTATGTTTGCTTCCACATATTCAGTGGAGTTTCTGTTTCTGTAACAGACTGACAAATAGAACGAGACAGATCGAAAAAAAAGCCAGCTGTTCATTATTTGTACATCTACATCTACATTTATACTCCGCAAGCCACCCAACGGTGTGTGGCGGAGGGCACTTTACGTGCCAGTATCATTACCTCCCTTTTCTGTTCCAGTCGCGTATGGTTCGCGGGAAGAACGACTGCCGGAAAGCCTCCGTGCATGATCGAATCTCTCTAATTTTACATTCGTGATCTCCTCGGGAGGTATAAGTAGGGGGAAGTAATATATTCGATACCTCATCCAGAAACGAACCCTCTCGAAACCTGGCGAGCAAGCTACACCGCGATGCAGAGCGCCTCTCTTGCAGAGTCTGCCAATTGAGTTAGTTAAACATCTCCGTAACGCTATCACGGTTACCAAATAACCCTGTGACGAAACGCGACGCTCTTCTTTGGATCTTCTCTATCTCCTCCGTCAACCCGATCTGGTACGGATCCCACACTGATGAGCAATACTCAAGTATAGGTCGAACGAGTGTTTTGTAAGCCACCTCCTTTGTTGATGGACTACATTTTCTGAGGACTCTCCCAATGAATCTCAACCTGGTACCCGCCTTACTAACAATTAATTTTATATGATCATTTCACTTCAAATCGTTTCGCACGCATACTCCCAGATATTTTACAGAAGTTACTGCTACCAGTGTTTGTACCGCTATCATATACTCATACAATAAAGGATCCTTCTTTCTATGTATTCGCAATACATAACATTTGTCTATGTTAAGGGTCAGTTGCCACTCCCTGCACCAAGTGCCTATCCGCTGCAGATCTTCCTGCATTTCGCTACAATTTTCTAATGCTGCAACTTCTCTGTATACTACAGCATCATCCGCGAAATGCCGCATGGGACTTCCAACACTATCTACTAGGTCATTTATATATATTGTGAAAAGCAATTGTCCCATAACACTCCCCTGTGGCACGCCAGAGGTTACTTAACGTCTGTAGACGTCTCTCCATTGATAACAACATGCTGTGTTCTGTTTGCTAAAAATTCTTCAATCCAGCCAGACAGCTGGTCTGATATTCCGTAGGCTCTTACTTTGTTTATCAGGCGACAGTGCGGAACTGTATCGAACGCCTTCCGGAAGTCAAGGAAAATAGCATCTACCTGGGAGCCTGTATCTAATATTTTCTGGGTCTCATGAACAAATAAAGCGAGTTGGGTCTCACACGATCGCTGTTTCCGGAATCCATGTTGATTCCTACAGAGTAGATTCTGGGTTTCCAAAAACGACATGATACTCGAGCAAAAAACATGTTCTAAAATTCTACAACAGATCGATGTCAGAGATATAGGTCTATAGTTTTGCGCATCTGCTCGACGACCCTTCTTGAAGTCTGGGACTACCTGTGCTCTTTTCCAATCATTTGGAACCTTCTGCTCCTCTAGGGACTTGCAGTACACGGCTGTTAGAATGGGGGCAAGTTCTTTCGCGTACTCTGTGTAGAATCGAATTGGTATCCCGTCAGGTCCAGTGGACTTTGCTCTGTTGAGTGATTCCAGTTGCTTTTCTATTCCTTGGACACTTATTTCGATGTCAGCCATTTTTTCGTTTGTGCGAGTATTTAGAGAAGGAACTGCAGTGCGTTCTTCCTCTGTGAAACAGCTTTGGAAAAAGGTGTTTAGTACTTCAGCTTTACGCGTGTCATCCTCTGTTTCAATGCCATCATCATCCCGGAGTGTCTGGATATGCTGTTTCGAGCGACTTACTGATTTAACGCAAGACCAGAACTTCCTAGGATTTTCTGTCAAGTCGGTACATAGAATTTTACTTTCGAATTCACTGAACGCTTCACGCATAGCCCTCCTTACGGTAACTGACATCGTTTAGCGTCTGTTTGTCTGAGAGGTTTTGGCTGCGTTGAAACTTGCAGTGAAGCTCTCTTTGCTTTGCCTGTGGAACCATCATTGTACCTGTGAGTGCACTTCTTCAGGCAAAGCAAAATGTATGTGTAAGGGCTTCCCAGCGAAACTTGGGTAGTGTAGTGCAAACGCCGAGGAATGTTGACGGAAGGCATCGTTCTGTTGCAGGACAACACCCGCCCCTCATGTTCGCAAGTGTTGCTGGGAAGGCCTTACACATCCTCTTCAGACTCCATTTTTTGAGCCCTGAAGAAAGACATTCGTGGATGTCGAGTAGCTCTGAACGAACAGGTGCCTGCTATGTGTGCAACCATGGTTCCATAGACAACTGCAGACGTTTTTTCATGAAGGCATTGGCCGTTATGTCTCAGAGTCAGATAAATGCATCAACAGCTATGGCGGTTATTTTTGACATAATAAACAATCTACATTATCAAATCACAAAGAAGGAAGTTCGTACAATGGATGGACCACCCCAGCTGGTAACTCTGTTGAGATACCCATTGTTGCTTGTAATGCATTGGAACCTAGGATTCTGGGGACTCCCAACTTTAGCGGTGAAGAAGAGATGGATGAAACGCTTCGTTAAACCCGCAGGACAGGACAGTTAGTTGGAATTGTGAAAAAGGGGCCAAAAAATGAGCGGCTGTCTGTTACACTGGAACACATACAGAGTATTTCAAAAAGGTACGGCGAAACTTTTAGGAAACATTCCTGACACACAAAAAGATGTTATGTGGACATGTGTACGGAAACGCTTAATTTCCATGTTAGAGCTCATTTTAGTTTCGTCCACCTACGCTCAATGGAACACGTTATCATGATTTCATACGGGATACTCTACCTGTGCTGCTAGAACATGTGCCTTTACAAGTACGACACAACATGTGGTTCATGCGTGATGCAGCTCCTGCACATTTGAGTCGAAGTGTTCGTACGCTTCTCAACAACAGATTCGGTGACCGATGGATTGGTAAAGGCGGACCAATTCCGTGGCCTCCACGCTCTCCTGACCTCAACCCTCTTGACTTTCATTTATGAGGGCATTTGAAAGCTCTCGTCTACGCAACCCCGGTACCACATGTAGACACTCTTCGTGCTCGTATTGTGGACGGCTGTGATACAATACGCCATTCTCCAGGGCTGCATCAGCGCATCAGGGATTCCGTGCGATGGAGGGTGGATGCACGTATCCTCGCTAACGGAGGACATTTTGAACATTTTCTGTAAGAAAGTGTTTGAAGCCACGCTGGTACGTTCTGTTGCTGTGTGTTTCCAGTCCGTGATTAATGTGATTTGAATAGAAGTAATAAAATGAGCTCTAACATGAAAAGTAAGCGTTTCCGGACACATGTCCAAATAACATATTTTCTTTCTTTGTGTGTGACGAATGTTTCCTGAAAGTTTGGCCGCACCTTTTTGTAACACCCTGTATAACTTTCTTTACCTGCCCAAACATTACAGCACAAATTTTCGAGCTTAACTATCGACTGAATATGTCACACAATCTTATTATGGCTGAAGGGCACAACCTCTTTAATTTTAAAACGGCTGAAGGCTCATGATATAAAATACAACTGCAATAAATTTTCAAAATGCAGAAAGCGCAAGGTTTTATCCTTAAATAATATCTCAGGCTGAAGACCCAAACAATCTGAGGCTTGACAAGTAAGGACTTTAAATTTTAACACGGCCGAAGGCCCATGATTGAAAAACACAAGTACAATAAATTTCCAAAAGGGATGAAGGCGGAATACTTTATCCAGAAAAATGATATTTTAAATTAGGCTGGGGGCCCAAACAATCTAAGACTTAGCAAGTAAGCAATTTTCAATTTTAAAGCGGCTGAAGGCCCATTATTTAAAACCCAACTAAAAGCATACAAATTCAAACCATCGGCTATGAGACATTAAAAAACACAGTCAAACACCAATAAGAAAAGGCAGTACAGCCAGCGGGGCTCAGCAGTTTCTGGGGGTCGGTCTGCACTTGAAATATTAACGTTAGCTTTGGCGAGAGAGGTAGTCGGCCCGACTATATCCGATCTGCCGGCAACCCAACCAAGAGAGAGTCAACGGACCCACAGACAAGACGACTTGACTTCCACCCGACGAGTACACAACGGACTCCAAAGCCAAAACGTAAAAGGCGTAGCCGCCCACAACCAAGTATGCAACCCGCACCACGCAAGTAACGAGCAGCCCTTAGCGGCTCGCCATCACAGTTTTCTTTATCATAAATACAGGGTGTTTCAAAATTGACCGGTATATTTGAAACGGCAATAAAAACTAAACGAGCAGCGATAGAAATACACCGTTTGTTGCAATATGCTTGGGACAACAGTACATTTTCAGGCGGACAAACTTTCGAAATTACAGTAGTTACAATTTTCAACAACTGATGGCGCTGCGGTCTGGGAAACTCTATAGTACGATATTTTCCACATATCCACCATGCGTAGCAATAATATGGCGTAGTCTCTGAATGAAATTACCCGAAACCTTTGACAACGTGTCTGGCGGAATGGCTTCACATGCAGATGAGATGTACTGCTTCAGCTGTTCAATTGTTTCTGGATTCTGGCGGTACACCTGGTCTTTCAAGTGTCCCCACAGAAAGAAGTCACAGGTGTTCATGTCTGGCGAATAGGGAGGCCAATCCACGCCGCCTCCTGTATGTTTCGGATAGCCCAAAGCAATCACACGATCATCGAAATATTCATTCAGGAAATTAAAGACGTCGGCCGTGCGATGTGGCCGGGCACCATCTTGCATAAACCACGAGGTGTTCGCAGTGTCGTCTAAGGCAGTTTGTACCGCCACAAATTCACGAAGAATGTCCAGATAGCGTGATGCAGTAACCGTTTCGGATCTGAAAAATGGGCCAATGATTCCTTTGGAAGAAATGGCGGCCCAGACCAGTACTTTTTGAGGATGCAGGGACGATGGGACTGCAACATGGGGCTTTTCGGTTCCCCATATGCGCCAGTTCTGTTTATTGACGAAGCCGTCCAGGTAAAAATAAGCTTCGTCAGTAAACCAAATGCTGCCCACATGCATATCGCCGTCATCAATCCTGTGCATTATATCGTTAGCGAATGTCTCTCGTGCAGCAATGGTAGCGGCGCTGAGGGCTTGCCGCATTTGAATTTTGTACGGATAGAGGTGTAAACACTGGTGCATGAGACGATACGTGGACGTTGGCGTCATTTGGACCGCAGCTGCAACACGGCGAACGGAAACCCGAGGCCGCTGTCGGATCACCTGCTGCACTAGCTGCGCGTTGCCCTCTGTGGTTGCCGTACGTGGTCGCCCTACCTTTCCAGCACGTTCATCCATCACGTTCCCAGTCCGTTGAAATTTTTCAAAAAGATCCTTTATTGTGTCGCTTTTCGGTCCTTTGGTTACATTAAACCTCCGTTGAAAACTTCGTCTTGTTGCAACAACACTGTGTTCTAGGCGGTGGAATTCCAACACCAGAAAAATCCTCTGTTCTAAGGAATAAACCATGTTGTCTACAGCACGCTTGCACGTTGTGAACAGCACACGCTTACAGCAGAAAGACGACGTACAGAATGGCGCACCCACAGACTGCGTTGTCTTCTATATCTTTCACATCACTTACAGTGCCATCTGTTGTTGAAAATTGTAACTACTGTAATTTCGAAAGTTTGTCCGCCTGAAAATGTACTGTTGTCCCAAGCATATTGCAACAAACGGTGTATTTCTATCGCTGCTCATTTAGTTTTTATTGCCGTTTCAAATATACCGGTCATTTTTGAAACACCCTGTATCTTTGTGACTAACGCCCTTTTCGCATGTTTGTTATTTTATAAATGACATAAGTACTACCAGTCATTCACGATGTTTCCGTACTTATGCTCTGTATCGTACGTTTTTAGTCGTAATTCTATGACCATGTTATAGACCATTCTTTGATTTAAATTCTGAGGAAGACACTCCGAACAGTGTTGAAACACGGTTATTTCGTTAAAAGTAGTGACCGAAGGCCGTTTTCTTTCAATGGTTTGCGATATCCGTTGCGAATATGATGAGTAACAAAGACGTAATAAGTTAAAACGCCATGCATGGTGCGACTGTTTTCCTCGCGTCTCAGTGTTCATCACGTCATGCACTCAAACTACAAAGAGACTGGTATAGGGATGCGTATCGAAATACAATATCAACAGGCAGAACAGGTCGCTGCGGTCGGCAATGCCTATACAGGGTGTTACAAAAAGGTACGGCCAAACTTTCAGGAAACATTCCTCACACACAAAAAAAGAAAATTTGTTATGTCGACGTGTGTCCGGAAACGCTTACTTTAAATGTTAGAGCTCATTTTATTACTTCTCTTCAAATCACATTAATCATGGAATGGAAACACACAGCAACAGAACGTTCCAGCGTGACTTCAAACACTTTGTTACAGGAAATATTCAAGATGTCCTCCGTTAGCGAGGATACATGCATCCACCCTCCGTCGTATGGAATCCCTGATGCGCTGATGCAGCCCTGCACAATGGCGTATTGTATCACAGCCGTCCACATTACGAGCGTGAAGAGTGTCTACATTTGGTACCGGGGTTGCGTAGACAAGAGCTTCCAAATGCCCCCATAAATAAAAGTCAAGAGGGCTGAGGTCAGGAGAGCGTGGAGGCCATGGAATTGGTCCGCCTCTACCAATCCGTCGGTCACCGAATCTGTTGTTGAGAAGCGTACGAACACTTCGACTGAAATGTGCAGGAGCTCCATCGTACATGAACCACATGTTGTGTCGTACTTGTAAAGGCACATGTTCTAGCAGCGCAGTTAGAGTATCCCGTATGAAATCATGATAACGTGCTCCATTGAGCGTAGGTGGACAAAACTAAAATGAGCTCTAACATGGAAATTAAGCGTTTCCGGACACATGCCCACATAACATCTTTTCTTTATTTGTGTGTGAGGAATGTTTCCTAAAAGTTTGGCCGTACCTTTTTGTAACACCCTGTATAACACAACAAGTATCTGGCGCAGTTGCCAGATCGGTTACTGCTGCTACAAAAGTTATCAATCTTTAAGTGAGTTTGGACGTGGCGTTAAAGTCGACTCACGAGCGATGGGACACAGCATCTCCGAGGTAGCGATGAACTGGGGATTCTCCCGTATGATCATTTCACGCGTGTACCGTGAATATCAGGAATCCGGTAAAACATCAGATCTCCGACATCGCTGCGGCAGGAGGAATATCTTGCAAGAACGGGAGCAGTGACGACTGAAGGGAATTGTTGAACGTGACGGAAGTGCAACACTTACGCAAACTGCTGCAGATTTCAATGCTGGGCCATCAACAAGTGTCAGTGTGTGAACCATCCCAGGAAACATGATCGATATGGGCTTTTGGAGCCGAAGGCCCACCCGTGTACCCTTGGTGACTGCACGACACAAAGCTTTACGCCTCACCTGGGCCCGTCAACACCGACATTAGACTGTTGATGGCTGGAAGCATGGAGCCTGATCGGACGAGTCTCGTCTCGAATTCTATTGAGCGGATGGACGTGTACGATTACGGAGACAACCTCATTAACCCATGGGTCTTACATGTCAGCAGGGACCTGTTCAAGCTGGTGGAAGCTCTGTAATGGTGTGGGGCGTGCGTAGTTGGATTGATATGGGACCCCTGATACGTCTAGATACGTCTCTGACAGGTCACACGTACATAAGCATCCTGTGTGATCAGCTGCAACCATTCCTGTCCATTGTGCATTCCCACGGTCTTGGGCAATTCCAGCAGGACAATGCGACACCTGACACTTCCAGAATTGCTACAGAGTGGCTGCAGGAACATCCTTCTGAGTTTAAACACTTCCACTGGCCACCAAACTCCGCAGACATGTAGATTATTGAGAATATCTGGGATTCGTTGCAACGTGCTGTTGAGAAGAAATCTCCACCCCTCTTACTCTTACAAATCTATGGACAGCTCTGTGGGATTCACCGTGTCAACTGCCTCCAGCACTACTTCAGACATTAGTGGAGTCCAGAATGAGAGCCGGCTGGGGTGGCCGTGCGGTTCTAGGTGCTACAGTCTGGAACCGAGTGACCGCTACGGTCGCAGGTTCGAATCCTGCCTCGGGCATGGATGTGTGTGATGTCCTTAGGTTAGTTAGGTTTAATTAGTTCCAAGTTCTAGGCGACTGATGAGCTCAGAAGTTAAGTCGCATAGTGCTCAGAGCCATTTGAACCATTTGAACAATCCAGAATGAGATTTTCACTTTGCAGCGGAGTGTGCGCTGATATAAAACTTCGTGGCAGATTAAAACTGTGTGCCGGGCCGAGACTCATTCTGGAAACATCCCCCAGGCTGTGGCTGAGCCATGTCTCCGCAATATCCTTTCTTTCAGGAGTGCTAGTTCTGCAAGATTCGCAGGAGAGCTTTTGTAAAGTTTGGAAGGTAGGAGACGAGGTACTGGCAGAAGTGAAGCTGTGAGGACGGGGCGTGTGTCGTGCTTGGGTAGCTCAGTTGGTAGAGCACTTGCCCACGGAAGGCAAAGGTCCCGAGTTCGAGTCTCGGCCCGGCACACAGTTTTAATCTGCCAGGAAGTTTCATTAGTGGAGTCCATGCCATGTCGTGCTGCGGCACTTCTACCTTCTCGCGTGGGCCCTACACATTGTTAGGAAGATGTACCAGTTTCTTTGGCTCATCAGTGCATATCCTGAACTATATCTCGTAGACTGATGTGATCTTGCAGGTGTATTTAGTGGTAAATGTGAACACTGTCTCCAGAATGTGTCGCGAATGCATTGGTAGTAAACAAGTATTAACGCGTCGTGCTGATGCGGTATTTTTACAGCAGGAACGGTGAAAATGTAGTAAGCGGTGAACTTTTTCCTGTTCATCATTGCAAGTCATAAAGTGCTCTCCTTCTAAAATACTGGACGAATAATGCTTCTGACCGTTTTGGCATAAACTTCATTTCACCCTTACCCTACCCGTTTGATAGGTGCTTGGTTCACATACTCAGAGCTATTCTTTCCAGACAGTAAGTGATGTGTGTGCCAAGTGGTCTCAGAGGAGATGTGACCGGCCGCTGTAGCCGAGCGGTTCTAGGCGCTTCAGTCCGGAACAGCGCTGCTGCTACGGTCCCAGGTTCGAATCCTCCTCAGGCATGGATGTGTATGATGTCCTTAGCTTACATCTACATCCATCTACATCCATACTCCGCATGCGACCTGACGGTGTGTGGCGGAGGGTACTTTGAGTACCTCTATCGGTTCTCCCTTCTATTCCAGTCTCGTATTGTTCGTGGAAAGGAGGATTGTCGGTATGCCTCTGTGTGGGCTCTAATCTCTCTGATTTTATCCTCACGGTCTCTTCGCGATATGTACGTAGGAGGGAGCAATATACTGCTTGACTCCTCGGTGAAGGTATGTTCTCGAAACTTCAACGAAAGCCCGTACCGAGCTACTGAGCGTCTCTCCTGCAGAGTCTTCCACTGGAGTTTATCTGCCATCTCCGTAACGCTTTCGCGATTACTAGATGATTCTGTAACGAAGTGTGCTGCTCTCCGTTGGATCTTCTCTATCTCTTCTACCAACCCTATCTGGTACGGATCCCACACTGCTGAGCAGTATTCAATCAGTGGGCGAACAAGTGTACTGTAACCTACTTCCTTTGTTTTCGGTTTGCATTTCGTTAGGATGTGATGTCGTTAGGTTACATCTACATCCATACTCCGCAAGCCACCTGACGATGTGTGGCGGAGGGTTAGTTAGGTTTAAGCAGTTTCTAAGCCTAGGGGACTGATGACCTCAGATGTTAAGTCCCATAGTGATTAGAGCCATTTTTGGAACATGTGAATATACATTTTTATAAAATGCAGGCATTTCTTTTTTTTTCATCCTATTTCGATGAAATAAAGTCTATACCGCGTCCTACGCTATGCTCAAGTTACCTATGAAAATGTAGTTAAAATTAGTCTACTGATTTTGGAGAAGCGTGTTCAGACAGACAGACACATAGACAGATAAAGCAGTTTTACAGTTTTGTTGTTACTATAAGTGTACATCGAGTTAGTGGTATGTGTTTTTTGGGGTTTCACCAAAGTGTATATCCAAGCATGTAGTATATTTCGTTCCAGTTTTTACGTTTGCTGCATTCCGTTTCCTTTATGCTGCAGTTTTAGTGGTTAGTGTCACACATTTATGCGGCATGTGGAATGACACGTCTCCGGCTGAATCGTAAACTGTTGCTCTTGGCTTACCCCCTCCGAGGTCGAGATGTGGTTTCCTGACCGTCGGCTTTTGTTGCCTGTGCCGCGTGTTGGGGTTAACTTTTTAACGAGGTTCTGAGTCCCCGTTTGTGGAGCAGCGCCGTCCGAAGTTTTAATGAGCCGCGGTTCACCTGCTGTGCGGCGCTGAGGAATGCGGCTGGGGGCTGCTTGCTCCTAGATCTGGGGCGCCATCTGCTCCACCTAGACCTTCACCTGCACTCTGTAGCCATGGTTGTAAAGGCGATTTAGAAGGACGCATTGCTCTGGCATATTGACGCAGTTATACCGGTTGGGAGAAATTTCAGGAAGAGTTGGCCATCCATCAAGAAGTTAGTTAACAAAAGCCTCCTTCAGGAATATCCTTGTCTGGAGCTCTGACGAAGTCTGGGTACAACATTTTAGAGTTGTGAAAGAGAGAGGCTGTGTGAAAGTCCTCAACCAGACATTCTAATGTGGGAATCACTCTTCTACTCATCGTCCATGTTGTTTGTGCCATAAGTGTAGCAGATAAGTGATGTAGCGGCTGACTGAAGTGCATGTCATATGTGGATGTTTGGTAGCCGCAGGGCTATTTAAAGTCAGTATCTGGATCTGTCATCTCTAGCATAGCAGATAATTAGTAGAGGAAGATGTGTCACTAAATATGGTCGGTTGAAGCAGGAATAAATGAATAATTGACTGAATTGAAGGAGGGGCGAATGATTGGGAGCTGTGAATTGGTCTGAACGAGTAAAAGGGGCAAATGAGTGGAACCAGATTGAATCAGTGTATGGAAGGAGGAATGTATGAGTTCAAGGAAGGATGTATAAAATGTTCCTTTTTCACTTCCCCTTTTTCCCTCCAGCATTCCTTCTATTCCTTTCTTCAATAAATAGTCCCTCCTCAAACAATGTCCAATCCAGTTCCGATTTCTCTTTCTGATAACTTTCAGCATGTTTCTCTCTTCTCCAACTCTTCTTAATACTTCTTCATTCCTTCCTCGGTCTTCCCATTTCACTTTTTCCATTCTTCTCCATATCTTCATCTCTAGTGCCTCCAATCTTCTTTCATCTTCCTCCCTCAATATCCAGGTCTCCACACCATATAGTGCAACGCTCCAGGTGTAACATTTGGCAGTTTTTTTCCTCAGATCTTTGTTTAGTGGTCCAAACATGAAATTCTTTTCCTAATTTCTGTTGAGCAATACATATTATCCATTATTACACTTCCCAAGTAACTGAAGTTATTCTCAAGTAATTGAAATATATGAATAGGAGAAGGAGTGAATAAATTATTAACTACGAGAATAATAAATAGAAATGATGATTGGATGGATAGACAGGAGAGTGTAAATGAGGGATGAATGATTCCATAGGTAGAAGAATGAATAAGAGGGATGATTAGATGTAGGGTATCAAGAATGAACAAGCGATGTATGCCATTGGAATGAGCAGCAGCAAATGGATGGCTGGTACAAGGGATGAATACAGGGAGTAATGAATGAATGTAAGGAGAAACAAGTGAAGTAATGAGACATCAGGGGTAAATGGATGGTTGGATGAATGTTTGGATGGAGATGTGGTGAGCGAGAGGAGCAGCTTAATGAAGGGATCAGTAGATGATGGGACGATGACTGGGTGGATGAAGAGTTGGAGAAGAAAAATAATGAACTAATGGACAGATGGGTGAATGGATGAGAAGAGGAATGCATTGATAGATGGGTGAATGAGTGGAAGGGAAGATGAGTGAATCGGAAGAGCAATGGGTCTACATATCCGTAAACTGAAGAAGGAAGAGTGGCAGATAATACAGTGAATAATTCACTATGGGAGTTCACTCACTTCACTTCATCTCTAGCATGCCACTCTGGAATCAACGTCGTCATGTGTTAAACTGCCAATTCCTTCGACGTATCACAATCTCACATCGAAACTAGAAAACCCTCTGCCACCTACTGATAATGTGTCTGATCACAGCTCAAGTATGAAACTAGTAGATCCTTTAGATTCCCTTGCATTTCAAGAGTCAGTTCGGCTGCATATTAAGATTAGCCAGTAGTGTCCTCTCTGGCAGGAGAATGACAGGTCCTCCTCACAACATAAATTCTGTCCCTGCTCCTTAAAGTCCTCCAACTATCCATGATTACAATTACGAACTTCGTCACCGAGTGAGGTGGCGCAGTGGCTACCACACTGGACTCGCATTCGGGAGGACAACGGTTCAATCCCGCGTCCGGCCGTCCTAATTTAGGTTTTCCGTTATTTCCCTAAATCGCTCCAGGCAAATGCCGGGATGGTTCCTTTGAAAGAGCACGGTCGACTTTCTTTCCCATCCTTCCCTAATACGATGAGACAGATGACCTCCCTGTTTGGTCTCCTCCCCCAAACAACCCAACCAACAAACTTCGTTGTGATTAGCTGCGATAATACTTAATTGCGTTTGTCTGTTCTCACCCTTTCATCTCTCTATACTGCCTTTGTCACTCTATTCTGTCTTTGTGTGTGTCACTGTTCTGTCTTTTTAACTGTCCATCCGTTCTCTTCTTCAGCTATTCCTTCACACTTCTTTTCAGCTGCCCCTTCATCATTACCTCTACTTATTAATTCTTCCACCCACTAAGTTCTCTGTTGTTCAGTTCATGTAGTTCTGTTTTAGTGATTGTAGATTGATGTTGTGGACTGGCAAGACAGCCAATCCACAGTGACGGGTAGCCGAAAGGCACGCGTGTAAACTCACGCAGGATGGCGTGAGGTCTGGAACAGGTCAGGGATATGAGACTAGCAAAAATAGTACGTATCTGTTGGAATACTTAACTTTAATCCATAATTGGTGAACATCGGTCTGACGGGACATGCATCACAAGATAAATAGCAAATGATAATGGCGCCTTGCTAGGTCGTAGCAAATGACGTAAGTGAAAGCTATGCTAACTATCGTCTCGGCAAATGAGAGCGTAATTTGTCAGTTAACCATCGCTAGCAAAGTCGGCTGTACAACTGGGGCGAGTGCTAGGAAGTGTCTCTAGACCTGCCGTGTGGCGGCGCTCGGTCTGCAATCACTGACAGTGGCGACACGCGGGTCCGACGTATACTAACGGACCGCGGCCGATTTAAAGGCTACAACCTAGCAAGTGTGGTTTCTGGCGGTGACACCACAACTGATAATTCATTAATTTTTTTGTGCATCTATCCAATGGTCCATCCATCCATTCATCATTGCTCACTGCTATTCGTGGTGTTGTATCTTGTGTGCCGATTATTAGCGGAAAAAAATGTTTCAAATGGCTCTGAGCACTATGGGACTTAACATCTGAACTTAGAACTACTTAAAGCTAACTAACCTAAGGACATCACACACATCCATGCCCGAGGCAGGATTCGAACCTGCGACTGTAGCGGTCACGCGGTTCCAGACAGAAGCTCCTAGAACCGCATGGCCACACCGGCCGGCAGCGGAAAAAATAATAATGCAGCGTTCAAAAGCTATGCTAGTTCTCTTTCTCTTTTTTTTTCTTTTCTTCTTTTTTTTTCCCCTCTACTGTAAAGGCATGTTCGAAGATGGTGTGTTTGCTTCCATTCCCTGCGGTGTACACCAGACTGGATACGTTATCAGTAGGTACAACATAGTCGCTAGCGGCTGGATAAGATGGAGTCTTTGTAGTGTGTGTGTGCGTGTGCGTGCATGAGCGACTCGGTTTTCTCTTTTATGACGGCCTGCGACGGCAGCGGGGCAATTTTCCGGTGACAGGCCATCTAAGAAGGAGACGAGGGGCAGGTGGGGGGTCTCGTTAGACTTGGGCGCCTGTTAGACCTGCGAGTAATGACGTGGTGGCAGACAAACGACAGCTGGTGCGCCTGCTGGAGCAGCACTGGAGTCTCCAGGGCCGGATTAACGGCTCCAGCAGGCGGCGCCAGGCCCTCGGCGGTCGTTAGTCCCACTTCCAGCAGCCCGAGTACTTCGCTGGCAGACCCGGGAGAGCTCCCACGCCAAGACGTACGGATGGCGTCTCCTCTTGGACTTAAGATTTACTCCAAGATGTATCTTCATCCGTGTGGATGATAGACGCTGATGAGCCAAGACGTTATGATCGCCTGCTTAGAAGTGTGTTGGAACGCAGTACAACAGCGGTGTGTCTCATGGATCTGGAAAGTCCTTCTTAGGTTTCCCGGTACGTGTGGCACCAGATGCTCTGCGCGCAGGTCACCGAATTCCCATCTACACTACTGGCCGTTAAAATTGCTACTCCAAGAAGAAATGCAGATGATAAACGGGTATTGATTGGACAAACATATTCTACTAGAACTGACATGTGAGCACATTTTCACGCAATTTGGGTGCATAGATCCTGAGAAATCAGTATCCAGAACAACCACCTCTGGCCGTAATAACGGCCTTGATACGCCTGGGCATTAACAGAGCGTGGATGGCGTGTACAGGTACAGCTGCCCATGCAGCTTCAACACGGTACCACAGTTCATCAAGAGTAGTGACTGGCGTATTGTGACGAGCCAGTTGCTCGGCCACCATGGACCAGATGAATTGGCGAGAGATCTGGAGAATGTGCTGGCCAGGGCAGCAGTCGAACATTTTCTGTATCCAGAAAGGCCCGTACAGGACCTGCAACATGCGATCGTGCATTATCCTGCTGGAATGTAGGGTTTCGCATGGATCGAATGAAGGGTAGAGCCACGGGTCGTAACATACTTGAAATGTAACGTCCACTGTTCAAAGTGCCGTCAATGCGAACAAGAGGTGACCGAGACGTGTAACCAATGGCACCCCACACCATCACGCCGGGTGATACGCCAGTATGGCGATGACGAATACACGCTTCCATTGTGCGTTCACAGCGATGTCGCCAAACACGGATGCGACCATCACGATGCAGTAAACAGAACGTGGATTCATCCGAGAAAATGACGTTTTGCCATTCGTGCACCCAGGTTCGTCGTCGAGTACACCATCGCTGCGGTCTCCGAGCTGATAGTCCGTGCTGCTGCAAACGTCGTCGAACTGTTCGTGCAGATGGTAGTTGTGTTGCAAACGTCCCCATCTGTTGACTCAGGGATCGAGACGTGGCTGCACGATCCGTTACAGCCATGCGGATAAGATGCCTGTCATCTCGACTGCTAGTGATACGAGGCCGTTGGGATCCAACACGGCGTTCCGTATTACCCTACTGAACCCACCGAATTCCATACTCTGCTAACAGTCATTGGATCTCGACCGACGCGAGCAGCAATGTCGCGATACGATAAACCGCAATCGCTATATGCTACAATTCGATTTTTGTTAAAGTCGGAAACGTGATGGTACGCATTTCTCCTCCTTACACGAGGCATCACAACAACGTTTCACCAGGCAACGCCGGTCAATTGCTGTTTGTGTACGAGAAATCAGTTGGAAACTTGCCTCGTGTCAGCACTTTGGAGGTGTCACCACCGGCGCCAACCTTGTGTGAATGCTCTGAAAAGCTAATCATTTGCATATCACAGCATCTTCTTCCTGTCGGTTAAATTTCACATCTGTAGCACATTATCTTCGTGGCCTAGCAATTTTAATGGCCAGTAGCGTCTTAGTACTCTTCATGGGTATTAATAAACCACTTCAGCTGTGTTAGATCACGTAGCATTTCGACTGCCTAAGTTAGCAGACGTAATACTCTGTACTTTCTCTCCTGAGCATTTCGATTTCTCAGTCTCACTTTCCACCTCTGCAACTCACCTCCCCAACTCCAATGAATTGTCGTTCTTATCTTAGGTTTACCGTCTCTTCCTGCCAGTATGTTTTAAAACTATTATAAATTGTCATAAGTTTTATCTACTCTTAATAAGTACCAATATTCACTACAGTCTTTGATCCGTTTAACTGTCTAAGTGAATAATTTTTTAAAACATTTTTACGAAAGAATAATTTTTACAATTTTTAAAGTTTTTTAAAAGTTATAATGTTTATTCAGTGCACACTGCCGGCAGATCTGTTTTGTTCTGATTTAGGTTTTCCGTGATTTCCCTAGATCACTCCAGGCAAATGCCGGGATGGTTCCTTTTAAAGGGCACGGCCGATTTCCTTCCCCATCCTTCCCTCACCCGAGCTTGCGCTCCGTCTCTAATGACCTGGTTGTCGACGGGACGTTAAACACTAACCACCACCACCATCTGTTTTGTTGCCATAATGCACTGCAGTCCGAAAGAGACTGGTACAGGCACCGCATTCAAATCCAGACATGTAAAGAGGCAGAATACGGCACTTAGGTCGGCAACGCCTGTATAAGACAAGTGTCTGCCGCAGTTGCTACAATGGCAGGTTATCAAGATTTAAGTGAGTTTGAACGTGGTGTTGTAGTCGGTGCACGAGCGATGGGATACAGTATCTCCGATGGAGCGATGAAGTGGGGATTTTCCAGGACGACCATTTCACGAGTGTACCGTAAATATCAGGAATCCGGTAAAACATCGACATCGCTGCGGACAGAAAAAGATCCAGTAAGAACGAGACCAACGTCGACTGAAGAGAATCGTTCAGCGTGACTGAAATGCAACCCTTCTGTAAATTGCTGCAGATTTCCGTGCTGGGCCATCAACAAGTGTCAACGTGCGAACATCATCGATATGGGCTTTCCGAGCTGAAGGCCCACTCGTGTATCCTTGAAGACTACACGAAACAAAGCTTTATGTCTCGCATGGTTCCGACAACACCGACGTTGGACTGTTGACGACTGGAAACATGTCGCGTGTTTCAAACTGTGTAAAGCGGATACGCGTATACAGGTATGGAGACAACCTCATGACTCCATGGACCCTGCATGTCAGCAGGAGACTGTCCAACCTGGTGGAGGCTCTGTAAGGGTGGAGTGATACGGGACCCCTGAAATGAAATGATCGTACCCCATGCGGGGCGTTCGGCCGCCGTAATCGCAAGTCCATTTTAGCTGACGCCACTTCGGCGACTTGCGAGTCAATGATGATGAAATGATGATGAAAGACACACAACACCCAGTCATCTCGAGGCAGAGAAAGTTCCTGACCCCACCGGGAATCGAACCCGGGACCCCGTGCGCGGGAAGCGAGAACGCTACCGCAAGACCACGAGCTGCGGACACGGGACCCCTGATACGTCCAGATATTACTATGACAGGTGAAACGTCCGTAAGCACACTGTGTGATCATCTGCCTCCATTCACGTCCGTTGTGCATCGGGCCGTTCCAGCAGGACAATGCGACACCTCACACGCCCAGAATAGCTACACAGTGGCGCTAGGTACACTCTTCTGAGTTCAAACACTTCCCCTGGCCACCAAATTCCCCAGACAAGAACATTGTTGATCATATCGGGGATACCTTGCAAAGTACTGTTCAGAAGAGATATCCACCCCCTCGTACTGTGACGTGTTTATGGAGAGCCCTGCAGGATTCATGGTGTCAGTTCCCTCTAGCACTACTTGAGACATCAGTCGAGTCCATGCCACATCGTGCTGCGGGTGGGGTGCAATACGTGGGGCCGGTAGACGGTCTTAGGTGTACCAGTTTCTTCGGATCTTCGGGGTAAATCCAAGTGGGAAGAGGGTTTAGAAAGAATGGTCAGTACAGGTATTCCGAATGTGACATCTTCCGAGTGATCTCTTTCCTGAACAGACCCAGGAGGACGAAGCTATAGGTGGTCTGAGGCTGGAACAGTCTTGTTCCTGAAAGGATGATGATGAAGTTGGTGGTAATGGGGATGACAACTCGGCAGGACACTCGGTCGCAGATCCTTAATCAGTCAGTCGGAGTAAACATGGGGGACCAATTAAACACTTTAGGTAATTTTTTTGGTTCAGTGTGGGTGGTGGACTAGTGACGAAGCCTCTCTGCGCCGGCTGGAGTGGCCGACCGGTTCTAGGCGCTACGGTCGCAGGTTCGAATCTTGCCTCGGGCATGGTTGTGTGTGATGTCCTTAGGTTAGTTAGGTTTAAGTAGTTCTAAGTTCTAGGCGACAGAGCCATTTGAAGCCCCTCTGCCACGACCCGGCGCCCAGTACGCCCGCCTGGAAGACGGACGTTCAGCCAGGTGTCTGCTGTGACGTCACTAACACTGGCCTGACGAGCGCCGGCGCCGGGCGTCGGTTTTACGACATGACGTCAGGACGAGGAGCGCCTGATCGCCTCTGCTCTCCACGTGATCTCAGCTGATGGCCGTTAACGGCGAGCGGTAAATCTGGCGGAAGGGCCGTTACCTGGAAGAGCCGCACCTGGCGCAACAAGAGAGAGGCGGGGGTGGATTACCTGTCCGCTGGCGGCAAACTTTATAGCCCGCGGCGGAGAGCCACGTGGGCGTTGTCTTTACCACTCTCCTCAAGCTCGCCTGAGGTCTTATGCGCGACACACGTAGCTAGACCGTACCCCCCTGTCTACCAGCTGACAATTACACTGAGATGACATGGGACAGCTAAATGCACGTATAGATGTGGTGGTAGTATCGCGTACGCAACGTATAGAACCGACCTACCATTCATACTCAGGTGATTCAAGTGAAAAACTTTCCGATGAGATTATGGCCGCACGAAGGAAATTAACAGTGACTAGTAGTAGTTGGAGCTAGACGCAAGGACATTCCATGTCGAACATCGATAAGGAATTCAGTATTCCGTTATCCGAGATTCGCAGTGTCCATAGTCTGCCGAGATTATAATACACTACAGGCCATTAAAATTACTACACCACGACGATGGCGTGCTACAGACGCGAAATTTAACCGGGAGGAACAAGATGTTGTGATATGCAAATGATTAGCTATTCAGAGAATTCACACAAGGTTGCCGCCGGTGGCGACACCTACAACGTGCTGACATGAGGAAAGTTTCCAACCGATTTCACATACACAAACAGCAGTTGACCGGCGTAGCCTGGTGAAACGTTGTTGTGATGCCTCGTGTAAGGAGGAGAAATGCGTACCATCACTTTGATAAAGGCCGGATTGTAGCCTATCGGGACTGCGGTTTATCGTATGGCGGCATAGCTGCTCGCGTCGGTCGAGATCCAATGACTGTTACCAGAATATGGAATCGGTGGGTTCAGGAGGGTAATACGGAACGCCGTGCTGGATCCCAACGGCCTCGTATCACTAGCAGTCGAGATGAGAGGCATCTTAGCTACATAGCTCTAACGGATCGTGCAGCCACGTCTCGATCCCTGAGTCAAGAGATGGGGACGTTTGCAAGACATCAACCATCTGCACGAACAGTTCAACGACGTTTGCAGCAGCATGGACTATCAGCTCGGACACCGTGGCTGCGGTTACCCTTGATGCTGCATCACAGACAGGAGCGCCTGCGATGGTGTACTCGACGTCGAACCCAGGTGCACGAATGGGAAAACGTCATTTTTTCGGATGAATCCACGTTCTGTTTACTGCATCGTGATGGTCGCATCAGTGTTTAGCGACATCGCGATGTGCGCACGTTGGAAGCGTGTATTCGCCATCGCCATACTGGTGTATCGGCGTGGTGGTATGGGGTGCCATTGGTTACACGTCTCGGTCACCTCCTGTTCGCATTGACGGCACTTTGAACAGTGGACGTTACATTTCAGATATGTTACGACCCGTGGCTCTACCCTTCATTCGATTCCTGTGAAACCCTACATTTCAGCATGATAATGCACTACCGCATGTTGCAGGTCCTGTGCGGACCTTTCTAGATACAGAAAATGTTCGACTGCTGCCCTGCCCAGCACATTCTCCAGACCTCTCACCGATTGAAAACGTCTGGTCAATGGTGGCCGAGGAACTGGCTGGTCACAGTACGCCAGTGACTACTCTTGATGAACTGTGGTATCGTGTTGAAGCTGTATGGGCAGCTCTACCTGTACACGCCATCGAAGCTCTGTTTGGCTCAATGCCCAGGTGTATCAGGGCCGTAATTATGGACAGAGGTGGTTGTTATGGGTACTGATTTCTCAGGATCTATGCACCCAAATAGCGTGAAAATGTAATGACATGTCAGTTCTAGTATTGTCCAATGAATACCCGTTTATCATCTGCATTTTATTCTTGGTGTAGCAATTCTAATGGCCAGTAGTGTATATCAGGCATTACCTCTCAGAACGGACAACACAGTGACCGGCGGCCTTCACTTAACGACCGAAAGTTGCGGCGTTTGTGTAGAGCTGTCAGTGCTAACAGACAAGCGACGCAGCTTAAAATAACCGCTGAAATGAATGTAAGACGAATGTATCCGTTAGGACAGTGCAGTGTAATTTGGCGTGAGTGGGCTATGTCTTTGCTACCAGCATGAGACCGCCTGCAGGGCCTCTCCGGAACTCGTGATCATATCGGTTGTACCGACTGGAAAACCGTGGTCTGGTTAGATTGGTCCCGATTACAGTTGGTAAGGGCTGACAGTAGGATTCGGGTGTGGCGCAGATCCTACGAAGCCATGGACCCGTCAACAAGGCACTGTGCAAGTTGTTGGTGGCTCCATAATGGTGTGGGCTGTGTTCACATGGAATGGAATAGGTAGTCTGGTCGAAATGGGCCGATCATTGAATGGAAATCGTTACTTTCAGCTACTTCGAGATCATTTGCAACCATTCATGCACTTCATGTTTCCAAACAACGATGTCATGTCGCCGTTCAAATGGTCCAAATGGCTCTGAGCACTATGGGACTTAACTACTGAGGTCATCAGTCCCCTAGAACTTAGAACTACTTAAACCTAACTACCCTAAGGACCTCACACAGATCCATGCCCGAGGCAGGATTCGAACCTGCGACCGTAGCGGTCACGCGGTTCCAAACTGACGCGCTTAGAACCGCACGGCCACACCGGCCGGCCATGTCGCCGTGCCACAATTGTTTGCTACTGGTTTAAAGAACATTCTGCAGAATTCGGCCGAATGTTTTGGCTACCCAGATCGTCCGACATGAATAACATCCAACACTAATGCGACATAATCGAAAGGTCAGTTCGTGCACACAATCCTGCTGTAGCAACGCCTTCGTAACCGTGGGCGGCTATAGAGACAGAATGGCTCAATATTTCTTCAAGGGAAACGACTTCTTAGTGTATGTCACGCCGAGTTGGAGCACTACGCCTGGCGAAAGGAGGTCCGACATGGAATTAGAAGGTATCCCGTGACTTCTGTCACTTCAGTGTCATATGAAGAGTGTGAAACCCTCCCTCCCAGTCACTTCTATAAAAAAATCGAATCCCACCTATAAAGCGGAGTCAGAAGTCGAATTTTTTTCTTTGCCGTCAGTTTATCTGTCTTCTGACTGGTTTGATGCCTCCGGCCACGAATTCCTCTCATCTCAGAGTAGCACTCGCAACCTGCGTCCTCAGTCATTTGCTGAATGTATTCCGATCTCTGTCTTCCTGTATATTTCTTACACTCTGCAGCTCCCTCTTGTACCATGGAAGCCATCCCCTGATGTCTTAATACAAAGCCCTAATATCCCGTCCCTTTTCGTTGTCAGTGTTTGCCTCTCCAATTTCACGGAGAACCACCTCATTCCTTATTAGGGCACCTGATTCTTCAACTTTCATCTACATCACCACGTCTCAAATGGTTCCACTTATCCTCAGTTTCAGTTGTCCCACAATCCATGTTTCACTACCATACAATACTGTGCTCCAAACGTACACTGTCAGCAATTTCTCCTTCAAATTTAGGCATGTGTTTGATACTAGTAGACTTGTCCTGGTAAGAAATGCCCTCTTTGGTTGTGCTAGTCTGGTTTTTATGTCGTCCTCGCTTCGTGCATCATGACTTATTTAGCTCGTAAGGTAGAACAATTCCTTAAGAACCAATGATGCAACTAACAGAGAAGTTAAAGAGTGGGATTAAAATTCAAGGTGAAAGCATTTCAATGATAAGATTCGTTGAAGACATAGCTATCCTCAGTGAAAGTGAAGGAGAATTACAGGACGTGATGAATCTAATAAATAATCTGATATATACACAATTGGAAAGAGGAAAGTAGTGAGGAATAGTAGAAATGAGATTAACGATAAAATTAACATCCAAATTGGAGACGACGAAACAGACGAAGTTAAGGACTTCTGCTACCTTGGAAGCAACAAAACCCATGACGGGTAACCAGGGAGGACATCAAAAGCACACTAGCACAGCGAAAGGGCGCCTTTCCGGACAACAGAATTTTGTTAGTATCAAACGTTGGCACAAATCTGAGGAAGAAATTTCTGAGAATTTACGTTTGTATTACAACATTGTACGGTAGTGAGACGTGGACTGTGGGAAGGAAAACCGAAACTGAGAAGACGCCGAAGCGTTTGAACTGCGATGCTCCAGAAAAATGTTCGACATTAGATGGGTTGATGAGGTAAGGAATAACGAGCAAAACTGGGAAGGAAAGGAGTATATCGAAATTACTGGCGAGATGGACGGACAGTATGGTAGGACATTTGTCAAGACATCACGGTATAACTTCCACGGAACTAGAGGGAGCTGTAGAGGCTAAAAAAAAACTGTAGGGCAAGACAAAGATAGGAATGCATACGGCAGATAATTGAGGATGTCGGTTGTGGTTGATGCTCGTGGATGAAGAGGCTGGAACAGGAGAGCAATTCGTGGTGGGCCGCACCGAAACAGCCAAGACGACTGGCGATCCAAAGAAAATGTCCGGTGGCGAAGGTTAGATTTGTATGTGTGTCTCTATCTGGCAACTTCTTGCTGTACATGTTCTTACTTTGCTAGACTGCTTCTTATCTCTTTGTCGCGCGTGAGCAAGATCACTGTGCACTGTAATAAAAGTCTGTTTAACGCTGCGAAATCTTGCCACGAATTGACACAGTGTTTAAATGCTTTACGTGTGTGTGTTTGTGTGTCTGTGTGTGGGGGGGGGGGGGGGAGGGGGAGGTTGGACAGGTGGAGAGGTGTAACATCCAGACCTACCTCCGCGTCATCTCTCGAGTGTAAAGGTAAGAGCTGTCACAGTCTTGCCTTGTGCAAACTATCTACTTCTTGATCACCGGTCTGATGATTTATGAACATCCAGCTTCATTCAGTTCCGTTGCCAGCTGCTGCTTTCGACACTCGTGTCAACTGTTCCCATATGGAGCTTTTCCGTATCGGTGTAATGCAGGTTGGGAAACAAAAGGAGAAATTTGGACAAACAATTCACGTGTATGGAGTAGAAAAGAAACATTCTACGATATTGCAGTGCCTGTCTTGTTCTGATTACGATACAGAGTTCCTTTGGACATGCATGTACGAGGGTGAGCCAAATGAGAACCTTAAATTTGTAATAACAAATCGAAATTTCGCGCCATTATCCTGTAAGTTGGTAAGCGTGCAGAATGGCCTATAGATGGCAGCATAGTGCAGATGCACACATACCGTCGCAGTATCAGTATAAATATGGCCGCCCCACTTGCGACTTGCACCAGGGAAGAACAGCGTTCTGTTATTCGGTTTTTGCGTAGTGAAGGTGTGAAACCTGCTGAAATTCATCGACGAGTGAAGGTTCACTACTGCGATGCATGTTTGTCCCTGCAGCAAGTCTGCGAATGGAGTAGGAAGTTGGCACATGTTGTGACTTCAGTGGAAGATGCTCCTCGTCCAGGTCAGGCACAACGAGTTGTGACTCCATAGAACATTGCAGCAGTTGAAGCCATAGTGAAGGAAAACCGCCGACTGACACTGAATGACACTGCAGCATGTATACAGATTAGTCACGGGTCAGCACACCACACTGTGCATGATGTGCTCCAGTTTCACGAAGTGTCTGCAAGATGGGTGCCACAGCAGCTGACTCCTGAAATGAGAGAACGACGTGTTGATGCTTGTGAAGAACTTCTTCGGCCCTTTGAACGAGGAAGTGATGGCTTCCTTGCAAGAATCGTTACTGGGAACGAAACATGGGTTCACTTCCACCAACCGCAAACGAAGAGAGCGAGCAAAGAATGTCGCCATTCCCCTCATCACCAAAACCAAAGAAGTTTCGAACAGAACTATCAGCAGGGAAGGTTATGCTGACTCTCTTTTGGGACGTAAAAGGCGTCATTTTGTAGCATTATATGCGTAGAGGGATCACTGTCACCAGTGCATCATACACAGATCTCCTAAAAAATCATCTGCGGCCTGCAATCAAATGAAAGCGACGTGGATTGCTGTCAGCAGGTGTCCCTTTGGCAACATGACAATGCAAGGCCCCACACTGCCCGTACAACAGTTGCAACAATCACAGACCTGCATTTCGTCTTCCTGATCCACCATACTCACCAGACTTTGCCCCAAGTGATTACCATATGTCTTATCCACTCAAGGCCGCAATGGGAGGAAAGTGCTAATGCAGCAATGCGACTGCCATACACGGCATCGTTGCTGTATAACCTGGAAATATTGGTGGTAGAGCAGGCTGTAGCAAGTATATGCCAATGTTGGCCTCCAAGGCCTGAGAATGTTTGGTGCAGCTGGCCCATATATGCCTCCGTCCGTGTCTGTATACGAGGAGCATTCAGTAAGTAATGTAATCTGCCCCACGGGTTAATGCCAAGGTCCGGTGTGCTGGCCAGCCTGTGGATGGTTTTTCAGGCGGTTTTCCATCTGGCTTGGCGAATGCGGGTTGGTTCCCCTTATTCCGCCTCAGTTACACTATGTCAGGAATTGCTGTGCAAACACTGTCTCCACGTACGTATACACTATAATTACTCTACCACGCAAACATTTGGGGTAACACTCACCTAGTTTGAGTCGTTCCTGGGTTCAGAGTGCGGCGGCGGTGGAGTGGGTGGACTGCTGTGGCCGGTTGTGGGTTGTGGACCACTGAGGGCTATGGTGGGATGAAGCCTCTTCGTCGTTTCTAGGGCCCCAGTTCAACACACAATACACACATAATAGAACACATTTTACTGTCGCCGAATTTCGATAGAAAAAATGCGGGATTTGTTGTGGATCATCTTGGAATATTCCCGCTTCCGCATCTACAGTTTCATTAAGTTCCGATAGGTGGCGACGCCATACGTACATCTACATCTACATGATTACTCTGCAATTCACATTTAAGTGCTTGGCAGAGGGTTCATCGAACCACAATCATACTATCTCCCTACCATTCCACTCCTGAACAGCGCGTGGGAAAAACGAACACCTAAACCTTTCTGTTCGAGCTCTGATTTCTCTTATTTTATATTGATGATCATTCCTACCTATGTAGGTTGGGCTCAACAAAATAGTTTCGCATTCCGAAAACAAAGTTGGTGACTGAAATTTCGTAGATAGATCTCGCCGCGACGAAAAACGTCTTTGCTCTAATGACTTCCATCCCAACTCGCGTATCGTATCTGCCACACTCTCTCCCCTATTACGTGATAATACAAAACGAGCTGCCCTTTTTTGCACCCTTTCGACGTCCTCCGTCAATCCCACCTGGTAAGCATCCCACACCACGCAGCAATATTCTAACAGAGGACGAACGAGTGTAGTGTAAGCTGTCTCTTTAGTGGACTTGTTGCATCTTCTGTCCTGCCAATGAAACGCAACCTTTGGCTCGCCTTCCCCACAATATTATCTATGTGGTCTTTCCAACTCAAGTTGTTCGCAATTTTAACACCCAGGTACTTAGTTGAATTGACAGCCTTGAGAATTGTACTATTTATCGAGTAATCGAATTCCGACGGATTTCTTTTGGAACTCATGTGGATCACCTCACACTTTTCGTTATTTAACGTCAACTGCCACCTGCCATACCGTACAGCAATCTTTTCTAAATCGCTTTGCAACTGATACTGGTCTTCGGATGACCTTACTAGACGGTAAATTACAGCATCATCTGCGAACAACCTAAGAGAACTGCTCAAATTTTTACCCAGGTCATTTATATAGATCAGGAACAGCAGAGGTCCCAGGACGCTTCCCAGGGGAACACCTGATATCACTTCAGTTTTACTCGATGATTTGCCGTCTATTACTACGAACTGCGACCTTCCTGACAGGAAATCACGAATCCAGTCGCACAACTGAGACGATACCCCATAGGCCCGCAGCTGGATTAGAAGTCGCTTGTGAGGAACGGTGTCAAAAGCTTTCCGGAAATCTAGAAATACGGAATCAACTTGCGATCCCCTGTCGATAGCGGCCATTACTTCGTGCGAATAAAGAGCTAGCTGCGTTGCACAAGAACGATGTTTCCTGAAACCATGCTGACTACGTAACGTAGCCGTTAAAATAGCGTCTGTAACGGAGGTGCGACCCAAATAGGGAGCTGTCATTGAGTTTATTTTGGCGAAAATCCAGAACATCGCACACATTCATAGCCGCTTGCAGAATGTCTGTGGAGACCTAGCAGTGAAGGAAAGCGCGGTGAGTCGTTGGGCGAGGCGTCTGTCATAACCGCAACAAGGTCGCGCGAACCTGTCCGGTCCCTCGCGCGCCGATGGGCCGCACACAGCTGTTCTTGCAAAGTTGGAACGTGCGGACACTCTCAGCTGAGGCGATCGACGAATCGCAATGAAGCGCTTTGCTGCTCAACTGGACAACTCTGTTGGTAGTGCTCACACACTCGTCCACTAGTTGGGCTACTCAAAGGTGAATGCCCGGTCGGTTCCTCGCCGCCTAACAGGACAACACAAAGGCCAACGAGAGACCCTCTGTGCCGAATTGCTTGCGTGTTACGAGTCCGATCGTGACAATTTTTTGGTCGAATTGCGCCACAGGCGAAGAAACCTTGGTTCATAAGATGAAACCTTGGTTCATAAATTAGAACCGGAAACAAAACGGCAGTCCACGCAGCCGTGCCACACCACCTCAGCTCATACGAAAGCCGCAGCTTCAGTCGACGCGACGCTCTTTTGGGACTCTTACGGGATCATCTGTCATCAAAAGTGCAGGGACGAACCTCCTGTAGGCAGACAAAGAAGTGAGGAATGCTGTGCAAAGCTAGAGATGAAACTTATTGCCGTTCTGTGGGCAACAACTGCCGAGCACAGCAACATCTCGAGCAAGCCTCTCCCTTCACCAGCCTCCACCATCCCCCCCCCCCCTTCCACCGCCCTACCACAAGGCTTCCAGGAGCGAGTCCTCAACAACCCTCTAGAAAACTAATTCGTTGGCGGGCCGGGGTGGCCGAGCGGTTCTAGGTGCTACAGTCTGGAACCGCGCGTCCGCTACGGTCGCAGGTTCGAATCCTGCCTAGGTCATGAGTATGTGTGATGTCCTTAGGTTAGTTAGGTTTGAGTAGTTCCACGTTCTAGGGGACTGACAACCAAAGAAGCCCCATAGTGCTCAGAGCAATTTGAACCATTTTTGAACTAATTCATTGTCTACGACATTGAACTACATCCTTCCTTAAGTACACTGGTTTCATGATTAGAAAATAAGTTTCCCATTGTGAAGTCTGTTGTATCATTTACGCTAGAGAATCACTCGAAAATTAAAAGTCGTGGGTGACTGGAATTCGATAGTAGGTTAAGGAAGAGAAAGAAACGTAGTACGTCGATATGGAATGGGGATAAGAAATGAAAGAGGAAGCCGCCTGGTAGAATTTTGCACAGAGCATAACTTAATCATAGCTAACACTTGGCTCAAGAATCATAAAAGAAGGTTGTATACATACAAGAAACCGGGAGATACTGACAGGTTTCAGATAGATTATATAATGGTAAGACAGAGATTTAGGAACCAGGTTTTAAATTGTAAGACATTTCCAGGGGCAGATGTGGACTCTGACCACAATCTGTTGGTTATGAACTGTAGATTAAAACTGAAGAAACTGCAAAAAGGTGGGAATTTAAGGAGATGCTGTCTGGATAAACTGACTAAACCAGAAGTTGTACAGAGTTTCAGGGAGAGCATACGGGAACAATTGATAGGAATGGGGGAAAGAAATACAGTAAAAGAAGAATGGGTAGCTCTGAGGGATGAAGTAGTGAAGGCAGCAGAGGATCAAGTAGGTAAAAAGACGAGAACTAGTAGAAATCCTTCGGTAACAGAAGAAATATTATTAATGAAAGAAGAAAATATAAAAACGCAGTAAATGAAGCAGGCAAAAAGGAATACAAACCTCTCATAAATGAGATCGACAGGAAGCGCAAAATGGCTAAGCAGGGATCGCTAGAGGACAAATGTAAGGATGTAGAGGCTTATCTCACTAGGGGTAAGATAGATACTGCCTACGGAAAAATTAAATAAAAGAGAACCACTTGCATGAATATAAAGAGCTCAGATTGAAACCCAGTTCTAGGCAAAGAAGGCAAAGCAGAAAGGTGGAAGGAGTATATAGAGGGTCTATACAAGGGCGATGTACTTGAGGGCAATATTATGGAAATGGAAGAGGATGTGGATGAAGATGATATGGGAGATATGATACTGCGTGAAGAGTTTGACAGAGCACTGAAAGACTTCAGTCGAAACAAGGCCCTAGGATTAGACAATATTCCATTAGAGCTACTGACGGCCTTGGAAGAGCCAGGCCTAACAAAACTCTACCACCTGGTGAGCAAGATGTATGAGACAGGCGAACTACCCTCAGACTTCAAGAAGAATATAATAATTCCAATCCCAAAGAAAGCAGGTGTTGACAGATGTGAAAATTACCGAACTATCAGTTTAATAAGTCACAGCTGCAAAATACTAACGCGAATTCTTTACAGACGAATGGAAAAACTGGTAGAAGCGAGCCTCGGGGAAGATCAGTTTAGATTCCGTAGAAATGTTGGAACACGTGAGGCAATACTAACCTTACGACGTATCTTAGAAGAAAGATTAAGAAAAGGCAAACCTACGTTTCTAGCATTTGTAGACTTAGAGAAAGCTTTTGACAACGTTAACTGGAATACACTCTTTCAAATTCTGAAGGTGGCAGGGGTAAAATACAGGGAGCGAAAGGCTATTTACAATTTGTACAGAAACCAGATGGCAGTTATAAGAGTCGAGGGGCATGAAAGGGAAGCAGTGGTCGGGAAAGGAGTGAGACAGGGTTGTAGCCTCTCCCCGATGTTATTCAATCTGTATATTGAGCAAGCAGTAAAGGAAACAAAAGAAAAATTCGGAGTAGGTATTAAAATCCATGGAGAAGAAAAGTAAAATTTTGAGGTTCGCCGATGACATTGTAATTCTGTCGGAGACACCAAAGGATTTGGAAGAGCAGTGTCTTGAAAGGAGGATATAAGATGAACATCAACAAAAGCAAAACGAGGATAATGGAATGTAGTCAAATTAAATCGGGTGATGCTGAGGGAATTAGATTAGGAAATGAGACTCTTAAAGTAGTAAAGGAGTTTTGCTATTTGGAGAGCAAAATAACTGATGATGGTCGAAGTAGAGAGGATATAAAATGTAGACTGGCAATGGCAAGGAAATCGTTTCTGAAGAAGAGAAAGTTGTTAACATCGAGTATAGATTTAAATGTCAGGAAGTCGTTTCTGAAAGTATTTGTATGGAGTGTAGCCATGTATGGAAGTGAAACATGGACGATAACTAGTTTGGACAAGAAGAGAATAGCAGCTTTCGAAATGTGGTGCTACAGAAGAATGCTGAAGATAAGGTGGGTATATCGCGTAACTAATGAGGAGGTATTGAATAGGATTGGGGAGAAGAGAAGTTTGTGGCACAACTTGACTAGAAGAAGGGATGGGTTGGTAGGACATGTTTTGAGGCATCAAGGGATCACAAATTTAGCATTGGAGGGCAGCGTGGAGGGTAAAAATCGTAGAGGGAGACCAAGAGATGAATACACTAAGCAGATTCATAAGGATGTAGGCTGCAGTAGGTACTGGGAGATGAAGAAGCTTGCACAGGATAGAGTAGCATGGAGAGCTGCATCAAACCAGTCTCAGGACTGAAGACCACAACAACAACAACAACATGAAGGGAATAGAAGCTTTGGAAATGTGGTGCTACAGAAGAATGCTGAAGATAAGGTGAGTAGACCACATAACTAATGAGGAGGTATTGAATGGAATTGGGGAGAAGAGGAGTTTGTGGCACAACTTGACTAGAAGAAGGGGTCGGTTGGTAGGGCATGTTCTGAGGAATCAAGGGATCACCAATTTAGTATTGGAGGGCAGCGTGGAGGGCAAAAATCGTAGAGGGTGACCAAGAGATGAATACACTAAGCAGATTCATAAGGATGAAGGTTGGAGTAGGTACTGGGAGAAGAAGAATCTTGCACAGTATAGAGTAGCATGGAGAGCTGCATAAAACCAGTCTCAGGAGTGAAGACCACCACAACAACAACAACAACAACAAGGGATTAACCTGTTTGATGTCCTTCCTCATGGTGCAACTGTTAACTCTGAACTGCATTGCACAACACTCAGGAAATTGAAGAATGGGCTTGTGCGTGTTCGTCACCATAAAAATGCGAATGGAGTGCTTCATCCTTCCTACAGCCTGGACTCGCACTTTCCAACTTCACCTTCTGACTTCCACCTGCTTGTCTGAATGAAGGTCGCACTCTGCGGAAGCAGTACGTGGGTGTTGAGAAGGTAATTGATGCAGCAATACGCTGGCTCCGACGTCGATCTATGGAGTACTGCTTTGCGGGCATATAGGACTTCCCAGGTTGCGTAGCCCGCCCGGCTGGCCGCGCGGTCTAACCCGCCGCTTCCCGAGCGGGAAGGCGTGCCGGTCGCCAGCACGAACCCGCGCCCGACGGATTAGCTTCGAGGTCCGGTGTGCCGGCCAGCCTGTGGATGGCTTTTAAGGCGGTTTTCCATCTGCCTCGGCGAATGTCGGCTGGTTCCCCTTATTCCGCCTCAGTTACACTATGTCGGCGATTGCTGCGCAAACACTGTCTCCACGTACGCGTGCACCATAATTACTCTACCACACAAACATTTGGGGTTACTCTCGTCTCGTATGAGATGTACCTTGGGGGGGGGGGGGGAGGGGGGGGGGGTCCACTGCCGGCGAAGCGCGCAATAAGCCTGGGTTCGGTGTGGGGCGTTGGTGGGGTGGCTGGACTGTTGCGGCCTGTTGTGAACCACTGAGGGCTACAGACCGATGAAGCCTCTCTGTCGTTTCTAATTCCCCAGGTCCAATACACAAAAAGGTGGCGTAGAGCCGTCGCATACAACGGAGATTATGTAGAAAATTACAGTGTTGTAGCCACAGGATGGGGGTGTAATATTGTGTGTTGGCATCCTCAATAAAACCAACCTGCTTTCAAAAAAAAAAAAAAAGAATAAACGTATATAGCATTATCCCATTTAGGCTTTCACGGCCGGCGTCTTCATCAGTAAACACTTCCGGGTCGATCTGTAGAACTTCTTCTCCCTGACGTTTCGTTCTCAACTACGGAGAACATCTTCCGAAGTGAGTCGACGACTGGCTGCTAGGAGCTGGGGCCGCCGCTTATATGGAGATCATAAGGGGCGCCACCGCACGTCACGTGGCGACGATGTGCAGCTATCTCTCGCTACCGTCTGTTCTCTCGATTGCAGGCAATCGATTGTCACGTGATCGATGCAACGTCGACCGCCATATCTTGTCCAATTTTAATCCTTCTTCTTTACGATTAAAATTGCATTGATGTTCGTGGATTTCAATTGCCTCTCTATACATACGTGTATAATAATGCGACGTCCTCGCTAGCACGCTTGTCTCACCAAATTTTATTTCGTGATCTCCATCCTTAAAAACATGTTCCGCTACTGCCGATTTGTCGATATGTCCCAAGCGACAGTTTCTTTTGTGCTCCGTCAACCGTGTAAACCCAGCCACAACTACACGGAATTTTATATACCCCTGGGGTGGCTGGGGGGGGGGGGGGGTGACGAGCATCTTTTGTTGATCTTAGGCATCCACTAATTTTCTTAGTAGGTCTGAAAATAGTCTCCACCTGCAACTTGGCTAGTACTTTCCCAATGCGATCCGTGATGTTATGGATGACGGAAGAAATACTTTTCCAGCTGATGGTTGTTGCTGTCTCCTATTTTTAGGCATTTTTCTACTTGGGTGAAGTGCTCGGTTAATCTCGTTTTTCGTATAACCATTTTTCGCAAAAGCCATTCGTAGATGATTTAGTTCTTCTTGTAAGTAGCCAGGTTCACAAATACTTAGCATTACTTATTGAACACTTCTCTTATATGCTGCTCCCACACTGTCAGCGCGCCGGCCGCTGTGGCCGAGCAGTTCTTGGCGCTTCAGTCCGAAACCGCGCTGCTGCTACAGTCGGAGGTTCGAATCCTGCCTCGGGCATGGATGTATGTGATGTTCCTTAGGTTAGTTAGGTTTAAGTAGTTCTAAGTTCTAGGGGACTGATGACCTCAGAAGTCAAGTCCCATAGTGCTCAGAGCCATCTGAACAATCTGAAACGCACACGCACACACACCAGCGAACGTTACAGAGAAAAAGAGAGAGAGAGAGAGAGAGAGAGTTAGAGGGAGTATGTACTAAAGTAAGTGCTGGTTCAAATTCAAATGGCTCTAAGCACTGTGGGACTTAACATCTGAGGTCATCAGTCCCCTAGAACTTAGAACTACTTAAACCTAACTAACCTAAGGACATCACACACGTCCATGCCCGAAGCAGGATTCGAAACTGCGCCCGTAGTAGCAGCGCGGTTCCGTACTGAAGCGCCTAGAACCGCTCGGCCACAACGACCGGCAAAGTAAGTACTACTCACTAAAACAAGTAACATGTCGTTTATCGGAAGCTGACTGAATGGGTCATGTAGGACGGCAGCAAATACAGGAAAATTATTTCTGAGCGTATCTGTAAGCGACACAAGTGCGAAAATAACGATACGAGATGCTGTCTGGACCTTTTATTCGCACAGAAGACGTTCACGCTTGCTCTCATCTCGTTAGACCGTGAGTGGGTGTCCTCGAGACCCCGTTATCTGCGGAGCAGTATGCCCCGAGCTAACTGGCAAATATTGTCCCACTTGCGTCATGCGGCCTGCTGCGAAATGAGGCGCTCACGTTGACTCTGCTTCTCGCAGCTACCTCGATGTCACAGGGAGACTTGTCCAAAACTTCTGTGCTACCACCAGCCGACAGGCAGCAAAGAGACGAACACGCTCTAGGAGTTTGTGCCATCATCAATGTTAGAGCCGCTCTAGCACGGATTAACGTGGTGTATCCGTACTGGAAAACGTATGGGAGGCCGCCGGGGCGCGGGCAGAGGGGGTGCAGGTGCTAATTTTAGCCCCAGGTGTACTTTCTGGAAGTATGTTCCACATGCATTTCTTTCCACGAAAGTGCACTCCTTGTTTTGAGTCGAGGAGCGCAGATCGCACCAAATTAAGTTCGCTGTGTATCGTGTATGGTTTGTACTACTTGTCTGCTAGTATCAAACGTGGACCTGAATTTGACATTTGATGAAGAAATTTCTTAGAACGTACATGGTGGGGCAAATCAAAGTGGCCCAGAGAACACAGTTCCAGGGAATAAAGAGAGACAACAGAGGAATGGAAATACACTGGTCAGTTGGTTGCTGAAGGCGGATAGAAGGTGGATTACTGGAATTGGTCCAGTCTCATCCTAAATGTGTTGCTGCAGTTCTTGAAGGCTATATAGATCTACATCTACATGATTACTTTGCTATTGACAATAAGGTGCCAGGTACAGGGTTCAGTGAACCAGCTTCAAGCTGTCTCTCTACCGTTCCAATCTAGGACAGCGCGCAGGAAAAACGAACACTTAAATTTCTCTGTGCGACCCCTGGTTTGTCTTATTTTATCGTGATGTTCATCTCTCCCTATGTAGGTGGGTGCCAACAGAATGTTTTCGCAATCGGAGGAGAAAACTGAAATTTCATGAGAGGATCCCGTCACAACGAAATACGCCTTCTATTTTTTTTTTTTAATGAGTACCACTCCAACTCACGTATCATGTCTATGGCATTATTTCCCCTACTTCGCGATAATACAAAACGAGCTGCTCTTCTTTGTACTTTTTCGATGTCATCCGTCAGTCACACCTGATGCGGATCCCACACCGCACAGCAGTACTCCAGAATAGGGCGGACAAGCGTGGTGTAAGCAGTCTCTTTGGTAGACCTATTGCACCTTCTAAGTGTTCTGCCAATGAATCGCAGTCTGTTTTGCTCTACCCACGAGATTATCTATGTGATTGTTCTAATTACAGTTATTTGTAATCGTAATCCCTAAGTATTTAGTTGAATTTACAGCCTTCAGATTTGTGTGACTTATCGCATAATCGAAATTTAGCGGATTTCTTTTGGTACTCATGTAGATAACTTCACACATTTCTTTACTCTGTGTCTATTTCCACTTTTCGCACCATGCAAATATCTTATCTAAATCATTTTCCAATTCGTATTGGTCATCCGATGAGTTTACAAGACGGTAAATGACAGCATCATCTGCAAACAATCTAAAAGGTCTACTCAGATACTCTCCTACGTCCTTAGTATAGTTTAGGAACAATAGACGGCCTATAACAATTCCTTGGGGAACACCGGATATTACTTCTGTTTTACTCGATGATTTTCCGTCAGTTACTATATACTGTACCCTTTCTGACAGGAAATCACGAATCCAGTCGCACAGTGCAGGCCATATTCCACAGGCACACAGAGGACGCTTGTGAGGGACGGTGTCGAAAGCCTTCTGGAAATCTAAAAATGTGGAATCAATTTGACATCATCTGTCGATAGCACTCATTACTTCATGAGTATAAAAGGCTAGTTGTGTTTCATAAGAACGATATTTTCTTAATCCGTGCTGACTGTGTGTCAGTAAATCGTTTTCTTCGACGTAATTCATAGCTTTCGAACACAGTGTATGTTCCAAAAAGCCTACTGCAAATTGACGTTAGTGAAATTGACCTGTAATTCAGCGGATTACCCCTTTTCCCCTTTTTGGGTATTAGTGTCACTTAAGCAATTTTCCAATCTTTATGCACGGAAGTGTGTGTGAGCGAGTGGTTGTGTATAATTGCTAAATATGGATCTACTTTATCAGCATACTCTGAGAGGAACCTGGCTGGTATAGAATCTGACCCGGAGGCTTTACGTTTATTAAGTGATTTTAGCTGCTTTGCTACACCGCGGATATCTACTTCTATGTTTATATATGGCGGTAGTATCTGTTCCCGAAAGAACAGTTACCATGGGTGACCATGCAGCTTTGCTAGTAATGAAATGATAATTAAATGGAGACCCTAGCTGCAAACAGGCGTTGATGTACTTCATTGGGGACATGTTGAAAATATGTGCCCCGACCGGGACTCGAACCCGGGATCTCCTGCTTAGATGGATGGATAGAGCGTCTGCCATGTAAGCAGGTGATCCCGGGTTCGAGTCCCGGTCTGGGCACACATTTTCAACATGTCCCCAATGAAGTACATCAACGCCTGTTTGCAGCTAGGGTGTCCATTTAATTATCACTTCTATGTTTGTCATCTTGGCAGTTGTTCTTGACTGGAGTTCAGCAATATTTACTTCGTTTTCTTTGGTGAAAGAGTTTCGGAAAACCGTGTTTAATAACTCTGCTTTACTGGCACTGTCGTTACTGGCCTTACCGGTGTTATCACGCAGTGATAGTATTGGTTGTGTCTTCTCACTGGTGTGCTGTATGTATGGCCAGAATCTTTTTGGGTTTTCTGCCAGATTCCGAGACAGAGTATCATTGTTGGAAATTATTAAAAGCATCTCGCATTGAAGTACGGGGTATATTGCGTTCTGCAAAACTTTGCAAACTATGAGGGTCGTTGCGACACACCATAGACTTGAGGATTCCCCACATAAGTAACCGCACACTGACAGATTGGTTGACCTGGGTGGCCAGCTAGGGCCGCAACCGGACTGACCTCTGCTAACATTTCTGTCAGGTGTGAAGATTGTGTAAACGTGCTCCAAGAATCGGCCGGCTGTATGTGGAGCTTCTCCATCATGTCGAAAGTAACTGTAGGTCTTATCCTCCTCCGTTAATGTCACCACAAATGCCGGCCGCAGTGGCCGAGCGGTTCTAGGCGCTACAGTCTGGAACCTCGCGACCGCTACGGTCGCAGGTTCGAATCCTGCCTCGGGCATGGATGTGTGTGATGTCCTTAGGTTAGTTAGGTTTAAGTAGTTCCAAGTTCTAGGGGACTGATGACCTCAGAAGTTAAGTGCCATAGTGCTCAGAGCCATTTGAACCATTTCACCACAAATGGTTTCAAAATATTGGCACTGGAACGCGACGAAGTCAGCGTCTGATGA
The DNA here is from genome assembly GCF_023864345.2 of Schistocerca serialis cubense. Lineage (NCBI taxonomy): Eukaryota > Metazoa > Arthropoda > Insecta > Orthoptera > Acrididae > Schistocerca > Schistocerca serialis. The sequence goes on along the minus strand of NC_064648.1, from coordinate 89,505,856 downwards.
AAGAAGACGGGACCAATAATGCGGCGTACAGAGACTGCACACCAAACGCCAACCTTCTGATCGTGCAGTGGTGTTTCGTGGAAGTTATGCGGATTCTCTGCTGCCCAGGACCTGCGATTCTGAGAGCTGACACAACCATTCAGTAGAATCAGATCCTTCTCAAAGGCACTCATTGTTATTGAGCCGTGTGCGGCTCGCGTTCATGCCGTTTGTTCTCTGGCATTTTGTCACATCGAGTGGTGTCTTGTTTCTTCCTTACTTACTTGCGTAACAAAGTTGTTGGCTTGCCTCCTTGAGTGGCAGCAGCAGCAGCGCTTATCGATACTAGTACTGTCGTACTATCTTTGGTGTGACCGTGTGGTGGTGGTGTGTGCGTGGTGGTCAGTCGGTGGGGACGGAGCAGCGGGGAAGTCTCCGTGGTGTAACGCACGGCCGCCTGTATTAGAGGCCGCAGTCGTCAAGCTGACAACGTCGTAGCCTGTGACGTCAGTGGGCCGGCTAGCGTGACCAGCTAGGCCCAGACTGGAGTTTAGATTTCGTCGAATGCAGACGACGTGTCAGATATAAATACGCAATCACTTTCTTTTGTTGTAGATTTCGTCCCCATAAGTAACACAGTAACCTAGAGAAGCTAATTTCTCGCAGTATTACGCCGACTTTATGTCGGAATTATGCATTTTATTCTCGTTTCCTTGCAACGATGAACTTTTCAATAACTCACATGTGCTTCATAGCAGTATATTATGACGTTTCTTACCCGAGATTTGGAGGTACAAGTTCAGCAAACAATTTTGTGAGGTGTCTACTAACATTATTTGCAGATTTACAATTATTTCAGTCTGTTATTTGAAATGTATTATCATGTTCCTTCCTATATAAATGACAAACTAATATAAAAGTTTCTCACAGCTGCAACATACCTTTCACACCTTTATATATGAGGTTGGCATAATAGCAATAATTTTTAACGAACGTTTTTTGTGTATTGTTCATTAGTATGTTAGATTTTTTTTTTAAATCACAGGTCATGCACAATCTACACATCTTTCGGAGTCAGAATGAACTGGGGACCTTGCTGTAGGATTTGCATTAAAGTTTATTTCATAGTGGTCATCTCCTCCTTGCCAGTACTAATCAGAGCATTTAAGGACTGAGGTTATGGGTAAGAAAGAAGTTTCATAAATTTGTGTCAAAAGTTATGTAATGTTTTTAATTTTCTATTAACTGCCTCCTTCTTGGAACATATTAAATGATCATTTTGGAGTTTGGTATAATTATTTAACAATATGTTACACATAATGGAAACCAGCTTTTTGTAGATATCAGTAAGCGGCCTTCAACAGAGACATGAATCTGCTAGGGAATCAGAAGGGAATTTGAACACTGAGATGTAACCCCCCTTCCTTGCTGGATTTGTAGTTGCTGTTGCAACCAGGAACGCATTTTTCTGGCATCTGCAAATAGAATGATGCATTAATTGCTAACATCAAAATACTAATATGTAAAAATGGCAAATGAGAATTTGAGTGGACTGGTTTTTTCTACTGCTTGAACATCAGGAAACACAAGTCTACAAATAGAATCAAATGTGTAGAAATAGTCATAATATTAACACAAATTCTGATACTAAACTTATGAATTCAAAACTTTATTTTCGAATTATATCTAGAATATAGTAGAACTTTTGTTGCAATTGTGTAGACGAAAGTCGATCACGTAGCACCCTTGCACATATACAGGGTGTTTCAAAAATGACCGGTATATTTGAAACGGCAATAAAAACTAAACGAGCAGCGATAGAAATACACCGTTTGTTGCAATATGCTTGGGACAACAGTACATTTTCAGGCGGACAAACTTTCGAAATTACAGTAGTTACAATTTTCAACAACAGATGGCGCTGCAAGTGATGTGAAAGATACAGAAGACAACGCAGTCTGTGGGTGCGCCATTCTGTATGTCGTCTTTCTGCTGTAAGCGTGTGCTGTTCACAACGTGCAAGTGTGCTGTGGACAACATGGTTTATTCCTTAGAACAGAGGATTTTTCTGGTGTTGGAATTCCACCGCCTAGAACACAGTGTTGTTGCAACAAGACGAAGTTTTCAGCGGAGGTTTAATGTAACCAAAGGACCGAAAAGCGATACAATAAAGGATCTGTTTGAAAAATTTCAATGGACTGGGAATGTGACGGATGAACGTGCTGGAAAGGTAGGGCGACTGTGTACGGCAACCGCAGAGGGCAACGCGCAGCTAGTGCAGCAGGTAATCCGACAGCAGCCTCGGGTTTCCGTTCGCCGTGTTGCAGCTGCGGTCCAAATGACGCCAACGTCCACGTATCGTCTCATGCGCCAGAGTTTACACCTCTATCCGTACAAAATTCAAACGCGGCAACCCCTCAGTGCCGCTACCATTGCTGCACGAGAGACATTCGCTAACGATATAGTGCACAGGATTGATGACGGCGATATGCATGTGGGCAGCATTTGGTTTACTGACGAAGCTTATTTTTACGTGGACGGCTTCGTCAATAAACACAACTGGCGCATATGGGGAACCGAAAAGCCCCATGTTGCAGTCCCATCGTCCCTGCATCCTCAAAAAGTACTGGTCTGGGCCGCCATTTCTTCCAAAGGAATCATTGGCCCATTTTTCAGATCCGAAACGATTACTGCATCACGCTATCTGGACATTCTTCGTGAATTTGTGGCGGTACAAACTGCCTTCGACGACACTGCGAACACCTCGTGGTTTATGCAAGATGGTGCCCGGCCACATCGCACAGCCGACGTCTTTAATTTCCTGAATGAATATTTCGATGATCGTTTGATTGCTTTGGGCTATCCGAAACATACAGGAGGCGGCGTGGATTGACCTCCCTATTCGCCAGACATGAACCCCTGTGACTTCTTTCTGTGGGGACACTTGAAAGACCAGGTGTACCGCCAGAATCCAGAAACAATTGAACAGCTGAAGCAGTACATCTCATCTGCATGTGAAGCCATTCCGCCAGATGCGTTGTCAAAGGTTTCGGGTAATTTCATTCAGAGACTACGCCATATTATTGCTACGCATGATGGATATGTGGAAAATATCGTACTATAGAGTTTCCCAGACCGCAGCGCCATCTGTTGTTGACAATTGTAACTACTGTAATTTCGAAAGTTTGTCTGCCTGAAAGTGTACTGTTGTCCCAAGCATATTGCAACACACGGTGTATTTCTATCGCTGCTCGTTTAGTTTTTATTGCCGTTTCAAATATACCGGTCATTTTTGAAACACCCTGTACATGTAACATTACAAACTTCACAGAATTGTATACTTAAATTGTGTTATATCTTCGACAGTAGTCACGACTACTTGCTATAATTTTTGCAGAGTCCAGTATAGCATAATTACAGTGTAATGTCGGATAAAACAGGCACCGCGAAAGTACGTAAACAACTGCTTCCGTTCGCTACCTCATAGCCACAGCCATGCGGTAGGCCTTAACGTAACGTTGCCACATTTCAGTCCTCCGGCCTCTAATACAGGTGGCCGTGTGTAACACCAGGCCGGGACCGCTGCCGGCCTGCACGCGCTGTCGGATCGTGAGGCGCTAGCTGCGAGAGCGACAAAGTTCGTTGCCCACCGAACCTGGACGCTGGAGTTGAGTGATCAGTTACCTGTTGTCAAACCTCGACTAGTGTGACATCCCTTCGTTTATTTTCGGGTCGTTGCTCCCTGGGCCGTTCGGGCTGGCAGCAATGTACGATGTGTTAGAGTTGGCGAAATCTTGCAGCCGTCTTCCTTTATTGTGATTAACTATTAAATTGACTGTTACTTGCCAGTGGAGTGCACCAGCGGTGTTTTCCGCCCTGCGCCCGTTAGCGCCCCAGTTACCTGCCCTGGTCGTTAGCCTAGTTTTCCGGCAGTGTGCCTTTCCTCGTCGCGTTGATGCTCTCTGGCACGACGTGTATTTCGACAGCCTTTTAAGTTGTTTGGTTCATAGTTTGCCTAGAGTGGTTATTGTTCCCTTGGCTGTTTTTAGACACCAATTTCTGGAGACGTAGTGCTGGTCGTATCCTCGTCCTGGGCCGTTGGGCCCGCATCTCGTGGTCGTGCGGTAGCGTTCTCGCTTCCCACGCCCGGGTTCCCGGGTTCGATTCCCGGCGGGGTCAGGGATTTTCTCTGCCTCGTGATGGCTGGGTGTTGTGTGCTGTCCTTAGGTTAGTTAGGTTTAAGTAGTTCTAAGTTCTAGGGGACTGATGACCACAGCAGTTGAGTCCCATAGTGCTCAGAGCCATTTGAACAATTTTTGGGCCGTTGGTCGGACGGAAGGGCATTGGTTAAATTGTTGGCCGGTCCTTGGGCAGTCCCTAGTTTGGCTTACAATCCGATTATTTAACTTCAACTCTTGGCTGCCTGTCTCACCTCACCTTACATTAGAGCTACCTTCGCACGCCGACCTTTGGAACACTTCTGAGCACCATTTGTTCTGTTTCTTTCAGATTGTGATTTTCGTTTTAGTTTGACATACTGTGCAAGGCCTCCGTGTATTACTTCAGTTCTTTCTAAATTTTACATTAAGTCCTTCAGCCATGTGAAATTAAAATTTTGAAGATCGATTATATTTAAAAAAAATTTTTTCTTAAAATTTGTACTATCTGAAATTGTTTGTAATCTAGGCCTTAAGCCATTAGTTGCTCGATGTGTTGTGTGTGGCCTTCAGCTGAGAATTTACGTGAACCCCGTCTAATAAGGCCTTCAGCCGTGTGTAATCTTTAGAGGAAATTTGTTTATAAGAAGGAAGGGGTTTATGTTAAATTGTTTGTCTGGCTTGTTGTTCAGCCCTTCAGCCGTTGTTTCAAATTTGTTTGTGGCCTTCAGCCGTGCAATGAGTTAATATTTCTTTAATTAGGCTTTTGGCCATTCTCTTGTAACTTTAAAAAGAAATTTCTTGGTTAGAAAAAAATGTTTATTAATGTGTTTCAATTATAGTTGTCTTTCAGACGTGTAGTGTAGACCTTCAGCCGCTAATTGTTTTCAATTGCATGTTTTTTTTAAAAAAAATTGCCTTCTATTTTTAATTGCTTTTGATTTCTAAGCCAGGCCTTCAGCCGTTCTCGTTTTTGATGTGGTTTTGGGCCTCCAGCCCAGAAAGCATCTCGAGTTTTATTTAACTAGTCCTTCAGCCGTATTGTCTAATTGTGATCTTTTAAAGCAATGTCTAAACAAGTGGTTCTTAGAAAAATAAAGTTGTGTGTTTGATTGCGCAACTGAGAGTAACTGTTTACGTCCCCATTCACAATAGTAACTTTATCCTGTGCGCTCTCTGAGTACCTACCAACCAGGTTTCAGTTATCTCAGTGAACAGCCACACACAAAACCGGAAGCGGTGAGGAGGATCTGCTGTTTGTGATACACGAACAACGGGCACTCCGAAGCGATGCACGTGCAGGTCCAGGTGGAGTATTCGTCAGCACGATCGATGTGATATGCCGGTCACTTACTGTTGTGTACATAGTTGTGCGTAGTCAGCGTGTACACAACTTTCCCATTAGAGCGCGCCCCAACAGCGCGTTTCCGCACTATGAGATGGCGCTGCCTTAGAGACGGACCAAATTCTGCTTCCGCCGATCTGCGTGTTAATACGTCACGCAGCCAATGAGATTGCTGCTAACGTAGAACCTTTTCTCCTCCCAGATCACACTCGCACAGTGATACCTGAACGCACGAGGTATTATAACGTGCGTACAGACCTCCGATTAGTCAGTCTGCATTAGTCTGTAGTCAAGTTTCAGTCTGCGCCTAATAAGATTATCATATTCCTGTACATAGCCATGAAGCTAAATGTATAGACACTTTGTCAAGTATCAGAGATATGTGAGAATAAGACTAACGTACCAAGACCAAAGGAACTTCAGATTGTCAATTGTAAACAGTGTCCAGAATCAAGTTATGTAATACGCTTTTTATTATTTTAATAAATGTGTGTGAAAATTAATCAAGTTCTGTTTAAAGCTGGTTACCGTCAATCTGCTACTCTAAGCGTGCAAGTGGCATTTCTATTGTCTGACCTAATGGCAGAAAAACACGCCACGATAAGACCACGAGACATATTGGACACTCGCCTTGAAAGGTCTCTGTTGGATTCCTTTCATGTTAATTTCTTAAATCTGTTGTCATTTACGGCATAAATTCCTCTTCTAAATTTACTGTGGCGTTTCTGACTATCTGGTAGGAGACTGAGTAGTGGAATGTGTTACTATTACACATAAACAAGAACGATCTGTCACACTACTACACTTTAAAACACAGTTTATATGTAATTCATGTTACACAGTCTCATACGGATTCTTAAGTTCAGCCTAACTGAAAATTTAATCGCCTTTACTTCAGGTTTAGCTCTAAAATATCTTATGTTATCTTAAATTGCAACACAGTGTAATTCGAGTGTGATGCTCAGAATATATTCCAGTAGTTGCTTTGTCACTACTTTATGAGTAAAGTGGAACCACGTGTTGATCAGTAACTCTAACTAGCATCATCAATCTTCAATGTGAATGTGCGTGAGGTTATAACGTCTCGTCTTGACAATATTTTTCAATATAGCAACTTTTCTTTATGTTCAACCCACGTGGGGTGTACTTTGTCAGACCAGTACCACGCGCTTATATAATTGTTTGACCCATCAGGTTAATAGTAAGACGATAGTAACCAGTTCGAGGTTTTTCTTTTGTAAATTGCTTTTCGATCTAATTTATTTTAATTATAAAAAATTATTGTGGAGTTACACGCTTTGTGTAAACCAAGTTGACCACGTGAAGCATGTGGTGTAATCATCAAAGTAGCCCTCAGCTATTCTTTTCGGGAACATTTCACAGAGAGTTAGTATGAATTTAGTATACCAGTGTGTGGTAATTTCATGACGGAAAGGATTGTGCTACGAACGTAACTTCTTTGGGTGAAAATTGAATCGGTTGGTTGTGGTTAATTTCCTCTTGCATATGTTTCAACGTTCTTCGTGTGTTATTTTACGAATGCAGTGTTGTATGCTGTCTCCCAATCTTGGCTCCATATTTGATGTGTTCCGTAAGATTACAATCTCACATTTTCACAATCCTAAATAAGGCACCAGCTTAGTTACGACTCAAGTTTAATATGCTGAAATTTCAATGATCAATGTTAAAATAAATTTCCAAATATAAACTGATTTATTTCTTTTTATTTAAATTCTCTTTTATATATATATAATCACCGGTTGTCGTATGACTATTAAAAGATTATAATTAATGTTAGTGTGGTTGGGAATTTGGTAAGCTAGACTGGATACCTGGTGAAACAGCTGCGCAGTAATGCAAGGTTAACTTCCCCACGTAGCTCACAGCTTTTAACCCGCTTTTATTGTCTGTCAGCACCGCTTACACCACAAAATAAAGCAACAACGTTACAACCTACTTCGTTAGAGCGACAAGTCAGATAATCTGATGGTGTGTGTACCGAAGGTCTTACAGTACGCACGCCACACTGACGAAAGGCATCGAGTTGATTTGGTCGGACACTGAAGCATTCTCTGGTTAACTGCAGCCTCATTTTCTGGTTTGCAGGCACGTTTCGGAATGTTTTTTGACTTATTCAAAACAGGTCCGGGCTGACACAATTTTAGGACTAAGCGTTGCCGGCGCTTTGACACGACTAAACTTCTCAGGGAACAACTAACCTCACCTTTGTCGTCACGCAACTTTCCACAACGAACCCCCGCTGCTCCACTGTGAATACTCTCTTCCGTTCCCTTTGCGCTGCTCCACTCACACTGACGCAGCCCGCAGCACGCTCTGAACTGGTGTGGGTCACGTGGTGTGCGCGACACGGGGTGTGGTTATATGCATACATTCACGTCCAGTCGTATCCATTCGTCTGGGCCACTTTTCTTTGCCCCCATCATGTACGCCTGGAGCACAGCACTCTTTGGCATTGGAACATGGACTGTGGGAAAACCGGAAAAGAAGATAATCGAAGCGTCTGAGGTGTGGTGCAAATGTTGAAATTTAAGTGGACTGATCAGATAAGAAATACGAAACTTGAGCACAGGATTGGTGAGATTAAAAATATGTGCGAGATATTGACAAGAAGGAAGGTCAGGATCATAGGTCATGTGTTAACGCACGAGGAAAAAAGTTCCAATGAATTAGAGGCAAGTGTAGAGGATAAAGACTGTAGAGAAAGGCAGAGATTGGAATTAAGTACGTAGGGGCGCATGTGCTACCCAGAGATGGAGAGTTTAGCATTAGAGAGGAATTTATGACCGGCCGCAACAAAGCAGTCAGAAGACGGAAATCGTACGCCCCCCACTATCTGTCTGAGTCAAATGAAAACCTTAAATATTTTTTAAATATTATTTAGTGTGCAGAAGTGGTACAAAGCTGTATCGGTTTTGATCATAATCTCCCCCACGCTCAATGCAAGTCCTCTAGCGCTTACAAAGTGCACAAATTATTTTATAAAAAAATTCTTTTAGTAGTCCGTGCAACCACTCATGCACCGCGTGGCGTACCTCTTCATCAGAACGGAACTTCTTTCCTCCCATTGCGTCTTTGAGTGGTCCAAACATATGGAAATCACTTGGGGCAAGGTCTGGTGAGTATGGTGGATGACGAAGACATTGAAAATGCAGGTCTGTGGTTGTTGCAACTGTCGTACGGGCAGTGTGGGGCCTTGCATTGTCGTGTTGCAAAAGGACACCTGCTGACGGCAATCCACGTCGCTTTGATTTGATTGCAGGCCACAGATGATTTTTTTAGGAGATGTGTGTATGATGCACTGGTGACAGTGGTCCCTCTAGGCATGTAATGCTCCAAAGTGACGCCTTTTACGTCCCAAAAGAGAGTCAGCATAACCTTCCCAACTGATAGTTCTGTTCGAAACTTCTTTGGTTTTGGTGATGACGGGAATGGCGACATTCTTTGCTCGCTCTCTTCGTTTGCGGTTGGTGGAAGTGAAGCCATGTTTCGTTCCCAGTAACGATTCTTGCAAGGAAGCCATCACTTCCTCGTTCAAAGCGCCGAAGAAGTTCTTCATAAGCATCAACACGTCGTTCTCTCATTTCAGGAGTCAGCTGCCGTGGCACCCATCTTGCAGACACTTTTTGGAACTGGAGCACATCATGCACAATGTGGTGTGCTGACCCTGACTGATCTGTAAACATGCTACAATTTCATTGAGTGTCATTCGGCGGTTTTCCTTCACTATGGCTTCAACTGCTGCAATGTTCTGTGGAGTCACAACTCGTTGTGCCTGACCTGGACGAGGAGCATCTTCCACTGAAGGCACACCATTTGCGAACTTCCTACTCCATTGCCGGCCTGAGTGGCCGAGCGGTTCTAGGCGCTTCAGTCCGGAACCGCGCGACCGCTATGGTCGCAGGTTCGAATCCTGCGTCGGGCATGGATGTGTGTGGTGTCCTTAGGTTAGTTAGGTTTAAGTAGTTCTAAGTTCTAGGGGACTGATGACCTCAGAAGTTAAGTCCCATAGTGCTCAGAGCCATTTGAGCCTACTCCATTCGTAGTCTTGTTGCTGTGACAAACATGAATCACCGTACTGAACCTTCATCCGTCGATGAATTTCAATCGTTTTCACACCTTCACTACGCAAAAACCGAATAACAGTACGGTGTTGTTCCATGGTGCAGGTCTCAAGTGTGTCGACCATCTTTATACTGATACTGCGACGGTATGTGTGCATCTGCACTGTGCTGCCACCTACAGGCCATTCTGCACGCTGTTTGTAGCACACTTACCAACTTACAGGATAACGGCGCGAAATTTCGATTTGCTATTACAAATTTAAGGTTTTCATTTGACTCATCCTCGTAAATTCGTATGCTAATCTGTGCCGAAACGGAACCTAATTTGACTGAACTATAACTGGTATGAATACAGCTTCTCTTTATATTAAATGCGCATTTGAAGTGAAACAATTATCTGGCCCTAATCAAAACTTGCACTTACCTCGCGTTTTGCAAAATTGTTGCAGATTTCTCGAAAGCACAACAGGAAACAGCAAGCAGGCTAAGCTAGATTTCTGTTTTTTAAATAAACCTTCCAAACAATATTCAAACTGAAACTTTCTGGCAGATTAAAACTGTGTGCCCGACCGAGACTCGAACTCGGGACCTTTGCCTTTCGCGTGCAAGTGCTCTACCATCTGAGCTACCGAAGCACGACTCACGCCCCGTCCTCACAGCTTTACTTCTGCCAGTACCTCGTCTCCTACCTTCCAAACTTTACAGAAGCTCTCCTGCGAACCTTGCAGAACTAGCACTCCTGGGAGAAAGGATATCAGCGCACACTACGCTGCAGAGAGAAAATTTCATTCTAGAAATATCCTCCATGCTGTGACTAAGCCATGTCTCCGCAATATCCTTTCTTCCAGGAGTGCTAGTTCTGCAAGATTTCGCAGATCTTCTGTGAAGTTTGGAAAGTAGCAGACGAGGTAATGGCGGAAGTAAAGCTGTAAGGACGGAGCGTGAGTCGTGCTTGGGTAGCTCAGTTGCTAGAGTACATGCCCACGAAAGGCAAAGGTCCCGAGTTCGAGTCTCGGCCCGGCACACAGTTCTAATCTGCCAGGAAGTTTCATAACAGCGCACACTCCGCTGCAGAGTGAAAATTTCATTCTGGAATATTCAAACTGTTGCACACCATATGGTGCGATATAATAATATGAAACGATAAATCTTCTTTAAACAGTGGGACTGGGTGAGTAACTATTTATATAAAATGATATTCCAAAACAACTATTTTAGAATGAAGTATGTGTTCAGAAAGGCCTAGCAAAATTTCACCTGATCTTCACACATAACATTAGTCTTAACAATACTGGCTTAACAAAGGGAACAATCATTTAAAAAGGGTAGAATCTTAACAGAGATTTTTTATAAAAACCAAACAGCTTACTGAGTTGATATGTTAATGCTTGACGTAGGGAAGTGCGGTGGTCTTTCTCTCAGCTCTGAGCAGGTGAACAAAGGTAACTAGCTGACAATAATCATTCTGACAAACTAGCTGTACAGAGCTGCAGTCTTACCTCAACCTTCTTCTCTTAAAAAACAATAACATTATTCGAAATTTATATTCTTTTCGCATTTCAACATATACATCATAATCGTCCTTGCTGTCTTAGGCACCACCAATACGGCCAAGGAGTCTCGTACACTGGTTCCAAACCACGTACAGCCCCTTTGTTGCGATTATGTTTCTGGACGGCAGTGGCATTTTTCAACAAGACAATGTGCCATATCACAAAGCCAGGAGTGTGATGGAGTGATTCGAGGAACACAGTGGCGAGTTCCAATTGATGTGCTGGTTCGTCGACTCGTCACAACTGAAGCCGATCGGACACATCTGGGACGCGATTGAATGTCGTGTCAACACTTTATCGCCCCTCTCCCCGGAATTGGGGGTGACTTACGAGGGTCACTCCAAAAGAAATGCACACTATTTTTGTGAAAATACAGTTTTCATTCTGCATGTGTGAAAGTTTTACAGTGTGTGGGTACATCCTTCCCGCTTGTTTTCAAACTTAGTTCAACCTGTTCCCGTGAGTGGCGCCGTCACATCATGCCTTCAAAATGGCTGCTACACTTGACGTTCGTCAGAAGCAACGTGCTATCATAGAATTCCTGTGCTGTGAAAACGAGACAGTGGTAAACATCCACAAGAGGTTGAAAAAGGTGTTCGGAGATGCTGCTGTCGATCGCAGTACAGTTAGTCGGTGGGCGAGCAGGTTACGTGACGAAAGCGGGCACGGCAATATTGAGGATTGTCCTCGCAGCGGCAGGCCTCGTACTGCACACACTCCACACAATGTGCAGAGAGTTAACGAATTGGTGACTGCTGACAGACGCATCACAGTGAACGAATTGTCACGCGACGTTGGTTTAGGGGAAGGAAGTGTTTGCAGAATACTGAAAGTGTTGGCGTTAAATGTTTGTGTCAGGTTGGTTCCCAGGATGTTGACAGTGGCTCACAAAGAAACAAGAAAAACGGTATGCAGCGAACTTTTGGAACAGTACAAGAATGGTGGAGATGAACTTCTTGGAAGAATTGTGACAGGTGATGAAACATGGCTCCATCATTTCTCACCAGAGACGAAGAGGCAATCAGTGGAGTGGTATCATGCAAATTCATCCAAGGAAAAAAAAAATTCAAAACCACACCTTCTGTTAGAAAAGTTACGGCTACGGTGTTTTTCGATTCCAAAGAACCCTTGCTTGTGGACATCGTGCCAAGTGGAACCACCATAAATTCTGATGCATATGTGACGACACTGAAGAAACTTCAAGCTCGACTGAGTCGTGTTCGACCACATCGGCAAAAGCAGGATGTTTTGCTGTTGCACGACAATGCACGGCCACATGTCAGTAAAAAAAACCGTGGAAGCGATCACAAAACTCGGGTGGACAACACTGAAACACCCGCCTTACAGTCCTGACCTGGCTCCGTGTGACTATCATCTCTTTGGGAAACTGAAAGACTCTCTTCGTGGAACGAGGTTTGAAGATGATGACTCCCTTGTGCACGCTGCCAAACAGTGGCTCCAACAGGTTGGTCCAGAATTTTACCGTGCGGGTATACAGGCGCTAGTTCCAAGATGGCGTAAGGCAGTTGTGGGGGATGAAAATTATGTGGAGAAATGAAAATATTGTTCCTAAAGGATGTATCTACACACTGTAAAACTTTCAAACAGGTGGGATAAACGATGGATTTAAAAAAAAAATAGTGTGCATTTCTTTCGGAGTGACCCTAGTATGTGTACAGATGGGGTGGCAACTCCCTCCAGAGATCTACCTAGGCCTCATAGCTACCATTCCACGAAACGTTGCCGCTGTTATCCATGCGAAAGCTAGACACTCTGGCTGTTGGCTAGATAGATGGTCATAATGTGCCTGCTGAGCTGAGAAATATTATTTAAAGATTTTCAATGTCGCCATAGTAATTTCGTTACAGCAAACTTTCCTCCAATGTGAGTTCCGTTTGTTACAGGAGAGACTGCATCACAGTGTTAGTCGCTACTTCTTGCTATGCTATAGAACACAACTCCGCGTGGTATTTATTGTAGAAGCTATCGAAACTCACATTCGTCGAGCACGACGCACATCTAATGAAGGGTACAACCTTGATGGCACGCTGATTTTTCAGAAACGGTACTCGAAAACAGTATTCGTTTGCGTTCAAAAAGTCTCGATCAACTTCGATGCGATCTGCGCGTATTTCATCACTGCTGAAAAGCAGGTGCACTAAAGTATTGCAGTATTAAAGAATGTCTTTTTATGATACCTTCCCTCGAGGCAGTTTCTGTTTTAGTCTTTAGCAAGTTGGGGGTTTTTCGAATTCTCTTAGTGCAAATTTGAACAGGGTTGGCATAGTGGAGCACATTTAGCTGAGATCATTTTTACGCTGTAGATTCTTCTTTTTCATTCATTTACAAAAATTTGATTCTAACGTGTCTGATCACTCACGAATCGAGCGAATGTTGTCCAAATCGAGCATTTTAACCATGAACTAATAGCAGAAAATATATTAGAATATGTTTTGCTGTAATGATAGGTATACTAATGCGATTACTACACCGAAAATGACAGTTTTTGAATAATTTTGCAAGAGATGTATTATTTATTGATATTCTGTACTGTTGTTGTGGTGGTCTTCAGTCCAGAGACTGGTCTGTTGTAGCTCTCCATGCTACTCTATCCTGTGCAAGCCTCTTCATCTCCCAGTACCTACTGGAGCTTACATCCTTCTGAATCTGTTTAGTGTATTCATCTCTTAGTCTCCCTCTACGATTTTTACCCTCCACACTTCCCTCCAATACTAAATTTGTGATCCCTTGATGCCTCAGAACATGTCCTGCGAACCGATCCATTCTTCTTGTCACGTTGTGCCACAAACTTCTCTACTCTCCAATTCTATTCAATATCTCCTCATTAGTTATGTGATCTACCCATCTAATCTTCAGCATTCTTCTGTAGCACCACATTTCGAAAGCTTCTATTCTCTTCTTGTCCAAAATATTTATCGTCCAAGTTTCGCTTCCATACATGGCTACGCTCCATACAAATACTTTTTAGAAACGACTTCCTGGGACTTAAATCTATACTCAATGTTAACAAATTTTTCTTCAGAAACGCTTTCCTTGCCATTGCCAGTCTACATTTTATATCCTCTCTACTTCGACCATCATCAATTATTTTGCTCCCCAAATAGCAAAACTCCTTTACTACTTTAAGTGTCTCATTTCCTAATCTAATTCCCTCAGCATCAGCCGATTTAATTAGACTATATTCCATTATTCTCGTTTTGCTTTTGTTGATGTTCATGTTATACCCTCCTTTCAAGACACTGTCCATTCCGTTCAACTGCTCTTCCAGGTCCATTGCTGTCTCTGACAGAATTACAATGTCATCAGCAAGCCTCAAAGTTTTTATTTCTTCTCCATGGATTTTAATACCTACTCCGAATTTTTCTTTTGTTTCCTTTACTGCTTGCTCAATATACAAAATGAATAACATCGGGGATAGGCTACAACCCTGTCTTACTCCCTTCCCAACCACTGCTTCCCTTTCATACCCCTCGACTCTTATAACTGCCATCTGATTTCGTACAAATTGTAAATAGCCTTTCGCTCCCTGTATTTTACCCCTGCCACCTTCAGAATTTGAAAGAGAGTTTTCCAGTCAACATTGTGAAAAGCTTTCTCTAAGTCTACAAATGCTAGAGACGTAGGTTTACCTTTCCTTAATCTATTATCTTAGGTAAGTCGTAGGGTCAGTATTGCCTCACGTGTTCCAGCATTTCTACGGAATATATACGAAGACAGTAACTTATGCTCGAGAGAACAGTTACTGTTGATGACCGTGCAGCTTTTCCCGGGAATAAATTATGACTAACTGAAAACCTCAGCTGGCGACAGGTGTTGTTGATATACCTCGATGTGGACAGCTGAAAATGTGTGCCCCGACCGGGACTCGAATCCACGATCTCCTGCTTACATGGCAGACGCTCTATCCATCTGAGACACAGATGAATATCGCGACTGCAGGGACTTATCCCTTGCATGCCTCCCGTGAGACTCAAACTGTCCACAATTCTACATGTGTAATGTACCTTATAGAAATTTGCCCATTCACTCATTACTCGCGCACGCTTTGGCGATTTCCGTAAGAGTTTGGGCAACCTGTGCGCATTCGTACAGACGAAGGGTAATGGCTGGGTAGCCTTTAACTAACAGCTGTCCACAGCGAGGTACATCAACAACAGCTGTCGGCAGGTGAGGTTTTCAGTTAATCATCTATTTCTACGGAATCCAAACTGATCTTCCCCGAGGTCGGCTTGTACCAGTTTTTCCATTCGTCTGTAAAGAATTCTCGTTAGTATTTTGCAGCTGTGACTTATTAAACTGATAGTTCGGTAATTTTCACATCTGTCAACACCTGCTTTCTTTGGGATTGGAATTATTATATTCGCTCAGCATCACCCGACTTAATTCGACTACATTCCATTATCCTCGTTTTGCTTTTGTTGATGTTCATCTTATACCCTCCTTTCAAGACACTGTCCACTCCATTCAACTGCTCTTGCACGTCCTTTGCTGTCTCTGACAGAATTACAATGTCATCGCCGAACCTCAAAGTTTTTATTTCTCTTCCATGGATTTTAATGCCTACTCCGAACTTCTTTTTTGTTTCCTTTACTGCTTGCTCAATATACAGATTGAATAACATCTGGACAGGCTACACCCCTGTCTCACTCCCTTCCCAATTACTGCTTCCCTTTCATGTCCCTCGACCCTTATAACTGCCATCTGGTTTCTGTACGAATTGTAAATAGCCTTTCGCTCCCTCTATTTACCCCTACCATCTTCAGAATATGAAAGAGAGTATTCCAGTCAACAGTGTCAAAAGCTTTCTCTAAGTCTACAAATGCTAGAAACGTAGGTTTGCCTTTCCTTGATCTTTTTTCTAAGATAAGTCGTAGGGTCAGTATTGCCTCACGTGTTCCAACATTTCTACAGAATCCTAACTGATCTTCCCCGAGGTCGGCTTCTACCCGTTTTTCCATTCGTCTGTAAAGAATTTGCGTTACTATTTTGCAGCTGTGACTTATTAAAATGATAGTTCGGTAATTTTCACATCTGTCAACACCTGCTTTCTTTGGGATTGGAATTATTATATTCTTCTTGAAGTCTGAGGGTAGTTCGCCTGTCTCATACATCTTGCTCACCAGGTGGTAGAGTTTTGTTAGGCCTGGCTCTCCCAAGGCTGTCAGTAGTTCTAATGGAATTTTGTCTACTCCCGGGGCCTTGTTTCGACTCAGGTCTTTCAGTGCTCTGTCACTCTCTTCACGCAGTATCGTATCTCCCATTTCATCTTCATCTACATCCTCTTCCATTTCCATAATATTGTCCTCAAGTACATCGCCCTTGTATAGACCCTCTATATACTCCTTCCACCTTTCTGCTGTCCCTTCTTTGCTTAGAACTGGGTTTCCATCTGAGCTCTTGAAATTCATGCAAGTGGTTCTCTTTTATTTAATTTTCCTGTAGGCAGTATCTATCTTACCCCTAGTGGTATGCGCCTCTACAGCCTTGCATTTGTCCTCTAGCCATCCCTGCTTAGCCATTTTGCATTTCCTGTCGATCTCATTTGTGAGACGTTTGTATTCCTTTTTGCCTGCTTCATTTACTGCATTTTTGTATTTCCTCCTTTCATTTATTAAATTCAATACCTCTTCTGCTACCCAAGGATTTCTAGTAGCTCTCGTCTTTTTACCTACTTGATCCTCTGCTGCCTTCACTATTTCATTCCTCAAAGCTACCCATTCTTCTTCTACTGTATTTCTTTCGCCCATTCCTGTCTATTGTTCCCTTATGCTCTCCCTGAAACTCTGTACAACCTCTGGTTCTTTCAGTTTATCGAGGCCCCATCTCCTTAAATTCCCACCCTTTTGCAGTTTCTTCAAAAATGGCTCTGAGCATTATGGGACTTAACATCTTAGGTCATCAGTCCTCTAGAACTTAGAACTAGTTAAACCTAACTAACCTAAGGACATCACACACATCCATGCCCGAGGCAGGATTCGAACCTGCGACCGTAGCAGTCGCGCGGTTTCGGACTGCGCGCCTAGAACCGCGAGACCACCGCGGCCGGCCAGTTTCTTCAGTTTTAATCTACAGTTCATAACCAATAGATTGTGGTCAGAGTCCACATTTGGCCCTGGAAATGTCTTACAATTTAAAACCTGGTTCCTGAATCTCTGGCTTGATTCTTGAACCAATTGTTAACTATAATTAAGTTATGCTCTGTGCAAAATTCTACCAGGCGGCTTCCTATTTCATTCCTTACTCCCATCCCATATTCACCTACTACTTTTCCTTCTCTTCCTTTTCCTACTGTCGAGTTCCAGTCACCCATGAGTATTAAATTTTCATCTGCCTTCACTACCTGAATAATTTCTTTTATCTTATCATACTTTTCATCAATCTCTTCGTCATCTGCGGAGCTAGTTGGCATATAAAGTTGTACTACTGTGGAAGGAAACTGAAAAAGTACTCGAGCTGGATATACATCCGTACCGTCAGTATGATAGCTGCAAAACTTACGCTGGTGAGCTTAAACATTATGGCCACGTGCTTAATAGTTTGTGCGTCTTTGGAATGAAATACATCACTGATTCTGCGTATCAGGTATTCGAGAGTTTGTCGGTAGGGTTGTGCAGGAATGTGGCAGTAGTTGTGTAGGTCATGTAATTCGCGTAGGCGTACGCTGTGTTGGCGCCCGATAACGACCCAGATGGGTGCCACAGGATTTGCATCAGGCGATTTTGGTCGCCGAGACATCAACGTGAGTTCACTGTAATGCTCGTGAAACCACTGTTGAATGGTTCTGGCGCCGAGACACGGACAGTTATACTGCTGAAACATGACATCGCCGTCGGGGAAGACATCAAGTATGAAGGTATGCAGGTAGTTCGCAGCTGTCCACATGTCTTCGATTAGTACCGCAGGTCCCAAGCACGCGCAAGAGAATGCCGTCTCCCATAGCATAATACTGCTCACACCAGCCTGCCTGCGTGGCGCGCTGCACGTTTCGAGTCGCCATTGATCTCGATGACGGCGTTTGTATAGACGACCGTCAACCAAATGTAGTAAAACTGTAAATGAACGTTAAGATACAAATGTGTCGATAGGGAACATTTGTTGTGAACGAGCCTTAATTTTTTTTTGTTTGGTTGGTATGACATCTGTCAAAGATATTTAGTATACATCAAGTCATGGAACGAACAACATCGTATGTTTTCATCGTGTTAACAATGTCGAATTTTGTACCAGAAAATGAGGATTTGCGGAAAGCATTAATTTTTTCGTTTTCATTTGAAAAAAAAGTGCTGCAGTCGCATCGAATGCTTGTCGAGGCATATGGTGATCGTGCTCTATCACAAGCAACATGCAAAAGATGGTTTCAACGGTTTAGAAATAATGATTTTGATGTCAGAGATGAAGAACGTGGAAGACCTCCAAAAAAGTCCGAAGACGCCAAATTGCAAGCAATATTGGATGAAGATGATAGTTTGAGTCAGAGGCAAAAGGCAGGAATGCTAAATGTTGCACAACAAACAGTTTCTGACCGTTTGAAAGCTATGGGAAAGATCCAAAAGTGTGCAAAATGGGTGCCACAGGAATTGAATGAAAGACAGATGGAAAACCGAAAAACCATTTGTCAAATCTTGCTTCAAAGACATGAAAGAAAATCAGTTTTACATCGAATTGTTACTGACGATGAAAAATGGATTATTTTAAGAAACCTAAACGGGAAAAATCATAGGTTATCCGGGACAACCATCAACATCGACTGCAAAACCAGATCGATTCGGCAAGAAGACAATGCTCTGTGTTTGGTGGGATCAGATAGGTGTGTATCATGAGCTTTTAAAAAAAAATGGTTCAAATGGCTCTGAGCACTATGGGACTCAACTGCTGTGGTCGGCAGTCCCCTAGAACTTAGAACTACGTAAACCTAACTAACCTAAGGACATCACACACATCCATGCCCGAGGCAGGATTCGAAACTGCGACCGCAGCAGAGCTTCTAAAACCCGGTGAAACTGTGAATACTAAGATGTGAACGATGGAGGCGTGAATTGTCGTCCATGAAGACCAATGCGTTGCCAACATGCTGCTAATAGGGTCGCAATATTGGTCGGAGGATGGTATTCACGTGCCGTACAGCCGTTACGGCGCCTTCCATGACCACCAGCGAAGTATGTCGGCCCCACATGATGCCCGCCTAAAACAGCAGAGAATATCCACCTTGCTGCACTCGCTGGACAGTGTGTCTAAGGCGTACAGCCTGACAGGGTTCCCTCCAGACACGTCTCCGACGATTGTGTGGTTGAACGCATGTGCGACACTCATCGGTGAAGAGAACGTGATACCAATCCTGAGCGGTCCATTCGGCATGTTGTCGGGCCCATCTGTACCGCGCTACACAGTGTCGTGGTTGCAAAGATGGACCTCGCCATGGACGTTGGGAGTGAAGTTGTGCATCATGCATCCTATTGCGCACAGTTTGAGTCGTAACACGACGTCCTGTGGCTGCACGAAAAGCATCATTCAACATGGTGGCGTTGCTGTCAGAGTTCCTCCGAGCCACAATCCGTAGGTAGCGGTCATCCACTGCAGTAGTAGCCCTTGGGCGGCCTGTGTGAGGCATGTCATCGACAGTACCTGTCTCTCTGCGTCTCCTCCGAACAACATCCCTTTGGTTCACTCCGAGATGCCTGGACACTTCCCTTGTTGAGAGCCCTTCCTGGCACAAAGTAATAATGCGGACACGATCGAACCGCGGTATTGACAGTCGAGGCCCGGTTGAACTACAGACAACACGAGCCGTGTACCTCCTTCCTGGTAGAATCTGGAACTGATAGGCCGTTGAACCCTCTCCGTCTAATAGGCGCTGCTCATGCATGGTTGTTTACATGTTTGGGCGGGTTTAGTTACATCTCTGTAGAGTCAAAGAGACTGTGTCTGTGATACAATATTCACAGTCAACTTCTATCTTCTGGAGTTATGGGAACCGAAGTCATACAAAACTTCTTTTGATGTGTGTACTACCATTCCCTACGTATCACTCCCGAAAGGATCGTGAGAACTAGTGTCGAATAATACAGGAAGCACAGATGCTATGAAACTCATTCTTTTCACACTCCATACTTGAGTGGAACCGGAGGAAATCATGATAACTGGACCAATGGGAGTTACCCTCTACCATGCACGTCGCTTTGGTTTGCATAATATGGATGTAGGCAGAGAAGTAAGTCAAAGTCCTCTACTTTTCTCCCTCTTCGGGCTCAAAATTCCGTCGACGAGTCTTCAGTCCCGGTGTTGCCTTTCTGTGCCGCGTTGTATGAGCGGCGTGGATCACACTTTATTGCTCCATAAAGTGCTTCAGTGTAGCTTATCGCGGCCGCGCATCCAAGTGTTCCGCCCGCGATAAAAGAAAAAAATGAGGATTAGTTGTCTAATAAAGAATGGCCGACGTCTCATAAACAGGACGTAACAGTCGACCGTAATTATGGCGATATTACACGACCCTAAAGGCAGTAATTTGAGTTTAGGGTCCAATGGCTGGAAATCGGTATTTAGCTTTTTGTTGCCATCAACAACTTATACCTTCCAGCAATAGGTTAACCTCGTACTGGTGTTTACTTGAAATGGCATCAAAACGTCCTATGTTAGTGTTGAATCCCGAATCCATACGCCATGTGGATGCATTTATGTTGGGCATTCGCACTTTTCCTCCACGGATGCTTACTTTTACTCTTCAGTCGATTGTTTTATATTGCAACTAAATACATATTCTAAGCGCCTAATGCCTTGTCAATGCAACCACGCCCCACTGTCATTGGCTGTTCGTTTCAGTTCCACCTAACTGTCGAAATCTAACCTCTCCTCGATAGCTTGCAAATACTTCTACTTAACCTGTCTTATTCCTCTCTTTCTCAGCACTTTCCAATTGAGAATAGAAATGAAGAAAGTGTTGTGTGATGACGTATCAACAAATTTTATTTTCATGCTTAACAAACTCGCAAATATTGTACAGTATGTCTTACATGACAGGAATGTATACAGGGTGGTCCATTGATAGCGACCGGGCCAAATATCTCGCGAAATAAGCGTCAAACGAACAAACTACAAAGAGCGAAACTCGTCTAAAAAATGGTTCAAATGGCTCTGAGCACTATAGGACTTAACATCTGAGATCATCAGTCCCCTAGAACCTAGAACTACTTAAACCTAACTAACCTAAGGACATCAGACACATCCATACCCGAGGCACGATTCGAACCTGCGAACGTAGCGGTCGCGCGGTTCCAGACTGAAGCGCCTACAACCGTTCGGCCATTTCGGCCGGCGAAACTCGTCTAGCTTGAAGGTGGAAACCAGATGGCGTTATAGCTGGCCCGCTACATGGGGCTGCCATAGGTCAAATGGATATCAACAGCGTTTTTTAAAATAGGAACCCCAATTTTATTACATATTCGTGTAGTACGTTAAGAAATATGAATGTTTTAGTTGGGCAACTTTTTTTGCTTTGTGATAGATGGCGCTGTAATAGGCACAAACGTATAAGTACGTAACGTCCCGCCAGCGCGGACGGTATTTGCTTCGCGGTACATTACCCGTGTTAAAATGGACCGTTTACCAATTGCGGAAAAAGGTCGATATCGTGTTGCTGTATGGCTATTGTGATCAATAGGGCGTGTGCTATGTATGCTGCTCGGTATCCTGGACGACATCATCAAAGTGTCCGGACCGTTCGCCGGATAGTTACGTTATTTAAGGAAACAGAAAGTGTTCAGCCACATGTGAAACGTCAGCCACGACCTGCAACAAATGATGATGTCCATGTATGTGTTTTAGCTGCTATCGCGGCTAATCCGCACATCAGTAGCAGACAAACTGCGCGAGAATCGGGTATCTCAGAAACGTCGGTGTTGAAAATGCTACATCAACACCGATTGCACCCGTACCAACCGTATTTCTGTGCACCAGGAATTGCATGGCGACGGCTTTGAACATCGTGTACAGTTCTGCCACTGGGCACAAGAGAAATAACGAGACGATGACAGATTTTTTGGACGCGTTCTATTTAGCGACGAAGCGTCATTCACCAAAATCGGTAACGTTAACCGGCATAATATGCACTACTGGGGAATGGAAAATACACGATGGCTAAGACAAGTGGAACATCAGGGACTTTGGAGGGTTAATGTATGGTGCGGCATTATGGGAGGAAGGATAATTGATCCCCATTTTGTCGATGGCAATCTAAATGGTGCAATGTATGCTGATTTCCTACGTAATGTTCTACCGATGTTACTACAAGATGTTTCACTGAATGACAGAATGGCGATGTACTTCCAAGGTGATGGATATCCGGCACATAGCTCGCTTGCTGTTGAAGCGGTATTGAATAGCATATTTCATGACAGGTGGATTGGTCGTCGAAGCACCATACCATGGCCCGCACGTTCACCGGATCTGACGTCCCCGGATTTCTTTCTGTGGGGAAAGTTGAAGGATATTTGCCATCGTGATCCACTGACAACGCCTGACAACATGCGTCAGCGCTTTCTGAATGCATGTGCGAACATTACGGAAGACGAACTACTCGCTGTTGAGAGGAATGTCGTTACACGTATTGCCAAATGCATTGAGGTTGACGGACATCATTTTGAGCATTTAATGCATTAATGTGGTATTTGCAGGTAATCACGCTGTAACAGCATGCGTTCTCAGAAATGATAAGTTCACAAAGGTACATGTATCACATTGGAACAACCGAAATAAAATATTCAAACGTACCTACGTTCTGTATTTTAATTTAAAAAAACCTACCTTTTACCAACTGTTTGCCTAAAATTGTGAGCCATATGTTTGTGACTGTTACAGCGCCGTGTATCACAAAGCGAAAAAAGTCTTCCAACTAAGACATTCGTATTTCTTTACTTACTACACGAATATGTAATAAAAAAATGGGGTTTCCTATTTAAAAAAACGCAGTTGATATCCGTTTGACCTATGGCAGCGCCATCTAGCGGGCCAACCATAGCGCCATCTGGTTTCCCCCTTCAAGATAGACAAGTTTCGTTCTTTGTAGTTTTTTCGTTTGACGCTTATTTCGTGAGATATTTGGCCCGGTCACGACCAATGGAACACCCTGTATACATTTCCACGGTTTCAAGGTCTTAGCCCCATCATCAGCTGTATCGGAAATCTAAACTAAAACAACAATTGCAATATACTCCATTAGAAAATTGAAAAATTAAAGATTGACATTTAGAAACTGAAAGTTCGGTACATACAGGGCGACAATTATTGAACTATATGAAATAAACGTACAATGAAGGCTTTCACGACCGTATGTTTCTTCCGGGTTGTATGGTCGTGGTCCATGGAACTCTTCTATCCCAGACGTTCCGTCCAAACCTACGTTGGACATCTTCGGAGGTGCTCCTGGTTGTGTTGAGTGTTGCCGACTCTTCACTAGTAGGACGTCATGTCCCTGCCCAAACAACTTGAAGGCAAACATCTTTTTTAAGTCATTTCATCCGATTTTGTAGATTCTAAATGTTACTCTTTAATTTAAAAAAAAAGCACTACGTCTTCAGGCTACAAGTGACCCATCAGGGCCATCCGACCGCCGTGTCATCCTCAGATGAGGATGCGGATAGGACGGGCGTGTGGTCAGCACACCACTCTCCCAGTCGTTATGATGGTTGTCTTTGACCGGAGCGGCTACTATTCGGTCGAGTAGCTCCTCAATTGGCCTCACGAGGCTGAGTGCACCCCGAAAAATGGCAACAGCGCGTGGCAGCCCGGATGGTCACCCATCCAAGTGCCGGCCACGCCCGACAGCGCTTAACTTCGGCGATCTCACGGGAACCGGTGTAGCCACTGCGGCAAGGCCGTTGCCTATTCCTTAATTAAATCTAAGAATTCCAAAATAAAAATCATTCACAAGGTTGTTCTGATGTATATCAAACAGCCCAGTTTCATTAGAACGTTAGGAAACAAATACAATTTCGTCTAGACACGGTATTACAAGAGTTTCTAATAGATATTATCGATATTTTATGTGATGGCAAAGGAAAGAGTCACAGTGCGTTAGGTCAGGCGATAGGAAGAGCCAAAGGAACATAACCATGTCGTCTTCACGGCTACACCAGTCCAATACGGAAGTTCGTCGTTTAGGTAGCGCAAGCATCGATGCTCCTATGAGGGGCGCCCCGTGTTATTGGAAGATGAGATTGTTGGGAATGATATAATATTTATTGAGACAGATATTCAAATTATTTTGAAATGCATTTGGTTGAGATTTTCTTTGTTTGACGTAGAATTGTACAGTTAAGGCCTTAGGCAAGTTTCAAGTATCTAAAACGAACGCATCATGCACTGGATGCATTAATATCACAGCCTTCTATATGTATCCCATGCAAGTTAGCTTGCAAGTAATCCACAGAATCGTTGTTCACTGAGCTAGCCGTTTAAGTGTGTAACTGCTCCTCGTAAGATGTATTGGAAATGTTCGTTGGTGAAATTCGTGCTCCAACTAGCGGTAGAATGTACATATATATTATGAGGAACATTACATAAAAAAATCTGTGCTACTGCACTGTATTCACGCCGAGTGCGTATCGATCATACCGACCAGTACAAATAATTATATGCTCCCCGACATGTATGAGCACAGCTTCCCGTAGTTACACACCAGTGGATATCCTTGTACTAATTATGGCACAGTCCATGTACGGCAGTAGTTTGTCCCCTAAAGTTTCCAAATTACGTAAGCTTAGTAGTTCCAATCGGTACAACAACTGTCTCACTCGGCAAAGAATATACACTACTGCCATTGAAATTGTTACACCAAGAAGAAATGCAGATGATAAACGAGTATTCATTGGACAAATATATTATATTACAACTGACATGTGATTACATTTTCACGCAATTTAGGTGCATAGATCCTGAGAAATCAGTACCCAGAACAACCACCTCTGGCCGCAATAACGGCCTCGATACGCCTGGGCATTGAGTCAAACAGAGCTTGGATGGCGTGTACAGGTACAGCTGCCAATGCAGCTTCAGCAAGATACCACAGTTCATCAAGAATAGTGACTGACGTATTGTGACGAGCCAGTTGCTCGGCCACCATTGACCAGACGTTTTGATTTGGTGAGAGATCTGGAGAATGTGCTGGCCAGGGCAGCAGTCGAACATTTTCTGTATCCAGAAAGGCCCGTACAGGACCTGGAACATACGGTCGTGCATTATCCTGCTGAAATGTAGGGTTTCCCAGGTATCGAATGAAGAGTAGAGCCATGGGTCGTAACACATCTGAAATGTCCACTGTTCAAAGTGCCGTCAATGCGAACAAGAGGTGACCGAGACGTGTAACCAATGGCACCCCGTACCATCACGACGGGTGATATGCCAATATGGCGATGACGAATACACGCTTCCAATGTGCGTTCACCGCGATGTCGCCAAACACGGATGCGACCATCACCATGCCGTGAACAGAAACTGGCTTCTTCCGAAAAAATGACGTTTTGCCATTCGTGCACCCACGTTCGTCGTCGAGTACACCATCGCAGGCGCTCCTGTCTGTGATGCAGCGTCAAGGGCAACCGCAGCCGCGGGCTCCGAGCTGATAGTCCGTGCTGCTGCAAACGTCGTCGAACTGTTCGTGCAGATGATTGTCGTCTGTCAAACGTCCCCATCTGTTGACTCAGGGATCGAGACGTGGCTGCACGATCCGTTACAGCCGTGCGGATAAGATGCCTGTCATCTCGACTGCTAGTGATAAGAGGCTGTTGGGATCCAGCACGGCGTTCCGTATTACCCTCCTGAACCCACCGATTCCAGATTCTGGTAACAGTCATTGGATCTCGACTAACACGAGTAACAGTGTCGCGATACGATAAACCGCAATTGCGATAGGCTACAATCCGACCTTTATCAAAGTCGGAAACGTGATGGTACGCATTTCTCCTCGTTACACGAGGCATCACAACAACGTTCCACCAGGCAACGCCGGTCAACTGCTGTTTGTGTGTGAGAAATCGGTTGGAAACTTTCCTCATGTGAGCACGTTGTAGGTGTCGCCACCGGCGCCAGCCTTGTGTGAATGCTCTGAAAAAATAATAATTTGCATATCACAGCACCTTCTTCCTGTCGGTTAAATTTCGCGTCTGTTGCACGTCATCTTCGTGGTGTAGCAATTTTAATGGCCAGTAGTGTAAACGCATGCTGCGCCCCGTTATTAGTCTATGTCGCCGCACAAATAAATATTTCATAAACACACAATATTAAATGCTTTGAAAGAGATGTCACACAGTAAATCCACTTCATAACGCTTTATTCTATACCATTCACGTCCTATCATTGTATTAAGGAAGTAACTTGTGCCTAAGCTGGGGGGAATTAGTTAAGTAAGTTTCAGTCAAAGAGTTTGTAAGATCCAGATTTCATTTGCTACTTTAACGAAGCTTCAGCACTTTTTCACAGTTCAGTACCAATTCCTATGTCAGTAAATTGCTAATAGTCTATTAGACTACTGGCCATTAAAATTGGTACACCACGAAGATAACGTGCTACAGACGCGAAATTTAACCGACAGGAAGAAGATGCTGTGATATGCAAATGATTAGCTTTTCAGAGCATTCACACAAGGCTGGCGCTGGTGGCGACATCTACAAAGTGCTGACATGAGGAAAGTTTCCAACTGATTTCTCGTACACAAACAGCAGTTGACCAGCGTTGCCTGGTGAAACGTTGTTGTGATGCCAGCACATTCTCCAGATCTCTCACCAACTAAAAACGTCTGGTCAATGGTTGCCGAGCAACTGGCTCGTCACAATACGCCAGTCACTACTCTTGATGAACTGTTTCCAGAGATGTGAGGCACACATCGCGAAATTCGCGAAAATTACAGATCAATGCTTTGTCTGTGCAGTGCTGGCGTCCAACTGCATCCCAGATATGTTGTGTTGGGTTCAAATGAGGCGAATTTGGTGCCCACGATATCACACTGCGTTCACTATTTCCTTTTTCAGACCATTGTAGATGACTCTAGCGTTGTGACACGGGTAGTTATCATGTTGGAAGACGCCATCGCTATCAGGGAAGACATCTAGCTTGAAGGAATACAGGTCGTCTGTAGAAATGTTCCCGTACTTCACAGCTGACATACTGTCTTTCAGTAGTATCACAAACACCGTGGAAGCCGCAGGTCAATGTCCCCAATAGCATAATACAGGCCTACTAAACTGACTGATGTATGAGACAGGAGAAACACCCCCAAACTTCAAGAAGAATATAATAATTCCAATCCCAAACAAAGGAGATGTTGACAGATGTGAAAATTACCGAACTATCAGTTTAATAAGTCAAAGCTGCAAAGTACTAACGCGAATTCTTTACACACGAATGGAAAAACTGATAGAAGCGGACTTCGGGGAAGATCAGTTTGGATTCCGTAGAAATGTTGGAACACGTGAGGCAATACTGACCTTACGACTTATTTTAGAAGATAGCTTAAGGCAAGGCAAACCTACGTTTCTAGCATTTGTAGACTTAGAGAAAGCTTTTGACAATGTTGACTGGAATACTCTCTTTCAAATTATGAAGGTGGCAGGGGTAAAATACAGGGAGCGAAAGGCTATTTACAATTTGTACAGGAACCAGATGGCAGTTATAAGAGTCGAGGGACATGAAATAGAAGCAGTGGTTGGGAAGGGAGTAAAACTGGGTTGTAGCCTCTCCCCGATGTTGTTCAATCTGTATATTGAGCAAGCAGTAAAGGAAACAAAAGAAAAATTCGGAGTAGGTATTAAAATTCATGGAGAAGAAATAAAAACTTTGAGGTTCGCCGATGACATTGTAATTCTGTCAGAGACAGCAAAGGACTTGGAAGAGCAGTTGAACGGAATGGACAGTGTCTTGAAAGGAGGATATAAGGTGAACATCAACAAAACAAAACGAGGATAATGGAATGTAGTCGAATTAAGTCGGGTGATGCTGAGGGAATTAGATTAGGAAATGAGACACTTAAAGTAGTAAAGGAGTTCCGCTATTTGAGCAGCAAAATAACTGATGATGGTCGAAGTAGAGAGGATATAAAGTGTAGACTGGCAATGGCAAGGAAAGCGTTTCTGAAGAAGAGAAATTTGTTGACGTTGAGTATAGATTTAAGTGTCAGGAAGTCTTTTCTGAAAGTATTTGTATGGAGTGTAGCCATGTATGGAAGTGAAACGTGGACCATAAATAGTTTAGACAAGAATAGAATAGAAGCTTTCGAAATGTGGTGCTACAGAAGAATGCTGAAGATTAGATGGGTAGATCACATAACTAATGAGGAGGTATTGAATAGAATTTGGGAGAAGAGGTGTTTGTGGCACAACTTGACCAGAAGAAGGGATCGGTTGGTAGGACATGTTCTGTGGCATCAAGGGATCACCAATTTAGTATTGGAGGGCAGCGTGGAGGGTAAAAATCGTAGAGGGAGACCAAGAGATGAATACACTAAGGAGATTCAGTAGGACGTAGGCTGCAGTAGGTACTGGGAGAAGAAGAAACTTGCACAGGATAGAGTAGTATGGAGAGCTGCATCAAACCAGTCTCAGGACTGAAGACCATAACAACAACAACACTAAACTGAGACGACGAAAGTCATGGGATATCTCCTAACATAGCGTCGCACCTCCTTCTGCCTGCCACAGTGGATCAACTCTACATAGCATGGACGCAACAAGTCGCTGAAAGGGGCTTGTACAAATATTGACCATGCTGCGTCCATTGCTGTCCATAACTGCGAAAGTGCCACCGGCGCGGAATTTTGTGCACGAGCTGACCTCTCGATTACGTTCGATAAATGTTCAACAGGATCCATAATCGGTGATCTGTGTGGGCAAATCATTCGCTCGAATTGCCCTCACTGTTTATCAAACCACTCACGAACAACTGTGGACCGGTGAGACGGCGCATTGTCATCCGTAAAAATTCCATTCATGAACGGTTGCGAATGCTCTCCAAGTAGCCGAACATAACTACACTGAGGAGCCGAAGAAACTGGTACACCTTGTAATGGTTCATTATTTACGCGACCATTACGGCATTCCAATCCCAGTTCTCGATACCAGTAATATCGTACTACTTTTCTGCGAAGTAACAGACATATTTTTGTGACAATATTCGCATTTTGTTTTATCAATGTGTAGGTACTCCGATGTAACGATATATTACAGTGATATGGTTCTTGTGTGTATTTATTTCTGTGAGACTGTCATAATCTTTGACTTACCTGTAACCGTTTTGGCGCGAATGCGCACAGAGCATTCTTTGTTTCACTTTGCAGAAGTTAAATTGTTATTTCGCTTTGTAAAAGAACAGTCAACTCTTGTGTTTGGTTAAAGTGGAAATTAAATATATGAAGATTGATACAAAACTGTTTTCTTGATGATGTGGCAAAAAAATGGTTCATATGGCTCTGAGCACTATGGGACTTAACTTCTGAGGTCATCAGTCCTCTAGAACTTAGAACTACTTAAACCTAACTAACCTAAGGACATCACACACATCCATGCCCGAGGCAGGATTCGAACCTGCGACCGCAGCGGTCGCGCGTTCCAGACTGTAGCGCTTAGAACCGCTCGGCCACCCCGGCCGACGATGATGTGACAATTAAGAAGTAGTACATGTGAATTTACAAGAAGTTTAATAAAAATGTGGATGGTGAACACCAAGTCAAAAATTATTTCTACCATACGATTGTTCTGATCTGGGCTTGGTTGATCATTAAGAATTTCCTGAAAAACGCATTTGTTAAGTCTTCAAATATTGCTGAAATACAGATCTGGACCTTCTAGCATTCAAAGTGGAATCACCCTAGAATCAACAAGGTGAGCCATAAGAACTTCGACGAAATCTACGTGGGAATCCATTCAAGATAAGTGCCAAAATTAATGACTTTGTTACAGTGGCTTCATTATTTCCACTCTGACGATACCATCCGCAGTCAATAACTTTGTTGTTGCCCGATAAAGCGAACATATGCTGCGTGAGCAACATTATTAATCTGATTTCTAACCTACTTTGCAAGTGGTGGTATTGTCAGAACCTGCCTCATATCGTCTATGGCCCCTACGAGCACGCAGAAGTGCCGCAACACGAAATGGCGTGGACTAGCTAACGTCTGAAGTAGTAATGGAGGGAACTGACACCATCAATCCTCCAGGGCTGTCTATAAATCCGTAAGAGTACGAGGGGGTGGAGATCTCTTCTGAACTGCACGTGGCATAGCATCCCAGATATGCTCAATAATGTTCATGTCTGGGGAGTTTGGTGGCCAGTGCATATGTTAAAACTCAGAAGCATGTTCCTGTAGCCACTGTGTAGTAATTCTGGTCGTGTGGGGTGTCGCATTGTCCTGCTGGAACTGCCGAAGTCCGCCGGAATGAAGAATGGACATGAATGGATGCAGGTGACCAGACAAGATGCTTACGTATGTGTCAGCTGTCATAGTCGTATCTAGGCGTATCAGGGTCCCATATAACTCCAACTGCTCATGATCCACACACCACTAAGAGCCTGTACCAGCTTGAACAGTCCCATGCTGACATGCTGTGTATATGGATTCATGAGGTTGTCTCCACACCCGTACACGTCCATCCGCTCGATACAATTTGAAACGAGACTCGTTCGACCAGGCAACACGTTTCCAACCATCAAGCCGCCCGGGATTACCCGAGCGGTCTCAGGCGCTGCAGTCATGGACTGTGCGGCTGGTCCCGGCGGAGGTTCGAGTCCTCCCTCGGGCATGGGTGTGTGTGTTTGTCCTTAGGATAATTCAGGTTAAGTAGTATGTAAGCTTAGGGACTGATGACCTTAGCAGTTAAGTCCCATAAGATTTGACACACATTTGAACATTTTTTTTTTCAGCCATCAGCATTCCAATTTAGGAGTTGACATGCTTAGGCGAGGCATAAAGCTTTGTGTCGTGCAGTCATCAAGGGTACACGAGTGTACCTTCGGCTCCGAAAGCCCATATCGATGATGTTTGCGTGAATGGTTCTCACGCTGCACTTGTTGATGGCCCAGCATTGAAATCTGCAGCAATTTGCGGAGGGGTTGCACTTCTGTCACGTTGAAAGATTCTCTTCTGTCTTAGTTGGTTCCGTTCTTGTAGGATCTTTCCTGGCCACAACGATGTCGGAGATTTGATGTTTTACCGGATGCCTGATGTTCACGGTACACTCGTGGAATGGTCGTACACAAAAATCTCCACTTCATCGCTACATCGGAGATGCTGTGTCCCATCGCTCGTGCGCCAGCAGTAGCACCATGTTGAGACTCACTCAAATCCTGATAACCTGCCATTGTAGGAGCAGTAGCCGATCTGACAACTGCGCCAGACACTTGTTGTCATACATAGGCGTTGCCGACCGCAGCGCCGTGTTCCGCCTGTTTACATATCCCTGTATTTGAATACACATGCCTGTACCAGTTTCTTTTGGGCTTCAGTGTGTTTCCAGTCAGTGATCGGATGACACCACACCATTATGGGGCCACTACCAACCTCCACAGTGCCTTCTTGACAACTGAGGTTCATGGCTTTGGGGGCCTGCACCACAGTCGAACCTTAGCATCAGACCTTAGGAACTGAAATCGAGAGTCATCAGACCAGGCCTCGGTTTACCAGTGGATGGGTCCAATTGAGATGGTGAGGAGCGCAGCAGAGTCTCTGCCGGTGATGTCGTGCTTTTAGCAGAGGTACTCAAATCGGTCGTGTGCTGCTGTAGCCTATAAACACCACCTTATCCAGCACTGTCGTGACGCATACGTCCTATATTGATTTCTGCGGTTATTTCAAGGCCTATTGCGTGTCTGTTAGCACCGACAACCCTGCGCAAACGCCGCTGCTCTCGGCCACAGTGTTGTCTGTGGTGAGAAGTAACGCCTGAAATTTGGTATTCTCGACACAGATTCCAGAATGTGGATCTCAGAATAATGAATCCCCTAACGATTTCCGAAATGGAATGTACCATGCATCTAGCTCCGAGTGCCATTGCGTGTTCGGAGTCTGTTGATTCCCGCCATGCGGGCATAATGTCGAAGACCTTTTTACCTGAACGACCTGAGTACAAATGACTGCTCCTCCAATGTACTGTCCTTTTATACCTTTCCTACTTGACACTACCGCCATCTGTACATGTGCATATCGCTATGCCATCAACTTTTGTCACCTCAGTGTATACAGGGTGTTTCAAAAATGACCGGTATATTTGAAACGGCAATAAAAACTAAACGAGCAGCGATAGAAATACACCGTTTGTTGCAGTATGCTTGGGACAACAGTACATTTTCAGGCAGACAAACTTTCGAAATTACAGTAGTTACAATTTTCAACAACAGTCTGTGGGTGCGCCATTCTGTATGTCGTCTTTCTGCTGTAAGCGTGTGCTGTTCACAACGTGCAAGTGTGCTGTAGACAACATGGTTTATTCCTTACAACAGAGGATTTTTCTGGTGTTGGAATTCCACCGCCTAGAACACAGTGTTGTTGCAACAAGACGAAGTTTTCAACGGAGGTTTAATTGTAACCAAAGGACCGAAAAGCGATACAATAAAGGATCTGTTTGAAAAATTTCAACGGACTGGGAACGTAACGGATGAATGTGCTGGAAAGGTAGGGCGACTGCGTACGGCAACCACAGAGGGCAACGCGCAGCTAGTGCAGCAGGTGATCCGACAGCGGCCTCGGGTTTCCGTTCACCGTGTTGCAGCTGCGGTCCAAATGACGCCAACGTCCACGTATCGTCTCATGCGCCAGAGTTTACACCTCTATCCGTACAAAATTCAAACGCGGCAACCCCTCAGCGCCGCTACCATTGCTGTACGAGAGACATTCGCTAACGATATAGTGCACAGGGTTGATGACGGCGATATGCATGTGGGCAGCATTTGGTTTACTGACGAAGCTTATTTTTACGTGGACGGCTTCGTCAATAAACACAACTGGCGCATATGGGGAACCGAAAAGCCCCATGTTGCAGTCCCATCGTCCCTGCATCCTCAAAAAGTACTGGTCTGGGCCGCCATTTCTTCCAAAGGAATCATTGGCCCATTTTTCAGATCCGAAACGATTACTGCATCACGCTATCTGGACATTCTTCGTGAATTTGTGGCGGTACAAACTGCCTTAGACGACACTGCGAACACCTCGTGGTTTATGCAAGATGGTACCCGGCCACATCGCACGGCCGACGTCTTTAATTTCCTGAATGAATATTTCGATGATCGTGTGATTGCTTTGGGCTATCCGAAACATACAGGAGGCGGCGTGGATTGGCCTCTTTATTCGCCAGACATGAACCCCTGTGACTTCTTTCTGTGGGGACACTTGAAAGACCAGGTGTACCGCCAGAATCCAGAAACAATTGAACAGCTGAAGCAGTACATCTCATCTTCATGTGAAGCCATTCCGCCAGACACGTTGTCAAAGGTTTCGGGTAATTTCATTGAGAGACTACGCCATATTATTGCTATGCATGGTGGATATGTGGAAAATATCGTACTATAGAGTTTCCCAGACCGCAGCGCCATCTGTTGTTGAAAATTGTAACTACTGTAATTTCGAAAGTTTGTCTGCCTGAAAATGTACTGTTGTCCCAAGCATATTGCAACAAACGGTGTATTTCTATCGCTGCTCGTTTAGTTTTTATTGTCGTTTCAAATATACCGGTCATTTTTGAAACACCCTGTAAGTACTTCATTTGTTTTCAAAGATGTATATTTTCCAATATATTAGATGTACAAAAATGACTCATGCGTTAATAAATAAATGGTGTGAAATCTTATGGGACTTAACTGCTAAGGTCATTAGTCCCTAAGCTTACACACTACTCAACTTAAATTATCCTAAGGAGAAACACACACACCCATGCCCGAGGGAGGACTCGAACCTCCGCCGGGATCAACCGCACAGTCCAGCGCCCTAGACCGCTCGGCTAACCCCGTGCGGCGATGCGTTAATAGAACCGCAGTCTAACCAAGCTTGCATTCCGCATTCAGTAAACGTTCTATGAGGCGCCTCTGGTTATACAGCACAGTGAACTTTGTTCCACTCTGAGCTGTTCTGGTGTTCTTGATTGTGGGGCATAAGTATACGCAGTCCCTAAGGTACCCGGAAAGGAAAAAGTCACAAGGCGTTAGGTGAGGCGATACGGAGAGCCAAAGGAACATAGCAATATCGTCTTCACCGGTGCTCTGAGTCCAGCGATAGGGAAGCTTGTCATGTAGGTAGCGTCCTACATTGATACTCCAATGAGTGGGTGCCTCGCGTGTTTGGAAAATGAAAGTCTTTGAAATCCAACCACGAAAGCGACATACCAAGGTGAGAGGCAAGCGTCACAATCTCCTCACACGAGAAAAACGACCCAGACAGCTTTGTACGTGGCACTGCACAGAAAAAACTAACTTTCGGCGACTCTGTTACATGCACCACATTTTCATGAAGATTTTTAGCGCTCCGATTAGTGTTTCCAGGTAAATGGGTGGTTGGTTCGTCGCTGTATAACAGCTTGGAGGAAAAAATCTTCATCCTGAAGTACTTCCTGCACTGTGATGTAAAACTGAAGCACGAGGCATTGTCGTCCGGTTTTAATTGTTACAGGAGGAGTTTTGAGTCATCTAAGCCTCGTATCCACTCACTTTTGTACGTGATCTGCGCACTCCAGCTTAGTGACAGTTATATTATCTCCATATGGCTTATCTTTCTCAACTGCTTTGAAAGCTTTTAAATCTCCATCTCCTAAATAATTGCCCATGATGGTGGGTGACTAAAAAAATCAAATTTCAGTTTGAGAATTGTCAAATGTAAATAGTCATGCGCATACATTGTTTTGTTTAAATGAATGAATAAACCAGAAATAAGACGACAATGTCATTAGGAAGGGCAAATTCCGTAGATGATGATCAATGAAAAAGCAGAAATTGAAAATTGGAATATTTCAGCCTATCCACAGCCCCTTAAGGCAAATGGAGAGACGGTTCCCTAATCTCAGTTCTAATGACCTCGATGTTGCTGGAATGATAAGCAGTAATCTCGCCCCCTCCCCCTTCCCCCCCCCCCCTCCCCCAAATGAATGATTTAAGCTAAGTGTGTACTTTCCTTACCATGTCATGTGCCCATGTATGTAATGTGTTTTTGGCCTGATACGCTGTATTAATTTTTTCCATATGATTTGATCTGGTGATGGCAGTCTCCCAAAACTCGGATTCCATGTAGATAAATAATACTCCAGGCCATTAATTAAGTGTTAGTGCTATATGGATCGGGCACCTGCACATCATTGAAACTTTGTCGGCAGATAATGAGAATGACACTCATCGAAACGTCGCGCGAATTCGGACACAGCCAACCAATTGTAAACCTGAGAATATTTCATCATATGAGGTGTGTTCAACAAGAAACCGGACTTCAGAAGTAAAATGCCAATTCGCAGAGGTTGCATGCTGTGACCACTGAGTGCAGGTAGCAGCAGGTTTAAACAACAAATTGGCCTAAACCTCGTTTCAGTGTGGACTTCAGTGGGCGAGCTACAGCCCGAGAAGTGAGTATAGCCACAAGCTGTTTGTCGGGTTAGTGAGGAAGTGGCAATGGAACATCTTGAAGAGCAACACGTTTGGGTGAAATTGTGCTACAAACTTGGCAAAACTTTTATAGAGACATTGGATTGCTTACACAGTGAGTATGTAAAGGGCCTCATGGTCCTGAAAAAGCATACATGAGTTGGTCAAAGATCAAGATATGGTTGGTTGGTTGTATTACGGTATATTGATAATTTTTACTTATGGACCGTCTGACAGCAACTGAATAAAACACAATTTTCGTGCCATACGCGTTTCGCCTTTATTTTCTGCAAGGCATCATCAGTGGCCTGGAATATGTACAAATGTTTGCTGTTTAATTTACATTTTTTGTCACTATACCTATAGGTTATAAACAGTTCTGGTGGTTTGGTATTTCCTATTAAGTAGTAATGTTTTGAACTGTACTTACAGGTTGTGTGGACAATTTCTTACATATTACGCTCCTGTTGCATTTTTGGTGATGTTACTCTTCTTATGAATGCCAATTTGTGGTTTTTTTCCCACATTCCACAGCACTATGAACTGAACGCTTGTTTCAATGCAATGTTTTGGTTTCTGTTGCCGACTGTTAAATGTTTTTGCCAAGGATCGAATGTTATTGCCAAACTTTCGAGTGTAATTATTGAAGTACCTGTGATCTGTTCGTGTACGCATTTGTGTGTGCGATTGTGTGTGTGTGTGTGTGTTTGTGTGTGTGTGTGTGTGTGTGTGTGTGTGTGTGTGTGTGTGTGTGTGTTCGTGTGTTCGTGTGTAAGGTAGTAAGATTTTGCTACCATACATTTAATAATTTAATATTCTGTAAACTCTTCAATTTATTTTTGTATTAGGAAACTGTTTATGATGCACAATGAGGTTATTAGTCATTTCACTGATACTGGCTAACACCGTGCACTAACAATTTTTGTCATACAGCATGTCTGAGAGATACAGTGAAACCCCGCTTTTACACTTTTCAAGGGACTTAAAAAAAAAAAGGATGAAAAATGCAAGAAAACGCACAAATTGGGAAACAATGTTTTAAGCTGTAAAATTATGTATAGGATAGCCCCTTGCATTTTCGCACTTTATGTATATGCACATAATAGGCATCAAAATACTCATGTCAGTGACTTGTTTATTAACTGATAATGGTTTATCATCTAATGAAAACCGCTGATATAGTGGGAACTGATAATTCGAAAGCAGATACATTTGACTAAAGTTCATACATCATTATCAATGTTTTTGGAATGCCTGCAGCTGTCATTCATTATTTAAATAATAAAACGCTTCGCCAGGTACATATTTTTTTCATGCTTAGCACAGTGCGTTTCAGGATGAACAGCGATCGTGTGAGACCCAACTCGCTTTATTTGTTCATGAGACCCAGAAAATATTAGATACAGGCTCCCAGGTAGATGCTATTTTCCTTGACTTCCGGAAGGCGTTCGATACAGTTCCGCACTCTCGCCTGATAAACAAAGTAAGAGCCTACGGAATATCAGACCAGCTGTGTGGCTGGATTGCAGAGTTTTTAGCAAGCAGAACAAAGCATGTTGTTCTCAATGGAGAGACGTCTACAGACGTTAAAGTAACATCTGGCGTGCCACAGGGGAGTGTTATGGGACCATTACTTTTCACAATATACACTCCTGGAAATGGAAAAAAGAACACATTGACACCGGTGTGTCAGACCCACCATACTTGCTCTGGACACTGCGAGAGGGCTGTACAAGCAATGATCACACGCACGGCACAGCGGACACACCAGGAACCGCGGTGTTGGCCGTCGAATGGCGCTAGCTGCGCAGCATTTGTGCACCGCCGCCGTCAGTGTCAGCCAGTTTGCCATGGCATACGGAGCTCCATCGCAGTCTTTAACACTGGTAGCATGCCGCGACAGTGTGGACGTGAACCGTATGTGCGGTTGACGGACTTTGAGCGAGGGCGTATAGTGGGCATGCGGGAGGCCGGGTGGAAGTACCGCCGAATTGCTCAACACGTGGGGCGTGAGGTCTCCACAGTACATCGATGTTGTCGCCAGTGGTCGGCGGAAGGTGCACGTGCCCGTCGACCTGGGACCGGACCGCAGCGACGCACGGATGCACGCCAAGGCCGTAGGATCCTACGCAGTGCCGTAGGGGACCGCACCGCCACTTCCCAGCAAATTAGGGACACTGTTGCTCCTGGGGTATCGGCGAGGACCATTCGCAACCGTCTCCATGAAGCTGGGCTACGGTCCCGCACACCATTAGGCCGTCTTCACAGGGCCAACACCCGGCATCATGGTGTGGGGAGCGATCTTCTACACTGGCCGTACACCACTGGTGATCGTCGAGGGGACACTGAATAGTGCACGGTACATCCAAACCGTCATCGAACCCATCGTTCTACCATTCCTAGACCGGCAAGGGAACTTGCTGTTCCAACAGGACAATGCACGTCCGCATGTATCCCGTGCCACCCAACGTGCTCTAGAAGGTGTAAGTCAACTACCCTGGCCAGCAAGATCTCCGGATCTGTCCCCCATTGAGCATGTTTGGGACTGGATGAAGCGTCGTCTCACGCGGTCTGCACGTCCAGCACGAACGCTGGTCC
This sequence comes from Schistocerca serialis cubense, assembly GCF_023864345.2. Lineage (NCBI taxonomy): Eukaryota > Metazoa > Arthropoda > Insecta > Orthoptera > Acrididae > Schistocerca > Schistocerca serialis. The sequence continues at coordinate 89,467,530 of NC_064648.1, read as the reverse complement.
AACTGAGGCGCCAGGTGGAAATGGCATGGCAAGCCGTTCCACAGGACTGCATCCAGCATCTCTACGATCGTCTCCATGGGAGAATAGCAGCCTGCATTGCTGGGAAAGGTGGATATACACTGTACTAGTGCCGACATTGTGCATGCTCTGTTGCCTGTGTCTATGTGCCTGTGGTTCTGTCAGTGTGATCATGTGATGTATCTGACCCCAGGAATGTGTCAATAAAGTTTCCCCTTCCTGGGAGAATGAATTCACGGTGTTCTTATTTCAATTTCCAGGAGTGTATATAAATGACCTAGTCGATAGTGTCGGAAGTTCCATGCGGCTTTTCGCGAATGATGCTGTAGTATACAGAGAAGTTGCAGCATAAGAAAATTGCAGCGTGTAACCTTCCCACCGCAATTTTAAAAGAAAGAAAATAGACAATACTTAATACAAATGGGAGCCGAGTGTAACCTCCCCACAAAATCTTTAAAGAAAGGACGATACTAATTAGAAATGCTGATGGACATTGGTCTAAGCGTAACCTGCCCACAATCAAATGTACTGACAATGGCAACAAAAATGTGAAATACGCAATCTGACTCAAATATAAATTCCTGATGAAAAATTAAAGTCCATTTAGTGATAAGAAAATTCAATTAAACCGAAATATCGGTCTTTGGCCCTGTGTAAAACAATCAGAATTAAAGTCTTACCTCAGAATAAATGGATGTCACATATCTGCTCTTGTTGTTGCGCACCGCTTGGAGGAACTGCATTGCAAATAATAATATTCTCTTTTTTTTTGTGATTTTAGTGGAATTTTTCTTCAAAAGAAGTGGAATGAAATGGGAAGTGCAACGAAATCTTGAGTTCAATAAAAAATTAAATTTTTGAGAAAATGCTTTTGAAATAAAAAAATTATTATTGGGAGACTTGTTGGAGAATAATTACAATAAATAAAATTTTTCATTATCTAATGATTATATTAATTAACAGTATACCTTATTCCTCATCTTGACCATTGTTGCCGACCGCCTACATCACACAACCGCACTGGGCTGCTACTACTGACCGACCGCTCTGCATGACGACTACAGACTGAGTACTGCTCTCAACTAGACGGAGCTACAGACTCGCAACGACTGAACTGACAGACTCGCAACGACAGACTGACTGCTACTCTGCATAGCGACAACTAACTCGCAAAGACTACTACTGACTGAGAACCGCTCGCAACACTCGCGCGGTCAAGCGCATACTCTCTGGTCACAGATGCTACAATGCCTCGCCATCGCTGCTGCGTTACATACGTGTTTCATAACCCTCCACTCGGGGGGCAAAAATTTGGCAGCGATGGTGAGTCATTTGGACTTGCCAAGCGCGGCAAAATTTTTCTTTAATTAACAAAATCCTACCACTTACAGAATATTTAAATGTTGTGCACACGCACTAAGTACAAAATATATCAGACAAGGACAAAATGTGAATACTAAACATAGTAGCAAATCAGAAAAAAGTATATACAAACTTTTTGACAGATAAAGTGCACAGGCACTGAAAAAATTCTTTAGCATATTCAGAACAAATAAACAGACTGGCAAAAAATATTATGTTGACAAGTGTACATGCACTGAAAAATGTCTTTAGCATTTTCACAACAAATAAACATAATGGCAAAAAAAAAATTCATGTCCAAAGTGCACATGCACTGAAAAATGTCTTTAGTATTTTCACAACAAATAAACATAATGGCAAACATCATGTCGACCAGTGACATAAGTGTACTCACACTGGAGTTTAGCGAATCGAAAAATGTATAACCTATGAACATAAATGATGTTACCAAAAAAATTTTTTCTTTATGTGACAAGAATCAGGATAGGAAAGGGAAGGATTGCATCATGGTTGTAGCACTTTAGATTGCACACAGCTGCTCTGAAAGTCCATATCTTTCCACAGTAGTACAACACCAAGTGACACAACTTGAAGTTCTTTTCCCATCAGAATTTATCAGTGTAGCCAAGACACTGAACTGTCGTAGTAATGTTCCATGTTTTCATTTTGGCAGTACATTAGGTACACCAAACAGTGGGACCATAATAATGTCTTCATCGCTCATGGTGGTGGACAGCATGTCGTGTCAACACCACACTCTTACAAGGCACACCAACGTAGAATTAGTGCAAAACCAAATATAGTGCTCCATGATCACTGGGATAAACAGGACAAATGGACATTGCAGTAATTCAGGGTAGTCAGCTTATGAGGTGAAGGACATCAAGTCACATAATATTGACAATTACAGTCTTCATTGATAGTTCGTGGCATTCATAGCCCAGTTATTGAACATTTCTGTACCATGTATGTAGTATTACAGAAAAATGTTCATTAATTGTTTTACATAGAATCAGTAATCTTCTTTTCCTAGTTACAAAGCATTATTAAATAATCGCATTCTTTTCAGTTACAGAGTATAATCAAGAATCATTAACCTTCTCCTAATTACAGTTAATTAATCATTTGTCATTAATTAATCATTTGTCTAATTACAGTTAATTAATCATTTGTATAATTATAGTTAATTAATCATTTGTCGTTAATTAATCATTTGTCTAATTACAGTTAATTAATCATTTGTCGTTAATTAATCATTTGTCTAATTACAGTTAATTAATTAATCATTTGTCATTTCAATATACTAAGAATTATTAGCCTTAATTAATTACAAAGCATTATTAAACAGTACCATAGTTAATTAATTATGTGTCATTCCAATCTATTAAGAATCATTAGTCTTTTCCTAATTACAAAGCATTATGAAACAGTCACATTCATTTCCAACAACAAAGTATCAACATTGAAAACAAGAGTTAATTAATGGCATAATTAATAACAATTTCGTTGATTGACATTAATTATTGGCACTCAGTGGCCATCAAGTATTGAATAGAATAAAACATAGTTCATTATTCAGTATTATTCAGATCATTACAAAGTCATTATTAAAAATCAGTTAATTACAGTCAAATCATTAGTAATCACAGGCATTACAATAAACAGTGGCAGTTATTAGCTAGTGACAAAGCATTATTTTGAATATAGTTTCATTAAGAGGTCATAACTCGAGTGACATGCTATTCAGAGTTGATCAGTATTATTCAGAATTATCATAAACTAGTGACATTATGTGGGACTGGTAATACATTTTTTTGGTAGCAATGCATTGCATTGGGATCGATAATTAATTGCTGAGGCATAATACTTTTTGCTTTTGACCTATTGCTGCAAATGAGGATAGGTAACGTCATTCGTCATGAGTCAGCTGTAGCAAGATTATGTAACAAGGCAGTACATGTGATCACATTTATAAATGATAAACACAAATGGGTAAAAAATATAAAAATGCAAGTACTAGAACAGGTATAATAAGTAACAGGTTTAGTAAGTGTCATGAAAAACTTCTCCTGGAAAAAATACAAAAACGGATTATTGACCTGAAAGAAGAAACGCACACTATGCTGAAAAGTAGTGAACTTCGAATTAACAAGTAGTGAAATGTGTATAAAATGTGTTCCATAGCTGTCCTTTCCAAAACTTTCCGTCATCCTACTATGCAATGTAACACCTGCTGTCAAAGCAAACCGCAACAAATACTTAAATAACTACGTGGCATAAAAAAAAAAAAAACTTCATTATCCATATCATCATAACTTCACCATTATCATCACCTGTAAAGAAAAACTTCATTATTCATAATACCATTTCCTTCATCATTATTCATCAGTATTATCATCTGCAAAAAATCACTTCATTACTCATTACCTAACTATTCCTTATCTCTAGCATATTTCATCACTAAAAATAAGATGTGTAGTTCTCTCTGACAGCCTGCATCAATCACCTTGTATTCTGAAAGAAAAAATTAGTTAAGACTGCTATTCTGTGATGAGTATAGTATAGTCTTGTTAATGCTTGTTAATCCTGATCCCTTTACTCTTCCTCATAAAGTTATTGCATCTCCTTTCGTTTATTCCGTAGGTGAAATTCCCATTTATGTTAAATTTATTTCTTAGAATCATCATTCCTTTCTGAAATTGATGAACAAAGATTAATGTCTTGCATTTAAATCCTATACCCACTAAATAATGACTGGTTTATGATGACACAATTAACCATACAGCATAACATGACAGAAAACGTAATATGTCCAAGACATTGACAGTGTTCGGATGCGAAAAAATGTACACAGAATAATACAATGCAGTAGCAAAAAAAATGTGAAACAGTCACGATGTTGAGATGTCATAAGGCAAAAAAAAAATGTCAAAGTCGACTGGTGTGTGTTATATCTTAACTATTTCATAGTGCATACAAACAAAACTGGAGTACAGTCATATACACAAAAAAATGGAAAATGTGCACGGTCTGATGTGTAACGACAAGAAGAGCGACCTGCTAACCTTACCTTGCCGGGCACTTGCCAAGAAAAAAATACGATAATCATCAATAAGTAGTCACATAAATATAATTGCAGAAATAGTCGTAAATGTGTAAATTCATCTGGAAAAATATGCACGGTCTGATGTGTGACGACAAGAAAAGCGACCTGCTAACCTTACCTTGCCGGGCACTTGCCAAGAAAAAAAATACGATAATCATCAATAATTAGTCAGGTGAATTAATTGCATTAGTAAATGGCATCATAGTGTGTTGAATCATACAGTGGTTTCACTCAATAAACGGTTTAATGTTTGAGATATGGTGATTGCCTTTCGATTTTCTGGTTCTCAAAGTTTCGACGTGTACAACATTGGGGTGAGGGATACTGCGAATCCGATACGGACCTGCGTATAGAAGTTCAAATTTACTGCACTTACCTTTTAATTTGCTGGATAAATAGTGTGTACGTACTAATATCTTCTGTCCAACGTGAAAGTCGCGGCGTGTACAAACCTGTTTTTGCTGTCTTCTCCGGCGCTCTGCGGCACGTTTGATGTTGTTCAGCGCAATGTCAATTATTTCGTGTTGTCGTAGGCGACGATTTTTGGGGAATTCTATTAATTCTTTAATTTTGTTCGGTGGTTCAACGTTTTTCAGTATAACAGTCGGAGATAGCATAGTGGATTCATTTGGAATGCAATTAATTACATCTTGGAATGAGAGTATGTGTGTATCCCAATCAATATGTCTTTTGTGGCAGTATATTCTGCACAGTCGGAGTGAAAGTAACAAATTTTGAAGTGAGCTCAACAGCGACAAAGATGTAGCAAAGACCTCTGTTAGTTCTGGGAATCGGACCAAAAATATCTACTGCGGCCATGTGTCTTAATTTAACAGGTATAATGGGATATAAAGGAGGAATATGTGAAGTGGTGTGTGATTTAGCTTTCTGGCAAATTTTACAAGACGCTAAAACTCGTCGTATACGTTTTTCCATGTTGGTAAAATAACAGTTCTGTCTCAGTATAAGAAAACATTTTCGTGCTCCGTAATGTGCGTAACTTAAATGAGTGTACCAAATTAGTTTGTTAACCAGTTCGTCAGGAATGCATAATAACCAAATGTTGCTGTCAGGATGAGAGCGGCGAAACAGAATGTCATTGCGTACAGTGTAGTGGTTCCTAATCGTAACATTTTTCCTATCTTGCCAAAGGTGTTTAATTTCTTTCCACACATTGTCCTTATTTTGTTCTTGTGCTATGTCCTGTAATGACGATGAAATAAAATTTTCAAATGCAACCTGCTGAATGTACATGACACTGAAATTTGCTTTGCAGAAGTTGGTTGCTACGTCTTGCTGATTGTTACTGAGAGAACGCGATAGTGCGTCTGCTATAACATTTTGCGTACCCGGAATGTGAACTATTGTAAAATTAAATTCCTGTAAATATAGTTTCCATCTGCTTAATCTGTCGTGCGTGAATTTGGCCGAAAGTAAAAATTGTATCGCTCTGTGATCTGTGTAAACTGTGGTATGTCTGCCATAAAGAAAGTGCCTAAATCTCGTAAAAGCCCATACAACACATAATGTTTCCAATTCTGTAACAGAATAATTTCGTTCAGCAGGTGACAGAATGCGGCTTGCAAATGCGATGTTTTTAATTACTGTAGAACCATCTTCTTCTATTTCCTGGAAAATGTGTACGCCTAAGGCGGTGTTGGAACTGTCGGTAGCAATGGAAAAATTTCTAGTAAGATCGGGGTGCGATAACAGTGGAGCATTCAACAGAGCATGTTTCAGGTTCATGAATTCAAAATGTGCTTGCTTATCCCAAGACCAAATAGTGTTTTTACCCGTTAATTGGCATAGTCTAGGCGTGTCTAAAGCAGAATGGTGAATAAATTTACGAAAAAAGTTAATTAAGCCCAAAAAACTGCGTAATTGCTTTTTTGTTGTAGGAACAGTAATGTCACGTAGAGCTTGAAGTTTTTCCGGATCAGGTGCAATGCCTTCTGCTGAAATTACGTGTCCAAGAAATTTTATAGAAGTTTTGCCAAAGTGCGATTTACTGAGGTTAACTGTGAGTCCTTGTGCATGAAAAGTTTGTAACAGTTGTTCAAGAATCATATTGTGTTCAGACCAGTTAGCTTCTGCGATAAGAATATCGTCTACATACGTCGTAATTCTGTCTTTAAGTTCTGTCGGAAGTATTGTGTTCAAACCGCGAATAAAAGCTGCAGAAGAAATAGTTAAGCCGAACGGTAGTTTGCAAAATTGATAACAGTCGCCGAAACAGAGAAAAGCTGTATATTTTCTACAATTTGGATGAAGTTGAATTTGCCAAAATCCCGATTTCAAATCTAATGTGGAATAAATAGCTGTACCGTGAAATTTCTGTAAAAGTTCCTCTAATGTCTGTGGTCGATCTGTTTCATTAATAATAATGTCATTAATGTGACGTGAATCAAGTACAAGGCGAAGTGAGCCATCTTTTTTCTTAACAATATGTAGCGGGTTTATGTACGGACTAACTGCTGGTTCAATAATTCCCTGATCAAGCATATCTTGCAGCTCCTTTTTAACCTGTTCTCTGTGAATATATGGAATGGGATAATGCTTTGCTTTAAATGTGTCGTGCGGTTTGACTTGAAATTCATACATAAAGCCGGACATAGTACCAGGAATGTTGTCAAAAACTGGCGCTTGCTGTAAAAGAATTTTGTGTAATTGCGTTCGTTCGTCGTCTGTAGTTGCACTGCTCTCTTTAACCTTATCAGAAATTAACTGCATAACGTCGTAGTCAGCTTCGTCTGGAGTATTATAGTTGTGTACGTACGTATCCGTGAACAATGTGGGATTACAGTCTATGTTACGTGTTGCGGAAATCACCTCTGTGCGGTTAATTGTTTGTTCTTCCGCAGATAGTGAGTGCTGAAATTCTAAAGCAAGTTGTACATTTTCATCCTTTAACATTAAATAAGAATTCTGAAAGTCGATAACTGCGTCGTGTTGTACCAGAAAATTCGTGCCTAAAATTATGTCTGTTGTCAATAAAGGAACAATCCAAAAATTAGAGTGGAAAGTATGACCTCCAATACAAAATGATAAATGCGTCTGCAATTTAACGTCTACACCTTTACTCGATACTGCTCCTTTCACTTTTGTTTTGCCTAAAGGTAACGTCGGATAAGTATTCTCTTTGTTGCACTCATTAAAAGTCTCCTCATTTATTACTGATATAGGTGAGCCGGAATCAATTACTGCTGAGAATTTTGATGAACCAATTTTAATTTCGATAACAGGATGTGAAATGGTTTTCTGAATAACTGGTCTTTCCTGTAAAAGAGTGTCTCTGATGTCGTCAAAAGTAATTACATTTTCGTGAACAACATTTTGCGTGTCTAAGGTAGTGCTTGTGTTATTAGAAGATGCGTCCTGTGCAGTATTTAGTCAGATTCTATCTGACGTGTTATTATTATTAGGAGGATTCTGTGGCATTTCGACTATTTGAACTGTCCTATTACTTCTTCCAGGCGTGTTACGCTCTGGATGGTACCTACTGTCGGGTTCATTCATGAGAATATGTTCTTGCGTATGATTTTGCTGTTGGTATGACCGACTGTTGTTAGATGTTCGCTGAAAATTGTCTTCATTATTTTTACGTCTGTCGTAATAGTCATTCCTATACGGTGCATTACGATAGGAATTGAAATACTGTCTTCTTTGTACGTAGTTGTTTCCTTGCTGACGTACGTTACTATTTGTTGGACCAGGGGCTATACGTCCACGCGGCGAAACATTAAAGCCTGGTTGACCTTGTGTATTCCATTGTTGGTTAGGTATGTTAACCGGCTGGTTTTGATGTTGTTGTTGTGAAACACCTCTATTGTTACCAAAGTGTTGTTCCTGTTGCTGAAAATTTTGACGGTATTGATAATTAGAATTTTGCCTGTTATTAAAGTTTTGGTAGTTGTCGTTCCTAAAGCGTCTGTTATCTTTCCGATTGAAATTACGTCCCTGATCATAATTGTAGTACTGTTGTTGACCTTGGTTGTTACACGAAAAGTTTTTGTTTACAAAAGAATAATCGGATTGCTGTACCTCCAAGAGCTGTAAAAGATCTCTGAATGCTGAAATGTTTTCTTTTTGCTGGCCCGTTAGAAGTGACACTCGTAATGACCGTGGTAATTTAGAGATGCATAGTTGTATAAGTGCGGATTCACTGTACGGTTCACTTAGGTACTGGTTTTGTTGTACCATGTGCTCAAAAAATTGCGTTACACTGGGAAAATTTGAGTTTTCATAGTTTGGCAAACTAATTAGTTGATCTTTAATTCCGCGCTGTGTCGTCTTCGACCAGTACGCTGACAGAAAAGCATTCTGAAATTCCTCTACCGAGTAACACTGTCTCGCGATCGGTCTCATACGAGTTGCCGGTTCGCCTTCCAAAAAACTGCAAATAAATTCAAGTTTATGTGTTACAGGCCAAGTCGGTGGAAGAGCAAAACTAAACTGTTGAATCCAATCCAGTGGGTGAATCTGCGTTCTATCGTTTTTAAATATTTTGAACTTTCTTACTGACAGAAAATGTTTATAGTCAAAATTATCATCTCTGTGTAATGAAACAGGTTCAGGATCGTAAGAGTATCTATTGAACTGTGGTTGTTCGGAATCTAAGTCCCGTACTCTCTGCAGATTACCCAAATTATACGCGCTGCGTGAGTCTGACACATGTTCATAAAGTGGCGTCTGTTGTGTATTATTAACAGAAGTGTTTTTCATTTCTGTTACTTCTTGTTGTAAATTTGATAATTTCCTACGTAACGTGTTGTTAGATGAATCGATCTCATTAATAGTCTGCTGTAAATTTTGAAATTCAGGCGTTTGGATAAATGAAACCGGTGCAGTATCGTCTGATTTATTGTCATTAGCATTTTCGATAACATCAATACGACTGGCCAATTCATCACATTTTTCAGTCAATATCTTAACCTGATCATCGGTTTTAGAATCAGACGCATTAATCTGTTTTTGCAACTTGCGCGTAGTTTCGCTCAGTTTTTTAACATCAGCTTTGATGACATCACAATCCTGTGTTAGATCTAACTGTTCGAATCTATCTGTCACTGTTTGAATATTTACTGTGTGTGTATCTGTTTTTGATTTAAGGTCAGAAATTTCATCCCGTAATTCCGCGTTCAATTGTTCTATGGTATTAATTTTGTCGGACACTGTGGTAATATTATTGTCTACATACGTCTTCGCTTTCGCGAATATTTTACGTTTGTCCTCTTGTCTTTGTGCAGTGATTGTTTCCATGACTTGTCGTTTTACTTTGTTTTGATCCTGAATAAATCTGCGGAAACGCGTATCACTGTTCTGTATGTGCTGATTAAAGCGCTCGTTAATCTGAGTGTTCTGCTGTTCGAATTTCGTGTCTATCTTTGCGTCCATAGTGCGCGAAAGTTCTACCGTCATTGCTTTAAACTCGTCCCGTAATTGTGTAGCTTTTTCAGAGCACTGTTTGGCGACTCCGCTAATTTCGTCTCTGAGTGTATCTGTTGCGGCTGTTTGCATTTCCCTTAATTCTTGTGCAACAGACTTTATTTCTTCGCTATTTTTTCGTGAACAAGCCTCAATTTCCACGCGCAACTGTTCCTTAGTGTCATGGCACTGCGCGGCAACGTCTCTAATTTGTTCACTAAGCTGTCTGTTCTGTTCCCTAAGTTGTTTGAAATTTTCACTCTGTTGTCGGACCTGTTCACTAAGTTTGTCTTGTTTTTTGTCATTATTGTCAAGTTTTTCATTTAAGTGTTTGTTATCTTCCCTAAGTTGTCTGAAATTTTCATCATTTTTATTAAATTTTTTGTCCTGTTCACTAAATTGTTGTTTGATATCTTCACTCTGTTGTTGTAGCAATCTTGTCATAATTCGTACCAAGTCAAAATTAGCGTTTATATTCTCTGTGCTGTTTAGTGGTGGATCTAGAACTCTCTCGCTTTCCGTGACCATTTGGTCATTCTGTAATTTCGAAAAAGGTTTGTCAGTCGGATGTACATTGTCAGACACTGTTCCGGAATTAAATAAATCCGCCCTACTTTGTGTGATCTGTTCATTTTCATTAGACAGATTTGTCTGTACATTACTTGAGTTTTCCGAATCGGGTGTGTTAAGCTGGGCAGCGCTCATTACCATAGAGCATTCTGCGTCATCAATTGTCGTCAAGTTAACAGACGAGACAATTGAGTTCGTTTGTTCATCATTAAGGTGAAAGTCATCATTAGTGGTTGGAATGCACTGATTGTTAGTGAACGCAGGATTGTCATCATTACGTTGCGTATCACAATTACTATCGGTCACGTTGTTTAAGTCGGTAATTTCATTCACAATACTTCGCGATACACTATTCACAGTCTTTCGCGGCATTTTTGCAATAGTCACAATTATTCACAAAACAAATAAGCACAATGCAAAAGCAACACACAAATACAACAAAGCAGCAAATTGCCGTTGACCTGTAGAAAGAAAGTCACAATATTATTAAAAGCGTTGCGCCAAATCCTAATTATCTAAGCAAATAAGAGCAGATATCTGACTGTCGCTCAAAAGACTCTCAACGAAATTCGATCCTGGCAGGGTCGCCAAGTGTAACCTTCCCACCGCAATTTTAAAAGAAAGAAAATAGACAATACTTAATACAAATGGGAGCCGAGTGTAACCTCCCCACAAAATCTTTAAAGAAAGGACGATACTAATTAGAAATGCTGATGGACATTGGTCTAAGCGTAACCTGCCCACAATCAAATGTACTGACAATGGCAACAAAAATGTGAAATACGCAATCTGACTCAAATATAAATTCCTGATGAAAAATTAAAGTCCATTTAGTGATAAGAAAATTCAATTAAACCGAAATATCGGTCTTTGGCCCTGTGTAAAACAATCAGAATTAAAGTCTTACCTCAGAATAAATGGATGTCACATATCTGCTCTTGTTGTTGTGCACCGCTTGGAGGAACTGCATTGCAAATAATAATATTCTCTTTTTTTTTTGTGATTTTAGTGGAATTTTTCTTCAAAAGAAGTGGAATGAAATGGGAAGTGCAACGAAATCTTGAGTTCAATAAAAAATTAAATTTTTGAGAAAATGCTTTTGAAATAAAAAAATTATTATTGGGAGACTTGTTGGAGAATAATTACAATAAATAAAATTTTTCATTATCTAATGATTATATTAATTAACAGTATACCTTATTCCTCATCTTGACCATTGTTGCCGACCGCCTACATCACACAACCGCACTGGGCTGCTACTACTGACCGACCGCTCTGCATGACGACTACAGACTGAGTACTGCTCTCAACTAGACGGAGCTACAGACTCGCAACGACTGAACTGACAGACTCGCAACGACAGACTGACTGCTACTCTGCATAGCGACAACTAACTCGCAAAGACTACTACTGACTGAGAACCGCTCGCAACACTCGCGCGGTCAAGCGCATACTCTCTGGTCACAGATGCTACAATGCCTCGCCATCGCTGCTGCGTTACATACGTGTTTCAAGCGAAATGCAGGAAGATCTGCAGCGGATAGGCACTTGGTGCAGGGAGTGTAAAATGACCGTTAACATAGACAAATATAATGTACTGCGAATACATAGAAAGAAGGATCCTCCTTTATTGTACGATTATATGATAGCGGAACAAACACTGGTAGCAGTTACTTCTGTAAAATATCTGGGAGTATGCGTACGGAACGAACTGAAGTGGAATGATCATATAAAATTAATTGTTGGTTAGGCGGGTGCCAGGTTGAGATTCATTGGGAGAGTCCTTAGAAAATGTAGTCCATCAGCAAAGGAGGTGGCTTACAACACACTCGTTCGGCCTATACTTGAGTATTGCTCAGCACTGTGGGATCCGTATCAGGTCGGCTCTACAGAGGAGATACAGAAGGTCCAAAGAAGAGCGGCGCGTTTCGTCACAGGGTTATTTGGTAAGCGAGATAGCGTTACGGAGATGTTTAGCAAACTCGAGTCGCAGACTGTGCAAGAGAGGTGCTCTGCATTGCGGTGTAGCTTGATGTCCAGGTTTCGAGAGGGTGCGTTTCTGGATGAGGTATCGAATATATTGCTTCCCCCTACTTATACCTCCAGAGGAGATCACGAATGTAAGATTAGAGGGATTCGAGCGCGCACGGAGGCTTTCCGGCAGTCGTTCTTCCCGCGAACCATACGCGACTGGAACAGGAAAGGGAGGAAATCACAGTGGCACGTAAAGTGCCCTCCGCCACCCACCGTTGGGTGGCTTGCGGAGTATAAATGTAGAAGTAGAAGAAATTTTCTCGATATCATGTGCAAATATTTACATAAGTATATTATGTGGTGTTTGCATATGTGTTGTTGTGCATCTCTTGAGCTGTAGTCATCTTTTTGAGGTTATCTGGTAATGTGCTTCCTCAGTTACGTGGAAAACCACACACGCGCAAACTATCACTCACATTTCTTTTTTGTGTAACATCACAAAAAATATATACGTAAATATTGCACTTAACAACGAGAATAAATCGTTGAAATACGTTTGGACCAGCATGACAATATACGTAATTCGTGCTGTGTTTAAACGAAAATCATTTGAGAAACGCAAAGTGAATGAAGCTGTCAACTAGCGCTAAAAGCGGCCAAAAGATGAAACACAATAACTATGATTCGACAGAGGTGTGACGACGATTACAATTACAAAACTGCCCATGCACTGTAGAGGCTGCTTGGAAATGGCCGTGATTGGTCATGATATCTTTATTCGTATCAACCTAGTCACTCCTATTAGCTACCGTTCACAGTAGTTTGGCAGCGGCTGGAGCTATGGCACGAATTTTTCCAACTTTTACACGTTTACCAATTTAAATGCGGTAAGTAGTGCACCCTGGTGTCAAGAAACTTCACCACATAATGTTTGTAAACTCCACTTGATGGTCAGTATCATTCCAGGGTCATGTTACATCAGTTTTTTTCCCACGAACATTTTTTTATAAAGCGTAAATTGCGGGAAAATTATAAATATGTTGACTCAAAATCGGGTGTGAAATATGAGGGTCACTCCAAAAGAAATGCACACTATTTTTGTAAAAATACAGTTTTCATTCTGCATGTGTGAAAGTTTTACAGTGTGTGGATACATCCTTCCCGCTTGTTTTCAAACTTAGTTCAACCTGTTCCCGTGAGTGGCGCCGTCACATCATGCCTTCAAAATGGCTGCTGCACTTGACGTTCGTCAAAGCAACGTGCTGTCATAGAATTCCTGTGCTGTGAAAACGAGACAGTGGGAAACATCCACAAGAGGTTGAAAAAGGTGAATGGAGATGCTGCTGTCGATCGCAGTACAGTTAGTCGGTGGGCAAGCAGGTTACGTGACGAAAGCGGGCACGGCAATATTGAGGATTGTCCTCGCAGCGGCAGGCCTCGTACTGCACACACTCCAGACAATGTGCAGAGAGTTAACGAATTGGTGACTGCTGACAGACGCATCACAGTGAACGAATTGTCACGCTACGTTGGGATAGGGGAAGGAAGTGTTTGCAGAATACTGAAAGTGTTGGCGTTAAAAAAGGATTGTGCCAGGTTGGTTCCTAGGATGTTGACAGTGGCTCAGAAGGAACAAAAAAACGGTATGCAGCGAACTTTTGGAACAGTACAAGAATGGTGGAAATGAACTTCTTGGAAGAACTGTGACAGGTGATGAAACATGGCTCCATCGTTGTTCACCAGAGACGAAGAGGCAATCAGTGGAGTGTATCATGCAAATTCACCCAAGAAAACAAAAAAAAATCAAAAGCACACCTTCTGTTGGAAAAGTTATGGCTACGGTATTTTTCGATTCCGAAGGACTCTTGCTTGTGGACATCGTCCCAAGTGAAACCACCTTAAATTCTGATGCAGATGTGACGACACTGAAGAAACGTCGAGCTCGACTGAGTCGTGTTCGACCACATCGGCAAAAGCAGGATGTTTTGCTGTTGCACGACAATGCACGGCCACATGTCAGTCAAAAAAACCGTGGAAGTGATCACAAAACTCGGGTGGGCAACACTGAAACACCCGCCTTATAGTCCTGACCTGGCTCCATATGAGTATCATCACTTTGAGAAACTGAAAGACTCTCTTCTTGGAACAAGGTTTGAAGCTGATGACTCCCTTGCGCACGCTGCCAAACAGTGGCTCCCACACGTTGGTCCAGAATCTTACCGTGCGGGTATACAGGCGCTGGTTCCAAGATGGCGTACGGCAGTTGAGAGGGATGGAAATTATGTGGAGAAATGAAAATATTGTTCCTAAAGAATGTATCTACACACTGTAAAACTTTCAAACATGTAGAATAAAAGATGGATTTAAAAAAAATAGTGTGCATTTCTTTCGGAGTGACCCTCGTAACATTGTGGACGTAGGATATTTGACAGGAGCGATAAAAATGTCGTAAACGGCAGGAAAATGTTAATTCCAGGGAGCGTAAACGGAGCTATGCCTCAAGTAGAGCTGCACACTGACAGGAAGGGCAATATGCGCTACACGTTCCTCAGAATACACTATTAGCTAAAGAGGGGCTGGGAAGAGAGTGGTCGCGTTCTGGTGAGAAGGATATTTACTGCCCTGAGGGAGAACAGAGCGAGGAGGTAGCGCTTTACAACGCTGTAGAACCCCCGTAGCATGGACAGTGCGGGTGGGAGGTTGCACTCTGGTGGAACAAAAAAAATTCAGAGTAGCATACCTGGAAAAAGGCATTTGGGATGCAACAAGGCGAAAAGACGTCCTTTTAGTGTAAAGGAACATGCTGTGTCACAAATGTTGGTTGCGGGCTGACCTCCAAATAGTCTTCTGAAGGGAAGCCCTGGGCTATGCAGAGACAAGTATTTGATTGGCAGAGTTTAAAGGCTGCAGGAGGGACAGTGGGAACTTCCAGAAAATCTTCTGAAAGGAGTATGAGCTCCAGGTGATTGCCTGTGAGATTTATGACCTATGTAGGGGAGGTAATATTTTTTGTAACAGCCACTTTGATTCATCGCCTGAGTGCAAATGTAGATGCCGTGAGGAGACAAAGCCTCCTGGGGACCCATTGAAGACTTGCCTCAGGGAATCGATCGATGACACTTCCCTGCCAGGGAAGACACTTGCCTTTGGGGAGTGACGTAGACAATCGGCTGGCGAGAGCGACAGAGGAGTATCTGGTGCTTGGTTGGGAAGGGAGTGAGACAGGGTTGTAGCCTCTGCCCGATGCTATTCAATCTGTGTATTGAGCAAGCAGTAAAGGAAACAAAAGAAACATTTGGAGTAGGAATTAAAATCCATGGAGAAGAAATAAAAACTTAGAGGTTTGCCGACGATATTGTAATTCTGTCAGAGACAGCAAAGCACTTGGAAGAGCAGTTGAACACAATGCATAGTGTCTTGAAAGGAGAGTGCAAGATGAACATCAACAGAAGCAAAACAAGGATAATGGAATGTAGTCGAATTAAATCGGGTGTTGCTGAGGGAATTAGATTAGGAAATGGGACACTTAAAGTAGTAAAGGAGTTTTGCTATTTGGGGAGCAAAATAACTGATGATGGTCGAAGTAGAGAGGATATAAAATGTAGACTGGCTATGGCAAGGAAAGCGTTTCTGAAGAAGAGGAATTTGTTAACATCGAGTATAGATTTAAGTGTCAGGAAGTCGTTTCTGAAAGTATTTGTATGAAGTGTAGCCATGTATGGAAATGAAACATTGACGATAAATAGTTTAGACAAGATGAGAATAGAAGCTTTCGAAATGTGGTGCTACAGAAGAATGCTGAAGATTAGATGGGTAGATAACATAACTAATGAGGAGGTATTGCATAGAGTTGGGGAGAAGAGGTGTTTGTGGCACAACTTGATTAGAAGAAGGGATCGGTTGGTAGGACATGTTCTGAGGCATCAGGGGATCACAAATTTAGCATTGGAGGGTAGCGTGGAGGGTAAAAATCGCAGAGGGAGACCAAGAGATGAATACACTAAGCAGATTCAGAAGGATGTAGGTTGCAGTAAGTACGGGGAGATGAAGAAGCTTGCACATAATGTAGTATGGAGAGCTGCATCAAACCAGTCTGTGGACTGAAGAACACAACAAACAAACAAGATTCTGGGAAGTTTTTCTTCGACACAAAAAAAATGGTTCAAATGGCTCTGAGCACTATGGGACTCAACTGCTGAGGTCATTAGTCCCCTAGAACTTAGAACTAGTTAAACCTAACTAACCTAAGGACATCACAAACATCCATGCCCGAGGCAGGATTCGAACCTGCGACCGTAGCGGTCCTGCGGTTCCAGACTGCAGCGCCTTTAACCGCACGGCCACTTCGGCCGCCTCTTCGACACACAGAGCACGTTAAGTCGTTTCTCTGTGAACACAGTTGTTATTCAGTTTACTTGCGTGATGATTCTTTGCTTTCTGTGGAGTCTGACACACATTGAAGTGCTTCTTTACGGGAGAATACTTGAGTCGAATTTCTGTTCCTGGCTAGTGAGCAGACAGATATCTTACCTCGTGTTATGTCCTGTACTGAGGCAGTTTCAGTCCTAGCAGTTTGCGGGCGGCGTGTCGCGTCCACTGTGTAGGCAAGGAACTGCATCATCAACTCAGCGGCTAGTGCCCCAACGAAGAGATCCTTCATTGGTGCAGTACAATCGCTGACGGAATTTCCATTGGCGTCATACACACTCTGGTTCGATGGGTAGGGAAACAGTCACTGTAAATGTGTTGAGTTCCATTTCCTTGTCCAGTGAGCTATTTTCTGAAACTGCCACTCAGAGTGTAGGCATTATGTTTCTCACCGGTAAACAGTGTCTGCCAACTTTGTTTCTGTGTAATAATGGAGGGAGGGGTGGAACGGGGGGTGCTATCTAAACAAAGCGAAAAACTTCATAAGTGGGCTGCTTCTGTGTTGGCAGCGCTGTGTAGCTCTTTGCATTGGATCTCTGACTGCGCTTACTTTGTAACAGACTCTGTGGTTGGTCGGACTGGTTGTTGGGAAGTTAATCGCCAGTAGTGTTGGGCAGTTGGAAGTTAGTCGCCAGCAGTGAGGGAAGTACTGTTGGGCAGTTGGAGGCGAACAGCCAGCAGTGATGGGTGTTAGGTGAGGGAAGTTAGTATTGATGGAGGGTAGAGGTCTGAAGTGTTAGCGTAGGCTAACGATCTGGCAGTATCCGACTTGGAGACTGAAAATTATTCATGATCTTATATCTTTGTACGGGATGTCAATGACGATTTATATTCGTGTTTGAACTGGCTGTCACATTATTAAGATAAAAAATACATTATTTGGTTTGAAACAAAATCTCTCCTTTGCTAACCACATGCCTATTAGTAGTAGTGGCTATAGTAGTTAGACTCTTTTATTTAGCTGCCGGCCGCGTTGGCCGAGCGGTTCTAGGCGCTTCAGTCCGGAACCGCGCGACTGCTACGGTCGCAGGTTCGAATCTTGCCTCGGGCATGGATGTGTGTGATGTCCTTAGGTTAGTTAGGTTTAAGTAGTTCTAAGTTCTAGGGGACTTATGACCACAGCAGTTGAGTCCCATAGTGCTCAGAGCCATTTGAACCATTTTTTTTTTGTGCAAACTGAGTACCTCACGCCCAAGACAGGCAACATCAAGGCTGATGTGAGCTCAGGAGCGCCGTGGTCCCGTGGTTAGCGTGAGCAGCTACGGAACCGGAGATCCTTGGTTCAAGTCTTCTCTCGAGTGAAAAGTTCACCTTCTTTATTTTCGCAAGGTTATGATCTGTCCGTTCGTTCATTGACGTCTCTGTTCACTGTAATAAGTTTAGTGTCTGTGATTTGCGACCGGACCGCAAAACAGTGCGATTAGTAGACGAAAGGACGTGCCTCTCCAATGGGAACCGAAAACATTTGATCGCAAGGTCATAGGTCAACCGATTCCTCCACAGGAAAACACGTCTGATATATTCTATACGACACTGGTGACGGCTTGTGCGTCATGACAGGAATATGTTGTCGACCCACCTAACCTGTACACTTGGCGAATGGGTAAAAAGATTCTTCTACCTTGCCCGATTTACGTTTTCTTGTGGATGTGATGATCACTCCCATAAAAGTCATGACGGGCAGATAATAATTGTCTGAAAATAAAATTTAAAATTTTCCCTCGAGCGAGAAGTTGAACCAAGGACTTCTCGTTCCGCAACTGCTCACGCTAACCACGGGACCACGGCGCTCCTGAGGTCACACTATCCTTGATGTTGCCTATCTTGCGCACGGACTACTCAGTTTGTATATTTTGCTAATTTTGTTCGTATTTCCACACAACTTCTTACTGTTTTCTCGAGTGATCTGTGTTCAGTATTTTCAACGCCTATCCACTGTGCCAACTTATAACTAAATCTGAGGGGGGTGCGAAGGGAAGGTTCCCTTGTGAGCAAAATTCATCGAAGAATCTCTCTTACTTATGAAGCAAAGTGTACCTATAGCAACAAATGCTGCCATTAGTACGAGGGCAGTTCAATAAATAATGCAACACTTTTTTTTCTGAAACAGGGGTTGTTCTATTCAGCATTGAAGTACACCAGGTTATTCCCAATCTTTTAGCTACACAACACTATTTTTCAACGTAATATCCATTCAATGCTACGGCCTTACGCCACCTTGAAATGAGGGCCTGTATGCCTGCAGGGTACCATTCCACCGGTCGATGTCGGAGCCAACGTCGTACTGCATCAATAACTTCTTCATCATCCGCGTAGTGCCTCCCACGGATTGCGCCCTTCATTGGGCCAAACATATGGAAATCCGACGGTGCGAGATCGGGGCTGTAGGGTGCTTGAGGAAGAACAGTCCACTGAAGTTTTGTGAGCTCCTCTCGGGTGCGAAGACTTGTATGAGGTCTTGCGTTGTCATGAAGAAGGAGAAGTTCGTTCTGATTTTTGTGCCTACGAACACGCTGAAGTCGTTTCATCAATTTCTGAAGAGTAGCACAATACACTTCAGAGTTGATCGTTTGACCATGGGGAAGGACATCGAACAGAATGACCCCTTCAGCGACCCAGAAGACTGTAACCATGACTTTACCGGCTGAGGGTATGGCTTTACACTTTTTCTTGGTAGGGGAGTGGGTGTGGCGCCACTCCATTGATTGCCGCTTTGTTTCAGGTTCGAAGTGATGAACCCATGTTTCATCGCCTGTAACAATCTTTGACAAGAAATTGTCACCCTCAGCCACATGACGAGCAAGCAATTCCGCACAGATGGTTCTCCTTTGCTCTTTATGGTGTTCGGTTAGACAACGAGGAACCCAGCGGGAACAAACCTTTGAATATCCCAACTGGTGAACAATTGTGACAGCACTACCAACAGAGATGTCAAGTTGAGCACTGAGTTGTTTGATGGTGATCCGTCGATCATCTCGAACGAGTGTGTTCGCACGCTCCGCCATTGCAGGAGTCACAGCTGTGCACGGCCGGCCCGCACGCGGGAGATCAGACAGTCTTGCTTGACCTTGCGGCGATGATGACACACGCTTCGCCCAACGACTCACCGTGCTTTTGTCCACTGCCAGATCACCGCAGACATTCTGCAAGCGCCTATGAATATCTGAGATGCCCTGGTTTTCCGCCAAAAGAAACTCGATCACTGCCCGTTGTTTGCAACGCACATCCGTTACAGACGCCATTTTAACAGCTCCGTACAGCGCTGCCACCTGTCGGAAGTCAATGAAACTATACGAGACGAAGCGGGAATGTCTGAAAATATTCCACAAGAAATTTCCGGTTTTTTCAACCAAAATTGGCGGAGATAAAAAATGTGTTGCATTACTTATTGAACTGCCCTCGTAAGTGAAAAAAATGATGAAATTTCACATGTAAAAAAGAGATTATTTTGTTATGTTTTCGAACTTCCACTGCCGTGAGTGTAAATTCTGAATCCTTCCTGGTCATGCTGACAAAGTTTTGTGAATATATTTGTAAAAGTATAGACAGTGGAAATTAAAATGTCCTGTGGTGCCTCTCCCGCTCCAAGTCGGCCCGTTTGACGTCCTACCCCGCTTAAAGAAGTGGTATAAAAGCCGCTACGCATCCGTTAAAAACCGCATACCGCGACTGAGAAGCACGTTGGCCGGCGCATCGTAATCCTGGGTGACGAGTGTTTGACAGACAGGGTGCGGGCAGCGTGCGGGGTTCCGCTGGGCCCGTCCCGCGACGCGGAAGCTCCATCATTGTCAGCGGCAGGCGTGCGCGACGGCTGCAGCTGTCAGATGGACCGGGGCCTGCCCCATTTGACTGACGCACCTGCGTTCCCGCTTACGCAATTACGTGCGTGACGCACGCGGGCCACTCTGTCACCACGCCTGCACTCGGAGCTACCACAGCGGAAGGCTGAAAATCGAGTTTGGGGAATAAAAATTTCGCCGCCGCGTTCACACGATTAGCCCCGAATCGATTTGGCCGCGCCTATCAGAGACCGGTTTTTTGCAAACGTTAGTTGTTTCGTACGGAGGGTGCCTGTACATCAGGTGTTGCGGTTTAATCAGCACGGCGAAGTGAGGTTAGCAGACATCACCATCAGAGACCTTTCATCTGTAATTTCTTTTGTGTTTGATATCTCAAGGTGGCAGGCATAAAATACAGGGAGCGAAAGGCTATTTACAATTTGTACAGAAATCAGATGGCAGTTATAAGAGTCGACGGGCATGAAAGGGAAGCAGTGGTTGGGAAAGGAGTGAGACAGGGTTGTAGCCTCTCCCCGATGTTGTTCAATCTGTATATTGAGCAAGCAGTAAAGGAAACAAAAGAAAAATTCGGAGTAGGTATTAAAATTCATGGAGAAGAAGTAAAAACTTTGAGGTTCGCCGATGACATTGTAATTCTGTCAGAGACAGCAAAGGACTTGGAAGAGCAGTTGAACGGAATGGACAGTGTCTTGAAAGGAGGATATAAGATGAACATCAACAAAAGCAAAACGAGGATAATGGAATGTAGTCAAATTAAATCGGGTGATGCTGAGGGGCTTAGATTAGAAAATGAGACACTTAAATTAGTAAAGGAGTTTTGGTATTTGGGGAGCAAAATAACTGATGGTCGAAGTAGAGAGGATATAAAATGTAGACTGGCAAGGAAAGCGTTTCTGAAGAAGAGAAATTTGTTAACATCGAGTATAGATTTAAGTGTCAGGAAGTCGTTTCTGAAAGTATTTGTATGGAGTGTAGCCATGTATGGAAGTGAAACATGGACGATAACTAGTTTGGACAAGAAGAGAATAGAAGCTTTCGAAATGTGGTGCTACAGAAGAATGCTGAAGATAAGGTGGGTAGATCACGTAACTAATGAGGAGGTATTGAATAGGATTGGGGAGAAGAGAAGTTTGTGGCACAACTTGACTAGAAGAAGGGATCGGTTGGTAGGACATGTTTTGAGGCATCAAGGGATCACAAATTTAGCATTGGAGGGCAGCATGGAGGGTAAAAATCGTAGAGGGAGACCAAGAGATGAATACACTAAGCAGATTCAGAAGGATGTAGGTTGCAGTAGGTACTGGGAGATGAAGAAGCTTGCACAGGATAGAGTAGCATGGAGAGCTGCATCAAGCCAGTCTCAGGACTGAAGACCACAGCAACAACATCTGACGTCAAACGTGAAATTAAAACAATCAGTAGTTCTGCATTCCAGCTGACTGGGTAGCAATGGCAAAATCAAATGACAGGCAATGAATGACTTTCGATGGTAGGGAATGAAAAACTCAGAACTCCACCCATCTGTGAAAAATTGTGATTCCAGTAGGCAGTAACTCTACAATCAATCAAAGAGTCGATTTGAAATTGCTTGGATTTCTGTAATCTGTCAATAATTAGGCTTCTACCATGCAGTTACACACAGTGATGAATACAGCCACTTTCCTCCGGGGGAGTTGGGGAGGGGGAGAGGACAAAGTTGTTGTTGTTGTTGTTGTTGTTGTTGTTGTGGTCTTCAGTCCTGAGACTGGTTTGATGCAGCTCTCGACGCCACTCTATCCCGCGCAAGCCTCTTCATCTCCCAGTACCTACTGCAGCCTACATCCTTCTGAATCTGCTTACTGTATTCATCTCTTGGTCTCCCTCTACGATTTTTACCCTCCACGCTGCCCTCCAATACTAAATTGGTGATCCCTCGATGCCTCAGAACATGTCCTACCAACCGATCCCTTCTTCTAGTCAAGTTGTGCCACAAACTCCTCCTCTCCCCAATTCTATCCAATACCTCCTCATTAGTTATGTGATCTACCCATCTAATCTTCAGCATTTTACTGTAGCACCACATTTTCAAAGCTTCTATTCTCTTCTTGTCTAAACTATTTATCGTCCACGTTTCACTTTCATATATGGCTACACTCCACACAAATACTTTCAGAAAGGACTTCCTGACACTTAATTCTACACTTTTCTTCTTCAGAAACGCTTTCCTTGCCGTTGCCAGTCTACATTTTATATCCTCTCTACTTCGACCATCATCAGTTATTTTACTCCCCAAATAGCAAACCTCCTTTACTACTTTAAGTGTCTCATTTCCTAATCTAATTCTCCCAGCATCACCCGACTTAATTAGGCTACATTCCATTATCCTTGTTTTGCTTTTGTTGATGTTCATCTTATACCCTCCTTTCCAGATACTGCCCATTCCGTTCAACTGCTCTTCCTAGTCCTTTGCTGTACCTGACAGAATTACAATGTCATTGGCGAACCTCAAAGTTTTTATTTCTTCTCCATGGATTTTAATACCTACTCCGAAGTTTTCTTTTGTTTCCTTTACTGCTTGCTCAATATACATATTGAATAACATCGGGGATAGGCTACAACCCTGTCTCACTCCCTTCCTAACCACTGCTTCCCTTTCATGTCCCTCGACTCTTATAACTGCCATATGGTTTCTGTACAAATTGTAAATAGCCTTTCACTCCCTGTATTTTACCCCTGCCACCTTCAGAATTTGAAAGAGAGTAATCCAATCAACATTGTCAAAAGCTTTCTCTAAGTCTACAAATGCTAGAAACGTAGGTTTGCCTTTCCTTAATCTTCCTTCTAAGATAAGTTGTAAGGTCAGTATTGCCACACGTGTTCCAACATTTCTACAGAATCCAAACTGATCTTCCCCGAGGTCGGCTTCTATCAGTTTTTCCATTCGTCTGTAAAGAATTCGTGTTAGTATTTTGCAGCTGTGACTTATTAAACTGATAGTTCGGTAATTTTCACATTTGTCAACACCTGCTTTCTTTGGGATTTGAATTATTATATTCTTCTTGAAGTCTGATGGTATTTCGCCTGTCTCATACATCTTGCTGACAAGATGGTAGAATTTTGTCAGGACTGGCTCTCCCAAGGCTGTCAGTAGTTCTAATGGAATGTTGTCTACTCTGGGGGCCTTGTTTCGACTCTGGTCTTTCAGTGCTCTGTCAAACTCTTCACACAGTATCATATCTCCCATTTCATCTTCATCTGCATCCTCTTCCATTTCTATAATATTGTCGTCAAGTACATCGCCCTTGTATAGACCCTCTATATACTCCTTCCACCTTTCTGCTTTCTCTTCTTTGCTTAGAACTGGGTTTCCATCTGAGCTCTTGATATTCATACGTTTTCTTTTCTCCAAAGGTCTCTTTATTTTCCTGTAGGCAGTATCTATCTTACCCCTAGTGAGATAAGCTTCTACATCCTTACATTTGTCCTCTGGCCATCCCTGCTTAGCAATTTTGCACTTCCTGTCGATCTCATTTTTGAGACGTTTGTATTCCTTTTTGCCTGTTTCACTTACTGCATTTTTATATTTTCTCCTTTCATCAATTAAATTCAATATTTCTTCTGTTACCCAAGGGTTTGTACTAGCCCTCGTTTTTTTACCTATTTGATCCTCTGCTGCCTTCACTATTTTATCCCTCAAAGTTACCCATTCTTCTTCTACTGTATTTCTTTCCCCCATTCCTGTCAGTTGTTCCCTTATGCTCTCCCTGAAACTCTGCACAGCCTCTGGTTCTTTCAGTTTATCCAGGTCCCATCTCCTTAAATTCCCACCTTTTTACAGGTTCTTCAGTTTTAATCTACAGTTCATAACCAATAGATTGTGGTCAGAGTCCACATCTGCCCCTGGAAATGTCTTACAGTTTAAAACCTGGTTCCTAAATCTCTGTCTTACCATTATATAATCTATCTGATACCTTTTAGTATCTCCAGGGTTCTTCCATGTATACAACCTTCTTTCATGATTCTTAAACCAAGTGTTAGCTATGATTAAGTTGTGCTCAGTGCAAAATTCTACCAGGCGGCTTCCTCTTTCATGTCTTAGCACCAATCCATATCCACCTACTACGTTTCCTTCTCTCCCTTTTTCTACACTCGAATTCCAGTCACCAGTGACTATTACATTTTTGTCTCCCTTCACTATCTGAATAATTTCTTTTATTTCACCATACATTTCTTCAATTTCTTCGTCATCTGCAGAGCTAGTTGGCATATAAACTTGTACTACTGTAGTAGGTGTGGGCTTGGTATCTATCTTGGCCACAATAATGCGTTCACTATGCTGTTTGTAGTAGCTAACCTGCACTCCTATTTTTGTTTTCATTATTAAACCTACTCCTGCATTACCCCTATTTGATTTTGTATTTATAACCCTGTATTCACCTGACCAAAAGTCTTGTTCCTCCTGCCACCGAACTTCACTAATTCCCACTATATCTAACTTTAACCTATCCATTCCCCTTTTTAAATTTTCTGACCTACCTGCTCGATTAAGGGATATGACATTCCACGCTCCGATCCGTAGAACGCCAGTTTTCTTTCTCCTGATAACGACGTCCTCCTGAGTAGTTCCCGCCCGGAGATCCGAATGGGGGACTATTTTACCTCCGGAATATTTTACCCAAGAGAACGCCATCATCATTTAACCATACAGTAAAGCTGCATGCCCTCGGGAAAAATTACGGCCGTAGTTTCCCCTTGCTTTCAGCCGTTCGCAGTACCAGCACAGCAAGGCCGTTTTGGTTATTGTTACAAGGCCAGATCAGTCAATCATCCAGACTGTTGCCCCTGCAACTACTGAAAAGGCTGCTGCCCCTCTTCAGGAACCACACGTTTGTCTGGCCTCTCAACAGATACCCCTCCGTTGTGGTTGCACCTACGGTACGGCTATCTATCTGTATGGCTGAGGCACCCAAGCCTCCCCACCAACGCCAAGGTCCATGGTTCATGGGGGGGGGGGGGGGGGGAGGAGGAGGACAAAGTTATAGGCTTAAAATTTAAGCGATAGCGTTCTAAAGACGTAGCAGCGCTATTAATATTTAAAATTTTTCAAGAATAGCTAATATACAATTAAATAATATATAGGTTAAGTACTAAGCCGTTAGGCTAAGCCTAAGTTAATTATATTACATAATAAAATAAATTTATTGCATGCAAAAAACTCATATTTACATCAAACAAATACGTCGAGGCTTTTTTATGGCATATCTCTTGATGATCTCATCAATAAAACTTTTTGTTGGCTCGTCGTCCCCTTCAGCTGAAATCTTCACACAAGCTTGGAGCGTTTCCTGACCAATGCTACTCTTTAATTCTGTCATCAGCCTGTTCATTGTACTAAATGACCTTTCCACACTGCAAGTCGAAACGGGACTGCACAGTACACACTCTGCGAGTGCCCGTAGTGCTTCGCAGCCGATGTCGGCTCTCAGAAGCAACATCAGAAGATGTATCGACTAATTTATTACTTACAACGTACGTAAAAGAATGCAAGTCTGCAATAACAGCGTCGACGTTTGTAAGTCCCAAAATCAGGCACAGTTCTTTACAAACATTATCACTAAACTTGAGAAAT
Organism: Schistocerca serialis cubense; assembly: GCF_023864345.2. Lineage (NCBI taxonomy): Eukaryota > Metazoa > Arthropoda > Insecta > Orthoptera > Acrididae > Schistocerca > Schistocerca serialis. The sequence continues at coordinate 89,441,240 of NC_064648.1, read as the reverse complement.
TTTTTAAAACTTTCAAAATATGCACTTAGTTCTATCACTTTTACTGCCTTCTCATCAAACCGTTGCACAATTTCATCAATCATACTTGTAACAAATTTCCTTGCGCTTTTCATAGCTTGAATCTCCTCCTTTACGTTCGTGAATAGCACACCTTTAACTTCCATTGCGTCCTCCTGCAGTTTTTTAATTTTATTAAGAGTTTCATTTTCTGTACTATGTCCATCGCAGTCACAAAGACAGTCGATGTGTCTTAAATGTTCCAGAGTTCCAGAAACAAGCAGAGGGATTTGCGGAATTTTAAGTGATTGTCTCTGCAAAACTTTACGTAAGTTTGAGACCGCATTTAACGTATCGTCTAAAATCACTAAACCTACAATGAAATTGGAATTCATCATTTCTAACAAGATTCCTCTAGCTGAACTTGTTAAATCCGCGCCGTCCTTGTGTATATGTTCAGATGCCATTATAATGGACTTGTAGGTTAGGAAAATAGCATGAACTGTGCGATAGGTACTTAACCATCGGATGTCAACAGCTTCGGGTACTTTTAAAACAGGTTGCTCTAAAGCACACTGAATTTCATGCAAAACACTTTCTCGTTTGGAAGAACCATGAAAAAGTTTGTAAATGTCTTTAACAACATGTAATGTGCGTTTTATAATGGGGTGTTTATTCCTACAGATGGAGGCAGCAATTGACAAAAACATGTGCTCTACAGTGAATGTATGGCAGCTTATGGCCCTTCCTCTCTGACAACCGAGCGTTGACTCCTGAGATAGAAACACTAAAATTAGCAGCACCTTCAAAAGAACAAGATAATAATCTGACGTAAAAAAGTTTTCTTTTCTTTAGTTCACTATCAATTGCTGTAAATATGGATTCAGCTGATGTGTTTTTCAACTCAACGAGACATAAAAACCTTTCCTTCACTTCAAACGATGGAGACGGTGCAACATATCGAACTACTAAAGACAGTTCACTTTGGTTGGAAACATTTGTAGATTCGTCTGCCATTAATGAAAAATACACTCCTGGAAACTGAAATAAGAACACCGTGAATTCATTGTCCCATTAAGGGGAAACTTTATTGACACATTCCTGGGGTCAGATACATCACATGATCACACTGACAGAACCACAGGCACATAGACACAGGCAACAGAGCATGCACAATGTCGGCACTAGTACAGTGTATATCCACCTTTCGCAGCAATGCAGGCTGCTATTCTCCCATGGAGACGATCGTAGAGATGCTGGATGTAGTCCTGTGGAACGGCTTGCCATGCCATTTCCACCTGGCGCCTCAGTTGGACCAGCGTTCGTGCTGGACGTGCAGACCGCGTGAGCCGACGCTTCATCCAGTCCCAAACATGCTCAATGGGGGACAGATCTGGAGATCTTGCTGGCCAGGGTAGTTGACTTACACCTTCTAGAGCACGTTGGGTGGCACAGGATACATGCGGACGTGCATTGTCCTGTTGGAACAGCAAGTTCCCTTGCCGGTCTAGGAATGGTAGAACGATGGGTTCGATGACGGTTTGGATGTACCGTGCACTATTCAGTGTCCCCTCGACGATCACCAGTGGTGTACGGCCAGTGTAGGAGATCGCTCCCCACATCATGATGCCGGGTGTTGGCCCTGTGTGCCTCGGTCGTATGCAGTCCTGATTATGGCGCTCACCTGCACGGTGCCAAACACGCATACGACCATCATTGGCACAAAGGCAGAAGCGACTCTCATCGCTGAAGACGACACGTCTCCATTCGTCCCTCCATTCACGCCTGTCGCGACACCACTGGAGGCGGGCTGCACGATGTTGGGGCGTGAGCGGAAGACGGCCTAACGGTGTGCGGGACCGTAGCCCAGCTTCATGGAGACGGTTGCGAATGGTCCTCGCCGATACCCCAGGAGCAACAGTGTCCCTAATTTGCTGGGAAGTGGCGGTGCGGTCCCCTACGGCACTGCGTAGGATCCTACGGTCTTGGCGTGCATCCGTGCGTCGCTGCGGTCCGGTCCCAGGTCGACGGGCACGTGCACCTTCCGCCGACCACTGGCGACAACATCGATGTACTGTGGAGACCTCACGCCCCACGTGTTGAGCAATTCGGCGGTACGTCCACCCGGCCTCCCGCATGCCCACTATACGCCCTCGCTCAAAGTCCGTCAACTGCACATACGGTTCACGTCCACGCTGTCGCGGCATGCTACCAGTGTTAAAGACTGCGATGGAGCTCCGTATGCCACGGCAAACTGGCTGACACTGACGGCGGCGGTGCACAAATGCTGCGCAGCTAGCGCCATTCGACGGCCAACACCGCGGTTCCTGGTGTGTCCGCTGTGCCGTGCGTGTGATCATTGCTTGTACAGCCCTCTCGCAGTGTCCGGAGCAAGTATGGTGGGTCTGACACACCGGTGTCAATGTGTTCTTTTTTCCATTTCCAGGAGTGTATTTGTCATGGAGAAGTGTTTCATATTGAAAGTCTAAAGACTCTCCCAAACAAGTCAACAATTCAGACGCAGTATACTTACCAAGATATGTGGACCTTTCGCTCTGAAATTTTAACCACTTTTCAAGATTAACGTCGCTTTTCACTTCTACCTTACGAATTATAGGTTCATATTTTGTTGTGTGGGGTATTTCTTCCTTACTAAGGAAATACAGACTTCGAATTAACGATGACAGTGCTTGGCGGTTTAGAGCTTTTTCATTTTCATTTTGTTAAAATATCTGTGTATGAACTGGAGCGTTTAATCCCTGTAATCTACAATTTTCAACTACAACGGCTCTTGCATGTTTTTTCGAGTTGGCGTGCTTTTCTAGTTTTCCCGTGCTTCCGGTAGCTTTTCTAAATTTAGTGAAAGGTACAGAAATGCACACTCCTCCTGTTTTCTGTAGAGCTTCGATATCGTTTTTTTTTAATGCATTTCACACAATTTGCAGAAAGCCCCACCCCGCTCGTGATCAGAGTACAACCAATTGTACTTACACTCCCATTTTTGCTGATACTTAATCTCGCGTTCAATACTTTGTTTAGAATTACAATTTGCGGATGGGCCAGAAATAGCAGTTTTCAAACGATAAAAACTGTGGAAGGGAAACTGAAGAGTTGTTAGACCTAAGCAATTCATCGTCACAATTACTAGCACTTCTTGCAGTAGACTCACACTCGTCTTTGTCTTTTGCAATAGACTGTCTTTTATTGTAAAAGAAAGAAATTAAAGTTTGTTGTTTCGACATTGTATTTTGACACTAACACTTCTTTTTATGTTATAAACTGACGAAGACTGCACGTAGTACACAACATAAATACATCACACTCCCATAGTAACCTGTCGACTGACTGTTACAACCTTATAACAGTTTCAACAATGCATTCGAAAAGTGTTGCGAACAACTGTGAAATTGTACCCTAGCGCGGTGCCAGGCTGTCGTCGATTCAGGTGGTTCCACGCTGCGTGACGTCTGTGACCTGGAATGTAAACACTACAAGGAGTCAGTACTTACTGACGTCAATAAGGAGATCTTAAAGTAAAGAAGAGTAACACAAAAAAACATTAGAGATAAACGGAAAAAAATTCTTTCCTCAACTTCGTGCCTTTCGTGATATGAAGTTTATCGCTACGCTTTACGAAGTACTGGGTCAATTAAGAACATGGTAAATCACACTTTCTTGCCACCTGTTACATTCTCTATCTATTTCTCCGTCACAGCACCAAAACTGACAAAGATATTCTGTGTAATGGCACCATAAAGCAAGCATATCTCTGGAGTCAGCACGGAGTACTGCTCACGTCTTCAACATCAAACCAGAATGGTCACATGTTTCTAAGATGACAGTGCTTGTCTACATTTTGCGGTAATAGCAAAACTTGAATATATCCCATATTCGCCCTATTCTTTGTTGTGCCTGCTCTGTCTTCTCTTACTATTTTCCTTCTTTCTTTCTCAGTTCGTCACTTTCCCTCTCTCTCTCTTTCACACACATACACACACACAACTTTCCTCTCACTGTCTTTCACCTCCTTCCCTGTTTTCCTCTTCTGTCTTTACTTCTTTCATTCACTCTTTCAACTATCACATTCATTTTCTTACCCCCTCTATCCTTCTATCACTCCTTCATTCTCTCTCTGAATCCTCCTCCTCCTACCCTCCTCTCTATCCTCGTGATGACTGGGTGTTGTGTGATGTCCTTAGGTTAGTTAGGTTTAAGTAGTTCTAAGTTCTAGGGGACTGATGACTTCAGAAGTTAAGTCCCAAAGTGCTCAGAGCCATTTGAACCATTTGAACCTCCTCTCTCTCTCTCTCTCTCTCTCTCTCTCTCTCTCTCCCCTTTTTCCTCTGCCCATCTTTGTCTTTCTTTTCCTTTTTTCTTCCCCTCTCCCTTTCCATCTTTGCTTCTAATTCTTCTCCCCCCCCCCCCTCTCTCTCTAACCTTCCCCCTATCGTTTATTCCTCCCTCCCTCACTTTTTGCCTCTCATTCTTTTCTGTTTTCCGTCCCATCATCCTGCACATCACTTCTTCTACATCTTATTCTTCTTCCTCTCTCTCTTTCTGTCCACTGTTATATCTATTTCTTCTTCCAGTCCTCTTTGTGATTCATCTTCTTCATATACCCCCATTTTCTCTCTCTCTCTTCTTAACTGTGTCATCCTTCTCTTCTCCATTCTTCCACCCTGTCTGTGTCTCTATACATCAATGTCATCCTCTGTAAACCACAATCAAGTGCATGGAAGAGGGTATGTACCATAATACCACATGTTAGGCCCTACTACGAGGGGTGCCCAGAAAGTAATTCACCACATTTATTTTTTCTTCAACAATTCTTTGCCGGCCGTGAGTGACCGTGCGGTTCTAGGCGCTACAGTCTGGAGCCGAGCGACCGCTACAGTCGCAGGTTCGAATCCTGCCTCGGGCATGGATGTGTGTGTGTCAGAGACAGCAAAGGACTTGGAAGAGCAGTTGAACGGAACGGATAGTGTCTTGAAAGGAGGGTATAAGATGAACATCAACAAAAGCAAAACGATGATAACGGAATGTAGTGGAATTAAGTCGGGTGATGCTGAGGGAATTAGATTAGGAAATGAGACACTTAAAGTAGTAAAGGAGTTTTGCTATTTGGGGAGCAAAATAACTGATGACGGTCGAAGTAGAGAGGATATAAAATGTAGACTGGCAATGGCAAGGAAAGCGTTTCTGAAGAAGAAAAATTTGTTAATATCGAGTATTGACTTAAGTGTCAGGATGTCGTTTCTCAAAGTATTTGTATGGAGTGTAGCCATGTATGGAAGTGAAACATGGACGATAAATAGTTTAGACAAGAAGAGATTAGAAGCATTTGAAATGTGGTGCTACAGAAGAATGCTGAAGATTAGATATGTAGATCACATAACTAATGAGGAAGTATTGAATAGGATTGGGGAGAAGAGAAGTTTGTGGCACAACTTGACTAGAAGAAGGGACCGGTTGGTAGGACATGTTCTGAGGCATCAAGCGATTACCAATTTAGTACTGGAGGGCAGCGTGGAGGGTAAAAATCGTACAGGGAGACCAAGAAATCTACATCTACATCTACATCTACATCGATACTCCGCAAGCCACCCAACGGTGTGTGGCGGAGGGCACTTTACGTGCCACTGTCATTACCTCCCTTTCCTGTTCCAGTCGCGTATGGTTCGCGGGAAGAACGACTGTCTGAAAGCCTCCGTGCGCGCTCTAATCTCTCTAATTTTACATTCGTGATCTCCTCGGGAAGTATAAGTAGGGGGAAGCAATATTTTCGATACCTCATCCAGAAACGCACCCTCTCGAAACCTGGCGAGCAAGCTACACCGCGATGCAGAGCGCCTCTCTTGCAGAGTCTGCCACTTGAGTTTATTAAACATCTCCGTAACGCTATCACGGTTACCAAATAACCCAGTGACGAAACGCGCCGCTCTTCTTTGGATCTTCTCTATCTCCTCCGTCAACCCGACCTGGTACGGATCCCACACTGATGAGCAATACTCAAGTATAGGTCGAACGAGTGTTTTGTAAGCCATCTCCTTTGTTGATGGACTACATTTTCTAAGCACTCTCCCAATGAATCTCAACCTGGTACCCGCCTTACCAACAATTAGTTTTATATGATCATTCCACTTCAAATCGTTCCGTACGCATACTCCCAGATATTTTACAGAAGTAACTGCTACCAGTGTTTGTTCCGCTATCATATAATCATACAATAAGGGATCCTTCTTTCTATGTATTCGCAATACATTACATTTGTCTATGTTAAGGGTCAGTTGCCACTCCCTGCACCAAGTGCCTATCCGCTGCAGATCTTCCTGTATTTCGCTACAATTTTCTAATGCAGCAACTTCTCTGTATACTACAGCATCATCCGCGAAAAGCCGCATGGAACTTCCGACACTATCTACTAAGTCATTTATATATATTGTGAAAAGCAATGGTCCCATAACACTCCCCTGTGGCACGCCAGAGGTTACTTTAACGTCTGTAGACGTCTCTCCATTGATAACAACATGCTGTGTTCTGTTTGCTAAAAACCCTTCAATCCAGCCACACAGCTGGTCTGATATTCCGTAGGCTCTTACTTTGTTTATCAGGCGACAGTGCGGAACTGTATCGAACGCCTTCCGGAAGTCAAGAAAAATAGCATCTACCTGGGAGCCTGTATCTAATATTTTCTGGGTCTCATGAACAAATAAGGCGAGTTGGGTCTCACACGATCGCTGTTTCCGGAATCCATGTTGATTCCTACATAGTAGATTCTGGGTTTCCAGAAATGACATGATACGCGAGCAAAAAACATGTTCTAAAATTCTACAAGAGATCGACGTAAGAGATATAGGTCTATAGTTTTGCCGGAGGTAAAATAGTCCCCCATTCGGATCTCCGGGCGGGGACTACTCAAGAGGATGTCGTTATCAGGAGAAAGAAAACTGGCGTTCTACGGATCGGAGCGTGGAATGTCAGATCCCTTAATCGGGCACGTAGGTTAGAAAATTTAAAAAGGGAAATGGATAGGTTGAAGTTAGATATAGTGGGAATTAGTGAAGTTCTGTGGCAGGAGGAACAAGACTTCTGGTCAGGTGACTACAGGGTTATAAACACAAAATCAAATAGGGGTAATGCAGGAGTAGGTTTAATAATGAATAGGAAAATAGGAATGCGGGTAAGCTACTACAAACAGCATAGTGAACGCATTATTGTGGCCAAGATAGATACGAAGCCCACGCCTACTACAGTAGTACAAGTTTATATGCCAACTAGCTCTGCAGATGACGAAGAAATTGAAGAAATGTATGATGAAATAAAAGAAATTATTCAGATTGTGAAGGGAGACGAAAATTTAATAGTCATGGGTGACTGGAATTCGAGTGTAGGAAAAGGGAGAGAAGGAAACATAGTAGGTGAATATGGATTGGGGGACAGAAATGAAAGAGGAAGCCGCCTGGTCGAATTTTGCACAGAGCACAACATAATCATAACTAACACTTGGTTTAAGAATCATGAAAGAAGGTTGTATACATGGAAGAACCCTGGAGATACTAAAAGGTATCAGATAGATTATATAATGGTAAGACAGAGATTTAGGAACCAGGTTTTAAATTGTAAGACATTTCCAGGGGCAGATGTGGACTCTGACCACAATCTATTGGTTATGACCTGTAGATTAAAACTGAAGAAACTGCAAAAAGGTGGGAATTTAAGGAGATGGGACCTGGATAAACTAAAAGAACCAGAGGTTGTACAGAGATTCAGGGAGAGCATAAGGGAGCAATTGACAGGAATGGGGGAAATAAATACAGTAGAAGAAGAATGGGTAGCTTTGAGGGATGAAGTAGTGAAGGCAGCAGAGGATCAAGTAGGTATAAAGACGAGGGCTAGTAGAAATCCTTGGGTAACAGAAGAAATATTGAATTTAATTGATGAAAGGAGAAAATATAAAAATGCAGTAAGTGAAACAGGCAAAAAGGAATACAAACGTCTCAAAAATGAGATCGACAGGAAGTGCAAAATGGCTAAGCAGGGATGGCTAGAGGACAAATGTAAGGATGTAGAGGCCTATCTCACTAGGGGTAAGATAGATACCGCCTACAGGAAAATTAAAGAGACCTTTGGAGATAAGAGAACGACTTGTATGAATATCAAGAGCTCAGATGGAAACCCAGTTCTAAGCAAAGAAGGGAAAGCAGAAAGGTGGAAGGAGTATATAGAGGGTCTATACAAGGGCGATGTACTTGAGGACAATATTATGGAAATGGAAGAGGATGTAGATGAAGATGAAATGGGAGATATGATACTGCGTGAAGAGTTTGACAGAGCACTGAAAGACCTGAGTCGAAACAAGGCTCCCGGAGTAGACAATATTCCATTGGAACTACTGACGGCCGTGGGAGAGCCAGTCCTGACAAAACTCTACCATCTGGTGAGCAGGATGTATGAAACAGGCGAAATACCCTCAGACTTCAAGAAGAATATAATAATTCCAATCCCAAAGAAAGCAGGTGTTGACAGATGTGAAAATTACCGAACTATCAGCTTAATAAGTCACAGCTGCAAAATACTAACACGAATTCTTTACAGACGAATGGAAAAACTAGTAGAAGCCAACCTCGGGGAAGATCAGTTTGGATTCCGTAGAAACACTGGAACACGTGAGGCAATACTGACCTTACGACTTATCTTAGAAGAAAGAGTAAGGAAAGGCAAATCTACGTTTCTAGCATTTGTAGACTTAGAGAAAGCTTTTGACAATGTTGACTGGAATACTCTCTTTCAAATTCTGAAGGTGGCAGGGGTAAACTACAGGGAGCGAAAGGCTATTTACAATTTGTACAGAAACCAGATGGCAGTTATAAGAGTCGAGGGACATGAAAGGGAAGCAGTGGTTGGGAAGGGAGTAAGACAGGGTTGTAGCCTCTCCCCGATGTTGTTCAATCTGTATATTGAGCAAGCAGTAAAGGAAACAAAAGAAAAATTCGGAGTAGGTATTAAAATTCATGGAGAAGAAATAAAAACTTTGAGGATCGCCGATGACATTGTAATTCTGTCAGAGACAGCAAAGGACTTGGAAGAGCAGTTGAATGGAATGGACAGTGTCTTGAAAGGATGATATAAGATGAACATCAACAAAAGCAAAACAAGGATAATGGAATGTAGTCTAATTAATTCGGGTGATGCTGAGGGAATTAGATTAGGAAATGAGGCACTTAAAGTAGTAAAGGAGTTTTGCTATTTGGGGAGCAAAATAACTGATGATGGTCGAAGTAGAGAGGATATAAAATGTAGGCTGGCAATGGCAAGGAAAGCGTTTCTGAAGAAGAGAAATTTGTTAACATCCAGTATAGATTTAAGTGTCAGGAAGTCATTTCTGAAAGTATTCGTATGGAGTGTAGCCATGTATGGAAGTGAAACATGGACGATAAATAGTTTGGACAAGAAGAGAATAGAAGCTTTCGAAATGTGGTGCTACAGAAGAATGCTGAAGATTAGATGGGTAGATCACATAACTAATGAGGAAGTATTGAATAGGATTGGGGAGAAGAGAAGTTTGTGGCACAACTTGACCAGAAGAAGGGATCGGTTGGTAGGACATGTTCTGAGGCATCAAGGGATCACCAATTTAGTATTGGAGGGCAGCGTGGAGGGTAAAAATCGTAGAGGGAGACCAAGAGATGAATACACTAAGCAGATTCAGAATGATGTAGGTTGCAGTAGGTACTGGGAGATGAAAAAGCTTGCACAGGATAGAGTAGCATGGAGAGCTGCATCAAACCAGTCTCAGGACTGAAGACTACAACAACAACAACAGTTTTGCGCATCTGCTCGACGACCCTTCTTGAAGACTGGGACTATCTGTGCTCTTTTCCAATCATTTGGAACCCTCCGTTCCTCTAGAGACTTGCGGTACACGGCTGTTAGAAGGGGGGCAAGTTCTTTCGCGTACTCTGTGTAGAATCGAATTGGTATCCCGTCAGGTCCAGTGGACTTTCCTCTATTGAGTGATTCCAGTTGCTTTTCTATTCCTTGGACACTTATTTCGATGTCAGCCATTTTTTCGTTTGTGCGAGGATTTAGAGAAGGAACTGCAGTGCGGTCTTCCTCTGTGAAACAGCTTTGGAAAAAGGTGTTTAGTATTTCAGCTTTACGCGTGTCATCCTCTGTTTCAATGCCATCATCATCCCGTAGTGTCTGCATATGCTGTTTCGAGCCACTTACTGATTTAACGTAAGACCAGAACCTCCTAGGATTTTCTGTCAAGTCGGTACATAGAATTTTACTTTCGAATTCAATGAACGCTTCACGCATAGCCCTCCTTACGCTAACTTTGACATCGTTTAGCTTCTGTTTGTCTGAGAGGTTTTGGCTGCGTTTAAACTTGGAGTGGAGCTCTCTTTGCTTTCGCAGTAGTTTCCTAACTTTGTTGTTGTACCACGGTGGGTTTTTCCCGTCCCTCACAGTTTTACTCGGCACGTACCTGTCTAAAACGCATTTTACGATTGCCTTGAACTTTTTCCATAAACACTCAACATTGTCAGTGTCGGAACAGAAATTTTCGATTTGATCTGTTATGTAGTCTGAAATCTGCTTTCTATTACTCTTGCTAAACAGATAAACCTTCCTCCCTTTTTTTATATTCCTATTAACTTCCATATTCAGGGATGCTGCAACGGCCTTATGATCACTGATTCCCTGTTCTGTACATACAGAGTCGAAAAGTTCGGGTCTGTTTGTTATCAGTAGGTCCAATATGTTATCTCCACGAGTCGGTTCTCTGTTTAATTGCTCGAGGTAATTTTCGGATAGTGCACTCAGTATAATGTCACTCGATGCTCTGTCCCTACCACCCGTCCTAAACATCTGAGTGTCCCAGTCTATATCTGGTAAATTGAAATCTCCACCTAAGACTATAACATGCTGAGAAAATTTATGTGAAATGTATTCCAAATTTTCTCTCAGTTGTTCTGCCACTAATGCTGCTGAGTCGGGAGGTCGGTAAAAGGAGCCAATTATTAACCTAGTTCGGTTGTTTAGTGTAACCTCCACCCATAATAATTCACAGGAACTATCCACTTCTACTTCACTACAGGATAAACTACTACTAACAGCGATGAACACTCCACCACCGGTTGCATGCAATCTATCCTTTCTAAACACCGTCTGTACCTTTGTAAAAATTTCGGCAGAATTTATCTCTGGCTTAAGCCAGCTTTCCGTACCTATAACGATTTCAGCTTCGGTGCTTTCCATCAGCGCTTGAAGTTCCGGTACTTTACCAACGCAGCTTCGACAGTTGACAATTACAATACCGATTGCTGCTTGGTCCCCGCATGTCCTGACTTTGCCCCGCACCCGTTGAGGCTGTTGCCCTTTCTGTACTTGCCCAAGGCCATCTAACCTAAAAAACCGCCCAGCCCACGCCACACAACCCCTGCTACCCGTGTAGCCGCTTGTTGCGTGTAGTGGACTCCCGACCTATCCAGCGGAACCCGAAACCCCACCACCCTATGGCGCAAGTCGAGGAATCTGCAGCCCACACGGCCGCAGAGCCGTCTCAGCCTCTGATTCAGACCCTCCACTCGGCTCTGTACCAAAGGTCCGCAGTCAGTCCTGTCGACGATGCTGCAGATGGTGAGCTCTGCTTTCATCCTGCTAGCGAGACTGGCAGTCTTCACCAAATCAGATAGCCGCCGGAAGCCAGAGAGGATTTCCCCCGATCCATAGCGACACACATCATTGGTGCCGACATGAGCGACCACCTGCAGATGGGTGCACCCTGTACCCTTCATGGCATCCGGAAGGACCCTTTCCACATCTGGAATGACTCCCCCCGGTATGCACACGGAGTGCACATTGGTTTTCTTCCCCTCTCTTGCTGCCATTTCCCTAAGGGGCCCCATTACGCGCCTGACGTTGGAGCTTCCAACTACCAGTAAGCCCACCCTCTGCGACTGCCCGGATCTTGCAGACTGAGGGGCAACCTCTGGAACAGGACAAGCAGCCATGTCAGGCCGAAGATCAGTATCAGCCTGAGACAGAGCCTGAATACACTAAGCAGATTCAGAAGGACGTAGGCTGCAGTAGGTACTGGGAGATGAAGAAGCTTGCACAGGATAGAGTAGCATGGAGAGGTGCATCAAACCAGTCTCAGACTGAAGACCACAACTACAACAACAACAACAACATGAATCAACGCATTGTTGTCTATCACTTCCGTTATTACTTCAAAATCCGACCGCTGATCTTGGGTTTTCTAATTTCTGTAATGTGATTGTTTTACTTTTCTTGTCAGGTGGTAAAGCCGCTATAGGCATGTGTATTCAAATACCGAATTGGTAAGGTCTTATGGGACCATCACACTACTCAAACTAATTTACGCTAAAAACACACACACACGTCCGTGTCCGAGGGAGGACTCGAGCCTGCGACGGGGGAAGCCGCTCGAACCGTGACAAGCCGCCTCGGATCGCTCGTCTACCCCGGGCGGCTATTCAAATACCGAGATACGTAAACAGGCAGAACACGGCGCGGCGGTCGGCAACACATGTATGAGACAACAAGTGTCAGTCGCCGTTGTTAGATCGGTTACTGCTGCTACAATGGCAGGTTATCAAGATGTAAGTTAGTTTGAACGTGGTGTTACAGTCGGCGCACGAGCGAAGGGGCACAGCATATCCGAGGTAGCGATGAAGTGGGGGATTGTTCCGTGCGACCATTTCACGAATATACTGTGAATATCGGGAATCCGATGAAACATCAGATCTCCGACATCGCCGCGACCGGAGAAAGATCCTGCACGAACGGGACCAGCGACGTCTGAAGAGAATCGTGCAACGTGAAAGAAATGCATCCCTTCAGCAAATTGCTGCAGAATTCAATGCTGGGACATCAAGAAGTGTCAGCGTGCGAACCATTCAACGGAACATCTTCATACGGGCTTTCGGAGTCGAAGGCACACTCGTATACCCATGATGACGGCACGACACAAAGGATTACACTTCGCCTGGAGCCATCACAACCGACATTGCACTGTTGGTGAGTGGAAGCATGATTCATGCTCGAACGAGTCTCGTTTCAAATTGTATCGAGCGGATGGACGTGTACGGGTATGGAGACAACCTCATGAATCCATGGACCTTCCATGTCAGCAGGGGACTGTTCAAGCTGGTGGAGGCTCTGTAATGGTGTGGAGTGCTTGCAGTTTCAGTGATATGGGACCCCTGATACGTCTAGATACGACTCTGACAGGCGGCACGTACGTAAGCATTTTGTCTGATCACCTGCATCGACTCATGTCCACTGTGCATTCCGACGAACTTGGGCAATTCCAGCAGGACAACGTGACACCCCACGCGTCCAGAATTGCTACAGAGTGGCTCCAGGAACAAACAGTCTTCTGCTGGCCACCACACTCCCCAGATATGAACATTATTGAGCATATCTGGGATGCCTTGCAATGTGGTGTTCAGCAAAGATTTCCACATCCTCCTACGCTTAAGGATTTGCGGACAGCCCTGCAGGATTCCTGGTGTCATTTCCCTCCACCACTACTTTATACATTACTCGAGTCCATGCCACGCCTACACGATATTACGCGGGTGTACCAGTTTCTTTGGCTCTTCAGTGTATTTCCAACTTTCAGCTTCGCCTCCTTTTCTTAGTACTGGTTTTCCATCTGAACCCTTGATATTCTCGCATCTGATTCACTATTCCCCAACGTCTATTCCTATACGCAGCATTTTCACTACTGGCCATTGAAATTGCTACACCACGAAGATGACGTGCTACAGACGTGAAATGTAACCGACAGGAAGAAGATGCTGTGATATGCAAATGATTAGCTTTTCAGAGCATTCACACAAGGTTGGCGCCGATGGCGACACCTACAACGTGCTGACATGAGGAAAGTTTCCAACCGATTTCTCATACACAAACAGCAGTTGACCGGCGTTGCCTGGTGAAACGTTGGTGTGATGCCTCGTGTAAGGAGGAGAAATGCATACCATCACGTTTCCGACTTTGATAAAAGTCGGATTGTAGCCTATCGCGAATTCGGTTTATCGTCCCCTATGACTTAGAACTACTTAACCCTAACTAACCTAAGAACATTACACACATCCATGTCCAAGGCAGGATTCGAGGCTGCAACCGTAGCAGCTGCGTGGTTCCGGATTGAAGCGCCTAGAACCGCTCGGCCACCACGGCCGACCCACCATTTCTGCCTAATCTATCTTTCCTGAACACCGTCTGAGACTTCGTAAAAATTTCTGCAGAACTTATTTCAGGCTTTAGCCAGCTTTCTGTACCTATAACGATTTCAGCTTCTGTGCTTTCTATTAGCGCTTGAAGCTCAGGGACTTTCCCAACACAACTACAACAATTTACAACTACAATTCCGACTGTTCCTTGATCCAAGCACGTCCTGTATTTGCCATGCACCCTTTGAGATTGCAGCCCACCCCGTACTTTCCCGAGGCCTTCTAACCTAAAAATCCGCCCAGTCCACGCCACACAGCCTCCGCTACCCCCGTAGCCGCCAGTTGAGTGTAGTGAACTCCTGACCTATTCAGCGGAACCCGAAACCCCACCACCCTATGGCGCAAGTCAAGGAATCTGCAGCCAACACGGTCGCAAAACCGTCCGAGCCTCTGATTCAGACCCTCCACCCAGCTCTGCACTATAGGTCCGCAGTCGGCTCTGTGAACGATGCTGCAGGTGGTGAGCTCTGCCTTCATCTCGTAAGCAAGACCGGCAGCCTTCACCAAATCAGATAGCCGCTGGAATCCAGAGAGAATTTCCTCAGATCCAAAGCGACACAAGCCATTAGTGCCGACATGTGCCAGCACCTGCAGCTGGCTGCACCCTGTGCTCTTCATGGCATCCGGAAGGACCCTTTCCACATCAGGAATAACTCCACCCGGAATGCACACGGAGTGCACACTGGATTTCTTCCCCTCCTTGGCCGCCATATCCCTAAGGGCCCCCATTATGCGCCTAACATTGGAGCTCCCAACTACCAATAAGCCCACCCTCTGCGATTGCCCGGACCTTGAAGGCTGAGAATCATCCTCTGAAACATGGCAGGCAGCTGCATCTGGCTCAGCCAGAGACAGTGCCTGAAACCTGTTTGTCAGACGCACTGGGGAGGCTTTCTGATCAGCCTCCGGGGACGTCTTTCGCTGCCTGCCACGCCTCGGAACGACCTCCCAATCAACCACAGGCGAGGGCTCAGCCCCACTGCTGGCAGCAACCGGGGCAATCACAGCGGCAGACCGATCTGGGGACAGACGGGACGAGGTTGATATCCCCGTGATACCCAAGCCTGGCTCCCCACAGTGGTGCCCATTGGCAACAGCCTCAAGGTGTGCAACCGAAGTCAGTGCCGCCTGCAGCTGTGAGCGAAGGGATGCCAACTCAGCCCTCATCCGAACACAGCAACCACAGTCCCTGTCCATTCTAATCGATGTTGAACAACAGTTACTGAAACACGAGTCCGTGCCTAGATAACGCAAGGGAAACACGCAAAGAACGTATGAACTAAGCTGTACAAATGCCTAATGACTGCGCTACAATCTGGCTGAATTTACGATTACAGTAACTAAAATTCGAAATTACACCTCCTATACGAAACTTACATGCAATTTAAGTTAGAATCTACGAAGTAAACACTAAAGCGCGATGCTACAACTCTCAAATACTGTAATACACCCGAAATTAATGAATGAAACAATGAAAGTACCCAAAAACACTCAAAGAAATTAAGAATTAAACTATGTAACAAGTAAGTAAGCTAAGGGTATACGACTTGCTGCTGGAAGCTGCTTATCCAACGGCGGCAGGGGTTGAAGCTGCACGGGCAGCTGTACCTGTACACGACATCCAAGCTCTGTTTGACTCAATGCCCAGGCGTATAAAGGCCGTTATTACGGCCAGAGGTGGTTGTTCTGGGTACTGATTTCTCAGGATCTATGCACCCAAATTGCGTGAAAATGTAACCAATGAATACCCGTTTATCATCTGAATTTCTTCTTGATGTAGCAATTTTAATGGCCAGTAGTGTATTTTCCTCCTAGTTATATATTGTTCTATATCCTTAGATTTGTCCTCATTTCTGCTTTGCAATTTTGCGGTTCCTGTCAGTCTCATTCTTTAGCCCCTTGTATACTCTTTCGCCTGCTTCACTTGCTGCATTTTTGTATTCTCCCCCGTCAACAGCTAAATTCAGTACCTTACTATATTCAATACGTTAATAACTTAACGACTAGCGGCTGCAGATTGCAGTTCTCGTGGAGCACGCCAGTGTGGAGGGGATAATGCCCCGTTGTGGCGAGCTTTTGCCGATAGTGGGTGTCCTTTGAGCAGCCGGTCTGCTTTGACAACACGCCAGAGCCGACACAGCTCGGCAAACCCTGTGGCCCCGCGGCTTGTTTAGCTTCAAAGCGGCGAGCAAAGACAGCTGAGCTTCCGCCAGGCAGGCAACACGACAGGCACAAATTCCCCGCCGTGCGCTGTACCTTCCGTAACGGCGTACGCTTGTTGCCGTGACTCTGGTCATAATGTAGCCATCCTTCTCTCTTTTTTAATAGTCTTTTTCACGTACGGATTCTCTTTCGTTTTAAACTCCGTGAAGGAAGCCATTTTACTACCAAGGTTATTTTTATTTTGTTGTTTTTATTTCTTCTATTGCGTCCATCTGTGGGCCACGTAAAGTAACTTCATCATCATTTCGTCTTCTTTTCTGATTTTAGATCTTCCCATTTTTTTCGTCCTTCCATTGCTTCGTTTTCTTTTGTCATCTGTCCAGACAGTGATGAGTTTTCCGTCCTTTTTGTTAAAAATCTCCACAAGGCTTTTCACACTATTCATTACAACAGAATTTCAATCAAATTGCGTTCCTATGGACTATCGTCTCAGTTATGCGTCAGGATTTGTGATTTCCTGTCAGGAATTTCACAGTTCGTAGTAATCGACGGAAGGTCATAAAGTGCGTGAGGGCTTAATTAAAAAGAATAATGAATAAATGCAATAACTTTAGTAGCTGTGTGTCCGGTTATGAAGTCTCGTAACCGGTTGGCCCTGACTATTATTAGCACGCAATCTGACTGCATAAAATAAAAATAAAGAATGACAAGGAATTTCCATTAACACAATTGATTAATTAAGTCCCCTGCAACTATAAAAGCTAAGAAACAACAATGCACAAGTTTAACGGTTCTGTGTGTGGTAGTGTGACTCAACGTACACATCTGGCTCGGTTCTTTCTCAATACGACAAAATATTTTAAACACCATTTACAATGATGTAATTGAATAACCAGAAATAGTATAATTGCACATAGAAACCAGTGCGATGCTCTGTTGATTGTACCTGTGAGCAAGAGGGATTGTTATTAAAGAAAACTGTAATATCTTTTTACCTCATTATATATTGACGAAAATATTCCATTACACCAGCATCATAAATCAAAGGCCCATCTCCTTTCTCAAATATATTCTGACAATTGCATCTTCTTCCATCTATACATTACACCAAGAGAACAGTACAACATTTCAGTCAACACTCAGATCGTCTACTCTTTCGCCCAACAGAACAACGACTGCCCAGTGGAGGCGGCGGAATAATAACCTTTGGCGCAATCTCTGGCGCTGTGACTCAGTGTAGCCACCTTTCACAAATAACACGGAATTGATGTCTGGCGTTTCTCGAGAAAGTGTTATAGGTCCTCATCTGTTCCTGAACTACACTCCTGGAAATGGAAAAAAGAACACATTGACACCGGTGTGTCAGACCCACCATACTTGCTCCGGACACTGCGAGAGGGCTGTACAAGCAATGATCACACGCACGGCACAGCGGACACACCAGGAACCGCGGTGTTGGCCGTCGAATGGCGCTAGCTGCGCAGCATTTGTGCACCGCCGCCGTCAGTGTCAGCCAGTTTGCCGTGGCATACGGAGCTCCATCGCAGTCTTTAACACTGGTAGCATGCCGCGACAGCGTGGACGTGAACCGTATGTACAGTTGACGGACTTTGAGCGAGGGCGTATAGTGGGCATGCGGGAGGCCGGGTGGACGTACCGCCGAATTGCTCAACACGTGGGGCGTGAGGTCTCCACAGTACATCGATGTTGTCGCCAGTGGTCGGCGGAAGGTGCACGTGCCCGTCGACCTGGGACCGGACCGCAGCGACGCACGGATGCACGCCAAGACCGTAGGATCCTACGCAGTGCCGTAGGGGACCGCACCGCCACTTCCCAGCAAATTAGGGACACTGTTGCTCCTGGGGTATCGGCGAGGACCATTCGCAACCGTCTCCATGAAGCTGGGCTACGGTCCCGCACACCGTTAGGCCGTCTTCCGCTCACGCCCCAACATCGTGCAGCCCGCCTCCAGTGGTGTCGCGACAGGCGTGAATGGAGGGACGAATGGAGACGTGTCGTCTTCAGCGATGAGAGTCGCTTCTGCCTTGGTGCCAATGATGGTCGTATGCGTGTTTGGCGCCGTGCAGGTGAGCGCCACAATCAGGACTGCATACGACCGAGGCACACAGGGCCAACACTCGGCATCATGGTGTGGGGAGCGATCTCCTACACTGGCCGTACACCACTGGTGATCGTCGAGGGGACACTGAATAGTGCACGGTACATCCAAACCGTCATCGAACCCATCGTTCTACCATTCCTAGACCGGCAAGGGAACTTGCTGTTCCAACAGGACAATGCACGTCCGCATGTATCCCGTGCCACCCAACGTGCTCTAGAAGGTGTAAGTCAACTACCCTGGCCAGCAAGATCTCCGGATCTGTCCCCCATTGAGCATGTTTGGGACTGGATGAAGCGTCGTCTCACGCGGTCTGCACGTCCAGCACGAACGCTGGTCCAACTGAGGCGCCAGGTGGAAATGGCATGGCAAGCCGTTCCACGGGACTACATCCAGCATCTCTACGATCGTCTCCATGGGAGAATAGCAGCCTGCATTGCTGCGAAAGGTGGATATACACTGTACTAGTGCCGACATTGTGCATGCTCTGTTGCCTGTGTCTATGTGCCTGTGGTTCTGTCAGTGTGATCATGTGATGTATCTGACCCCAGGAATGTGTCAATAAAGTTTCCCCTTCCTGGGACAATGAATTCACGGTGTTCTTATTTCAATTTCCAGGAGTGTATATAAACGATTTGGGAGACAATTAGAGCAGATCTCTTAGATTATTTGCGGACAATACTGCCACTTGCCGTCTAGTTTAGAGAAAGCCTTTGACATTGTTGACTGGAACACTCTCTTTCAAGTTCTGAAGGTGGCAGGGGTAAAATACAGGCAGCGAAAGGCTATTTACTATTTGTACAGAAACCAGATGGTAGTTATAAGAATCGAGGGACATGAAATGGAGGCATTGGTTGAGAAGGGAGTGAGACAGGGTTGTAGCCTATCCCCGATGTTATTCAATCTGTATATTGAGCAAGCAGTGAAGGAAACAAAAGAAAAATTTGGAGTAGGAATTAAAATCCATGGGGAAGCAATAAAAACTTTGAGATGTACCATTGACATTCTGTCAGACACAGCAGAGGACTTGGAAGAGCTGTTGAACGGAATGGGCAGTGTCTTGAAAGGAGGATATAAGATGAAGGTCAACAAAAGCAAACGAAGGTAATGGAATGTAGTCGAATTAAATCAGGTGATGCTGAAGGAATTAGATTAGAAAATCAGACACTTGAAGTAGTACATGAGTTTTGATATTTGGGGGGGGCAAAATAACTCATGATGGTCAAAGTAGAGAGGATATAAAAAGTAGACTTGCTATGGCAAGGAAAGCTGTCAGGAAATCTTTTCTGAAAGTATTTATATGGAGTGTAGCGGTGTATGGAAGTGAATTATGAGCAATAAAAAGTTTAGACAAACTTTCAAAATGTGGCGCTACAGAGGAATGCCGAAGATTAGATGGATACATCACATAACTAATGAGGAGGTATTGAATAGAATTTGGGAGAAGAGGAGTTTGTGGCACAACTTGACTAGAAGAAGGGACCGGTTGGTAGGACATATTCTGAGGCATCAAGCGATCACCAATTTAGTATTGGAGGGCAGCGTGGAGGGTAAAAATCGTAGAGGGAGACCAAGAGATGAATACACTAAGCAGATTTAGGAGGATGTAGGTTGCAGTAGGTACTGGGAGATGAAGAAGCTTGCACAGGATAGGGTAGCATGGAGAGCTGCATCAAACCAGTCTCAGGACTGAAGAACGCGAAACACAAATCCATCTGAAGATCGAAACGAATTGTGAAATGACTTAGACAAGATATCTGTGTGGTTAGAAAATTGGCAATTGACTCTAGATAGTAAAATGTGTTTGGTTCACGTCCGTAGTAAAAAGAATCCGTTAAACTTCAGTTACACGATAAATCACATAAATCTAAAGGCTGTCTAGCTACATACATAGGGATTAGAATTATGAACAACTTGAGTTGGAACTATCACATAGCTAATCTTGTAGGTGAGGCAAACCAGTGACTGCGTTTTATTGGCAGAGTACTTACAAGGGAACCTCCCCATCGCACCCCCCTCAGATTTAGTTATAAGTTGGCACAGTGGATAGGCCTTCAAAAACTGAACACAGATCAATCGAGAAAACAGGAAGAAGTTGTGTGGAACTATGAAAAAAATTAGTAAAATATACAAACTGAGTAGTTCAAGGGAAGATAGGCAACATTAAGGACGATGAGAACGCAGGAGCGCCGGGTCTCGTGGTAACGTGAGCAGCTGCGGAACGAAAAGTCCTTGCTTCAAATCTTCCATCGAGTGAAAACTTTAATTTTTTATTTTCAGTTTATGTGACAAACTTTTTTCGGAGTGATTATCACATCCACAAGAAAATCTAAATCGGGCAAGGTAGAAGAATCTGTTTACCCATTCGCCAAGTGCACAAGTTAGTGGGTCGACAACATATTCCTGTCATGTGACGCACATGCCGTCACCAGTGTCGTATAGAATATATCAGATGTGTTTTCCTGTGGAGGAATCGGTTGACCTATGACCTTGCGATCAAATGTTTTCGGTTCCGATTGGAGAGGCACGTCCTTTCGTCTACTAATCGCACGGTTTTGCGATGCGGTCGCAAAACACAGACACTAAACTGATTACAGTGAACAGAGACGTCAATGAACGAACGGACAGATAATAACTATGCAAAAATAAAGAAAGTAAAATTTTCACTTGTGGGAAGACTTGAACCAAGGACCTCTCCTTCTGCAGCTGCTCACGCTACCACGGGACCACGGCGCTCCTAAGCTCACGTTCTCCTTGATGTTGCCTATCTTGCGCATGGACTACTCAGTTTGTATATTTTGCTTATTTTTTCACAGCTCCACACAACTTCTTCCTGTTTTCTCAATTGATCTGTGTTCAGTTTATCAAGGCCTATCCACTGTTCCAAGTAATAACTAAATCTGAGGGGGGTGCGATGGGGTGGTTCCCTTGTTAGTAGATGCGACATATGTACCGAAGAGACTGCCTACACTACGTTTGTCCGTCCTCTGCTAGGATATTGCTTTGTGCCCTCGCGATATAGGATTGACGGAGGACGTTGGAAGAGTTCGAAGAAGGGTAGCTCCTTTTGCATTATCGCCAAATAGGAGAGAATGTGCCACGGATATGATAAGCGGTATGGGGTTTTGAATCATTAAAACAAATTCGATTTTGCCGGCCGCTGTGGCCGAACGGTTGTAGGCGCTTCAGTCCGGAACCACGCTGCTGCTACGGTCGCAGGTTCGAATCCTGCCTCGGGCATGGATGTGTGTGATGTCCTTAGGTTAGTTAGCTTTAAGTAGTTCTAAGTTCTAGGGGACTAATGACCTCAGATGTTGAGTCCCATAGTGCTCAGAGCCACTTACTGCAACTGCAACAGCAATTTGAGCAGCAGTTGTTACCACAGTGACACACACCACTGTTACAGATCGGTTACTTCAGGGACTGCTCCGAGCCAGACGCCATTTAACGTCCACTCATCCCAAACCACCGCCGTTTGCGACTTCAGTGTTGTCAAGCGAGAGCTCACTGCAGGGCAGGGTGGAGGTCTGTTGTGTTTTCTGGTGAAAGCTGGTCCCGGCTCACTGCCAGTGATGGCCGTGAGTTGGTTACGAACAGGGCGGTTGAGAGCTTGCAGACGACGTGCACGCTGGACCTTCTACCAATACCACCACTTGCAAAGTAGGTTAGAAGTCAGATTAATAATGTTGCCCACGCAGCATATGTTTCCTTTATCTGACTGTGGATGGTATCGTCAGAGTGGAAATAATGAAGTCACTGTGAAAAAGTCATTAATTTTGGCACTTACCTTGAATGGATTCCCACGTAGATCTCGTCGAAGTTGTTATGGCTCACCTTGTTGATTCTATGGTGATTCCACTTTGACTGCTAGAAGGTCCGGATCTCTATTTTAGCAATATTTCAAGACCTAACAAATGCGTTTTTCTACATCTACATCCATACTCCGCAAGCCACCTGACGGTGTATGGTGGAGCGTACCTTGAGCACCTCTGTCGGTTTCCCCTTCTATTCCAGTCTCGTATTGTTCGTGGAAAGAAGGGTTGTCGGTATGCTTCTGTGTGGGCTCTAATCTCTCTGATTTTATCTTTATGGTCTCTTCGCGAGATATACGTAGGAGGGAGCAATATACTGCTTGACTCCCCGGTGAAGGTATGTTCTCGAAACTTCAACAAAAGCTCGTACCGAGCTACTGAGCGTCTCTCCTGGAGTTTGTCTATAATCTCCGTAAAGCTTTCGCGATCACTAAATGATCCTGTAACGAAGCGCGCTGCTCTCCGTTGGATTTTCTCTACCTCTTCTATCAACCCTATCTGGTACGGATCCCACACTGCTGAGCAGTATTCAAGCTGTGGCTGAACAAGCGTACTGTAACCTACTTCCTTTGTTTTTGGGCTGCATTTCCTTAGAATTCTTCCAATGAATCTCAGTCTGCCATCTGCTTTATCGACGATCAACTTTATATGATCATTCCACTTTAAATCAATCCTAATGCGTACTCCCAGATAATTTGTGGAATTAACTGCTTCCAGTTGCTGACCTGCTATATTGTAGCTGAATGATAAAGGATCTTTCTTTCTACGTACTCGCAGCACATTACACTTGTCTACATTGAGATTCAATTGCCATTCCCTGCACCATGCGTCAATTCTCTGCAGATCCTCCTGCATTTCAGTACAAATTTCCATTGTTACAACCTCTCGATATACCACAGCATCATCCGCAAAAAGCCTCAGTGAACTTCCGATGTCATCCACAAGGTCATTTATGTATATTGTGAATAGCAACGGTCCTACGACACTCCCCTGCGGCACACGTGAAATCACTCTTACTTTGGAAGACTTCTCTCCATTGAGAATGACATGCTGCGTTCTGTTATCTAGGAACTCTTCAACCCAATCACACAGTTGGTCTGATAGTCCATATGCTCTTACTTTGTTCATTAAACGACTGTGGGGAACTATATCAAACGCCTTGCGGAAGTCAAGAAACACGGCATCTACCTGGGAACCCGTGTCTATGGCCCTCTGAGTCTCGTGGACGAATAGCGCGAGCTGGGTTTCACACGATTGTCTGTTTCGAACCCCATGCTGATTCCTACAGTGTAGATTTCCAGTCTCCAGAAAAGTCATCATACTCGAACACAATACGTGTTCCAAAATTCCACAACTGATCGACGTAGAGATATAGGTCTATAGTTCTGCACATCTGTTCGACGTCCCTTCTTGAAAACGGGGATGACCTGTGCCCTTTTCCAATCCTTTGGAACGCTACGCTCTTCTAGAGACCTACGGTACACCGCTGCACGAAGGGAGGCAAGTTGCTTCGCGTACTCTATGTAAAATCGAACTGGTATCCCATCAGGTCCAGCGGCCTTTCCTCTTTTGAGCGATTTTAATTGTTTCTCTATCCCTCTGTCGTCTATTTCGATATCTACCATTTTGTCATCTGTGCGACAATCTAGAGAAGGAACTACAGTGCAGTCTTCGTCTGTGAAAGAGCTTTGGAAAAAGACATTTAGTATTTCGGCCTTTAGTCTGTCATCCTCTGTTTCAGTACCATTTTCGTCAGAGAGTGTCTGGACAGTTTGTTTTGATCCACCTACCGCTTTGACATAAGACCAAAATTTCTTATTATTTTCTGCCAAGTCAGTACGTAGAAATTTACTTTCGAATTCATTGAGCGCCTCACGCATTGCCCTCCTCTTACTACATTTCGCTTCGCGTAATTTTTGTTTGTCTGAAAGGCTTCGGCTAAGTTTATGTTTGCTGAGAAGTTCCCTTCGCTTCCGCAGCAGTTTTCTGACTCGGTTGCTGTACCATGGTGGCTCTTTTCCATCCCTTACGATCTTGCTTGGCACATACTCATCTAACGCATATTGTACGATGGTTTTGGACTTTGTCCACTGAGTCTCAACACTACCTGTACTTGAGACAAAACTTTTGTGTTGAGGCGTCAGGAAATTCTTAATGATCAAACAATCCCAGATCAGAACAGTGGTATGGTAGAAATAATTTTTGACTTGGTGTTCACGATCCACATTTTTATTAAACTTCTTGTAAATTCACATATGCTTCTTAATTGCACATCATCAAGAAAACAGCTTTGTATCAATCTTCATATATTTACTTTCCACTTTAACCAAACACAAGACTTGACTGTTCTTTTACAAAGCGAAATAACAACTTAACTTCTGCAAAGTGAAACAAAGACTGCTCTGTGCGCATTCGCGCCAAAACGGTTACAATTAAGTCAAAGATTATGACAGTCTCACAGAAATGAATACACACAAGAACCATATCACTGTAATATATCGCTACATCGGAGTACCTATACATTAATAAAACCAAATGTGAATATTGTCACAAAAATATGTCTGTTACTTCGCAGAAAAGTAGTACGATATTACTGGTATCGAGAACTGGGGTTGGAGTGCCGTAACTGTCACGTAAATAGAGAACCATTACAACCTACACCTGGAGTTGTGGTCTGGGTTACGATTTTGTACGAAAACAGAAGCACTCTCGTGAATAGCCCACGCACCATGACTGCCAATTTGTATGTCAGTTCGCCAGCTTAGCTGAATGGTTACGTTCTCGCCTCCGATGCAAGCGTAGTCGGGTTCGATTCCCGATCGGGTTGGAGGTTTTCTCCACTCGGGGACTTGGTGTTGTGTTGTCCTCATCATCAGTTCGTTCCCATCCCGGTGCGCAAGTCGTCCAGTGTGGTGTCGAATGAAATAAGACTTGCACTTGGCCTCCCGGCCAACGATGCCATACTCTCATTTCCATGTTTTGTTCGTCAGACTGGTAATTCGACCTGCTGTGTTGTTATTCATGAACAGCATTCGAGGAGCGGTTTTTCAACAGGATAACGATCGCCAGCATACCGCTGTTGTAACCCAACATGCTTCACAGAGTATCAACATGTTGCCTTGGACTGCTTGACCACCAGACCTGTCCCCAAACGAGCACGTATTGGATATATTCGGACGTCAACTCCGGCATTCATGAGTATCATTCAAGGGCCGTTTTCCAACAGGATAACGATCGCCAGCATACCGCTGTTGTAACCCAACATGCTTTCCAGAGTATCAACATGTTGCCTTGGACTGCTTGACCACTAGACCTGTACCCAAACGAGCACTTATTGGATATCTTCGGACGTCAACTCCTGCATTCATGAATGTCAGTCAAGGGCCGTTTTCCAACAGGATAACGATCGCCAGCATACCGCTGTTGTAACCCAACATGCTTCACAGAGTATCAACATGCTGCCTTGGACTGCTCGACCACCAGACCTGTCCCCAAACGAGCACATATTGAATATCTTCGGACGACCACTCCGGCATTATCCACAGACAGCATTGTCCCTATACTGACTGAAGAAGGATGACAGGTATGGAACTCCATCCCACAAACTGACATCCGGCAACTTACAACACAATGCTTGCATGTTTGCACGCTTTCATTCATGCTTGCTGTGACAAATATTCCCCAATGCCATTGCAAGATGAAACAAATAAAAGACTTTTTTTGAATGAGATGAAATTCAAATCTCAAAGGGTATGCAGCTTTTTCGTAGAGTAAGCATACTGTACAATCAAATTAATGTGACCACCTACGTGCAGGGAGAGTCAGTGAGGTTCTGTAAGATACCGACAGGGATGTGGGGTCATGACGACTCCAGGCTGTGGCCGGCTGAGCTACACTACCGGCAATTAAAATTTCTACACCAAGAACAAATGCAGCCGATAAACGGGTATTCATTGGACAAATATATTATACTAGAACTGCCGTGTGATTACATTTTCACGCAATTTGGGTGCATAGATCCTGAGAAATCAGTACCCAGAACAACCACCTCTGGCCGTAATAACGGCCTCTATACGCCTGGGCATTGAGTCAAACAGAGCTTGGATGGCGTGTACAGGTACAGCTGCCCATGCAGATTCAACACGATACCACAGTTCATCAAGAGTAGTGACTGGCGTATTGTGACGAGCCAGTTGCTCGGCCACCATTGACCAGACGTTTTCAATTGGTGAGAGATCTGGAGAATGAGCTGGCCAGAACAGCAGTCGAACATTTTCTGTATCCAGAGAGGCCCGTACAGGACCTGCAACGTGCGGTCTTGCATTATCCTACTGAAATGTAGTGTTTCGCAGGGATCTAATGAAGAGTAGAGCCACGGGTCGTAACACATCTGAAATGTAACGTCCACAGTTCAAAGTGCCGTCAATGCGAACAAGAGGTGACCGAGACGTGTAACCAATGGAACCCCATAGCATCACGCCGGGTGATACGCCAGTATGGTGATGACGAATACACGCTTTCAATGTGCGTTCACCGCAATGTCGCCAAACACGGATGCGACCATCAGGATGCTGTAAACAGAACCTGGATTCATCCGAAAAATAAAGTTTTGCCATTCGTCCACCCAGGTTCGTCGTCGAGTACACCATCGCAGGCGCTCCTGTTTGTGATGCAGCGTCAAGGGTAACGGCAGACATGGTCTCCGAGCTGATAGTCCGTGCTGCTGCAAACGTAGTCGAACTGTTCGTGCAGATGGTTCTCGTCTTGCAAACGTCCCCATCTGTTGACTCAGGGATCGAGACGTGGCTGCACGATCCGTTACAGTCATGCGGATAAGATCCCTGTCATCTCGACTGCTAGTGATACGGGGCCGTTGGGATCCAGCACGGCGTTCCGTATTAGGATCTCGACCAACGCGAGCAGCAATGTCGCGATACGATAAACCGCAATCACGATAGGCTACAATCCGACCTTTATCAAACTCGGAAACGTGATGGTACGCATTTCTTCTTGTTACACGAGGCATCACAACAACGTTTCACCAGGCAACGCCGGTCAACTGCTGTTTGTGTATCAGAAATCGGTTGGAAACTTTCCTCATGTCAGCACGTTGTAGGTGTCGCCACCGGCGCCAACCTTTTGTGAATGCTCTGAAGAGCTACTCATTTGCATATCACAGCATCTTCTTCCTGTCGGTTAAATTTCGCGTCTGTAGCACGTCATCTTCGAGGTGTAGCAATTTTAATGACCAGTAGTATATAAGAGGCATTCAAAAGGAAACGGGCCAGAGGCATCATTACAGAAACCAGTACCTCTATGTTAGAAGTATTGTCCCTAACTGTGGAGACAGTTGTCGCACTATGACACAAGGCTGTGTTATAAAATTCCCAGAGCTGGGATGTGAACCAGTTCCGCACGTACAGCTGGACGTCGTCCGAGGTGAATTGTTTGCCCCTCAGAGCCTTTTTAAGGCGACCTAAAATGGCGTAATCACAGGGAGAGAGGTCCGGACTGTGTGGGGGGGGGGGGGGGTGACCGAGAACTTATGCAGGAGTGCTCGATTGTGTTGGCCGTATGAGGCTTTGCATTGTCGTGGAGCAGAATGACGCCACGGGTGAGGGTCTGGTCGTTTTGATTTGGCGAAGGGTGGTCAAGGTTTGCTAGGCATTCACTGTTGTGCTGTGATGCAGGAAGGGGCCCATCTCGGTCAAAGAAGAACGTCAGCATAACCTTTCCTGCACTCGTGTGGACGACGACGCCCAGCTGTTCGCGTGGAACTGGTTAACATCGCAGCCCCGGGAATTTTATGAGACACCCATTCACCGCCTTGTGTCACAGTGGGACAAGTGACTCAACAGCCGGGGTGAATACATCTAACATACAGGTAATGGTTTCTGTAATCATCCCTCCGGCTCGTTTCTTTTTGGACGCCCCTTATAGGCTTGTCAGCTGAGGACCGAAGGCGTGAACAGCCCGATCGAGGTTGTCCCACAGATTGTCAATTTTAAATGTGAGGAGTTTGGTATCAAGGAGAGCACTGTAAGCTGCTGCTCTTAGAGTCACACATGTTCACCGCGAACTGTGTATCACGTTGCGTTGTCCTGCTGGTAGATGACATGGTGCCGAGGAAAACCTGACTGAATGTACGGATGGACATGGTTCAAAAATGGTTCAAATGGCTCTGAGCACTATGGGACTGAACATCTGAGGTCATCAGTCCCCTAGAAATTAGAACTACTGAAACCTAACTAACCTAAGGACATCACAAACATCCATGCCTCCGGATGGAGATGGTCCCTAAGGATAGATGCATACTTACACTTATGGGTTGTGCTTTCCAGAATGGCGAGATCACCCTGGGAGGACCACTAAAACATTCCCCAGACAATGACTGTTTGCAGGTTTTTTTCCTTTCAGATATTCCACGCGGTTCACGACAACGGCCACTTGTTCGATGAGATATAAAACGTGATCCATCTGAAATGGTCTCCTGTCTGCACTCAGTGGATGCCCAGTTGCGGTACTGGCGAGTAAATTGCAGCCCTCGTCACCGCTGAACAGCAGTCATCATGGGTGCCTGAACCAGAGGCCCACAAACGCCAAAGTTCGCTGAACGGTCATTGAGGAGTCACTGTTGGTAGCTTAGCTGGATGGTAACGTCGTCGCCTCCCATGCAAGCGGGCCCGGGTTCGATTCCCGGCCGAGTTGGGGATTTTCTCCGGTCGGGGACTGGGTGTTGTGTCGTCCTTATCACCATTTCATCCCCATCCCGGCGCAGAAGTCGCCCAATGTGGCGTCGAATGAAATAAGACTTGGATTTGGCGGCCGAACTTCCCCGACCAACGATGCCATAAGCTCATTTCCATTTTTTGTTCGTCAGACTGGTAATTC
The DNA here is from genome assembly GCF_023864345.2 of Schistocerca serialis cubense. Lineage (NCBI taxonomy): Eukaryota > Metazoa > Arthropoda > Insecta > Orthoptera > Acrididae > Schistocerca > Schistocerca serialis. The sequence continues at coordinate 89,411,988 of NC_064648.1, read as the reverse complement.
GACCTGCTGTGTTGTTATTCATGAACGGCATTCGAGGGGCGGTTTTCCAACAGGATAACGATCGCCAGCATACGGCTGTTGTAACCCAACATGCTTCACAGAGTATCAACATGTTGCCTTGGAGTGCTTGACCACCAGACCTGTCCCCAAACGAGCACGTATTGGATATCTTCGGACGTCAACTCCGGCATTCATGAGTATCATTCAAGGGCCGTTTTCCAACAGGATAACGATCGCCAGCATACTGCTGTTGTAACCTAACATGCTTTCCAGAGTATCAACATGTTGCCTTGGACTGCTTGACCACTAGACCTGTCGCCAAACGAGCACATATTGGATATCTTCGGACGTCAACTCCAGCATTCATGAATATCATTCAAGGGCCGTTTTCCAACAGGATAACGATCGTCAGCATACCGCTGTTGTAACCCAACATGCTTTACAGAGTATCAACATGCTGCCTTGGACTGCTTGACCACTAGACCTGTCGCCAAACGAGCACATATTGGATATCTTCGGGCATCAACTCCAGCATTCATGAATATCATTCAAGGGCCGTTTTCCAACAGGATAACGATCGCCAGCATACCGCTGTTGTAACATAACACGCTTTACAGAGTATCGACATGTTGCCTTGGCCTGCTCGGCCACCAGATATGTCTCCAAACGAGCACATATTGGATATCTTCAGACGACAACCCCGGCATTATCGAGAGACAGCATGAACAGTCTCTATACTGTCCGACGAAGTACAACAGGTATGGAACTCCGTCCCACAAACTGACATCCGGCAACTTACAACACAATGCTTGCACTTCTGCATACTTTCATTCATGACGTAAATATTCCCCAATGCCGTTGCAAGATGAAACAGTTAAAAGCATTTTCGTAAATGAGATGAAGTTCAAAAGTCAAAGCGCACCCGGCTGTTTAACACTGTCCAATCAAATTCAGGGAGAGTGAGTGAGGTTCTGGAAGACACCGACAGGGCTGTGCAGCCAGGCCGACTCCAGTGTTTTGGCCAACGGAGCTAGTGGGTTTGTCGGCTGATGATCAATGGCGTGAACATCCCGTTTGAAGTGGTCCCCTAGAGTGCCAGTTAGTTTTAAATGCGAGGAGTTTCATGACAAGGGAAGTACTGTAAAGTAATCGTGGTCCTCTTAGAACCACACACGTACACTGCCAACTGTGTAACACGTTGCATTGTCCTGCTGGTAAATGGCATCATGCCAAGGAAAACCTGATTGCATGTAGTGATGGACATGGTCCCCAAGGGTAAGTGCATAATTATACTGATGCATTGTGCTTTCCAGAATGACGAAATCGCCCAGGCAAGTCGACGAAAACAGTCCCAATACCACAACTGTTACAGGGTTTTTCCTTTCATATGTTTCACGCCGTACACGACAATGAACACTTGTCCGATGGAACAAAAAACGTGATCCATCTGGAAAGGTCACCTGTCATCAGCCAATGGACAACCATTTGCGGTACTGGCCGTGCGAATTCCAGCCTTCGACGCTGATGAACAGCAGTCGTCATTGGGCACGAACCAGGCGCGTGCCCTGGAGTCCTGTGCATAGTAACGTTCGCCGAACAGTCGTTCAGGCGACGCTGTTGGTAGCCCCTAGATTGATCTGGATGGTCACCTCCTGAACAGTTGCACACCAATTCGCCCATACACGTCTCTGCAGCCATCATTCACCCCTGTCATCTATGGCCCATCATACGCCAGTCTAGCCACGGCGCCAGTTTCAAAACGTGCCATTTTGCGATGCATGGTATACTTTAATCATGGCGACCGTTATCGCTTTGAAAACTTCGCCGTTTTGGAGAAGCTTTCACCTTTGGCACGAAAGCTGATTATCACGCCCATTTGGACGTCAAATTCCCACGTTACTATAACGATTGCACGGTTTTCTGCATTTCCCTGACAAGCTTTACACAACCTTCATTGCTAGTTCTGCCAACTAGGTGGTGTCCATAATACTGTGACTGCACCATCTATATTTCCCAAATTCGAAATAAATTCTTCAGTTCGATATATAACACTCGTCAACAGTGATTTTCTTGCCAATTAATTGACAGTGAATTTTGGGTAACTTTATTGAATTCGAATATCTCACTCGTTTTGATAGGTTGGCTGTATTTATTGTAGTAATATATAATATGTAGATAAACACACATACAAAAATTGAAAATATTATTTGAGGTACATTGTGTGCATAGTCAAATGAAAATGAGAAAAACGTATGAAAAAGATCACAAAATTGCAGTTTCATTGTTGATTCAGCATGTAATGGAAGAAGAAAGGAAAAAAAACAGACAGTCTCATAAAAACATTACAATTAGCATATGGAAAAACTCTGCGTGTGTGTTTTTCTCTTCTGTTGATCATCAGGACAGTCACTTTGAAGATTCCAGCAGCAGCAGCAGTTTGCCATCATGTGCTTTTCCCATCTACCTTCATATCGTTCTTCCATCACCTGAAAGCCGCGCGGGATTAGCCGAGCGGTCTGAGGCGCTGCACTCATGGGCTGTGCGGCTGGTCCCGGCGGATGTTCGAGTCCACCCTCGGGAATGGGTGTGTGTGTTCGTCCTTAAGGATAATTTAGGTTAAGTAGTGTGCAAGCTTAGGGACTGATGACCTTAACAGTTAAGTCCCACAAGATTTCACACACATTTAAACATTTTTTCACCTGAAAATAGTGATGGAATGTTTGACCTCGTTCCTCGCTGTAGTCACAAAGATTGTCTTGAAATCTTTCAACATGGCTGTGGAGATAGTGAATCTTAATGCTCATATTAGCTCCCAAGCTTTTGAAGTTTCTGGGCATGTTTAGCACCAGTTCCTCATAATTATATGCTTTGTGGTTACCCAAAAGTTTCTTGACAACACAGACAAAACTGCTTCAGGCAAATGCTTCAATGCAATTCATATCCTTAATGAATTCCAAATCATGTATAACCTTCTGAATTTGGAGACCATCAAACACACTACTTTTAATTTTTCATTACTGAATCCAGGGAATGGTTTGCATGCATATTTGAAACAGTCACTATTTTTGCCCAATGCTTTCACAGATTGTTTCATTAGACCAAGCTTGATACGAAGTAATGGAAGATTCTAGAATAAAATTTTCACTCTACAGCGGAGTGTGCGCTGATATGAAACTTCCTGGTAGATTAAAACTGTGTGCCGGACCGAGGCTCGAACTCGGGACTTTTGCCTTTCGCGGGCAAGTGCTCTACCAACTGAGCTACCCAAGGACGACAAAGATTGATTCTGTCCCTGTCAACTAATGGTTCCTTTAGGATATTAGCTACTTCTACACTGAAGCTCTCTCTTGATGGCCATGAAACTTTTTCCCAGTGATCATGCTTTGCTCTGCTGTCCCTCATGCAAATAAAGCAAGGGAATTTTGAGTATCCACTATGCTGTCCAAGTGAAAAGTTAGCCATTTTTAAATCAACACAGATAGGCCATTCGTAATGACTATAATCAAGTTTCTGGTGAATTATCTGGATATTTTCGTTTTCCTCACGAAGTTACATCGAGTGGATAATTGGAATGGATATATAACAATTACCATTATGCAGCAACATACATTTTAGGCTTGTGGTTGATCAAGCGATAAAAAGCCTCCAGTCTTGAGGTTGATACTTTGGTAGCCCCACTCTTAGAAGTAAACCAGGATTGTCACTGCAGTAAACAAGTGCCTCATCTTGAGTCAAGTGTGGAAGTAAATCTTCTTCTCTCGTCCAGTAAGCTGTTGTTTTAGTTCCTGGTGGTAGATAATTCTTCTCAGAAGACTGTTTAGAAATAAGTGAGGTCTCTTATCAAATCGTTAAACACTTCCTGAATGAAGAGCTAATGTCTTGTGGAACTTCGTTCGTATTCAGATTCACTACTATTAGTGTTCAATCATCATCATCATCATCTGAAGGCAGTAGTTTTGGCAGAGTGGTAAACACTGGTATGAAAATGTCATCGCTATGTGGCAGAAGTCGCCTTGCTGATTCTAAATGGGGATATCCCCACTTGCGGTTCTTGCAGCGACTGAAACCTTTTACACTAACAATGCAACAATAACAATCATTATGGTGGTTTTTTGGCTCTCACCACCCCACTGGCACTGCAGAGTTTAAACCGCTTCGTTTACCATTAGTCCACAGTCGTTAAGACTCGACACAGCTTTTGCAAACTCTATGAGGAGCCCAATGGTTATCTTCGTCTCCCAGTTTAATCCCAAAATACGCAAGATAGGCCTGTTTCATAAAGTCAGTGATGAATTTTATTCATAGAACTCCGTGAATGTGCCTTTATATGGTGTAGAAAAATTTCCGCTACCAGTCACAATAAAAGTGTATTTATTTGTCACATGACCAGTTTCGGACTCATCTTCAGGTGTTTATACATTCATGTACATGTTTGTATTGCTGGAGATAACTGTATAAGTACAAAAAATTACAAGTGGAACAATTGTATGTGGCAAGGGCGCATTTGTCGAAAATATATCTGTACTTACATAAAGATGTGGAAAAACTGTCACGACAGAGTAACTATAATAATGATGCATCATCTTTATGTAAGTACGAATATCTTTTTGGACAAAGGTTGCCTTGCCACTTACAATTGTCCCACTTGTATCTGTTTAGTCACCAGCAAATAACTTTTTGTATTTATACAGTGATCTCCACTAATATAAACATGCACATGAATGTATAGACACCTGAAGATGGGCGCAAGTCCGAAAACGATCGTGTGACAAATAAATAACCTTTTATTGTGAGTGGTAGCGGAAGTTTTTCTACACCCTATTAAGTCAGCGATGCTCTTCCATTGTTCTTGCAGAGTGTATTCTCCATAAATATAGCAGAACACATCAGGAGAGTTGAAGAACTCATATTTATCTATGAAAAGAATAAAATAAAATGAAAATTATATTTGCAACAATTGCATGGGGGCTTAATTAATATTAATTTTGGAAATAATTTTTATTTTCGGTGGCTGTATGCCCGATTACGCTGTGTCTCGTAAACGGTTGGCCCTGACTAGAATTATTACGCAATCTGACTGCATAGAATAACAACAAAGAATGAAATAAAATTCTCGTTAACACAGTTAATTAATTAAGTCCCCAGCAACTATAAAACCAACGCAACCAAAGCACAAGTATAACTGTTCTGTATGTGGAAGTATGACTCAACGCACATCTGGCACGGCTCTTCTTCAACAACACAAGAATTTTTAAATACCAATTATACCGACGTGATTAAAAAATAGAAATACTATAATTGCGTAACGAAAGCAGAATTACACTCTAATACAAGAACACAAGCCAGATGCTTTGTTGACTGAACCTGTAATGACGCATTATTCAGGACATCGAAATAATGAGAAAAAAAGAAAAGTAGTTTGTTACCTTAATTTATATTGATTAAAAGCACTCTAAACATTACAATCTCTCCACACAGACTCGCTACTACCACATCTCAACCAGAACTCTCCAATAGCACATCTCAACAAACACTCTCTGCTACGAGCTCTTAACAAGCACTGACTACCACGAGTCCTCGACAGGCACTGACTACTACGACACTGTGGAGGCGGCTTAATAATACTCTTTGGCGCAATCTCTGGCACAGTGGCTCAGTGTAGCCACCTTTCGCAATATACTATTATAAATATGGTAAGGTGGAACTAATAAGACAATATATGTATATTACAATATGATCTATAACTTACATTTGACTAACAATAATGTAATAACTAATCGTGTCATAGCTTTCTCTTGATACAATGAACGAGAAATTGTTAACTAACAAAAACTTTGAACAGCTGTTACACAAATCGCGTCCTCTCACAAGCTCATATCCTCACTCGGCGGTTGGCTGCCAATGCAGCAGTGTTACCAACTGACTCTCCTTGACATTGTGAGACCCAAGAGGGTGTCCCAAATTACTGCCACGTCCCATAATCTCACGTTATCCTCTATAACATGTAACATATAAGATATTAAATTTGTACTTACGCAGTCACAAAATATAAAACGAATACAGCGATACAGAATTACGGAATTCAATACCCATTTACTGATAATTGAACCATTAAAGGCTACACATCAGAGATAGCCTGTATCTAAGAAACGAGAGCCAATTAGGGCAATCCGTTTTCAGATTCAGCATGCCAAATATACCCAGTATACATTCAAATATTCCTGGCGACAAGAATTTTTTTTTTTTTTTTTTCGCAGAGCTGTGTAATTTGTACTACATAGTTTCTAAAGTAGCCTATGTTCTTCCTCAGCATTCAGATATATTCCCTTACAAAATTTTATCGAAATCGGTTCACCAGTGTAGAGATGAAAACGCAACAGAGATACACACTTCCTCATTCATATTAGTGTGGATAAGAAGATCAATGGTGAAGTTTGACACTAACGGTTTTTAAAAATTGTCCTCCAGTTTATTAACAAATGTCGTACTTTAAAAAAATTCCATCTGATTATCCTACGAGGGTAACCCCAAAAGTAAGGTCTCCTATTTTTTTTCATAAATACATAGACCTGTTTATTTCTACAATGGTTTACATCAGTTTACAGCTTGAACATTTAGCTATTTTTCGACTTAATCACCATTTCTGTGGATGCTTTTTTTTTTTTGTAGACGCTGTGGCAGTTTTTGTATGCCCATGTCATATCAGCTCGCCGCCATGCTGTTCATAAAGTTATGAACCTCTTCTTTCACCTCGTCGTCGGAGCTGAATCGCTGGGACCACAATTAAAGCTGACAGGTACTGTGAGGCTCTGAAAAAACTGGAACGGGCAATTCAGGACCGGAGAAGAGGAATGTTGAGCAAGGGCGTACACATTGTCCATGACAACGCTCGCCCACACATCGCTCGGCAAAAGTCCTGACTTCGCGCTCAGTGACTATCACCTGTTCCCTAGGTGAAAAGGACATTTGGCCGGAAAGCGATTCATCTCCGACGACGAGGTGAAAGAAGAGGTTCATAACTTTCTGAACACCAGGGCGGCGAGCTGGTATGACATGGACATACAAAAACTGCTACAGTGACTACAGAAATGCATCGACAGAAATGGTGATTATGTCGAAAAATAGCTAAATTTTCAAGCTGTAAACTGATGTAAACCATTGTAGAAATAAACAGATATAAGTACTTACAAGAAAAATAGGAGACCTTACTTTTGGGTTTACCCTCGTAATTTGGAATGACCCTTGTGTCTTGATGAACTGCAGATGTTTCACGCTGTGTTGATGAAATTATATTCTGTGTGTCTCAACTGTTTTACAGATACCCACCCCGGTAAATGAGCAACGGCCTTGCCGCAGTGGATACACCGTTTCCCGTGAGATCACCGAAATTAAGCGCTATCGGGAGTGGTCGGCACTTGGATGGGTGACCATCCAGGTCGTCATGCGCTGTTGCCATTTTTCGGGGTGCACTCGGCGTCTTGATGCCAGTTGAGGAGCTACTCGACCGATTAGTAGCGGCTCCGGTCAAGAATACCACCATAACGACGCCCCTCCTATCCGAATCCTCCACTGAGGATGACACGGCGGTCAGATGGTCCCGGTAAACCACTCTTGGCCTGACGACGGACTGCATTTTACCTCGGTAAATGCATGTGTTGACACAACTGCTTCTAGGTTGGGAGGATAGCTATCCCCAGACGGAATCCCCCCCAGCAAATTAACGACAAGGGGTCAGTGTGTCGGCGAGCCTGTATGTGGCTTTTAAGCAGTTTCCCACATCCCACAAGGTGAATACCGAGCTGGTTACTCTGTTCTGCCTCAGGTACATGCTACGTAACTATTAGAACACTTTCTTTCACTTGCACGCAGCATCTGCTATATACACAGACAGACTGGGTACACTATCTCTGTGCTTGGGAGAGTATAGGAGATCCATGGCCCGAGCTGTGTGGGTTCAATAAACACTTAACCAGCACAGAAGCTTATAGTAAAATTATGCTCCTAAATTTTAATTGTTCTTGTTCTTCAAGTGCTAGGCATTTGCCTGTCATGTCTACTTGCTCAGTGCCTTTATTTTACTTGATAACTCCACCTCTTTTGGTCTATCAGCTGATCTTTTCGCTGCTATTGGACAATTCACTACCATTTCAGGCATTTGTTCTTATTACATGCTGTCTTCATTTATTTCTATGCTTCTTGATCTATTCATTCATGCTTTTCAAGCTAGGTTGTGTCTAATTATTGTGATCCTTATACTATATTACTTTATAGCCATATGCTCTTCTCAAAAACATCATTTCCTCAGATTATATTTTACCTCCATTTTCAGCCGCTATTGTCCAAGTCTCATTACCATAAAGTATAAACATTCATCTCATTGCTTTGTAGAACTTCATTTGGGTTTACTCAATTCAGTGTTCTGTACGTTGTCACTTTTATTTTTAGTATGTCCATTTCTTTTGTAACTGAACTGGTATTTATTCTTGTTGTGCTGACATTTTCTCGTCTGATTTTTCTGTTCCAGATTTCGCTGTTGATGACTCTTCCTGGTGTTAGTGCGTGGCCTGTGGAATTGGATGAATAACATACAGGAGACAAAAAAATCTCTGTCTTAGTAGATGTAGAACCAGTGGAAGGTTAAAAGTGCTAAGCCAGTCTTGAATAACAGAAAATATAAAATTGGTCAGATTGAAAGCTTTCACCCAGTATTTCCTTCATAATGGCATCTGTTCACTGTAGTGAAGTTTGTACTGCACACGTACAGAGCATTGCGTGTGAGTTTCCACGCATCATGTAACCCGTCGTTACTTTGTGCTCGAGTGTTCTGGGATTACCGGCCTTGCTATACAATAAGTGAGTCTAAAGTTCTCGCCACAGATTATAACCCGAATTCTCTCACTTTTTTTTTTCAAGTGCAGTGATCATCAGATCAGACAGTGATTGTTGTGGTCATCAGTGCGTGTCGAAGTTTCGCGAAGTAAGGCGCCAGCGATGTTACACAGCCAGGAGTCGGCGTGCAGCTCACGATAAAGAATGTCTCTGGTGCCACAGCGTACACCGCCATCTGGCGGCGGCGCGACGGAGTCGGCGCCTACCAGCCGGGAGTGGAAGCAGAGGTTCAGCTTCCGAGCGTCCGGCAGGAGGGCAACCATAGACGAGGTGAGTGATAACACGTTTGTTTGTGTGGCCATCCTCCGCAGCAAGCATATAAATACTTGTTTTGCAAATCAGACTGCCGTTTCCTGCTGCTATTTATTTTATTTAACCCATACGCGTTTCGCCTTCTACTGTTCTAAGGCATCATCAGTGGGACCTATAATGGTACAGTTTTGTTAGTTGTAGATTATCAAACAGTTCACTTGGCGATTTTTTGTAAAAATGTAATTACTTACGATTTGCTGATTCGCGTTTCCTCACATCTGGTCTGGAGGTCGCACTACCACTTTTATCACTGTTCTATATTCACCTCTTCTTGTTTTCGCCATGCACACACTGTTCAGCATGTTTGTCACTCTTTTTTTGTGGTGGACTATCGTTCTTCTGTCACTCGATACAACTATTTCGTCGTACACTCCTTTTCACAGCGTAAATATTGCGACTCCATTACGTGTTTCATCGTCTTTGGTATGTTTACCTATGTGTCGCCAACCTAACGAAGTATATGTTCGTTCAGACGGTTCAAATGGTTCTAACCACTATGGGACTTAACATCTGAGGTCATCAGTCCCCTAGACTTAGAGCTACTTAAAACTAATTAACCTAAGGATATCACACGCATCCACGCCCGAGGCAGGATTCGAACCTGCGACCGTAGCAGCAGCGCGGTTCCGGACTGAAGCGCCTACAACCGCTCGGTCACAGCGGCCGGCTATATGCGCGTTACTAACTTCTGTTTATGCTGTTTATACCGTGTGTGTGCGTATGAGTGACAGAGAGAGAGGGGTGGGGGGAATAGAGCTGATAATTTTTTTTTTTTTTTGAATGGGCGGGGTGTGGGGGGGGGGGGGGGCGTCGGTTGTACTAGCTGTCAGCGAGTGGCTGAAACTTTGGTGAAAGCTGTTTTGACTTTCCGTTTCAATCATGGATGAGTGAGTGTAAAGATGTTGGGTTCTATTATTATTACATTCAACCCAACATCTTTACACTCACTCATCCATAACCCCACCCTACCATATTGAAATGGAAAGTCAAAACAGCTGTCACCATTCAGCCACTCGCTAACAGCTAGTACAAGCCCCCCTCTCCCCCCCCAAAAAAGGCTCTATCTCCCCCCCTCTCTCTCTCTCTCTCTCTCACTCATACGCACACAAACGGCATAAACGGCATAAACAGAATGCAGTAACGAACCTGTACTTCGTTAGGTTGGCGACACATAGGTAAACATACCAAAGACGATGAAACACGTAATGGAGTCGCGATATTTACGCTGTGAAAAGCAGTGTACGACGAAATAGTTGTATCGAGTGACAGAAGAACGATAGTCCACCACAAAAAAAGAGTGACAAACATGCTGAACAGTGTGTGGGTGGCGAAAACAAGAAGAGGTGAATACAGAGCAGTGATAAAAGTGGCAGTGCGACCTCCAGACCAGATGTGAGGAAACGCGAATCAGCAAATCGTAAGTAATTACATTTTTACAAAATATCTCCAAGTGAACTGTTTGATAATCTACAACTAACAAAACTGTACCATTATAGGTCCCACTGATGATGCCTTAGAACAGTAGAAGGCGAAACGCGTATGGGTTAAATAAAATAAATAGCAGCAGGAAACGGCAGTCTGATTTGCAAAACAAGAGGTGAGTGATGTCCGCTCTCTGCATCCCACGCTATTGGAATTGCCACCTGTCTGGAAAATCCTGCCATTTTAATACAACCGTTTGTGTCTAGCAGACACTCTCCAGCATTTTTAGGCTATTAGTATTTTTTTTACACTGAATTGCAGAACAATTACTGATAAAAAAGCCACATTCAAAACTTAGATCCCAGTGGCTAAGAAGAGGACCCTACAGACAGACTGGACCTCTTCGTTTTTCTCCAAACCTGTAAGATTCCAAGATCACCGCGCAGGCATTCATTTCCTATAGCTGTATCATGCAGTTGTCAAAAAGAACTTCAGAATATCGCCTATATAGGATAGGAAATTATTGAGTGCTGTTGACTATGAAGCATTTGTACTAATTAAAATATTCGCTGGTAGCTGAGTGCATAGCACAGAAGCGCAGTAATTATGAAGCCGCTGCTTCGGATCTTGCTGCTAGTAATTTCATCATTTTTCATTCGAATGTAAAACAAGAATATTGAAGCATAGTTTTTTTAATGAAAATCTTTTAGCTTTAATTACTAATTAAGTTTCTAGCATTTGTAGACTTTAGAGAAAGCTTTTGACAATGTTGATTGGAATACTCTCTTTCAAATTCTCAAGGTGGCAGTGGTAAAATACAGAGAGCGAAAGGCTATTTACAATTTGTACAGAAAGCAGATGGCAGTTATAAGGGTCGAGGGGCATGAAAGGGAAGCAGTGGTTCGGAAGGGAGTGAGACAGGGGTGTAGCCTCTCCCTGATGTTATTCAATCTGTATATTGAGCAAGTAGTAAAGGAAACACAAGAAAAATTCGGAGTAGATATTAAAACCCGTGGAGAAGAAATAAAAGCTTTGAGGTTCGCCGATGACATTGTAATTCTGTCAGAGATAGGAACGGACTTGGAAGAGCAGTTGAACGGAATGGACAGTGTCTTGAAAGGAGGGTATAAGATGAACATCAACAAAAGCAAAACGAGGATAATGGAATGTAGTCGAATTAAGTCGGGTGATGCTGAGGGAATTAGATGAGGAAATGAGACACTTAAAGTAGTAAATGAGTTCCGCTATTTGGGCAGCAAAATAACTGATGATGGTCGAAGTAGAGAGGATATAAAATGTAGACTGGCAATGGAAAGGAAAGCGTCTCTGAAGAAGAGAAATTTGGTAACATTGAGTATAGATTTAAGTGTCAGGAAGTCTTTTCTGAAAGTATTTGTATGGAGTGTATCCATGTATGGAAGTGAAACGTGGACGATAAATAGCTTGGACAAAAAGAGAATAGAAGCTTTCGAAATGTGGTGCTACAGAAGTATGCTGAAGATTAGATGGGTGGATCACATAACTAATGAGGAGGTATGGAACAGAATTGGGGAGAAGAGGAGCTTGTGGCACAACTTGACAAGGAGGAGGGATCGGTTGGTAGGACATGTTTCGAGGCATCAAGAGATCACCAATTTAGTATTGGAGGGCAGCGTGGAGGGTAAAAGTCGTAGAGGGAGACCAAGAGATGAATACACTAATCAGATTCAGAAGGATGTAGGCTGCAGTAGGTACTGGGAGATGAAGAAGCTTGCGCAGGATAGAGTAGCATGGAGAGCTGCATCAAATGAGGCTCAGGACTGAAGACCACAACAACAACAACAATTAATACTGGTCATGAAAATAAATTAAAATTTGATCTCCTTGTTCTTGTTACTGTCCCTGTGCTTTTTCAGTTCATCTGTCTTACGACAGATTTCAACTGGAGTCTGTGCATTGTGCCCTGTTCTCAGAATCTTCCTCTGTTCGTAAGTTCGACCAGTTCTGGTGTCGTTCGTCATTCCACTTCCTGTTTCTTTCTCTCGTTCCTTCCACTTATTAGTTGGAGAAAATTCCTTTGCAGTATATGTCCCTGTGTAAATTTGTTCATCTGCTGACCATTTCCAATACTCTTCTTTCCTTGCCTTATTTTTTCATTACTGCTTCATTCTCAAGTCTGTACACTTCAGCTCGTAGTGTACTATACCCAAGTAAAGCACTCCGTCTTCAGGCCACAAGTGGCCCATCGGGACCATCCGACCGCCGTGTCATCCTCAACTGAGATGCGAATAGGAGGGGCGTGAATTAATTGACCATTGTACCGACATTTGTTACTATCCTGGGTGGAGTTGCATATAAGGGTACATTCACCTTAGTAGACTGCAGTTTTTACTTAGTTGATTGTTTTGAAACTGGCTTCGTTATCTTCTTATAGAGGTATGATAATGCTGCAGTCCTGCTGCATATGAAGAACATCCTCTCATCTTAGGATTCTGAAAGTCTGGACAACCACTGTCTAAGAAATAAATAAATTTTTGCACTTTGAAGATTTCTGTTCTAGCTGTTCAAACAACAGAACAACAAAATGCAACATTGATTCGCTTTGTTGAGGTATAAGATCAAAGTACAATGTCTGGCTTCTACCACAACACAAAAGGCGACTTGTCTCCAATACCACGCACAACTTCCCGCCAAGTATTCACAAAGAAGGTGTACAAAGACGAAATTTGAAGAAAAGTGGTTCACGTCTGTCCTAAAGACATTACCTGATAACATGTTGCAAAACTGGGTAAATTTAAATTTGCAGATTTTGACGTTAATTCTTTAGAATTTCTTCTAAACATATAGACTGTTATGTACGAAGTAGTGTAGTTTTATATGAACATACAAATTTATGAAATAAAATTGTTGACACCTACTGCTATCTAAGAATTCTGATTATGTCGCAGACTTGACTAGATTATATGTTCTATTGGAATTCCACTTCTTTGTAACTTCTTCACCTTTTAAAATGAGCCCCTTGTCATTGATATCCTCTTTTTTTATTTCTTCTCTACAGGTTCCGTTTTGTGTCATTAAAATCTCCATGCAGAGAAAGGATTTTACTTATTCTGTCGATTCCTAATTCAACTCAAAGGCGTTTTCCATGTCTGAATCAAATTTTTAATTTCAATAGGTTGTGCTACATGCCTTTCAGATACATGAAAAAAAAAAAGGTGAACCTCTATATATATGGCCAATTCCTTTTTCTGCCTTCCTTGCTGTCCAAACTTCCCTCATTCGCTCGCTGTGTTTCTGTTTACGGTCCTCTGTCCATGCTTCATGCCGCCTTCGTGTCTTCGGCTTCATCTTGGTTGCCTTTTTGGTTGCCCATATTTCTTTTATCTTCCGGCTGTGATCTTGTTTGCGTTCTTCGGTCTAATTTACGCCTGCTCGTTTGTCACTGTGTATCTCATGTAGTTTACATTTCTTAATGATGTTTCTGAAGTTTTTTCTGTCGTTTATTGTGTCTTGTGTGATGTTGAGTTGGTTCAGGTCGTTTTTTTTACCTCTGCCACCCATTTGTTGTTTCTACTGGTTACCAAGCCAAAGATCTATTTGGTCAGTCAGTGTGATGGCATTCTATATAGGTGTCCATAGAATTGTAGTTGCGTTTTTTAATGTTTTCTGTGATTGTCTCCGTATGTTTGTATAGTTCCTATGTAGGTTTCTTGATCCATATTCCATTGTTTCTAGTTGCGCCAAATATTTTCGTAAGTATTTTCCGTTCTACGTTTCCTAGTTGTTGATACGTGTATGCCCTAGGATTAGTGTGGTCTCTGCTGGATATAGTGCCTCGGGGAACATCACCGTGTCGTAGTGGCGTAATTTGGCTTTTTGTGAGATAAACACTTCTCGTCGTAATGATTCCACACTACTTTGTATGCCTTGTCCAGTTTGGTTTTTCTTTCTTCGTTTGAGTCTCTCTTATGTCCGCGTGTTTCTCCGAGGTATCTGAAGTCTGCCGTTTTGTAAATCGTGCCGTACTTCGTGTTCAGAGATGAGAGTTTCTTTGTGCTCATAAACTGTGTCTTCTCGTAAGAGATCTGTAGTCCAATTTTGGAAGCGATTTCGCGTATATTTTCAGTAGCGTCTTTTGTTTCGTTTATACCTTCCGTGACAATTGCCAAATCGTCTGCAAAAGCCAGGCCTTTAATCTGTAGGTTTCCTAAGGTTATCCCCTGTTGTGATGTTTCCCATTCTTTTATTACCTTATCTACCACTAGATTTAAAAATAGAGGTGAGACGCCATCGCCTTGTCGGACACCTGTGCGAATTTCAAAGGGCTCTGATAGTTCCCAACAGAACTTTACTTTGGAGGTCGTGTTGGTCAAGGTTTGCTCTATGGTAGTGCCTGTTTTGTTGTCTACTTTATATTCAGCTATTGAGTTTTCCTGTCGATACAGTCGTACACCTTTCTGAAGTCGACAAAGCTAATGATCAGGTTCTGTTTGTGTTGTAAAATCATTTTCAGGTTCCAAATTTGTTACGCACAAGACCGCCCTCTACGGAAGCCTGCTTGGTATTCCCCAATCAAGTAGTCGGTCAGGCTTTCTAGTCTGTTTAGGAAAGCTTTAGAGAGGATCTTGTATGTGACCGGTAGTAGGGATATTCCTCTGTAGTTGTTCGGGTCAGTCTTGTCACCTTTTTTGTGCAGTGGGTGTGTCATGACAGTTTTCCAGTCGTCGGGAATTTTTATGGTCTCCCAGATACCTTCCAAGATCCTGTGGCTGTCTTTGGTGAGTCCTGCGTCTTGTAACTTCCAGATTTCCGCGATGATACCGTCTTCTCCTGGTGCTCTACGATTCTTGAGTAACTTATTTCTTTAACTTCTTCTAGAGTTGGAGGTTCGCTGTCTGGATTGTACGTGCTCGTTTCTGTCATCAGTTCTTCCATAGGGGGGTCTATGTTGAGGAGTTTTGTTGTTGTTGTTATGGTCTTCAGTCCTGACACTGGTTTGATGCAGCTCTCCATGATATTCTATCCTGTGCAAGCTTCTTCCTCTCCCAGTACCTACTACAGCCTACATCCTTCTCAATCTGCTTAGTGTATTCATCTCTTGGTCTCCTTCTACCATTTTTACCCTCCACGCTGCCCTCCAATTCTAAATTGGTGATCCCTTGATGCCTCAGAAGATGTCCTACCAACCGATCCCTTCGTCTAGTCAAACTCCTCCCCAATTCTATTCAATTCCTCCTCATTAGTTATGCAATCTACCCATCTAATCGTCAGCGTTCTTTTGTAGCACCACATTTTGAAAGCTTCTATTCTCTTCTTGTCCAAACTATTTATCGTCCATGTTTCATTTCCATACATGGTTACACTACATACAAATACTTTCAGAAACGACTTCCTGACACTTAAATCAATACTCAATGTTAACAAATTTCTCTCCTTCAGAAATGCTTTCCTTGCCATTGACAGTCTACATTTTATGTCCTCTCTACTGCGACCATCATGAGTTATTTTGCTCCCCAAATAGCAAAACTCCTTTACTACTTTAAGTGTGTCATTTCATAATGGAATTCCCTCAGCATCACCCAAATTAATTCGAATACATTCTATTATCCTTGTTTTGCTTTTGTTGGTGTTCATCCTATATCCTCCTTTCAAGATACTCTCCATTCCGTTCAGCTGCTCTTCCAGGTCCTTTGCTGTCTGTGACAGAACTACAATGTCACCGGTGAAGCTCAAAGTTTTTATTTCTTCTTCATGGATTTTGATACCTTCTCCGAATATTTCTTTTGTTTCCTTTACTGCTTGCTCAATATACAGATTCAATAACATCGGGGAGAGGCTACAACCCTGTCTCACTCCCTTCCCAACCACTGCTTCCCTTTTATGCCCCTCTACTCTTATAACTGCCATCTGGTTTCTGTACAAATTGTAAATAGCCTTTCGCTCCCTGTATTCTACCCCTGCCACCTTCAGAATTTGAAAGAGAGTATTCCAGTCAAGATTGTCAAAAGCTTTCTCTAAGTCTACAAATGCTAGAAACGTAGGTTCGCCTTTCCTTAGTCTGTCTTCTAAGATAAGTCGAAGTGTTAGTATTGCCTCACGTGTTCCAATATGTCTACGAAATCCAAATTGATCTCTATACATACCGGTACTACTTGGTTTCTCATTTTGTACCACCTTCCAGTTTATTGTGGGTACTCATATTTTCATATGACCAGTAATTAAAGTTAAAAAGACGTTACTTTCAATTCAAAATTATGATTGAACATTTGTTTACAAGTTCCAATTTCTTAATAAATATGCAGTTTAAGCAAATGTTTAAGTACCAATGATGCTAAGATAATGATTCATTTACAATATTCAGCTACCAGTGAATGCGTCAAGAAGCAGGAAATGGCTTGTCCTTAAAGAGCGTTCGGTATTTTCTTGTCGTCGGAGGCAGTTTCTTCCATATTTTTCAAAGACTGGGTCGCGGTGTGTGAGGAAGAAAGTTGAAGGTAGGCTGTCTTTAATGTCCCCTTGTAACTGTCGAAACAATAATTACGTGTCATTAATCAACATGAAAATGTTATCTATATTGACATTGTTGCTAGCTGTTAGCGCCGTCATAGTTTCGTAATGCAAGTTGGTGCTTCAGTGGCTTTGATGAAACACTGAAGCAGCGAAACGTCGTGACAACTTATTTTTATTTAACTTGTAGTCTGTAAGTATCGGAGTTACTACGTCGCTTAGTCCAAGAACAAATTAACAGTAGAGAATGCAGATACGTAGTGTTTGATGAATTACAATAGAAATAGAAGTGTTTTCAGAATTGATGGAATGAAAGTGAAGTAAAACACACAATTTGTGGTACTTACATTAAACGAAGGTAGACAGTTGTTTTTGTCACTTGTATTCGATTTAGATTTATTGCCATTAATTTATATTCTTCTTATCGTTTATAAATGTTAGACATCGTGTGTCCCCGTTAAGTTAAACGTGAATTAGTTAATGAAAGCTTAATATTGTACTTCTGTACCTCTTGTTTTGCTCTATCGTTTGCTCTGAATGCGGGGATGGAAGTTTCCGTTTAGCTTACATCTTGCTGTAAGGGAATGTAGTGCAACTTTTTCTTTTCGTGGATAACTATGTGGACTGAATTCTTGCAGCCGAGATGTGGCTTTAATTCAAAATTACGATCCGTCCTATTTTGCAGAGCAGACAAGCCTCCGAACCCCACGTTGTGTGAAGAGTCGTGGACGTCCAACCATTTAGCGCCTAGTGTTGGTTTCACTGCGCTTCTACCTCTTTCCATAGACACTCACGACAGTAGCACGTCAACATTCGACCAGTTTTCCCGTTTTCGAGACACTCGCTCACAGGCTCTGCGTAATAATAATCCGCCCTTTGTCAAAGTCGTTTATCTCAATGGATTTCCCCATTTCCAGTCCATGTCTCTGCTAGCATGTGAGACTTGTTAATTAAGGAAGGCAGGATATGGTTACGATTATGGACGGGGATCAAATCAATTATCATTGGTTTGCTTTGCAGTTTCACTCATTTGTTTTAATAAATAATTTTTGAAAACAAGCCAATGTGGTCGCAACCATAATTTTAAGGCAAGTAACCACCATCACGGCTGAAGGCCTTTAACGCCAAAAATGGGAATTATTCAAAAAATTTAACAAACGTACATGAAATACAGACAACAAATAATTTTTGAAAACGCGCCAATGTGGTCGCAACCAGAATTTTAAACCAAGTAACGAAAATCACGGCTGAAGGCCTTTAACGCCAGATTGGCAATTATTAGAAAAAATTAACAAATATACTGTCAAATGGCGAATGGCATGGCAAAAGTTAATTAAAAAAAACAGATGACAAAACAGGTGAGACAAATGATGGTAACTTAATAATACAATGATAAAATCAAACACAAGGGCTGCAGGAATCAACCTCTGAGTAGGTCACACTAAAAACACTTTTGCGAGCAAAGAAAAAGGCAGCCAAGACTTGCAATCAGATCACAAGATGGTAACTGGGACTAGTGGCAGTCTAACGAGCGACTAATGATAATCTTGGTGAGGCTGCCTGACATCCAGCAAAACAAATGGAAGATGTAAAATTACGCCAAAGCCGGACCCAGCGGTCTGGGCTACGCCCGCAGAATGCTGTGCTTAGAGCGCCCGGAACAAGAAGCAATCACCAGCACCAGAGTAGAAGAATCACCAACCAACCTACAATCGAGAAAGCTGTCAAACTTGCACTGCTCACAAGACAGCGGCGGCAAGGCGAGGAAATCTACACTAACCCCCAGGGCAGGTAACTGGGGCTTTAGCGGCCACAAGGCAGGACAGAAAAATACCGCTGGTTGAACTTAACAATGTAAGAAGTTGAAAACAGTAAGTAGTAATTAGAAGCTCAGGAAGGCTAACCAGATCCGCCTTACGCAGGTACTCCACTCGCTGCTCTTCGCCTCGGCGACACTACGAGCAGCAACACGAACCCAGGTCTCTGGAGAATCGTGGGATTTCACAATGGTGGAGGTTCCTCTATGCGAATTGCAATGCACTCAAACTTGCAGGATCCGTTTTCGACGAGGTCGTGCACCCTCGTGACCCCTGCCCTTCGACCCGGCAGTCCACACACACGCCGCCAGCGCTCCCGGCGTGTTGTCGCTCTGCGCGGACCTCGCTGCTCCTGCATCCCCAACCGAACTCCACACTCACACCACACGGAAAAGGCACGAGGTCGCTCCAAAGATAGGGCAGCAGAACTACATATCCATAAGCTCAAATGGTTCATATGCCTCTGAGCACTAAGGGACTCAACTTCTGAGGTCATCACTCCCCTAGAACTTGGAACTACTGAAATCTAACTAACCTGCCCGAGGCAGGATTCGAACCTGCGACCGTACCGGTCTCGCGGTTCCAGACTGTAGGGCGTAGAACCGCACGATCACTCCGGCCGGCTATCGATAAGCACCGGTGCTGCCACTAGCGGGCAGGCAACGCTTACGAAACCGAGTGGCGCCAGTGAACATGAGAAGATGCGAAACAACTCAAGCATGCCAGCTAAACGATACCGTCTGGCAGAAACCTGCACACGGCACCAACGCTTCGGTTACAGCGTCACACGCCTACAACGCCACCATGCGGCATCCAGCGTCTCTGTGGTCAGTGTCACAATGTTTTGGTCTGTCAGTGCATACGGGGGGGTGGCTGTATCTAAACTTTCGCAACTTCAGTCTTTACAGTGTGGGTACCCATGTTTATGGAACTGATGTTAAGACTTTGCGTTTGGGCCGTGCTGTTTTGAAGAGCGCGCCGCAGCGCGTTGTGTGAAACAGTCGCCCTCCGTTTCTGGCGGTGGCGCCGCTGTGGCAATCGCAGCTTTGGTGTCTCCCTCTGGTGGAAAAGCGTAAAGGTTGCCTGTTCACGTGCATTTAAAGGGCGCTATGAGCTCGCCAGTAGTCCCCCACCTTCTCCTTTTCCTTGAACACATCCGCACACTATATATTGTCCGCCGCCTTGATCCCCCTCACCCCCTGGTGTCTCCCTTCCTCTCCACTCCCACCCAGTTGCCGCGCCTTTACCGTTGTGTCCCTCCCTCTCTCCATCTCCACACCCTCCATCTCCTTTCCCAACACAACTTCCACCATCTACGCCTCCCAGATGATGAGCTTCGCCCTGACATCTACCCTTCCTACCAACTCTAACCCTGCCTCCTCCTCAGGGCTCCCTCTCCTCCCCCTCCCTCCTTCTGAGCGGATTTCCCCTCCTACTCCCCCTCCCTCTCTTGTGCTTCCTTTCAGTGTCTCTGCACTCCCTCCTGCCCTGTCTTCCCTTTTCCTCTCCCGCCCCAAGTGTCTCCTGCCTCTTCGTGAACCCACTGAAGCCCCTCCTCTCTTCATCCCGCCGCTTCCCCAGCTGCCCCATGCTCTCCCCTCCTTTTCCATGCTCTCTGACCTTTCCCTCGGCAGGTCCCACCTGGTAGTTTTATTCTTCGTCGTGTGTGCTCCAAATGGGTTTTACGTGTGTTGTTTCAGAGTGTTTTTCATACAGTGGCCAACTTTTAACCTGTGCATACGCATCCAGTGTCTTCTCTGTGTTTTAAGAATCGCCAACTGTGTTTTTTAACTTTCTGGTGACTTTTTTAACTGTCCCCAATGAACTTCTACATGTCAGTGTATTTTTACCTCCATTTTCTCCCCTTACTCTGTTTTATGTTCCCCTTTTTTATCTCCTTATGTATGTACTATTTTATTCTTGTTTTAGTTGTCGTGTCATTCGGCTGAAGAGCGGCGAATTGTGCCGCTGACAGCCCCATATGGGCAGGGGCATGAAATCACAATAAAGAAAAAAAAAAAACAACTCGCCAGTAGGTCAGTCTCTCGTCCCCAGCTTGCTAGTCTGTCTCTCGTCCGCATTTATTAGGCAGTGAGTGTCTGTCTGTCGTTCGGAGTGCTAGTATGTCTCTCGTTCGGATCAACATTTGAAGCTGGCAAAATGAGAGTCTTTCCACTCCGCCAGTAAGAGAACTCAGCGAGTGGTCGCCCGGTCGGGGCTGAGTTCCTGCATCTGGGTCTGCGCGTTAGGTCGCCAGTCTGCTCGAGTTTGCTCAGGCAATCGTCATTGGCGGTTGGATCGATCGGTTGGTCGGTCGCGCACTGAGACACGAGATGACTTGTCCGCCTTGAGCGTCGGCGCATGTGAGGTCGCCACGTGAGTCCAGTGGGCCGCGCCGTATAGCGAGGGGTAGTGGCTTCGCGGCCGACACGAGAGCAACAGGAGTCAAACCACGACGTCGGTCTGGCCGGCGCGAGCTGCTACGCCGTGAGACGGGAGATCGGCGCGCCTTCCTGCGTCCGTTGAAGCGGCTGGCAGCGGACGGTTCGGGAGAGCGTTTTGGGGGTGCTGCGCCAGGTCTTCGCCAGAAATCGCAGTTCATTAGAAGTTAAGTGACTGGTGATATGTTGTTTCATTTACTTGTTAAACTCTACCTGTTTTCTTGGTCAGTCTCTCCTCCCCAGCTTGCTCGTTTGTCTCTCATCCGCATTTGTTAGGCAGGTAGTGTCTGTCTGTCGGTCTGCCGTACGTTAATAGCTGCCTCTGTCATGTTTGTCGTATTCGGTCTTAACGATTTTATTTCTTGAAATGAAACAGCCGAATTCCTGAAATATGTTTTTATTTTGCCTATCATCTTGAGAGGCGGTATATGTGTAATGTAGAGCATGTTTGGCCAACCTTGTATATTTTATGTAAGACGGCATTTCATGGGTTTTATTTAAATGGTCATTTTAGTATACAAATTGCCACCCTTCCACCGTAAGAGATTTTTTTTTTTTTTAATCAAGTTGCACATTCGATGGCAAGTTAATCTTTTAATGTTAGTGTTTTGTACCATTTCCATCCCTCCTACGGGGGGTGCATAGTTTGTGTGCTTGTGTAAATTGTTAAAAATTTTTAGTTCAAAGTAATCTGGTGTGTTGCAGATTTGCACCAGTGTAGTGTTTGAGAGGCTGTTGTGAGCGGTCGTAACTACGGCCGTGTCAAAACGGAGCGGCAAGGTTCTCAGCCCGAAAGCTGATAGTCAGAAATTTGATCTTTCTGCCTCTGAATAAATTGTAACTTGATATTTAGAGAGTGCTTTCTGATTATAATTTTAAATCTGTTTCTAAAAAAGAAAAGGCTTTTAGGAATTTCCATTTGTTGAAAGAAATTTGATTTGTTTTCATCAGTCACCCACTGGCAACTACTTCCACGCTCACATAGTGTGATGAAATGTGTTAATGTTCTTGATGAATCGCTAGTAAATGAAGCAAATTCTTAAGCAAAGGTTTTGAAAGTAAATTCACGGTTCAGCGTTGTTAGTAGTGCCTTTGGCGTCACGACTTGCTGTTAGCCGCCGATACTAGTACTTCGACGCAGGGTTCAAACTCAAGCATGCAGTGCATTACAGTTGCACGCAGTCAACGTGGGTCTGCACAAGGAGAGCAGGGCTTTACTCGTAAAGTTGTTTTATCGAAACAAGAGAAACAATACCGATGCCCTTCGGGAGTACTGACGTATTAAAGGAATACGAAGAGATCCCCTTTCTGAACCTGGGATGGAGAACACGATTCGTAATCTCTAATTAACTTTAGGTTTGGGAACTGCTCCCGGGAGAGGCCGATGGCCAATTGCGTCACATGTCAGTGGAGAAGTTAGTGTTGCCATCACCGAGAATGC
Source organism: Schistocerca serialis cubense (assembly GCF_023864345.2). NCBI lineage: Eukaryota > Metazoa > Arthropoda > Insecta > Orthoptera > Acrididae > Schistocerca > Schistocerca serialis. The sequence goes on along the minus strand of NC_064648.1, from coordinate 89,389,180 downwards.
TGGACAGAATGTGGGTATTCACGAACTGCGCCACGAGGGGTGAACGTCCCAAACATTCTAAAAGAGCCGCTCGTGTCCTTACAAATGTTTCCACAAAGTGTCATAGTCATACGATTGGCATGTGACCGCTTCCCCACAGGGAAAGTTTAAATACAACCACCCTCTATTATTCGCACCCTAGCCAGGTAGTCATTCCGCGAAGTTACTGCGATCGCCGACAGGCATCGTCCCTTGTAATGATTCTTCATGTGCAGGTAAAATAACAAGTATGCACGATATTTGTGGCCTCCTCTGTGATAACTTGCTTTAGCGTCTTCATTCGCGAGTTATACATCGCTCCTACTGAGTGTATGTACGGGGGTGAGCCAAATGAAAACCTTAAATTTGCAATAACAAATCGAAATTTAGCGCCGTTATCCTGTAAGTTGGTAAGCGTGCTACAAACAGCGTGCAGAATGGCCTGTAGGTGGCAGCATAGTGCAGGATGCACACATACCGTCGCAGTGTCAGTATAAAGATGGTCGCCCCACTTGCGACTTGCACCAGGGAAGAACAGCATTCTGTTATTCCGTTTATGCTTAGTGAAGGTTTGTGACATACTGAAATTCATCGACGAATGAATGTTCAGTACGGTCATGCATGTTTGTCACAGCAGCAAATCTACGAATGGAGTAGGAAGTTGGCAAATGGTGTGACTTCAGTGGAAGACGCTCCTCGTCCAGGTCAGGCACAACGAGTTGTGACTCCACAGAACATTGCAGCAGTTGAAGCCATAGTGAAGGAAAACCGCCGAGTGACACTGAATGACACTGCAGCATGTTTACAGATTAGTCACGGGTCAGCACACAACATTGTGCCATGATGTGCTCCAGTTTCACAAAGTGTCTGCAAGATGGGTGCCATGGCAGCTGACTCCTGAAATGAGAGAACGACGTGTTGACGCTTGTGAAGAACTTCTTCGGCGCTTTGAACGAGAAGGTGATGGCTTCCTTGTAGGAATTGTTACTGGGGACGAAACCTGGAGCCGGCCGGAGTGGCCGAGCGGTTCTAGGCGCTACAGTCTGGAGCCGCGCGACCGCTACGGTCGCAGGTTCGAATCCTGCCTCGGACATGAATGTGTGTGATGTCCTTAGGTTAGTTAGGTTTAAGTAGTTCTAAGTTCTAGGGGACTGATGACCTAAGATGTTGTCCCATAGTGCTCAGAGCCATTTGAACCATTTGAACGAAACCTGGGTTCACTTCCACCAACCGGAAACGAAGAGAGCGAGCAAGGAATGGCGCCATTGCTCATCACCAAAACCAAAGAAGTTTCGAACAGAACCATCAGCAGGGAAGGTTATGCTGACTCCCTTTTGGGACGAAAAAGGCGTCACTTTGGAGCATTACATGCCTAGAGGGACCACTGTCACCAGTGCATCATACACAGATCTCCTAAAGAATCATCTGCGGCCTGCAATCAAATCAAAGCGACGTGGATTGCTGTCAGCAGGTGTCCTTTTGCAACATGACAATGCAAGGCCCCATACTGCCCGTACGACAGTTGCAACCACCACAGACCTGCATTTTGAGTGTCTTCCTCATCCACCATACTCACCACACCTTGCCCCAAGTGATTTCCATATAATTGGACCACTGAAAGACACAAAGGGAGGAAAGAAGTTCCGTTCTGATAAAGAGGTACGCCACGCGGTGCATGAGTGGTTGCGCGGACTACCAAAGAATTTTTTTCTAAAGGAATTTATGCACTTTGTAAGCGCTGGAGGACTTGCATTGAGCGTGGGGGAGATTATGTTGAAAAGTGATACAGCTTTGTACCATTTCTGCGCAATACATAATATTGAAAAAAATATTTAAAGTTTTCATTTGACTCACCCTCGTATAACCATAGCCTATACCGTGTGCTACGCACTATAAGAAGCACTTTTTTTCTTGGAAAAATTGCCTCCAAAATTCAGATGCGTGTTATAATCGAAATTCATGGAAAAACCTCCGGTGTTTCACTTAAAGTTCCCTCCAGTCTTAAAAATGGCCGTATATTTCATGCCGCTGGAAACTTATCTGTGTGTGGCAACACTGGATTCAACTGGCAGAAGCAGTGCTCCGATGCGACGAACACGAGTTGTGGGGAGTCACTAGCTTGCTAACACTGACTCCCTGCTGCCCCACCATCACAAACCCAGAACACTGTCTAGCCTATGACGTGTCAATGCAGTCTACGGTGCCAGTGAACTTGAAAGTGATTTGTATTATATTTCCGGTAGCAGCTGGTTTCATAATGGAAAAAAATTAAAGACATCCTTATGATGGATATGTTGGAGGCCTTTAAGATTAAAACCGGGGCGAGACAGGGAGACGGACTCTCCCCTTCGCTCTTTAATTGTGCCCTCGATAAGGTGATCAGAGCGTGGCGACAAGGAATGAAAAGACTGGGTGGAATACGACTGAGATTGAAGCATAAAGGAGTACGGGTAGATTGTCCAGCATTCGCAGATGACATTGTGATCTTCTCCAAATCACTAGAAGAGGCAGTTAACCAAACTGCAATGAAACGTCCTGCTAAACCTGCAGGACGGGACAGGTAGTTTAAGTTGTCGAAAGAGGCCAAAATAGGGGGCTGTCAGTCACACTCGAACATACAACCTTATTATTTGATCAAACATTACAAGAACCCAAAAAGATATTTTTTTAATCACACAGCTTTAATCTTTGGGACTTAATCACTGGCTGAAAGCCACTTTAATTTAAAAAAGGGCTGAAGGCCAATAACTTAAAATGAAAGCATAATCCGAAATTTAAAAGGAAAGCCTTATAACAGTTCTTTATTTGGGCTGAAGGCCCAAAGAATCTGCGATTTTCAGAGCAAGCAATTTGAATTCAAAATCGGCTGGGAGCCCAACACTTCAGGCTAAACAACACAATTGAAAAAAAAGTAAAGGGCTTACGTAAAACAGTTTATAATGAGGAAAAACTCAACCAAAACAGAAATTTAAAAGGCAAAGCCTTATATTAAAACAGTTCTTTAGTTAGGCGGAAGGCCCAAAGAATCAGACACTTCAAGAGCAAAGAACTGATATTCAAATCGTCTGAAGGCCTAACAGTTAAAACTACGTAACATTAATTTTTTGATAATACCAAAGGCCTTACGTGAAAGAGTTCTTTAATTTAGGCTGAAGGCCTTAATAGCAAAACAACTCAAACTCAAAATCAGCTGAAGGCCCAAGACTTAAAATTCAACAACATTAAAACCTTTAAAATGCCAAAGGTCTTACGTGAAGCAGTTCTTTAAATTATGCCAAAGGCCCAAAGAATCTTACTCCTTAAGGGCAAAACAACCGTAATTTTAAAAAAAATCGACTAGATGCCATACAAGTACAAACAACAAGAACAAATAAAAAAGGGCAGTCCACAGAAGGGCGCCCAGATGTTCGGGGGTCGGGCTGGAACAATGACGCTCGCTTAGGTGAGACAGGCAGTCGATCCAATCAGTCACGATCCGACGACAACCCAACTGACTGACAGTCAATGCATACACCGACAAGATAACTTCCTCTTCACCTGACCAGGGCAGAGCAGGAAGTTCAACGGAACATTGCAGAAGATATTGGCACCCACAACCAATCATACATGGAGCAGTCAAACTACACACCGTGCTGGACAGCAACAACACGATGAGGAAACTACACTGCCTGAAATTTGCGTCAACGCCCAGGGCAGTTAACCGGAACGTTAACGGCCACAAGGCAGAAGATTCCGCTGTTGCACTTCAGTTCAAACAACCAAATACAGTGAAACTGCCACCGGAGGGTGGCTAGAATTTGCCAACTTGAGAACCACGTTCTTGCTCGCGGGAATATCCCAACAGCCGACAACGACCTCCAAACGACACAATGTGAACAGTCGTGACTTGCTGGTAGATTAAATCAAAACTCAACTTTCGTGTCCAGGGTCGGTGAGCCACGGACCTGGCAACAGCCCCACACACTCCGGCATCGCATAGAGACCGCCAGCGGCCCTGGCCAAACCACGCCCCGCCGAGATTTCCTCGCTGCTCCACGCCAACCGACCGACTCCCAGCCCGCATCTCGTGGTCGTGCGGTAGCGTTCTCGCTTCCCACGCCCGGGTTCCCGGGTTCCCGGGTTCGATTCCCGGCGGGGTCAGGGATTTTCTCTGCCTCGTGATGGCTGAGTGTTGTGTGCTGTCCTTAGGTTAATTAGGTTTAAGTAGTTCTAAGTTCTAGGGGACTTATGACCACAGCAGTTGAGTCCCATAGTGCTCAGAGCCAGCCACCGACTCCCAGGCCCAGAAACGGTGACACGACCAAATATACGTCGGCCGATGAGACGACCAACCGAACGACCAACCGACGGTCGTCCCGCTCCAACCTCCCTCCGTCGGACAGTTCACGTGTGTCGCCAGCGGTCGGCGAGCACTGGCTGTCGACGCCTCATCGGCGCTCCGTCCCCGACTTCACTGCTGCTGCATCCCGACTGCACTGCTGGTCCGTCTCTCACTGACTCCCAGACACACAACGACCCGGAAATACTGTAGGCCACTCCAGAGATGGCACAGGCTGCTGCTGCCGATCACGCGCAAGTAAGGCAGGAAGTTAGTGACGCCAGTAAATGGAATAAGAAATCGACGCGGCAGTACCGTAATAAAAGATTACAAACAATAAATGGGATAAACGCGAGCCGTGCTAGGCTCACACAGAATTGCCGAGGCAGGCAGCGAAAGCAGACTTACAGTTCTCTATCGAGAAGACACAATATACGAGAAACATCACGACAGCTGCTAGGTGGATGACAATAGAAGGAGGGAAAATTCAGAGGGTGGAGAGATTCAAATACCTTGAAGAATGGATAGACATTGGACTGACCGAAAAAGAAGCAATGGGAGCTCGAATCGCCGACCGGTGTGGCCGAGCGGTTTCAGGCGTTTCAGTCTGGAACCGCGCAACCGCTACGGTCTCAGGTTCGAATCCTGCCGCGGGCATGGATGTGTGTGACGTCCTTAGGTTAGTTAGGTTTAAGTAGTTGTAAGTTCTAGGGGACTGATCACCTCAGATGTTAAGTCTTATAGTGCTCAGAGCCATTTGAACCGTTTGGAGCACGAATCAACAAAATGAATTTAGCATATAAAGTAACTATCAACTCGTACAATTAGAAGAATATTTCGATAAGTGAAAAATTGCGACATTACCAAACAGTGATCCACCCTGAAGTTCTATATGCAGCAGAAACTCTCGACTTGGCAAGAGCCGATCAAGAGGCTAGAACTGATAGAACGGAAGATTCTCAGGAGAATATTAGGAACACCAACTGCGACATGGTCGCGTATACAAACAGTGATCCAATACTGTCAAATGTTTTTTCTTCCAGCCTTTGATCATAATATCAGTTCTTTAGACGATGACCGGTTTCAGTCCGTAATGACCATCCTCAGATCTTTTTCACACCATGTCCTAAAGTGATAAGGCCACAATGGCATCGTCAAAACAGATAAATATAATGTGACGATGCTGTGCTGGTTATGTTTATATGTTTTGGTTGAAATGGCTCTGAGCACTATCGGACTTAACATCTGAGGTCATCAGTCCCCTAGAACTGAGAACTACTTAAACCTAACTAACCCAAGGACATCACACACATCCATGCCCGAGGCAGGATTCGAACCTCCGACCGTAGCGGTCGCTCGGTTCCAGACTGCAGTGCCCAAAACCGCACGGTCACTCCGGCCGTCTATATGTTTTGAGGATGGCATTGTGGCCTTATCACTTTAGGACATGGTGTAAAAAAGATCTGAGGATGGTCATTGCGGACTGAAACCGGTCATCGTCTAAAGAACTGATATTGTGATCAAACACTGGAATAAAAAATAAAAAAAAACATTTGAATATTAGGAACTCGAACAACAGAATATGGTCAATTTAGAAACCGAGGCCGGCCGGAGTGGCCGTACGATTCTAGGCGCTACAGTCTGGATCCGAGCGACCGCTACGATCGTAGGTTCGTATCCTGCCTCGGGCATGGATGTGTGTGATGCCCTTAGGTTAGTTAGGTTTAATTAGTTCTAAGTTCTAGGGGACTGATGACCTCAGCAATTAAGTCCCATACTGCTCAGAGCCATTTTTCTTCGGTCACATCTTCAGAATGGACCAGGGGAGGTTAACACGGGAAATCACACAATTTCTGATGAACAAGAAAACCAAAGCACGGTGGCACCAAGAGATACAAAGAGATCTGGAAGAAATGAGAATACAGGCACCAGGGATGTACAGCGGGGTGATCTTTAAATAAAAAATTAAGGTCTTCAAATCTTTCGAGGAGAGAATGAGAGCCATAACAAAATTGTCTTGGGCAGAAGAACGAAGGAGGTTGCAAAGTATGAGAATGAAAGAATATTGGGAATGAAGGAAGACCAGAAGAAACGAAGCTGAAGCGAATTAACGTTGTCGTTAAGATGGCCAAAACGAAAGAAGAAGAAAAAGAATGCGGGATATAAATTGAAAGTAATAGGACATGAGGAAGAACGAAGAAACAGAGCAGCTGAGTCGCATTTTGGCCGTCCACCAACATAAAAAAACCATTCGCGAATGGCGGGCGAGTAAAGAAGAAACTGAAAAAAAAATAAGGGATACTAAATGCGCAAACACAGGACCGAATGGAAAATGGTCAAAACTAGAAAGTGACGTACTGAAATTTATTCAAGGACACTGTCGATATGGCACTGGCATTAATCCAAGAATGATCCAAGTACACGCTCGTAAACTAGCACTACAGTGACACCTTAATTGACTTTAGGGGTGGAGCTGGTTGGTGTTAGGCCTACAGCTTTATGAATCGTGATGGACTTGGCATGCGAAACAAAACGAAAATATTTCACAAAATTGCACAAGAGTATGAAGAGAAAATAGTATCTTTGAGTCGCTTTATTATTCTACGTGAAAAGAAAACCAGTGTGAATCTGAGCGGAATAGCGAATATGGACGAAACTCCTCTGGCATTTGATGTGCCGAGTAACAGAACTGTTGCCATGAAAGGTGCTGAAACTGTAACTATAAAAACAAGTGGACGTGAAAAATAGCACTACACTGTTGTCTTTTCATTTTGTGCTGACGGTACTAAACTTAATCCAGTGATGATTTTTAAGCGCAAAACAACGCCATAACCTCCTGATATACTGTCAGATGGTGTTGTTCATGTGCATGAGAAGGGTTGGGTGGACGAGGTGTGGGAGAGAACGAATGGAGCTTTATTGAAGAACGGGTGTCTTCTTGTGTTGCATCAGATTAGCAGTCATTTGAAGAAGTCTGTGAAAGAGAAACTGAGACAGGGAAATACAGAATTTGTTGTTATTCCGGGAGGACTTACTTCACAATAGCAATTTCTTGATGTCTCGATAAATAAACCATTTAATGCGTATATGAGAGAGGAATGGAACAAATGGATGATGGATAAAAACCAATACCAATTCATGACGAAGGGAGCTTTGAAACTACCTACAACCAAATAACTGTGTCAGTGGATAAAACAGTCGTGGTCTAGACGTTATTATTAACTTGTAAGAAGTGCGGCAGAAGCAATGCTCTCAATGGCAGTGAAGACCATCTTATATATAAAAAGCACAACGATCACTACGACGACGACGAAGAAGGAAAAGGAGAACCAGAAGAAGAAAGTTCAGATGACGATATTCAGGGATTCTGAAGGTCAGTTCGGTTTTGTAACCTAAGAATTTCTTTTAGTCTCGCTTTGCAGTCTAATAATAAAAATGGTAAAAATGTTATTTAAAAAATGCTTAAAAGTTAAGGTGCGTCTTCTAGTCCGTAGCGTCTTAAAGTCCCTAAAATACGATAGTACCAACACATTACGGTAACATTTTCACGAATAGGCAAAATGTCAGACGTTGTATTTCAAACTCAGGCGATTCTGTAGCCCCGTCTTGCGTTCTGAAACGTGTTGATTTGCAACGCTTCATAGCACGGCACACTCCGCGACTCATGTCTGGCAACTCTCTCATGTTGGAATCATAATTCCTTTCTGTCCCCACGCAAAATCGCCGGCCGAAGTGGCCGTGCGGTTAAAGGCGCTGCAGTCTGGAACCGCAAGACCGCTACGGTCGCAGGTTCGAATCCTGCCTCGGGCATGGATGTTTGTGATGTCCTTAGGTTAGTTAGGTTTAACTAGTTCTAAGTTCTAGGGGACTAATGACCTCAGCAGTTGAGTCCCATAGTGCTCAGAGCCGTTTGAACCATTTTGAACCCACGCAACATCACATGGAGTTCAAAATGGTTCAAATGGCTCTGAGCACTATAGGACTTAACTTCTGAGGTCATCTGTCCCCCAGAACTTAAAACTACTTAAACCTAGCTAACATAAGGATATCACACACATCCATGCCCGAGGCTGGATTCGAACTTGCGACTGTAGCGGTCGCGCGGTTCCAGACTGAAGCGCCTAGAACTGCTCGGCCACAACGGCCGGCCATTGCAGAACTGACTTCCTTGCTTCTCACAGGTAAGAACTGTTCTGTTATTTCTCTTCTGATTTTTTTTTCCATTGTTCCCACATACCTTAATCCTCTTTATTTGAGACATGTTGCTAACTAGATTGAGCTAAACCAGTCGTCTGCAGTAATATTGTGGTTAGTCTGTTCAGTAGCTTTAGCTATACGTTTAGTGACTATTACAGCGCCATCTATCACAAAGCGAAAAAAGTGGTCCAACTAAAACATTCATATTTCTTTACGTACTACACGTATATGTAATAAAAAATGGGGGTTCCTATTTAAAAAAACGGAGTTGATATCCTTTGGACCCATGGCAGCGCCATCTATCGGGCCAACCATAGTGCCATCTGGTTTCCCCCTTCAAGCTAGACGAGTTTCGTTCTTTGTAGTTTTTTCGTTTGATGTTTATTTCGTGAGATATTTGGCCCGGTCACTATCAATGGACCACCCTGTATGTATACACGACGGTTGAAACATTAATAGTGGAAACTATGTATTTACAGCTCGCACAAGATGGCTACGTGTTTCAAAGTTCTACTGACCTCCAAACTAGTCACCAGCATTGTGTATAACTGTTGCCAGCGATGTGGAAGTCGTAGGACACTCCTAGCAGTGACAGTTGTGTTGACAGATCGAGCGGCGCGGTCTGTTGCCCGACGAATTAGCAGTATATAATGTTGCTACCATTTGGTGAGCAAGATGTATGAGACAGGCGAAATACCCACATATTTCAAGAAGAATATAATAATTCCAATCCCAAAGAAAGCAGGTGTTGACAGATGTGAAAATTACCGAACTATCAGTTTAATAAGCCACAGCTGCAAAATACTAACGCGAATTCTTTACAGACGAATGGAAAAACTGTTAGAAGCGGACCTCGGGGAAGATCAGTTTGGATTCCGTAGAAATGTTGGAACACGTGAGGCAGTACTAACCTTACGACTTATCTTAGAAGAAAGGTTAAGAAAAGGCAAACCTACGTTTCTAGCATTTGTAGACTTAGAGAAAGCTTTTGACAATGTTGACTGGAATACTCTCTTTCAAATTCTGAAGGTGGCAGGCGTAAAATACAGGGAGCGAAAGGCTATTTACAATTTGTACAGAAACCAGATGGCAGTTATAAGAGTCGAGGGACATGAAAGGGAAGCAGTGGTTGGGAAAGGAGTGAGACAGGGTTGTAGCCTATCCCCGATGTTATTCAATCTGTATATTGAGCAAGCAGTAAAGGAAACAAAAGAAAAATTCGGAGTAGGTATTAAAATTTATGGAGAAGAAGTAAAAACTTTGACGTTCGCCGATGACATTGTAATTCTGTCATAGACAGCAAAGGACCTGGAAGAGCAGTTGAACGGAATGGACAGTGTCTTGAAAGGAGGGTATAAGATGAACATCAACAAAAGCAAAACGAGGATAATGGAATGTAGTCAAATTAAATCGGGTGATGCTGAGGGGATTAGATTAGGAAATGAGACACTTAAAGTAGTAAAGGAGTTTTGCTATTTAGGGAGCAAAATAACTGATGATGGTCGAAGTAGAGAGAATATAAAATGTAGACTGGCAATGGCAAAGAAATCGTTTCTGAAGAATAGAAATTTGTTAACATCGAGTATAGATTTAAGTGTCAGGAAGTCGTTTCTGAAAGTATTTGTATGGAGTGTAGCCATGTATGTGTAACATGGAGGATAGCCATTTTGGACAAGAAGAGAATACAAGCTTTCGAAATGTGGTGCTACAGAAGAATGCTGAAGATAAGGTGGGTAGATCACGTAACTAATGAGGAGGTATTGAATAGGATTGGGGAGAAGAGAAGTTTGTGGCACAACTTGACTAGAAGAAGGGGTCTGTTGGTAGGACATGTTTTTAGGCATCAAGGGATCACAAATTTAGCATTGGAGGGCAGCGTGGAGGGTAAAAATCGTAGAGGGAGACCAAGAGATGAATATACTAAGCAGATTCAGAAGGATGTAGGGTGTAGTGGGTACTGGGAGATGAAGAAGCTTGCACAGGATAGAGTAGCATGGAGAGCTGCATCAAACCAGGCTCAGGACTGAAGGCCACAACAACAACAACAACAATGTTGTGTCTGTGTGTGTGTGTGTGTGTGTGTGTGTGTGTAATATACCCAAAAACCGGTTTGATGTTCTCCTAACATGCTTGGGATTCGCTGACGCTACAATCCCTTTTGAACGCAAGCAAAACGATCCTTTGGCTCCCGTTTCACATATTTTTGAAAAAATTATCGAGAACTGTCAAATACTGTACGATATTTGAGAATGTGCATATAATATTGTAATGTTGATATCATTTCGTCGCAAATCCAGATTTAAAATGTACATTCTCAACAAATGGTGCAAGTACGGCTTGAAAGTCACACGCCTTACTGGTAGTCGAACTGGTTGGCTGTTTAATGCACAGGAAGAGGGATTAAGACGGACAAAGTCTAAGCCCAATAGAAAAGAGTTCCATAAACCAACTTAGGCTCTGATTAGACTAGCTTTAAGCAACTGAACAGACTAACCACAATATTACTGCAGACGACTGGTTTAGCTCAATCTAGTTAGCAACATGTCTCAAATAAAGAGGAGTAAGGTATGTGGGAACAATCGAAAAAAAATCAGAAGAGGAAATAACAGAACAGTTCTTACCTGTGAGAAGCAAGGAAGTCAGTTCTGCAATGGCCGGCCGCTGTGGCTGAGCGGTTCGCAAGCTCGTATCCTGCCTCGGGCATGGATGTGTGTGATGTCCTTAGGTTAGTTAGGTTTAAGTACTTCTAAGTTCTAGGAGACTGATGACCAAAGAAGTTGAGTCCCAAGGTGCTCAGAGCCATTTGAACCATTTTTTTTGTATTTGAATAATCATGCCTATACGAGCTTCTTTGGCGCTTCAGTGTTTTTTTAGAACACAGGTAATATGAAACTTCCTGGCAGATTAAAACTGTGTGCCGCACCGAGACTCGAAGTCGGGACCTTTGCCTTTCGCGGGCAAGTGCTCTACCAACTGAGCTTCTGTGAAGTTTGGAAGGTAGGAGACGAGGACAGGCAGAAGTAAAGCTGTGAGTACCGGGCGTGAGTCGTGCTTCGGTAGCTCAGTTGGTAGAGCACCTGCCCGCGAAAGGCAAAGCTCCCGACTTCGAGTCTCGGTCCGGCACACAGTTTTAATCTGCCAGGAAGCTTCATATCAGCGCACACTCCGCTGTAGAGTGAAAATTTCATTCTAGAGACAAGTAATATTGTATTGCGGTTGCACATACAATATGATGATTTTATGATCCTACAGACGCTATTTGAATGTTCTTGCTCATTGCTCGCTCTACCGATCACACTTGAATGGCGGGTGGAGGTTTCTCTTTATATCTGCCAGCATCAGCATTCCAGACAGTAGATGTGGACTGGTGGCTCTCAGCACATACACATATTAAATTTTGTAACTTAAAATGTTGATTACTTAATACGAGGGCAGTTCAATAAGTAATGCAACACATTTTTTTTCTCGGCCAATTTTGGTTGAAAAAACCGGAAATTTCTTGTGGAATATTTTCAAACATTCCTGCTTCGTCTCGTATAGTTTCATTGACTTCCGACAGGTGGCAGCGCTGTACGGAGCTGTTAAAATGGCGTCTGTAACGGATGTGCGTTGCAAACAACGGGCAGTGATCGAGTTTCTTTTGGCGGAAAACCAGGGCATCTCAGATATTCATAGGCGCTTGCAGAATGTCTACGGTGATCTGGCAGTGGACAAAAGCACGGTGAGTCGTTGGGCAAAGCGTGTGTCATCATCGCCGCAAGGTCAAGCAAGACTGTCTGATCTCCCGCGTGCGGGCCGGCCGTGCACAGCTGTGACTCCTGCAATGGCGGAGCGTGCGAACACACTCGTTCGAGATGATCGACGGATCACCATCAAACAACTCAGTGCTCAACTTGACATCTCTGCTGGTAGTGCTGTCACAATTGTTCACCAGTTGGGATATTCAAAGGTTTGTTCCCGCTGGGTCCCTCGTTGTCTAACCGAACACCATAAAGAGCAAAGGAGAACCATCTGTGCGGAATTGCTTGCTCGTCATGTGGCTGAGGGTGACAATTTCTTGTCAAAGATTGTTACAGGCGATGAAACATGGGTTCATCACTTCGAACCTGAAACAAAACGGCAATCAATGGAGTGGCGCCACACCCACTCCCCTACCGAGAAAAAGTTTAAAGCCATACTCTCAGCCGGTAAAGTCACGGTTACAGTCTTCTGGGACGCTGAAGGGGTTATTCTGTTCGATGTCCTTCCCCACGGTCAAACGATCAACTCTGAAGTGTATTGTGCTACTCTTCAGAAATTGAAGAAACGACTTCAGCGTGTTCGTAGGCACAAAAATCTGAACGAACTTCTCCTTCTTCATGACAACGCAAGACCTCACACAAGTCTTCGCACCCGAGAGTAGCTCACAAAACTTCAGTGGACTGTTCTTCCTCATGCACCCTACAGCCCCGACCTCGCACCGTCGGATTTCCATATGTTTGGCCCAATGAAGGACGCAATCCGTGGGAGGCACTACGCGGATGATGAAGAAGTTATTGATGCAGTACGACGTTGGCTCCGACATCGACCAGTGGAATGGTACCGTGCAGGCATACAGGCCCTCATTTCAAGGTGGCGTAAGGCCGTAGCATTGAATGGAGATTACGTTGAAAAATAGTGTTGTGTAGCTAAAAGATTGGGGAATATCCTGGTGTATTTCAATGCTGAATAAAACAACCCCTGTTCCAGAAAAAAATGTGTTGCATTACTTATTGAACTGCCCTCGTACTTTATAAGATGAGTAGCTGCATTGTTCTTGGCCTAATGTCTTAATTTCAGAGCCACTTACTGGTCTGCAGACGGTTTTTGTACGACTGAAGCCAGTTAACAGGGAAATTAACATTGATGCCGTGTAGACTGCTTGTTTTTGGGTTATGACAGAAGAGCATTGTGGTTCCAGCTATGATTTCAGCCTATGTTAGAAAATGGCTTCCATCAACAAATATCGAAGGGATAAATGTGAGGAAGACGAAGGCAATGGCTTCCAGAAGGCAGTCAAGAAACACAGAAGTAAACATTTGTGATGAGTTAGTGCAGGGATGGGCTGACGGCGGTTCGCCATTGATGTGATGGCTGGCCGCCGCTCGCCGTTCGTTCTTGTAATTTATTTTTTTATTTTTTATTCGCCTTTCATTTCCTCCCGGAAATGAGAGGTCGGGCCCTTGTAGAAATTAGTTCTTTGAGCGACGCCGGTCTCGCTGTCACTTGGGCATAGCGGGGCGGATCCCGATTCGGAATGATAACTCATCTCTCGGCCCGTTACTTCTGAACTTGCGCAAAGTAGCAGCCACGACAACGAGAGATGCAGGGAACGACATTGTTTGGTCGCGACTGGTTCATTTCTGTGCGATAAAACCACGAGCCAAACATCGCAGTAATTTTGAAATGAGTTGACCGTCATGTTTCAAACTATAGATTTTTCTCTTTTGTAAGTGTGTTTGAACAATGAAAACCACTAAATTTATTACCCACATTGTGTAATACTGTACTTTATTACTTCATGATGACAACATATTGCCGGCCGAAGTGGCCGTGCGGTTAAAGGCGCTGCAGTCTGGAACCGCAAGACCGCTACGGTCGCAGGTTCGAATCCTGCCTCGGGCATGGATGTTTGTGATGTCCTTAGGTTAGTTAGGTTTAACTAGTTCTAAGTTCTAGGGGACTGATGACCTCAGCAGTTGAGTCCCATAGTGCTCAGAGCCATTTTTTTTTTTTTTTTTGACAACATATTTTTGTGTGTTATTCACGGGTTTTGTTACGAAATACGGATGAATTTTAATGCATGAGCGATCATAATCACCTTGGACGAAGCCTCCTTAGCCGCCATTACGGTTATTTTACGGACTAAGGAAACTGCTATCCCGCAACCCCTCAGATTTAGTGATAAAGTGGTGCAGTGCATAGCCTATCAAAAGCAAGAAAATAGGAGTAGCTGTACTGAACCGCGAGAAAAAAAAGCAAAATAGAAACCATGAACGTCCCAAGATCAACCTCTAGCGAATTCGAGTGGTTATTTGGTCGCGGTGTTGGACTGCGAAGGGAGATATCTGTGTTCAGATTCCCCCCCGTCATACTCCATGTTTCTCTGTCACACATTATGAAGTTTGCGTCCGTTCATTGGCGTGCCTGTTCTCCCGTAGTGCTATACATCTATATATAAAAAAGTCGTGTTAGTTACACTATTTATAATTCAACAACGGCTGGACCGATTTGGCTGAAATTTGGTGGAGAGGTAGCTTAGAACCAGAAGACGGATATAGGATACTTTTTATCCCGTTCGACCTCTATGAAACGTGGCATAACAAAAACACACCCGCCATGGAATAACAAAATGCAAGTGCCAGGTAAACGTCACTATAAAACGTGGTATAACAAAAACGCATCTGACTTGGAATAACAAAACGCAAATGACAGCTGAACGTCTATGGTTAAGTATCAGTGTTGTTGCTGTTGTGGTCTTCAGTCATGAGACTGGTTTGATGCAGCTCTCCATGCTACTCTATCCTGTGCAAGCTTCTTCATCACCCAGCACCTACTGCAACCTACTTCCTTCTGAATCTGCTTGGTGTATTCATCTCTTGGTCTCCCTCTACGATTTTTACCCTCCACGCTGCCCTCCAATGCTAAATTTGTGATCCCTTGATGCCTCAAAACATGTCCTACCAACCGATCCCTTCTTCTAGTCAAGTTGTGCCACAGACTTCTCTTCTCCCCAATCCTATTCAATACATCCGCATTAGTTACGTGATCTACCCACCTTATCTCCAGCATTCTTCTGTAGCACCACATTTCGAAAGCTTCTATTCTCTTCTTGTCCAAACTATTTATCGTCCATGTTTCACTCCATACAAGTATTTTCACAAACGACTTCCTGACACTTAAATCTATACTCGATGTTAACAAATTTCTCTTCTTCAGAAACGATTTCCTTGCCATTGCCAGTCTACATTTTATATCCTCTCTACTTCGACCATCATCAGTTATTTTATTCCCTAAATAGCAAAACTCCTTTACTACTTTAAGTGTCTCATTTCCTAATCTAATCCCCTCAGCATCACCCGATTTAATTTGACTACATTCCATTATCCTCGTTTTGCTTTTGTTGATGTTCATCTTATATCCTCCTTTCAAGACACTGTCCATTCCGTTCAACTGCTCTTCCAAGTCCTTTGCTGTATCAGTATATATCATTAATTAAAAATTTAAAGAAATAATTGGTATTTTCTGTGAGTCATCATTAACAATGCCGCGACCAAGACGATCGAATATTTCTCGACAAAGCCGTAATACAAGAAGGATACAAAACATTGCGAATGAAAGGACTGAAGAAGAACAACAAACTGCCCGCGAAGAGCGCCGCCTTAGTATGGCTCGACTTCGTGCTTCTCAGTCACAGAGCAAAGTGGGACAGCCCGTGAAGCGGCTCGGTTGGCAATGCGAAATCGTCGAGCGAACAACACAGATCAACACGAAGATAATTTTCGGCGCACCAGAAGAGATTTGTCACGTGATGATTTGAATCGAGCAGCGTTTAGATACGATTGCAGCACTGATTACTGCTTGCATCCTTGCGTTTGCATTGGGCCGATGGACGTTGTTTGCGAGTATTGAGGCGCATTGAAGCTTTCAGGAGAAACTCACGGATTGTGCTGCCTTACTGGGAAAGTACGGCTCATTCAGCATTAAAATTACCGTTAAATCTTCAAGCTATTGAGGAACCAACATGTAATATTACAAAAAACTCAGCAATGGCCAAAGTTTTATCAGCATCCAAGATCATCCTCAAAGACGAATGCACAATGGCATATAAACGTGCATTACAGGCACTTAACCGAACATTGAAAGTGTGGTGTCACCGCCAGACACCACACTTGCTAGGTGGTAGCCTTTAAATCGGCCGCGGTCCGTTAGTATACGTCGGACCCGCGTGTCGCCACTGTCAGTGATTGCAGACCGAGCGCCGCCACACGGCAGGTCTAGAGAGACGTACTAGCACTCGCCCCAGTTGTACAGCCGACTTTGTTAGGAAAGGTTCACTGACAAATTACGCTCTCATTTGCCGAGACGATAGTTAGCATATCCTTCAGCTACGTCATTTGCTACGACCTAGCAAGGCGCCATTATCAATAGATACTTAACTTGTGATGCCTGTACCGTCAGACCGATGTACACCACTTCTGGATTAAAATTAAGTATTACAGCAACTGCGTCCGTTTTTCTAAGTTCTCATTTCCTTGTAATGTTCCAGACCTCACGCCAATCTGCGTGAGCTTAAAAGCGTGCATTTCGGCCTCCTCTAGCAACACGGTGTTGGCTCTTCTGCCAACACTTCAGAAAGATCTACGCAATGACTCGAGATGTTTTGGAGGACCAATGATTTCACTGTCAGGCGATTTCCGCGAAACACTGCCAGTACTTCCAAGAACAACGGCTGCAGACGAACTAAATGCTTGCCTCAAATCATCGAATCAATGGCGCTATGTGAAGAAACTTCAGCTGACAACAAACATGACTGTTGCATTGCTCCCGGCCGCGGTGGTCGAGCGGTTCTAGGCGCTTCAGTCCTGAACCACGCGACTGCTACGGTCCCAGGTTCGAATCTTGCCTCGGGCATGGATGTGTGTGATGTCCTTAGGTTAGTGAGGTTTAAGTAGTTCTAAGTTCTAGGGGACTGATGATCTCAGGCGTTAAAGTCCCATAGTGCTCAGAGCCATTTGAACCATTTGAACGACTGGAAAGTTGCACAAGTCTCACCAACAGCCAAGAAAGGAAATTGGAGTAATCCGATGAATTACAGACTGACATCGGTAATGACGATTTACAATAGGATTTTGGTACATATGCTGTGCTCGAACATTACGAATCGCCTCGAATAAAACGATCTATTGACAGATTCTCAGAGATTCAGGGAATATCGTTCTTGTGAAACACAACTAACTCTTTATTGTCACGAAGTAATGAGTGCTATTGACAGGGGGGTCTCAAATTGATTCCATATTTCTAGGTTTACAGATGGATTTTGACACCGTTCATCATAAGCGACTTCTAATCAAATTGCGTGCCTATGGACTATCGTCTCAGTTGTTCCACTGGATTCGTGATTTCTTGTCTGGAAAGTCACAGTTGGTAATAACTGACGGAAAGTAATAGAATAAAGAAGAAGTAATATCCAACGTTCCCCAAGGAAGTGTTACAGGCTCTGTGCTGCTCCTGAACTACAGAAGGCAACCTAACAACTGCGGCAGACACTTGTTGCCTTATATAGGCGTTGCCGACCACAGCGCCGTATTCTGCCTGTTTACATACCTCTGTATTTGAGTAAGCATGCCTATACCAGCTTCTTTGGCGGTGGAGTGTAGATACTGAGATGTTAGTGAGTAGCCAGTAGGCCTATGCATCTCTTCAAGTTAGTTCTCAGTGCCAAGATTGGTGGCTACACCCCTCTATATAGACCATAAAATTTAAGAGAAATCTGTAGATATGAAACCACAGCAGACATGTGTTGTTAGTATGTTTCACTAACTCAGGGACGCATAGACTTAGTAGCACTGTGGACTGCAAAGCCCTCACTTTGATTACGTAAGGGTCGCAAAAGTAAATAAAAATTGTGTTTTATTCAGTTGCTGTCAGACGGTCCGTAAGTAAAAATTATCAATATATCGTAATACCTTTGAGTTACACTACTGGCCATTAAAAATGCTACACCAAGAAGAAATGCAGAAGATAAACGGGTATTCATTGGACAAATATATTATACTAGAACTGACATGTGATTAAATTTTCACGCAATTTGGGTGCATAGATCCTGAGAAATCAGTACCCACCACAACCACCTCCGGCCACAATAACGGCCTTGACACGCCTGGGCATTGAGTCAAACAGAGCTTGGGTGGCGTGTACAGGTACAGCTGCCCATGCAGCTTCAACACGATACCACAGTTCATCAAGAGTAGTGACTGGCGTATTGTGACGAGCCAGTTGCTCGGCCACCATTGACCAGACGTTTTCAGTTGGTGAGAGATCTGGAGAATGTGCTGGCCAGGGCAGCAGTCGAACATTTTCTGTATCCAGAAAGGCCCGTAAAGGACCTGCAACATGCGGTCGTGCATTATCATGCTGAAATGTAGGGTTTCGCAGGGATCGAATGAAGGGTAGAGCCACGGGTAGTAACACATCGGAAACGTAACGTCCACTGTTCAAAGTGCCGTCAGTGCGAACAAGACGTGACCGAGGCGTGTAACCAATGGCACCCCATACCATCACGTCGCGTGATACGCCAGTATGGCGATGACGAATTTGCTGTTCCAATGTGCGTTCACCGCGATGTCGCCAAACACGGATGCGACCATCGTGATGCTGTAAACAGAACCTGGATTCATCCGAAAAAATTACGTTTTGCCATTCGTGCAGGCAGGTTTGTCGTCGACTACACCATCGCAGGCGCTCCTCTCTGTGATGCAGCGCCAAGGGTAACAGCAGCCACGGTCTCCGAGCTGATAGTCCCTGCTGCTGCAAACGTCGTCGAACTGTTCGTGCAGATGGTTGTTGTCTTGCAAACGTCCCCATCTGTTGACTCGGGGATCGAGGCGTGGCTGCACGATCCGTTACAGCCGTGCGGATAAGATGCCTGTCATCTCGACTGCTAGTGATACGGAGTCATTGGGATCCAGCACGGCGTTCCGTAGTACCCTCCTGAACAAACCGATTCCATGTTCTGCTAACAGTCACTGGATCTCGACCAACGCGAGCAGCAATGTCGCGATACGATAAAGCGCAATTACCATAGGCTATAATCCGACCTTTATCAAAGTCGGAAACGTGATGGTACGCATTTCTCCTCCTTACACGAGGCATCACAAAAACGTTTCACGAGGCAACGACAGTCAATTGCTGTCTGTGTACGAGAAATCGGTTGGAAACTTTTTTCATTTCAGCACGTTGTAGGTGTCGCCTCCGGCGCCAACCTTGTGTGAATGTTCTGAAAAGCTAATCATTGAATATCACAGCATGTTGTTCCTGTCGGTTAAATTTCGCGTCTGTAGCACGTCATCTTCGTGGTGTAGCAATTTTAATGGCCAGTAGTGTATTTGTTACATAATAGGCCACCAGCGATGACGTTTTCATCCAAAATTCCATTTTGGGATCTTCGTCCCAAGATGTTATTCACACGTGCGGAGGAAAGACGAAATGCGGAAATATACTCGCCATCGGACCCCAACGGCCGCGCGCCATTAGCCGCGCGGTCTGAGGCGCTGCAGTCACGGACTGTGCAGCTGGTCCTGGTGGAGGTTCGAGTCCTCCCTCGGGCATGGGTGTGTGTGTGTTTCTCCTTAGGATAATTTGGGTTAAGTAGTCTGTAAGCTTAGGGACTGGTGGCCCTAGCAGTTAAGTCCCATACGATTTCACACACATTTGAACATTTTTTGGACCCCAACGCCTTGCCTCTCTGACGTTACTGAAGACAGGGAAGAGGGGAGATACGTAAAACATTTATTCAGCGGAGAGCAGCAGCGAAGCAGCGGCGGAAAGCAAAGCGCAAGCGCGGTCTTCAGAGCGGTCACAGCAGGGACAAAAGTTGCCGCGGACGACGGCAGAACGGCTGCTCACAGGAACACGAGGTCCGCTGCTGCTGAGATCGTAACGGCAGGCAAGTTTCTTTCCGGGAGGGAAAGTTTGGTCCGCTGAGTAATCAGGCGGAGAACTCGGCGCTTCTTTGCCGCCGCTCCTGCGAAGTCGCCAACCAAGTATCCAGGGAGCTCGGCGTGGTCGCGCGTGCGTAATGGTGGGGGGGTGGGAGGGGGGGGGGGGAGTCGTGGTCCCGTGGGGAACCAGTGGCAGAGGTTCGTTCCGCCATCGGGGGCGGATCACACTTCTTATTATTTCCAAAATCGCCTTTTGTGTTTCGCCAGACCGCTATTTTCAAAGGCTATAAAATAAAAAGACGAGGGCTAATAGAAATCCTTGGGTAACAGAAGGTTTCAGATACATGGAAGAATCCTGGAGATACTAGAAGGTATCTCATAGATTATATAATGGTAAGACAGAGATTTAGGAACCAGGTTTTAAGTTGTAAGACATTTCCAGGGGCAGATGTGGAATCGTGACCACAATCTATTGGTTATGAACTGTAGATTAAAACTGAAGAATATGCAAAAAAGTGGGAATTTGAAAAGATGAGACTAAACCAGACGTTGTACAGAGTTTCAGGGCGAGCATAAGGGAACAATTGACTGGAATGGGGGAAAAAATACAGTAGAAGAAGAATGGGTAGCTTTGATGACTGAAATAGTGAAGGCAGCAGAGGATCAAGTAGGTAAAAAGACGAGGCCTGGTAGAAATCCTTGGCTATTGAATTTAATTGATGAAAGGAGAAAATATAAAAATCCAGTAAATGAAGCAGGCAAAAAGGAGTACAAACGTCTCAAAAATCAGATCGACAGGAAGTGCAAAATGGCTAAGCAGGGATGGCTAGAGGACAAATGTAAAGATGTAGAGGCTTATCTCACTAGGGGTAAGATAGATACTGCCTACAGGAAAATTAAAGAGATCTTTGGAGAAAAGAGAACCACTTGTATCAATATCAAGAACTCAGATGGAAACCCAGTTCTGAGCAAAGAGGGGAAAGCAGAAAGGTGGAAGGAGTATATAGAGGGCCTATACAAGGGTGATGTACTTGAGGGCAATGTTATGTAAATGGAAGAGGATGTAGATGAAGATGAAATGAGATATATGATACTGCGTGAAGAGTTTGACCTAAGTCGAAATAAGGCCCCGGGAGAAGATAGAGATGATCCAAAGAAGAGCGGTGCGTTTCGTCACAGGGTTATTTGGTAGGCGTGATAGCGTTACGGAGATGTTTAGCAAACTCAAGTGGCAGACTCTGCAAGAGAGGCGCTCTGCATCGCGGTGTAGCTTGCTGTGCAGCTTTCGAGAGGGTGCGTTTCTGGATGAGGTATCGAATATATTGCTTCTCCCTACTTATACCTCCCGAGGAGGTCACGAATGTAAAATTAGAGAGATTAGAGCGCGCACGGAGGCTTTCAGACAGTCGTTCTTCCCGCGAACCATACGCGACTGGAACAGGAAAGGGAAGTAATGACAGTGGCACGTAAAGTGCCCTCCGCCACACACTGTTGGGTGGCTTGCGGAGTATAAATGTAGATGTAGATGTAGATATAGAGTAGACAACGTTCCAGTAGAACTACTGACAGCCTTGGGAGAGCCAGTCCTGACAAAACTCTACCATCTGGTGAGCAAGATGTATGATACAGGCGAAATACCCTCAGACGTCAAGAAGAATATAGTAATTCCAACCCCAAAGAAAGCAGGTGTTAACAAATGTGAAAATTACCGAACTATCAGCTTAATAAGTCACAGCTGCAAATACTAACGCGAATTCTTTACAAGGAATGGAAAAACTGGTAGAAGACGACCTCGGGGAAGATCAGTTTGGATTCCGCAGAAATATTGGAACACGTGAGGCAATACTGACCCTACGACATATCTTAGATTAAGGAAAGGCAAACCTACGTTTCTAGCATTTGTGGATTTAGAGAAAGCTTTTGACAATGTTGACTGGAATACTCAGATTCAAATTCTGAAGGTGGCAGGGATAAAATACAGGGAGCGAAAGGCTATTTACAATTTGTACAGAAAGCAGATGGCAGTTATAAGAGTCGAGGGACATGAAAGGGAAGCAGTAATTGGGAAGGGAGTGAGACAGGGCTTTAGCCTATCCCTGATGTTATTCAATCTGTATGTTGAGCAAGCAGTAAAGGAAACAAAATAAAAATTCGGAGTAGGTCTTAAAATCCATGGAGAAGAAATAAAAACTTTGAGGTTCGCCGATGACATTTTAATTCTGTCAGAGACAGCAAAGGACTTGGAACAGCAGCTGAACGGAATGGACACTGTTTTGAAGGGAGGATATAAGATGAACATCAACAAAAGCAAAACGAGGATAATGGAATGTAGTCGAATTAAATCGGGTGATGCTGAGGGAATTAGATTAAGAAATGAGACTCTTAGATGAGTTTTGCTATTTGGGGAGCAAAATAACTGATGATAGTCGAAGTACAGAGGATATAAAATGTAGACTGGCAATGGCAAGAAAAACGTTTCTGAAGAAGAGAAATTTGCCAACATCGAGTATAGATTTAAGTGTAAGGAAGTCGTTTCTGATAGTACTTGTATGGAGTGTAGCCATGTATGGAAGTGAAACATGGACGATAAATTGTTTGGACAAGAAGAGAATAGATGGGTAGATCACGTAACTAATGAGGAGGTATTGAAGAGAATTGGGGAGAACAGGAGTTTGCGGCACAACTTGAGTAGAAGAAGGGATCGGTTGGTAGGACATGTTCTGAGGCACCAAGGGATCACCAGTTTAGTATTGGAGGGCAGCGTGGAGGGTAAAAATCGTAGAGCGAGACCAAGAGATGAATACACTAAGCAGATTCAGAAGGGTGTAGGTTGCAGTAGGTACTGGGAGATGAAGAAGCTTGCACAGGATCGAGTAGCATGGAGAGCTGCATCTAACCATTCTCTGGACTGAAGACCACAACAACAACAACAGTTTTTATTATGTTTCGACCACATTTTTTAGTTTTTCCAAAATCACCTTTTGCGTTTTGACAGTCCGTAATTTTCAAAGGCTACAAAATAAAACATAAAACTGGTATCAGATGATATCAAAACGTTACACTAGCTTACTGCCCACTGCTTCGCTTGCGTATACTACATGGCCTGGAGCGATTTTTCTATTATTTTTATTACGACGGTGGTTTGAAAAGATCTCGGAACGGAATAGAAAATAAGTACTTAAATCACTGAAACTTTTCTTATCTTTCAGTGTAGTCTCCTTGTAGATTAATGCACTTGCTCCAACGATGATCCAGTGCCTTGATCCCATCTCGAAAATGATTTTCCTCCAGGCCTGCGAAATAGTTCTCAACTCCGGCTAGCTGTTCTTCGTTTAAAGTGAATCTTCGTCCACCAAGAAAAGTTTTTAATCTTGGGAAGAGATGGGAATGTGACGGAGGCATATCAAGTGAATAAGGCAGGTGTGGCAACAATTCATACCTTTTTCCTTGTAATTTCGCCACGGTGACGGCACACGCATGCGGGCGCGCATTGCCTTGATGGAAGATGACTTTATTCCTTGCTAAACCCGGCCTTTTTTCGCGTATTTCTTGTTGCAACTTTCTCCAGGAGGTTAGCGTAGTATTCTCCAGTAGTTGTTGGCCTAGTGGGGAGATAATCTACAAACAGAATCGCCTTCGCATCCCAGAACACTGATGCCACGACCTTTCCCGCAGAAAGAAGGGTCTTTGCTTTCTTTGGTGGCGGAGAATCAGCATGTTGAAACGTCCCCTTAGAAAAATTATGAATGACAGTGGTGGTAAAACACTTACGTTATTTGATTTTCAAACAGCTGAGCAAAACTGAACGTACTCATACATTTCTCTCTTTACCTATTCTGATCAACACTAAACTGACACACAATATTTTTAGCGAAACGCAATCTTTCAATAATCCCTACAAAAGAATGGCCCTGACTAACAATAACTATACCTTTCATGAATCACTTACCTCACAAAAATCTTCGTTACTCGAACTACTGTAATACAGCGAGCGCCAATACTACCAGCTAAATAAAAGATTCTAACTACTGAAGTCACTAACTACTTATAGGCATAGTTAGCAAATGAAAGATTTTGATAAAGAACAAACAATGTATTTAATGTATTTACCTTAATAGTGTTCAAAAGTCATTAATCAGTTCATGATATCCAGTATTACAAATTTCCTGTCTCTGATGGACACACGTCCAGATCATCCGCTCTCAGAACTCCGCCATCTCTCTCCCCACATCCACCAGTGCTGGCGGCTCACCTCCAACTGCGCAACGCTACGCGCTGTTCCCATCCAACTGCCCAACACTACAATAGCGAATATTCCAACAATGCCAACCACCCACAGATTGCACACAGCACAGTCAGTGATTTTCATACAGAGCGCTACGTGGTGATACCAACATAAAAGCCTAAACAGCCCACTTACAATGGTTCCACTGCTTTGACTCTTGTTTTGTTTCTGGGGTATAGCAGTGCACCCAACATTCATCTGTGGTCACAAACCAGCGAAAAAAAACTTGTCCGTTTCTCCTAAGACTGGCAAACATTGTTCCGATATGTCCATTCTGGTGCGTTTTTGATCCATCTTCAAGAGTAGCGGCACCCATCTTGCAGATTATTTTTTTCATTTCTAATTCTTCAGTTAAAATGTGGTATACCCTTTTAGATGACATCTGGCAGGCGTGAGCAGTTTCACGCACTTTCAGTCGGCGATCCTCCGTAACCATTTTGTGCTCTTTTGCAATGATTTCTGGAGTAGTGACACATCTTGGCCGCCCACTGCGTGGATCGCCATGTAATCTCTTCCGACCAAATTTAGATTCATTTATTCACTTGGCAGCAGTTGAATGTGAAGGAGTCTCCCAGCGCATTTTGGAAACCAGCACGAATGTCCTTTGCTCTCATACCTTTCTTAATCACTAGTCGAATCTCGACTTTTCCACCTTCGCAAATCACTACGTGGGAACAACAACAGAGCCACATCCCCGCCACACCTCTCTTCCAAGAGCACTACGTGGCATGTATATACAGGCAACAGTCCGATGAATATCACGTGAACAGCTCGTTGCGTTAGCGCTGACCTCTCGTGGTGATTCCGAGAACTTTTCAAACCACCCTCGTATTTAACCGAGTTTTTATGTTGTTCACAAACTGCAACATCCTCTTAAGATTTTCACGCTAACTAAGGCCATATAAGCACGGTCTTTTCCGAGTGTACGTCTGACCCAAAAGCGATTCTGGTAGCTGCAGTTCAAAGTTTCTGCAGAGGTATTTCCACAGCAACTTTCATCCCCTAACAAACATTTCTTTATATCCAACCGAGAAGTAAAATACCAATATTCGTCAATTTTGCTTCAAAATTTTTTTAATGCAACGTAACATTTTCTTATAAGTTTTCATCCCCTATTGCGCTCCCTTAGGGGTTCAATTTCCAGAAACACTGAAACAGGTATTTTTTAATTTCTAACATAGAAATCAAATACCATCCTAGACAACTTGTCTAAGATGTAGGCTTAAAACTCCTTTACTTGTTCTTTGGTAATTACTCATTAAAAAAACGTTTACCCAATATTTTACCCCCTTAGTGGGTGAATCTCCAGAAACATTGAAACATGTATTTTTTATGTTCTGACTGAGAAACCAAATACCGGTTTCTGTAGTTCTAGCTTCAACATTACCCCGATAGCGACTTACTTCCAAAATGCGTTTGATGTTCAGTTTCACCTCCTTAGGACTGGAATTTCGGGCAATCAGTTCTTAAACGACACCTAGAGTATAAGATATCCAAACTTCAAGTTTCTATCCTTAGCGCTTTCGGTAGGGCGATGATGAGTCAGTAAATCAGACTCGCCCTGAAACTTCCTGGCAGATTAAAACTGTGTGCCGGATCGAGACTCGAACTCGGTCCCGAGTTCGAGTCTCGGTCGGGCACACAGTTTTAATCTGCCAGGACGTTTCATATCAGCGCACACTACGCTGCAGAGTGCAAATTTCATTCTAGAAACAACCCCCAGGCTGTGGCTAAGGCCATGTCTCCGCCATATCCTTTCTTCCAGGGGTGCTAGTTCTGCAAGGTTCGCAGGAGAGCTTCTGTGAAGTTTGGAAGGTAGGAGACGAGGTACTGGCGGAATTACAGCTGTGAGGACGGGAAGTTAGTCGTGCTTGGGTAGCTCAGATGGTAGAGCACTTGCCCGCGAAAGGCAAAGGTCCCGAGTTCGAGTCTCGGTCCGGCACACAGTTTTAATCTGCCAGGAAGTTTCATATCAGCGCACACTACGCTGTAGAGTGAAAATTTCATTCTACAGACTCGCCCTGTTTCACTCCCTAGGGGGTTGAATTTCCAAAAACAGTGAAACACTTTTAATTTCTAACAGAGAAGCCAAATTTAAATTTTCATAGATTTAACTTTAAAAATGCTTCCATAAAAACATTTTCATAAAAAAACTCACCCAGATTTCACCCCGTTCGAGGTTCAGTCTCCAAAAACAGTGAAGTACGTATTTTCTATTTGTAGCCGTGAAGTCGAACACCAATTTTCACAGAATCACGTTTAAAAATACTTTAGTTCTTTAATAATCACGTATTTTCGAAAAAAGCCTTCAGCCACTAATTCACCCCCACAGAGTTAAATTTCCAAAAATGCTGAAAAATGTATTTCTTTATTTCTGACCGACGAAATAAGAAACAATTTTCGTAGGTCCAGCTTCAGAATTCGCGTAATAGCGACATATTTGAAAAAAAAAAAAAAAACGCTTGATCCACTATTTCAGCTCCTTAGGATTTTTTATTCCTCGTCCGTCGCGCTCGTTTTAACATCGTGATGGCCGGGTCCCAGTCTGTGCTGAGCTGCAGCCCGCCGTCCTTGTTGATGGTGTTTTCAGAGGTTTTTATTTCAGTAGCTTCTTTTATGAAGCTATCCCAAAATCCCTTCGTCTTCGTTGCGGCAGGTGTTTCGTCGAATAGAATTCGATGTCCATTTTCTAAGGCGTGTTTTACCACGGCCAGCAGTGCGCTTATATAAGGACGCGACCACGGCGACACAGCAGTCAGTCTCACCACTTGACAATGACCGGGGAGAGCTCGGTCGAAAGCTCGTGGGATTTTATCCACCTGACGCAGCTGGAAGCCGGAGAAAATTTTATTAACATGAAACTATTTTCGTTACTTTGAAACAAAACTCATTAATTTACCATTAAACAAATGTGAATTACTTTATTATGTTCAACGTCTCATCATTAGAGGGTATGGAAAAGATTATCTTTTTCAGGTCCAAAAAATTTATTTTACCGTTTACCTTACAACTTTACGAGTAAAACTGAGTCATTCAAGTCTTTGTATACAGAGAGAAGGAAGAACATATTAAGAGAATGATTTAATGTTTCAGACAGTTAACGGGAAGTATCCTACAGGTTCTAGAGAGTGAGTATGTAAGTATCAAAGTATATGACATAAATGACCCTATGTTTTGATTACATTCAGTCGGAAGCTTGCATTTATTACACCACCAGCAGATTGGATACCTTAGAATGTGCCATAAATTTCAACTTGAAAACAGAAAAATGGTTTTTAACAGTTAGATAGACAGAGAAATCGACAACAAAGTCATCACACAATGGTTCCCTATTTACCGATTGAGTTATGGAATCCAGAAAATCTAGACGCGGAACCGAATTCTAGAACACGGAATTTGCACCACAAAATTCTGCCCGCTTTTCTAATTTGGCAACATAGCAGAGTGCACATGTGATTACAAAAAAAAAAAAAAAAAAAAAAACGGTTCAAATGGCTCTGAGCACTATGCGACTTAACAGCTGTGGTCATCAGTCCCCTAGAACTTAGAACTATTTAAACCTAACTAACCTAAGCACATCACATACATACATGCCCGAGGCAGGATTCGAACCTGCGACCGTAGCGTCCAGACTGAAGCGCCTAGACCCACTCGGCCACACCGGCCGGCGCATGTGATTACAAGTGTTATTAAATTGCCTTTCTTTGACATCCATTACCTGATGAAAATATGCATGGAACGAAATTTTGTTACAGAAGTTTTTGTGCTGTAACCACACCACGCATTATGCAAACTGGAGGAGGAAGTGGGAGAAAGGAACGGAAAGGGATTATTGGTATCGGGTGCAACAGGACTTTGTGCGGCATCAGCCAAAATGTGTGCCGGACTGGGATTCGAACGTCAGACCTCCTGCTTACTTTTTTTTTCATTTTGTTCGATATTGCTAGTTGGATATGGTCTGGGTGGACGTCATATGACATCTGTTCAAGTCGATCACTCATTCCTTTTGTCAGTTCTTTGATTTAACTAAGGCGTTTGAATGCGGTGGTCACAAAATATTATTCCATAAAATGGACCATTACGGAATACGGGGAGTAGCTCACAATTGGTTCACGTCTTACTTTAGCAAAAAAGGTCATTATTCACAATGTGGAGAATGGCTGTGATGTGGGGTCTGAGTGAGGTATCGTCAAGTGGGGGTGCAGGGTGCCCCAGGGATCATTGTTGGGGCCACTCCTGTTCCTTATGTATATAAATGATATACCCCTGGTATTACGGGTAACTCTAAAATATTTCTGTTTGCTGATGACACTAGCTTGGTAATAAAGGAAGTTGTGCAGAACATTGGCTCGGTTTCAGTTAGTGCAGTTCGTGACCTAAGTTTGTGGCTTGTAGAAAATAAACTAATGCTAAATCACAGTAAGACTCAGTTTTTAGACTTTCTAACACACAATTCAACAAAGCCTGACTTTTTAATTGCGCAGAATGGGCATATGATTAGTGGAACTGAACAGTTCAAATTTCTAGGTGTTCAGAAAGACAGTAAAATGTCGTGGAAAGCCCACGTTCAGGTTCTTGTTCAAAGACGTAATGCTGCCATTTTCACTATTCGAACGGTATGAAAAGTGAGTGATCGTCTGACACGAAAATTATTCTACTTTGCTCATTTTCATTCGCTAATGTCATATGGTATTATATGTTGGGGTAACTCTTTCCACTGTAAAAGGATATTTTTGACTCAGAAACGGGCTGTTCGGACAATAAGTGGTGTAAGTTCATGAACCTTTTCTCGACTCCTGTTCACGAGTTTGGGTGTTTTGAGATTGGGCTCTCAATATATATATTCCCTACTGTCATTTCTTGTTAACAGTATTATCTTATTCCCAATGTAATGGTTCTTTATTTAAGTGACCACTACGGCACTCCAACCCCAGTTCTCGATACCAGTAATATCGTACTACTTTTCTGCGAAGTAACAGACATATTTTTGTGACAATATTCACATTTGGTTTTATCAATGTGTAGGTACTCCGATGTAACGATATATTACAGTGATATGGTTCTTGTGTGTATTCATTCCTTTGAGACTGTCATAATCTTTGACTTACTTGTAGCCGTTTTGGCGCGAATGCGCACAGAGCAGTCTTTGTTTCACTTTGCAGAAGTTAAGTTGTTATTTCGCTTTGTAAAAGAACATTCAAGTCTTGTGTTTGGTTAAAGTGGAAATTAAATATATGAAGATTGATACAAAGCTCTTTTCTTGATGATGTGACAATTAAGAAGAAGTATATGTGAATTTACAAGAAGTTTAATAAAAATATGGATCGTGAACACCAAGTCAAAAATTATTTCTTCCATACCATTGTTCTGATCTGAGCTTGGTTGATAATTAAGAATTCCCCGAAAAATGCATTTGTTAGTTCTTCAAATATTTCTAAAATACAAATCTGGACTTTCTAGCAGTCAAAGTGGAATCACCCTAGAATCAACAAGATGAACCATAACAACTTCGACGAAATCTACGTGGCAATCGATTCAAGATAAGTGCCAAAATTAATGACTTTGTTACAGTGACCTCATTATTTCCATTCTGACGATACCCTCCACAGTCAATAACTTTGTTGTTGCCCGATAAAGCTAACATATACTGCGTTAGCAACGTTATTAATCTGATTTTTAACCTACTTTGCAGGTGGTGGTATTGTTAGACAAAGAATACACACTCAGTAAATACTCGTCAGAAATCAAACCTGCATTTGGATGGGACTTCCTTAACTCTTGTGCAGAGGATTGATGAACTTGCTATAACATTTTATGGCAACGAGATTAATTATTCTGCAGCTGTTATTGTGTTAGAAGAATTGTGGTATTATAAGCCTAATTTGGATGATTTGATACGTCAATTTAGGGATACTTATGGAGAATATGTATTTATGCGAAACGGTATAAGCTGTGCAAACAGGTATTTTGACTTTAGGCAAGGTCGTTATAGGCCACTTTGGTACAATTGTTATAACCTCGCCGGCCGCGGTGGTCTCGCGGTTCTAGGCGCTCAGTCCGGAACCGCGCGACTGCTACGGACGCAGGTTCGAATCATGCCTCGGGCATGGATGTGTGTGATGTCCTTAGGTTAATTAGGTTTAAGTAGTTCTAAGTTCTAGGGGACTGATGACCTAAGATGTTAAGTCCCATAGTGCTCAGAGCCATTAGAACCTCAATAAAATAACCTCAAAAGTCATACCTCAGACGCACAGCCGAAGGCAATCCTAGAAAATGGCCTCACGGATAGTGAGGTCTCCTGGTCAGGGTAGACATAAATATAGGCTTGTACACAAGTTATGCAAGGAGAAAGAACATTAGCATTGTAAATGTTCATATGAATTCTGTTTACACCTTAGGTGGGTATTGTTATCACGCTTGTATTATTTGTTGGACATTGCAGGATGGCGTACAATCTCCGTTCCGCTGTGGGATTCAGAAGAGCGAACTATGAAAGCCTTACCTCCCTGTACACCGCTCAGAGGTTCCCGCAGGAGGTCAGACCACTGAAAGTGGTGGATCCCTTGCCCGTCGAGCCAAATCGGTTATAAAAAAAAATGTTGTGTGCATTCTGTCAGATATGTCCGAATGAACAGACACGAGCGCGTCCGTATCGTATGACGGGAATCGCGCTGCGGTTCACCCCGCATAGGTTGCCGATAACGTTGACGGCTACGCTGGCTGAAAAAAAAACTATTATGAGGCACCGGCGAATAGCGGTGAATCGCTGGAACGAAAATGGCGCGCGCCGCGCTGGATATTCGCGCTGCGGCCCGGTATCGCGCGCGCACTGGGTTTATTGAATTGGAAACGACGTCGGCGCGCGTATTAGCGGCGCTGATCTGTGACGTTTAGCCGGCGGGAAATAGCGTTACGCGGCTCTCGGCCGGCCGTAGTGAGATTCATTAGCGTAATGGCGGCGGTCACGGCAGGCTGCTGCCGGCGCGTTGTGGCCAGCCGGGAATCGAATTCCGACCGCCGCCGGCCGGAGCCAATACGCTGCACTGCCCTCAGTGGCTGCGCGGGCGCGCGAAAAGGCAGCGGCAGTAGAACGCGTCTCACTCATTCAAAGTGGCATCCGCATGGGAATCCTGCCGAGTGCCGCTCTTCGATTTTTGAGTCCCTAGAAATTACACAATGTACGACTGGCGTTCTGTAAGTAACGCAATGCGAGGGGCGTTTGAAAAGTCCCTGCAAAAATAAAAACTACTTACGTGTTTGGGGTAACCACTTTATTTTGTGACATAGTCTCCTTTTAGACTTTTTGTTGATCCCTTCCAAATAATAGCAATTTTCCGTCTGCAAAATATCTACATCTACAGCAGCATCTACATACACACTCCGCAATCCACCATGCGGTGCGTACCTCGTACCACAACTAGCATCTTCTCTCCCTGTTCCACTCCCAAACAGAACGAGGCAAAATGACTGGCTATATGCCTCTGTACGAGCCCTAATCTCTCTTATCTTATCTTTGTGGTCTTTCCGCGAAATTGAAATTGGCGGCAGTAAAATTGTACTGCCGTCAGCCTAAAATGCTGGTTCTCTAAATTTCCTCAGTAGCGATTCACGAAAAGAACGCCTCCTTTCCTCCAGAGACTCCCACCCGAGTTCCTGAAGCATTTCCGTGACACTCGCGTGATGATCAAACCTAGCACTAACAAATCTAGCAGCCCGCCTCTTCTATGTCCTCCCTCAATCCGACCTGATAGGGATCCCAAACGCTCGAGCAGTACTCAAGAATAGGTCGTATTAGTGTTTTATAAGCGGTCTCCTTTGCAGATGAACCACATCTTCCCAAAATTCTACCAATGAACCGAAGACGACTATCCGCCTTCCCCACAACTGCCATTACATGCTTGTCCCACTTCATATCGCTCTGAAATGTTACGCCCAAGTATTTAATCGACGTGACTGTGTCAAGCGCTACACTACTAATGGAGTATTCAAACATTACGGGATTCTTTTTCCTATTCATCTGCATTAATTTACATTTATCTATTTTAGAGTTAGCTGCCATTCTTTACACCAATCACAAATCCTGTTCAAGTCATCTTGTATCCTTCTACAGTCACTCAACGACGACACCTTCCCGTACACCACAGCATCATCAGCAAACAGCCGCACATTGCTATCCACCCTATCCAAAAGATCATTTACGTAGATAGAAAACAACAGCGGACCTACCACACTTCCCTGGGGCACTCCAGATGGTACCCTCACCTCTGATGAACACTCAAATAGCTATTAGTTGCTGCAATCACCTCCTCGTTTGAATAAAATCTTTGTCTCGCCAGCCATTTCTTGAAATTGGGAAACAAATAGTCCGAGGGAGCCAAGTCTGGAGAATAGGGGGATGTGAAACGAACTGGAATCCTATTTACATTGATTTTGCAACCACAACTGGTGAGGTGTGTGCTGGTGCTTTGTCGTAATGGAGAAGGACAGTTTTGCTGTCCAATCGCCGGCGTTTTTCTTGCTGTTCGGTTTTCAAACGGTCCAATAACGATGAATAATAAGCACCTGTGATAGTTTTACCCTTTTCCAGATAGTTGACGGGGATTATCCCTAGCGAATCCCGAAAGACAGTCGCCATAACCTTTTCGGCCGAAGGAATGGTCTTCGCCTTTATTTGGTGCAGATTGTCCCTTGGTAACCCAATATTTAGATTGTCCTTTGGTCTCAGAAGTACAGTAATGTATCCATGTTTCATCCACAGTGACGAAACGACGCTTAAAGTCCTGCGGATTCTTCCTGAACAGCTGAAAACCATTCTTGCAACACTTCACACGATTCCGTTTTTGGTCAAGCGTAAGGAATCGCGGAACCCATCTTGTGGATAGCTTTCTCATGTCCAAATGCTTATGCAAAATGTTATGTACCCTCTCATGCGAGATGCCCACAGCACTAGCAATCTCACACACCTTAACTCTTCTGCCATCCATCACCACATCATATGATTTGCCACTCTGAAAATTTTGAAACCACTTATCAACTGTTCTAATCGAAGGTGCAGTCACCATAATGTTTATCAAGCTTCTCTTTAGTCTCCTGAGGCGTTTTGCCTTTCATAAAGTAATGTTTAATCACCACACGAAATTCTTTTTCGTCCATTTTTTTGACAATCACTCGACTTCCTTGATTCACACCAATGCCAAACAGAAAGAAATAGACCAGTATGGCTGAAACTTGGTGTGCGTTCTTTCCAAAGATGCAACTAACCACAGTCTAACACAACAGTCACGACACCTTGCCTCGATTTTGTTGCCTACCGCGCCAGCAGCGCCCCAAGCGGCCAGTAACTTAAACTGTGAGTTCGGCGCGATCGTGAAAGCGAATAGTGATTGTTTATTTTGATTTATACAATGGTTTTTACCATCTGGAGCGTTTGTAGTGCAATAAATTGGAGCAACAACTGGAAGAAGACACCACAGCTGTCTTTTTTTAGGTTTCCTAAGGATCCTGAGAGGTATATACCATCATGTTACTAAACTGTATCGTCAGGATTCACTTGCAAACTATATGTGTATAAATGATGAATGTTTCGTTTTAGCAGCAGAAAATGGCTAGTTAATAGCAGACGAGCAGGCCTTATGAAGAAAGACCCAGTTTACCTGTATAATAATATTAGGTTTTGTCCGCTACATTTCGAACAAAACTAGTTCATGAACTCAGACAATAACAAATTCTTGTGGAATGCAGTACCCACACTGTTTGACATTCCAAATAAGCCCCCTCAACTGACGATGAACAAGAAACTGGTACAAAGTTTCGACGGTCAATCTAAATCTGTAAAATAATCCTATGACACAGAAGCAGCCAGTTCAACTCTCCATGTATCAGTGCCAGATTTGTGTGAATCATCAACCTGCTTTGGAAATGGTTAGATTAGGTGCAGCTGTTCGTGTCTCACAAAAGCGTGTGATGTGTCAGAATGTGCAGATCGAGCGAAACTTTTATGGGACAAGGAAAGTGCCTACAGATAGATTGTGTGAAAATTATTCAAATATTTGGTTTGTCGTGAAATGAAATGTAATCAGCTCATTATAATGTTTTCAGGATATTTCTCCCACTATTTGGCAGTTGCTTGTCCCACTTAGAATAATACAAAGATGAGGGTCGTACTTGTGGCAACAGGCGGCAATGACAAACACAGTAGGCCTACAGAACGGTAGATTAGCTGTCGATCGCTTTTGCATGTAGAGGTACATGTCTGTGCTTCTTACATGTCAATCTGTGTGTTTATATTCTTTTGATATCAGCGTGGTAAGCTGTTATTCTGTCCAATGTCACAGGTGTTATTTCGCGAATGTGTTGTAGCTTGCCACTCTATTCATGGTTTTTGTCCTTACTTGCGATTATTTTAAAATCATTTTTAGAAACATATATGCCTTCTGACACTACACAATCTCTTGGAGGCAAGAAAATAACTCGAAAAATTCGGGAATTACGTAGGAAATGGATGTCAAACAAATATTATTCTTACGACGCGTCTGACGTTCACCTTACCTGCCGCTTGGAGCGCTAGTGCCGCTCCTTCTGTCAAACGGCAACAACTTTTACAGCAGTGAGTGTCGCGACTGTTATGTTACACTGTGCTACCAACTAAATATGACCTCGATAGGCGCCGGTGGTGCCATCTCTCGGACTTTGCACGGACCTTTCAAACGCCCCTCGTACATTTCTTCCTCGACGTTTGGGTCGAAAGAATGCGGTATTTGTCGTGGGAGATGCTAGAATATTCCTGCTTCAGCCCCTATAGTTTCAGCAAGTTCCGATAGGTGTCGCCACTATACGTACCCTTCAAAATGGCGTCTGTACCAGAGGTGCGACCCAGAAAGAGAATCGTCACTGAGTTTCTCATGAGCAAAACCAGAGCGTTGTAGATATTCATAGGCGCTGCAAAATGTCTACGGAGACGCGGCAGTGAACAAAAGAGCGATGAGTCGTTGAGCGAGGCGTCTGCCATGTAACCACCTTGTTAAATTGTTAGAAACTTAGTCAGTTGGTGTCATAATTTTGAAATGAGAAAAATGTTCAAATGTGTGTGAATTGCTAAGAGACCAAACTGCTGAGGTCATCAGTCCCTAGTCTTACACACCGGGACTAATGACCTCAGCAGTTGAGTCCCATCGTGCTCAGAGCCATTTGAACCATTCTTACACACTACTTAAACTAACTTATGCTAAGGACAACTCACACACCCATGCCCGAAGGAGGACTCGAACGTCTGGTGGGAGGGATCGCGCAATCCGTGACATGGCGCCTCAAACCGTGCGGCTACTAGGCCCGGTTTGAAATGAGAGTTAATATGAATGTTGCGTAATAAATATTTCACGTGAAGCGCTGTTGCGACACATGCAAAGGTCAGTTGTTGAAATTGAGCTACTGAATATTATAAGTAACGTTATTAAGGAATACATCCGACTGACTACACAAAATAAGAGGGCATGTACATTGGTTCAAATGGCTCTGAGCACTATGGAACTTAACTTCTGAGGTCATCAGTCCCCTAGAACTTAGAACTATTTAAACCTAACTAACCTAAGGACATCACACACATCCATTCCCGAGGCAGGATTCGAACCTGCGACCGTACTGGTCACGCGGTTCCAGACTGTAGCGCCTAGAACCGCTCGGTCTTCGAGGCCGGCGGCATGTACATTCACGAGTGAGTGGTTCAAAATATGAATTAACACTGTAAAGGAAATGGGTCATAAGTAAAGTTATGTCGGTATACATTGAGTTGTGTGCGAACGTACGATCGGGATAGAGGTACCTACATTCTAAGTATTATCATTCCCTGTGGCCTAGGTAGTTGTAGTTAAAATGCATTTATTCGCCTTAAAAGGAAAATAATCGGACTTCGTAATAAAATGGCAAGAAAGATTGCAGGTTCGGAATCTCGCAGCGGATATGGCCTAAATATTGAAACTGACATTGATGGTCACAATGGGAAAGAGATGAACACATTCACGTACATCAATTGTTGAGAAGCGCTTTCATGAAGATCGTCGCCTCAATCTCAGTTCTCCAACAAATTTAAAACACTAATAATCTTTCAGGGTTAAAGGAGCTGGGATCCATGGTATCGTAAATGAGATCGTGAAGATCGTCGCCTCCGCCTCAATTCTCCATAGAAAATTAAAACAGAAGTTGCTTTCATTATTTCGCACAATTTCACTTGAATTTGGCAAGCACTTCATTTATACATCGAATCACCAGGACACGAGAACAACGAAACGTAACTGTTACTAAAACTAATAAACGAAGAGCATCAATCTTCTTTTGTTCGTCAGTGTTAAATACTTTTCCAGTTAATCTTTGGTATGAGAGTCGAATAATAATCTATATTTCTTCTTCTTCTTCGCGGACGGATCACTTAGGACCACGCGTAATCAACGTTTGTGGGACTTCCTTTTTGTCCAGTATTCCTTCACAAGCAACGCATGGGCTAGCTTTCGTTGCGCAGACAACGTATGTCGGTTAGTTTTTCTCTCTTCCTCCTCTAAACACCGTGTGTTTGTGATTTTTCTGATTTAATTTCTGCCGTGTAGATTTGGAGACCCTAATTGTCTTAGGTCTTTTTCCGTCTGTTTGTACCACATCGGTCTTGTGTTTTGTTCTTTAAAAATGTATGGATTTTGTGAGTTAACCTGTTTTGAGTCCATTCTTTCTAGAATTTGAAGCAAATTTGACTATTTTTTGACCTTGACTGTCTCAATAAATATGTAGAGGTTTTATTAAATTACCGCTACCAGTCACAAACTTTGTCAACTATTGTATTATTTATTTAGCGACATGTTTCGAGGGTTAAGCCTTATCTTCAGGCTAAATGGCATTAACAAAAATAACTTTACACTAAGGTCATACTGATGTTACATAGTCTTTTCGTAAATGCTGTGGTCATCCTGTGGAAGAAGAGAAACCTTAGTAAGAGGCGATGTCACTTTGGAAGCTGGACTGATGTTTGCAAGAAAATGTTTTGTAACGGTCACTCACTTTGTGC
Source organism: Schistocerca serialis cubense (assembly GCF_023864345.2). Lineage (NCBI taxonomy): Eukaryota > Metazoa > Arthropoda > Insecta > Orthoptera > Acrididae > Schistocerca > Schistocerca serialis. Next base: position 89,351,633 of record NC_064648.1, on the reverse strand, counting down.
TTCTGGCGTGGCAGTCTGGTTGTGACTTTGTAAATGTCCCATGAATTGGATTTTTCTCTTGCGCATTGTGTCTGTTATTTTTGAGATATTTTTATATATTTTTGCATTGGGTTTGGACAATGCACACCATCTTTCGTTCTTGGTCCTAGAATCTTCCTCATTATTTTACGTACTTACACTTCTAATTCCCCTGCTAGTGTTCTGTGTTGAAGATGTAGTGTCTAAGCTGCGTAGACAAGTTCGGGTTTAATTACAGTTGTGTAGTGTCGTATTTTGTAGTTCCACTAGAGACTCTTTTTGTTGTAAACGTTTTTTGTTGACTGAGACGCCGTCTCCATTTTCTGTACTCTTGATCTGACAGATTCGTTTTCATTACAATTTTCTGCAATCCATTCACCTAAATACTTAAATTCTGTTACTCGAGAGATGTAGTTATTAGCAATTTTGAGATCAGAAGATGCATCTTTGATGTCAGTCATAATTTTTTTTAATGAAATTTCTAATCCTACTTTTGCTTCTAACATTTCTTTGCATTTATCAATAAGAAAAATTAATAATTTCCTTTATAGTTATCACCACAAGGAGGTGGTGCAAAGCTTTCTGATCTCTCATAGTCAATTAATAAAAAGTAGCTTCAGTTGTCAAATGTTTTTGAAAAGACAAACTTTACTTATAATTTTGCTAAAAAATTATCACATTTACTAATTGATTCACGAACAATGAGATCTGTACAGCAAGTAGTATCTAATCTCACCGAAGCACCAGAAATGCAAATCATGAATTTACATATAGCTCGGTTAACAAATCATAGAGACATTACAAAATGGAAATATCTAACCAGCCGTTTCATCAAAACGTTTTACACACATTCTGGGGTTACTGAACAATTACAAATTATCAGCCAACTCATCTTCACTAACGCGCTGGCAAAAACAGAAATCAGTATTATTTAACATCTTTACCTTGCTTTGATGGAGACTTCTGCTTCCATGTTCAACAACATTGACATACCTACGTTCATCTAATCCTTGGTGGCTTCACACAGCACACCACACAAACAGCCTGCTCCATCCTCTTTCGCCTACAACTGTGTTCCAAGCGCTCTCTTATTCCAACACTACAATCCCAGACCAGAAGCAGTACAGCGGCGCCCGCAGGGGCGGGGGAGGGGGGGGGCGGCAGTTGAGGCAGTTTCCCCTTGTGAGAATTCATTCAGTTCACGAATATGAAAAATACCTGTAACTTTAGGGCTCAGTTATGTATCATTTAAAATACCTGTAAAATTACCACTAAAATAACCGGAAAATATGGATAAAAATGACGTAAAAATGATATAAAACATATGTAAACAGATTTACAGGAAGAACTAGAGCAATGAAAAACTTTAAAGGAGAATCGAACTAAAATTAAAAAATGATGATAAATTTAAAAATTGTGTGTTTTTCTTTAAGAAATCTAGTTGGTTGAAGATGTGCAAAACTGTTATACATCCGTCTTACAGCTATTGCCTACGAAGTATCTTTATTTTTATTTCTACACACACACGTGGTAGAAATTAACAACAGCAAGTGAGGCAACAATGGGAAAATCAGATAAACCAGCAGTTTATTGTTAACTTTTACAAATGCATTCTTGAGCAACATTTAAGCGTTTTTCCTGAAGGCACGTCCAATGTTCGTTCTTTACGTGTTAAAAGAATCAATTGTGTCATAAAAGGACGTTAAACACAAACGTAAAAAAATGATATCTTCCTTGAAAAATAATCTACGATACAGAGTCTATATGAAGAAAAATACAAAATTAAAGATAGATATCCTTCAGTTACTTCCGAATGTAGATTTTTAATAGAAGGAAAACAAGTAGTTCAGAGAGAAAAAGCGTAGGATAGGACCACACGAAAATGGCGGCAAAATGTACAGTCTGATAATGTAAGAACAGGTTTTACTATAGTTATAATGTTAGTTTTTTATGTTCACAGCTTCGGCATGGTACTAAAAGTGCATCAGTATTTCTAAATTGCTTATAAGGGGAAAACATCTGGCTTACCATGAAACGACAAATGCTCTTCAGAGAACAATAGTAATTCAGTAAGCATATTAGAATACGTAGGCCTATTCGAAAATAGAGCTGTATCACATGAAAGAATCGTTCTTAGTTAGTATACTACGCAGCTGCAGAACACTATTCTTAAGTGCATAAAAGAAGCGTTCACATTAATGTAAGTGAATTTGACCAGATTTACACAGCTGAGCGTAGTGAACCGTTTTTTTCCGGACTGTTAATTTAAATCCAACTGCGTTCGCTGGATGAGCAGTGTTTTTAACCGCTTAAGCGATTATAAGTGTTAAGAAAACAGAATACGATTCAGAAACATAAAATCTGGGAATTATGCAGGGTGTTACAAAAAAGTACGGCCAAAGTTTCACGAAACATTCCTCACACAGAAAGAAAGAAAATATGTTTTGTGGACATGTGTCCGGAAACGCTTACTTTCCATGTTTGAGCTCATTTTATTACGTCTCTTCAAATCACATTAATCATGGAATGGAAACACACAGCAACAGAACGTACCAGCGTGACTTCAAACACTTTGCTACAGGAAATGTTCAAAATGTCCTCCGTTAGCGAGGATAAGTGCATCCACCCTCCATCGCATGGAATCCCTGATGCGCTGATGCAGCCCTAGAGAATGGCGTATTGTATCACAGCCGTCCACAATACGAGCACGAAGAGTCTCTACATTTGGTACTCGGGTTGCGTAGACGAGAGCTTTCAAATGCCCCCATAAATGAAACTCGAGAGGGTTGAGGTCAGGAAAGCGTGGAGGCCACGGAATTGGTCCTCCTCTACCAATCCGTCGGTCACCGAATCTGTTGTTGACAAGCGTACGAACACTTCGACTGAAATGTGCAGGAGCTCCATCGTGCATGAACCACATGTTGTGTCGTACTTGTAAAGGCACATGTTCTAGCAGCACAGGTAGAGTATCCCGTATGAAATCGTGATAACGTGCTCCATTGAGCGTAGGTGGAAGAACGTGGGGCCCAATCGAGACATCACCAACAATGCCTGCCCAAACGTTCACAGAAAGTCTGTGTTGATGACGTGATTGCACAATTCCGTGCGGATACTCTTCAGCCCACACATGTTGATTGTGAAAATTTACAATTTGATCACGTTGGAATGAAGCCTCATCCGTAAAGAGAACATTTGCACTGAAATGAGGATTGACACATTGTCGGATGAACCATTCGCAGAAGTGTACCCGTGGAGGCCAATCAGCTGCTGATAGTGCCTGCACACGCTGTACACGGTACGGAAACAACTGGTTTTCCCGTAGCACTCTCCATACAGTGACGTGGTCAACGTTACCTTGTACAGCAGCAACTTCTCTGACGCTGACATTAGGGTTATCGTCAACTGCACGAAGAATTGCCTCGTCCATTGCAGGTGTCCTCGTCGTTCTAGGTCTTCCCCAGTAGCGAGTCATAGGCTGGAATGTTCCGTGCTCTGTAAGACGCCGATCAATTGCTTCGAACGTTTTCCTGTCGGGAGGCCTTGGAAATCTGTGTCGATACAAACGTACCGCGCCACGGCTATTGCCCCGTGCTAATCCGTACATCAAATGGGCGTCTGCCAACTCCGCATTTGTAAACATTGCGCTGACTGCAAAACCACGTTCGTGATGAACACTAACCTGTTGATGCTACGTACTGATGTGCTTGATGCTAGTACTGTAGAGCAATGAGTCGCATGTCATCACAAGCATCGAAGTCAACATTACCTTTCTTCAGTTGGGCCAACTGGCTGTGAATCAAGGAAGTACAGTACATACTGACGAAACTAAAATGAGCTCTAACATGGAAATTAAGCGTTTCCGGACACATGTCCACATAACATCTTTTCTTTATTTGTGTGTGAGGAATGTTCCCTGAAAGCTTAGCCGTACCTTTTTGTAACACCCCGTATATGTGTGTGTGTGTGTGTGTGTGTGTGTGTGTGTGTGTGCGGTGAAAATTTTTTGTCCCTACTGAGACAAAAACCTGCGGGCGCCCCTGAAGCAGTATCTTTGCTTCTGCGGTCGTGCGTAGTCAGCGCTCCCCTTTATAAAGCTTATCAGAGATGTACATCATTTATAATATCGTAGTTTCAGTTTACTTTGCATTAATATTGTTATCAAATCCAAGTGTGCCACAGTGAACTCCTTTCAAGATTTATGTAGTAACACGCCTACCAACTTTTGTTTATGTCGCACGGCTGCTCCTTGATGTTGCGATTTTTTACCGTCTGTGTAATTTATGTGACGTTAAAAACTGCACGATCATTGGCTTTCGAGGTAACGGTGTGCCGACCGGTGTGGCCGAGCGGTTCTAGGCGCTTCAGTCGGGAACCGCGCGACCGCTACGGTCGCAGGTTCGAATCCTGCCTCGGGCATGGATGTGTGTGATGTCCTTAGGTTAGTTAGGTTTAAGTAGTTCTAAGTTCTAGGGGACTGATGAGCTCAGAAGTTGAGTCCCATAGTGCTCAGAGCCATTTGAACCATTTTTTGAACAGATGTGCACGAGCGAATAGATGTGCAGCTGTTGAACAACTAAGCACCCAGGTGTACCAAAGGGCAGCCGATATTATCTCCTCAACAACCGTTCAGTAAATGTTGCTTTATATGGGCCTCCACAGCAGGCACCTGTTTCACGCACCCATGTTGACTGCTGCACTGCGCGGTGTGGCTGCGCGGTCTTAGGCATCTTGCCACGGTTCGCGCTACTCCACCCCCGTCAGAGGTTCGAGTCCTGATTCAGGCATGTGTGTGGTGTGGTGTGGTGTGGTGTGTGTGTGTGTGTGTGTGTTGTCAGCATAACTTAGCTTGAGTTAGATTAAGTAGTGCGTAAGACTAGGCACCGATGATCTCAGCAGTTTGGTCCCACAGGAACTTACAACAAATTTCCAGATTTTACTGCTGTTCATCAGCGACCGAGGCTGGAACTTGTACGCCAATAGCGCGACAGGAGGTTCACTGAATGGCGACATTTGGTCTTTTCAGATGTATCACATTTTGTGCTCCATCAGACGGATGGCCTTTGGTGTTTCCGGAGTGAGAAGTCTCAAAGCAAACACACTGCAACAATCGTCGAAAGGCTTCAGGCATGAGGGCATTCCATAGGCGATCTTTTCATCCTGAAAGGCACAGGAGATCAACGTCAGCATGCATCTGCGCTTGGAGACCATGTTCACCCCTCTATGCAGTTCGATTTTCCTCAGCACAGTGGCATCTACCAGCAGGACAGTCCAACGTGTCACAAAGCTGTGTAATTGGAAGAGCACATGGATGAGTTTACCGGACTCACTGGCCACCTCTGGATTTAAACCCACTTGGGAATCAGTCGGACCTCCTCAATCGGACTGTTCGAGACGTGGACTCTCAATTGAGAAATGTAGAGCAGCTGGGTCCCTATTCTGTATCGTTCATACTGATCGGTGCAGTTGGTTAGCATCGGTAGTGACGTCATTTTCGGTTCTTCGTCTGAAGTTCTTATTCGGTAAGCTTCTGAGACCTGTTACCGACCGGTCCTCCTGCCGATTTTTCGACAAGTGTACAAGTGTACCGAGAGGTTTTGGATTTTGGTATGGCCGTTTCATTCGGTTTGGTGTGATTTATTTACACCTAGAGTTGTTATTTTAAACATATTGAGCGGTTTTATCTTCAGATTAAGTGATTGTGTTACTGAAGAATCATCAGGAGAGGTCTGGATGGAAAGTGAGTTCGTATTAGACTTAAATTACAATTAAATCAATAAAATATAATGAATACCCTTAGCTGCATACAGGGGTTGATATACGTCAACGGGGTCACCTAAAAACGTGTGCCCTGATCGGGACTCGAACCCGGGATCTTCTGCTTACATTGGAGATGCTCTATCCATCTTTTTTTTTTTTTTTAATCTGCTCTGGGCCGACATCGAAAGACACCCGTTTCAGTTCGTTGTTAATCCATTAACTCAGTTTATTTATTAGAGAGGGCAGCTGACCCTCTGACCGAACACACTGAGCTACTGTGCCGGCTTCCATCTGAGCCACCGAGGACACAGAGGATAGTGCGACTGCAGGGACTTATCTCTGGCACGCCTCCTGTGAGACTCACATTTCCAACTTATTTTCCCACACTACATTCGTAGTACCCCTGTCCCTACTCACCGCTTTACCGATTCCCGTAAGAGTTCGGGCAATGTGTGTGCATCCGCACAAAAGATGGTCAAATGGCTGGTGAGCCTTAACTATATATATGAAGAGGCATCCGTTCTTTCGGACATCTTCATGTACATCATATTAGTCTATTTGTCTTTGTTAGAAATTTCATTTGTATTGTTGTTAATGTGAGTGATTATAACATAAGAAAACAGTTTTGGTGAATATTCTTACAAAATATCTGTTATTTTTACGTAAGAGTTTAAAATATCATTAAATTTCAAAATTTTGGCTCTACTTACATGTATCACATGAATGTTGGCTGAAATTACTAGAGACTTTTTTCCGCAAACGGTTTACTTATTAATTGTCTAAATGCGTTTAAAACTTTTAAGTAACAATGAAAAGGAATTTTGTGAAGCCTGATAGAAGAAACCTGCCAAAATTTCATGCATTTACGGCTTACGCCCGCATCATTTGGCAACGAAGTCAGCCTGCATCTCTCTCGACTGGAATTATACGTAATAAAGCGCTGCCCGTAAGGGAATTATAGTAGCAGAATGGGTAAGCCATCGAACCGCCGTGTCAAAGGTCGCAGGTTCACATACCGCTGTGTACCACAATTTTTTCTCACGTTTTTGTGTTTGTAGTATGATCTGAGAATTCGTTAATCATCAAAGTTAAGCATTTTTCTGATATATTTTTTGTTATTTACATGCAACAGCGCGCTTTCTCAGTAATTGGGATCTTCGATTTCGTGACTTCCATATGTTTAAGATATGAAATGTGAAATTGTTGTGGGTGAAATAACCGGCAGTGACATTTATACTTTTTCTTGTCACAAATCATTCACAATTTTTTTCTGAATACGTAGCGATTTCCCAGTGTGTGGTCAGACAGGAATCTAAGAGCACAACTTAAATTACTGCGAATGAAACTAGCAGCAATCGTCTTTATACACTATCTTGTCCCAAGTTATGTATCTGCGATCGAATCCTTAACAACAGTACACAGAGATGAGAGATTCCCGCCACAGTTTTCTCAGACTATACCACCATATATGAAATATTTTGATTCATCAGATGCGTGTTATAAACTACAACAAACTTCTATTGCTGCACTCGCCACACATTCTGGAAACGACTTTTTTCTTTATTTTGTTTTTGTGAACCAAATCGTTGATCTATCATGTAGGCTACTTCATCATTTGGACCTCTAGGAGCTAGCTACAACCGCATTCTATGCATCTTCTTATTCTTTGACGCTCTCTTAAGCAATTTTTCGAGTTCGTGGAGATGTGTCCCGTCCATGCAACTAACTGAAGGCAGTTTTTTTTACTGCTATACACGTTTCGCTTCTTGTATTTGCGTAGCATCTTCACGAGTAAAAGGAGCGAAACGCGTATGGAAATAAAAGAAACTGCCTTCAAATTAGTTGCATAGACGGATCGTACCTCCATGAATTTTGAAGCAACTAAGGAATGACGGAGAACAGAAAAAAATGACGAATTTTTCTGGTGTTTCTATACATGTATTTTTACAATATCGTACCACCCTCCATTCCAAACTCTTATCCCGAAGCGTAAAATCCAAAACAGGACGTTGATGCGAATGAGAATAAAACGACATAATGTGACATTTATGACAATTTGCAGAAGACAGTCAATATGGTATCGTTGTCGTGCATTCATGGAAGGACGTGGTCGGCGAAATTTGAACAGTATTACGTACTCTAACCACACTTTTCGGTACTGTGAAGAATAGCGTGCCTGTGTCGGCTGCTAGCGCTTCGGGTTTGTGCCGCTGTGGCGCTGCAGTGCGCATGCGCAGATCTGAGGCCGATTGCGTTTGATTGGTTGCTCGCGAGGAGCACGGAAACCAGCATTTCGGTTAGCTAGGACCGTTCGGCATCGCTTCCGAAATGCTTACAAAATAATTTTGGGGCTCTGCTTCGAAAACAAGACCGTTCTGCGTGCTACAGTACCGAAACGATCGGCAAAATGGCGGGAAGATACAGAAAATGGCCCCTGCCCAGGCCGCTGGAGTCAGCGTGGCTCCATGTCCCTCTCGGTACCTTCCACATCTGCTAGAAGACAATAAAAATAAAAAAAGGAAAGAAAAACCTTCCAAACCCTCACTGGCTCACTTCCTGCACATCTAGCAGTGGTGTGCACTGTGAAAGGTGGTTATCGATTAAACAACCGGTTTTGTTTGTATTGGTATTATTCCACACCATTTTAACCTGGTTGTTAAAACAGCTCAAAATGATCGGTTTCGGAAATAAACGATTTTCAGCTTTTCATTCCTCTTACTTCCTGTAATAAACTTAGAAATCGGACAAAGATTGAAAAATTTTGACTTCCGCTCTTGCAAGATAAAATCAGAATATTAAATTTTAAGTAGCCTGATTGTATGATGGCCGGGCTATAGACTGTGTTAATATCGCAGACAGCACTCCATGCCCTGGGGAAGAGATTCTGGGGTTGGACGGACTAGCAATTAGCGAGGGGATAGGGAAGTGTATGGACATGATACTCTTACTGGGGATTCTGGACAGGAGGGCATGCATTGTAAAGTAAGATGAAACGATGTGTTTATAAGAAAATACGCAAGGAAATGTATGAGGATGGGTGTATGACTGATAATGTTTGGGTAGTGGAATTATTAACAACTATATAATTTTTGCGGACTGAATGTTACATGAATAAGGTAAAATTTTCTAAATACACTGTTTTCTCTTCAACAAAATATTTCTTTGTGCTAACCATATGCCCCCTAGCAGTTAGAATCTATAGTAGTTAGAATATTTTTATTTAGTTGACCGTTGTTGTTGCTTGCTTTAATTTCTGTAGTTCGTGTTATGAAGATTTTCTGTGAGGTAAGTAAGAAATGAATGGGGTTTCCGCTATCAGGATTCGTGACTGAAATGAGTTGGAGGTTGTTTCACATTTCTTTAATTTCATATTTTGTGGATTTGTATTAGTGTTAGGATTTCATGCAATTCAGGGCCTTTCTTTATTATTGGAAGTCATGTTGTCAATGTATAGCAGTCAGATTGCGTTGGTCTTGTATACTGTGGGTAATAAATGAGTAGGTTATGTTTGAGTTTTCTCTGCCAGGGAAAAGTCTGTAGGTCAATGTTTAGTAAAAAAATAATTAAAGGAGGAGTTTCAAAATTAAATAAGCAAAATAAAGGAAAACTCACTCTTTCCACCGACGCTGCTTTTCCCTACAAGTGGTAAGTGACTCGTTACTACAAAAGATCAACACTATCCTCATATTGTTTTTAATGTTCTTCAAATTGTGCTTAAAAACCATGTTGTAATGTGAAATCATGACACTTCGAATAGTCCGCACTACAAGGTGAAAACAGAGGTCGAAGAAGCAGATAAAGGCATATTATGTAGAGACAGGGAGCAAACCGGCTACTTTCTATTTTTATTGTATAGTCTGAATGAACTGTAATTAAGTTTTTAATTTATTGCTGTTACGATAATTTCCTCCCACTTTTATGTTCTCATAGAAATGGCAGAGAAACTTTCAATATTTTAAGGTGGGTAGGACGTCAAACGGACCGACTTGGAGCAGGAGAGGCACCACAGGACATTTTATTTTCTACTGTCTATACGTTTACAAATAAATTCCTAAAACTTTGTCACCATGACCAGGAGGGATTTAGCATTCACGCTCATAGCAGTGGACGTTCAAAAACATAGCAAAATAAAGTTTTTTACATGTGAAATTTCATAATTTTTTCACTTACTATTGGCTGCATTTGTTGCTATAGGTACATTTTTCTTCATAAGTAAGAGAGATTCTTCGATGAATTTTGTACAGCATACAACTCATACTTACAGGTGAATGAAACTCTATAATTTATTTAAATTATGAAAATATGAATGACCTGTTACATTTTAAACTTTACGTTTAGAAAAACTCAACTTTTGTAGTTAATTATCTCATTTTTTACCGCTGTTTGTAATATATTTGGAAAATTCTAAAGTTTTGCATTAAGGTGTTTGTGTTTCATAAGTATACCAAGTTTGAAAGTAATAAGATATTTACTTTCGATGTTACATGTACCTAAGTAAAGAAATTTGTTTTTTGTGGAAATGGCCATTTAAGTTTCTACTTGTATTTGGCATTCTTTTAGAACTGTACAGCACCATGAGCAGGTTATGTTTCATTTCCTAAATCAATTTTCTTCCTTTTCGTATTCCTATGACTCACTTTCCTTGATTTTATCACCTCCAAAGGTGATTTATCTGCTTTCACTACACGCTCTCTGTCTATCGCATACAAAGCTATGTTGCAGTTCGCTCCAGCAATTCCCATTTTCTCTAAAACATATTTTCTGCTTTGCACGCCATCATTAAAACATGAAACTGCATCATAAACACCGATAGCGAGTGCTTTTCTTCCCACAAAAATGGTTTTTCCGCAATCTTTCCCATAGATATTGGTTAAAGCGTTCATTTGGCTTTTGGTCAATGCCATGAATACATTTATTCATTAAGTTTTCATTTACGACGTCCCTGTATATACTCTTGGTTTGATGGCTTCCATCAATAGCAGAATTCTACAGAGCTAAATACACTTACATATAACAGAAGAAAGCTATGCTAAGGGGGGTGGTGCTGCATCTTGGTAGACGTAAGGCCAAATGACGTGCCTTATAATCTCTCAAACATATATGTTTTGTACATCAAACTATTCAGCAAGATGTGCGCTACAAATTTGACATATTTTTGAATAATCGAATTTTTAAAAATTTTTGATGTTCTCCTCCCTTAAAGCAAATGGAACATTGTACTTCACTCCAACGTCATTTGGTAAAAATATTTTCGAACTACGCATTGCGCCATTCTGCAGTACGATGGATGACCGGCAAAGACAGCCAGAATGTATCGTACAGATCAAATTTCATACACAGCACGTATTTGTACACACATACCGTAAGATGAGGACGGAATTTTAATATTCCCGAATGTAGCTTCGCGAAGAATATTAAATTCACTCGACAAAATGCTCGAGGTATTTGGGATGACGTTGAAGAACAATATGATCAAAGGACATGAAACGGAAATATTATTTACATAACCAGTAAGTAACGAGAAACTACCCGATGTCACCACGCATGATGGATTAATTTCGGAAGCTCGTTGACTTCCCATCCAATGTTCCACAGTTCCCTGTAATAGGGTAGTTTCATGCACAAACTATATTTTTAAAAAATACACATGCTTTGTTACATGTTTAGGAAAAGTTTTATGCATGGTTACAAAATATTTTACGCGTTTTCAGAAAACATTTCATATGTGTTTAGACATTCTGGAAATACGACTCCACTGTCTCGTAAGTGACTTCAGCACGTCGCTGTTTAATGTTCTCAGATAGCCGGATGCAGACTATACGGGGTATTCAGGAAGGTATCCAAATATTGTAATATATTATTCTACAAGTAAAACCAAAGAAAAAAGTTCATATAAACATAGGTCCGCAAATGTTTAGTTATGGAATTTCGGCTACTAAAAGATTTTCCGTGAAATTTAGCAACTTTGCTAATATGAAGCCATCGCAAAACTGTACGAGGTTAAAATAAAGCACGATTTTCATTTATTTTGTTGTTATTGGTCTGGTGAATATAATAAAACATGTTCCAGACGTGTATCTGCAGTAGTTTTCCAGAACATCCGGAGAAGCAAAAACTATTTTAGTAGTAAATTTGTGTACTTTCCATTAAGAATCTAGGAACGTTGTTTCAGTCGTTTCCTAACCTTGAAACGAGTTAGTTTTCTGTATTGTTCAGTGAAAGAACATAATAACAACAGTGTATTTAAGTGAAACCACATAGCAGCTGTCTTCCAGTTTAACATGAATTCACGTGCACTATGCTATTAATAAAAGCAGATTATCTGACTCATTCATACAGTTCCACTTAAGGCTATTACCATCATTTTTCTAAAATTAAATTCTCTACAACTTCTGTCGAAAATTTTCTGCAATTGTCTGGAATTTAAAAACAAATTGGGCCAAGTAGTTAATAAATTAAAAATGTTACGAAACTAAATCATTGCTTCTCTGGATGATCTGTAAAACCACTGCAGATACACGTCTGGGACATGTTTTATTAGATTCAGCAGACCAATAACAACAAAATAATAGGAAATCGTGCTTTACTTTGACCTCGTACGGCTTTGCAATGGCTTCATATTAGAGAAGTTGCTAAATTGAGGGAAAATCTTTTATTAGCCGTAACCCCATAACTAGATATTTGCGGACCTATGTTTATATGAACTTTTTTCTTTGGTTTTACTTGTAGAATAACATATTACGATATTTGGATATCTTTGTGGAACACCTTGTATGTGAGTGACGCTGTAACAATGACCACAAACACTCTATTCTTGGCATATTATAAGAAAATTGCTTTTCTCTTCATCCATGTTTATCGAGATATCTTTTCACTATGTACATAAGGTAAAAGGAAAATCAAAATACACAGCCCCTTAAAATATCGTGGAATACTGTCGGGCTGTCGGGCGTGGCCGGCACTTGGATGGGTGACCATCCAGACAGACATGCGCTGTTGCCATTTTTCAGGGTGCACTCAGCCTCGTGATGTCAACTGAAGAGCTACTCGACCGAATAGTAGCGACTCCGGTGACAGAAAACCATGATAACGACCGGGAGAGCGATGTGCTGAGCACATGCCCCTCCTATTCGCATCCTCACCTGAGGATGACACGGCGGTCGGATGGTCCGGATGGGTTACTTGTGGCCTGAAGACGGAGTGCAAAAGGGCGTTATATTAACTGCAAAATTACAGCTGGATTTCACAATAAGTTACACACATTTACTACATAATACAGAGTGGCACAGATAAGTAAGTTTAAATGAGATGCAGTGAATTTACAAAAACGAAGAGCTGAGACGGACTACCCATTTATTTACACTGAAAAATACAGTGAATAATACATTGATAGAAGATGTTGAAAGTGACCCCCTGCAACTTCAATACACAGCCATACACATCTAGGCGTATTTAGTTACACCCGTCCTAAATTTCGGATATCGATTGTGGCAACTTCACATTTTGTGGATATTCCTGGGTGAGCGAATTCTGTATTCTTCACTTTGTTTGTAGTCTTCTATCCGGATAATTTATACTGAAAAACTCGCGAGTTTTGTTAAAAATGGCTCTGAGCACTATCGGACGTAACTTCTGAGGTCATCAGTCCGCTAGAACTTAGAACTACTTAAACCTAACCAACCTAAGGACGTCACACACATCCATGCCCGAGGCAGGATTCGAACCAGCGACCGTGGCGGTCGCGGGGTTCCAGACTGTAGCTCCTAGAACCGCTCGGCCACTCCGGCCGGGCGAGTTTTGTTTTCACATGATGCTTCCACAATTTCTGTCAAGAAAGTCATATTGCAGGTCACAAAGAGAACCGTCTAACTCCACTGATGAGATAAACGGAAATAACGACAGCAGAATGCTAACAATCGGTTTTTGTATAAAGCTTGTCTATTGTTCTAGCTGTTTACTATATTTCAGAAGTCGAAATATTGCATTCGCATTCAGAGGGGAGACGGGCTACTTCTAACTAACTGCAGTGCACTGTACATGTGTGTACGGTACTTTGAGCGGTTGCAGTCATTTTAAATTCTCCTACCCTGGTATTGCACTCTCGTATCGATTCTTATATTAATTCTTATATTTTATTCATATGTTTATTCTTCGGGAAGTTTTTGTGCATCCCCTTGGATAATACCGATCGTAGAAACATCCAAAACATAGATACTCTGATGGGTTGACGCTGTGGTGTATATTTTTTTTAAAATATTTATATTTTGATCAAATTATTATTCTCTTGTGAAGATTCAGAAATCTGTTGTGAGTTTTGCACCACTTCTTGGCGAGAAGAACAAAGACTTTTCAAAAAACTTAAGTACTGTAAGTTATAGTTTATCCATATTTCATCTGAAATCGTTTGCAGAAGGCGTAGCGTTCTCAAGATTAAGAACAGAGTTCGCATTGCCACCTAATTTATTTGTGTCGTGATCATGTTCGACCACGACTGGATATGAGACATAGCAGCTACCAACAGAAAAACCTAAGGGACCAGACAGAGCTGGAAATTTTCTTTGCTATACTACACCACACGTTGAAAGAAGTTGGATTTAAATCACAAACAAGGTAAATAGCAATGCGCCTTCTGCCTTAACTACGCCGTTTGCCGACATGTGGTCGGTCCCTGGTAGCTGTATGAAAACTATAAAAACTCCGTGATTTCTGTTACCATTAATAGGAAATGGATAGCATAGAAATACTTTAAGTAATAAGCAGGCACTACAGCATTTGAGAGCACAATAACCAGTTTAAGTACATTAGTCAGTATTTCTAACAATACGATCCGTACATTTCTTTTTTATACCTTGCTGGCTCTTTCTTTAAATAAAGTCCTTTGACATTTTCGACATTTCATCTTAGCTGCACACATAAATTCTTACATAGCACTCCACAGTAGTAATATTTTATAATAACTAATTAGTGATTGCGGACCACGCCATATACGAGTCCGCCGTGTTTAAAAAAATATCGCGGCTGAACAGAAGAGGATTGCAATTCTTCAGCTGTCAAAAAATAAGAAACACAAAATATCTCTATCGATACAAATTATGAACAATTCGTATTCCGCGCTGTGGCGCGTAGGGTATTCTTTGAAATATCAGGTGGGCGCTGCTCAGAGACGATCTAAGAAATTTCTACACACATTGGTTTTATGAACCTGCATGGTTAGATTATCGAATGTAAGTTTATTTAAGCTATCGAAACAGATACTAATATTACAATGCCTAGAACTCCCATGCAGTGATGTGGTGGATGACAGCTCGTAGAATGAAGATAGCGGTCCGTATGTGTGGGCTTACGAGGCGGAATCCAAAATTTTCGGGACTGGTGCTGCCATCTGGAAAGTAGGAGTAGTATATCTTTGCACCGCCAGGTGGTGAGAGACGCATATCTGATGAGTCAGTGTGCGGAGTGGCCGGGAGGATGTGTTGCGTGTGATTTCCGTAATTCTCTGTGTTTGATGTGTGGCGATTTTACGATGGATCTTCGAACAGAAGAGCGCGTTTGTATCAAATTCTGTGTGAATCTCAGGATAAGTGCTATGGAGACCCTTGCAATGATTCATCAAGTGTTTGGGGGACAGAGGACGAACCGTACGCGTTTGAAAGTGGCATGCTCGGATCAGGGCCAGTCGTACAGACGTCGAAGATGATGCTCACTCTGCAAGGCTCCCGTTAGCCACACAACGCCAGACATTGTTTCCAAACTTCAACAATTGGTTCCTGCAGATCGACGTCGAACCATTCAACCATATTCTCACTTCGAATATAATGAATTTCCTTGAGACAGAGAAGTTGCTGTCTATGCATCAACTCGGCTTTAGAAAGCATCGCTCCTGCGAAACGCAACTCGCCCTTTTTTCACATGATATCTTGCGAACCATGGATGAAGGGTATCAGACGGATGCCATATTCCCTGACTTCCGGAAAGCGTTTGACTCGGTGCCCCACTGCAGACTCCTAACTGAGGTACGGCATATGGGATTGGTTCCCAAGTATGTGAGTGGCTCGAAGACTTCCTAAGTAATAGAACCCAGTACGTTGTCCTCGATGGCGAGTGTTCATCGGAGGTGAGGGTACCATCTGGAGTGCCCCAGGGAAGTGTGGTAGGTCCGCTGTTGTTTCCTATCTACATAAATGATCTTTTGGATAGGGTGGATAGCAATGTACGACTGTTTGCTGATGATGCTGTGGTGTACGGGAAGGTGTCGTCGTTGAGTGACTGTAGGAGGATTCAAGATGACTTGGACAGGATTTGTGATCGGTGTAAAGAATGGCAGCTAACTCTAAATATAGATAAATGTAAATTAATGCAGATGAATAGGAAAAAGAATCTTGTAATGTTTCAATACTCCATTAGTAGTGTAGCGCTTGACACAGTCACGTCGATTAAATATTTGGGCGTAACATTGCAGAGCGATATGAAGTGGGACAAGCATGTAATGGCAGTTGTGGGGAAGGCGGATAGTCGTCTTCGGTTCATTGGTAGAATTTTGGGAAGATGTGGTTCATGTGTAAAGGAGGCCGCTTATAAAACGCTAATACGACCTATTCTTGAGTACTGCTCGAGCGTTTGGGATCCCTATCAGGTCGGATTGAGGGAGGACATAGAAGCAATTCAGAGGCGGGTTGCTAGATTTGTTACTGGTAGGTTTGATCATAATGCGAGTGTTACGGAAATGCTTCAGGAACTGGGATGGGAGTCTCTGCAGGAAAGGAGGCGTTCTTTTCATGAATCGCTACTGAGCAAATTTTCAGAACCACCATTTGAGGCTGACTGCAGTACAATTTTACTGCCGCCAAGTTACATTTCGCGGAAAGACCACAAAAAAGATAAGAGAGATTAGGGCTTGTACAGAGGCATATAGGCAGTCATTTTTCTCTCGTTCTGTTTGGGAGTGGAACAGTGAGAGAAGATGCTAGTTGTGGTACGAAGCACCCTCCGCCACGCACTGTATGGGTGGATTGCGGCGTACGTATGTAGATGTAGATGTAGACCTTGCGGATGAAGTGGGTATTGGTTATGGGACACGTCAACGAATGTTAACTGATGAATTGGGCATGCATCGTGTCGCAGCAAATTTGTGCCCAGGATCTTGATTGCCAATCAGAAGGCACAGTGTGCTGAAGTGTGCACAGACCTTCGTCAGACTGCATCTGATGGCCCAACCTTCTTGTCACGGGTTATCGCCGGCGATGAGAGCTGGATTTACGGTTATGTCCCAGAGACAAAGCAATAATCGTCTCAGCAGAAGAGCCTGGGCTCTCTGACACCCAAAAAAGCGAGACAGGTGAAGAGCATGATCATCGTTTTCTTTGATATCTAGGGAATTGTGCACAAAGAATTCGTCCCACCCAACCATACAATGAATTCCGCATACTGCCGTAACGTTTTGCGATATCTCCGTGAAAACGTGCGGCGGCGACGGCCCGGACTTTGGCGTCAAGGGCACTGGCTGCTGCATGACGACAACGAGCCCTGTCAAACGCCCTTGCTCACCAGGACCTTTTCCGCAAAAAAACAACAGGCGGTTGTACCCCACCCACTGTACTGGCCAGATCTGGCACCTTGCGACTTTGCGCTATTCCCAAAACTGAAATTCGAGTTGAAAGACCGTCGGTTGGACACTCTAGAGAGGATTCGAGAAGCATCGCTGGTACCCTCAAAGAACAGGTCTTGCAGAAAACGTTGGCCAGAGGCAGAAGCGCTGGGACCAGTGTGGGCATGCGGATGGGAACTACTGCGAGGGTGATGGTGGCCATTAGTCCTTTGGTTTTCATCAGATGGCAGCACCAGTCCCGAAAATTTTGGTTATCACCTCGTATATTATACGCCATGTCCCAAGGTACCGTTTTCTTTTTTGTGTACTAGAACATGCAGAAGGGGTAATTTCCATCGAAAACTTGCTTGTGGATGAAGACAGTTAACATGATCTGGATACTGATTAAGAGCTTCTGTTCCATGTGGCCAAACAATGAAAATATCGTCCACGTATCTCCAAAATTTTCGATGGAAATTGCAAAAAATGGCAAATTACCTTTTTTGGATGTTCTGGTACACAAAAAAGAAGATGGTACCTTGGGACATGGCGTATACTATAAACCCACACATACGGACCGCTATCTTCATTCTACGAGCTGCCATCCACCACGTCAGCACATGGGAGTTCTGCGTACATTGGTCATGAGAGCTTATGTCATTTCTGATTCGGAAAATTTGACACAGGAACTGGGTCATCTTCAGGCTGTCTTCAAACTCAACAGATATACCGGTCATCAAATTAATCGTGCTTTTCAGTTTGGACCATCAAGTGAACCAGACCCGAATACCAGTAAATCAGTTGCCTTTCGACCCTTTGCTGGAAGTATTTCTTCAATAATTTCTATAATTATAAGGAAATATAATGTCAAAAGTGTTCTTTTGCCCTTGGCCAAGACTGGATCTGTGAAAGATGATTCGGGATTGAGAAAGCCTGGAGTTTATAAAATTCCCTGTCATTGTGGAAAGGCCTGTATTGGACAGACTATTCGCACTGTTCATGACCGATGTGTGGAACGTCAGCGCCACACACGTTTGCTCCAGCCAGAAAAATCTCCCGTCGCCGAACAATGTCTCAATCAAGGGAATAACATGTCGTTTAAAGAGACGCAAATTATACCTCTGGTTTCTCGTTACAGGGAATGTGTGCTTAAGGAATCCATCGAAATACGATTATCTGATGACATTATTGCCGGCCGTTGTGACCGAGCGGTTCTAGGCAGTTCAGTTCGGGACCGCGCTGCTGCTATTTTCGCAGGTTGGAATCCTGTCTCGCGCATGGATGTGTGTGATGTCCTTACGTTAGTTAGGTTAAAGTAGTTCTAAGTTCTAGGGGACAGATGGCCTCAGATGTTAAGTCCCATAGTGCTCAGAGCCGTTTGAACCATTTATTGATGACATTATTAATAGAGATAAGCTTCACATGGGGCGGCTCTTCCGCTTTCCGCGCAGGCGCAGTGGCCTGGACGCGGGATATAAAGTGAAACGTCCCTTTTGAAAATTATGAATTACTGTGCTGGTAAACCCCTTACGTTATTTGATTTTCAAACAGCTGAGCAAAACTGAACGTACTCGGACATTTCTCTCTTTACTTATTCTGATCATCACTAAACTGACACACAATATTTTAGCGCAACGCAATCTGACTTTCAATAATCCCTATAAAAGAATGGCCGTGACTAACAATAACCTATACCTTTCATGAATCACTTACCTCACAAAAATCATCGTTACTCGAACTACTACAATACAGCGAGCGCCAATACTGCCAGCTAAATAAAAGATTCTAACTACTGAAGGCACTAACTACTGATAGGCATAGTTAGCAAATGAAAGATTTGACCAGAGAACAAACAATGTATTTACCTTAATAGTGATCAAAAGTCATCATATATCGGGTGATCAAAAAGTCAGTATAATTTGAGGTAAAAATTGACACACATGCTTGGAATGAGGTGGGGTTTTTGTAGAACCACCCCGTATTGTTAAACGCAAGTTCTCAAGCGCGCGTCTTTTGGTGATGATCGTGTGCTCAGCCGCCACTTTCGTCACGCTTGGCCTCCCAGGTCCCCAGACCTCAGTCCGTGCGATTACTGTCTTTGGGGTTACCTGAAGTCGCAAGTGTATCGTGATCGACCGACATCTCTAGGGATGGCGAAAGACAACATCCGACGCCGATGCCTCACCATAACTCCGGACATGCTTTACAGTGCTGTTCACAACATTATTCCTCGACTACAGCTATTGTTGAGGAATGATGGTGGACATATTGAGCATTTCCTGTAAAGAACATCATCTTTGCTTTGTCTTACTTTGTTATGCTAATTATTGCCATTCTGATCAGATGAAGCGCCATCTGTCGGACATTTCTTGAACTTTTGTATTTTTTTGGTTCTAATAAAACCCCATGTCATTCCAAGCATGTGTGTCAGTTTGTACCTCTCTATCTACATTATTCCGTGATTTATTCAGTTTTCAAATTTATACTGACTTTTTGATCACCTGGTATGTATCAGTCGATGACTTCCAGTCTTACAAATTTCGTTTTTCTGACGGACACAAGTCCAGATCGTCCGCTCATAGCAACCTCTCAAAACTCTGCCATCTCTCTCCCCACATCCACCACTGCTGGCGGCTCACCTCCAACTGCACAACGCTACGCGCTGTTCACATCCAGCTGCCCAACACTACAATAGCGAATATTCCAACAATGCCAACCAGCCACAGACTGCACACAGCACAGCCAGTGATTTTCATACAGAGCGGTACGTGACGTTATCAACATAAAAATCTAAACAGCCTACTTACAAAAGGAGCCGCCATTTCTGATATTCATTCAGTTCTGGCGTGACTGCGTACTCAGCGATCGCACCTGAAGATGGCGGCCAGATGGACTGCCGAAACAGCAGACGAGAAAGCAAGTTAAAAAACAAAAAAATTACTGCGTGGTCATCCAGTTCTGAGCTATGTCAAAAGGTTCAAGTCCCTCTCTGGTCGCAAAGTCGGTTTAAAATCAACTGCACAATTTATACCGTTAAGACAAACAGTGAAACAAAGCACCCTCCGCTACACGCCGGATGCGAATGAGACTTAATATTGCACCGCCGTCCAGATCTGAGCTATGTCAAAGGTTTCAAGCCTCTAGCTCACTGGGAGTTTAGTTGAAAATCGACTGCAAAATTTTTACTGAACCAACAGACAGGAAAACAAAGTAGCCTCAACCACACACTGGCCAACAAGGCAAGTTAATATCGCATTCTCATACAACTGCGAGCTTATAGTAAGTTTCAAGTCTCTAGTTCAGCGGAATTTTCTTTGAAATTTGCACCCGTGAAGAGCATAAATCATCTCGACTTGTCCCCGACACGAATATCGGACCAGTCTGCTGCTTACAGTACGCTCCGTCAATCACACAGCCAGCAACACACAAGGAACACAACGGCACGTCGTCAGAGAAACTGCCAATCGCCAGCGCCATCTATCGTGGCTTCGATGCATTTCCGGACACATGTTTGTAGGACCTTTCTTCCTCTATTTACAGTCTGCAATCAGTCCCTGCAGTTAGTCGCTTTTATTATTCACCAGTGCTGTTTCTCTGGGGGAA
Source organism: Schistocerca serialis cubense (assembly GCF_023864345.2). Classification (NCBI taxonomy): domain Eukaryota; kingdom Metazoa; phylum Arthropoda; class Insecta; order Orthoptera; family Acrididae; genus Schistocerca; species Schistocerca serialis. The sequence goes on along the minus strand of NC_064648.1, from coordinate 89,330,671 downwards.
CGCTGGGGGACGCGCACCCCTAAACTTTTTCGTCGACAAAGTAATTTTTTTACGATGTTGAGAACTTATAAAGAGTGGCAAAGATTTATTTCGCGGACGTAAATTTTTTATTTCATTTTTTCGTGTTGGTAATTGCAATACGGAAACGATACCAGTGCAGTTTTTGGTGGGAAAAGCGATGTCATTGACTGTTTCGAGCATTTCGAAGCTGCGGCAACTGTACTCGACAGCTGAATAGCTGGCAGCCAGTTCGACAAGCGTGTAGTGCTCTCGCCCACTAATAGTGGGCGATGGTAGTGCTAAACAAATACGCGTACGCTCAAACGCCGAGCTACCGATAGATGTCCTACGGTACCGCTACCATGATCCTGAAGATGATCCAGTTTCTGTGACAAATTTTCCGAATCAGAAATGACATAAGCCATCTTGACCAATGTACGTAGAACTCCCATGCGCTGATGTGGTGGATCGCAGCTCGTAGAATGTAGATAGCGGTCCGTATGTGTGGGTTTATAGTATACGCCACGTCCCAAGGTACGATCTTCTTTTTTGTTTACTAGAACATCCAAAAAACGTAATTTGCCATCGTTATCAATACCCATCGAAAATTTTGGAGATACGTGGATGATATTTTAATTGTTTTGCCACATGAAATGGAAGCTCTAAATCAGTTTGCAGATCATGTTAACTGTCTTCATCCACAATCAAATTTTCGATGGAAATTGAGAAAGATGTCATATTACCCGTTCTGGATGTTCTAGTACACAAAAAAGAAAATGGTACTTTGGGACATGGCGTATAATATACGGGGTCCTATCCAAAATTTTCATTGCGTATCCAACGTTTTCTCAGTCCTGTTCTTTCAGGGGGTTCATCACCATCAGCGATGCTTCTCAAATCCTCTCTAGAGTGTCGAACCGACGGCCTTCCAACTTGTTGTTGTTGTTGTTGTTGTGGCCTTCAGTCCTGAGACTGGTTTGATGCAGCTCTCCATGCTCCTCTATCCTGTACAAGGTTCTTCATCTCCCAGTATCTACTGCAACCTACATCCTTTTGAATCTGCTTAGTGTATTCATTGCCGTCTTTGTTTTGTTGTTCTTTATTCGTTTGCGCTTGCTATTCCGTTCTTGTCGGTTGTGCGAAGTTTTATACTGTGTATCACGGGCGTACCCAGCGAGGGGCAGGGGGGGGGGGGGTGCCCGCCTTAGATGATTTCGAACTCGTTCGCGCAGATCCTGGAGTAATTTTTTCGTCTTCGGCACGTTACTGTCGGCAGGGAAGTTTATAGAAATAATAAATTTAGCGATAAGCAATCCGCTCTGCTACTCGCAGGCATGTTACGTCGCCAAGGAACAGCATGTTCACTTGTAGGCAGTAAGGGATCATGAATATGTGAAGTTTCTAACGAACAACATCGTTTCTCCTACCATATTTTAAATGTAAAATGCTTTTCTGCTCCTAAACAATTATCAGATTTACTAAACTTAAGAATCGATTCTGGCGACGACGAGTTAAGGAGTCATCCGGAAAAGTGTCGCCGCAATGCTGTTTACACATCGCCAAAAATACAAAATGAATTCGTAAATTTGTGTGGCGATGTTATTAAGGAGAATATAATGGCTGACATTAAGAAAGCGACGTTTTATGCAGTCTTGGCGGATGAAACAGCTGACATAGCTGGGAAGGAACAGCTATCAATAGGCGTGCGGTTCTACGACGAAAGAAAAGTGAAAATCCGGGAAGAATTTGTAGGTTCTATAGAACTGAAGTCGCAAAATGCCTCTTCAATCGCCGAAGCAATTGACAGTTTCTTGATCAGTAATAATCTTCCAGCAGAAGACTGTGTAGGATTTGGCTTCGATGGCTGTTCTGCAATGGCAGGTAGAGAGAGTGGTGTACAAGCTATTTTAATAAAGAAATATTATCGAGCATCATACGTTCATTGCTCAAGCCACAAACTCAACCTTATGGTGGACGATGCAAGCGCAGTGCCGGAAATTAGGAATGCTGTTGCCACTGTGAAAGACACTATAAACTTTTTTAGAGAATCGAGTACACGTCGGAAATACGCTCCCAATTTAACAATAAGGTGTGAGACGAGATGGTCTGAAAAATATAAATCCATCAGACTATTTTCTCAAAATTTCCCAGAGGTTGTGAGAGCTGTAGAAAAATTGTCTACTGAGGGAAATTATGCAACGAGGAAATCTGCGTATCACTTGGATTCAGCCATTAGCAAACCAGTGTTCATCTTATCTTTACGAACAATAGCCAGATACTCAGCAGTTTTGGAACCAGTAGCTAATGTCCTGCAGTCTGAATCTGTAGATGTGATCGCCGTGAGAGAACACATCAGAGGCATCCTTGACGTGCTCGGTAATGATCGAAAGGAAGCAGACAGAGTAACTAGCGAATTACTTGCAAAAGCACAAGTTATAGCAGAGGAAATGGAAATAGAAATTACTGTTCCACGTTTTGCTTGCAAGCAAAAATTCAGAAACAAACCACCATCCCAAAATGACAACGAACACTGGCGACGTTCGCTGGTAATACCATACATCGAATCATTCATGTCATCATTAAATATACGATTTTCACCAGAAAATACACCAGATTTTGCTCTAAATAAGCTACATCCCTTGAATATGAGCAATTCTAGTGTAACAGACTTCCTTAAAAGTGCACAATTGTTTAAAACATTTTATGGATTGGATGATATTGCCGGAGAACTGGAACTATGGTACAATTTGTGGAGGAAAAAGAATATAACTGAAGCTAAATTAAAGGATATGGAAGTCGTTGACCTGTTTAATGAGACCAGTATTTCTTTTGAAACTTCCAGAATGAGATTTTCACTCTGCAGCGGAGTGTGCGCTGATATGAATCTTCCTGGCAGATTAAAACCTTGTGCCGGACCGAGACTCGAACTCGGGACCTTTGCCTTTCGCGGGTAAGTGCTCTACCAACTGAGCTACCCAAGCACGACTCACGTCCCGTCCTCACAGCTGTACTTCTGCCAGTATTTCTTTTCCCTAGCATGAAAAAAGGACTAAAATTTTGAGCACTATTCCATGCACAACAGCGACTGTGGAACGATCCTTCAGCACACTTCTAAGAGTGAAGTCGTGGCTCAGAAGCACTATGGGAGAAGAAAGGCTCACAGGATTGTGCCTGTGCAGTTATGTAAAAGAAAACTGCGAGATGTTAGAGGAGAAAGTAATTGAGAAATTTGCGGCAAATTCTAGAAGATTATTACTGAATTAAAAAGTTGTATTTTTAAACAAGTGCATTCTTATATTTAAAATGTTTATTGAAAGTAGTTTTTCAGTAGTTTACTGTTTTATTTAATGAGAAGTGCTGTATGTTGTCTCGAGTCCTTGTTTCCTGAGACTAATATGACCTGCCCCTCCCCCCCCCCCCACCCCCCCCACCCCGCCGCTAGTTCAGATCCTGGGTACGCCCTTGGTGTGTACTGTCTTTCGTTGCAACTTATAAGTTGTTGGATGTGAGAGATCAGAAAACTAACAAACTGTGCTTCATTTGAGGTGATGTAAACTGAAGTGTTCGATACCACGTTCTCTTGTATGTTTGGGTGTTTCTCGATATCGTCTGCTTCATTTGAACTAAGTCAACTGAAGAGTTCGATACTTTTTTTTTTTTTTAGTTCGACATGATAACTTCATGGCTAAAAGCAGACGGGTGGTATCTCATGCTTCAGTTATAAGTAATTTTCTCTGCATTATATGCATTGTCGGAGTACCCTCAAACTTTTTTTTTTAGAAAAAAAGCACTGCTATTCACCCCTAGTCTTGGGCTTGAATTTTCGACGGAACTATATCAAAACTGACAGTTTAGCATTACAGCGCCCTGTGGGAAAAATTCCTGTGGGCGGCAGAGTTTCAAGTAATGGCAGTTGTCTTGTGACAGCCAGAGCGAGAGCACCAGCAGCAGCGAGTACTGTTTGTATAAAGCGTTTATTTTGCATTTTGTTTACGACCTTCCACTAAGGAAGGGATTCTATTTGTGTTTATCTGCTCTGCATAGTAACTAACAGTTCTTGATAAAACTTTACGTAGTTTTCGTGTTAGATTTCTTAGTGTTTTCTTGATCGTTTAGAACAGAAAGCGCCCTAAAACCGTCTTTTGTTTGTTTCGCGGCCGTTAGCCACTAGTCACCTGAATCAGCAGTTGTCTTGTGACAGCCAGAGCGAGAACACCAGCAGCAGCGAGTACTGTTTGTATAAAGCGTTTTTGTACTTATTTGCTGCGCTTAGCTTTTAAATAGTTTTTCTGGGAAAACCTAGCGTAGTTTTCGCGTCTCGTATTTCAGTGAGTGTTTCTTGATTATCAGAGTAGCTCATCAGAAGATTATCTTGGGAATTTGTCACCGTATAGAGTAGGGTAAACATAGTCATGTGTAGGGACTGTGGTTGTTGTGAGCGGACGCAAGGAGAATTGGCCACTCTTCGGGGGCAGGTGGAGGCTTTGTCTGTTAGGCTCATCGAGCTCGAGGCGCAGGCGTCGGCTCGTAGTGGCGTTGGGGCAACTGTGGTGAGACCTATGCCTACTTCGGTGGCCTTGGAATCACATGGAACCCCTGATGTCGCTGCGTCTTCCGGCAGTGAGCATCTTACCGGTCAGCCATCACTCCAGGGTGAATGGCGGACGGTGGTGGGCTCGCGCGTGCCTGGCCGAAAGGCGAAGGTGGGATCTGGCCGCGTGGCAGCTGCCTTACCCCTTTCCAACAGGTACGGGGTGCTTCCTAGTGGTGATGACATCGTTTCCGAGCCACCACAGGATGCCTCGCCTGTTGGGCCAGTGGCCGATTCTCCGGCGAGGTCCCGACAGTCACAGAGGGCGGGCCTATTAGTTATAGGGAGCTCCAACGTTAGGCGGGTTATGGAGCCCCTCAGGAAAATAGCGGGTAGGTCGGGGAAGAATGCCAGTGTGCACTCGGTGTGCTTGCCGGGGGGTCTCGTCCGTAATGTGGAGGAGGCCCTTCCGGCAGCTATTGAACGCACTGGGTGTGACCGGCTGCAGATAGTAGCACATGTCGGAACGAATGACGCCTGCCGCTTGGGTTCTGAGGCCATCCTTGGTTCCTTCCGGCGGCTGGCTGATTTGGTGAAGACAACCAGCATCGCACGCGGAGTGCAAGCTGAGCTTAATATCTGCAGCATAGTGCCCAGAGTCGATCGCGGTCCTCTGGTTTGGAGCCGTGTGGAGGGTCTAAACCAGAGGTTCAGACGACTCTGCGACTATAATGGTTGCAAATTCATCGACCTCCGTTATTGGGTGGAGAACTGTAGGGCCCCCCTAGACGGGTCAGGCGTGCACTACACACCGGAAGCAGCTACTAGGGTAGCAGAGTACGTGTGGCGTGCACACGAGGGTTTTTTAGGTTAGAGGGACCCCCCCTTGGGCGAAACGATAAAATACCTGACGGCTTACCAGAGAGGACATTATCATCGTTGATAAAGAACGTCCGTCCTCAGAGACCAAAAACAGGAAAAGTTAACGTAATATTGGTAAACTGCAGGAGTATCCAGGGCAAGGTTCCTGAATTAGTATCTCTTATCGAAGGAAATAGTGCGCATATAGTATTAGGAACGGAAAGTTGGTTAAAACCGGAAGTGAACAGTAACGAAATCCTAGACACAGAATGGAATATATACCGCAAGGATAGGATAAACGCCAATGGTGGAGGAGTATTTATAGCAGTAAAGAATTCAATAATATCCAGTGAAGTTATTAGCGAATGCGAATGTGAAATAATCTGGGTTAAGTTAAGTATCAAAGGTGGGTCAGATATGATAGTCGGATGCTTCTATAGACCACCTGCATCAGCAACCGTAGTAGTTGAGCGCCTCAGAGAGAACCTGCAGAACGTCGTGAAGAAGTTTCGTGATCATACTATTGTAATAGGGGGAGACTTCAATCTACCAGGTATAGAATGGGATAGTCACACAATCAGAACTGGAGCCAGGGACAGAGACTCTTGTGACATTATCCTGACTGCCTTGTCCGAGAATTACTTCGAGCAGATAGTTAGAGAACCAACTCGTGAAGCTAACGTTTTAGACCTCATAGCAACAAATAGACCGGAACTTTTCGACTCCGTGAATGTAGAAGAGGGTATCAGTGATCATAAGTCAGTGGTTGCATCAATGACTACAAGTGTAATAAGAAATGCCAAGAAAGGAAGGAAAATATATTTGCTTAACAAGAGTGATAGGGCACAAATCGCAGAATATCTGAGTGACCACCATCAAACGTTCATTTCTGAGGAAGAGGATGTGGAACAAAAATGGAAAAAATTCAGAAACATCGTCCAGTACGCCTTAGATAAGTTCGTACCGACTAAGGTCCAAAGCGAGGGGAAAGATCCACCGTGGTATAACAATCATGTACGAAAGGTACTACGGAAACAAAGAAAGCTTCATCATAGGTTTAAGAGTAGTCGAATCATAGCTGATAAGGAAAAGCTGAACGAAGCGAAAAAGAGCGTAAAGAGAGCAATGAGAGAAGCGTTCAACGAATTCGAACATAAAACATTGGCAAACAATCTAAACAAGAACCCTAAAAAGTTTTGGTCATATGTAAAATCGGTAAGCGGATCTAAATCCCCTATTCAGTCACTCGTTGACCACGATGGCACCGAAACAGAGGACGACCGAAGAAAGGCAGAAATACTGAATTCAGTGTTCCGAAACTGTTTCACTGCGGAAAATCGTAACACGGTCCCTGACTTCAGCCGTCGCACGGACGCCAAAATGGAAAATATTGAAATAAACGATATCGGAATTGAAAAACAACTGCTATCACTTAGTAGCGGAAAAGCATCCGGACCAGACGAGATACCCTTAAGATTCTACAGTGATTATGCTAAAGAACTTGCCCCCTTTCTATCAGCAATTTATCGTAGATCGCTGGAAGAACGTAAAGTACCTAGCGACTGGAAGAAAGCGCAGGTCGTTCCCATTTTCAAGAAGGGTCATAAATCAGATGCGAATAATTATAGGCCTATTTCGCTTACGTCAATCTGTTGTAGAATAATGGAACATGTTTTGTGTTCTCGTATTATGACGTTCTTAGATAATACAAATCTCCTTCATCATAACCAACATGGATTCCGCAAACAGAGATCATGTGAAACTCAGCTCGCCCTATTTGCCCAAGAAATTCACAGTGCCGTAGACACTGGCGAGCAGATTGATGCCGTATTCCTGGACTTCAGGAAGGCATTTGATACGGTTCCGCACTTACGTTTAGTGAAAAAAATACGAGCTTACGGAATATCGGACCAGGTTTGTGATTGGATTCAGGATTTCCTAGAAGAAAGAACACAACATGTCATTCTTAACGGTTCAAAATCTGCAGATGTAGAGGTAATTTCGGGAGTACCGCAGGGAAGCGTGATAGGACCTTTATTGTTTACAATATACATAAATGACTTAGTTGACAACATCGGTAGCTCCGTGAGGCTATTTGCAGATGACACGGTTGTCTACAAGAAAGTAGCAACATCAGAAGACTCGTACGTACTCCAGGAGGACCTGCAGAGGATTAATGCATGGTGCGACAGCTGGCAGCTTTCCCTAAACGTAGATAAATGTAATATAATGCGCATACATAGGGGCAGAAATCCATTCCAGTACGATTATGCCATAGGTGGTAAATCATTGGAAGCGGTAACGACCGTAAAATACTTAGGAGTTACTATCCGGAGCGATCTGAAGTGGAATGATCACATAAAACAAATAGTGGGAAAAGCAGGCGCCAGGTTGAGATTCATAGGAAGAATTCTAAGAAAATGTGACTCATCGACGAAAGAAGTAGCTTACAAAACGCTTGTTCGTCCGATTCTTGAGTATTGCTCATCAGTATGGGACCCTTACCAGGTTGGATTAATAGAAGAGATAGACATGATCCAGCGAAAAGCAGCGCGATTCGTCATGGGGACATTTAGTCAGCGCGAGAGCGTTACGGAGATGCTGAACAAGCTCCAGTGGCGGACACTTCAAGAAAGGCGTTACGCAATACGGAGAGGTTTATTATCGAAATTACGAGAGAGCACATTCCGGGAAGAGATGGGCAACATATTACTACCGCCCACATATATCTCGCGTAATGATCACAACGAAAAGATCCGAGAAATTAGAGCAAATACGGAGACTTACAAGCAGTCGTTCTTCCCACGCACAATTCGTGAATGGAACAGGGAAGGGGGGATCAGATAGTGGTACAATAAGTACCCTCCGCCACACACCGTAAGGTGGCTCGCGGAGTATAGATGTAGATGTAGATGTAGATGGCCATTTTGTGCTTCGCTGCTCTCGGAAGAGCCATCGTTCCTTGTGACAGACACCTCGCGTCGCAGAGCAGATGGCGACTGGAGGCAGAGTAACCGCCAAGAGGCAATGCATGGCAAGAAGGCGCACGTTAAGAGCTCTCGTCTCCAAGGGTGGCGGCCCATCACACATTTCCGGACCACCAGCTCCGTCTATAGCGTTCAGCGTTTCTGCCAAATTGTCTGCGCGCACCTTCAGGCGAGGGTGTTCCCTCGTAAAGCCGAACGATACGGTCGGAGAGGCTCTGGCAGAAACCGCATAGCCTGTCTCCACCACGACAACACCCACGCTCCATTCACGTGAAGTAAAGCCAGATGTTGACAGGTTCTGTTTTTTAACACGTTTGTTTCATTCGGTGACTTTCCGTTCCGTTCCGTTCGGTACAAATTTCAAAGAAAATTCCGCTGAACTAGAGACTTGAAACTAACAATATAGCTCGCAGTTGTATGAGAATGCGATATTAACTTGCCTTGTTGACCGGTGTCTGTCTGAGCCTACTTTGTTTTCCTGTCTGTTGGTTCAGTAAAAATTTTGCAGTCGATTTTCAACTAAATTCCCAGTGAGCTAGAGGCTTGAAACCTTTGACATAGCTCAGATCTGGACGGTGGTGCAATATTAAGTCTCATTCGTATCCGGCGTGTAGCGGAGGGTGCTTTGTTCCACTGTCTGTTTGTCTTAACGGTATAAATTGTGCAGTTGATTTTAAACCGACTTCGCCACCAGATAGGGACTTGAACCTTTTGACATAGCTCAGAACTGGATGACAACGCAGTAATTTCTTTTTTTAACTTGCTCTCTCGTCTGCTGTTTGGCTGAGGATACTTGGCTTTTCTGACTGTTTTTTCGGTACAATGTTTGCAGTTAAACTAAACTAACTTCCCCATGAGCTAGAGACTTGAAACTTTCATCATAGCTCAGAACTGGGTGACAATGCAGTATTAACTCGCTTTCGTGCGAACGGCCAACACTGTTTAACACCACAGCACCTGACACAAATATCATCCTGATACCTCTACCTGATCCTGAGAATAAAAGGTCTTAAAAGCCGGGTGCGGATGCACATAAAAGACAGACACGGGCGGACAACTGAGTGATGTTATAAGGGTTCGCTTATTAGCGTTTGAGGTAAGAAATCCTAAAAAGTAAGTAAACTATTGTTTCAGGGTGTATACGATCCGGGACAACCGGTAGATCCGGGATAGACCCGGGAATTTATTCATCCGGGAGATAACCGGGAAGAACCCGGGAATTGTTTTGAATTCCGGGAATTTTTCTTTGTTTTAGTTTTCAGTTAAATTTTTGTGAATTTGATTGGTAAGAACCAATACTCTAACAAAGGATATTCCTGTATCCCGCTACTGCAGAATAATACTGCAGCAACAAAACATGGACGAGAAAAAACGAAAATAAAACTTAAGTTCCAAAGGAAATGTGCCACATACAAAACAGTGCTCATATGAGCGTTTGGCAGCAGCAAAGTTTGTCAAAGGCTTTAGGAAGACTGTGCAATGCTTCATAACAACAAATTGCTTCCGATGGCAGTGACGTGACAACTGTTGAAATTAGATTTGTTTGAGCTCTTGCGCATTCGCAGTTGAGTCGCTTATGAGTAGTGCCTTCTGCCGCTTCTGGCTACAGAAGTGTGCTGGGTACTACTATCTATGATTGGCGCGCTTCGGAAATATCGTAGATCCGGGGCTGATGCACAGAGCAGTCCGAGTTGTGGTGGGGAGGTGGGTCTTCTCCGCGTGACCTGTGTTTACGTTCAGTGATTTTGTTGTTTCCTCTTCATTTATGGCTCTCACGTTAAATGAAAACAAAACGGATTTTTGTGACCGGGAGCTATCAAATGAATTAAAATACGTTCGCATAATTACGGAAGGCTAAAATATGTTATTAGATTCAGATTTTATTTCCACCTTTCTGACAGTCAAGCATTAATCGCCCTGCAGAACAATGAAGTTGTTTTTGAAGCTTTGCTAAAGAAATTTGGCTTTTATTAATCTTTTCTGCTGAGGCAGTCAATTTATTTGAAACGAAGTGTTTAGTTTCACACTATTGGCTAGCTTCAACTGTTCGCTGTATTTCAGGTACACTTAGGCATTATGCGATAATAAAGGACCGAACCTGAGGTAATACAGTATTTTGTGCTCCAAGGAAATTTACATCCGAATGTGGACAAACAAACGCGCACTTCGACCCGAATTATGCATTTTAGTATGGTGCACGAAACTCCGACGCTCTTAGAGTATGCTCTGATGTCTTGTTTCTTTTATGACATAATGTAAGATCTTTTAATGTTTTACACGTACGAACATATGCGCTTCCTACGTCATCGTAGCTGCGCAAGCGCGGTAATCCTTGTTACCTGGCGCTGACTTGCAACTGCTCAAACGAACCTATTTCTAACAGGTCGCGGGAAAATATTGCGAATGGTGGTTTGAAAAGCGTTACATTCAAACAAAATTTCCTTTTACGCAAGATGAACTATGTGCGAGAATGTACGATGAATTTTTTAAATCACAAAGCGTTTGACTCTGATTTAAAAATGAACTCTTTGAGGAGGACCATTTGGAAGAATTTCGAGCCCAGAAAATCAGACATTTAGGTCGTTAATAAAAATTTTACTGGCACATTTGTGTAATGTGTCTCGAAGTGTAACACGCGCAGAGAAGACCAACACTATATGTGCAGGCTTAGCTTCTCTTGCAGCTTATTAATCTTCGAGACCATGCTATGTATGTTAATTTAAACCATAAACTTTTCTTATTTGTGTGTTCGCGCTACTTAACAGTGATGTTCCTTTTGGCTGACTCCATCACGTGTCGTGTGCTGTCATCAGCTGGCGAGATCAGGAGATCACGTGACAAGAGCTATGACTGGTTTACAAAAGCACAGCATAATCTCGATTTCAATGCTTCGGAAAGTAACATGCAAGTATTTGGTGGAATCCGAATTTATAACTTCGTAATACGAAACATAAGCAAAGCACATGTTGCTGCACATCAAAGGTATTTCAAAACTTTTTTTTTCCCCTGAGTTTCGTTTTCTAAAGGGCCAGGAAATTCTGCTTCGGTATATGAAACCATAAACAATCAAAGGACTGAAGAGTTTTACAGTGGCAAGAAAGAGTATACTGTGACCTAACACGGAAAACGTGTATTTTCACCCTGGAGAAACGGTATTTTTAATCGGGAAATCCGGGAAAAATGCAGCATTTTTTTTCCTTGTCCACATGTGTGTTTCAAAAGCAGTCGCCGTAACTGTTAGTACGTTTATCGCACTGTGTAACAAGGCGGTCATTGCATTGCCTACGCAACGGCGAGTGTACCCCGACGCGCATCTCTTCGTCCAAAGCAAACCAACGGCCAGAAATGTTTTTCTTCAGGGCTACAAAAATCGCATGGGGGCAGATGGAGACAGTAGGGTGCATGCGTAAGGGCTTCCCAGCAAAACTTCTGCGGCGTTGCGGAAGTGGCATTGGCAACATGTGGGCGGACGTTATCCTGCAGATGCCGTACGTCAACATTCCAGGGCGTTTGGACTTGATGGCGCGCTTCAATTTTTCCAAAGTGTCCACGTACCGCTATGCGTTACCCATTACTTCGTGTTCCACAAAGACAATGACCAGCTGCCCCTTACAGGCAAAGAAGACGGTCTTCATCACTTCTTCCCGGAGTTGGCGTGCCCGTTCTTTCGACTGCGCTTCAAAAGATGCGCTGGGAATCCGTCTCTCTCTCCCTCTCTCTCTCTCTCTCTCTCTCTCTCTCTCTGACTCTCGCTTTCTCTCTGTCTCTCTCTCTCTCAATGTCTAGATTGTTGTCTGATGACTGAAACATACACTACATCATCAAAAGTATCCTGGCTGAAAATTACTTACAAGTTCGTGGCACCCTCCATCGGTAATGCTGGAATTCAGTATGACAGCTTCCATTCTCGCAGCCATACTTTCAATCAGGTGCTGGCAGCCCATTCTTCACGGAGTGCTGCACTGAGAAGAGGTACCGATGTAGGTCGGTGAGGCCTGGTAAAAAGTCGGCGTTCCAAAACATCCCACAGGTGTTCTATAGGATTCAGGTCAGGACTCTGCACACGCCAGTCCATTAGAAGGATGTTACTGTCGTGCAACCACTCCGACACAGGCCGTGCGTTATGAACAGGTGCTATACCGTGGTGAAAGACGCAGTCGCCATCCGCGAATTGCTCTTCAACAGCGGGAAGCAAGAAGGTGCTGTGATAGTGCCACTCAAAACAACAAGGAGTGCAAGCCCCCTCCATGAAAAACACGACCACACCACAACACAATCGCCTCAGAACTTTACTGTTGGCACTACACACGCTGGCAGATAACGCTCTCCAGCCATTCGCCATAACCACACCCTGCCATCGGATCGCCACATTGTGTACCGTGATTCGTCACTCCACATAACGTTTTTCCACTGTTTAATAGTCCAATATTTACGCTCCTTACACCGAGCGAGGCGTCGTTTAGCATTTACCGGCGTGATGTGTGGCTTATGAGCAGCCGCTCGACCGTGAAATCCAAGTTTTCTCACCTGCCGGCTAACTCTCACAGTACTTGCAGTGCATTCTGATGCAGTTTGGCATTTCTATGTGATGGTCTGGATAGATGTCTGCCTATTACACATTACGACCCTCTTCAACTGTCGACGGTCTCTGTCAGTCAACAGACGAAGTCGGCCTGTGCGCGTTTGTGCTCTACGTGTCCCTTCACATTTCCACTTCACTACCGCATCGGAAACAGTGGACCTAGGGATGTTTGGAAATCTCGTGTACAGGCGTATGGCACAAGTGATACCCAACCACCTGACCACGTTAGAGTCCGTCAGATCCGCGGAGCGCCCCATTCTGTTCTCTCACGGTGTCTAATGACTACTGAGGTCGCTGATATGGAGTACCTAATATGCACCTAATAACAGAAACGAGTGTTTCTGGGAGGTCGCCACATACTTTTGATCTCATAATGTGCTTTGTAGGTTTCGTACTTTTATTATATTTCTTTAGATACAATGTATTTAATAAAAATACGACACTATTACGATCAGGATATTCATAACTAAATAAAGAATAAACTAGATATCGGTCACTAAACTCAGAATAGGCCATTAAAGTGCAACGGTACCGACCGGCCGCCGTGTCATCCTCAGTCCACAGGCGTCACTGGATATGGAGGGGCATGTGGTCAGCACACCGCTCTCCCGGCCGTATGACAGTTTCCGAGACCGGAGCCGCTACTTCTCAGTCAAGTAGCTCCTCAGTGTGCCTCACGAGGGCTGAGTGCACCCCACTTGCCAACAGCGCTCGGCAGACCGGATGGTCACCCATCCAAGTGCTAGCCCAGCCCGACAGCACTTAACTTGGTGATCTGACGAGAAACGGTGTTACCTCTGCGGCAAGGCCGTGTGCTACCAAGTTCAGAATAATAAGTTTAAAGTGAAAGACATTTAATAAAATTTCTAGGATTTCTGGAAGATATTGATCAAACATTAACTTTTTACTAGACAGAGTAACAGAAATATGAAGTGATATTTGCATCATTATTCCCCACTTTTGGTTTTTATTACGTCTTTTAGTTTTAGATAAATGATATGATAACTCACTTTTATTGCCGTATGTTAAACATATGTGTTGTATTTGAATATAACTCAGAACGAATGTGTGTATTAATTACCACACACGCTGAAAGCTATGACACAGCTATAAGTGATGGGAAACCTCACAGTTAGGATTACAAGAGTATACTAATTCAAACTTTATTTAGTTTTACGACAGAATATTCTATAGTGGTAAAGCATTTATCGTCAGTAACTTTGTAAGCAAATTATTTTTGGAAGAAACAAACTGTTGTTTAAAAAGTAGAGCAAATGGGCTCTCAATTGAGGTATGTCATAGGTAATAGAAGAAACGGACAATAGCCAGTGTAAACCAATCACTACCTGAGTTTCCCATGGCTGCATCCAGAGTGAAATTAACTCTGTAGCAACTGAAGAAGATAGGTCCGTTTAGAATTACAGTTTGAGCTGTGCCATTACTTCCCCGCGCTGTATACTCGGTTGGAGCGAGAAGCCATCACGACATGCAGTACGACGCTAGGTACCCTCTGCCATGCACTTCACAGGGGTTTGCAGAGTACATAGATGTAGACGCAAATTTTTCTCGCAGGGCACGTTTAGGAGGCGTGCGTTGTCTCGGGGAGGACTGTAAACGGTCGGTGCGTCGAGCGCACGTGGATTTGGGCGCGTGGCTGATTCATACGCAGTTGCGTAACGCAGCTTTAGCCGGGCGACAGCAATGAAAGCCGAGTCCGCACGCACAACCAGAACCGGAGGCACGGGTTGCAGCTCCGCCACGCGCCGTGTCGTAGAAAGTCGACCCGCCAGCGTCGGCAGCGGTGACGCAACCGTCGACTACCGTCTGCTCTCTCACTCACCTTTTATATTATTCGTCCCAGACAACGGTCATTCCACCAGATACCATTAGGTCACATAAAAAGACAAAACGAACATTTGTCAGATATCAGTGGCAATACAGAAAACTAGTGTTTAACAAAAATGGGAATTATAATAAAAATTACTTCAATGTGAAAGATAGACACTACGAAACAGTTGCAAAACTACAAGCTCTCTGTACAGCGAAGTGTATTGCCACACTTACGGTGGAAAAGTAGAAAAAATTGCGAAAAAATGTGGGAGATACATTTGACAACTTCTCGAAGAACCACAGAGACGAATGCGGGAGCTGAAATCAAATTGGTGACGGGGAATAGTAAATATCCATTTACTGTAGTAGTCGATACCAATGTTTACAAAATCTCACGCTACTAACTTTTTTTCTTTAAATCTGCATTATCAGGTATACAGGGAGTTCGGAAATTACCGTTGCACAGTTGTAGGACTTGTAGAGGGGAGGGAGCACGCACTATTTTGAACAGGAAACAGGAGCCTATGCCCAGAACCTATGTTACTGCTCTACACGTCCACGTCTGCTGAGTCAGTTTTACGAGACCGGAGCCGCTGCTTCTCCGTCGTGCAGCTCCTCAGTTTGCCGCACAAGGGCTGACTGCACCCCGTTTGACAACATCGCTCGGCAGAGCGGATGGTCACCCATCCAAGTGCTAGCCCAGCCCGACAGCCCTTAACTTTAGTGATCGGACGGGAACAGGTGTTGCCACTGGGGCAAGGCCGTTGTCTACTAAATATAGAATAAAATGTTTAAAGTGAAAGACATATAATAAAATTTCTAGAATTTCTGGAGCATATTGATCAAACATTAACTATTTAATAGACAGTATAAGAGAAAAATAAAGTGTTATTTGCAGCATTACTACCAACCTTAGGTTTTTAATTACATCTTTTATTTTCAGATAAACCATGTGATAACTCAGTTTTATTACTGTATGTCAAATATATGTGTTGAATATATCTCGGAAGGAGTGTTTTAATTAGTTACAATCCTATGACACAGTTAAGTCTTTGGAAACCTCGCACTAAGGGTTACAACAGTAATCTATCTGTTATTCACACCTTATTCACTTTTACAACAGAATCTCATAGAGTGGTAAAATATGTATCATCAACAAATTTTTCAACAAATTATTTTTGGAAGAAACAAATTGTTGTTTAGAAAGTAGAGAAAATGGGGTGTCAATTATATGTAAAAGCTAATAGAACTAATTCTCACCTGCATAGAAATTTTAAGCAATACATACTTTGTAGGTTTCGTACTTTTATTATACAGGGTCACTTACTAAGATGTGCAGATATTTTAATATGTTATTCTACAAGTAACGAGTATAATGACTTTCCTGGAGACTAGAAATCTACTCTGTAGGAATCAGCATGGGGTTCGAAAAAGACGGTCGTGTGAAAGCCAGCTCGCGCTATTCGTCCACGAGACTCAGAGGGCCATAGACACGGGTTCCCAGGTAGATGCCGTGTTTCTAGACTTCCGCAAGGCGTTCGATACAGTTCCCCACAGTCGTTTAATGAACAAAGTAAGAGCGTATGGACTATCAGACCAATTGTGTGATTGGATTGACGAGTTCCTAGATAACAGAACGCAGCGTGTCATTCTCAATGGAGAGAAGTCTTACGAAGTAAGAGTGATTTCAGGTGTGCCGCAGGGGAATGTCGTAGGACCGTTGCTATTCACAATATACATAAATGACCTTGTGGATGACATCGGAAGTTCACTGAGGGTTTTTGCAGATGATGCTGTGGTGTATCGAGAGGTTGTAACAATGGAAAATTGTACTAAAATGCAAGAGGATATGCAGCAAATTGACGCATGGTGCAGGGAATGGCAATTGAATCTTAATGTAGAAAAGTGTAATGTGCTGCAAATACATAGAAAGATAGATCCTTATCATTTAGCTACAAAATAGCAGGTCAGGAACTGGAAGCAGTTAATTCCATAAATTATCTGGGAGTAGGCATTAGGAGTGACTTAAAATGGAATGATCATATAAACTTAATCGTTGGTAAAGCAAATGCCAGACTGATATTCATTGGAAGAATCCTGAGGAAGCGCAATGCGAAAACAAAGGAAGTAGGTTACAGTACGCTTGTTCGCGCACTGCTTGAATTATGCTCACCAGTGTGGGAACCGTACCAGATAGGGTTGATAGAAGAGATAGAGAAGATCCAACGCAGAGCAGCGCGCTTCGTTACAGGATCATTTAGTAACCGCGAAAGAGTTACCGAGATGACAGATAAACTCCAGTGGAAGACTCTACAGGAGAGACGCTCATAGCTCGGTACGGTCTTTTGTTAAAGTTTCGAGAACATACCTTCACCGAAGATTCAAGCAGTATATTGCTCCCTCCTACGTATATCTCGCGAAGAGACCGTGAGGATAAAATCAGAGAGATTAGAGCCCACACAGAAGCATACCGACAATCCTTCTTTCCACGAACAATACGAGACTGGAATAGAAGGGAGAACCGATAGAGGTACTCAAGGTACCCTTCGCCACACACCGTCAGGTGGCTTGCGGAGTATGGATGTAGATGTAGAAAGAAAAAAGTTCATTTAAGCATACGTCCGCAAATGTTTAGTTACGGAATTACGGCTAGTAAAAGATTTTGCCTGAAATGTAGCAACTTGGCTGATATGAAGCCATCACAAAACTGTACGAGGTTAAAGTAAAGCAGCGTTTAAAGACCTGTGTGGGCAATGTTATTAATCTAATATTGTCTTCGCGGTCGCTACGGGAACGATACGTAGGGGGATAATACTTCAAACTCCGGAAGTCGACTGACGGTACTTTTTCAGTACCCTGTCACTCTCTATACCTAGGACCGACCGTGTGATCGTTCATTTGACACGACTACAAATTGTTACACCCAGGTATGCGCAGGGGCAGAGCGACTCCAGTTGAGACTCAATGTTAATGTATTGGTCTTTGAACATATCGAACTAGCTGACAATCTTTGCACCACGTTCAAATCATGTCAAGATCTGACTGAATATTTTTGGAGTTTCGTTTCGCAGAGTAGTACACTATACACGATCCATTCGAATTGATGGGTTCGACATCAACAGACGGTATGTGGCAGTACTAACAGCGGAGGGTATATTAAACGCGTAGAGCGGACGCGGAAAACAGTGCAGTCGTTGTTCTAATGTGGAAACCGGAGCGATTTATCTGACGTCCTGAAGGGCTAGATCATTGGGCCAAGGGTGGAAACATTTCCGAAACGGCTAAGTTTGTAAGCTGTTCGCGTGCCGCCGTGGTCAAAGTATACTGTGAGGGGGAAAATGGCGGTATCCAAAAGTGGCGCCGAGGCAACAGTGGTGCACCATGGGCCATAAATACAGCGTTGACCGACGGCTGCAGAGATATGTACGATCGAATAGACGTGCAAACTGTTGAGCATCTTCTAATAATTTCCGGGTATGCAGCCGGATCCGGTCGACATTCTGCCACGATATTTCGGCCCAGAGACGTCCGGCCATCATCAGGTGAGTACACAACTACTGAAGAGCCCAGGTGCAGTCTCGGTATTTATGCCGAATCTCGCGCATGTGAAATGTACTGGCATCCTACAGCGCATGCGTCAGGTGTTGACATGCGCAGGCATAGCCGAGTTGTACGTGCTGCCCTCGGTGGTGAAAATAAAAGATCATCTAGTCATTGAGTATCGAATGACGCTGTCGATTCCGCTGTGATTGTATAATTTTAATAACAGGATTCCAATTTTTATCCAGCTGAAAGCCATTGTCACGATTTATAAGATTATCGGCAAGACGTATTTCCACTGATTCCTTGATTACGGAATCCCAAAATCCGGAAGCCGGAGCTAAAATTTTTGTTCCTTTGTATACCATCGAATGTCCCAGTGAAATACAGTGCTCTGCTACTGCCGATTTTGACGGTTGCCGCAGACGGGTGTATCTTTCATGTTCTGTACATCGTTCATGGACAGTTCGTGTCGTCTGGCCAATGTATGCAGAGCCACATTCACAGGGAATTTTGTAGATGCCTGCTTTCTTCAGTTGTAAATCGTCTTCAACAGATCTAACCAGGGCCCGGTTCTTTGCTGGTGGACGGAAGATAACCTGGATTTTATTTTTCTTCAGTAATCGGCCTATTTTCGACGACACTTTCCCGGCGTATGGAGGGAACGCAGTTGATTTAAAGTCGTCATCAGCGTCCTCAGTGCGTTGCTTCTTGTCATGTTAGTTGCGCATGGCCTTCCTTATTTGGCGTGAAGTGTAGCCATTCTCTTTAAAAACCTTCTCCAAGTGTTCTAATTCTGCGTGGAGGTTCTCATCATCCGATATTATATGCGCTCGATGTATTAAGGTACTGAGAACACCGGCTGTTTGTGCTGGGTGATGGCAGCTTGACGCCTGGAGATACAGATCTGTGTGAGTCGGTTTCCCGTACACAGAATGTCCTAATGACCCATCATTTTTACGGCGTACTAGCACGTCTAGAAATGGCAAAGTGCCCTCTTTTTCAATCTCCAATTTGATGTTCTCATGTAATGAGTTTCAGTGATGAAGGAATTTCTCCATGTTCCTGTCTGCCATGAGGCCATACAACAAAAGTATCATCTACGTACCGCCAGAAGACCGTAGGCTTTAAAACAGCAGACTCAAGTGCTTTCTCCTCAAACTCCTCCATAAAGAGATTAGCTGCCACAGGGGACAAAGGGCTCCCCATGGCGACACCGTGTGTTTGTTCAAAGAATTCGTCATTGAATAAAAAGTACGTTGAGGAGAGTATATGTTCAAACAAGGCCGCAATTTCTGCACTGAATAAGTTACCAATAAGATGCAACGATCCCATTAAAGGCACTTTGGTAAAAAGTGAGACCACATCAAAGCTGACTAATAAATCCGAGCTGCTGAGCTTAACTTCCTTCAAGCGACTTTAAATCAACTGCGTTCCTTCCATACGCCGGGAATGTGTCGTCGAAAATAGGCTGATTACTGAAGAAAAATAAAATCAAGCTTGTCTTCCGTCCACCAGCAAAGAACCGGGCCCTGGTTAGATCTGTTGAAGACGATTTACAACTGAAGAAAGCAGGCGTCTACAAAATTTTCTGGCAATGTGGCTCTGCATACATTGGCCAGACGACACGAACTGTCCATGGACGATGTATAGAACATGAAAGATACACCCGTCTGCGGCAACCGTCAAAATCGGCAGTAGCAGGGCACTGTATTTCTCTGGGACATTCAATGGAATACAATGGAACAAAAATTTTAGCTCCGGTTTGCGGTTTTTGGGATTCCGTAATCAAGGAATCAGTGGAAATACGTCTTGCCGATAATCTTATAAATCGTGACAATGGCTTTCAGCTGGATAAAAATTGGAATCCTCTTATTAAAATTATACAATCACAGCGGAATCGACAGCGTCATTCGATACTCAATGACTAGATGATCTTTTATTTTCACCACCGAGGGCAGCACGTACAACTCGGCTATGCCTGCGCATGCCAGCACCTGACGCATGCGCTGTAGGATGCCAGTACATTTCGAATGCGCGAGATTCGGCATAAATACCGCGACTGCACCTGGGCTCTCCAGTAGTTGTGTACTCACCTGATGATGGCCGGACGTCTCTGGGCCGAAATATCGTGGCAGAATGTCGACCGAATCCGGCTGCATACCCGGAAATTATCAGAAGAACAAATACGCCGGGAAAATTTCAGAAATGTTGAGCATCTGACCGTCCTGATGAACCAAGGGGCTATCAACAGTGTCTCTTCGACTACGCCACGCGGAGTAGCTGAGCGGTCTTGGGTGTCTTGTCACGGTCCGCGCGGCTCCCCCCGTCGGAGGTTCGAGTTCTCCCTCGGGCGTGTGTGTGTGTGTGTCGTCCTTAGGATGATTTAGATTAAGTAGTGTGTAAGCTTAGGGACTGATGACCTCAGCAGGTTGGTCCCATAAATTTCCAATTTCTTCGACTGCCGTTCAGCCAACATTGCCGTGAATGGGCCTCTGCGGCAGGGGCCTGCTCCGTGCACCCGTGATGGCTGCTGTTCATCACCGACGAAGGCTCGAATTTGTACACCAGCACCGCAACTGGGCGCATAGTGAGTTGCGACGGGTGGCCTTTCAGGTGCAACAGATGGCCATTGGCCTAGCCTGCCTGAAAAACCTCAAAGCAAACACCCAGCCACAATTGTCGGAAGGCTGCAGGTGAGAGGGTATCCCATAGGTGGGAGGGTATCCTGAATGGAACAATGGATCAACACAAGTGCGCATCTATCCTTGAGGACCATGTGCCCCTCTGCACAGGTGCTTTCCGTCAGAATGGTGACCCCTACCAGCAGGACAACGCATCGTGTCACACAGCTCGTAGTGCACAAGCGCGGTCCGAAGAGCACCAGTATGAGTCTACTGCAGTGCCCTGGCCACCGAACTCCCCAGACTGAAATCCAGTCTAGAATCTGTGGGACTGTCTCAGGTGGGCTGTCTGAGCCATGGATCCTCAACCAAGAAAACTGGCACAGTTGGGCACAGTTCTAGAGTCGGCATAGCTCCATATCCCTGTCAACAGGTTTTATCCTCCATCTGCCATTAGCCTATCCCGCGTAAGAAGGCTCAAAGCCAATAACCTCCCACAATCGTCGGAGGGCTCCTGCACGAGATGGTAACGCACAGGAGATCTCGTCATCCTGAATGGCACTATGGATCGGCACAAGTGCGCATCTATCCTTGAGGACCATGTGCTCCTCTGCACAGGTGCTGTTTTCCGTCAGAATGGTGACCCCTACCAGCAGGACAACGCATCGTGTCACACAGCTCGCAGTGCACGTGCGCGGTCCGAAGGGCACCAGTATGAGTCTACTGCAGTGCCCTGGCCACCGAACTCCCCAGACAGAAATCCAGTCTAGAATCTGTGGGACTGTCTCAGGTGGGCTGTCTGAGCCATGGATCCTCAACCAAGAAAACTGGCACAGTTGGGCACAGTTCTAGAGTCGGCATAGCTCCATATCCCTGTCAACAGGTTTTATCCTCCATCTGCCATTAGCCTATCCCGCGTAAGAAGGCTCAAAGCCAATAACCTCCCACAATCGTCGGAGGGCTCCTGCACGAGATGGTAACGCACAGGAGATCTCGTCATCCTGAATGGCACTATGGATCGACACAAGTGCGCATCTATCCTTGAGGACCATGTGCTCCTCTGCACAGGTGCTGTTTTCCGTCGGAATGGTGACCCCTACCAGCAGGACAACGCATCGTGTCACACAGCTCGCATTGCACGTGCGCGGTCCGAAGAGCACCAGTATGAGTCTACTGCAGTGCCCTGGCTACCGAACTCCCCAGACTGAAATCCAGTCTAGAATCTGTGGGACTGTCTCAGGTGGGCTGTCTGAGCCATGGATCCTCAACCAAGAAAACTGGCACAGTTGGGCACAGTTCTAGAGTCGGCATAGCTCCATATCCCTGTCAACAGGTTTTATCCTCCATCTGCCATTAGCCTATCCCGCGTAAGAAGGCTCAAAGCCAATAACCTCCCACAATCGTCGGAGGGCTCCTGCACGAGATGGTAACGCACAGGAGATCTCGTCATCCTGAATGGCACTATGGATCGACACAAGTGCGCATCTATCCTTGAGGACCATGTGCTCCTCTGCACAGGTGCTGTTTTCCGTCGGAATGGTGACCCCTACCAGCAGGACAATGCATCGTGTCACACAGCTCGCATTGCACGTGCGCGGTCCGAAGAGCACCAGTATGAGTCTACTGCAGTGCCCTGGCCACCGAACTCCCCAACTGAAATCCAGTCTAGAATCTGTGGGACTGTCTCAGGTGGGCTGTCTGAGCCATGGATCCTCAACCAAGAAAACTGGCACAGTTGGGCACAGTTCTAGAGTCGGCATAGCTCCATATCCCTGTCAACAGGTTTTATCCTCCATCTGCCATTAGCCTATCCCGCGTAAGAAGGCTCAAAGCCAATAACCTCCCACAATCGTCGGAGGGCTCCTGCACGAGATGGTAACGCACAGGAGATCTCGTCATCCTGAATGGCACTATGGATCGACACAAGTGCGCATCTATCCTTGAGGACCATGTGCTCCTCTGCACAGGTGCTGTTTTCCGTCGGAATGGTGACCCCTACCAGCAGGACAACGCATCGTGTCACACAGCTCGCAGTGCACGTGCGCGGTCCGAAGAGCACCAGTATGAGTCTACTGCAGTGCCCTGGCCACCGAACTCCCCAACTGAAATCCAGTCTAGAATCTGTGGGACTGTCTCAGGTGGGCTGTCTGAGCCATGGATCCTCAACCAAGAAAACTGGCACAGTTGGGCACAGTTCTAGAGTCGGCATAGCTCCATATCCCTGTCAACAGGTTTTATCCTCCATCTGCCATTAGCCTATCCCGCGTAAGAAGGCTCAAAGCCAATAACCTCCCACAATCGTCGGAGGGCTCCTGCACGAGATGGTAACGCACAGGAGATCTCGTCATCCTGAATGGCACTATGGATCGACACAAGTGCGCATCTATCCTTGAGGACCATGTGCTCCTCTGCACAGGTGCTGTTTTCCGTCGGAATGGTGACCCCTACCAGCAGGACAACGCATCGTGTCACACAGCTCGCAGTGCACGTGCGCGGTCCGAAGAGCACCAGTATGAGTCTACTGCAGTGCCCTGGCCACCGAACTCCCCAACTGAAATCCAGTCTAGAATCTGTGGGACTGTCTCAGGTGGGCTGTCTGAGCCATGGATCCTCAACCAAGAAAACTGGCACAGTTGGGCACAGTTCTAGAGTCAACAGGTTTTATCCTCCATCTGCCATTACCCTGTCCCGCGTAAGAAGGCTCAAAGCCAATAACCTCCCACAATCGTCGGAGGGCTCCTGCACGAGATGGTAACGCACAGGAGATCTCGTCATCCTGAATGGCACTATGGATCGACACAAGTGCGCATCTATCCTTGAGGACCATGTGCTCCTCTGCACAGGTGCTGTTTTCCGTCTGAATGGTTGCCCCTACCAGCAGGACAACACATCGTGTCACACAGCTCGTAGTGCACGAGCGCGGTCCGAAGAGCACCAGTATGAGTCTACTGCAGTGCCCTGGCCACCGAACTCCCCAGACTGAAATCCAGTCTAGAATCTATGGGACTGTCTCAGATGGGCTGTCTGAGCCATGGATCCTCAACCAAGAAAACTGGCACAGTTGGGCACAGTTCTAGAGTCAACAGGTTTTATCCTCCATCTGCCATTAGCCTGTCCCGCGTAAGAAGGCTCAAAGCCAATAACCTCCCACAATCGTCGGAGGGCTCCTGCACGAGATGGTAACGCACAGGAGATCTCGTCATCCTGAATGGCACTATGGATCGACACAAGTGCGCATCTATCCTTGAGGACCATGTGCTCCTCTGCACAGGTGCTGTTTTCCGTCTGAATGGTGACCCCTACCAGCAGGACAACACATCGTGTCACACAGCTCGTAGTGCACGAGCGCGGTCCGAAGAGCACCAGTATGAGTCTACTGCAGTGCCCTGGCCACCGAACTCCCCAGACTGAAATCCAGTCTAGAATCTATGGGACTGTCTCAGATGGGCTGTCTGAGCCATGGATCCTCAACCAAGAAAACTGGCACAGTTGGGCACAGTTCTAGAGTCAACAGGTTTTATCCTCCATCTGCCATTAGCCTGTCCCGCGTAAGAAGGCTCAAAGCCAATAACCTCCCACAATCGTCGGAGGGCTCCTGCACGAGATGGTAACGCACAGGAGATCTCGTCATCCTGAATGGCACTATGGATCGACACAAGTGCGCATCTATCCTTGAGGACCATGTGCTCCTCTGCACAGGTGCTGTTTTCCGTCTGAATGGTGACCCCTACCAGCAGGACAACACATCGTGTCACACAGCTCGTAGTGCACGAGCGCGGTCCGAAGAGCACCAGTATGAGTCTACTGCAGTGCCCTGGCCACCGAACTCCCCAACTGAAATCCAGTCTAGAATCTGTGGGACTGTCTCAGGTGGGCTGTCTGAGCCATGGATCCTCAACCAAGAAAACTGGCACAGTTGGGCACAGTTCTAGAGTCGGCATAGCTCCATATCCCTGTCAACAGGTTTTATCCTCCATCTGCCATTAGCCTATCCCGCGTAAGAAGGCTCAAAGCCAATAACCTCCCACAATCGTCGGAGGGCTCCTGCACGAGATGGTAACGCACAGGAGATCTCGTCATCCTGAATGGCACTATGGATCGACACAAGTGCGCATCTATCCTTGAGGACCATGTGCTCCTCTGCACAGGTGCTGTTTTCCGTCGGAATGGTGACCCCTACCAGCAGGACAACGCATCGTGTCACACAGCTCGCAGTGCACGTGCGCGGTCCGAAGAGCACCAGTATGAGTCTACTGCAGTGCCCTGGCCACCGAACTCCCCAACTGAAATCCAGTCTAGAATCTGTGGGACTGTCTCAGATGGGCTGTCTGAGCCATGGATCCTCAACCAAGAAAACTGGCGCAGTTGGGCACAGTTCTAGAGTCAACAGGTTTTATCCTCCATCTGCCATTAGCCTGTCCCGCGTAAGAAGGCTCAAAGCCAATAACCTCCCACAATCGTCGGAGGGCTCCTGCACGAGATGGTAACGCACAGGAGATCTCGTCATCCTGAATGGCACTATGGATCGACACAAGTGCGCATCTATCCTTGAGGACCATGTGCTCCTCTGCACAGGTGCTGTTTTCCGTCTGAATGGTGACCCCTACCAGCAGGACAACACATCGTGTCACACAGCTCGTAGTGCACGAGCGCGGTCCGAAGAGCACCAGTATGAGTCTACTGCAGTGCCCTGGCCACCGAACTCCCCAGACTGAAATCCAGTCTAGAATCTATGGGACTGTCTCAGATGGGCTGTCTGAGCCATGGATCCTCTACCAAGAAAACTGGCACAGTTGGGCACAGTTCTAGAGTCAACAGGTTTTATCCTCCATCTGCCATTAGCCTGTCCCGCGTAAGAAGGCTCAAAGCCAATAACCTCCCACAATCGTCGGAGGGCTCCTGCACGAGATGGTAACGCACAGGAGATCTCGTCATCCTGAATGGCACTATGGATCGACACAAGTGCGCATCTATCCTTGAGGACCATGTGCTCCTCTGCACAGGTGCTGTTTTCCGTCTGAATGGTGACCCCTACCAGCAGGACAACACATCGTGTCACACAGCTCGTAGTGCACGAGCGCGGTCCGAAGAGCACCAGTATGAGTCTACTGCAGTGCCCTGGCCACCGAACTCCCCAGACTGAAATCCAGTCTAGAATCTATGGGACTGTCTCAGATGGGCTGTCTGAGCCATGGATCCTCAACCAAGAAAACTGGCACAGTTGGGCACAGTTCTAGAGTCAACAGGTTTTATCCTCCATCTGCCATTAGCCTGTCCCGCGTAAGAAGGCTCAAAGCCAATAACCTCCCACAATCGTCGGAGGGCTCCTGCACGAGATGGTAACGCACAGGAGATCTCGTCATCCTGAATGGCACTATGGATCGACACAAGTGCGCATCTATCCTTGAGGACCATGTGCTCCTCTGCACAGGTGCTGTTTTCCGTCTGAATGGTGACCCCTACCAGCAGGACAACACATCGTGTCACACAGCTCGTAGTGCACGAGCGCGGTCCGAAGAGCACCAGTATGAGTCTACTGCAGTGCCCTGGCCACCGAACTCCCCAGACTGAAATCCAGTCTAGAATCTATGGGACTGTCTCAGATGGGCTGTCTGAGCCATGGATCCTCAACCAAGAAAACTGGCACAGTTGGGCACAGTTCTAGAGTCAACAGGTTTTATCCTCCATCTGCCATTAGCCTGTCCCGCGTAAGAAGGCTCAAAGCCAATAACCTCCCACAATCGTCGGAGGGCTCCTGCACGAGATGGTAACGCACAGGAGATCTCGTCATCCTGAATGGCACTATGGATCGACACAAGTGCGCATCTATCCTTGAGGACCATGTGCTCCTCTGCACAGGTGCTGTTTTCCGTCTGAATGGTGACCCCTACCAGCAGGACAACACATCGTGTCACACAGCTCGTAGTGCACGAGCGCGGTCCGAAGAGCACCAGTATGAGTCTACTGCAGTGCCCTGGCCACCGAACTCCCCAGACTGAAATCCAGTCTAGAATCTGTGGGACTGTCTCAGATGGGCTGTCTGAGCCATGGATCCTCAACCAAGAAAACTGGCACAGTTGGGCACAGTTCTAGAGTCAACAGGTTTTATCCTCCATCTGCCATTAGCCTGTCCCGCGTAAGAAGGCTCAAAGCCAATAACCTCCCACAATCGTCGGAGGGCTCCTGCACGAGATGGTAACGCACAGGAGATCTCGTCATCCTGAATGGCACTATGGATCGACACAAGTGCGCATCTATCCTTGAGGACCATGTGCTCCTCTGCACAGGTGCTGTTTTCCGTCTGAATGGTGACCCCTACCAGCAGGACAACACATCGTGTCACACAGCTCGTAGTGCACGAGCGCGGTCCGAAGAGCACCAGTATGAGTCTACTGCAGTGCCCTGGCCACCGAACTCCCCAGACTGAAATCCAGTCTAGAATCTGTGGGACTGTCTCAGATGGGCTGTCTGAGCCATGGATCCTCAACCAAGAAAACTGGCACAGTTGGGCACAGTTCTAGAGTCAACAGGTTTTATCCTCCATCTGCCATTAGCCTGTCCCGCGTAAGAAGGCTCAAAGCCAATAACCTCCCACAATCGTCGGAGGGCTCCTGCACGAGATGGTAACGCACAGGAGATCTCGTCATCCTGAATGGCACTATGGATCGACACAAGTGCGCATCTATCCTTGAGGACCATGTGCTCCTCTGCACAGGTGCTGTTTTCCGTCTGAATGGTGACCCCTACCAGCAGGACAACACATCGTGTCACACAGCTCGTAGTGCACGAGCGCGGTCCGAAGAGCACCAGTATGAGTCTACTGCAGTGCCCTGGCCACCGAACTCCCCAGACTGAAATCCAGTCTAGAATCTGTGGGACTGTCTCAGATGGGCTGTCTGAGCCATGGATCCTCAACCAAGAAAACTGGCACAGTTGGGCACAGTTCTAGAGTCAACAGGTTTTATCCTCCATCTGCCATTAGCCTGTCCCGCGTAAGAAGGCTCAAAGCCAATAACCTCCCACAATCGTCGGAGGGCTCCTGCACGAGATGGTAACGCACAGGAGATCTCGTCATCCTGAATGGCACTATGGATCGACACAAGTGCGCATCTATCCTTGAGGACCATGTGCTCCTCTGCACAGGTGCTGTTTTCCGTCTGAATGGTGACCCCTACCAGCAGGACAACACATCGTGTCACACAGCTCGTAGTGCACGAGCGCGGTCCGAAGAGCACCAGTATGAGTCTACTGCAGTGCCCTGGCCACCGAACTCCCCAGACTGAAATCCAGTCTAGAATCTGTGGGACTGTCTCAGATGGGCTGTCTGAGCCATGGATCCTCAACCAAGAAAACTGGCACAGTTGGGCACAGTTCTAGAGTCAACAGGTTTTATCCTCCATCTGCCATTAGCCTGTCCCGCGTAAGAAGGCTCAAAGCCAATAACCTCCCACAATCGTCGGAGGGCTCCTGCACGAGATGGTAACGCACAGGAGATCTCGTCATCCTGAATGGCACTATGGATCGACACAAGTGCGCATCTATCCTTGAGGACCATGTGCTCCTCTGCACAGGTGCTGTTTTCCGTCTGAATGGTGACCCCTACCAGCAGGACAACACATCGTGTCACACAGCTCGTAGTGCACGAGCGCGGTCCGAAGAGCACCAGTATGAGTCTACTGCAGTGCCCTGGCCACCGAACTCCCCAGACTGAAATCCAGTCTAGAATCTGTGGGACTGTCTCAGATGGGCTGTCTGAGCCATGGATCCTCAACCAAGAAAACTGGCACAGTTGGGCACAGTTCTAGAGTCAACAGGTTTTATCCTCCATCTGCCATTAGCCTGTCCCGCGTAAGAAGGCTCAAAGCCAATAACCTCCCACAATCGTCGGAGGGCTCCTGCACGAGATGGTAACGCACAGGAGATCTCGTCATCCTGAATGGCACTATGGATCGACACAAGTGCGCATCTATCCTTGAGGACCATGTGCTCCTCTGCACAGGTGCTATTTTCCGTCTGAATGGTGACCCCTAGCAGCAGGACAACACATCGTGTCACACAGCTCGTAGTGCACGAGCGCGGTCCGAAGAGCACCAGTATGAGTCTACTGCAGTGCCCTGGCCACCGAACTCCCCAGACTGAAATCCAGTCTAGAATCTGTGGGACTGTCTCAGATGGGCTGTCTGAGCCATGGATCCTCAACCAAGAAAACTGGCACAGTTGGGCACAGTTCTAGAGTCAACAGGTTTTATCCTCCATCTGCCATTAGCCTGTCCCGCGTAAGAAGGCTCAAAGCCAATAACCTCCCACAATCGTCGGAGGGCTCCTGCACGAGATGGTAACGCACAGGAGATCTCGTCATCCTGAATGGCACTATGGATCGACACAAGTGCGCATCTATCCTTGAGGACCATGTGCTCCTCTGCACAGGTGCTGTTTTCCGTCTGAATGGTGACCCCTACCAGCAGGACAACACATCGTGTCACACAGCTCGTAGTGCACGAGCGCGGTCCGAAGAGCACCAGTATGAGTCTACTGCAGTGCCCTGGCCACCGAACTCCCCAGACTGAAATCCAGTCTAGAATCTGTGGGACTGTCTCAGATGGGCTGTCTGAGCCATGGATCCTCAACCAAGAAAACTGGCACAGTTGGGCACAGTTCTAGAGTCAACAGGTTTTATCCTCCATCTGCCATTAGCCTGTCCCGCGTAAGAAGGCTCAAAGCCAATAACCTCCCACAATCGTCGGAGGGCTCCTGCACGAGATGGTAACGCACAGGAGATCTCGTCATCCTGAATGGCACTATGGATCGACACAAGTGCGCATCTATCCTTGAGGACCATGTGCTCCTCTGCACAGGTGCTGTTTTCCGTCTGAATGGTGACCCCTACCAGCAGGACAACACATCGTGTCACACAGCTCGTAGTGCACGAGCGCGGTCCGAAGAGCACCAGTATGAGTCTACTGCAGTGCCCTGGCCACCGAACTCCCCAGACTGAAATCCAGTCTAGAATCTGTGGGACTGTCTCAGATGGGCTGTCTGAGCCATGGATCCTCAACCAAGAAAACTGGCACAGTTGGGCACAGTTCTAGAGTCAACAGGTTTTATCCTCCATCTGCCATTAGCCTGTCCCGCGTAAGAAGGCTCAAAGCCAATAACCTCCCACAATCGTCGGAGGGCTCCTGCACGAGATGGTAACGCACAGGAGATCTCGTCATCCTGAATGGCACTATGGATCGACACAAGTGCGCATCTATCCTTGAGGACCATGTGCTCCTCTGCACAGGTGCTGTTTTCCGTCTGAATGGTGACCCCTACCAGCAGGACAACACATCGTGTCACACAGCTCGTAGTGCACGAGCGCGGTCCGAAGAGCACCAGTATGAGTCTACTGCAGTGCCCTGGCCACCGAACTCCCCAGACTGAAATCCAGTCTAGAATCTGTGGGACTGTCTCAGATGGGCTGTCTGAGCCATGGATCCTCAACCAAGAAAACTGGCACAGTTGGGCACAGTTCTAGAGCCAACAGGTTTTATCCTCCATCTGCCATTAACCTGTCCCGCGTAAGAAGGCTCAAAGCCAATAACCTCCCACAATCGTCGGAGGGCTCCTGCACGAGATGGTAACGCACAGGAGATCTCGTCATCCTGAATGGCACTATGGATCGACACAAGTGCGCATCTATCCTTGAGGACCATGTGCTCCTCTGCACAGGTGCTGTTTTCCGTCTGAATGGTGACCCCTACCAGCAGGACAACACATCGTGTCACACAGCTCGTAGTGCACGAGCGCGGTCCGAAGAGCACCAGTATGAGTCTACTGCAGTGCCCTGGCCACCGAACTCCCCAGACTGAAATCCAGTCTAGAATCTGTGGGACTGTCTCAGATGGGCTGTCTGAGCCATGGATCCTCAACCAAGAAAACTGGCACAGTTGGGCACAGTTCTAGAGTCAACAGGTTTTATCCTCCATCTGCCATTAGCCTGTCCCGCGTAAGAAGGCTCAAAGCCAATAACCTCCCACAATCGTCGGAGGGCTCCTGCACGAGATGGTAACGCACAGGAGATCTCGTCATCCTGAATGGCACTATGGATCGACACAAGTGCGCATCTATCCTTGAGGACCATGTGCTCCTCTGCACAGGTGCTGTTTTCCGTCTGAATGGTGACCCCTACCAGCAGGACAACGCATCGTGGCACACAGCTCACAGTGGTTGAGTATGAGTCTACTGAAGTGCCCTGGCCACCAAATTCCCCAGATTGAAACCCAATCGATTAGCATGTTTTTAATTTTGGGCAATAACACAACGTCCTACAAAATAAACCAATTGCAGCTGTTAGACGACAATGCGTATTGTACCGCGGAGTTATTTTTCATGTTGAGCCACGATTTCACTACGTTGCAGAGCATTGTTTTTGGAACGTCATTATTAAGATGTTGGATGTTTCACAATATTCTGGTTCAGTCCAGGAGTTGAAAGTCGAAGAAAAACGAGTTGTCAGGGTAAAAAGAGTATCATGTGCATGAATGGACCCTCAAATGAATATGTGAATATAGACTGCAACAGTATTAAAACAACAAAGGAAACAACATGCAAAGCACTATGTTCGTGTTTCAGTGATGTTATTCATTTTAAAGATAGCCTGCATGTGAGTGCTTTTTTGGACATAGATATTTAGGGTGTATCATTTTAATCTGTAATGGCTCGGGATGAAGGAGAAAGACAGCAAAATGTTGTAGATAAAATTTATAGATTGCTAACGGCGTTGCGCATTACTAATGGACATGATATTGAATGTGATTTGCAAGTTTGTTTGTTATTGTTTTTATGGGAATATTAATATTTGAATCAAGATTTGGAAAGAGTGGCGAAATTCACGTATAAAATGACACGTTATTAAAAGTCATGGCTAGCTCAATGAAGGCCAAATAAGCAAATATATTTTTAGTTCTAGTAGGGTTTAACTTAGAATAGAGGAGAGATACAGCAAAATACAACATTAGATACATATTGGAAGGGGAATTCCGAAGAGTGAGAGGCGAGAAGGTTCATTCAACAACTTGTAAACCAATGATCTACGTTTAATTTATTTTTGTTCCGTTTTGACAATTCCACAGTAACATTTATACGCTGTGATGTATTTATTTTTACCAAGAAATACACTTAAAGTTCTAATTTCCATGTTCTCTTTCCAAATTAGGCGTCACAAACAGGGATTTCCATGAAACAAAATTCAACCTTCGAACTACCTTCAATAATTATATTTAAAGCCATGGTTATTATGCCCCATCCAATCTGCATCTAACACTGTGTTTTGCTGTATTCCTCCTCTATTCTGAGTAAAAAAAAAAAAAAAAATGGTTCTGAGCACTATGGGACTCAACTGCTGAGGTCATTAGTCCCCTAGAACTTAGAACTAGTTAAACCTAACTAACCTAAGGACATCACAAACATCCATGCCCGAGGCAGGATTCGAACCTGCGACCGTAGCGGTCTTGCGGTTCCAGACTGCAGCGCCTTTAACCGCACGGCCACTTCGGCCGGCTTATTCTGAGTCAATCGCTGCTAGAAATAAGAACATATTTGCTTATTTGACCCTGACTGCACCTTGCCGTGACCTTGAGTATTGCCTCATTTTATACATTAAATTTGCCGCTCTTTTCAAGCAATGAATCAAATATTAGGGTTCCCTTTTTAAATAATCACTCTTACTTCCAAACCATCAACATCTACATCTACATGGATACTCTGCAAATCACATTCAAATGCCTGGCAGAGGGTTCTTCGAACCACCTTCACAATTCTCTATTACTCCAATCTCGTATAGCGCACGGAGAGAATGAACACCTATATCTTTCGGTAACGAGCTCTGATTTCCCTTATTTTATTTTGGTGATCGTTCCGCGCTATGTAGGACGGTGTTAACAACATATTTTCGCATTTGGAGCAGAAAGTTGGTGAGTGGAATTTCGTGAGAAGATTCTGTCGCAACGAAAAACGCTTTTCTTTTAATGATGTCCAGCCCAATTACTCTATCATTTCTGTGACACTCTCTCCCATATTTCGCGATAATACAAAAGGTACTGCGTTTCTTTGAAATTTTTTTCGATGTACTCCGTCAGCCCTATGTGGTAAGGATCCCACACTGTGCAGCAGTATTCTAAAAGAGGACGGACAAGCGTGGTGTAGGCAGTCTCCTTAGTAGATCTGTTACATTTTCTAAGTGTCCTGCCAATAAAACGCAGTCTTTCGTTAGCCTTCCCCACAACATTTTCTATGTGTTCCTCCCAATTTAAGTTGTTCGTAATTGTAATTTCTAGGTATTTAGTTGAATTTATGGCTTTTAGATTAGACTGATTTATCGTGTAACCGTAGATCAACGAGTTCCTTTTTTGCACTCATGTGTATAACCTCACACTTCTCGTTATTTGGGTTCAACTGTTACTTTTGGCACCATTCAGATATCTTTTCTAAATCGTTTTGCAGTTTGTTTTGATCTTCTGATGACTTTTTTAGTCGATAAACGACAGCGTCATCTGCAAACAACCTAGGACGGCTGCTCAGATTGTCTCCCAAATCGTTTATATAGGTAAGAAACAGCAAAGGGCCTATAACACTAGCTTGAGGAACGCCTGAAATCACAATCTTGAAAATCTCCTTTTTGGACACGGCAGTAAGTAGCAACGTGTGACGCTCTTTGCCACCTGGAACTTTTATCTAAAACATTTCGCTGTAACTCGTTTCCATCTCGATTTGTTACCCATTACACACTGACGCGCCAAAGAAAGTGGTATACGCAGGCGTATTCAAACACATAAAGGTGTAAGCAGGCAGAATACGGTACTGCGGTCGGCAACGCCTATACAGGGTGTTACAAAAAGGTACGGCCAAACTTTCAGGAAACATTCCTCACACACAAATAAAGAAAATATGTTATGTGGACATGTGACCGGAAACGCTTACTTTCCATGTTAGAGCTCATTCTATTACCTCTCTACAAATCACATTAATCGTGGAATGGAAACACACAGCAACAGAACGTACCAGCGTGACTTCAAACACTTTGTTACAGGAAATGTTCAAAATGTCCTCCGTCAGCGAGGATACGTGCATCCACCCTCCGTCGCACGGAATCCCTGATGCGCTGATGCAGCCCTGGAGAATGGCGTATTGTATCACAGCCGTCCACAATACGAGCACGAAGAGTCTCTACATTTGGTACCGGGGTTGCGTAGACGAGAGCTTTCAAATGCCCCCATAAATGAAAGTCGAGAGGGTTGAGGTCAGGAGAGCGTGGAGACCACGGAATTGGTACGCCTCTATCAATCCATCGGTCACCGAATCTGTTGTTGAGAAGCGTAAGAGCACTTCGACTGAAATGTGCAGGAGCTCCATCGTGCATGAACCACATGTAAAGGCACATGTTCTAGCAGCACAGGTAGAGTATCCCGTATGAAATCATGATAACGTGCTCCATTGAGCGTAGGTGCAAGAACATGGGGCCCAATCGAGACATCACCAACAATGCCTGCCCAAACGTTCACAGAAAATCTGTGTTGATGACGTGATTGCACAATTGCGTGCGGATTCTCATCAGCCCACACTTGTTGATTGTGAAAATTTACAATTTGATCACGTTGGAATGAAGCCTCATCCGTAAAGAGAACATTTGCACTGAAATGAGGATTGACACATTGTCGGATGAACCATTCGCAGAAGTGTACCCGTGGAGGCTAATCAGCTGCTGATAGTGCCTGCACACGCTGTACACGGTACGGAAACAACTGGTTCTCCCGTAGCACTCTCCATACAGTGACGTGGTCAACGTTACCATGTGCAGCAGCAACTTCTCTGACGCTGACATTAGGGTTATCGTCAGCTGCACGAAGAATTGCCTCGTCCATTGCAGGTGTCCTCGTCGTTCTAGGTCTTCCCCAGTCGCGAGTCATAGGCTGGAATGTTCCGTGCTCCCTAAGACGTCGATCAATTGCTTCGAACGTCTTCCTGTCGGGAGACCTTCGTTCTGGAAATCTGTCTCGATACAAACGTACCGCGCCACGGCTATTGCCCCGTGCTAATCCGTACATCAAATGGGCATCTGCCAACTCCGCATTTGTAAACATTGCACTGACTGCAAAACCACGTTCGTGATGAACACTAACCTGTCGATGCTACGTACTGATGTGCTCGATGCTAGTACTGTAGAGCAATGAGTCGCATGTCAACACAAGCACCGAAGTCAACATTACCTTCCTTCAATTGGGCTAACCGGCGGTGAATCGAGGAAGTACAGTACATACTGCCGAAACTAAAATGAGCTCTAACATGGAAATTAAGCGTTTCCGGACACATGTCCACGTAACATATTTTCTTTATTTGTGTGTGAGGAATGTTTCCTGGAAGTTTGGCGGTACATTGTTGTAACACCCTGTATAAGACAAGTGTCTGGCGCAGATTTTAGATCGGTAAATGATGCTACAGTGGCAGGTTATCAAGATGTAAGT
Source organism: Schistocerca serialis cubense (assembly GCF_023864345.2). Taxonomy (NCBI): domain Eukaryota; kingdom Metazoa; phylum Arthropoda; class Insecta; order Orthoptera; family Acrididae; genus Schistocerca; species Schistocerca serialis. The sequence goes on along the minus strand of NC_064648.1, from coordinate 89,295,215 downwards.
GAGTTTGAACGTGGCGCTATAGCCGGCGCAGTGGTGGTGTGACACAGCGTCTCCAAGTTAGCGATGAAGATGGGGATTTTCCCGTACGACCATTTCACGAGTGTACCTCGAATATCACCAAATACGGTAAAACATCAAATCTCCGACACCGCTGCGGCCGGAAAAAGATCCTGCAAGAACGGGACCGACGAGACTGAAGAGAATCGTTCAACGTGACAGAAGTGCAACCTTTCCGCAAATTGCTGGAGATTTCAGTGCTGTGCCATCGACAAGTGAGGACCATTCAACGAAACATTATCAATATGGGCTTTAAGAGGTGAAGGCCCACTCGTGTACATGACTTCAGTTACCTATTCATCAATTCCTATCTACATGATTGAGCAGTATTATTTCTTCGAAATTTTTTGATACAAATATACTGAGTACAACTAAGAAATACGCCTCTTATAAGAATTCATACGTAGTTTTTTTTACCACCACTCACATCGCTTCGTTACGAAACTGATGCCCCACACTGTGCCCTTTCAACCGATCCCTTTTCTTTGGGTAGGTTGTGGCATAAATTTCAGTTCTCCCGAATTCGATTGTTTGCACCCTTCAGTACTGATATGCTCTGCCTGTCCTGTAGCGGGACTTTGAATTTCGCCGCGTTACACTCGTTCCCTCAGATATAAATTATACCGTCGCAGCTGTATGAGCACTCGACGGCAGAGAAAATATATAAGAAAACGAGGATACAAGAATTGTAACTCTTATTGTTTTCTACCCGCTATTGTCTCTTGAGAGCGGAAGCTTAACTTAATTATTAGCTAGTCTTGGTCGGATTAAGACGAAAAAACTTATCGATGTGCAGACGTATTGTGGAAGTTTGTATGAAATAAGGAGGATGGAAGCAGCAACGTAAAATGCATTGCATTCAATATGAAGATGGTTTTAATTTGTATCCATTAGTAATTCCTGCAGAATGAAATTTATTGCAAGATTTCGGAGCAGCTACGACTTTTCACGCAGAAATGAAGCAGGAGATTTTTGGAGAACGAGATCTGGAGGCGGCACGAGAGAAGACGTGTTAACATGGTAAAGGATGAACTCTTATCTACGCTACTTCCCCCTATTAATAACATTTTGTTATTCTCCTTTCTCTTTCAAATAATTTTTGTAGTGGAAATTGGTTTGACGTTTGCTCAGTAAGGCCACAAGGACCACCTCAACAATAGCTTTTCCGAATCACGAAGTCCGATAACTTCTCTGTAATACGAAGTCCTATTTGCATTTCATTCTTTCCCTTTTTCACGGTCATTAACGATTTTTAAAACCCCCATTTATTCACCATTTCTTCCCACAATTTCAACCTTTTATTTTCTTTTCTTTTTTTTTTCCTTTTTTATTAACCACTACAGTCCGATGTCCAACATCTTCCTGCAGCAGCATGCTTGTAATAGAGTCTGTTCTGTTCTTTTCTCAACTGTTTAACATCCGCCTTTCTGTTCCGTACAACGCTACACGGCAGACCATTGGCTTCAGGAAATTACAACGAACGAAAAGAGAAACCATGTAACTCAACTGTTAATGACACAAATAGTTAACGGTGTGACCTATTTGGTCCACACGCCAAGTGAAACTGGACGACAATTTCTTTCTCCCTACCTCCATCTCTCTGTCACTCTTTCTCCTTCTCCATCCCCCCCCCCCCCCCCCTCACACACACAATTTACCAGGTGAATCTAAACTTAGTGATTACTCCGAAGAACTTTTCCTAACCAAAGAAGGTGCGGGACGAAGTTTAAAGCCTATTTCCAGTGCGATCACGTGCCAGTCGCACGTAAGCAATTTGTACGTGTTGCGCGTCCTAATTGCGGCGTCAACCCGGGAGAAGGCGCCACACGCACGTACGCTATTCACGCACGAAATTGTCCGCACTTTCGACAACTTCCTAGTCGGAACCAAGGGACACGAATTCCCAACAGTACATGCCGTCGCCAACAGACTTTCGTTTTAGCCCTGCATCTTCCATTCTGCTTTCTTTCCCCTTTACATTGACCTAGTAGATAGTGTCGGAAGTTCCATGCGGCTTTTCGCGGATGATACTGTAGTATACAGAGAAGTTGCAGCATTAGAAAATTGTAGCGTAATGCAGGAAGATCTGCAGCGGATAGGCACTTGGTGCAGGGAGTGGCAACTGACCCTTAACATAGACAAATGTAATGTATTGCAAATACATAGAAAGTAGGATCCTTTATTATATGATTATATGATAGCGGAACAAACACTCGTAGCAGTTACTTTTGTAAAATATCTGAGAGTATGTGTGCGGAACGATTTGAAGTGGAATGATCATATAAAATTATTGTTGGAAGGCGGGTACCAGCTTGAAATTCATTGAGAGAGTCCTTAGAAAATGTAGTGCACCAACAAAGGAGGCGGCTTACAAAACTCTCGTTCGACCTATACTCGAGTATTGCTCATCAGTGTGGCACCCGTACCAGGTCGGGTTGACGGAGGAGATAGAGAAGGTCCAAAGAAGAGCGGCGCGTTTCGTCACAGGGTTATTTGGTAACCGTGATAGTGTTACGGAGATGTTTAACAAACTCAAGTGGCAGACTCTGCAAGAGAAGCGCTCTGCATCGCGGTGTAGATTGCTCGCCAGGTTTCGAGAGGGTGCGTTTCTGGATGAGGTATCGAATATATTGCTCCCCCCTACTTATACCTCCAGAGGAGATCACGAATGTAAAATTAGAGCGCGCACGGAGGCTTTCAGACAGTCGTTCTTCCCGCGAACCATACGCGACTGGAACAGGAAAGGGAGGTAATGATAGTGGCACGTAAAGTGCCCTCTGCCACACACCGTTGGGTGGCTTGCGGTGTATAAATGTAGATGTACATCGTAAAAAATACACCGAGGCGAGAAAAGTCAGAGGATAGTGATACGCACATATAGATAAGAAAATAATGTCGCCTACATATGGTATAATTCCAATCCCAAAGAAAACAAGTTCTGACAGGTGTGAAAATTACCGAAATATCAGTTTAACAATTCACGGCTGCATAATGGTTCAAATGGCTCTGAGCACCATGAGACTTTCCAGCAGAGGTCATCAGTCGCCTTAGAACTACTTAAACCTAACTAACCCAACGACATCAGACACATCCATGCCCGAGGCAGGATTCGAACCTGCGACCGTAGCGGTCGCCTGGTTCCAGACTGAAGCGCCTAAAACCTCTCGGCCACATCGATCGGCGGCTGCAAAATACTAACTCGAATTCTATACAGACGAATGGAAAAACTGGTAGAAGCCGACCTCGGGGAAGATCAGATTGGATTCCATAGAAATGATGGAACACGTGAGGCAAAACTGACCATACGACCTATCTTACAAGATAGATTAACGAAAGGGAAACCTACGTTTCTAGCATTTTTAGACAGTGAAGGCTTTTGACAATGTTGACTGGAATACTCTTTTTCAAATTCTGAAAGTGGCGGTGGTAAAATACAGGGAGCGAAAGGGTATTTACAATTTGTACAGAAACCAGATGGCAGTTATACGAGTCGAGGGGCATGAAAGGGAAGCAGTGGTAGGGAAGGGAGTGAGACAGGGTTGTAGCCTCTCCCCGATGTTATATAACCTGTATATTGAGAAATCAGTTAAGGACACAAAAGAAAAATTTGGAGTAGGAGCTAAAATCCATGGAGAAGAAATAAAAATTTGAGGTTCGTCGACGACATTGTAATTCTGTGCCGGCCGGGGTGGCCGAGCGATTCTAGGCGCTACAGGCTGGAACCGTGCGACCGCTACGGTCGCAGGTTCGAATCCTGCCTCGGGCATGGATGTGTGTGATGTCCTTAGGTTAGTTAGGTTTAAGTAGTTCTAAGGTCTTGGGACTGATGACCTCAGAAGTTAAGTACCATAGTGCTCAGAGCCATTTGAACTACACTCCTGGAAATTGAAATAAGAACACCGTGAATTCATTGTCCCAGGAAGGGGAAACTTTATTGACACATTCCTGGGGTCAGATACATCACATGATCACACTGACAGAACCACAGGCACATAGACACAGGCAACAGAGCATGCACAATGTCGGCACTAGTACAGTGTATATCCACCTTTCGCAGCAATGCAGGCTGCTATTCTCCCATGGAGACGATCGTAGAGATGCTGGATGTAGTCCTGTGGAACGGCTTGCCATGCCATTTCCACCTGGCGCCTCAGTTGGACCAGCGTTCGTGCTGGACGTGCAGACCGCGTGAGACGACGCTTCATCCAGTCCCAAACATGCTCAATGGGGGACAGATCCGGAGATCTTACTGGCCAGGGTAGTTGACTTACACCTTCTAGAGCACGTTGGGTGGCACGGGATACATGCGGACGTGCATTGTCCTGTTGGAACAGCAAGTTCCCTTGCCGGTCTAGGAATGGTAGAACGATGGGTTCGATGACGGTTTGGATGTACCGTGCACTATTCAGTGTCCCCTCGACGATCACCAGTGGTGTACGGCCAGTGTAGGAGATCGCTCCCCACACCATGATGCCGGGTGTTGGCCCTGTGTGCCTCGGTCGTATGCAGTCCTGATTGTGGCGCTCACCTGCACGGCGCCAAACACGCATACGACCATCATTGGCACCAAGACAGAAGCGACTCTCATCGCTGAAGACGACACGTCTCCATTCGTCCCTCCATTCACGCCTGTCGCGACACCACTGGAGGCGGGCTGCACGATGTTGGGGCGTGAGCGGAAGACGGCCTAACGGTGTGCGGGACCGTAGCCCAGCTTCATGGAGACGGTTGCGAATGGTCCTCGCCGATACCCCAGGAGCAACAGTGTCCCTAATTTGCTGGGAAGTGGCGGTGCGGTCCCCTACGGCACTGCGTAGGATCCTACGGTCTTGGCGTGCATCCGTGCGTCGCTGCGGTCCGGTCCCAGGTCGACGGGCACGTGCACCTTCCGCCGACCACTGGCGACGACATCGATGTACTGTGGAGACCTCACGCCCCACGTGTTGAGCAATTCGGCGGTACGTCCACCCGGCCTCCCGCATGCCCACTATACGCCCTCGCTCAAAGTCCGTCAACTGCACATACGGTTCACGTCCACGCTGTCGCGGCATGCTACCAGTGTTAAAGACTGCGATGGAGCTCCGTATGCCACGGCAAACTGGCTAACACTGACGGCGGCGGTGCACAAATGCTGCGCAGCTAGCGCCATTCGACGGCCAACACCGCGGTTCCTGGTGTGTCCACTGTGCCGTGCGTGTGATCATTGCTTGTACAGCCCTCTCGCAGTGTCCGGAGCAAGTATGGTGGGTCTGACACACCGGTGTCAATGTGTTCTTTTTTCCATTTCCAGGAGTGTATTTGTAATTCCGTCAGAGACAGCAAAACACCCGGGAGGGCAGTCGAACGGAATGGAGAGTGTTTTGAAAGGTGGATATAAAATGAACATGAACAAAAGCAAAACGAGCATAATGCAACTTAGTTTAATTAAATCGGTTGATGCTGAGGGAATTAGATTCGGAAATGGCACACTTAAAGTAGTAAATGAGTTTCGCTATTTGGGGAGCAAAATAACTCATGATGGACGAAGTAGAGAGGATATAAAATGTAGACTGGCAATGGCAAGGAAAGCGTTTCTGAAGAAGAGAAATTTGTTAACATCGAGTATAGATTTAAGTGTCAGGAAGTCGTTTCTGAAAGTATTTGTATGGAGTGTAGCCATGTATGGAAGTGACACATGATTGATAAATAGTTTGGACAAGAAGAGAATAGAAGCTTTCGAAATGTGGTGCTACAGAAGAAAGCTGTAGATGGGTAGATCACATAACTAATGAGGAGGTATTGAATAGAATTGGGGAGAAGAGGAATTTGTGGCACAACTTGTCTAGAAGAAGGGATCGGTTGGTAGGACATGTTCTGAGGCATCAAGGCATCACTAGTTTCGTATTGGAGGGGAGCGTGGAGGGTAAAAATGCTAGAGGGAGACCAAGGCATGAATACACCAAGCAGATTCAGAAGGATGTAGGTTGCAGTAAGTACTGGGAGATGAAGAAGCTTGCACAGGATAGAGTAACATGGAGAGCTGCATCAAACCAGTCTCAGGACTGAAGACCATAACAACAAGGTATATAAGGCAGTGCATTGCCAGAGCTGTTATGTGTACTCAGGTGATTCAGATGAAAAGGTTTCCCATGTAACTATGGCCGCACGATGGAAATTAACAGACTTTTCACGCGGAATGGTACTTGGAGTTAGAAGGATGGGACACTCCATCTCGGACACAGTTAGCGAATTCAGTATTCCGATAATACCAAATTTCAGTCATTACCTCTCACCACGGGCAACACAGCCGCCGACAGCCTTCACTTAACGACCCAGAGCAGCGCCGTTTGCTTGGGGTTGTCGGTGCTAACAGACAAGCAACGCTGCGTGAAATAACGACAGAAATCAATGTCAGACCTGCGACAAACGTATTGGTTAGGACACTGCAGCGGAGTTTGCTGTTAATGGGCTATGGCAGTAGACAATCGACGCGAGTGCCTTTGTTGACAGCACAACATCGCCTGTAGCTCCTCTCCTGGGTTACTAACCATATCGGGTGGACCCTAGGCGAAAACAGTGGCCTGGTCAAATGGTTCATATGGCTCTCAGCACTATGGGACTTAACTTCTGAGGTCATCAGTCCCCTAGAACTTAGAACTACTTAAACCTAACTAACCTAAGGACACCAAACACATCCATGCCCGAGGCAGGATTCGAACCTGCGACCGTAGCGGTCTCGCAGTTCCAGACTGCAGCGCCTAGAACCGCACGGCCACAGCGGCCGGCAGAGGCCTGGTCAGATGAGTCCCAATGTCAGTAGTTAAGGGCTGGTGGTAGGGTTCCAGTGTGTCCATGTAATTTACGTATGTTGTCAACAAGACACTGTGCCAGCTGGTGGTTGCTCCATAATGGTATGCGTCGTGTTTACATGGATTGGACAGGGCCGCCTCGTCCAACGGGACAGATCATTTTCAGAAAACAGTAATGTTCGGCCACTTTGAGCCCCTTCGCAGCCATTTACTGGCTTCGTGTTTTAACGACGATGAAATTTTTATGAATGACAATTTACCTTCTCACTGGTGCAAAATTGTTCACAGTTGGTTCCAAGAAAACTCTGGACAATTAGACTGATTTGGCCATCTAGATCGTTCGTCATCAATGCTATTTCACGAGAAATACCCAGCGGCAGTACATCAAGCTGGAAGATTTGGAGAACGCTGAACCGCATCAGAACAGGCGTAGCACCAGTTAAAGCAAACCTAGTCAAATGGGGCTTTAAGGACGAAGAAGACAACAAATGCGACTGTGGTGAAGTTCAGGATATGGAACACCTTCTACAGTGATCCATCTGCCCCACAAGGTGCACCCTTGACGAACTATGGCTTGAGAAGAGAGAAACATCGGACTTGGCCCGACATTGGGCTGAAAGGCTTTGAAACAAATCTCCGGACACGAAAAAGTAAAGTAAGTACGGCATATAATCCTGCACCGGTAACAGTTTCGCAATTGTGGTCGGCTACAGAGGCAGCATGGCCCAGTCCGCGTGACTGAAGGTCCGACACGATATTAGGCGGTATCCCATGACTTTTGTCACTTCAGTGTCTTGTTTTGGACATGTTAATTCCCTCCTGCGACGCTATTAGAACGTCAGCACATTCTTCTTGCGTTTTTTTTTCCTTCTGAAATGAAACTGTCTTTTGAATACGATCAGTATGTTTCTTTCAGTTAATTACGGTAGACATTTCATATTAAACGAATTTCTAACAACGACACTTGTAAAGCAAATGCGGGAAGGCGGATAGTCGTCTTCGGTTCATTTGTAGCATTTTGGGAAGATGTGGTTCATCATAAAACACTAATACGACCTATTCTTGAGTACTACTCGAGCGTTTGGGATCCCTATCAGGTCGGTTTGAGGGAGGACATAGAAGCAATTCAGAGGCGGGCTGCTAGATTTGTTACTGGTAGGTTTTATCATCACGCGAGTGTTACGGAAATGCTTCAGGGACTCGGGTGGGAGTCTCTAGAGGAAAGGAGGCGTTCTTTTCGTGAATCGCTACAGAGGAAATTTAGAGAACCAGCATTTGAGGCTGATGGCAGTACAATTTTACTGCCGCCAACTTATATTTCGCGGAAAGACCACAAACATAAGAGAGATTAGGGATCGTACAGAGGCATATAGGCAGTCATTTTTCCTTCGTTCTGTTCGGGAGTGGAACAGGGAGAGAAGATGCTAGTTGTGGTACGAGGTACCCTCCGCCACGCGTGGTGGATTGCAGAGTATGTATGTAGATGTAGATGTATTAGGATGTTCATTTTGAAAGAAATGGTTCAAATCGCTCTAAGCACTATGGGACTTGACATCTGAGGTCATCAGTCCCCTAGGCTGAGAACTAATTAAACCTAACTAACCTAAGGACATCACACACATCCATGCCCGAGGCAGGATTCGAACCTGCGACCGTAACATCATCGTGGTTCCCGACTGGAACCGCTCGGCCACAGCGGCCGGATCTTCATTTTGATATCATGAGTATGGACTGAGAGTAACGCAAAAAAGAGACGAAAAGACGTGAGATTAATGAGGAATTCGGCATCAGAATTGAGGACCACAAAATAGATGAAATTAAGGAATTGTTCTAGCTTGGAAGCGAGAAAAAAAACGAATGAAAAACGAAGGAAGGAGAGCATAAGAAGCAGACGAACACAGGCAAGGAGGGATTGCAAGACGATGAGAGATCTGCTGTCATCGAACATGCGTCTTAATCTGAGAAAGAAATTTGTGAGAAACCGTGTTTGCATTGTACGGTTGTGAATCATGGACTGTGTGAACAGAAGAGAAACGAAGTGTTTGAATGTGGTGGTACAGGAGGAGGTTGAAAATTAAGTGAACTATTAGGATAAGGGACGAGGAGGTTCACCGCAGAATCGACGAAGAAAGGGATGTATGGAAAACAGTGGTAACAAGAAGGGACCGTATTATTGGATTTATGTTTTAAGACATCTGTTGCCGCATGGAGACCCACTTGCCGGACTGTTTCCGATGTCGTACTCACGGTGCGCCGCTTATTAACGTCGTGTATGTTGCAAGCTGGTACGGCAGAAGCTTTTGATCTGCCGTCAGTTTTGGGCGATGACGAAACAACATCACGAAAATTGTTCACATTACGTGTGGGGGTCGGGACTCCCGCCCAATTTCAGTGGCCGAAGATATTAATGTGTTTTTGGGTAGCCGCGTCATCCTACCATCTGCGCGATGAACCAGTCATTTAATGACATCCACTGGTTTATTCACAATACAGTGAAGAGCCAAAGGAACTGGTACACCTCCCGTTAGGTTCCCCGCGAGCACGCCGAATGCTGCAGCATGGCGTGCCATGGACTCGACTAATGTCTGAAGCAGTGCTGGAGGGAACTGACACCATGAATCCTGCAGGGCTGTCCGTAAGTCCGTAACAGTACGAGGGGGCGGAGATCTCTTCCCAACGGCACGCTGCAAGGCATCCCAGATATGTTCAACAATGTTCATGCCTGGGGAGTTTAGTGGCCAGCGAAAGTGTTTAAACTCAGAACTGTGTTCCTGGAGACACTCTGTAGCAATTCTGGACGTGTGTAGTTTCGCATTGTCCTGCTGGAACTGCCCAAGTCCGTCGGAATGAAAATTGGACATGAACCAATGCTGGTGATCAGACAGGATGCTTATGTACTTGTCACATGGCAGCGTCGTATATATATATGTATCATGGGTCCAATATCACTCCAACTGCTCACGCCCCACACCATCACAGAGCCTCCAGCACCTTGAACAACCCCTGGCTAACATGCAAGGTCCATGAATTGATGAGGTTGTCTCCATACCCGTACACGTGCATCCGCTCGATACAGTTTGAAACGAGACCAGCCCGACCAGGCAACATGTTTCCAGTCATCAACAATGTCGGTGTCTGACGGGGCCAGGCGAGGTATAAAGTTTTCTGCCGTGCAGTCATCAAGGGTACACGAGTAGGCCTTCGGCTCCCAAAGTCCATATCGTTAATGTTTCGTTGAATGGTTCGCACGCTGACACTTGATGACCCAGCACTGAAATCTGCAGCAATTTGCGGAAGGGTTCGACTTACGATGAACGATTCTCTTCGATCGTCATTGGTCGCGTTCTTGCAGGATCTTTTTCTGGCAGCAGCGATGTCGGAGATTTGATACTTTACCGGATTCCAAATATTCGCGGTACACACCCGTGAAATAATAGTGCCGGAATTAACCCCACTTCATCGCTATCTCGGAGATGCTGTGTCACATCGCTCGTGCGCCGACTGTTCAAACTCACTTAAATCTTGATAACCTGCCGTTGTACCAATCTAACAACTGCGCCAGGCAATTCTTGTATTATACGGGGTGTAAATTTTAAGTTGACAAACCAGAATAATTCGAAAAATAAGCTTCACACGAAAAAATGTGTAGAATCCAAAGTTGATTATTTTCGAGCGGCACATCTGCTGGTGCTAAAGTAGCCCACCACCCTGGGGGTGGGGCGGGAGGCAACTTCATAATTTCAAGCGGGAAACCCCATTTTTTTGCAGAATCAGATTCTACATTAAAAACTATCTACATTCTGCCTTAAACATTTGTTTTGATTCTTGGTAGTTGGCACTAAAAAGGGCCATCACAGAAGTTGGGAAGAAAAACATAGGTACAAAGAAGGTAGCTGCGAAGAAACCATGGGTAACAGAAGAAATACTTCAGTTGATTGATGAAAGGAGGAAGTACAAACATGTTCCGGGAAAAATCAGGAATACAGAAATACAAGTCGCTGAGGAATGAAATAAATAGGAAGTGCAGGGAAGCTAAGACGAAATGGCTGCAGGAAAAATGTGAAGACATCGAAAAAGATATGATTGTCGGAAGGACAGACTCAGCATACAGAAAAGTTAAAACAACCTTTCGTGACATTAAAAGCAACGGTGGTGACATTAAGAGTGCAACGGGAATTCCACTGTTAAATGCAGAGGAGAGAGCAGATAGGTGGAAAGAATACATTGAAAGCCTCTATGAGGGAGAAGATTTGTCTGATGTGATAGAAGAAGAAACAGGAGTCGATTTAGAAGAGATAGGGCATCCAGTATTACAATCGGAATTTAAAAGAGCTTTGGAGGAGTTACGGTAAAATAAGGCAGAAGGATAGATAACATTCCATCAGAATTTCTAAAATCATTGGGGGAAGTGGCAACAAAACGACTATTCACGTTGGTGTGTAGAATATATGACTCTGGCGACATACCATCTGACTTTCGGAAAAGCCTCATCCACACAATTCCGAAGATGGCAAAAGCTGACAAGTGCGAGAATTATCGCACAATCAGCTTAACAGCTCATGCATCGAAGCTGCTTACAAGGATAATATACAGAAGAATGGGAAAGAAAATTGAGAATGCGCTGGGTGACGATCAGTTTGGCTTTAGGAAAAGTAAAGTGACGAGAGAGGCAATTCTGACGTTACGGCTTATAATGGAAGCAAGGCTAAAGAAAAATCAAGACACTTTCATAGGATTTGTCGACCTGGAAAAAGCGTTCGACAATATAAAATGGTGCAAGCTGTTCGAGATTCTGAAAAAAAGTAGGGGTAAGCTATAGGGAGAGATGGGTCATATAGAATATGTACAACAACCAAGAGGGAATAATAAGAGTGGACGATCAAGAACGAAGTGCTCGTATTAAGAAGGGTGTAAGACAAGGCTGTAGCCTTTCGCCCCTACTCTTCAATCTGTACATCGAGGAAGCAATGATGGAAATAAAAGAAAGTTTCAGGAGTGGAATAAAAATACAAGGTGAAAGGATATCAATGATATGATTCGTTGATGACATTGCTATCCTGAGTGAAAGTGAAGAAGAATTAAATGATCTGCTGAAACGGAATGAACAGTCTAATGAGTACACAGTATGGTTTGAGAGTAAATCGGAGAAAGACGAAGGTAATGAGAAGTAGTAGAAATGAGAACAGCGAGAAAGTTAACGTCAGGATTGATGGTCACGAAGTCAATGAAGTTAAGGAATTCTGCTATCTAGGCAGTAAAATAACCAATGACGGGCGGAGCAAGGAGGACATGAAAAGCAGACTCGCTATGGCAAAAAAGGCATTTCTGGCCAAGAGAAGTCTACTAATATCAAATACCGGCCTTAATTTGAGGAAGAAATTTCTGAGGATGTACGTCTGGAGTACAGCATTGTATGGTAGTGAAACATGGACTGTGGGAAAACCAGAACAGAATCGAAGCATTTGAGATGTGGTGCTATAGACGAATGTTGAAAATTAGGTGGACTGATAAGGTAAGAAATGAGGAGGTTCTACGCAGAATCGGAGAGGAAAGGAATATGTGGAAAACACTGATAAGGAGAAGGGACAGGATGATAGGACATCTGCTAAGACATGAGGGAATGACTTCCATGGTACTAGAGGGAGCTGTAGAGGGCAAAAACTGTAGAGGAAGACAGAGATTGGAATGCGTGAAGCAAATAATTGAGGACGTAGGTTGCATGTGCTACTCTGAGATGAAGAGGTTACCACAGGAAAGGAATTCGTGGCGGGCCGCATCAAACCAGTCAGTAGACTGATGAAAAAAAAAAAAAAAAAAAAAAAAAAAAAAAAAAAAAAAAAAGTTGGCACTGTAGTTCAAGGAAATCCATGTTCTCACTTTTGCGTGGAAATGGTTACGGATAAATAAAAAATATTTATTTACTTTGTTTGGTTAGTTAGTTAGTCAGATGATTTGTTTGATAACTAAACGTTGTGTGGCCTCATGACGACGAAACAAACAAAATTCATCCGAATCTGCGGAAGAAAATTAATATTTGGGTCAACATTTGTAAAACTTTAATTCCTCTTTCTCAAACCCTACCCTATGGGGAGAAAGGGAGAGTTTTAGTTTCAGCGATTCAAAATTTACGAAGTAAATAAGTGTTTTTTATTTATCAGTAACCATTTTCCACGCAAAAATGAGAACATAGATTTTCTTGAATTACAGCCGAAACTACCAAGAATCAAAACAAATGTTTAAGACAAAATGTACGTAGTTTTTCTTATGTAGAAACTGATGCTGCAATAAAGAAATGGGGGTTCCCATGTGACTGGGGTGGAGGGCTAATTTTAGCATCAGCAACTTTGGATTCTACACCGTTTTGTCGTGTGAAGCTTATTTTTCGAGTTATTCTGGTTTGTCAACTTAAACTTTACACCATGTATAGACGTTGCCGACCGCAACGCCTTATTCTGCCTGTTCACAGACCTCTGTATTTGAATACGCTACACATATACCAGTTTATTTGGTTTCAAGACCCTCTATAAACTCCTTCCACCTTTCAGTTTTCCATTGTTCGCTTAGGACTAGTTTGCCATTTGAGCTGTTGATAATCATACAGCTGTTTCTGTTTTGTGCAGAGGCCTCTTTAATTCCTTATAGGCAGTATCTGTTTTTCCCCTAGTGAAATATCCTTGGTTTCTCCTCCCACCATTCGTGCTTAAGCAATACCTAAATCATAGGAAAATAGTGTGTTAAACGATTGAAAATTATTGACACAAGATGTGGGAGCTACGCATTATTAATATTGTGGGTCGTAAACTTAAATGTATAGCAGTGGAGGAGTAGGTATGAATACAGCAGGTGGTAAATGGTTAGGAAAATGAGGCAGCAACGAAGTAGTTTGACAGTGATAGTGGAGTGCAGGGTAGTGGACACAGACTGGAATATGTGGCTCGCGATGCGGAGGTAATGAACTGAAACGCATCGATGAGGAGATTAATTGACAAGGATTGGCAGAGAGACTTTCGAGGACTTAACGAGAGGACTCTTCGTGTTCGCTTTCTGAGCAGCCGATAGTATCAGCCGCATTAGGGATCGACAGTATCGGGTACAGGTAAGGGCCTGTAAACAGCCTGGGGAGGTGACACCTACCTGTTTGGCGAAACGAGAGCCAAACCCGGCACCTGTTGTTTGTCAATCGAGGCCACGCAGAGCCGCGTCGGTCTGCCCTGTGTGCGTAGCGCGGCGTTAATTTGCATCGTAATTGAGTGTGCCGAAGGTAGATGCATGATGCCCGGTTGTATGCCGGACCTCCAATAGCACTCCCCCCCCCCCCTTCTCTCTCCTCTCCTCCCCTCCTCTATGTCTCCTTGTGAATATGTATGTATGTACGTGTGTGTGTGTGTTGTGGTGGCAAACCTACGCATAGCTCAGTATTACCCTAGTTCGACTGCTACTAGTCTCTGCCTATTGGTGTGAGATGGTACAGAATGATGTAGGGAGTCCATTAATTGCTCTCGAATGGCAGACGCATACCGCTGTTGATCGCGCACTATATGGCGAACCTAGCATGTGGCGGTCAGATGTGATGGACTGGAACCGTGGCGAAGAAAATGCGTGTCTGAACGTTCCCAGGCGGTCCAACACTGGGGCACGGTCATATCTGACTGTCACAGAAAGGTGGGTATTGCACGATTCGACTGGCCATCCAAATGGAGACCCACAGCGAAGCTCACTTCAAACTGTGTCATGTGCTGACAACACCGTCTCACACGAGTACGCGCCATCTCCATGTGATCACTCACTGTTTGACGCTGTTCAAGCCAGTTATATCAGACCTGGTAACAACGCTAATGCAAACTACTGGCCACTCTGCAACTCTAAAGGGTAGAGGATTGCATTATTGTGAATGGACGCCACGTTGAACACTACCTATAAACACGTGTTTATCGCAGAAACTATGCATTTCCGGACCCATGTTTACCGGTCTTACCTTAGGAGTATGCCTTGCCCGACCCATGTTTACTGGAGATATTTTTCTTGTTTCGATGAGTTCTGCCACCTCTTAAAGCATTGGACACTTCTTTTATCTGGCCTACTCCTTGTCTCTCATATACGTACTACAGTGTGAGTCGCGTAATACGTACACCCCCTTTATTCCGGGGGCGATTGCACGTATCGACAAGCGGAGTTCGGCGGATCATAGCGGACTATGGGGCACATACGTTGGTACATGCACAATAATCACAACGTTTATATTGACCGAGATAATGAGGCAAGTACTTTGCTTAAAAGAGGGCGCATGAGGATTTACCTATGTAGGGTAGGCCGTGCATGCTGCAGAGAGCACGGCAACTCGGCCTGTGGGACGCGCGAGGCGTGTTCACAGTCGCCAGCCGCTTCCAACCGCCTCGACCTCCAATCCTACAATATTTCCCAGCTTCTTTTAAGCAAAGTTTGAATCACAATAGCAACATGCGTTACATCACTATACGCGTCTTTTCCTGAGCTTTCGAATGACGGCGAAAAAAGTATAGCGTCCCATTTTAAAAACATGTACTTGCCTCATTATCTCGGTCAGTATAAACGTTGTGATTATTGTGCATGTAGCAACGTATGTGCCCCATAGTCCGCTATGATCCGCCGAACTCCGATTGCCGATACGTGCAATCGCCCCCGGAATGAAGGGGGTGTTACGTCTTACGCGACTCACCCTATATACGAGGGCAGTTCAATAAGTAATGCAACACATTTTTTTTCTGAAACAGGGGTTGTTTTATTCAGCATTGAAATACACCAGGTTATTCCCCAATCTTTTAGCTATACAACACTATTTTTCAACGTAATCTCCATTCAATGTTACGGCCTTACGCCACCTTGAAATGAAGGCCTGTATGCCTGCACGGTACCATTCCACTGGTCGATGTCGGAGCCAACGTCGTACTGCATCAATAACTTCTTCATCATCCGCGTAGTGCCTCCCACGGATTGCGTCCTTCATTGGGCCAAACATATGGAAATCCGACGGTGCGAGATCGGGGCTGTAGGGTGCATGAGGAAGTTTTGTGAGCTCCTCTCGGGTGCGAAGACTTGTGTGAGGTCTTGCGTTGTCATGAAGAAGGAGAAGTTCGTTCACATTTTTGTGCCTACGAACACGCTGAAGTCGTTTCTTCAATTTCTGAAGAGTAGCACAATACACTTCAGAGTTGATCGTTTGACCATGGGGAAGGACATCGAACAGAATAACCCCTTCAGCGTCCCAGAAGACTGTAACCGTGACTTTACCGGCTGAGGGTATGGCTTTAAACTTTTTCTTGGTAGGGGAGTGGGTGTGGCGCCACTCCATTGATTGCCGTTTTGTTTCAGGTTCGAAGTGATGAACCCATGTTTCATCGCCTGTAACAATCTTTGACAAGTAATTGTCACCCTCAGCCACATGACGAGCAAGCAATTCCGTACAGATGGTTCTCCTTTGCTCTTTATGGTGTTCGGTTAGACAACGAGGGACCCAGCGGGAACAAACCTTTGAATATCCCAACTGGTGAACAATTGTGACAGCACTACCAACAGAGATGTCAATTTGAGCACTGAGTTGTTTGATGGTGATCCGTCGATCATCTCGAACGAGTGTGTTCGCACGCTCCGCCATTGCAGGAGTCACAGCTGTGCACGGCCGGCCCGCACGCGGGAGATCAGACAGTCTTGCTTGACCTTGCGGCGATGATGACACACGCTTTGCCCAACGACTCACCGTGCTTTTGTCCACTGCCAGATCACCATAGACATTCTGCAAGCGCCTATGAATATCTGAGATGCCCTGGTTTTCCGCCAAAAGAAACTCGATCACTGCCCGTTGTTTGCAACGCACATCCGTTACAGACGCCATTTTAACAGCTCCGTACAGCGCTGCCACCTGTCGGAAGTCAATGAAACTATACGAGACGAAGCGGGAATGTTTGAAAATATTCCTCAAGAAACTTCCGGTTTTTTCAACCAAAATTGGCCGAGAAAAAAATGTGTTGCATTACTTATTGAACTGCCCTCGTATAAGAGGTGGCGGAACTCATCGAAACAAGAAAAATATTTACAGTAAA
Organism: Schistocerca serialis cubense; assembly: GCF_023864345.2. Taxonomy (NCBI): domain Eukaryota; kingdom Metazoa; phylum Arthropoda; class Insecta; order Orthoptera; family Acrididae; genus Schistocerca; species Schistocerca serialis. Next base: position 89,278,294 of record NC_064648.1, on the reverse strand, counting down.
AACGGGTCGGGCAAGGCATACTCCTAAGGTAAGACCGGTAAACATGGGTCCAGGAATGCATAATTTGTGCGATAAACACGTGTTTATAGGTGGTGTTCAACGTGGCGTCCATTCACAATAATGCAACCCTCTACCCTGCAGCGTAATGAATGACGCACTCTTTAAAGTATACCTGGTTGTTGTTGTAACTGCCGGCACGCATTAAAAACGCGACCCTGTAGTCTCTGCACATCGTTGATTGGCGTGGCGTAGACCATTTCCTTCAAGTACCTCAACCAACATTCTAGGGGATTGAAGTCTAGGAAACGAGTAGATCAAGGTGTAAGCTTCACCGCTCCGACCAATCCAGCTGTCCTGAAATCTCTGCTTCAGACGTGGCACAGCCTCGAGCAAGGTAGGCAATACATTAATGAGAAACAGTATTGGTTAAATACAGTCTTGGTTGCAGTTTTAGTTTTTTGTTTTTCAACGACGCGTTTCGCCTTATTTAGGCATCTTCAGGTTATCTACATAGAAAACAGAGAACGAATACATCTATTTAAGAATCGCGACCGCGTTGTGGAGACTTGGATAAACTATATGCATGTGTAAACAGATCACCTATTGAAAGAGCAAATACCTTAATTTGGTATTTCTTAGAAGAATCCTTTAGTCAGTGTAGCCAAAGGGCATCGTCAAATACACTCCTGGAAATTGAAATAAGAACACCGTGAATTCATTGTCCCAGGAAGGGGAAACTTTATTGACACATTCCTGGGGTCAGATACATCACATGATCACACTGACAGAACCACAGGCACATAGACACAGGCAACAGAGCATGCACAATGTCGGCACTAGTACAGTGTATATCCACCTTTCGCAGCAATGCAGGCTGCTATTCTCCCATGGAGACGATCGTAGAGATGCTGGATGTAGTCCTGTGGAACGGCTTGCCATGCCATTTCCACCTGGCGCCTCAGTTGGACCAGCGTTCGTGCTGGACGTGCAGACCGCGTGAGACGACGCTTCATCCAGTCCCAAACATGCTCAATGGGGGACAGATCCGGAGATCTTGCTGGCCAGGGTAGTTGACTTACACCTTCTAGAGCACGTTGGGTGGCACGGGATACATTCGGACGTGCATTGTCCTGTTGGAACAGCAAGTTCCCTTGCCGGTCTAGGAATGGTAGAACGATGGGTTCGATGACGGTTTGGATGTACCGTGCACTATTCAGTGTCCCCTCGACGATCACCAGTGGTGTACGGCCAGTGTAGGAGATCGCTCCCCACACCATGATGCCGGGTGTTGGCCCTGTGTGCCTCGGTCGTATGCAGTCCTGATTGTGGCGCTCACCTGCACGGCGCCAAACACGCATACGACCATCATTGGCACCAAGGCAGAAGCGACTCGTCTCCATTCGTCCCTCCATTCACGCCTGTCGCGACACCACTGGAGGCGGGCTGCACGATGTTGGGGCGTGAGCGGAAGACGGTGTGCGGGACCGTAGCCCAGCTTCATGGAGACGGTTGCGAATGGTCCTCGCCGATACCCCAGGAGCAACAGTGTCCCTAATTTGCTGGGAAGTGGCGGTGCGGTCCCCTACGGCACTGCGTAGGATCCTACGGTCTTGGCGTGCATCCGTGCGTCGCTGCGGTCCGGTCCCAGGTCGACGGGCACGTGCACCTTCCGCCGACCACTGGCGACGACATCGATGTACTGTGGAGACCTCACGCCCCACGTGTTGAGCAATTCGGCGGTACGTCCACCCGGCCTCCCGCATGCCCACTATACGCCCTCGCTCAAAGTCCGTCAACTGCACATACGGTTCACGTCCACGCTGTCGCGGCATGCTACCAGTGTTAAAGACTGCGATGGAGCTCCGTATGCCACGGCAAACTGGCTGACACTGACGGCGGCGGTGCACAAATGCTGCGCAGCTAGCGCCATTCGACCGCGGTTCCTGGTGTGTCCGCTGTGCCGTGCGTGTGATCATTGCTTGTACAGCCCTCTCGCAGTGTCCGGAGCAAGTATGGTGGGTCTGACACACCGGTGTCAATGTGTTCTTTTTTCCATTTCCAGGAGTGTATATCAGACCAACATCGCCTTCGTTAAACGCAGTAAAAGCTAGAAATATAAAACAGTAAAATTATTACCTTTTCTAGATAGACGCGAGAGGCACCAAGATCTGCGTAACTCGTTCCCGTTCACAGGAGCGAGTAACAGTAAGATGGGGGCTCAGGTAGTAAGCATAATGCGCCCCAGCGTCGTGTGCCAGTACTGAAGCCTAATACAGAATCACCTCAAGAGGTGGCGCTGCGACGCAGCAGTGATAAAAAATGAGAGATCGTAAACTGGATATACTAAAACATTATAAATGTAATGCACATAAAACATTGATAAGATGGCATTACTAGGGGCAACATCTGTGCATAACTTAGCTAACCGAGCGAGGTGGCGCAGTGGTTAGCACACTGGACTCGCATTCGGGAGGACGACGGTTCAATCCCGCCTCCGGCCATCCTGATTTAGGTTTTCCGTGATTTCCCTAAATCGTTTCAGGCAAATGCCGGGATGGTTCCTTTGAAAGGGCACGGCCGATTTCCTTCCCCATCCTTCCATAATCCGAGCTTGCGCTCCGTCTCTAATGACCTCGTTGTCGACGGGACGTTAAACAACACTAACCTAACCTAACTTACGCTAAAATTTTGACGATGTAAAATATAAATGAAGACGGTACATTTAAAATGAGAAAACAAGGTGTATAATACAACACACAGATGCAGTACATAAACAGATTTTTCGTATCATCTATCACTAGAAGGAGAACATTAAAAAACACAGGACCGTAATTTCAGATAAAGAGGCCGCTTATGTAACACTCAATACTGCGTCATTCGGAGCTAGAACTTCTAGCAACAAAACTTTTTTTATAAACTACAAGTAAAATTATTAGGCTTAAAAGATACACACCAACGTGCAAGACGGACGTTATGCGGGTAAACTTTCCCCCCCTCCCACCCCACTTTTTTTAATAGCTGGATTGGAAGAATTTCTATTAATGAGAAAGTCCATATAATGCACCCCAGTTAACATCTATAGTAGCATGTATGGCCATACATTGATTGAAAATCGGTTTTGATCCCACTTTCCTGAACTGGTTGGGGATTTACGTTTGTCCTTACATAATGGTTGTAGGAATTCACAGCAACATCCCATGTGAACCCTGCCTCATCGGTAAACGAAGTCTTGGATGTGAACAGTGGATCTGTGGCACATTTCTTCAAGAGCCATTGACAGAACCGCCATCCGTCATAATGATCCTGTTGCCTTAGGGTCTGAATGCGCTGTAGATGACATGGGAACAGCAATTGTTCGTGAAATATCCGACCCATTCGCTCCCCTTCCCCCCCCCCCCCCCCCCCCCGATAAGAGAGTGGGACACGCCTTGTGCTACTGCTAATTGACGCACACTTGTCGAAGGGTCTCTTCCACCGAACCCGCATCCATGTCAGGTGTACAGGCTGTGCTGAGCCTACCACTGTCAGCCTTAACGAGGTGCAACGGTGCCCTTGTCCCTCAGGCGCTAGGAAAGTCTGCCAAACATCTTATCAGAGGGCACACTGCGCAGTGGATATTTTTCAGCAGTATTTCGCATGAGTGTCTGTCCCTTCCCCCCCCCCCCCCCCCCTCCTCCACAAAGTATCGATAGACATCCCAGTCGTAACAATATGAATGAGTAAGGAAATCAAACCTGTAATGTTCCGATACAATATTACTACATCTACATTTATACTCCGCAAGCCACCCGACGGTGTGTGGCGGAGGGCACATTACGTGCCACTGTCATTACCTCCCTTTCCTGTTCCAGTCGCGTATGGTTCGCGGGAAGAACGACTGCCGGAAAGCCTCCGTCCGCGCTCGAATCTCTCTAATTTTACATTCGTGATCTCCTCGGGAGGTATAAGTAGGAAGAAGCAATATATTCGATACCTCATCTAGAAACGCACCCTCTCGAAAGCTGGAGAGCAAGCTACACCGCGATGCAGAGCGCCTCTCTTGCAGAGTCTGCCACTTCAGTTTGCTAAGCATCTCCGTATCGCTATCACGCTTACCAAATAACCCTGTGACGAAACGCGCCGCTCTTCTTTGGACCTTCTGTATCTCCTCTGTCAACCCGACCTGGTACGGATCCCACACTGATGAGCAATACTCAAGTATAGGTCGAACGATTGTTTTGTAAGCCACCTCCTTTGGTGATGGACTACGTTTTCTAAGGACTCTCCCAGTGAATCTCAACCTGGAGCCCGCCTTACCAAAAATTAATTTTATGTGATCATTCCACTACAAATCGTTCAGTACGCATACTCTCAGATATTTTACAAAAGTAACTGCTACTAGTGTTTGTTCCGCTATCATATAATCATACAGTAAAGGATCCTTCTTTGTATGTATTCGCAATACATTACATTTGTCTATGTTAAGGGTCAGTTGCCACTCCCTGCACCAAGTGCCTATCCGCTGCAGATCTTCCTGCATTTCGCTGCAATTTTCTAATGCTGCAACTTCTCTGTATACTACAGCATCATCCGCGAAAAGCCGCACGGAACTTCCGACACTATCTACTAGGTCATTTATATATATTGTGAAAAGCAATGGTCCCATAACACTCCCCTGTGGCACGCCAGAGGTTACTTTAACGTCTGTAGACGTCTCTCCATTGATAACAACATGCTGTGTTCTGTTTGCTAAAAACTCTTCAATCCAACCACACAGCTGATATTCCGTAGGCTCTTACTTTGTTTATCGGGCGACAGTGCGGAACTGTATCGAACGCCTTCCGGAAGTCAAGAAAAATGGCATCTACCTGGGAGCCTGTATCTAATATTTTCTGGGTCTCATGAACAAATAAAGCGAATTGGGTCTCACACGATAGTTGTTTCCGGAATCCATGCTGACTCCTGTAGAGTAGATTCTGGGTTTCCAGAAATGGCATGATACGCGAGCAAAAAACATGTTTTAAAATTCTACAACAGATCGATGTCAGAGATATATGTCTATAGTTTTGCGCATCTGCTCGACGACCCTTCTTGAAGACTGGGACTACCTGTGCTCTTTTCCAATCATTTGGAACCTTCCGTTCCTCTAGAGACTTGCGGTACACGGCTGCTAGATGGGGGGCAAGTTCTTTCGCGTACTCTGTGTAGAATCGAATTGATATCCCGTCATGTCCAGTGGACTTTCCTCTGTTGAGTTATTTCAGTTGCTTTTCTATTCCTTGGACACTTATTTCGATGTCAGACATTTTTTCGTTCGTGCGATGATTCAGAGAAGGAACTGCATTGCGGTCTTCCTCTGTGAAACAGCTTTGGAAAAAGGTGTTTAGTATTGCGGCTTTACGCGCGTCATTCTAGTTTCCTGATTGACTTAACAGTCTTGCAAAGTGATGTGAAATGGAAATAGCATGTGAGAACTGTGGCAGGGGAGGCGGATAGTCGACTTCGGTTTATTGGTAGAATTTTAGGAAAGAATGGTTCACCTGTAAAGGAGACTGCTTAGAGAACACTGGTGCGACCAGTTCCTGAGTGTTGCTCGAGTGTCTGGGAACCGTACCAGGTCGCCAATGTACAGGCAGGCTGCTAGTTTCTTTCCGATCGGTTCGAAAACCACGTTAAGTGTTACGGAGGTGCTTCGGGAATTCAAAGGGGAATTTCTGAAGGGAAGGTGACATTCTTTTCGAGAAACCCTCCTGAGAAAATTTAGAGAACCGGCATTTGAAGCTGACTGCTGGGCAATACTATTGTCGCCAACATACGATGTGTGAAAGGACCACGAGGATAAAAGACGAGAAATCAGGGCCATACGGAAGCATATAAACAGTTGTTTTTTCCTCGCTCTATTTGCGAGTGAAACAGGAGAGGATATGACAAGTAGTGGTATGGGTTCACTCCGACACGGACAGAACGGTCCCTTGCGCAGTATCTACACTGAAGAGCCAAAGAAACTGGTACACCTGCTTAATATTGTGTAGGGTCCCTGCGACTGCGCAGAAGTGCCCCAACAAAAAAATTGTTCAAATGGCTCTGAGCACTATGCGACTTAACTTCTGAGGTCGTCTGTCGCCTAGAACTTAGAACTACTTAAACCTAACTAAGCTAAGGACATCACACACATCCATGCCCGAGGCAGGATTCGAACTTGCGAGCGTAGCGGTCGCTCGGCTCCAGACTGTAGCGCCTAGAACCGCTCGGTCACTCGGGCCGGCAGTGCCCCAACAGGACGTTGCATGGACTAATATCTGAAGTAGTGGTGGAGAGAACTGACACCATGAATCCTACGGGGCTGTCCATAAATCCGTAAGAGTACGACGGGGTGGAGATCTCTTCTGAACAGCACGTTGCAAGGCATTCCAGATATGCTCAATAATGTTCATGTCTGGGGAGTTTCTTAGCCAGCGATTGTGATTAAATTCAGAAGAGTGTTCCTGGAACCATTCTGTACCAATTCTGGACGTGTGGTGTGTCGCATTGTCCTGCTGGAATTGTCCAAGTTCGTCGGAATGCGCAGTGGACATGAATGGATGTAGGTGATCAGACGGGACGCTTACATACGTGTCACCTGTCAGAGTCGTATCTAGACGTGTCAGGAGTCCCATATCACTCCAACTGGACACGCCCCACATCATTACATAGCCTCCACCAGCTCGAACAATTCCCTGCTGACATTCAGGACTCATCACGTTGTCTCCATATCTGTACTAGTTTATCTGCTCGACGCAATTTGAAGCAAGACTTGTCCAACCAGGCAACGAGTTTCCGGTTATAAACAGTCCGGTATCGGTGTTGACGGACGCAGGCGAAGCGTAAAGCTTTGTGTCGTACAGTCATCAAGGATACACGAGTGGGCCTTCGGCTTCGAAGCCCGTATCGATGATTGTTCGTTGAATGGTTCGTACGCTGACACATGTTGGTGGCCGAGCATTGAAATCTGCAGCAATTTGTGGAAAGGCTGCACCTCTGTCACGTTGAACGATTCTCTTCAGTCGTCATTGGTCCCGTTCTTGCAGGATCTTTTTCCGGCCGCAGCGATGTCGGAGACTTGATGTTTTACCAGATTCCTCATATTCACGGTACACTCGTGAAATGGTCGTACGGGAAAATCTCCATTTCGTCACCACCTTGGAGATGCTGTGTCCCACCGCCCGTGCGCCTGCTATAACACGACGTTCAAACTCACTCAGATCTTTATAACCTGCCATTGCAGCAGCAGTAACCGATCAACAACTGCGACAGTCACTTGTTGTCTTAGATAGGCGTTGCCGACTGCAGCGTCGTATTCTGCCTGTTTCTTCGACCATAAATATAATAGACTGGCCCTGACGTCATTTTCGTGGCTCCAGCATCTCTGGGCTGAAGTCACGTGAATGTTGGCAGAACATGGTTGTTTCGTGTTGCGCTTATGGCTGTACTCGGCGTTTTGTCGGGGGAAATGGCATTACATTTCACGTGTGAGTGTTTCTATGATAGTGCAGATGCGTTTATTGAAACCTGCTGAAGTGACTTTTATATGTTTTTTACACTTGAAAGAGAGTATCATGTAAATTAAAGTGTTGAAAGTGATGCCTGTAAAGTCAGACTCATATTACATTTTGGAAAGTATCTGTGATATTTCGGTTACAGAGGTAAGTAGAACTGTTTCTCGTCCCTACTCATAGGTTCCCTAAGGATTAAAACCGAAGGAAGCTTTCGATACAGGCCCTGAAACGGAAAAACTGTAAGACATCTGCACATACGCGCCTTTTTGTTTATACAAGTGAGATTATAGTAAGGTAAGACCACCTATAGTCGACAAATGAAGAGAATTTTTTTCTACCTTCTACTACTATTAAATAAATGTAGGCTCCAAAATTATTTTCTGAAACTTCAAAGTCTCACCTTTCATCTAAAATATATATATTTTTTAAACTGATAGTTTAAACTTTTGTAAAAATAGTAGGAACTGAATCATTGAAGTGCACCTAAAACTGATACTCTAAAATGGACCTGCTCCTAAAGTCGACAATTTTGGCACCTATAGTTGACATAATTCCCACATCCTTTTTTCTTTTATAAGTGACTAGAGCTCAGAACGCCGCGAATCCAATGTTTAAATTTTTGACACGAGCCCCCTCTTACTGTTTAAAGGAATTTTAACGACATTTTACTTTAATTGACAGTTTACAGTAATTTCGTCCCGCTGCCCACCAAAGTGGCGTTCGATGTATTTGTTAGATTTTATAAATGGTACTGTGAACAAATCCAGGTCAAATGTAGTTCTGACATTATTTTTTCGCAAATAAAAAAGTAATTTTTGTTGGAAGCGTGTGGTAGTCAATTGAGAAATGTGGGGAAAATACGATACAAACATAGGATGGCAGACCGCTGATTTGAAATCCCGCCACGTTTTGCCAACAGTCTCGTGGTTTATGTTGGAACCACACCAGCCCTATAGCTTCTGCACAGCAAGACCAGTCCACTAGTATCTATGGCCGAAGGCCTGTTTACATATCTCTGAGCTTGAATATTCATGCCCATGCCAGTTTCTTTGTAGCTTTATGTAGATGCGGCTGTAGAATTGACGATGTTGTTGGGTCAACATGGAAATGTGTACAGGTAATTGTCTTCCGAAGCGCCGTGCTTCAAGTGGACCGGTTGTGCAGCGCCTCGTCAAAGGTTCCACGCCCACTTACATAACGCTGGTAATCCAAATATTACAACTGAATGAACCACTTACCTTAAAGGAAAGGCAAACCTACGTTTCTAGCATTTGTAGACTTAGAGAAAGCTTTTGACAATGTTGACCGCAATACTCTCTTTCAAATTCTGAGGGTGGCAGGGGTAAAATACAGGGAGCGAAAGGCTATTTACAATTTGTACAGAAACCAGATGGCTGTTATAAGAGTCGAGGGTCATGAAAGGGAAGCAGTGGTTGGGAAGGGAGTGAGACAGGGTTGTAGCCTATCCCCAATGTTATTCAATCTGTATATTGAGCAAGCAGTAAAGGAAACGAAAAATTCGGAGTAGGTATTAAAATCCACGGAGAAGAAATAAAAACTTTAAGTTCGCCGATGACATTGTAATTCTGTCAGAGACAGCAGAGGACTTGGAAGAGCAGTTTAACGGAATGGATAGTGTCTTGAAAGTAGGGTATAAGATGAACATCAACAAAAGCAAAACGAGGATAATGGAATGTAATCGAATTAAGTCGGGTGATGCTGAGGGAATTAGATTAGCAAATGAGAAAGTAGTAAAGGAGTTTTGCTATTTGGGGAGCAAAATAACTGATGATAGTCGAAGTAGAGAGGATATAATATGTAGAGTGGCAATGGCAAGGAAAGCGTTTCTGAAGAAGAGAAATTTATTAACATCTAGGATAGATTTAAGTGTCAGGAAGACGTTTCTGAAAGTATTTGTATGGAGTGTAGCCATGTATGGAACAGAAACGTGGACGATAAATAGTTTGGACAAGAAGAGAATAGAAGCTTTCGAAATGTGATGCTACAGAAGAATGCTGAAGATTAGATGGGGAGGTATTGAACAGAATTGGGGAGAAGAGAAGTGTGTGGCGCAACTTGACTAGAAGAAGGAATCGGTTGGTAGGACATATGTTGAGGCTTCAAGGGATCACCAATGTAGTATTGGAGGGCAGCGTGGAGAGTAAAAATCGTAAAGGGAGACCAAGAGATGAATACACTAAGTAGATTCAGAAGGATGTAGGTTGCAGTAGTTACTGGGAGATGAAGAAGCCTGCACAGGATAGAGTAGCATGGAGAGCTGCATCAAACCAGTCTCAGGACTGAAGACCACAACAACGACAACAATGAATTCAGTTTGCGTAAATGTTTTAAATTTTCCAGTTAACCTTGACCTAAAAAAGTAACTTTTAATAATGAATGTCATACACAGTGCTGTCAGATTCAAGACCTAGCTTCTACATAAAAATCTCTTTAAAAAGTATGTACTTTTAAAATTCAACAAACTTTAACGCAAACTGCAATATTTGAAGTATTTTCGTGGTGCTCGTAAGGAACCCCAGCTTGTCAGTACACGCTATTAAAATCGTTGATGTGGCTAACCATGGCCGCGCGGAATTAGCCGAGCGGTGTGAGGCGCTGCAGTCATGGACTGTGCGGCTGGTTCCGGCGGAGGTCTGAGTCCTCCCTCGGGCATAGGTGTGTGTGTTTGTCCTTGGAATAATTTAGGTTAAGTAGTGTGTAGGCTTATGGACTGATAACCTTAGCAGTTAAGTCGCGTAAGATTTCACACGCATTTGGCTAACCATGTCCTGAAAGACATTGATCGCTAATGGACCTTATCTGCTCATCAGTTTTGCCGCATTTCAAATGATGTTAAAACTTTGACAGTCGTTTTCTCAGAAACGGTCGAGTATCTACGTATAAGTCGAGACCTATATTCTCTTATGTTGGTTCCGCTTCCACCAAGTTTTTGTGAAACCAGGTTATGGCACATGTCATGTTCTCCTCGTGGTTACGATATGAGTGGCTTAATCATTATGGAACTTCTCTTCCATATCTGTGTAAAAGAAATATCCCAGCTTACAAAAAGTAGAGCCGGCCGGTTTGGCCGTGCGGTTCTAGGCGCTACAGTCTGGACCCGCGCGACCGCTATGCTCACAGGTTCAAATCCTGCCTCGGGCATGGATGTGTGTGTTGTCCTTAGGTTAGTTGGGTTTAAGTGGTTCTAAGTTCTAGGGGACTGATGACCTTAGAAGTTAAGTCCCATAGTGCTCAGAGTCATTTGAACCATTACACAAAAAGGAGAGTGGAATCTATTATTTGAGTTTACTGTCGTAGTTGTTAATTTTATATGTTGGAAGACTTGAAAGAATAATTGTAAAATTTCAAGCGACACTGGTGTCAATCATACGGAAACTGGTTCTATTGGTAGCATGAAAGAAAATTGAAATGAAGTAATGTCAAGTTTTTCACACTAACCGATAGCTTAGTTAAGGGAGGTGAAAAAAAAAAACCTTTGGGAGCGGACCCCACGCTTTTACATTTATAGTCTGGCGCTCACTTAATTGCTGCGTGAACAGATAACCGGAATGTTTATGCTGCATAACACAGAGTATAGATGAAGGATCAAGAAAACAAAAACCAAACATAACTGACAGAACATAGATGTTATAACTATCCTTTTTCTTTCTCACATTGCTATTGTCTATTTATGAAGCATAACCACTGTGTACTATCGGTCAGTATTTCTTTTCCATCTCGTTCTCATTGCCATAGCCTCCCACAAGATAAAAAAGCACGAATACTTTCGCATACAAAAAATTTGTGTAAAATTTTAAAGATGCTGAAGACGATAGAACATGGTCGCTAGTGCCCCACTTTTCAGTCAGAGTATTTTAAACAGGAGGACATTTGCCTTCTTTGTGCTGCAATAGGAGGATTTTCTCTGTGGTTTCCTTATTGTCCCTTCGACAGCAGGGGACGCCAATCACATGAAAAGAAAATGTTCAAATGTGTGTGAAATCTTATGGGGCTTAACTGCTAAGCTCATCAGTCCCTAAGGTTACACACTACTTAACCTAAATTATCCTAAGGACAAACACACACACACACACACACACACACACACACACACACACACACATGCCCCAGGGAGGACTCGAACCTCCGTCGGGACCAGCCGCACAGTCCATGACTGCAGCGCCTAAGACCGCTCGGCTAATCCCGCACGGCATGAAAATAAGTTTATGGGTCAGTAAAATTCTGATAGGTTACTAACGTGAAACAAAAATAACCTAGAAGGAATTTTACCCCTCATACCAGATTTTATGTGCGCAGTAATTTTGTGTGTGTTTCGGTTCTACTAAATGGAGTTCCCCAGAACCCTCCTGATGATAATGGAGACGATTCACAGGGTGTTTCTCCGTGCTGTGTCACCTCACAAACTACGTTTATGCCTGAAACCGGATATTATTTTTGTATTTTACGCATGTAGGTAGGGTAACTTTGAACCGCTGTATCTCGGAAACGGATCTACATTTACATCCATACTCCGCACGTCACCTGACGGTGTGTGGCGGAGGGTACTCTGAGTACCTCTATCGGTTCTCCCTTCTATTCCAGTCTCGTATTGTTCGTGGAAAGAAGGATTTGCGGTATGTCTCTGCGTGGGCTCTAATCTCTCTGATTTTATCCTCACGGTCTCTTCGCGAGATATACGTAGGAGGGAGCAATAAACTGCTCGACTCCACGGTGAAGGTATGTTCTCGAAACTTCAACAAAAGCCCGTACTGAGCTGCTGAGCGTCTCTCCTGCAGAGTCTTCCACTGGAGTTTATCTATCATCTCCGTAATGCTTTCGTGATTACTAAATGATCCTGTAAGGAAGCGCGCTGCTCTCCGTTGGATCTTCTCTGTCTCTTCTATCAACTCTTTCTGGATACGGATCCCACACTGCTGAGCAGTATTCAAAAAATGGTTCAAATGGCTCTGGGCACTTTGGGACTGAACATCTATGGTCATCCGTCCCCTAGAACTTAGAACTACTTAAACCTAACTAACCTAAGGACAGCACACAACACCCAGTCATCACGAGGCAGAGAAAATCCCTGACCCCGCCGGGAATCGAACCCGGGAACCCGGGCGTGGGAACCGAGAACGCTACCGCACGACCACGAGCTGCGGACGAGAAGTATTCAAGCAGTGGGCGAACAAGCGTACTGTAACCTACTACCTTGTTTTCGGATTGCATTTCCTTAGGATTCTTCCAATGAATCTCAGTCTGGCATCTGCTTTACCGACGATCAACTTTATATGATCATTCCATTTTAAATCACTCCTAATGCGTACTCCCAGATAATTTATGGAATTAACTGCTTCCAGTTGCTGACCTGCTATATTGTAGCTAAATGATAAGGGATCATTCTTTCTATGTATTCGCAGCACATTATACTTGTCTACATTGAGATTCAATTGCCATTCCCCGCACAATGCGTCAATTCGCTGCAGATCCTCCTGCATTTCAGTGCAATTTTCCATTGTTACAACTTCTCGATATACCACAGAATCATCCGCAAAAAGCCTCAGTGAAGTTCCGATGTCATCCACAAGGTCATTTATGTATATTGTGAATAGCAACGGTCCTACGGCACTCCCCTGCGGCACACCTGAAATCACTCTTACTTCGGAAGACTTCTCTCCATTGCGAATGACATAAATATATAGCGAAAATTTTTAGGCTGGTCGAGATGGTTGTCTTAAGGATGTATCGTACAAATTATAGTCATTTCCTGTGCATAGCCGTCTTGAAATCCACGGTTCGGGTTTGGTACCCAAGAAATGTTTCTTGGATTTTCTCAGGAAGGAACCGTCCATTATCTAGATCACGGCTAATGGCTAAGTCCGTTATTGTTTGACTTTAACTAGTCAAATATTTTGACCAGTTTTTAGGTACCGTGACATTTTGACCCATGCAGATAGTTTCCGACTCAATAAGGTCATTAGACCGCATATGATGACACTGTATGATGTACATAAGATCCGGATAGTCATCTCATACGGCCTTAATGCAACCTAAGAATGATTTGACATGGTTATACGTGATACCCTTAGCCTTAGGGATGGTATACATTTTGAGATTTATGTTCAGACATATAGGCGGCCTCCTATATTTCTCTTTTGCTTTCTTTCCTTTTTATTCAATCGATTACACTTGGTATAATTCTGCATAATTGTATAGGACTTATATGTAGAGAGAGAGACATTTTTTGATACACAGATATTGAGAATCTTCTTTGTAACCATGTCTATATGAGCCAGCTACTGGCGTTGCATTAATCCACTCAGCACAATGTGGGGTTGTCCTACATAAGGGTCCTAATGAAGTGTCTACGCTGACCAGGTGTTTGATGATTTTATAGTACGATTGCATTGGTTTACTTCTCGAATGCAGTTGGGTTTTAAGACAAAATCTTTCATGCTTTTTATCGTTAATACTGGGGCAGCTGTTTGTCGTACCACACAGAATACGACCTAGACCACACGTAAGTAACTGTGTATTCTGACATGGTTGTCACATTTTGTTGTATTTTAATTTATTTTATTATTTATATTAGTTAATTATTGTTAAAAAAATTATTCCACTGTTCCACTGGACATACGAATGTATGCAGTACATCTTATGTGTTGCATGGCCTATTACAACTGTGTGTTACGGTTTTATGAATAACAGCGTATACATATGTTCATATATCATGCTTTATTCGAGTAAAACAGTGAAAACTATTAAGAACAGCATGACATAGGCAGAAGCATAAGTGCCCTAATGTTACATGTAGTTTTAATGATATACAATATATCTCTTTGAGCCACTTACATAGTTAACATGATACCTGTCAATTGTTAACGTATGTTCTATATATTTTTTATAATTTTTTATAACAGTACATTTCTTGTACTCATTGTACAGGGGCCTGAAGATGGCATCAATGTAATGCCGAAACTGGTAACACATAGAAGTTCATAAAATAAAAGAAATTTCTACAGTACATACGGCTGTTGGTAAATTATTGCACCAAGAAACATTATCTAGATGGTGTCTCCATAAGTCCCTTAAGGCGCACCATAGACAACATCTAGTGCAAAAAGAACCGACCGACTTGCTCCATTTCCCTAAGCTGCAGGAAGTGTAATATTCAAACTTTGACCCTGCACTGGAGGATAGTTACAGTAAAACGAACCTTATGTTAGCAATAAAACTGGTCCCAAGCCTAAGGGGCATCCAAAGCACTTGCTCCTTCTTTTCTGTCACCAATATAACCCGAGATGTGAGCTCCGGGAAGGTGCCATTATTATGCGCGGCGTTTTGAAACATACTGGGTAGCACATGTAACGCACATGCTGTCTGTCGCATGTGTACCGAAGTCAAAAGATGCGGATAGAGCACCGATGTTGCATGGAGCAAAATTTTCCGTGTTACAGGAGTGTTGCATAATGAAGTGGCATGTAAGACCGTGGGACGCTGCGCTCGAGATAAAGGAGGATTTCGTGAAGATTAAATGTTGGGTCGTGTTACAAAGGGAAATGCGGCCAGCTAGTGAGGATTATCTACGACTGGCTGTGTGGGAATTGAGGTGAATTTTGCAAGGACTCCCGTTGGTTTTGTATAGAGAACGGCGTTCCATCCGTAACATGTGCGGTGTAGGTTTTCTCTCTGATCAAGTTTCCTCTTCGGTGATGCCGAGGGCCCAGTGTAAGGATACTGCAGAAATAAATTGGACCGCACGGAATAAGCGTTTCCAAGTTAGCACGAAATGGACACGCTATTTTGTTAAGTATAAGACGTATTGAAAATCGTGACTGTAATATAGTTATAAGGTTTTCAGTTTAAACAACAATCACACACATAGACGCTTTACGAAAATTGATTTAAAACAAAGCATTACTGATTCGGATTTATTACAGCTTGTAATGAAACTGATCAGTAGCTCGTCTGTCGTTACGTATTGTGTTTGTATACATTAAAATAAATGGCTTATTCGATGCACTACATAAATCCACTGTGTTAAACAGACAACTACATAATTACAATTACGCATTTTGTATAGATTTAACGCCAGTAAAATAAGTTTGTACACTTATGTACAGAATGTGTGTAAAAACGTCACTCTAGCACAAATAATTTTGATTTTATTATTTTTCACAAAATTAATTAATTTTCATGTACTGAATTTGTTTCGAAATTTACTTATTCGCTTTCATTTTCATTTGAGATCTCTGACATTAAAAGTGTAAACATCTACATCTACATGGATACTCTGCAAATCACATTCAAGTGCCTGGCAGAGGGTTCATCGAACCACCTTCACAATTCTCTATTATTCCAATCTCGTATAGCGCGCGGAAAGAACGAACACCTATATCTTTCCGTAAGAGCTGTGATTTCCCTCATTTTATCTCTGTGATCGTTCCTCCCTATGTACATCGGCGTCAACAAAATATTTTCGCATTCGGAGGAGAAACTTGGTGATTGTAATTTCGTGAGAAGACCCGGGCGCAACGAAAAACGCCTTTCTTTTAATGATTTCCAGCCCAGATCCTGTATCATTCCTGAGACACACTCTCCCATTTCTCGCGATGATACAGAACGTGCTGCCCTTCTTAGAACTTTTTCGATGTACTCGGTCAGTCCTACCTGGTAAGGATCCCACACCACGCAGCAGTATTCTAAAAGAGGACGCACAAGGGTAGTATAGACAGTCTGCTTAGTAGATCTGTTACATTTTCTAAGTGTCCTGCCAATAAAACGCAGTGTTTGGTTCGCCTTCTCCACAACATTCTCTACGAGTCCCTTCCAATTTAAGTTGATCGTTATTGTAATACCTAGTTATTTAGTTGAATTTACGGCTTTTAGATTAGACTGATTTATCGTGTAACCGAAGTTTAACGAATTCCTTTTAGCACTCATGTGGATGACCTGACACTTTTCGTTATTTAGGGTCAACTACCAATTTTCGCGCCATTCAGATATTTTTTCTAATTCGTTTTGTAGTTTGTTTTGATCTTCTGATGACTTTATTAGTCGATAACCGACAGCGTTATCTGCAAACAACCGAAGACGGCTGCTCAGATTGTCTCCTAAATCGTTTATCTAGATAAGGAACAGCAAAGGGCCTAAAACAGTACCTTGGGGAACGCCAGGAATTACTTCTGTTTTACTCGATGACTTTCCGTCAGTTACTACGAATTGGGACCTCTTTTACACGAAATCACAAATCCAATCACATAACTGAGACGATATTCCATAAGCACGCAATCTCACTACGAGCCGCTTCTGTGGTACAGTGTCAAAAGCCTTCCGGAAATCCAGAAATACGGAATCGATCTGAAATCACTTGTCAATAGCACTGAGCACTTCATGTGAGTAAAGAGCTAGTTGTGTTTCACAGGAACGATGTTTTCTAAACCCATGCTGACTGCGTGTCAATAGACCGTTTTCTTCGAGGTAATTCATAATGTTCGAACACAATATATGTTCTAAAATCGTGCTGCATATCGACGTTAACGATATAGGCCTGTAATTTAGTGGATTACTCATACAACCTTTCTTGAATATTGGTGCGACCTCTTCAACTTTCCAGTGTTTGTGCAAAGTATAAACGTTTAAAATATCTAGAAAGAAAAAATCGATAAGAAACTCATTTGTTATGTAAAATAATTTCTTTGGTACGTGTATAATCTTTGCTCTTCTGATGAGTTGTGATAGGTGGTTGTCGCAATGAATTTGACGGTAATTTGTCGTACTGTGTACGTCATGTCATATTCGGAGTTTCAAGCATATTTGTATGTTGAAATTGTGATGTCTCACAGTGAAGAGAATTAAATGCTCTACGTGAAAGGTAAAGTGTGTACAACAAGCTTTTTAAACGTTCGTTATTTTAAACGAAAACCTAAATATCCTCCTGCGAGCAGAAATATGCCTATAGTTGTTGAGCCAACAAAGATGTCGAAATACATCAAATGAAGGCAATAAGTTCTGTAATGAAAGTTACTAAATTATGAGCAGTTATTATCACAGTCTTTATTTTACTGATAACTTGCTACCAAACCCGGCATTGCCCGGGTATTCATGTTGACAAATTTCTGTAGGAAATGAAAACAAAACATCAACTGTGTTCGTAGGGTAATATCGAAAAAAATTTGTTTCCACGTATTCGTGAAAACACCATTGAAATTATGAAACAGTCGTAGAGTCGTACAGTTTCTATACTCGAGTGTACGTTGCGCGATTTTCTAAAGGTTTCCATGGTGACGCCTCTTCGTAGCTCCACAGACCGCTATTATTTTTGCCTACAGCGTCTTGCGCTTCGCAGCTGAAAGCTGTCAAAAGCGCTGACAGTTGTCAGTGATGTCTCTAAGTTGACTCCCCGTGGGAGTGCCTTAGTAGTAGTAAGAAATAAATGTATTAAAACTTCTTGCCTCGTGTGGCATTTTTTCACGCATCTCAGTGTTTGTTATGTTATATCTCCTGAATTGTGTGTGACATCATGACATAATTATGTAGGTACAATTTGCGGCGTACGTGGATATTGTTTGCGAGTGAGAAGCACAGAAGTAATAAATTTAAATGTCATGCTTGCTGCGGCAGCTTTTGACGCATATAATTGTTGTTGACGTCATATATCCTGATCTATATGTCATACAATCACATAATTTGTAGCTGCATTCAACGGTATACGTGAATGTTGTCTGCAAAATGTATTGCGAAAAGAATCAGTAGCAAAGAACTAACAGATTTAAAAGTGATGCAGAATGCGGCAGTTTTTCACAGCTCTTCTTGTTTATGATGTCGTGTGCGATTCCGTGATATAATTTTGCACGAGAGTAATCTCAAAAGTAAGGCCTCCTATTTTCTTATAAATACCTGTTTATTTCTACAATGGGTTACATATAAATACTAACGCGAATTCTTTACAGACGAATGGAAGAACTGGTAGAAGCCGACCTCGGGGAAGATCAGTTTGGATTCCGCGGAAATGTTGGAACACGTGAGGCAATACTGACCCTACGACTTATCTTAGAAAATAGATTAAGGAAAGGCAAACCTACATTTCTAGGATTTGTAGACTTAGACAAAGTTTTTGACAATGTTGACTGGAATACTCTCTTTCAAATTCTAAAGGTCGCAGGGGTAAAATACAGGGAGCGAAAGGCTATTTACAATTTGTACAGAAACCAGATGGCTGTCGAGGGGCATGAAAGGGAAGCAGCGGTTGGGAAGGGAGTGAGACAGGGTTGTAGCCTCTCCCCGACGTTACTCAATCTGTATATTGAGAAAGCAGTAAAGGAAACAAAAGGAAAATTCGGAGTAGGTATTAAAATCCATGGAGAAGAAGTAAAAACGTTGAGGTTCGCCGATGACATTGTAATTCTGTCAGAGACAGCAAAGGACTTGGAAGAGCAGTTGAACGGAATGGACAGTGTCTTGAAAGGAGGATATAAGATGAACATCAGCAAAAGCAAAATGAGGATAATGGAATGTAGTCGAATTAAATCGGGTGATGCTGAGGGAATTCAATTTAGAAATGAGACACTTAAAGTAGTAAAGGAGTTTTGCTATTTGGGGAGCAAAATAACTGATGATGGTCGAAGTAGAGAGGATATAAAATGTAGAATGGCAATGGCAAGGAAAGCGTTTCTGAAGAAGAGAAATTTGTTAACATCGAGTATAGATTTAAGTGTTAGGAAGTCGTTTCTGAAAGTATTTGTATAGAGTGTAGCCATATATGGAAGTGAAAGATGGACGATAAATAGTTTAGACCAGAAGAGAATAGAAACTTTCGAAATGTGGTGCTACAGAAGAATTCTGAAGATTATATGGGTAGATCACATAAATAATGAGGAACTATTGAATAGAATTGGGGAGAAGAGGAGTTTGTGGCACTACTTGACAGGAAGAAGGGACCGGTTGGTAGGTCATGTTATTACGCATCAAGGGATCAACAATTTAGTACTGGAGGGTAGCGTGGAGGGTAAAAATGGTAGAGGGAGACGTAGAGATGAATACACTAAGCAGATTCAGAAGGATGTAGGTTGCAGTAGGTACTGGGAGATGAAGAAGCTTGCACAGGACAGAGTAGCTTTGAGAGCTGCATCAAACCAGTCTCAGGACGGAAGACAACAACAACAACATTACATTAGTTTACAGCTTGAACATTTAGCTATTTTTCGACATAATCACCATTTCTGTCGATGTATTTCTGTAGACTGTCTTGCAGTTTTTGTATGCCCATATCATACCAGCTGTTCAGAAAGTTATGAACCTCTTCTTTCATCTCGTCGTCGGACCTGAATCATTTTCCGGCCAAATGTTCTTTTAACCTAGGGAACAGGTGATAGTCACTGGGCACCAAGTGAGGACTATAGGGTGGCTGGGTGATTATGTTCCACTGAAACTGTTGCAGGAGAGCCACGGTTTGCCGAGCGATGTGTGGGCGAGCGTTGTCATCGAGAATGTGTACGCCCATGCTCAACATTCCTCTTCTCCGGTTCTGAATTGCCCATTTGAGTTTTTTCAGAGTTTCACAGTACCTGTCAAGAGTTAATTGTGGTACTAGTGGGCATAAAGTCGACCAACAATACCTCTTTCCTATCCCAGAAGACGGTAGTCATGACTTTACCGGCAGACTGTGTTTGTTTGAATTTCCGCGGCTTTGGCGAAGAAGGATGCCGCCACTGGCGTGATTGTTCAAAAAATGGCTTTGAGCACTATGGAACTTAACATCTGAGGTCATTAGTCCCCTAGAACTTAGAACTACTTAAACCTAACTAACCTAAGGACATCACACACACCCATGCCCGAGGCAGGATTCGAACCTGTGACCGTAGCGGTCGCGCGGTTCCAGACTGTAGCGCCTAGAACCGCTCGGCCACACCGGCCGGCTGGCGTGATTGTTGCTTGGTCTCAGGTGTAAAGTGGCATGGCCAGGTTTCGTCACCCGTGACAACTGAGTCCAGAAAGTTGTCCTGTTCGGCTGCAAGGCGGAGAAAAAATGGGTGGGAATCATCAACTCGTTGCCGCATGTTGTCCTCAGTCAGCATCGTGGCACCTATCTTGCGCACACCTACCGGTAGTTCAGTGTTTCCGTTAAAATTCTGTGAGCGGTGCTTCGGGAAACCTCAGGAACCAACGTGCAGAGATCATCCAGGGTGATCCGCCGTTCTTCTTCACGCTTTGCTCAACCTTCAACACTGTCTCCTCGGAAACTGGCGGTCTCCCGCTCCATTGTTCGTCGTGAATTTCGGTCCGACCAGCTGCAAACTCTCTACACCACTTACGAACATTTTAGACATCCATGCACGACTCAGCATACACTTCCATCAATTGGCGATGGATTTCAATCGGCGCAGTGCCCTTTTCGTTCAAAAACCGAATAACTGCGCGCAATTCGCACTTGGCGGTAACGTCCAACGGGGGCTCCATTCTCTACGGCTGCCAAGCCAAGACTGAGCGCCTCAGCGCGGCGGCCGCATGTTCACACACAGCACGTGAAGCACTCTTCATAACAGTGTGACCAACTGCCACACAGACAGGGTTCTGTACTCATAAAAAAATAGGAGCCCCTACTTTTGGGATTACCCTCGTAGGTGTATTTAGTGGCGTATATGGATACTGTCTGTGAAATTTCTTGGCGGTAGAATTATTAGCACTGAAGCAATAAATTTAAACGTCATGCATGCTGGGGCAGTTTTTCATGCATCTCGTTGTTTATTACGACGAATCTCCTGGCTATGATAGATCGATGGTTCTTATCCCCACAGCGATTCCTTCCTGACAATGAGGGATATGTGTACCAAGTTTGCTTGAAATCGGTCCGGTAGTTTAGGACGAGATGTGACACACACACACACACACACACACACACACACACACACACACGTACGTTTTTGTACGACGTATGGATTCAAGCCCTGCCCGCATTTGTTCACAGTGGCATAACATTTCACGCAAACATGGAAAAAACATAATTTGCGTGGTTTGTAATACAAGATCAAGTAGTTTATACGAGTAAAGAGGTTTAAAATCCATCTTCAGATTGCCGTTTCAGATTCATTTGTTTTACTACCGATTAGAAAACGAAGGACGACACTGCTGCGAGTGAAACGTATTTGCGTTCTTGCTTGTCACAAATATCTGACTGCTCCGAATATGTCACGATTTCCAATGGTGCTCTTAGGCGAGAAACTAAGAGAACAGCTTAAATTTTTGTTGCAATTGTATGTACTGAGAACAAGGTCGTGTCTCAGTAACTCCGCATCAGGTCGTAAAATGATTAATTTACCAAAATCATCCGCCTTCCTGGGTGGAAGAAAATATGTCGCTGGACAAAACTGAGTTTCAGCCGGTTGTAGTACTGTGGGTGAAAGCAACAACAAACATCATTGTCCAGAAAGATTTTGCTGCTTTATAAATAAGCGTACGTGGAAGTTACAAGGTGGGCGGAAGGCAGTATATTATTCTTAATATTTTTTCCCCTCCCAAAATATTATGCGTATACTCAGTTTTTTACATTCATGTAATGTATTATACAGGGTGAGTCACTAACTGTTGCCACATAGATTAACTCCGAAAGTATGATGGGAATTGAAAAGTTCGTGGGACAAAAGTTTCATGGGACTATGGGGGCCATAATATGATATTTTTTTTTATGGGTGTGGTCGCATCAGAGATATGGTCAACTTTGTTTTTTAAATGGGATGGTATAGTTTGGTGCGTATTTCTTGATAGCAGCTATCGAGACGAATCCAATGATGTGTAATGTCATTGAATGTCAACGTAGGTCAAAAAGGTGGGATGAATGTCCATTTAGAGAAGGTGTTCAGAGTGGTGAGCACTGGTATCAATGCAGTGCTGCAATCTCCTTACCATGGACTGAGTGGTATTGCTTATCACTTCGGCACTTACCAAAGCACATGCTCACAATTCTCTCTCGCGTATTTTCAGGTGTAGTTGGAACGTGTTTATAAACAAAGTTTTTTACGAATCCCCAAAAGAAAAAAATCCAGAGGTGTCAAGTCTGGCGAACGAGCCGGCCACGACACATCTCCTCCGCGTCCAACCGAACAACTTGGGAATTGCCTTTGCAACTGATTTCTATCCATCAGGGAAAATGTGCCGGACACACATCATGTTGATACCACGTTCTGTTCCTTGTTCCTAACGCTATTTCTCCCAATAACAGACGTAATGTTTCTTCCAGGAATGTGGTGTACTTCCTTCGATGAAATAGGGCCCGTTAATTCTGTCCTCCAAAATCCCACACCATACATTCACCAGCACGGTTTTTGGTGCGCAACTTGCCGCAGCCAACATGGATTTTCAGTTGCCCAATAATGCATGTTATGCAAATTAACATTTCCATGGTTCGTAAATATAGCCTCGTCAGTAATTAAAATGAAATTAATAAATGTGTCATCCTTCTGAATCTGAAGTTGAGCCCATCGGCAGAATTCAATGCGTCGCATACAATCCGTACCAGTTAATTCTTGGTGGAGACTGACACGGTGAGGATGGTACTTACGGCGATGCAGAACATGAACAACACTACTCTGGCTCGTGCGAGGTTCCCTTGTGATTTGACGTGAACTAACACAAGGATTTCGAACCACAGTGGCAACAGTACCAATTTCCGTTTCGTCGTTAGTAACTTTCCTTTAGAGTACATGTTTCCGATGCGTTAAAGATCCAGCTGTTCTCAATTTATCATACACATATTTAAAATGTACGACGTGTAAGGTCAGTACGTTGAGGATATGTTTCAGCGTATAAGTCTCTAGCTCTCACTGAATTCCGTTGGCATTCTCCGTAAATGAGAAGCATATCGAGTTGTTCTTCGAAGGAATACATCATTCACGTTCGTTTGATTCGACAATACTAGTCTTACCGTTCCCATTACTGCTGTATTGCGAAACCGTCGAAAGGTGGTATCAAAGTCCATTTAGAGAAGGTGTTCGAAATGATGACCGTTGGGACGGCCGGAGTGGCTGAGCGGTTCTGGGCGCTACAGTCTGGAACCGCGTGACCGCTACGGTCGCAGGTTCCAATCCTGCCTCCGGCATGGATTTGTGTGATGTCGTTAGGTTAGTTAGGTTTAAGTAGCTCTAAGTTCTAGGGGACTGATGACCTCAGAAGTTAAGTCCCAGAGTGCTCAGAGCCATATGAACCATTTTTGATGACTGTTGGTATCAATGCAGTGCTGAATTCTTCTTATCATGGATTTCGGCACTTAGCGAAGCACAACTCTGCCCAAACAGGCCATGAAGGCACAACGGTACCGACCAGCCGCCGTGTCATCCTCAGCCCAAAGAGGACACTGGATGTGGATATGGAGGGCCACACACCGCTCTCCTAGCCATATGTCAGTTTACAAGACTGGAACTGCTACTCCTCAGTCAAGTAGCTCCTTATTTTGCCTCACAAGCGCTGAGTGCAGCCCATTTGCCTACTGTGGTGTTACCGCCAGACACCACACTTGCTGGGTGGTAGCCTTTAAATCGGCCGCGGTCCATTAGTACATGTCGGACCCGCGTGTCGCCACTGTTAGTGATCGCAGACCGAGCGCCACCACACGGCAGGTCTAGAGAGACTTACTAGCACTCGCCCCAGTTGTACGGACGACGTAGCTAGCGATGCACACTGACGAAGCCTCGCTCATTTGCAGAGCAGATAGTTAGAATAGCCTTCAGCTAAGTCAATGGCTACGACCTAGCAAGGCGCCATTAGTATCTATACTCACTTGTATCGTCAATAGCGGATGCGAAAAAGACGGATTAAAGTTAAGTATTCCAGCAGCTGCGTACTTTTCTTTATAGCATTCATTACGTATCCTGTTTCAGACCTATCTCTAGCCTGCGTGAGTTAGCGCGTGCCTTTCGGCTACTTCAGAGTGGCGTGGCTGTCTTGTTACGCCACAACACCAACAGTGCCTGCCAGACTGGGTGGTCACCCCATCCAAATGTTAGCCCTGCCTGGCAGCGCTTAATTTCGGTGATCTAATGGGAACCGGTGTTACCACTGCAGCAAAGCTGTTGGCTGGTTAATGTCCATGATATTCTCATTAATTTTACTTTGCAATTTTGAATTGTTTTTGGACCCCAAAAAACTTGCCTCCCATGTTGACCTCTCCACCACCATTGGACATGAATCACAGAATGCCACGTCTCACTTCTTTCTGCTCAGTACTGACTCTCACCTCAACGCTTAATCGTCCTGGCATCTCTGTCGCTTCATAGGAACATCAGCAGCTTCACAGGATCTAGAAAAAAATATCAAAAAATGGCATACTTTAGTCTAAAAAACAAGATAACTTTCATAAAATGTAACCTTTCACGACCGGTGTCATTAATTAAAACTTCCGGGCTGAATTGCCGTGGTCCATATATAAAACTTCTTCTCCCTCCTGACGTTTCGTTGCCTACTGCGGGCAACATCTTCTGAGGTGAGTCGGCGACTGGCTGCTATGCGTTGCTGGTCCCGCTTATATAGAGCGCTTAGGTGGCGCCACCACTCGTCACGTGCTTTCCACTTTAAAACTATCTCTGGCTAGCGCCATCTCTCTCGATTACAGGTAATTGATAGTCACTTCATTGGTACAAAGTTGACCGCCATATTTTGTGTAGTTTTAATGCTTCTTTTTTATTAAAATTATTTTCGTGCTTGTAGATCTCTATAGCTTCTCTATACATACGGGTAAAATAATGTGAGGTCCTAGCTATCACGTTTGTCTCACTAAATTTTATTACTTCATCACCGTCTTTGAAAACGTGTTCCGCTACAGCTGATTTGTCAGTCTGTCCCAATCTACAGTTCCTTTTGTGTTCCGTTAGGCGGGTATTAACACTCCTTTTAGTTGTTCCAATATAAACCATGCAACAGCTGCACGGAATTTTATACTCACCTGGGGTAGCTAAGGGGTGTCGTGCGACTTTCACCGATCTTAAACTTTCACTAATGTTGTTGGTAGATCGAAAGATTGTCTCCACTTGAAACTTGGTCAAAACTTTCCCAGTACGGTCCGTGATGTTATGAATAAATGGAAGAAAAACTTTTCCAGCCGACGGTTGTTGTTGTCGTGTATTTTCAGACACTGTTCTTCTAGGGTGCAGTGTTCAGATGGGACTTTAGGGCACAAGGGATATAGGAAAGACACACACACACACCGATCGTTACCTACATAAGGATTCGAATCATCATCCTAGCCAGAAGAGAGGATCATAAAAACTTTAGTGGACAGGGTTAGTAACATTTGTCAGCCAATTTATTTGCAGGATGAATTAAGCCATTTGCGAACGGCTTTCAAGAGAAGTGGGTACACTGACAACGAAACAGATCAAGACGTACGCGTACACCATCATTACTCTACCACGCAAACATTGCAGTTACACTCGTCTTGTGTGAGACGTTCCCGGGGAGGATCCACTGCGGACCGAATTGCACAACAACCCTGCGTTCCGGGTGGGGTGGTCTTAGTAGCAAAAGAGTAAATGTATACAGGGTGTTACAAAAAGGTACGGCCAAACTTTCAGGAAACATTCCTCACACACAAATAAAGAAAAGATGTTATGTGGACATGTGTCCGGAAACGCTTATTTTCCATGTTACAGCTCATTTTAGTTTCGTCAGCATATACTGTACTTCCTCGATTCGCCGCCAGTTGGCTCGATTGAAGGAAGGTAATGTTGACTTCGGTGCTTGTGTTGTCGTGCGACTCATTGCTCTACAGTACTAGCATCAAGCACATCAGTACGTAGCATCAACAGGTTAGTGTTCATCACGAACGTGGGTTTTCAGTCAGTGCAATGTTTACAAATGCGGAGTTGGCAGATGCCCATTTGATGTATGGATTAGCACGAGGCAATAGCCGTGGCGCCGTAAGTTTGTATCGCGACATTCCAAAACGAAGGTGTCCCGATAGGAAGATGTTCGAAGCAACTGATCGGCGTCTTAGGGAGCACGGAACATTCCAGCCTATGACTCAGACCTAGAACGACGAGGACACCTGAAATGGACGAGGCAATTCTTCGTGCAGTTGACGATAACCCTAATGTCAGCGTCAGAGAAGTTGCTGCTGTACAAGGTAACGTTGACCACATCACTGTACGGAGAGTGCTAAGGGAGAACCAGTTGTTTCCGTACCATGTACAGCGTGTGCAGGCACTATCGGCAGCTGACTGGCCTCCACGGGCACACTTCTGCGAATGGTTCATCCGACAATGTGTCAATCCTCATTTCAGTGCAAATGTTCTCTTTACGGATGAGGCTTCATTCCAACGTGATCAAATTGTAAATTTTCACAATCAACATGTGTGGGCTGACGAGAATCGCACGCAATTGTGCAATCACGTCATCGACACAGATTTTCTGTGAACCTTTGGGCAGGCATTGTTGGTGATGTCTCGATTGGGCCCCATGTTCTTCCACCTACGCTCAATGGAGCACGTTATCATGATTTCATACGGGATACTCTACCTGTGCTGCTAGAACATGTGCCTTTACAAGTACGACACAACATGTGATTCGTGCACGATGGAGCTCCTGCACATTTCAGTCGAAGTGTTCGTACGCTTCTCGACAACAGATTCGGTGACAGACGGATTGGTAGCGGCGGACCAATTCCGTGGCCTCCACGCTCTCCTGACCTCAACCCCCTTGACTTTCATTTATGGGGGCATTTGAAAGCTCTTGTCTACGCAACCCCGGTACCAAATGT
Source organism: Schistocerca serialis cubense (assembly GCF_023864345.2). Lineage (NCBI taxonomy): Eukaryota > Metazoa > Arthropoda > Insecta > Orthoptera > Acrididae > Schistocerca > Schistocerca serialis. Next base: position 89,251,036 of record NC_064648.1, on the reverse strand, counting down.
AGAGACTCTTCGTGCTCGTATTGTGGACGGCTGTGATACAATACGCCATTCTCCAGGGCCGCATCAGCGCATCAGGGATTCCATGCGACGGAGGGTGGATGCACGTATCCTCGCTAACGGCGGACATTTTGAACATTTCCTGTAACAAAGTGTTTGAAGTCACGCTGGTACGTTCTGTTGCTGTGTGTTTCCATTCCATGATTAATGTGATTTGAAGAGAAGTAATAAAATGAGCTCTAACATGGAAAGTAAGCGTTTGCGGACACATGTCCACATAACATATTTTCTTTCTTTGTGTGTGAGGAATGTTTCCTGATAGTTTGGCCGTACCTTTTTGTAACACCCTGTATAAGCGGGACCTCCACCGCCTAGCAGCCAGTCGCCGACTTACCTCAGATGATGTTGCCCGCAGTAGGCAACGAAACGTCAGGAAGGAGAAGCAGTTTTATATATGGACCACGGCAATTCAGCCCGGAAGTTTTAATTAATGAAGATAATTTTCATTGCTTTCTGCACATCGCATCTAGAATTTCAAAATAGGGAGTTACTTTCTGTCCAGTCTGTAGAGCTAGCGGCGACCGGGACTGGAAACGCACAGTGAATGCATTGTCTTGCAAGGCGGTAGCGGTGTTCCTCGGTGTACGCCAGAGGACGTCCCCCAAAGCGAAAGAGGATGACGGCCGCTGCTCCTGCTGCTCCTGGTGGTGGGTAATTGTCCTCATTAGGGCTCCTTGAGGCTCGCCTTGACGCATCCTCCCTCCCCCACCCACCCCCGAGCCAGCACCAATTTTCGCGCAGAGCCTGTCCCAAATTACCGCCCCTCTTCCTCCTTCCAGAATTCCGCTCCTGGGAGCGGCAGCTCTCGCCTTACACGAATTAATGGCGCCCATTCTTCTCTCCGAGCTCATCCTTACATCCCCCCGACACCCACTCCCACCCTCGCTGCTTCAGAGGAAATTAGCTTTTGCCTCAAAGCCCTCCAGCCGCTTTCCCCTTTTGAGAAACTTTTGACGTGACTGACACTTACAAACTCATCTTACGTCACGTTATCATCTCAGCTGTGCATAAACCTTTGCCACCCGTTAATACTCCCCTATACGGAGTGGAGAGGAGGACCAAGTCCGAAGTGAGACAGTGATGTATTCTTCCACCCCTGCTATTCAATCTATAAAGGAGCTATGACGGAAATAAAAGAAAGTTCCACGTGCGGGCTAAAATTCCGGGGGAGAGGAGATTAGCGAAAAGATTCGCTGGTGCCTTTGCGATCCTCAGTATAGCTGAAGAAGAACAGTCTGAAACTGAATGGACAATCTAGTGAGTATACAAGGCACCCCTCACTCACGTTATCTCTGGTGAGCCAGTAGATCCATGAAATTTCATTTTTACATTGTGCAGATGTAGTAATGGCACTAGAGAGGCACCTCTGACGTTGTAGTTGATAATGGCACCAACACTAACGAAAAATAAGGACACGTTCATAGGATTTGTCGACCTGGAAAAAGTGTTCGACAATGTGAAATATTGCAAGGTGTTCGAAATTCTGAGGAAAGTAGGGGTAAGCTGCACGGAAAAATGGGTAATACACAATATGTACGGCAGCCGAGGGGGAACAATAAGAATGGAAGACCAAAAACGAAATGTACCAGATCAAACAGGGTGTAAGACACTCTTTTTCCCTGCTGTTGAATCTGTAAATCGAAGAATCAATGATGGAAAAAAATAAAGGTTCAAGAGAGGAATTAAAATTCGAGGGGAAGCATATCAATGATACAATTCTGTAATGACATTGCTATCTTCAGTGAAAATGAAGAATTACATTATCTGCTGAATGGAAGGAACAGTCTAATGAGTACAGAATATGGATTGAGAATGAATCGAAGAAAGATGAAAGTAATGAGAAGTAGTAGAAATGAGAAGAGAGAGGAACTTGACATCAGGACTGATGGTCAGGAAGTAGATGAAGTTCAAGAATTCTGCTACCTAGGCAGTAAAATAAACCAATGACGGACGGAGCAAGCAGACTAGTAATGGCAAAAAGGGCATTCCTGGCCAAGAGAAGTCTACTAGTATCAAACATAGGCCTTAATTAGAGGAAGAGATTTCTGAGAATGTACGTGGAGCACAGCATTGAATCGTAGTGAAACGTGAACTGTGAGAAAACCGGAACGGAAGAGACTCAGAGAATTTGAGATTTGGTGTTACAGATGAATGTTGAAAATTAGATGGACTGATAAGGTAAGAAATGAGGAGGTTTTGCGCAGATTCGTGGAGGAAAGGGCTACGTCTAAAGCACCGACAAGGAGAACACACATGATGGTAGGACAACCTGTTAAGACTTCCGTGGTACCAGAGGGAGCTGTAGAGGCAAAAAACCGTAGAGGAAGTCAGAGATTGGAATACATACAGGAAATAATTGAGTACATAGGTTGCAAGTGCTAGTCTGAGATGACGAATTTGGCACAGGAGAGGAATTTGTCGTTGGCTGCATCAAACCACTCAGAACACAGATGGCTCAAAAAAAGATGAAGCAGTCCATACAAATAGTGCTCATCACATCCATCATGCGATGCCTGTGTAGACGGGAAGTGTCGCTTTGTTTCTCATTACAAGCAAAATGATTTTTAAATCGGAATTTTTCGCGCCCATTCGAAAAAGCGGTCCCATATTAGTCCAGTGCAATATTAGTACTGACATGCGTATTCAAATACAGAGATATGTAAACGGGGTGCGGTCGGGAACACCTAAATAAGACAACGAGTCTCTGGCGCAGTTGTTATTATCGAGTTTCAAGTGAGTTTGGACGTGGTGTTATAGTGGGCGCACGAGCGATGGGACACAGCAGCTCCGAGAAAGCCGTGAAGTGGGTTTCTCCCGTGTGACCATTTCACGAGTGTACCGTCAACATCAGGAATCCGGTAAAACATCAAATCACCGACAGCGCTGCGGCCGGAGAAACATCCTGCAAGAACGGCACCAACGACGACTGGAGACAATCGCTCAACATTAAAGAAGTGTAACCCTTCCGCAAATTGCTGCAGATTTCAATGCTGGGCCATCAACAGGTGTCAGCGTGAGAACCATTCAACGAAACATCATCAGTATGGGCCCACTCGTGTACCCTTGATGACGGCACGAGACAAAGCTTTACGCCTTACCTGGGCCCGTCAACACCGACTGGACTGTTGATGACTGTAAACATGTCGCCTGGTCGGGCAAGTCTCGTTTAAAATTGTATCGAGGGGATGGGTGTGTACGGGTATGGAGACAACTTCATGAATCCATGGACCCTGCATGTCAGTAGGGGACTCATCAAGCTGTTGGAGGCTCAGTAATGATGTGGGGGGTGTGCAGTTGGAGTGATATGAGACCCATGGTACGTCTAGATGCGACTCTGACAGGTGATACGAACGTAAGCATCCTGTCTGAGCACCTGCATCTCCACCCCCTCGTACTCTTACTGATTTATGGACAGCCCACCAGGACTTACGTTGTCAGTTCCGTCCAGCACTACGTCAGACATTAGTCGAGTCCACGGCATGTCGTGTTGCAGCAGTGGCCCTACACGATATTAGGCATGTGTTTCTTTGTCTCTTCAGTGTAAAATATACAAAAGTTGACATACCTTATGGAACCTGTAATAAAACTTCCATGTTACATTACATGAAGTCAAAGCATAAAATGTACTCCCCATTTATACAAGTCCTGACATATGACCGAATTGATAAAATGCTCACAGATGATAAAAAGCAGCCGGCCGGAGAGTGGCCGAGCGGTTCTAGGCGCTACCTCTACGGTCGCAGGTTCGAATCCTGCCTCGGGCTTGGATGTGTGTGATGTCCGTAGGTTAGTTAGGTTTAAGTAGTTCTAAGTTCCAGGGGACTCATGGCCTCGGGTGTTAAGTGCTCGGAGCCATTTGATAAAAACCACAATTGATAAAATTTAAACAGATGATAAAATCCTCCTATCATCCACGCATGTTGGTGGCGAACATGATGCTCACTAGCCTGCCGCACGGCACTATGCTGCCTGTGGAGAGTTAACATAGAAGCGTCAGACCCACTATGAAGTTACCTACGTCGGCACTGGATGGCGTGTGTATTACCTGCTTACACCAGAAAGGAAAGTGTAATTTCAAACTGCTGGAATAACAAATAGTAATGCTACTTGGTCATACATGTACACTGAAGAGCCAAATAAACTGGTTAGGGATCTTGCGAGCATGCAGAAATGCAGCAGCACGACGTGGCATGGACTCGACTAACGTCTGAAGTCGTGCTGGGGGGAACTGACACCGTGAATCCTGCGGGGCTGTCCATAAATCCGTGAGAGTACGACGGGGTGGAGATCTCTTCTGAACAGCACGTGGCATAGCATCCCAGATATGTTAAATAATGTTCATGTCTGGGGAGTTTGGTGGCCAGCAGTAGTGTTTAAACTCAAAAGGAGTGTTCCTCGAATCATTCTGTAGCAATTCTGGACGTGTGGGGTGTCGCATTGTCCTGCTGGAATTGCCCAAGTCCGTCGGAATGCACGATGGACATGAATGGATGCAGGTGATCAGACAGGATGCTTACGTGCGTGTCACATGTCGGAGTCGTATCTAGACGTATCAGGGGTCCCAATCACTCCAACTGCACCCCCCCCCCCCCCATACCATTACGTAGCTTGAATAGTCCCTTGCTGACATGCAGGGTCCATGGATTCATTCGGTTCTCTCCATACCGGTACACCCCCGTCCGCTCGATACAATTTCAAACGAGACCCGACCGACTAGGCAACGTGTTTCATCAACAGTTCCCCCCTATCTGTGTTGACGACCGAAGGCGAGGCGTAAAGCTTTGCCTCGTGCAGTCGTCAAGGGCGCGCGATTGGGCCTTCGGCTTCGGAAGCCCATATCGATGATGTTTCGTTGAGTGGTTCGCACGGCGACTCTTGTTGATGGCCCAGCACTGAAATCTGCACCAATCTGCGGAAGTGTTGCATTTCCGTCACGTTGAGCGATTCTCTACAGTCGTTGTTGATCCCGTTCTTGCAAGATCTTTTTCCGCCCGGAGCGATGTTGGATATTTCATGTTTTACCGCATTCCTGGTGTTCTCACTACTCTCGTGCAGCGGTCGTGCGTGAAAATCTCCATCGCTGCCTCGGAGATGCTGTGCCCCATCGCTCGTGCGCCGAATATGACACTACGTCAGAACTCTCTTAAATCCCGATAACCTGCCGGTTTAGCTGCAGTAGCCGATCTAACAACTGCGCCAGACGTCATATATAGGCGTCGCTAACCGCAGAGGCGTGTTCTGCTTGCTCACATGCCTCTGTAGATTAAATTAGATTAGATTAATTATTCATTCCGTAGACCCATAAAAGAGGGAATCCTCCTGGGTGTGGAACATGTCAGATAAACACATTACAAAAATGTAATTAGAAAAACTTGAAGCCAGCCAGGGTGGCCGTGCGGTTCTACAGGCTGCAGTCCGGAACCGTGGGACCGCTATGGTCGCAGGTTCGAATCCTGCCTCGGGCATGGATGTGTGTGATGTCCTTAGGTTAGTTAGGTTTAAGTAGTTTTAAGTTCTAGGGGACTGATGAACTCAGCAGTCAAGTCCCATAGTGCTCAGAGCCATTTGAACCATTTTTCGAAAAGCTTGAGTTTCATTAATTTTAATGATCCTCAGTCAATAAACAGTAAAATTATGTACATGAATTAAATTTAAACTTCTAATATTTACAGGTTTAATACTTACATCTGCTTTCATTAAATCTATCATTCAGACATTTGCTAATTTCTTCGCTATTATAACCAAGTATTGTCAAAAATTAAAGTAAATTATTCATTTCAGTGATCCTTAGTTAAGAACAGTCAGATTATGTACAAGATTTAAAATTAAATTTCCACTATTTACAGACCTAAGACTTACATCTGCTTTCCATACATCCATCATTCACACAGTAGGTATTTACTTGGCTGTTACAACCAAGTATTGTCAAAAATTAAAGTATAATAAATTTTCATTAAAATGTTCTACTGCACTTGTTGAGAAACTCATGGATGCAATAGAAAAAGTTGGTCACCAAAAATTCTTTTAAATTATGTTTAAATTGCGCCTTGTCTGAAACTAAACTCTTCATTGGTTGCTGGTAACTTATTGAAAATATGCATTGCTGAATACTGGACTCCTTTCTTGGCAATAGTAAGTGATTGTAGATCTTTATGTATATTGTTCTTATTCCTAGTATTGATACTGTGTACTAAGCAGTTGGTTGGAAAAAGAGATGTATTATTTACAACAAACTTCATTAAGGAATAAATATACTGAGAAGGTGTGGTTAATATGCCCAATTGTTTGAATAAGTTTCGACATGATGTTCTTGGATTTACACTACTCATTACTCTTATTATACGCTTCTGTACTCTAAAAAATTTTTTTCTCTGTTTGTGGAGTTACCCCAAAATATGACACCATATGACATAATGGAGTGAAAATAAGCAAAATATGCCAGTTTTTTATATTTATATCTCCTATGTCTGACATCATTCGCATTGCAAACACAGACTTGTTTAGGCGCTTTAACAGTTCGTTACTATGTTGGTCCCAACTGAATTTATCAAGTTGTAATGCCAAGAATTTTACACTCTCAATTCCTCCTATTTCCATGTCATCATATTTTATACGCACGCCAGAAGGAAATCTCTTGGAAGTTCTGAACTGCATATAGTGGGTCAGTGAATTGGCTATGAACCGCTTATTAATGTCAGTAAAAATTTGATTAGTTGCCCGTTTTAAATTTATATTTGATTTACTATATATTGCAATGTTTTTATCATCTGGAAATAAGACAAACATCTGGTAATGTAACAGATGACAGGTCATTAATATACACAAGAAAAAGTAGTGGATCTAGTATTGAACCTTGGGGAACACCACATGTAATTTCTTCCCAGTCAGATGATGTCTGATTGCCTACTGCTGAAGTGTTACGTAATGACTCCCTTTGTTTTCTATTGGTAAGATATGACTGAAACCACTTTGCAGCACTACCAGTGACGCCAAAATATTTTAATTTAGTTAAAAGAATGCTGTGATTCACACAGTATTCGAATATGCATGCCTATACTAGTTTCTATGGCGCTTCAGTGTATGTAATCTATGATATGTAGTCTGCCTCCATCGCTCCCGCGTCTCACTATCTTTGTGTTTCCGTCCTACACCAAATGTTGGCAGCATAAAAACTTTTGGAACTTATCGTCTTGGAATATTAAAAGTGTCCACACATAATCTCGACGTACGAAGTGTAGATATTGCCGACTGAATTTACGTTTCTCAGCATTGTGGACATGGAGAACGCAATTTGATATGGACTTGCTGTCACAGTGGCCTCCTTAGTGGCTACGAGAAGGGTTGAACGATGACGTAACGACAGACGTAGCGTCCTGGCTGGGAAGAAGGGGTGCCAGAAGGAAAGTATTCCAGTCACTGTGTGGAGAGGGGAAAATGCTGACGTGTCTGTTACGTAGCGCTCCACGTGTCCATGACCTGCTGCCTCCTAAGGTACAAGATCCCCACGAACGTAAGCATTATCGCTACACCTTGTTAGACAGAAATTCTTAAATCTCGCTGTGACCAACTTTCCTGGAAAGGATGACACGCGTAAAGCTGAAATACTAAACACCTTTTTCCAAAGCTGTTTTACACAGGAAGACCGCACTGCAGTTCCTCCTCTAAATCCTCGCACGAACGAAAAAATGGCTTACATCGAAATAAGTGTCCAAGGAATAGAAAAGCAACTGAAATCAATCAACAGAGGAAAGTCCACTGGATTTGACGGGATAGCAATTCGATTCTACACAGAGTACGCGAAAGAACTTGCCCCCCCCCCCCTTCTAACAGCCGTGTACCGCAAGCGTCTAGACGAACGGAAGGTTCCAAATGATTGGAAAAGAGCACAGGTAGTCCCAGTCGTCAAGAAGGGTCATCGAGCAGATGCGCGAAACTATAGACCTATATCGATCTGTTGTAGAATTTTAGAACATGTTTTTTGTCGCGTATCATTTCGTTTCTGAAGTAAAGTAAAGGTAAGTTCCATGCGGCTTTTTGCTGATGATGCTGTAGTATACAGAGAAGTTGCAGCATTAGAAAATTGTAGCGAAATGCAGGAAGATCTGCAGCGGATAGGCACTTGGTGCAGGAAGTGGCAACTGACCCTTAACATAGACAAATGTAATGTATTGTGAATACATAGAAAGAAGGCTCCTTTATTGTATGATTATATGGCAGCGGAACAAACACTGGTAGCAATTACTTCTGTAAAATATCTGGGAGTATGCGTGCGGAACGATTTGAAGAGGAATGATCATATAAAATTAATTGTTGGTATGGCGGGCTCCAGGTTGAGATTCATTGGCAGAGTCCTTAGAAAATGTAGTCCATCAACAAAGGAGGTGGCTTACAAAACACTCGTTCGACCTATACTTGAGTATTGCTCATCGGTGTGGGATCCGTACAAGGTCGGGTTGACGGGGGAGATGGAGAAGATCCAAAGAAGAGCGGCGCGTTTCGTCACAGGGTTATTTGGTAAGCGTAATAGCGTTACGGAGATGTTTAGCAAACTCTGCAAGAGAGGCGCTCTGAATCGCGGTGTAGCTTGCTGTACAGATATCGAGAGGGTGCGTTTTTGGATGAGGTATCGAATATATTGCTTCCCCCTACTTATACCTCCCGAGGAGATCACGAATGTAACATTAGAGAGATTTGAGCGCGCACGGAGGCTTTCCGGCGGTCGTTCTTCCCGCGAAGCATACGCGACTGGAACAGGAAAGGGAGGCAATGACAATGGCACGTAAAGTGCCCTCCGCCACACACCGTTGGGTGGCTTGCGGAGTATAAATGTAGATGTAGAAATATGGAACCAAAACGTCGACGTGATTTCGTATTTCTCGTGCTTCTGCTGTTTTGATACTATTTTAGCCAGAGTCGTCTTGTGCAGCTTTTCATCGGAATAAGCCCAGCGCAAATTGCCGCACAAAGTAATAGATGCACAGCAGACCGCTTGGACAACGAGGCAACGTCTGTTCACGAGAACGTGCATGCCTACGTGCGTTCCCTCTGCTAATTTTTGTGCACACGCCCTTTTGTCACCGTGCGTCAGCGACTGCGCGCGAAAAAAGACACATTCTGTGGACATGCTTTTGCGATGTTCAGTGATTTCACCACGATCTGTACGTTACGGAGGTGGGCAAGATAAGTATTGGCTTCCGGACCCGCTGGTGTGAAAAAATAGAATAGCCTAAAAAAGGCAGCTGTTGCATTCTTACTTACCGCACGTAATGAGTCCAATGGGTTGCCACAGATGTGCGTGAACGTCTTTGTAACGAGCTGTCATGAAACAGTAGAATAAAAATAAAAAATTAGTGATTCCTTTTCAGACACCTCCAATGCAAGATAAATGGAAACAGCGGGTCATTTGTAAAAGAAAGGCTCCATTTACCTGCGTCTCGTGGCGCATTTAGTAGGAAGCACAAAATGATGTACTCCCGCACGTGGCGTAATACGTGATTAACTTTTTGTTTTCGTCAGTGTACATTTTTTTGCGTCAGCAGGGGCTTTGCAAGAGAACGTAGGGTCTTTTCACATGTCGTGTGGGGACATCGTCGAAGATGAGTTGGCAACACTGGACACAACTGGTCTGACGCTTCTGGCTGCTCCTTTCCGTCGTGCTGAAACAATACAAAAGAGGCGTTATTTTCACCAATAACGGTGGTATGTACACATATCGAAAGTAAAATTATATCGACATGTACGTAAAATATATGAAGTCAGAGTTAAACATTTGTTGACGTATCTTGTTGAGGCATGACGTATGGGGGGGGATCTTTCTTTCCTATATGCCCGAATAAGCACGTTTATACTTTCTTTGCTTCATTTCATTTCTACAGTAAGGAGCTTTCGTTACAGATACAGTGTTTCGCAACGGCAATACAAAAAGAGGATTTTCATTTGTTTTAATACCATATTTATAAAAATTACGCCGGCCGCGGTGGCCGAGCGATTCTACGCGCTTTTTTATAACAATTACTCACTGAAAAATCTGAAGATTATCTTGCGCAATAGCGAAAAGAGTCCTCAAGAGCCACTGGCGATGGCTAATGGAGGGAGGGGGGAGGGGAGAAGGTGTTAGGGGGAATGGAATATCATTTGATTTGCTTAAAGTAGTTTTTGGTAACTGTTTTGGATTTCGGGATGAAAACGTGTCTACAGAATGTGGGTGCCCGGGAAAACAATACGATTTGACCCAAATGCCCGGCGATTTCGAAGTTTTTGTCTGGGGTCATCAATTTCAGTGTTTGTTGTCTTAGCCGGCATATTTAGCTTTCTTGATTATTGTAAGTTGTACATTAATATACATCCAGTGTACATTAATAAATAGTAATATGCGCATTTGAAGTTAAATAATATTTATTGGTTTAGATAGTAAGCTGTTTGGCGCCCTTATGCTTTTGTTAAAATGTGTTTGAAATACATTTGCAACCTATATTGCTACATAATTATAAAGAAAATGATTGAATCTGTTGAAGTAATATATTCGCTTATATTTCTGAAATCATTTTATCCAGTCTACTCGAACATTATGAAGTAACTCGAAGAAAACGATTTATTAACATATAGTCGGCACGGATTCAGAAAATATCGTTCTTGTGAAACTAGCTTTCTATACTCATGAAGTAATAAGTGCTATCGACAGGGGATGTCAAATGGATTCCATATTCTTAGATTTCCAGAAGGCTTTCGACACCGTTCCTCGCAAGTGTCTTCTAACCGAACTGCGTGCCTATGGAACGTCGCCTCAGTTGTACGACTAGATTCGTGATTTCCTGTCAAACAGGTCACAGTGCGTAGTAATAGACGGAAAGTCATCGTGTAAAACAGAAGTAATATCCGGCGTTCTCCAAGGAAGTGTTATAGGCCTTTTGATGTTCCTTATCTATATAAACGACATAGGAGACAATCTGAGTAGCCGTCTTAGATTGTTTGCAGATGATACTATCATTTACCATCTTGTAAAGTCAGAAGATGAACAAAACGACTTGCAAAATGATTTAGATAAGGTATCTGTATGGTCCGAAAAGTGGCAATTGACGCTGAATAAGGAAAAGTGTGAAGTTATTCACATGAGGACTAAAAGAAATCAGCTAAATTTCGATTACGCGATAAGTCACACAAATCTGAGGGCTGTAAATTCAACTAAATACCTGGGGATTACAATTACAAATAACCTAAATTGGAACGATCACATAGATAGTATTGTGGGTAGAGCACACCAAAGACTGCGATTCATTGGCAGATCACTTGGAAGGTGCAACAGTTCCACTAAAGAGACGGCTTACACCACGCTTGTCCGCCCTATTCTGGAGTATTGCTGTGCGGTGTGGGATCCGCATCAGGTGGGACTGACGGATGACATCGAAAAAGTACAAAGAAGGGCAGCTCGTTTTGTATTATCTCGAAGTAGGGGAGATAGTGCCAGAGACATGATACGTGAATTGGAGTGGAAATCATTAAAACAAAGGAGTTTTTCGTTGAGACTGAATCTTCTCATGAAATTTGAATCACCAGTTTTCTCCTCCGATTGCGAAAATATTCTGTTGGCACCCACCTACATGGGGAGAAATGATCATTACGATAAAATAAGAGAAATCAGGGCTCGCACAGAAGAACTTAAGTGCTGGTTTTTCCCGCACGCCGTTCGAGAGTGGAACGGTAGGGAGATACAGTACTGGCCATTAAAATTGCTACACCACGAAGATGACGTGCTACAGAAGCGAAATTTAACCGACAGGAAGAAGATGCTGCGATATGCAAATGATTAGCTTTTCACAGCATTCACACAAGGTTGGCGCCGGTGGCGACACCTACAACGTGCTGACATGAGGAAAGTTTCCAACCGATTTCTCATACACAAACAGCAGTTGACCGGCGTTGCCTGGTGAAACGTTGTTGTGATGCCTCGTGTAAGGAGCAGAAATGCGTACCTTCACGTTTCCGACTTTGATAAAGGTCGGATTGTAGCCTATCGCGATTGCGGTTTATCGTATCGCGACATTGCTGCTCGCGTTGGTCGAGATCCAATCAGTGTTGGCAGAATATGGAATCGGTGAGTTCAGGAGGGTAATACGGAACGCCGAGCTGCATCCCAACGGCCTCGTATCACTAGCAGTCGAGATGACAGGCATCTTATCCTCACGGCTGTAACGGATCGTGCAGCCACGTCTCGATTCCTGAGTCAACAGATGGGCACGTTTGCAAGACAACAACCATCTGCACGAACAGTTCGACGACGTTTGCAGCAGCACGGACTATCAGCTCGGAGACCGTGGCTGCGTTTACCCTTGACGTTGCATCACAGACACAAGCGCCTGCGGTGGTGTACTCAACGACGAACCTGGCTGCACGAATGGCAAAACGTCATTCTTTCGGATGAATCCATGTTCTGTTTACAGCATCATGATGGTCGCATCCGTGTTTGGCGACATCGCTCTGAATGCACATTGGAAGCGTGTATTCGTCATCGCCATACTGGCGTATCACCTGTCCTGATGGTATGGGGTGCCATTGGTTACACGTCTCGGTCGCCTCTTGTTCGCATTGACGGCACTTTGAACAGTGGACGTTACATTTCAGATGTGTTACGACCCGTCGTTCTACCCTTCATTCGATCCGTGCGAAACCCTACATTTCAGCAGGATAATGCACGACCGCATGTTGCAGATCCTGTACGGGCCTTTCTGCATACAGAAAATGTTTGACTGCTGCCGTGGCCAGAACATTCTCCAGATCTCTCACCAATTGAAAACATTTGGTCAATGGTGCCCGAGCAACTGGCTTGTCACAATACGCCAGTCACTACTCCTGATGAACTGTGGTATCGTGTTGAAGCTGTATGGGCAGCTGTACCTGTACACGCCATCCAAGCTCTGTTCGACTCAATGCCCAGGCGTATCAAGGCTGTTATTACGGCCAGAGGTGGTTGTTATGGGTACTGATTTCTCAGGATCTATGCACCCAAATTTTGAGAAAATGTAATCACATGTCAGTTCTAGTATAATATATTTGTCCAATGAGTACCCGTTTATGATCTGCATTTCTTCTTGATGTAGCAATTTTAATGGCCAGTAGTGTAGCTTGAAGGTGGTTCATTGAACCCTCTGCCAGGCAGTTTATTGTGAATAGCAGAGTAATCACGTAGATGTAGAAGTGGTACATTAATATACATCCAGGCTATATTCATAAGTAATAAGACACCCATTTTAGTTATATGATATTTATTGGTTTAAATAGTAGGCTGTTTGTCCCTTTAATTTTTTTGTTAAAATATGTTTGAAACACATTGCGAGCTATATTGCTACATAATTATATAAAATGATTGAATCTGTTGAATTAATCTATTCGCTGATTTCTGAAATAATTTTATCCAGAGTAATAAGATACTCCATTAGGGGGGGTGGGGGGTGGAGGCTATAGCCTCCATAGCCCCCCACCATCCCCCACTACCCTGTCAAGAGCTGACGTATTCCTCATCTGCTGCCAATGCGACCGAAAAAAAAAAAAAAAAAAAAAAATCCGCACCAAATGCTGCATTCTGCACAAGCGTGCACACATCTCTTCTACTGCGCACGCGCGGCATCACGGCAGGAAAGCACGGCCGTTATTTCTCCGCGGCAGATAAACCGTCTACTGAAATCGCAGTTTCACCCGTTCTGCCGCTAGGTGGCAGGCAGTCTGTACCCGACCAAGGTTGTCCCTTGTAGAGAGCCTTTATACAGAGAGAGTGGCCATAGGTGAAGTTGCCCGTGATTGGTTGATTAGCTTTGGCAGAAAAATGGCGCCAAACGTCTCTCGCGCTTCCTATGTTTGCCGTGCTTTTGAGTTGAATTGATGTTCAGAGGACTTTTGGAAACGAGTAAAGGGTATTTGAATTATTGAGAGACTTGTTATGTGTTGTGCATGCATGTTCGATTTAGTTGTGTATCGTTTTTAGTACGTAATTAGCGTTTGCGATCGTAAAAACGAGTTGAAATAATGAAGCGTTTTGTTGAAATGGCTCTGAGCACTATGCGACAACTTCTGAGGTCATCAGTGGCCTCGAACTTAGAACTAATTAAACCTAACTAACCTAGGGACTTCACACACATCCATGCCCGAGGCAGGATTCGAACCTGCGACCGTAGCGGTCGCTCGGTTCCAGACTGTAGCGCCTAGAACCGCACGGCCACCCCGGCCGGCGAAGCGTTCTGTGATGAAGTCGGTAGGCCTACATGTTTGAAGTAAACACGTCAGTAATTGTGCAGTACTGTTTTTGACATCCGTAATTCGTTCTGCAGACGTTCGTAAACGATGCCAGATTGTGCTGCATTTGGTTGTTCCAATAGAGGCGAAGGTGGATTTCGCATGTCAGCATTTCCACGCAATGAAAAAAGACGAAAGCAGTGGGCAGGCACAGTCAACAGGGCTGACATAAAGCAAACAGGAGCCTTGTGGAAGCCAACCAAGTACTCTTATCTATGCGAAGGAAGTCTATTTTACTTTTTACTACATCTAAAACAACTTGCAATATACATAGCTAAATTTGAAAACAGACCTGTAAATTGGCTGTGTGAAAATCATTATAACAGATTAACAAAGGCATTTAACGAATGATTTCGCCATATCGTCTTGAGCTTTTGGTTCGGTGAGTGTGTACTCCACTACTCCACTACTGGCCACTCAAAAGTCCCGCCCGCAGTTTGGCAGAAAAATGGCCGCCGTATCGTCCGGTTGGCCACTCTCTCCCTATACAGGCTCTCTAGTCCCCTGACACTTTTGCTCTGCACTTCGGACTTGACGCGGAGACAACATACGGGCGTGTTTCGTTTCTCCCCCTGCCCTGTGCCTGAGTGTGACGTCATCGCGGCGCCGCTAATCGCACCCCGTCGGCCCACCCCCACGTCCACCCCCACCCCCGTGCGTGGCCTTGACACAGCGCCGGGAGAGGCCACAGTCCTGTTTCCACCACCTCGCTGTCTCATCTCCGTGTTTCTATTGTCTCTCGAGAGCATTAACGAACAAGGAGAAGGGTTATTCTCGAGAGTAGCGGCCTGCTTTGCCTCTGCTCCGGTTTCGCTTCCTCCTCTCTCGTGGTTAATGTGCGGGACGAACGTTAATGGCCGAAGACAGGCCTGCCAACTTCAGCGAGTTGCTTTCCGGCCCTCTGGGGGGGAGCTTGTCGCAAACTGTGGGCTATAGATACGTACCAGTAGCCCTCTCAAGTTGTACCCCTTAGAAAAATCGTACTCCCATAACTTGTGTGTAATAAGTTCTTCTACATCTACATTTACATTTATACTCCGCAAGCCACCCAAAGGTGTGTGGCGGAGGGCACTTTACGTGCCACTGTCATTACCTCCCTTTCCTGTTCCAGTCGCGTATGGTTCGCGGGAAGAACGACTGTCTGAAAGCCTCCGTGCGCGCTCTAATCTCTCTAATTTTACATTCGTGATCTCCTCGGGAGGTATAAGTAGGGGGAAGCAATATATTCGATACCTCATCCAGAAACGCACCCTCTCGAAACCTGGCGAGCAATCTACACCGCGATGCAGAGCGCCTCTCTTGCAGAGTCTGCCACTTGAGTTTGCTAAACATCTCCGTAACGCTATCACGGTTACCAAATAACCCTGTGACGAAACGCGCCGCTGTTCTTTGGATCTTCTCTATCTCCTCCGTCAAACTGATCTGGTACGGATCCCACACTGATGAGCAATACTCAAGTATAGGTCGAACGAGAGTTTTGCAAGCCACCTCCTTTGTTGATGGACTACATTTTCTAAGCACTCTCCCAATGAATCTCAACCTGGTACCCGCCTTACCAACAATTAATTTTATATGATCATTCCACTTCAAATCGCTCCGCACGCATACTCCCAGATATTTTACAGAAGTAACTGCTACCAGTGTTTGTTCCGCTATCATATAATCATACAATAAATGATCCTTCTTTCTATGTATTCGCAATACATTACATTTGTCTATGTTAAGGGACAGTTGCCACTCCCTGCACCAAGTGCCTATCCGCTGCAGATCTTCCTGCATTTCGCTACAATTTTCTAATGCTGCAACTTCTCTGTATACTACAGCATCATCCGCGAAAAGCCGCATGGAACTTCCGACACTATCTACTAGGTCATTGATATATATTGTGAAAAGCAATGGTCCCATAACACTCCCCTGTGGTTTCCCAGAGGTTACTTTAACGTCTGTAGACGTCTCTCCATTGAGAACAACATGCTGTGTTCTGTTTGCTAAAAACTCTTCAATCCAGCCACACAGCTGGTCTGATATTCCGTAGGCTCTTACTTTGTTTATTAGGCGATAGTGCGGAACTGAATCGAACGCCTTCTGGAGGTCAAGGAAAATAACATCTACCTGGGAGCCTGTATCTAATATTTTCTGGGTCTCATGAACAAATGAAGCGAGTTGGGTCTCACACGATCGCTGTTTCCGGAATCCATGTTGATTCCTACATAGTAGATTCTGGGTTTCCAGAAACGACATGATACTCGAGCAAAAAACATGTTGTAAAATTCTACAACAGATCGACGTCAGAGATATAGGTCTATAGTTTTGCGCAACTGCTCGACGACCCTTCACGTTAAGCATGTAAGCCAGAAAAAGTTTCGGAAATGTGTGAAATTGTTTCTAAAGCTCTTGGGCAGTCACCAAGTGCTCTCTTTCTGAAATATGGATCAGCAAAGAAGCTGTTACCAACTGTAATCCTCGCATGTATTTCTTCTCTCATACCATTATTCTCAGTTACCTGTTACCCAAGATATTTAAAGCTGTCACAGTGTTCAAATCCTTTCCCGTTCAAAGTAATGCTTCTTTATACATATTTACTAAGATTGTATCTGTTCTTTCGGACAGCCGGCCGCTGGTGGCCGTGCTGTTCTAGGCGCTTCAGTCTGCAATCGCGCGACCGCTACGGTCGCAGGTTCGAATCTTGCCTCGGGCATGGATGTGTGTGATGTCCTTCGGTTAGTTAGGTTTAAGTAGTTCTAAGTTCTAGGGGACTGATAACCTCAGATGTTAAGTCCCATAGTGCTCAGAGCCATTTTTTCTTTCTGACATATGTGCCCCGACCAGGACTCGAACCCGGGATCTCCTGCTTACGCTGAGAATGTGAGTTTCGCGGCAGCCGTGCCAGAGATAAATCCCTGCAGTCGCGCTATCCTCTGTGTCCTCGGTGGCTCAGATTGTGGAAAATGCAGTCTGGTGGATACACTCATCCAGAGATTCACCTGTGGCGGCGATGTGAATAACTGGAATTGGATCAGGCAACAAAGCGCCTTTCTCACCAGATCCTCGACGGAATATATAACGCCATCGCTCCTCCTGAGACCAGACATGACATACTTTCCGAAATTAAAAACCAACGCCATTCGCTGGTTACTGGGAAAATATGTTAGTTACGTCATCAACAAACTTGGGTCGGACAACGAGATAGAATTCCGCGTTTACATGAAGCGTGAATACGCAAAAATCAGCACGTATCGCAACCACAAGAAGCACTGCGGCAACATGCTGGAGATCATTTTTGAAGGAATGGGTGTCGGTCAAATATGTGGCACCACTACAACACCTTGAACGAGAACGAACAGAAGAAAATTAAAAGTCACTTGTGTTCTTATTGTTATTTACTTCTATTTTACACGAAGAGTTTTTTCAAAATTTTCAGAATTACTCGTGTTCGACTTCCAAAGTATTTGTGTGATTCAAGAAGAATTGTTAAGTTTCTGTGATCAGTTTCTACTCAGAGAAGAGGTTTCTTTGTCTTTCTTACATCGGAGAATGGGAATTTTGTGTTAAGATTTCTGCACACTTAGTGCTATGACCCAACTGGGGACATGAAAAAAGGGGTGGGAGGGGTTTGGGCCTCGACGCACCGGCAGTGCAGTGAACAGATCCCGCTGCTAGTGCAGCCTGTACCACGCCCTGACATCCCTTAAAAAAAAAAAAAAAAAAAAAAAAAAAAAAAAAAAAAAAAAAAAAGAGAGAGAGAGAGGAGGATAGAGCATCTGCCATGCTGCCATGTAAGCAGGAGGAGATCCCGGTCGGGGCACACATTTTCATCTGTCCCCGTTGACGTATGCCAACGCCTGTAAGCAGCTAAGGGTGTTCATTTCACTGTAATGTAATGCTTCTTTCTGCTTCACTATACCTTTCACATATACTTCGTCTTTGATTGATTAATTGTCAGCCTCATTTCCACTCCATGTCTTTCTAATTTTTCAAGCTTTTCTTTCAGGTCCTGTTTCCTCCTGGATAACAAACCAATATCATCTGCATATACAAGATCCTGCATCACTACCAACCCCAAGGGTTACCGCTTTGTGTCTTTCACATCAACAATTCCGAGGCGACAGTAAACAGAATACTGTAGAGCACATCACCCTGCCGCAGTCTTTGGTTACCTTCAAATGCCTTTGATAAAGTGCCGTCAAACTTTACTTTACACACTGCTCTTCTCAGAGTCACTGGGACCAGTGTTACTGGTTTGCTGGGTACTCCTGCGTGTTGCATTGCCTTCCAGAGTTTACCCCTTCTGATGCTATCATAATCTTCCGACATAAAAGTTTTCTGGGTTTGGTACCGCGTCATAATGTAAAAAAACTACTGCTGCTATAGAAAACGTTTCGGCCACGATTGCAGACCCACAAGAAGGCCGCTGCAATCGTGGCTGAAACGTTGGTTTTTCTATAGCAGCAGTAGTTTTTTACATTATGACGCGGTACCAAACCCAGAAAACTTTTATGTCGACTGACTCTGGCCGCGGAAGCCTACGCAATTATATTATCATAATCTTCTTTGAAATCAATGGATAGCCGGTGGACGTCGATGTTATAACATTTTTCAAGGCTCTGTCTGATGGCAAAAATCTGACCTGTAGTGAATCTACTAGTTCTGAAACCACACTGGTAGTCTCCTAGATACTACATATGTGCTGAGTCGCCTTGCCATGATTTTTCATGATGTACTATACAGAGCAGCACAGTGCCTGTATAATTCGCACATTCAGCTCTGTCACGTTTCTTATGTGTAGGGTAGAGTATAGCTATATTCCACTGTTCCAGCATATTTTCTTTCCATCGTAGTTCCACTATAATCTCAAGTCGAATTAAATCGGGTGATGCTGCCGGATTTCGATTAGGAAATGAGACACTTAAAGTAGTAAAGACTTTTGCTATTTGGGGAGCAAAATAACTGATGATGGTCGAAGTAGAGAGGATATAAAATCTAGACTGGCAATGAGGATATAAAATCTAGACTGGCAATGGCAAGGAAAGCTTTTCTGAAGAAGAGAAATTAGTTAACAACGAGTATAGATTTAAGTGTCAGGAAGTCGTTTCTGAAAGTATTTGAATGGAGTTTGGCCATGTATGGAAGTGAAACGTAGACGATAAATAGTTTGGACAAGAAGAGAATAGACGCTTTAGAAATGTGGTGCTACAGAAGAATGCTGAAGATTAGATGGGTAGATCACATAACTAATGACGAGGTATAGAATAGAATTGGAGAGAAGAGAAATTTGTGGCACAACTAGACTAGAAGAAGGGATCGGTTGCTAGGGCATATTATGAGGCATCAAGGGATCACCAATTTAGTATTGGAGGGCAGTGTGGAGGGTAAAAATCGTAGAGGGAGACCAAGAGATGAATACATTAAGCAGATTCAGAAGGATGTAGGTTGCAGTAGGTACTGGGAAATGAAGAAGCTTGCACAGGATAGAGTAGCATCGAGAGCTGCATCAAACCAGACTCTGGACTGAAGACCACAACAACAACAACAATCTGAAGCAAGACCCTTATTAATTTTTTTTCCACCATATTTTATCATTTCTGTTCTAATATTGTCCTCCTCCGAAGCTTTATTGTTTTTAATAGTCTTGATACTAGCTTTAACTTCTTCCAGTACAGCCGGCCGCTGTGGCTGAGTGGTCGTAGACACTTCAGTCAGGATCCGCGCTGCTGCTACGGTCGCAGGTTCGAATCCTGCCTCAGGCATGGGTGTGTGTGCTGTCCTTAGGTTAGTTAGGTTTAAGTAGTTCTAAGTTCTAGGGGACTGATGACCACAGATGTTAAGTCCCATAGTGCTTAGAGCCACTTCGGTACAGGCTCCTCAGCATTTTCCTGGTTCTCTTCTCTGTTTACTTCCTGCTCCACCTGTTCTACGATAGTATCATCTACTTCTTCGTTTTCCGACTCTGCATTCTGTAGTTCTCTGAAATACTCCACCCATCTGTCAAAAATTTGATCTTTTCCTCCAATCAGAGTTCCCTTCGTATCTGTACAGTAAACTGCTCTGGGCTGGAATCCTTTCTTTACATCTTTGATCCGGATATAGAATTTCCCTGTTTCCTGAACAGTCTTTGTCTCTTGTAATTCACCAGTCCACCGTTTTTCAAATTCTCTCTTTTTCCTCCTATATTCCTTATCCGGCTCCTTTCTCTTTTCCTGCTATTCTTCCACAGTAATTCTTGTTCTCCTCTACAGCATTCTTTTTCTTGTCTAATTCCTTTCTTCTGTCTTCCTCCTACAATCTTCATCACACCACACTTGGGTTCTCAATTGTTTCTTTCTACCCAGCACAGTTCAGCTGTCTCCTATGTTTTACGTTTGATTGTTTCCCATCTTTCTTCAATACCCTCTCCTGCCCGATGTTCAGATCCATTACGTTTGTCAAAATAACTTCACACTGTTGTACTCTATTTTCGGCATTTCTTAACTTATCATCATCAAACCTTGCCACAGTAGTTTTCTCAGCCTGTCTGTAATGGCTATCCTATGTATTTGATTCTTACCAAATAGTGATCACTATCTCCATCTGCACAACGACAACTATCTGAAGCTTGTGGTCTATAAGAGCGTGATTTCTTATGATCCCATCTGATCAGCACCATGTAACGTCCCTTATATCCTTCCTTAGCATTCATGTGCCTTTAATAATCGTTATTGCCCATGGCAAAATCAATTAGACAGTCTGCCCTGGCAACGGAAGACAGCAAAACGAAAGTTGAAATTTTAAATTTAGCATTTGAGAAATCTTTCACGCAGGAGGATCGTACAAACATACCGCCGTTTGAGTGTCGTACAGATTCCCGTATGGAGGGCATAGTGATAGACATCCCTGGGGTTGTGAAGCAGCTGAATGGGTTGAAAATAAATAAATCGCCAGGTCCTGATGGGATTCCAATTCGGTTTATCGCGAATCTCTTGCCCAACGTGAAGTCCCGAGCGACCGGAAAAAAGCGCAGGTGACGCCTGTATATAAGGAGGGTAGAAGGACGGATCCTCAAAATTACAGACCAATATCCTTAAAAAAGGGAAATGGATAGGTTAAAGTTAGATATAGTGGGAATTAGTGAAGTTCGGTGGCAGGAGGAACAAGACTTCTGGTCAGGTGACTACAGGGTTATAAACACAAAGTCAAATAGGGGTAATGCAGGAGTAGGTTTAATAATGAATAGGAAAATAGGAATGCGGGTAAGCTGCTACAAACAGCATAGTGAACGAATTATTGTGGCTAAGATAGACACGAAGCCCATGCCTACGACAGTAGTACAAGTTTATATGCCAACTAGCTCTGCAGATGACGAAGAAATTGAAGAAATGTATGATGAAAGAAAAGAAATTATTCAGATAGTGAAGGGAGACGAAAATTTAATAGTCATGGGTGACTGGAATTCGAGTGTAGGAAAAGGGAGAGAAGGAAACGTAGTAGGTGAATATGGATTGGGGCTAAGAAATGAAAGAGGAAGCCACCTGGTAGAATTTTGCACAGAGCACAACATAATCATAGCTAACACTTGGTTTAAGAATCGTGATAGAAGCTTGCATACATGGAAGAACCCTGGAGATACTAAAAGGTATCAGATAGATTATATAATGGTAAGACAGAGATTTAGGAACCAGGTTTTAAATTGTAAGACATTTTCAGGGGCAGATGTGGACTCTGACCACAATCTTTTGGTTATGACCTGTAGATTAAAACTGAAGAAACTGCAAAAAGGTGGGAATTTAAGGAGATGGCACCTGGATAAACTGACTATACCAGAGGTTGTACAGAGTTTAAGGGAGAGCATAAGGGAACAATTGTCAGGAATGGGGGAAAGAAACACAGTAGAAGAAGAATGGGTAGCTTTGAGGGATGAAGTAGTGAAGGCAGCAGAGGATCAAGTAGGTAAAAAGACGAGGGCTAGTAGAAATCCTTGGGTAACAGAAGAAATATTGAATTTAATTGATGAAAGGAGAAAATATAAAAATGCAGTAAATGAAGCAGGCAAAAAGGAGTACAAGCGTCTCAAAAATGAGATCGACAGGAAGTGCAAAATGGCTAAGCAGCGATGGCTAGAGGACAAATGTAAGGATGTAGAGGCTTATCTCACTAGGGGTAAGATAGATACTACCTACAGGAAAATTAAAGAGACCTTTGGAGATAAGAGAACCACTTGTATGAACATCAAGAGCTCAGATGGAAACCCAGTTCTAAGCAAAGAAGGGAAAGCAGAAAGGTGGAAGGAGTATATAGAGGACGATATTATGGAAATCGAAGAGGATGTAGATGAAGATGAAATGGGAGATACGATACTGCGTGAAGAGTTTGACAGAGCACTGAAAGACCTGAGTCGAAACAAGGCCCCCGGAGTAGACAGCATTCCATTGGAACTACTGATGGCCTTGGGAGAGCCAGTCCTGACAAAACTCCACCATCTGGTGAACAAGATGTATGAGACTGGCGAAATACCCTCAGACTTCAAGAAGAATATAATAATTCCAATCCCAGAGAAAGCAGGTGTTGACAGATTGAAAATTACCGAACAATCAGTTTAATAAGCCACAGCTGCAAAATACTAACACGAATTCTTTATAGACGAATGGAAAAACTAGTAGAAGCCGACCTCGGGGAAGATCAGTTTGGATTCCGTAGAAATACTGGAACACGTGAGGCAATACTGACCGTACGACTTATCTTAGAAGAAAGATTAAGGAAAGGCAAACCTACGTTTCTAGCATTTGTCGACTTAGAGAAAGCTTTTGACAATGTTGACTGGAACACTCTCCTTCAAATTCTAAAGGTGGCAGGGTAAAATACAGGGAGCGAAAGGCTGTTTACAATTTGTACAGAAACCAGATGACAGTTATAAGAGTCGAGGGACTTGAAAGGGAAGTAGTGGTTGGGAAGGGAGTGAGACAGGGTTGAAGCCTCTCCCTGATGTTGTTCAATCTGCATATTGAGCAAGCAGTAAAGGAAACAAAAGAAAAATTCGGAGTAGGTATTAAAATTCGTGGAGAAGAAATAAAAACTTTGAGGTTCGCCGATGACATTGTAATTCTGTCAGAGACAGCAAAGGACTTGGAAGAGCAGTTGAATGGAATGGACAGTGTCTTGAGAGGAGGATATAAGATGAACATCAACAAAAGCAAAAGAAGGATAATGCAATGAAGTCGAATTAAGTAGGGTGATGTTGAGGGTATTAGATTAGGAAATGAGACACTTAAAGTAGTAAAGGAGTTTTGCTATTTGGGGAGCAAAATAACTGATGATGGTCGAAGTAGAGAGGATATCAATTGTAGACTGGCAATGGCAAGAAAAGCATTTCTGAAGAAGAGAAATTTGTTAACATCGAGTATAGATTTAAGTGTCAGGAAGTCATTTCTGAAAGTATTTGTATGGAGTGTAGCCATGTATGGAAGTGAAACATGGACGGTAAATAGTTTGGACAAGAAGAGAATAGAAGCTTTCGAAATGTGGTGCCAGAGAAGAATTCTGAAGATTATATGGGTAGATCACATAACTAATGAGGAAGTATTGGATAGGATTGGTGAGAAGAGAAGTTTGTGGCACAACTTGACCAGAAGAAGGGATCGGTTGGTAGGGCATGTTCTGAGTTATCAAGGGATCACAAATTTAGTATTGGAGGGAAGTGTGGAGAGTAAAAATCGTAGGGGGAGACCAAGAGATGAATACACTAAGCAGATTCAGAAGGATGTAAGTTGCAGTAGGTACTGGGAGATGAAGAAGCTTGCACAGGATAGAGTAGCATGGAGAGCTGCATCAAACCAGTCTCAGGACTGAAGACCACAACAACAACAAGAACAACAACATCCTTAACATCGGTTTGTTGCAGGATTCTCGAACATATTCTCAGTTCGAATATAATGAATTTCCTTGAGACAGAGAAATTGCTGTCCATGCATCAGCACGGCTTTAGAAATCATCGCTCCTGCGAAACGCAACGCGCCCTTTTTTCACATGATATCTTGCGAACCATGGATGAAGGGTATCAGACGGATGCCATATTCCTTGACTTCCGGAAAGCGTTTGACTCGGTGCCCCACTGCAGACTCCTAACTAAGGTACGAGCATATGGGATTGGTTCCCAAGTATGTGAGTGGCTCGAAGACTTCTTAAGAAATAGAACCCAGTACGTTGTCCTCGATGGTGAGTGTTCATCGGAGGTGAGGGTATCATCTGGAGTGCCCCAGGGATGTGTGGTAGGTCTGCTGTTGTTTTCTATCTGCATAAATGATCTTTTGGACAGGGTGGATAGGAATGTGCGGCTGTTTGCTGATGATGCTGTGGTGTACGGGAAGGTGTCGTCGTCGAGTGACTGTAGGAGGATACAAGATGACTCGGACAGGATTTGTGATTGGTGTAAAGAATGGCAGCCAACTCTAAATATAGATAAATGTAAATTAATGCAGATGAATAGGAAAAGGAATCCCGTAATGTTTGAATACTCCTTTAGTAGTGTACTGCTTGACACAGTCACGTCGATTAAATATTTGGGCGTAACATTTCAGAGCGATATGAAGTGGGACAAGCATGTAATGGCAGTTGTGGGGAAGGCGGATAGTCGTCTTCGGTTCATTGGTAGAATTTTGGGAGGATGTGGTTCATCTGTAAAGGAGACCGCTTATAAAACGCTAATACGACCTATTCTTGAGTACTGCTCGAGCGTTTGGGATCCCTATCAGGTCGATTTGAGGGAGGACATAGAAGCAATTCAGGGGCGGGCTGTTAGATTTGTTACTGGCAGGTTTGATCATCACGCGAGTGTTACGGAAATGCTTCAGGAACTCGGGTGGGAGTCTCTGCAGGAAAGTTGGCGTTCTTTTCGTGAATCGCTACTGAGGAAATTTAGAGAACCAGTATTTGAGGCTGACTGCAGTACAACTTTACTGCCGCCAAGTTACATTTCGCGGAAAGAGCACAAAGATAAGATAAGAGAGATTAGAGCTCATTTTCCCCTCGTTCTGTTTGGGAGTGGAACAGGGAGAGAAGATGATAGTTGTGGTACGAGGTACCCTCCGCCACGCACCGAATGGTGGATTCCGGAGTATGTATGTAGATGTAGATGTAGATGTAGTCTGATACCACTGTCATTAGAAGCTTCATGCAGACTCGCCTTACCAGCTGCTTTCCTATATGCAATTTCTCTTCCTATTTAAGCACTGAAGTCCCCCATAACAACCTTAACGTCAACCTGTTCGAGTTGCTCATAGAATATATCTATCGTAGCACAAAAAAGGGCGGATACGTCTCTGGACGGAGTTACGGATGTAAAGGAAGGGAACTAGCTTTTCGACTTATCTGTCAGCTCCAAAGACATTTAAATCGAAGCATCTTGAAGTATTCGCGCTTTTTTAAGATTTATCCCCACTTCCCCAGAGCAATGAGCTCTCTTACCTGCAAGGTGTTGGCACACCTGCACCCTGCAATTTATCGACTGAAAACCTCTACCCCGTGTCGGAAATACACAAGATTCACCAGCCTCAGTATATGATATCATTTGGCTGAAGAGCATACGTGGTAACTGTTGAATCCATCCTTGGCATCATCAAATATGTGGGATCTGCTTTCTCGGATCGCTAGTCAACATTCAATCAAATCGTATTAATGCGTTTTATTGCAAAAGGAGAGCAGTACAATACTTTGTGATGACACAGATGTGTCGCAAGGAAAACTCCGTCGGAACTGGCCATGAAGGCCCAACGGTACCGACCGACCGCCGAGTCATCCTCAACCCACAGGCATCACCGGATGCGAATATGGAGGGGCATGTGGTCAGCACACTGTTCTCCCGGCCATTGTCAGTTTCCGTGACCGCAGCCGGTACTTCTCAGTCAAGTAGCTCCTCAGTTTGCCTCACAAGGGCTGAGTGCACCCCATTTGCCAACAGCGCTGGGCAGACCGGATGGTCACCCATCCAAGTGCTAGCCCAGCCCAGCAGCGCTTAAATTTGGTGATCTGATAGGAACCGGTGTTACAACTGTGGCAAGGCCGTTGGCGTAACGCAAGGAAAGGGCGACAGCATAAAAAATCTCTTCAGCATAACAATTCCCAAGTCCGTGTTTCATAGATTGTACAAGCAATTGATTAGAGTTGACGCTTCTATACAAGCTGCTAGTCTTGTAGCTGCTGTAGAACTCGGTAATCTTGGAGCTACTCTTCGGCTGGGCCATGACCAGTCGGTCAGGGCGCTTATGTCCTCAGCACATAGGGGCCACTGCTGTTGCGTTGTCGTCCTGGAGAGGAGTCAGTCAGCGTGCGATTGGCTGACGTCTTCTCACGGCTCCGTGTGCTCTACCGTTCCCGACTGGCGTGCCGGGGCTTGACTTTACATCGTAACAGTTACAGCTAAAACAGTTCCTCTGAGGAAAAAATTGCTAGGGGTGAATTTGTTCCTCAGGAGACGGTAAAACAATTTTTTGACTTGTGGGTGGGGGAGATGAATTTTTCTCCAAGGAGACCATTTCTCCCATAAAACTAGGCCTTGTTGCACGTGAAATTTATATGCTTCTAGACAGAGGAATGCATCTATAATGGGAAGTATCTGTGGGTGGGAGAGTATGTACACTACTGGCCATTAAAATTGCTACACCAAGAAGAAATACAGATAATAAACAGGTATTCATTGGTCAAATATATTATACTAGAACTGACATGTGATTACATTGTCACGCAATTTGGGTGCATAGATCCTGAGAAATCAGTACCCAGAACAACCACCTCTGGCCGTAATAACGGCCTTGATACGCCTGGGCATGGAGTCAAAGAGAGCTTGGATGGCGTGTACAGGTACAGCTGCCCATGCAGCTTCAACACGATACCACAGTTCATCAGGAGTAGTGACTGGCGTATTGTGACGAGCCAGTTGCTCGGCCACCATTGACCAGACGTATTCAATTGGGGAGAGACCTGGAAAATGTGCTGGCCAGGGCAGCAGTCGAACATTTTCTGTATCCAGAAAGGCCGGTACAGGACCTGCAACATGCGGTCGTGCATCATCCTGCTGAAATGTAAGGTTTCACACGGATCGAAGAGAAGTGTAGAGCCACGGGTCGCAACAAATCTGAGATGTAACGTCCACTGTTCAAAGTGCCGTCAATGCGAACAAGAGGTGACCGAGACGTGTAACCAATGGCACCCCATACCATCACGCCCGGTGATACGCCAGTATGGCGATGACGAATACACGCTTCCAATGTGCCTTCACCGCGATGTCGCCAAACACAGATGCCACCATTATGATGCAGTAAACGGAACCTGGATTCATCCGAAAAAATGACGTTTTGCCATTGGTGCACCCAGGTTCGTCGTCGAGTACAGGTGCTCCTGTCTGTGACGCAGCGCCAAGGGTAACCGCAGCCACGGTCTCCGAGCTGATAGTCCATGCTGCTGCAAACGTCGTCGAACTGTTCGTGCAGATGGTTGTCGTCTTCCAAACGTCCCCATCTGTTGACTCAGGGACGAGGCCGTTGCCGTTCCGTATTACCCTCCTGAACCCACCGATTCCATATTCTGGTAAGTAATTGGATCCCGACCAACGCGAGCAGCAATGTTGCGATACGATAAACCGCAATCGCGATAGGCTACAATCCGACCTTTATCAAAGTCGGATACGTGATGGTACGCATTCCTCCTCCTTACACGAGGCATCACAACAACGTTTCACCAGGCAACTGCTGTTTGTGTATGAGAAATCGGTTGGAAACTTTCCTCATTGCAGTACGTTGTAGGTGTCGCCACCGGCGCCAACCTTGTGTTAATGCTGTGAAAAGCTAACCATTTGCATATCAGAGCATCTTCTTCTTGTCTGTTATATTTCGCGGCTCTAGCACGTCATGGTGTAGCAATTTTAGTGGTCTGTAGTGTATTTTGAATCTAATACAGATACAGAGATGAATAGGGTGAAAAATCAAACGAAATGTACGAGGGTTGAATGAAAATTAATGTCTCACCTTCGTTAATGGGATTTGGACGGGAATATTTTAATAAATGAAACGCAGAAATAATCCTTACAATGTAATCTTTAGTTATCAATATTCATTTCTCCACATAATCACCAGCCAGTTGGATATAATATTGTCAACGATGAACAAGTTTTCTGAAACCGTCACGGAAGGTGTCGACACTGTGTTTCCGCGACCACAGTCTCACAGTTCTCTCAACGTCTCCATCAGAAGCGTAATGACGTCGCCGCTGATCGTCTTCCATTATCGGGAACAGATGCAAGTCAGACAGTGCTAAATGTGGACTGTATGGAGGATGCCGTACGGTGGTGAGATTCAGTCTCTGAAGTCCTGCTGTGGTGGCACGTGAAGTGTGATGTTTGGCATTGTCCTGCTGCAGGAAAACATTTCCCTTTTCCTTTCGGACCCTTCTTAGCCGTCGTTTCGGATTTCCCAGCGTTGTGGTGTAACGCTCTGAATTAATTGTTGTTCCACGATCGAGGAAATAAACACGGATAACACCGTGAGCGTCCCAGAACACTGTGGCCATGATTTGTCCAGCTGAGAGCTGCGTCTTGAATTTCTTCTTCTGGGGAGAGTCTTTGTGTCGATATTGCATAGACTGACGTAGTGGTGTACGTCGCCTTCATTCTCGTAACGCGAGAGGAGTCGCTGGCAAATTTGGAGTCTGTGCGCTTTGATTTCAGGAGTCAGCATCCGGGGTAGCCATCGCCCACAGATCTTCCGATACCGGAGCAAAGCAATAATGTGACACACACGCTCTGGTGAAATGCCGATTGTGCTTGCAGTTTCTCTCTGACTGATACGACGATCGTCCTGAATAAATCTGTCGACATTTTGCTTGTGAAACTCGGTGGTTTCTGTCACAGGACGTCCAACTCTTTGTTTGTCACGCAGGTCAGATGTTTCCGCCTCAACATCTTTAAACTTACTCGCCCAACGACGCACAGTACTCACATCAACACAATCACCATAAACTGCTTCCATTCTCTGATGAATCTCCTTTTGGGTGAGACCTTCTGATGTCAAGAATTCAATGCATGCACGTTGCTTAGATCGCGTTGGCCGACCGTCTGTTCAGACTGTAACAACACAATCGCTCAATGCTAAGGCTTCCCGCCAACTGGAGCTGTAGAGAAGAGGCTACGGAACAAGCCAGTACCTGCCGCATACTAATGGTGCCAACTGTTGAAGAGTTACGAAGGTGGACGGATTACTTTTCCGTGAACTCTCGTATTTACTATGTTACGAGCTACCAGAGACCACGGTTCCCCCATACCAAAATACTCATCAAATACACTTCCGAAAAAAAAGTACGACCTTTTAGATCTTTCCAATTCGTTAAGAATTTATTGTTGCAACACTGCATATAAAGTAGGTGAAATGACCATGTTAACAGATAAATAGCTCAAGCGGTTTTTTGGTGTTGATACGTCCCCTTAGAAAAATTTATGAGTTACTGTGCTGGAAAACCTCTACATTATTTGATTTTCAAACAGCTGAGCACAACTGAACGTACTCTGACATTTCTCTCTTTATTTATTCTCATCAACACTAAACTCACACACAATATTTTTAGCGCAACGCAATCTGACTTTCAATAATCCCTACAAAAGAATACCTTTGATGAATCACTTACCTCACAAAAATCTTCGTTACTCGAACTACTGCAATACAGCTGCGCCAATACTGCCAGCTGAATAAAAGATTCAAACTACTGAAGGCACTAACTACTGATAGGCATAGTTAGCAAATGAAAGATTTTGATACAGAACAAACAATGTATTTACCTTAATCATATTCAAAAGTCATCATATATATATATATATATATATATATATATATATATATATATATATATATATATATATATATACAGGGTGCGTCACCTAACATTACCGCTGGATATATTTCGTAAACCACATCAAATACTGACGAATCGATTCCACAGACCGAACGTGAAGAGAGGGGCTAGTGTAATTGGTTAATACAAACCATAAAAAAATGTACGGAAGTATGTTTTTTAACACAAACCTACGCTTTTTTAAATGGAACCCCGGTAGTTTTGTTAGCACATCTGAATATATAAACAAATACGTAATCAGTGCCGTTTGTTGCATTGTAAAATGTTAATTACATCCGGAGATATTGTAACCTAAAGTTGACGCTTGAGTACCACTCCTCCGCTGTTCGATCGTGTGTATCGGAGAGCACCGAATTACGTATGGATCCGAAGGGAACGGTGATGGACCTTAGGTACAGAAGAGACTGGAACAGGACATTACGTCCACATGCTAACACCTTTTTATTGGTCTTTTTCACTGACGCACATGTACATTACCATGAGGGGTGAGGTACACGTACACACGTGGTTTCCGTTTTCAATTACGGAGTGGAACAGAGTGTGTCCCGACATGTCAGGCCAATAGATGTTCAATGTGGTGGCCATCATTTGCTGCACACAATTGCAATCTCTGGCGTAATGAATGTCGTACACGCCGCAGTACATCTGGTGTAATGTCGCCGCAGGCTGCCACAATACGTTGTTTCATATCCTCTGGGGTTTCGGTCTGTGGAATCGGTTCGTCAGTATTTGATGTGGTTTACGAAATATATCCAGCGGTAACGTTAGGTGACTCACCCTGTATATATATATCAGTTCATGATATCCAGTATTACAAATTTCCTGTCTCTGATGGACACACGTCCAGATCATCCGCTCTCAAAACTCCGCCATCTCTCTCCCCACATCCACCACTGCTGGCGGCTCACCTCCAACTGCGCAACGCTACGCGCTGTTAACATCCAACTGCCCAACACTACAATAGCCAACAACAATGCAAACCAGCCACAGACTGCACACAGCACAGTCAGTTATTTTCATACAGAACATTACGTGGCGTTACCAACATAAAAACCTAAACAGCCTACTTACATAGCCCCCATGCTCCCCACAAAAAAAAAAATTACAAATTGTTTTGGGCAGTGGCCAATAATGATTCGATTAAATTTTTCATAATTACAATCATAAAGATATCAAATGCACACACTTATTGGTACACTGTTGGTCAAAAGCAAAAATTGTTCTCATAAAGACGGTCCTGATCATTCATCACAATAGTAATTACAGTTTTTTTTTCTCAAAGTCTGATCAGTAAAAGAAAATGCACACGGAAGTAGTGGATTTACAACGGAAAGACCATGCTGACTCTTGACATGCAGACAGGTAATGGGCCACAACAGAGCAAACCCACAGCGGAGTCAGTCGAAGTTTTGAGGAGTATTGGTAGGTAGGTCATCACAGAGCAGACCCACTGTAGTCCTGGTAGAGATTGCGGTATTGGTGGGCCAGAACCACTGCAGTGTCAGGTATCGACCCATGTTGAAACACCCGTATTAGTACGTCGTGTAGCCTGCACGGACGGCAATCCAGGGGCTGACTCTGCCATCCAGTGCAGGTGGCGAATAGTGTCCTGGGATAGGTTATGCCACGCCTGCCCGACCTGTTCGCGTAGTTCTGTCAGACAAGTCGCTTGACGAGTCTCAAGAACCACTTCCGGTCCCATCGTGTCCCACCCGTGCTCAATAGGAGACAAATCTGGCGATCGTGCTGGCTAGGGAAGTCGCTGCACGTCGCACACAGCACGTTGCATGGGCGGGCTGTGGACGAGCATTATGCTGTTGTGAACAACGCAACACCAGCCATTTGCAACAGGGGCTCTAACAACGTTCTGCACGTACTGCGTGCTGATTAGCGTCCTCTCCAGAAACACCAAAGGTGAACAAGAGTTGTAGCTTATCCCGCCGCAGACCATAAGACCTGGACTGTGGCCAGTGTGTATCGGAAGAATGCACTCTACAGGACAGTCCGCACTATGTCTACATTGTATGGGCAAACAACCACCACTTGTGTGCGGACAGAATCTGCTTTCGTTGCTGAAGACCACAGCGCCATTCCATCTTCCCGGTACACTCATGCTCATAAATTAAGGATAATTGCAGAGTGTGGTGTCACAGAACATGGCACTAAATGAAACTGGCGGTAATTACATAGGCACATAGGGAACACAGACGACACAGATGTGTAAGTCCACGGTATTGGTGGTAAATTGAGAAAACTGTCCCCAAACTACAAAACTCCACTGTTTCCTGTGCAGGTACTCCGACACCAATATGGGACATCATCACCATGCACACGTACACAACCCGCAAAACGGGTTGGCATACTCTGGATCAGGTGGTCGAGCAGCTGCCTCCAATTCTTGCACCACTGCCTGTCGGAGCTCCTGAAGTGTCTCAGGGGTTTGAAGACGTGTAGCAATACCTCGACCGAGAGCATCACAGAGGTGCTCGATGGGGTTTAGATCTGGAGAACAGGCAGGCCATTCGCCTGATACTTTCTATTTCAAGGTACCCCTCCACGATGGCAGCT
This sequence comes from Schistocerca serialis cubense, assembly GCF_023864345.2. Lineage (NCBI taxonomy): Eukaryota > Metazoa > Arthropoda > Insecta > Orthoptera > Acrididae > Schistocerca > Schistocerca serialis. The sequence continues at coordinate 89,218,264 of NC_064648.1, read as the reverse complement.
CGGTGGGGCCGTGCCTTATCATCCATCAGGAGGGAGGTGGGACTCACTACACCCCTGAAAAGGCCGACATACTGGTGCAAAATGACCTCCCAATACACCTGACTTGTTACAGTTCCTGTGTCAAAGACATGCAGGGCTGTACGTGCACGAATCATAATCCCACCCCACACCATCAAACCACGGCCTCCATACCAGTCCCTTTCAAGGACATTAAGGGGTTGGTATCTAGTTCCTGGTTCACGCCAGATGACAGCCCGGTGGGAATCACTGTTCAGACTATACCTGGACTCGTCCGTCGATATAATCTGGGACCACTGTTCCAATGATCATGTACTGCATTCTTGACACCAGGCTTTAAGGGCTCTGCTGTGACCACGGTCCATGGAATGCACCTTGCAGGTGTCCAGGCGAATAAGCCTAGTCTGTTTAGTCGTCTGTAGACTGTGTGTCTGGAGACAACTGTTCCAGTGGCTGTGGTAAGGTCCCGAGCTACCTGCAGCACTTTGAGACGAACTGTGTTTCAGCATTATCCTTAATTTATGAGCATGGGTCTAAATCCTCTCACAGCAGCAGTCAAGCTGGGTATCAGCATTATCCTTAATTTATGAGCATGGGTCTAGATCCTCTGACAGCAGCAGTCAAGCTGTGTATCAGCATGATCCTTCATTTATGAGCATGGGTGTAGATCCTCTGACAGCAGCAGTCGAGCCGTGTGTCAGCATTATCCTTAATTTATGAGCATGGGTGTAGATCCCCTAACACCAGCAGTCGAGCCGTGTATCAGCATTAATTTATGAGTAAAGGTGTAGATCCCCTGACAGCAGCAGTCAAGCTGGGTATCAGCATTATCCTTAATTTATGAGCATGGGTCTAGATCCTCTGACAGCAGCAGTCAAGCTGTGTATCAGCATGATCCTTAATTTATGAGCATGGGTGTAGACCCCCTGACAGCAGCAGTCGAGCCGTGTGTCAGCATTATCCTTAATTTATGAGAATGAGTGTAGATCTTCTGACAGGAGTCGTCGAGCTGTGCACGTCGATGCTGTGGCGTAAGTGGAAAATGGGCTAGAACTGTACGTGTCCGTAGTCTCACTGCTAATAACTGGTTAGCAACAGTTCGTCTTGCACACCTGGGCTCACAAGCCGTCTGTTCTGTGCGGTGGTACGATCTGTCACAACTGCTGTTACAATGCGACGATTCTGGCGGGCGTCTGTTTTGCGTGGGCGTCCAGAACCCCATCTACTGGTGTGAGAATGTTCCAAGTGACCACTGGTACCAGCACCATTGATCAGCTGACGCAGCACGTCCAACTTGTGCGGCAGTTCTCCAAGAGGACCGTTCAACCACTCGAAAGGCCACATTTTGACCCCTTTCAAATTCGCTCAGTTGGTTGTAGCAAGTACGAATACCGGCCAGTGTGGCCGAGCGGTTCTAGGCGCTTCAGTGTGGAACCGCGCGACCGCTACGGTCTCAGGTTCGAATCCTGTCTTGGGCATGGATGTATGTGATATCCCATAGTGCTCAGAGCCATTTGAACCATTTCTGGAAGTACGAATGCATCTCCATGGCAAGGTTGGCCTGCTTGCTTCACACATTTGCACCACACTCAGCCTTATGGCAGTGAGTATTCCCTGTTTACGGGCAGTGACTGATGGCGCTCGGTAACTATGGCAGTATGCTGTCTGTCGGCGGACGACGTTGAAACCATTATCAGTACGTGCCAGATTAAAACTGTGTGCCGGACCGAGACTCGAACTCGGGACCTTTGCCTTCGCGGGAGAGTGCTCAACCAACTGAGCTACCCAAGCACGACTCACGCCCCGTCCTCACAGCTTTACTTCTGCCATTACCTCGTCTCCTACCGTCAAAACTTTACAGAAGCTCTCCCGAGTTAGAGTCTCGGTCCGGCACACAGTTTTAGTCTGCCACGAAATTTCATATCAGCGCACACTCCGCTGCAGAGTGAAAATCTCATTCTGGAAACATCCCCCCAGGCTGTGGCTAAGCCATGTCTCCGCAATATCGTTTCTTTCAGAAGTGCTAGTTCTGCAAGGTTCTGTAAAGTTTGGAAGGTAGGAGACGAGGTAATGGCAGAAATAAAGCTGTGACGACGGGGCGTGAGTCGTGGTTGGGTATCTCAGTTGGTAGAGCACTTGCCCATGAAGGGCAAAGATCCCGAGTTCGAATCTCGGTCCGGCACACAGTTTTAATCAGCCACGAAGTTTCATATCAGCGCACACTCCGCTGCAGAGTGAAAATCTCATCCGTCATCAGTATATCTACTACCTGCAGGTAGCATAAGCCATCATTGGATCAATGTCGACGTCGTTTTTCCTGGTGTACTAGGCTTTTTTTCCGGCAGTGTATCCTGGAAAAGCCTTTAACCTTTCGCCGGTGTACTTCGCCCTGTATGCAGATGTGGGCGTGGACTTGTGTGCCCAGTGCAGTGCAGCGAGGAGCCAGTACTCCTCGTCGGAGGACGCGACTCCATTAGCGCCCTCTCCGTGAAAGCCAGACACTGTATTCCTTGGAGAAGCCTCGAAAGCCTCTTACCCTCTCCCTCTCCCCCCCCCCCCCCGCTTCCACCCTCGCTCTGCCCCCCTCCCCCCCCCCCCCTCGCGCTTCCATCTTACTCTCCCTGACGTCCCTTTACCAACCTGACACTCTAGGGGTAATCATAAACTTCTAATTATGTCCTCGAAAAAATGATGCCAGGAGTGTAATATTTTTGTTACTTCCCAGCCGGCCGCTGTGGCCGAGCGGTTCTAGGCGCTTCAGTCCAGAACCGCGCTGCAGCTACGGTCGCAGGTTCGAATCCTGCCTGGGGCATGGACGTATATGATGTCCTCAGGTTAGTTAAGTTTAAGTAGTTCTAAGTTCGAGGGGACTGATGACCTCAGATGTTAAGTCCCATAGTGCTCAGAGCCGTTTGAACCATTTTGTTACTGCCCAGGTACATGCCTGCATTCCTAGTTAAGACACCTTCCCTGTGAACCTGCTTCAAAAATCTATTTTTTTTTGTTATTCGCCTTAAATAAATGTTCACAGTCTTTTGAACAAGTAGATAGTTCAAAGAACTGAACTGGACATCAGGAAGTTCTGTAAAAATCAGCTGAAGAATCTCTTGATCTGCGTCCACACCCATGTTACCACTGGCAAAGCATTTCATTGTTGTGGACTCCTGTTCGAGAAACGTGTACCATGCAACTTACTCTGTAAATTGAAGGTGGAGGGGGGTGGGGGGGAAAGGTGAAATGTTCAAATGGTTCAAATGGCTCTGAGCACTATGGGACTTAACTTCTGTGGTCATCAGTTCCTAGAACTTAGAACTACTTAAACCTAACTAACCTAAGGACATCACACACATCCATGCCCGAGGCAAGATTCGAACCTACTACCGTAGTGGTCGCGCGGTTCCAGACTGTAGCGCCTAGAACCGCTCGACCACTCCGGCTGGCTCTTCTTCTTCTTCTTTCGTTTTGGCCATCTTGGGACCACGTTAATTCGCTTCAACTTCGTTTCTTTTGGTCTTTCTCCTTTCCCAATGTTCTTTCATTCTCATGCCTTACAAACTTCTTCGTTCCTCTGTCAATGATGATTTTGTTCTGGGTCTCTTTCTGTCCTCGAAAGCTTTGAAGGTCTTAGTTTTTGATTTAAAAATCTGTTATATATGTATGGTTCCTGTATTATCATTTCTTCCAAATCTCTTTGTATCTCTTGGATCCATCGTACTTCGGTTTTCTTGTTCATCAGAAATTGTGTGATTCGCCGTGTTAACCTCCCTGGTCCATTCTGAGGAAGTGTCCGAAGAACATGCTCCTTCTTTTCCTGATGACGTCAGAAATTTTTTCTACCTTGTTATACAGTTCCTGGTTGGCTCGGTTTCTAAGTTGACCATCTTCTGTTCTTCGAGGTCCTAACATTCTCCTGAGAATCTTTCGTTCTGTCAGTTCTAGCCGCTTGACCACTCCTGCTCTTGCTAAGTTGAGAGTTTCTGCTGCATATAGAGCTTCAAGACGGATCGCAGTTTGGTAATGTTTCAGTTTTGCATTTATCGAACTGTTCATTACAGGCGGTGATATTTTATATGCTAAGTTAATTTTGTTTATTCGTGCACTCATCGCTTCTTTTCGGTCAGTCCAATATCTATACATTCTCCAAGGTATCTGAATTTCTCCACCTTCTGAATTTTCCTTCTTTCTATTGTCATCCATGTAGGACCTGTTGCAATGTTTCTCATATAATTTGTCTTCTCGATAGAGATCTGTAAGCCTGTGATAATATATTAGAGAAGATAAACTTTTTTCTGCTAGTATCACTAATACACTACTGGCAATTAAAATTGCTACGCCATGAAGATGACGTGCTACAGACGCGAAATTTAACCGACACGAAAAAGATGCTGTGATTTGCAAATGATTAGCTTTTCAGAGCATTCACACAAGGTTGGCGCCGGTGTCGACACCTACAACGTGAGGAAAGTTTCCAACCGATTTCTCATACACAAACAACAGTTGACCGGCGTTGCCTGGTGAAACGTTGTTGTGATGCCTCGTGTAAGGAGCAGAAATGCGTACCATCACGTTTCCCACTTTGATAAAGGTCGGGTTGTAGCCTATCGCGATTGCGGTTTGTCGGATCGCGACATTGCTGGTCGCGTTGCCCGAGATCCAATGACTGTTAGCAGAATATGGAATCGGTGGGTTCAGGAGGGAATCTGGGTGCACAAACGGCAAAACGTCATTTTTTCGGATGAATCCAGGTTCTGTTTACAGCATCACGATGGTCGCATCCGTATTTTGCGACATCGCGATGAGCGCACATTGGAAGCGTGTATTCGTCATCTCCATACTGGCGTATCACCCGGCGTGATGGTATGGAATGCCATTGGTTACACGTCTCGGTCACCTCTTGCTCGCATTGATGGCACTTTGAACAGTGGACGTTACATTTCAGATGTGCTACGACCCGTGGCTCTACCCTTCATTCGATCCCTGCGAAACCCTACATTTCAGCAGGATAATGCACGACCGCATGTTGCGGGTACTGTACGGGCCTTTATGGATACAGAAAATGTTCGACTGCTGCCCTGGCCAGCACATTCTCCAGATCTCTCACCAATTGAAAACGTCTGGTCAATGGTGGCCGAGCAACTGGCTCGTCACAATACGCGAGTCACTACTCTTGATGAGCTGTGGTACCGTGTTGAAGCTGCATGGGCAGCTGTACCTGTTCATGCCATCCGAGCTCTGTTTGACTCATGCCCAGGCATATCAAGGCCGTTATTACGGCCAGAGGTGGTTGTTCTGGGTACTGATTTCTCAGTATTTATGCACCCAAATTGCGTGAAAATGTGATCACAATGAATACCCGTTTATCATCTGCATTTCTTCTTGGTGTAGTGTAGTGTACTGTAATAACCTTTACTCTCGATAACAGGTTTCGGTAATCAGTGTTCGTAGATTAAGATCTCAACGGACAGGCCATTGCGTATTTCTTAAAAAAGCAGTAAAAGTACTCACGAGAAGGAGTACCTTTACTGGTGTTTTTAGAAATACACAGTAACCTGTCTGTTGAGATGTGAAGATGAAAAAACTGACTACCCAAATCGGTTATCTAGAGTAACGGTTATTATTAGCGATCTTGGCAGGAAAAAAAGTTTACCTTCTCTGTTGCAGATTATCCACTCGGTAGAAAAGAATGAACGTTCAGAAGCATATTGCCTGAGGTCCCCGGTTATACACAGAAAGTAGCGTCAAACGGGGTTGGACGAGCAACGCGAGGCAGTTGGGGGAACGGGAAGAGAGACTGTGTGTCTGTGTGTGGTTATGGTGCACTGTGGTAGTGTCATGCACTACAGCATGATGATGGAAAATGGAAATGTCGTGTGGCTAGGTCCTCCCGTTAGGTAGACCGTTCGCCTGGTGCAGGTCTTTCGATTGGACGCCACTTCGGCGACCTGCGCGAGGATGAAATGATGATGGTTAGGACAACACAACACCCAGTCCCTGAGCGGAGAAAATTTCCGACCCAGCCGGGAATCGAACCCGGGCCCTTAGGATTGACAGTCTGTCACGCTGACCACTCAGCTACCGGGCCGGCCAGCATGATGATGATGATGATGATGATGATGATGATGATGGGTGATGGGTGATGATGATGATGATGATGATGATGATGATGTTTGGTTTGTTGGGCGCTCAACTGCGTGGTTATCAGCGCCCGTACAAATTCCCAACCTTTGCTCAGTCCAATGACGCCACTTTCATGAATGATGTTGGAATGATGAGGACAACACACAGTCCCCGGGCGGAGAAAATCCCAAACCCGGCAGGGAATCGAACCCGGGACCCCGTGATCCAGAGGCAGTAACGCTAGCTACTAGACCACGAGCTGCGAACTTCTTCGTTACAGCATGGCCCATAGACATCATCCAGATGCCTTATACGGGGAAGAATCATAGGGAATCTGGGAGGCGGACAAATTGTGTCCAACGTAGTCGAGAAGTTTGACGTTGGTCGTAGTATTGTTTCACGTGCATGGTGATTGTTTGTGGTCGACAAGGGTCGAATACAACAGCAGATGACCGGTGCAACAGCGGCACCCACATTTCACCAGAAGCTAATGTCTGAGAGCAGCTATCATGGCGAACACCAGCTTGAAGTCTGTGACGTCACGACAGCTCCCCTTATTACACGTCAGTGGATTTGGCGATTGGTTGGGGGAAGAGACCAAACAGCGAGGTCATCGGTCTTATTGGATTAGGGAATGACGGGGAAGGAAGTTGGCCGTGCCCTTTCAAGGGAACCATCCCGGCATTTGCCTGGAGTGATTTAGGGAAATCACGGTAAACCTAAATCAGGATGGCCGGACGCGGGATTGAACCGTCATCCTCCCGATTGCGAGTGTAGTGTGCTAAACACCGCACCACCTCGCTCGGTATATACGTCAGTGGACTTCAGTTAATAATGTTCCGCTGATCCGCGCTCCGCTAGGCTCCGAAGAACACAAAATGAGAAAACAAAGGAAAGAAAAGTGCTTGTCTCAGTTCCACGAAGCAATTAACAAAACTAAGCACTGCGTCGATCGACTGAAAATGAGCAACAACACTGTCATACATATTCACTCGGTAAAATTAACGATCCATCACTGAACAAAAAATGTGAATATATCCTGCAGAAAATAACGCATGCACGACGGTTCGCTGTAATCGTTTGGTAACTGTCTTTAAAAAGAAATGAATTAATAACAGCTGCAGTAGCCGTGGCGTGCTGCAAACGTGAAGACGTCAATGAGCAAGGAACACAAAGCAAACACTGCCTTTCACAAAGAGGCGCCGGCCTTCATTTTTTCGTCACAGTGACGGGTCGCGAGTGCCTCCTTCTAGACAACTGTTTCGCGTGTGCACGGCGTACACGTCAGTCTTCGAGGTACTGCCTTCCTCAGACATCGGAAGGTGGGTGGTGGCTCCGAAGTTCTTCGTCGACTACACGTAAAAAACCTTCCGGCAATTTTGTCGTACTTCTCGGCATCACTCAGCAATAATTTCAAATTAATATTTTCGTAACTTACATTTGAAGTTAGTTCACTGGTGTTCGAAACTTACGGACGAAAGTAACTTTCGTATCATGTGTTACTAGTAAGTAACATAGCTTACGTAACTTCGACAATGTTGTTGCTGTCGCGGTGTTCAATCCGAAGAGTGTGTTCAGGCAGCTTTCGATGCTACTCTATCCTGTACCCGCCTCTTCGTCTCCGAATAACTACTCCAACCAACGCCTTGCGGAATTTTCCCTCCGATACTAAATTGGTGATTCCTTGATGATGTCTCAGAATCAACGGATCCCTCCTTTTGCTCGAATTCAGCGACAAGTTTCTTGTCTCCCCAATTCTGTTCAGTTCTCCTCATCAGTTACGCGAACGACCCGCGTAATCTTCATCATTCTACTCTCCAGACAAATACCTACAGAAGAGACTTCCTAACACTTAAATCTGTATTTGATGTTAACAAATTTCTCTTCTTCAAAAATGCTTCTCTTGCCATTGCCATTCTACACTTTACATCCTCCCTATTTCGACCATCAAAAGTTACTTTGCTGCCCAAATAGCAAAAGTCATCTACTGCATTAAGTGTCTAGTTTCCTAATCAGATTCCCTCAGCATCACCTAATTTATTTGACTACATTCCATTATCCTTGTTTTTCTTGATGTTCATCTCTTATCAACCTTTCAAAGCACTGTCCCTTCTGTTGAACTGCTCTTTCAAGTCCTTTGCTGTCTCTGACAGAATTACAACGTCATCGGCAAACCACAGAGTTTTTATTTATTCTCTATTGATTTTAATTCCTACTCCAAATTTTTCTTTTGTTTCCTTCACTGCTTGTCTAGCGGTCTGATTCTTGAAGCTTAAATTCTCTGATTTTAGATCCTCGCAGTTTAATTGAACTAAATAAATTTGAAGATCGTTCTTGCAGAATTTTTTTTTTTTTATGTAAATATATTTAATCACATTTTAGTATATCATACAGTCTTTTTATTTTTCACGTTAACGAAGTTCAAATTTCATTGCTTGCACAAAAATGTAAAAATACGTCCGATCACATCAGACGCATGCTTACGACTCTCGCACTCAGCGGAAATGACAATATTCGCAAAGGTTTACAATTTTTCTTGTAAATGAATTTCTGTTAATTTCGATTGTTATTTCATAAATGAATCCAGAAATAAATATAGAAACCAGTACAGGATTGTGTAATTAATAATAGAAATTTCAATTTTAACTGTACATTCAGAACTAGTCTTACCGATTGAAATGTCGTGTGGCTAGGGCCTCCCGTCGGGTACACCGTTCGCCTGGTGCAGGTCTTTCGATTTGACGCCACTTCGGCGACTTACGTGTCGATGGCGATGAAATGATGATGATTAGGACAACACAACACCCAGTCCCTGAGCGGAGAAAATTTCCGATCCAGCCGGGAATCGAACCCGGGCCCTTACGATTGACAGCCTGTCACGCTGACCACTGAGCTACTGGGGGCGGACGTCTTATCGATTATTACATCGAAACTAGAATATCTTATAAAGTAATTCCTTTTTACAAATTTTAGCTTGAAATATGACATAGTGTGTATAAAACTATGTGAAAGTTTGCAGCAAAGCAACTGAGATAGTACTGATCTGTCGAAAACTCGAAAAATAATACTGGTATCGAAAACTGCTGTTGAGGAAAAGTAATGTTGGAGGGGAATGTCTCTTTGCACAGTAACTTAAGTGTAATTATTATGCTTGAATAAAAGTGCCGTTTCCGTCCACCTCATTGCTTAGTTCTTTCAATTACGGTCTGTAGTATACTGTAGCAGACCTCTCTGTATGTGGTGCGAGTTTAATCGAGCTGTGTTACTTTTCAGTAACACGTTGTGGGCACTACTCATCGAAGTTTGAATAGTTTGGCTCGAGCCCCCACGCGCTATGGCTGGAATGCTTAACTAAGTGGCCCAGATGTGTGGTTGGTCTCAATGTTGGCTGCATTTTTCCTCATAGGGTGCCAGCTACTCAATGTTTAAGCTGAAATAAAATATGACAAACAATTGTAAGTAGCGTGAATAAAAGGACGCTATGTGCAAGAAGCATGAAGCGCCCTTTGAATGTATCCTGATAGCTAAAAGAGCCACGCGCACTTTGAATAAGAAAATGCTACTTGACACTGAAATCAATATAAAAGATAGGGTCGCCACCAACTCTTGTCACACGACAAAGAAGAAGTAGCACTGAGTCGGAAAATTACTTAATTTATTAATAAGAAAAACTCACAAAAGAACATTCATTGTAAAGTCATTGATAAAGAATGGGATGTAGTTATTAATATGATCCAGGCATTCTTCCCGTGAATCAAATATTGAGTAAAGTAAATAGGTCGTGAATACCATGCGTAAGTGCAGCCTGCAGCAAGGTTCGTGAAAACACGATCTATTCCAGAGCATTTGTTTCAGATAAAAAAAGGGACACTAATCACTGCACTTGTGCACATGGAAACGCTGTAGGTGGGCCAACAAGGAAAACTACAAGGTAAATGGCGAAGGTAACGGCGACGTAACATCGGTACACAAGATAAGATTGAAGGCAAAATTATTTATTCCTTAAAACATTGATGTAGTGCATCTATAGACTGCTGTTGCATGCTAACTATGTACAATTGCTTGTGAAATACTATACGTTTCATAACAGACTCGCGTGCCCACTCGGTCCGCGGAGACAATTTCTATGGACCGTGGCCAAATTTTAATCACATGAGACAAAGAAAATCCACAAATACACAAAAATTACCAAGATCCGGAAAAGATTAGAAGCATACACACACAGTTGTAGGCACATAAACACTCACACTGAACCGAGGGCACTACAACATATGCAACTCCCTTGTGCTGCGTTCCTCTCACGGATCAAAGTCAAGACTGCATTGGGAATCAAACTGAAAGTCTACAAAAGCCTTGCATTCCCTGCTGCAACCCAGCAAGTAAATCTTTATAAGACGAAATTCGTGACCAAAAGCTAAAAGCTCCCCTCTCTATGTGACAACGCGCCACACGGTCAGTCCAACTCACCCTTCTTCGACTGGAGCACAGCTGTGTACGCTTCCCGTACCGGCGGCAGACTGCCTCCCGCTTCTCCAGCCTCTTCCACGCTCCGCGTGGACCGGAAAACCCCAGGATGCCATTTCCGCCACCAACCTAACGCAGGTGGATTTCTCACAAGTAGCGGAAACCTCTTTGCCGACTTGACCACTACGAGAGTTGGCAATGAAAGGTGGCTACAGGACCCTTTCACAATGCAGTCAGATATTGCGGTGAACTTTAAAATATTGAGTCACTCACGTTAATTTATAATTTGAACAAGTATTTTTCTTCAATGTATTCACTAAACACTTAAAATGCAGTCTCTTACACAAGGGCGGCCGTTAATAACTGATGCTACAACACTTCATTGTAAAATATGTCGCGATCACGTCACTCGACAGTCTATTAACAATTCACAAAATACAACTCTTGACTGCTGTCCTAAACGACTATACTGCGCTCCACTTGATCGCTTTCGAACGTCGCTACATACATACTTGTTCCCGAACGTGTCTACCAGCCCGCTACTACCCCCACATGCGCGGCACGTACGTCTCTTTGCATCGCTCAAACCCAAGTGTCCTGTCATCAAGATGGCCGCCGTTTGCACCCTCGAAACGACTGCCTAACTCAAAACAATATTTGACAAAATAATTACGAATATTCTAAAACTAAACACAAAGACACATATGATACATTGGAAAATATTGGAAATTTCCGGGAAATAACAATTTAAAGTCCAGTTTTCTGTATCTGCCACTGTTTCTTCACAAATAATGTTCTTGTGGCGTGATTTTGCTTTTTTTGGTTTTGATACTAAACGTAAATAAACAAATAAAAATACATTGTTAATTACTCACCTACTTCTTTAAACTTTAGAATGCTGCCGCTAGTTTCTTCTCTTCAAATATATTTATTGCCAAAAACACAGTTTCTCTCTGTCGCATTCCATATTCTGACCTCTCATTTAAAACTGGTAGGCTGCATATTCAGCTACATCGCCTGTGATTGCTCGATGCAGCTCTACTAGCCGCACCTCTAAACACTTTGTTCATATTAATCTGCCAAAGCATTGCCGAGATATTAGCAGTTGAACTTTCATAAATTTACAAGTTCTAAGACAACAATAACTTTTAAACTATTACATATTTTTGTGGCGCGTCTAGATAATGTAGCTTTACGTATATTTCTGCCCTGCCGGCCTGTGTGGCCGAGCGGTTCTAGGCGCTTCAGTGTGGAACCGCCCGACCGCTACGGTCGCAGGTTCGAATGCTGCCTCGGGCATGAACGTGTGTGATGTCCTTAGGTTAGTTAGGTTTAAGTAGTTCTAAGTTCTAGGGGACTGATGACCTCAGATGTTAAGTCCCATAGTGCTCAGAGCCATTTGAACCATTTGTACTGCTTTCGAAATTTTAATTTATTATAGCGCAAACAGTAAGTTACCAAATTTCCGTCATGGTTTTTTGGTTCAAATGGCTCTGTGCACTACGTGACTTAACATCTGAGATCACCAGTCCCCTAGAACTTAGAACTACTTAAACCTAACTAACCTAAGGACGTGACGCACATCCATGCCCGAGGCAGGATTCGAACCTGCGACCGTAGCAGCAGCGGGACATCTTCAATCCATTTTCTCCCGCCCATGGCGGATCAACGTGTATGGGCACCACGTCTGTGGAGAAACCACCATTGTAGAACCATGCGTCAGGGGTTGCTGCTGCTTCGTGATGACGCTCGGCCGCATATCAAAAAATGGTTCAAATGGTTCTGAGCACTATGGGACTCGACTGCTGAGGTCATTAGTCCCCTAGAACTTAGAACTAGTTAAACCAAACTAACCTAAGGACATCACAAACATCCATGCCCGAGGCAGGATTCGAACCTGGGACCGTAGCGGTTTTGCGGTTCCAGACTGCAGCGCCTTTAACCGCACGGCCACTTCGGCCGGCTGGCCGCATATCGCAAATGTGGTAACCAGAAGTTACGCAAATTCAAGTGGGAAGCACTGGAGCACGTGCCCTATAGCCTTGATCTCTCCCAATGCGGTTATGACGCCTTTGGTCCCTTAAAAATGACCTAGAAAGGTCGGCTGCAGCAAGTAGTTAAGGATTTCTCCACACAGCAGGACACGGTGTTTCTAAGTGTTGCGTCAATGGGACGATGGCGTCGATGTTCACCGGGATTTTACCCGATTCATCTACATGGATACTCTGCAAATCACGCTTGAAGCGCCTGGCAGAGGGTTCATCGAACCGCCTTCACAATAATTCTCTATTATTTCACTCCCGAACAGCGCGCGAAAAAGACGAATACATATCTTTCCGTGCGTGCTCTGATTTCCCTTATTTTATTATGATGATCGTTTCTCCCTACGTAGGCCGGCGCCAACAAAATATTTTCGCATTCGCAGAGGGAAGTTGGTGATTGAAATTTCTTGAGATGATCCCGCAGGAAAAAAATGCTTTTGTTTTAACGATGTCCTCCCCAAATCTTGTATCATGTCTGTGACACTCTCTCACCTATATCTCGATGATAGGCGCTGCTCGTCTCCGAACTTTCTCGATATACTCTGTTAATCCTATGTGGTAAAGATCCCACAGTGTGCAGCAGTACTCCTAAAGAGGGTAGGCAAGCGTAGTGTAGACAATCGCTTTATCAGATTTTCCTTCCAAGATATTTTGATTTGTCTTCTAAACAAAAAAAAAAAAAACACAAAAAACAAATGAAAAAAAGGAAAATAAATGCTGAATCCTGTCATATATTTCATCCGCTACTCCATACAATCGTAAGAGAGGCGTTGAAGCAGTAACGCAGTGATTTTTTGCTGATGGCTGGTTGGTTTTATTCAGGATTCAAAACCGTGTTTTTCAACATAATCTTCGTTCAGTGTGGTGGTCTTACGCCACCTTACTGGCAAGACGTGGATGCCCGCATGGTACCAGTCTACTGGTCGACGTCGAAGCCAACGTCTTACTGGATCAGTAACATCCCCAAAACCCGTGTACTGCTTCCTGTGGAGTGAACCATTCATTGTACGTAACAGTTGGAAGCCTTAAGATGCGAGATCGAGGCTGTAGGATGGATGAGGACGAAGAGTTCATCGACCTTTTGTGACCTCCTTTCAGATGTGCAGACTTGTTGAGGCCTTGTGTTGTCATGGAGAAGGAGAAGTTAGTTTGCAATTTTTTGTGGGGGACCAATATGCCGAATTCGTTTGTTCAGTTTCCTGAGAGTGGCACAATACACTTCAGAGACGATAGTTGCAACATGAGGCAGGACATCAAAGGGAATAACCGCTTAAGATTCCCAGAAGACCGTCGCCATTGTTTAACCGAATGAGGGTGGGGCTTCGAACTTTTCCTTCTTAGGAGAGGTGGTGTCGCACCGCTCCATGGATTGCCGCTTTGTTTCCGGTTCGAAGTGTTGAATCCACATTTCGTTGCCTGGTACAATGTCGGACAAAAAGTAATGAAGATCAGCGTTGTAACGTGCAAGCAATTCCGCACAGATGGTCCTTGTTTGCTCTTTTTGGTCTTCTGTCAGGCGGCGAGGAAAGCAGCGGCTACACGACTTTGACTACCCCAACTGGTGGACGAGTGTGTCAGTACCATTAACGGAGAAGTCGAACTGAGCAGAGAGGTGTTTCACTGTGATCCATCGATCACTTTGAATGAGAGTGTCCGGGCGTTCTAACATTGTAGAAGTGACAGCTGTGTGCGGCCGGCTGGCACACGAGAGACAGGAAAGGTTTACGAGACACCTCGCCCGACGACTCACCCTGCTTTTGAAACTTCCTGGCAGATTAAAACTGTGTGCCGGACACGAGCCCTGAACTCGGGACCTTGGCGTCTCGCGGGCAAGCTGTGAGGACGGGTGCATGGGTAGCTCAGATGGTAGAGAACTTGCCCGCGAAAGGCAGAGCTCCCGAGTTCGAGTCTCAGTCCGGCAAACAGTTTTAATCTGCCACAGAGTTCCACGTCAGCGCACACTCCACTGCAGAATGAAAAATCTCATTCTCACTGTGCTTTTGTGCTCTGCCTGGTCTCCGCAGACGTTCTGCAAATGGCTACGAATATCTGCGATGCTCTGTTTTCTGCCAAAAGAAACGCAATGACTGCTCTGTGGTTTGAACGCACCTCATTAAAGGCGCCATTTTGAAGGCTATGACAGCGGCGCCACCTTATTGGAACTTAATGGAGCTATAGGGGCTGAAGCGGGATTACTTGACGATGCCCTGCGAGAAGTTCCGCATGTTTTTCAAGCGAAACGGAGGGAGAAGAAAAAATAATGCATTACTTATTGGATGTCCAGCAGCCAGGTTGCTTGCTGCTCGCCGGCTTGGGTAGGCGCGCCGGCCCCAGATCGAATCCGTTGGGCGGCTTACCGAGGAAGGCCTGGATGTGGTTTTCAGGTGGTTTTCCACATCCCGCAAAAAAAAAAAATTGTTCAAATGGCTCGGAGCACTATAGGACTTAACATCTGAAGTCATCAGTCTCCTAGAACTTAGAACTACTTAAACCTAACTAACCTAAGGACATCCACACATCCATGACCGAGGAAGGATTCGAACCTGCGACGTTGCGGTCGCGCGGAACCAGAGTGTAGCGCCTAGAACCGCTCGGCCACACCGGCCGGCTGTTTTACTGCAGCTCGATTTACAAAAACAAGGAGGCGTGTGCGGATGTGTCGCGGTGTGAGCGGTGCTGTGACGGCGCGCGCCGTGATTGGGTGAGGGGGCGCGTGCCACAGACAGGTGCGGCGCCTCCCACGCCGGCTGCGCCGCTGTGGACACATGCAGATACGGGGAAGCTGCCCTGGCGGGCTGCGCAAACAGCCGGCGTGCGGCGACCGCTACCTGCGGCTTCGGCCGCACTCTGCACACGGCGCCCGGCACGTGTTCGGCGGGAGGCCGTTTCCGCTAAACACAGTGTTTTCCCTGCAACTTAAAAAGTAATAAATGAAGAGCATATTTCCCAGAATAAAATTCAATCATCAATTGCAAACACATTTTTATTGCGCCTTACCGGTTTCAACAAATTACACTACTGGCCATTAAAATTGCTACACCACGAAGATGACGTGCTACAGACGCGAAATTTAACCGACAGGAAGAAGATGCTGTGATATGCAAACGATTAGCTTTTCAGAGCATTCACACAAGGTTGGCGCCGGGGGCGACACCTACAACGTGCCGACATGAGGAAACTTTCCAACCGATTTCTCATACACAAACAGCAGTTGACCGGCGTTGCCTAGTGAAACGTTGTTGTGATGCCTCGTATAAGGAGGAGAAATGCGTAACATCACGTTTCCGACTTTGATAAAGGTCGGATTGTACCCTATCGCGATTGCGGTTTATCGTATCGCGACATTGCTGCTCGCGTTGGTCGAGATCCAATGACTGTTAGCAGAATATGGAATCGGTGGGTTCAGGAGGGTAATACGGAACGCCGTAACGCGACTGGCCGGCAAGACTCACCGGAGGAGAAACACCCCTCTGAAGATGTCCAGCGCAGCTCTGGACGAAACGTTAGGAGCTGAAGAGTTTTATGGACCACGACCTTACAAATGGCTCTGAGCACTATGGGACTTAACATCTATGGTCATCAGTCCCCTAGAACTTAGAACTACTTAAACCTAACTAACCTAGGGACATAACACAACACCCAGCCATCACGAGGCAGAGAAAATCCCTGACCCCGCCGGGAATCGAACCCGGGAACCCTGCCGTGGGAAGCGAGATTGCTACCGCACGACGACCTTACATCCCGGAAGGTTTACCAGAAGATATGTCATCCGGTCGTGAAAGCCTTCATACTATGATCAATAAAAATGGCCTTACTGTTAAGAGATACACTAAGTCCCATTTGCGGTTAACATTTCATATCGTAGAGCTAATTTATTTAGAAAAATATGACATCACTATGTCGTTTACCACAAATAATGCCACCAAATAGCTCTATATACATCAAATTTACTTCCTCAAATCTGGAGTATATAAAATGCAAGGTAGTACATGTCCGAGTTCTTATATAGCACAGACAGGGAAGGCATGTAAGACCCGCTTTTGTGAGCACTAGCTCAACAAAGGCGGCGACAATTCGTGTAAGTAAACTATTGCAGAACACCTTAAAGTAGAGAAACTCCGTCATCGTCTTCCATTTTTGATTAATATGAAAATTTTGCATATAGTTGGCAAGGGCAACAAAATGAATCTCTTAGAAGAATCCCACCTAAATTCAAACCATCTGGTGAATGACCGATTTGCATTAAAAGACAGACACTATTTTGCTTCCATATTATCTCTTATAAAATGAGAAAATTACCACATCGCTTTTATACACGGTGACTTACTATTTCCACCGAGAATAACTTCGAAAGTATGATAGGAGCTGAAAAGTTTGTGGGACAAATGTTCCATGGGACAACGGCGGCCATAACATGACATTGGTTTTTTGTTGCTAGGTCGGGTCGCGTCAGAGATACGAAAGACAACTTTGTTTTGTTAAATGGGATCCTATAATTTAGTAATTATTTTCTGATAGTGGCTATCGAGACGAATCCAATGATGTGTAACGTTAAGGTCTTTGAAGGTTAGCCGGCCGGGGTGGCCGAGCGGTTCTAGGCACTACAGTCAGGAACCGCGCGACCGCTACGATCGCAGGTTCGAATCCTGCTTCGGGCATGTATGTGTGTGATGTCCTTAGGTTAGTTAGGTTTAAGTAGTTCTAAGTTCTAGGGAACTGATGACCTCAAATGTTGAGTCCCATAGTGCTCAGAGCCATTTGAACCCATTTCTTTGAAGGTCAATGAAGTTCACAAAAGCGGCATGACCGTCCATTAACAGAAGATCTTCGAAGCGATGATCACTGGTATCAATGCAGTGCTGCAATCTTCTTATCATGGATTGAATGGTATTCCCTATCACATCGGCACTTATCGGAGCACATGCTCTGACAACTGTCTCTCGTACATCGTGCAAATAGTAAATATTCGCCGAATACGGCGTATCCATCTAACGTACCACTGACATGTAAAAACCATTCGATGGTTTCGCAATACAACATTAAGAGGAACGGTAAGACTAGTATCCTCGAATCAAGCGAATGTGAATGATGTGTTGCTTCAAAGAACAGGTCGATATGCTTCTCATTTACGGAGAATGCCGACAAAAATTCAGTGAGAGCTAGAGACTTCAACGCTGAAAGATATCCTCAATGTACTGACCCTACATGTTGTACATTTAACTATGTGTATGATAAAATGAGAACAACTGGATCTTTAACGCATCGGAAACATATCCGGCAAAGGAAAGCTACTAACGAGGAAACAGAAATCGGTACTCTTGCCACTGTGTTTTGAGATCCTTGTGTGAGTTCGAATAAAATCGCAAGGCGATCTTGCATCATCCAGAGTAGTGTTGTTCGTGTTCTGCATCGCCATAAATATCATCCTCACCGTATCAGTCTCCACCAAGAATTAACTGGTACGGATTGTATGCGCCGCAATGAATTCTGCCGATGGGCTCAACTTCAGATTCAGAGGGATGACACATTTATTAATTTGATTTCATTTACTGACGAGGCTACATTCACGAACCATGGAAATGTTAATTTGCATAACATGCATTACTGGGCAACTGGAAATTCATGTTGGCTGCGGTAAGTTGCACACCAAAAACCGTGGTGGTGAATGTATGATGTGGCATTTTGGAGGACAGAATTATAGGCCCCTATTTCATCGAACGAAGTCTTAATGGTAGGAAGTACACCACATTTCTGCAAGAAAAATTAGGTCTGTTATTGGAAGAAATAACTTTAGGAACAAGGAACAGAATGTGGTATCAACACGATGGGTGTCCGGCACATTTTTCCCTGATGGATAGAAATGAATTGCAGACACAATTCCCAAACCGTTGGATTGGACGCGGAGGAGATGTGTCGTGGCCGGCTCGTTCGCCAGACTTGACGCCTCTGCATTTTTTCGTTTAGTGATTCACAAAAGACATTGTTTATAAAGACATTCCAACTACACTCGAAGCCACGCGAGAGAGAATTGTCAGAGCATGTGCTTCGATAAGTACCGAAGTGATAAGGAATACAACTCAGTCCAGTATAAGAAGATTGCAGCACTCCTTTGAGACCAATGGTTATCACTTCGAACACCTTCTGTAAATGGACGTTCATGCCACTATTTTGACCTTCGTTGACCTTCAAACACTTTAATGTTGCACGTCATTGGATTCATCTCGATAGCCACTATCGGAAAATAAGAACTAAACTACTGCATTCCATTAAAAAAAAGTTGACTTCTTATCTCTGAAGCGACCCCATCTACCAACAAAAAGGCAACGTTGTATTAGGGTCCCCGTTGTCCCATGCAACTTAAGTCCCACAAACCTTTCTTCTGTATCATAATTTTGGTGTTATTATTGGTGGCAATAGTTAGTGACTCACCCTGTATAATAGAACTATGTGCCATGATTTTTTTTTCGAAATGTGTTATACATAACTTCTTTATATACCTTGGTTATATTATTATATCTTTTTATAGCCGGCCGCTGCGGTCGAGCGGTTCTAGGCGCTTCAGTCTGGAACCGCCCGACCGCTACGGGCGCAGGTTCGAACCCTGCCTCGGGCATGGATGTGTGTGGTGTCCTTAGGTTAGTTACGTTTAAGTAGTTCTAAGTTCTAGGGGACTGATGACGTCAGATGTTAAGTCCCATAGTGCTCAGAGCCATTTGAACCGTATCTTTTTATACAGAGTGTTCGGAAACTCCCGTTAAAAACTTCTAAGACTTGTAGAGTGGAGTGAGTACGTAATATTTTGAATAGGTACCCATGTCCAGAACTTGCCATTTCCGTTCTACGACTGTTTCAGTTCAGATGTTTAACTCGTCCACTTCTGCTTGAGGAACCGAATTATGCGAGACCTTGTGCAATTATTAGGCAACAATTCAAAAGGAAACAAACGAAACATCCGTTTATCACATGAGCACATTTGTTCGTATTAACACTTAAACATTACGTTGCGTACATAGAGTATGCTGGGTTCTTTTTTGTTTTGGAACAATGCATACAAGTAATGTTTAAGTGTGAATAAAAACAAATGTGCTTAAGCGATAAATGGATGTTTCGTTATGTTTCCTTTCCAATTGTTACCTAATAACATGGGTTCCACATCAAAATATTACGTACTTACTTCTCTCTACAAGTAATAGAAGTTTTTGACGGGAATTCCCGAACACCCTGTATAAGTTTCTAGCTGTTTACGTAACATTTTTTTAAATATACATAAATGTGACTCAGTTACTGTAAACTGTTAATCCGTGTTTACAAGGACTACCTACAATGTGTACCTTTCTGGTCATATCATGGCATTATGCTTCCATGGAGAACAAATGCTAAGTAAGTTTCTGTAATATACCCCCTGTGCTACAGATGAATGTATAGCTAAGGACTAAATATTTATAATATACCCAATTTTGTAGGTTTCTGGAGGTATGAATTAATTTGTCGGAACTTCGAAGGCGTAATAAAAATATATTTGCAACTAATGACTGGGTTTTATTTAACAAAATATATTACAGCTGCCTAAGATTATATATAGGAATAAAATAAGAAAGCCATATGTCTCTAGATGGGGCAAAGCCTAGTTTACATGGAGACACCGAGCTGCGAAACTTTTTTTTTTTAAACTAGTGTTGCGAAATCACACTCCCTGGGGCTCTATTCTGTATCGTTGATATCGATTGGTGCAGTAGGTTAGTCTCGGTAGTGACGTCATTTTCGGTTCTTTATCCGAAGTTCCTATTCGGTAAGCTCCTGAGACCTGTTATCGAATGGCCCTCCAGCCGATTTTTCGACGAGTGTACTGAGAGGTTTGGGAGTTTGTTATGGCCTTGTCGTTCAGTTAGCTGTGGTTTCTTTACACCTGTAATTTGTTATTTTAAAGATACTGTGCGGTTTTACCTTTAGATTTGGTGAGTTCATAATAGACTATTTTCTTTTGTTAGATATATGGTTAGGGTAGATTCTTACTGTGAATAACAAAATAAAAAATACGACGTTTTCAGTCAATATTCTTTCAAAACATCTGCTATTTTTATGCAACTAAGAGTTTAAAGATTATTAAATATCAAGACATCGGCTCTGCTTATTCATCGCGCAAACAAAGATGACACTCGGCGCGGTGGCTGATGGGAGCGACAGTGAAGGCATTTCCCATTCACAGACTTTCCCATCAGCCATCGCGCCGAGTGTAGACTTTGTTTGCGCGAGTAATACGTGTATTACATGAGTGTTAGCTGAAATTACTAGTGACTTCGCAAACTCTTTTTCGCAAATAGCTTACTTATTAATTATCAAAACGCGTTATTATCGAAACGTGTTTAAAAGTTTTAACTAACAATGCATAGGAATTTTGTGAAGTCAGAGGTAACCTTCCCAAAATTTCATGCAATTTCGGCTTACGCCCGCATCACTTGGCAACGAAGTCAGCCTGCGTCTCTCTCGATTGGAATTACATAGAATGAAACACCTGTTGTTCACATCCCCGGTCTGGACTCCTCTGTGTTCATTAGATGATGTCTCTCGCATTACCTGCCGTAGCGCAGTTTTCAGTCATTTCCAATTTTTTCCTTTGCTGTAATGTCCACCAGGCAGGTCTTCGTGAGGCTTACTGGTTTCTTGGCAAAACCGAACTCTTCCAGACACCTCAGCACACTTTCTCGATGAATGCAATCATATGCTTTTCTGAAGTCGACTAACAGAATGTGTCGCTCTTGTCCAAACTCCCACCTTTTTTCTACGATCTAGCGTAAGACAAAGATTTGGTCGATAGTAGATCACCCGTGACGAAATCCTCCTTGGTATCCTCCAATAACGCTTCAAACATTCTCAATTGGGTAGAAATCCGGCGATCTTGCTGGCCGAGGTACGGTTTGGCAAGCACGAAGACTAGCAGTAGAAGTTCTCGCCGTCGGGGGGCGGGCATTGTTTTGCCGAAATGTAAGGCCATGATAGTTTGCCATGGAGGGCCATAGACACGAGTTCCCAGGTAGATGCCGTGTTTCTTGACTTCCGCTAGGCGTTTGATGCAGTTTCCCACAGTCGTTTAATGAACAAAGTAAGAGCATATGGACTATCAGATCAATTGTGTGATTGGATTGAAGAGTTGCTACATAACAGAAAGCAGCATGTCATTCGCAATGGAGACAAGTCTTCCGAAGTAAGAGTGATTTCATGCGTGTCGCAGAGGAGTGTCGTAGGACCGTTGCTATTCACAATATATACATAAATGGCCTTGTGGATAAGATCGGAAGTTCACTGAGGCTTTTTGCGGATGATGCTGTAGTATATCGAAAGGTTGTAACAATGGAAAATTGTACTGAAATGCAAGAGGATCTGCAACGAATTGACGCATGGTGCAGGGAATGGCAATTGAATCTCAATGTAGACAAGTGTAATGTGCTGCGAATACACAGAAAGAAAGATCCCTTATCATTTGGCTAGACTATAGCAGGTCAGCAACTGGAAGCAGTTAATTCCATAAATTCCCTGGGAGTAGGCATTAGGAGTGATTTAAAATGGAATGACCATATAAAGTTGATCGTCGTTAAAGCAGAAGCCAAACTTTCATTGGAAGAATCCCAAGGAAATGAAGTCCGAAAACAAAGGAAGTTGCTTACAGTACACTTGTTCGCCCACTGCTTGAATACTGCTTACCGGTGTGGGATCCGTTCCAGATAGGGTTGATACAAGAGATACAGAAGATCCAACGGAGAGCAGCGCGCTTCGTCACAGGATCATTTAGTAATCGCGAAAGCGTTACGGAGATGATAGATAAACTCCTATGCAAGACTCTGCAAGAGAGACGCTCAGTAGCTCGGTACAGGCTTTTGTTGAAGTTTCGAGAACATATCTTCACCGAGGCGTCAAGCAGTATATTTCTCCTACGTATATCTCGCGAAGAGACCGTGAGGATAAAATCAGAGAGATTAGAGCCCACACAGTGCCATACCGACGATCTTTCTTTCCACGAACGATACGAGACTGGAATAGAAGGGAGAACCGATAGAGGTACTCAGGGTACCCTTTGCCACACACCGTCAGGTGGCTTGCGGAGTATGGATGTAGATGTAGAAAACGGGACGTACAATATCGTCGACGAGCCGCCGGTGACAACCAGAGGAGTTCCTCTATGAAAAGAAATGGCACCCCAAACCACCACTCTCGACTATCGGTCCGTATGGCGCACAATGCAGATATGTCTTGGGTCTACAATCTCATTCACTGGAGTAGAACTGTCTTCATCATTGAGTCCAACTTCGAATTTTACCCCCGATGAACAGCAAAGACGTGTCTGGAGACACTCCGCCCAGCAGCGGGATACTGACCTGAATGTCACTCCGCCATACGGTCCAGCAACCAAGACTGATGGATTGTTGGAGTGGCATTTCTTTTCACACCAGGAGACCATTTGGTTGCCATCCGCAGCACACATACACCGCAGCTGTATGTCGACGATATTGTACCCCCCCCCCTTTTGTTGCCATTCATGGAAGCCGCCCTGAGCTTGCATTTCAGCAAAATAATGCCTGGCCGCACATGGCGAGAGCTTCTGTTGCTTGTCTTCGTGCTTGCTGCCAGGTCGCCGGATCTTTCCTTCATTGAAAACATTACGGGCAGGGCCCTTCAACCAGGTCGGATTTTGACGATCTAACGTGCCAGTTCTATACAAATTTGGAACAATAAACCTCAGGAGGACATTCAGCAACTCCACCAGTCAACGCCAAACCGAATAATGCATTACATACACTATTTGGTCAAAAGTATCCGGTCGCCTGGCTGAAATGTCTTACAAGTTTTTGGCGCCCTCCGACGGTAACGCTGGAATTCAATATGGTGTTGGCCCACCCATACCCTTGATGACAGCTTCCACTCTGGCAGGCTTACGTTCAATCAGGTGCTGGAAAGTTTCTTGAGAAAATGGCAGCCCATTCTTCACAGAGTGCTGCACTGAGGAGAGGTATCGATGTCGGCCGGTGAGGCCTGGCAAAAAGTCGGCGTTCCAAAACATCCCAAAGGTGTTCTGTAGGATTCAGGTCAGGACTCTGTGCAGGCCAGTCCATTACAGGGATGTTATTGTCGTGTAAGCACTCCACCACAGGTCGTGTATTATGAAGAGGTGCTTGTTCGTGTTGAAAGATGTAATCGCCATCCCCAAATTTCTCTTCAACAGTGGTAAGCAAGAAGGTGCTTAAAACATCAGTGTAGGCCTGTGCTGTGATACTGCCACGCAAAACAACAAGGGGTGCAATCCCCCTCCATGAAAAACACTACCACACCGTAACACCATCACCTCCGAATTTTACTTTTGGCACTACACACGCTGACAGATGACGTTCACCGGGCTTCCACCATACCCACACCCTGCCATCGAATCACCACATTGTGTACCGTGATTGCCCACTCCAAAAAACTTTTTTGCCCTTTTCAATCGTGCAACGTTTACGCTCGTTACACCGAGTGAGGCATCGTTTGGCATTTACCGGCGTGATGTGATGTTTATGAGCAGCTGCTCGACCGTGAAATCAAAGTTTTCTCACCTCCCGGCTGTCATAGTACTGTCAGTAGATCTTGATGGAGATTGCAATTCCTGTGTGATGGTCTGGATAGATGCCTGCCTATTACACATTACGACCGTCTTCAACTGTCGGCGGTCTCTGTCAGCCAATAGACGAGGTCGGCCGATACAGTTTTGCGCTGTACTTGTCCCTTCACGTTTGCTCTTCACTATCACATCGGAAACAGTGGACCTGGGGATGTTTTGGAGTGTGAAAATCTCGCCTACAGACGTATGACACAAGTGACACCCCGTCACCTGACCACGTTCGAAGTCAGTGAGTTTAGCGGAGGGCCCCATTTTGCTCTCTCACGGTGTCTGATGACTACCGAGGTCGCTGATATGGAGTACCTGGCAGTAGGTGGCAGCACAATGCACCTAATATGAAAAACGTACGTTCTTCGGGGTGTCCAGATACTTTTGGTCACATACTGTGTGCCAGTTGTGGACCAACAAATTATAGGCTTGCCCAACTTGTGAAGCTCTTTCCCTTGAAAAAAAGAAAAAAAGGAAAAAGAACGAATTTTTCTGAAATTGTAATCATTGATTCGTTGTGAGTCGCTTTTTTTCCCTTAAAGTGTATATCACACTTTTTTTTTCATTCAATGCTGCTCGTGTAAATACAGGGTATTTATAAATGAATATCGGGGTTTTAACGCTTTATAATATTTATTATATTAAACTTAGAGTTATAAATGATATGTCAAATGAAAGAGCAACTCAAACAGTTTTACCAAGAATCTCATAAATGTTCAATGCGAGCACCATTTGTCGCACGGCACACATCAAATCTACAGCCGAGTTCTCCCCAAACGTTGATAAGTGTGTCTTCAGTGATTGTATCAACAGCTGCTTCAATCCGGTTTCTTAATTCAGAGAGGTCTGCTGGTAGCGGAGGCTCGTATACACTATCCTTGATGAAGCCCCAAAGGAAAAAATCGCATGGCGTTAGGTCGGGTGAACGTGGAGGCCATGCAAAGCAAGCCCTGTTATTGGGCCCCTTGCGGCCTATCCAGCAATTGGGTGCAGTGAAGTTCAACCAATCGCGTACTTCGTTATGCCAGTGAATAGTTATAAGGTTCTTGGTAAAACTTAGTTGCTCTTTCATTTGACATACAGGGTGATTCAAAAAGAATACCACAACTTTAAAAATGTGTATTTAATGAAAGAAACATAATATAACCTTCTGTTATACATCATTACAAAGAGTATTTAAAAAGGTTTTTTTTTTTCACTCAAAAACAAGTTCAGAGATGTTCAATATGGCCCCCTCCAGACACTCGAGCAATATCAACCCGATACTCCAACTCGTTCCACACTCTCTGTAGCATATCAGGCGTAACAGTTTGGATAGCTGCTGTTATTTTTCGTTTCAAATCATCAATGGTGGCTGGGAGAGGTGGCCGAAACACCATATCCTTAACATACCCCCATAAGAAAAAATCGCAGGGGGTAAGATCAGGGCTTCTTGGAGGCCAGTGATGAAGTGCTCTGTCACGGGCTGCCTGGCGGCCGATCCATTCTCTGTAAACTGTTTATACCAACGTTTAATACACCACCTATCAGGAGGTTTAACACCATACTTCGTACGAAATGCACGCTGACCAACTGTCGTCGATTCACTTCTGCCGTACTCAGTAACACAAAAAGCTTTCTGTTGAGCGGTCGCCATCTTAGCATCAACTGACGCTGACGCCTAGTCAACAGCGCCTCAAGCGAACAAATGTACAACTAAATGAAACTTTATAGCTCCCTTAATTCGCCGACAGATAGTGCTTAGCTCTGCCTTTTGTCGTTGCAGAGTTTTAAATTCCTAAAGTTGTGGTATTCTTTTTGAATCACCCTGTATAATTTATAACTGTAAGTTTAATATAATAAATATTATAAAGCGCTAAATACCCCGACATTCATTTATAAACATCCTGTGTTGTTGTCGTCCTATTGAATTCACTGTAGCTATGGAAACGAACAGAGATACTCTGACTTCTCGGCTCCAAAGGTACATCACAAAACGAGCTGTCCTCCTTCGAACTTTATCGATGTCCTCCGTCAGTCCTACACGGTAGGGATCCCATAAGCACAGCAATACTGTAGCAGAGAAGGCATATGCGTAGTGTGGGCACTCTCTCTGGCAGATCTGTTGCGTCTTCTGTGTTCTGCCAGTAGTTTTTGGTTTTCTGCTATTTGCCCTGCAACTGAAATTTAACAGACTCCTTTTAGCACTCGCGTTGATCACGTCACAGTTAGGGCCAGGTGATTCTCGATTTTGCTGTACACCCTTAAGACGGTGTTATGTAGTGCTTTTCCTGTTTTTTTATTTTAAAGAAAAACTTGCGTCGAGAGGAAGACTCTACTCGACATCGCGTAAAGGCCTTCGAATAGTTCGGGGCGGTTGGTGGCAGATTTGAACGCCACAGTTTTCAACCTAGAACAAATTTCAAAAGCTGTTTCCAAAATCATGATATTGTCTAACGTAGTAAGTCGGGATATTTAAGGAAAATGATTTTTAACAAAATGGCTGCTCTCTGAAGTAAGTCAGTATTGACGAAACAATACTAGCCATAAAAACGTGCATAAAAAAGCGAAATTGAAATATATCGTAAAATATCCTGCGTACTAGGTTAGACGAATCGCCGACTCACAAGTTACAATAAATAAATAAATAAATAAATAAATAAAATAATCGCCGACTCACAATTTAAAAAAAAATGTTCAAACGGCTGTGAGCACTATGGGACTTAACATCTGAGGTCATCAGTCCCCTAGAACTGAGAACTACTTAAACCTAATTAACCTAATGACACCACACACATCCATGCCAGAGGCAGGTTTCGAACCTGCGGCGCACACTGAAGCGCCTAGAACCGCTCGGGCACACCGGCAGGCCAAGTTACAAAAAGGTATAATGTAGTTGCAGGTATATTGGGTGAGTTATAGCTTCAGTCAACTTTAAAATTGTTGTTTTGAAAATAAATAAATAAATAAAAGCAAGCGTTTAAAGGTTCAAATTGTGGTTTTTAACTTTTAATCGGCAATACCAGCACCGGACAGTTGGCTTTTTTCACTGATATCGAAACACTCTTATTTTGACGAAATTGTATCGATTAACTGGCTTCTGCTTACCAATCGAAGTGTTTTTTGCATGTCCGGGATTACTGTTCGAAACTTTTCTGTCCGTGTAAATACATCTGTTTGTCATTCTCAAGCATTCAACCATTTATTTCATATTAAAAACAAGTGATGAAGTAACATGTTCAGCAGGCGTGAGAAAACCACGTGATTTCAGACTGTGTACGCTTTCGAAGAAAAATCTTGTTGAGAATAGTATTTTAGTTGACATAAATGTCCTCTGTGACACTATTATGATCTATCCCGCTGGTAACTATTATATTACAACTTCGGTCAAATTTCAGCGCTCTGATGTGTTGTAAATCGCAAATTTAACATATTTTTACACTTATGGCACACTGAACATGTATGAATCTTGGAAACGAACTCTCTAATGAACATTTCAAGCACATAAAAATCAGGCTAAAATATTTCTACCTCACCTACCCCGGTGAAGTCAACTTCAACTTTTAGATCCATACAGATATCTAGTCTAAATATTTCACAGTGGATTTGATATTCTGCTAACGATACTACACTGTAAATGACAGTGTTGTCTCCAAACAATCGAAGAGGACTGTTCAGATTGTGTGCTAAACCGTGTATACAGGGTGTTACAAAAAGGTACGGCCAAACTTTCAGGAAACATTCCTCACACACAAAGAAAGAAAATATGTTATGTGGACATGTGTCCAGAAACGCTTACTTTCCATGTTAGAGCTCATTTTATTACTTTTCTTCAAATCACATTAATCATGGAATGGAAACACACAGCAACAGAACGTACCAGCGTGACTTCAAACACTTTGTTACAGGAAATGTTCAAAATGTCCTCCGTTGGCGAGGATACATGCATCCACCCTCCGTTGCACGGAATCCCTGATGCGCTGATGCAGCCCTGGTGAATGGCGTATTGTATCACAGCCGTCCACAATACGAGCACGAAGAGTCTCTATATTTGGTACCGGGGTTGCGTAGACGAGAGCTTTCAAATGCTCCCATAAATGAAAGTCAAGAGGGTTGAGGTCAGGAAAGCGTGGAGGCCACGGAATTGGTCCGCCTCTGTCAATCCATCGGTCACCGAATCTGTTGTTGAGAAGCGTACGAACACTTCGACTGAAATGTGTAGGAGCTCCATCGTGCATGAACCACATGTTGTGTCGTACTTGTAAAGGCACATGTTCTAGCAGCACAGGTAGAGTATCCCGTTTGAAATCATGATAACGTGCTCCATTGAGCGTAGGTGGACGAAACTAAAATGAGCTCTAACATGGAAATTAAGCGTTTCCGGACACATGTCCACATAACATCTTTTCTTTATTTGTGTGTGAGGAATGCTTCCTGAAAGTTGGGCCGTACCTTTTTGTAACAGCCTGTATACATTATAATCAACAAAGACCTACGTCACTTACTTCGGGAACACCAGATATAATCTGTTTCACTAGATGACTTTGTATCGGTTACTAAGAACTGTGACCTTCCTGACAGGAACTCACGAATTGCAGTATAATAAAAATTTTAGCAGCTCTGTGAACGTACACATGCAAATTTCTGTTTATGTGAGCATGTTCCTGTGTTAGTTTCGTTGGTATTATCGGAAAATTGTCTGTGTGAGCAGTTTATCCAGCTCTGTTCCTTCTCCAACCCCCACCCTCTCTGGAATTTTTACGTTTTGCTTTTATTTATTTAATTATTTTTGACGGAGAGAAACGGCGCAGTTTAGCGGGGTCTCGTGTACTCGACAGCCCTTTAGGCTAAGCTTAGCGGGCTCAGGCCGCCCTCAGAGGCCCTTAAGGGCTGTAAGGGCCTCGTTATGTGGCCACGCGGAGCCGACATTCTAGTGGCGAGCGAGGTTGAGGTGGGAGGGGGGGGGGGGGTTGTTGAAGTTGTTTTGTCGTGTTGTTTGCTGGCAGCGGCGGCTATGTTGACCCTGCCCTGCTCCACTGAATACTTCGTGTCAGCTAGCCCAGCATGGCTTTGAGCTATTACGCGGTCGCCTGGTCGTCGTCACCGCAGCTGTTACCTAAGCGAAGGGAACGCGTATGAGGAACTTTCAAAAACAATCTATGAAACTGGAAGAGTATGCCATCCATGGTCGGCTGTAGGATTCATTCAGCATGTAGAAAAGTCAAATTAAACTTCGGTGAAATAGCCGCGCTGGATTAGCCGTGCGTTCTTCGGCGCTGCAGTCATGGACTGTGTGACTGGTCCCGGCGGAGGTTCGAGTACTTCCTTGAGCATGGGTGTGTGTGTGTGTTTGTCCTTAGGATAATTTAGGTGAAGCAGTGAGTAAGCTTTTTTGAACATTCGGTGAAATGAAAAGTAACGACATTAACATTAAGCGTGAAATGGGATTTCCACTGTTATGCAAAGAGCAGAGAACGCGACAGGTGAAAAGAAAATATAGAAGGATCCTAAGAGGCGAAGACTTTTGTGATAACGTGATTGGGTAAGAAATGGGAGTCAATAAGAAAGATATAGGCGATCCGGTATTAAGGTCAGAGTACGACAGAGCATTGGAAAGCTTACGATTAGATAAGGTAGATGGGATGGATAACACTGTTTTGGATTCATTGGCGGAAGTGGAAAAAAATGGTTCAAATGGCTCTGAGTACTATGGGACTTAACAACTGAGGTAATCAGTCCCCTAGAACTTAGAACTACTTAAACCAAACTAACCTAAGGACATCACACACATCCGTGCCCGAGGCAGGATTCGAACCTGCGACCGTAGCGGTCAAGCGGTTCCAGACTGAAGCGCCTAGAACCGCTCGGCCACACCGGCCAGCGAAACGTATAGCATAATCAGCTTAATTGAGTGAAACAGTAACTTTACTGTTACCAGTCACTGTTTATTTATCACCACGACGCTTTTCTAAGGTTTAAACCTCCATCATCAGGTGTTAGTATGACATTTGTGTGTGTGTGTCTGTGTGTGTGTGTGTGTGTGTGTGTGTGTGTGTGTGTTACATTACGATTATTACGATTTCTGGAGGAACGGGTGGCACTGTTTAGTGTCTCTCCACTAGACAGTACCACAAGTTTTCCCAAAAATCGTTACACAGACATGTCATACCAATAAATATGAATCCACCTGATGATGGAGGTTTAAACCTTTGAAAGGCGTCGTGGAGATAAATAAACAGTGACTGGTGATGGTAAACTTTTTGTTTCATTTAACGCCAGGAACCGCGGTGCTGCTTCGGTCGCAGGTTCGAGTCCTGCCTCGGGCATGGATGTGTGTGATGTCCTTAGGTTAGGTAGGTTTAAGTAGTTCTAAGTTCTAGGGGACTGATGACCTCAGATGTTAAGTCCCGTAGTGCTCAGAACCGTTAGAACCATTTTTCATTTAACGTCAACAACAGTGACGGTAACACGTAATCTAACATGTTCGCATGTAAAATCCGCTTAATGCTTGCCGCATCCAAGTTAGTTGGATAGTTGGTTAGCTGATTTCGGGGAGGTTACCAAACAGCGAGGTCATCGGTCCCAACGCATTAGGATGGGGAAAGAAGTCGGCCGTGCCCTTTCAAAGAAACCATCCCGGCATTTGCCTAAAGCAATTTTAGGAAAATCACGGAAAAGCTAAATTAGGTTGGGCGGACGTGGGTTTAAACCGCCGTCCTCCCGAATGCGAGTTCAGTGTGCTAGCCACTGTGCCACCTCTCTCGGTCATGAATCCAAGTTGCAGACAAGAGTAATATACTAGAAGACTGGAAAAGACGAGTGAGCAGCTGTTACTGATGATAGTTTGGTTTTAGGTAGGGTAAAGGCATCCGAGAGGCAGTTACGACATTGCGCTTCATAATGTAAGCAAGGCTGAAAAAAACTGAAGATTCATCGACATGGAAAAAGCGTTCGACAGTGGTAAACGGTGCAGGATGTTCGGCATTCTGAGAAGAACAGGAGTAACATATGTATACAATCACGAAGAGGGAAAAACAAGACTTGAAGACCAAGAACGAAGTGTTAGCATTAAAAAGCGTCTAAAACAGGGATGCCGTCTTTCGCTGCTGGGATTAAAATTCAAGTTGAAATCATATCAGTGATAAGATTCGCTGACAACATTGCTATCATCAAATGTTCAGATGTGTGTGAAATCTTATGCGACTTAACTGCTAAGGTCATCAGTCCCTAAGCTTACACACTACTTAACCTAAATTATCCTAAGGACAAACACACACACCCATGCCCGAGGGAGGACTCGAAGCTCTGCCGGGACCAGCCGCACAGTTCATGACTGCAGCACCTGAGACCGCTCGGCTAATCCCGCGCGGCTGCTATCCTCAGCGAAAGTAAAAAAGGATTACAACGTCTGCTGAAGGAAATGAAAAGTGCAATGAGTACAGAATGTGGACTGAGAGTAAATCGAAGACGGACGGTTGTAATGAAGAGTAGCAGAAATGATATTATGGATTAAATGGTTCAAATGACTCTGAGCACTATGGGACTTAACATCTATGGTCATCAGTCCCCTAGAACTTAGAACTACTTAAACCTAACTAACCTAAGGACATTACACAACACCCAGCCATCACTTATGGATTAACTTAATATCAAAACTATTAATCACGGAGTAGATGAACTTCAAGAATTCTGCTACCTTCGAAGCAACGTAACACTTGATGGATGGAGGAAGGACGATATGAAAAGCAGACTAGCAAGCCAAAGACAGTATTCTTCCCTACCAAAAGCCCGTTGTTGTCAAACGTCGACCTTAATCTGAGAATGTACGTTTGGAATACGGCATTGTATACAGATGAAACCTGGACTATGGGGAAACCAAAACAGTAGAGAAGCGAAACATTTGGGTTCTGGTGTTACAGACGAATGTTTAAAATTAGACTGATAAAGTAAACAATGAGGAGGTTACGCGCAGAACTGGAGAGGAAAAGAGTAAGTGGAAAATACTGACAAGGAGAAGAGACAGGATGGTCAAACACACATCATGAAACAACGTCCATGGTACTGCATGGAGCGCCGACCGGAGTGGCCGAGCGGTTCTAGGCGCTACAGTCTGGAACCGCGCGACCGCTACGGTTAGTTAGGTTTAAGTAGTTTTAAGTTCTAGGGGATTGATGACCTCAGAAGTTAAGTCCCATAGTGCTCAGAGCCATTTGAACCATTTGAACGATTTAAACTACATGGAGCTGTGGAGGGTGAAAAGTGTAGCTGAAGCCACAGATGGCAATACATCCAGGACATAGGTTGCAAGTGATACTGTGGGATGAAGAGGTTGAAAAAGGTGAGGATTTCGTGGCGGGCCGCATCAGACCAGTCAAAAGACTGATGACTCAAAAAATTGACTATTTAGGACCCGTCGTGCTGCTTCTCCTACACTGACCGATACAGTGTATTTAGCTGTCCCCATTACAGAAGCATGCCCAACATCTACATCTACATCTACATATCTACATCTACATATATAATCCGCTAGCCACCAAGCGGTGTGTGGCGGAGGGCAGAATTCGCGGCAAAGTCATATCACCCCGCCCCCCCTCTCTGTTCCACTCGCGGATCGCGCGAGGGAAAAACGACTGTCTGAACGCCTCAGTGCGACCTCTAATTTCCCTTACCTTTGAATGGTGATCATTGCGCGATTTGAAAGTTGGTGGTGATAATATATGCTCATCATCCTCGGTGGAGATTGGATTTCGGAAATTAGTGAGCAGCCCCTTCCGTTTAGCACGCTGTCTCGCTGTATATCTGCAAGTGTGTCCCACTTCAAACTTTCATAGATGTCGGAAAGGTACAGTGAAAACTGACTGTCTGAAATCCTCGGGAACCGAAAATGCAAGTAGACGGTGCCGCAAATTAACTTTTATAACGAGAAGAAACCTCAGTTCCCGTGCTGCTGTCATTTGTTGACAGTGATAGCAACAGATATCGCTGCCATCGTTATGAGAGCGAAATGAAGTAGCTAATTAGTTAGTTTCATGTTCCACAGACCATTTTGCACGATAAGTGATAAAATTAATTTGAAATACAGCTATATGCTGAATATTTATAAGTTTTTTAATTTTTTGATGCATATAAATACCACACACCAGGTTAGGCGAGAGCGCTAATGCGCTGCTTCCTGGACTCAGGTAGTTGCACCAGCCCCGGTTCGAATTCGCCCGGCGGCTTAACGACGAGAGCTGGTGTGCCGGCCAGCTTGAATCTGGTTTTTATGCGGTTTTCCACATACCACGAGGTGAATACCGGGCTGGTCCCCACGTCCCGCCTCAGTAACACGCCTCGCAGACATTTGCAACACGTTCGCACTATTTCACGATTTACACTAGATGCAGACATGTGGGGTACACTGACTGTGTCCCGGGGCCTACACGGTGGCGGCAGGAAGCGCACACTGCCGCCCCTTCAAACTAACTGTTGCGTCTAGACAAGACAGCCTAGACACAATGAGAGGAAGCCGAAAGGCACGCACTTAAACTCACGCAGGCTGGCGTGAGGTCTGAAACAGGATACGTAATGAATGCTATAAAGAAAAGTACGTAGCTTCTGGAATACTTAACTTTAATCCACATTTGTAGAACATCGCTCTTGATGAAACATGCTTCACACTATTAATTATTAAAGCTATGGCGCCTTGCTAGGTCGTAGCAAATGTAGCTGAAGGCTATGCTAACTATCGTCTCGGCAAATGAGAGCGTATTTGTCAGTGAACCGTTCCTTGCAAACTCGGCTGTACAACTGGGGCGAGTGCCAGTACGTCTCTCTAGACCTGCCGTGTGGTGGCGCTCGGTCTGCTATCACTGACAGTGGCGACACGCGGGTCCGGCGTATACTAATGGACCGCGGCCGATTTAAAGGCTGCCACCTAGCAAGTGTGGTGTCTGGCGGTGACACCACACTAACCATGCCAAATCTGATTGTAAGATTGGCGACCCTGCGCAAACTACGGGAATAGGCGCAAGTAAAAGAAGAAGAATATGTATACGAGGGTTGGAACTTATATAGTGGCAACTACTTATTCACAACTGATACAAAAGAGTTACATGTTTGCCCCTGTTACTATCCTTCAAAGTAGTCACCAGCGTAGTGTAGAAGCCGTTGCCAGCGATGTGGAAGGCGTAGTATACAGTTAGCACAGCCTGTTCTGTTGACGGTGCGAATGGAGCGGTCTAAAGTTATGGTGGTTCTCGTGTACGACTGTGATGGTGTTATCCTAACGCATTGTCTTCCATCACGGTAGATCTCCAGTGCACAGTATTACTGTTCGTTTTTGGAGCATCACCTGCGACCAGCTTTGCAAAGAAGCGGCGACACTTTCTGCTCAACCCACCCATCATTTTGTACGACAATGCGCGGGCGCATACAGCGCAAGCTGTGGCTGCTCTGTTCGGTCGATGGGACTGGGAAGTACTGTGCCGTCCACCGTACTCCCCAGACTTGAGTCCTTGCGACTTTCATTTGATTCCGAAGATGAAGGAACCACTTGGTGGCATTCGCTTCAGAACTGTTGCAGAGATTCGTCAGGCAGTAGACTGCTCCACTCGCACCATCAACAGAACAGGCTCTGCTAACTGTATACTACGCCTTCCACATCGCCTGCAACGGATTCTGCACAACGCTGGTGACTACTTTGAAGGATAGTAACAGGTGCTAACACGTGACTCTTTTGGATCAGTTGTGAATAAATAGTTGCCACTATATAAGTTCCAACCCTCGTAATTAGAAATATACAGAGGTGATTTAGCAATTCCTACTGCCACCTTTATACACATTACAATAACAGAAATCCTTCTACAGAAGTAGTTATCAAGGTGAAACTTTCCCGGTTTGTTTCTAAATTTTACTTTGCTACCTACCACGTACATTGAAGAGCCAAAGAAACTGCGTAACATCGTGTAGGGCCCCCGCGAGAACACAGAAGTGCTGCAGCACGACGTGGCGTGGACTGAACTAATGTATGAATTAGTGCTGGAAGGAATTGACGCCATGAATCCTGTAGGGCTGTCCGTAAATCCGTGAGAGTACGATGGAGTGGAGATCTCTTCCGAACAGCTCGTTGCGAGTCATCCCAGATCAACAATGTTCATGCCTGGGGAGTTGGCTGGCCAGTGCAAGTGTTTAAACTCAGATGAGTGTTCCTGGAGACACTCTGTAGCAATCCTGGATGTGTGTGGTGTCGCATTGTCCTGCTGGAATTCCCCAAGTCCGTCAGACTGCACAATGGAATGAATTCATGCTGGCGATCAGACAGGATGCTTACGTACGTGTCACCTGTCAGAGTTGTATCTAGTCGTATCACCGGTCCCGTATCACTCCAGCTGCACACGCCCCACACCATTACAGAGCCTCCACCAACTTAAACAGTCCCCTCCTGACATGCAAGGTCCATGGATTCATGAGGCTGTCTGCGTACCTTTACACGCCTTTCCGGTCGATGCATTTTTCCAGTCATCAACAGTCCAATGTTGGTGTTGCCGGACCCAGGCGATACGTAAAGCTTCGTGTCGTGAAGTCATTAAGCGTACACGAGTGGGTCTTCAGCTCCAAAGGCCCATATTGATGATGTTTTGGGGAATGGTTCGCATCCTGACACTTGTTGATGACCCAGCATCGAAATGTGCAGCAATCTGTGACGTTGAACGATTCTCTCCAGTGGTCGTTGGTCCCGTTCTTGCAGGATCTTTTTTTGGCCGGACCGATGTCGGAGATCTAATGTTTTATCGGATTCCTGATATTCACGGTACACTCGTGAAATGGTTTAGCGGGAAAATCCCCACTTCATTGCTGACTCGAAGATGCTGTGTCCCATCGCTCGTGCGCCGGTGGTAACATCAAGTTCAAACTCATTTAAATCTTGATGACCTGCCACTGTAGCAGCAGTAATCGATCTACCAACTGCGCCAGGTACTTGTGGTCTTACATAGCCGTTGCCAATCCTACGACCCCATTCTGCCTGTTTACATACCTCTGTATTTGAATACACATGCCTAAAACAGTTTCTTTCGCGGCTTACTGCATGTCGCCGTTATACTGCTCGACAATGGCGGTCGAGAGTAGTGCAGATACGGGATTCATCACTGAAGAGAATGCGACGCCATTCATCGGCATTCCTCGTTATCCAGACCTGGCACCACTTCTTACACAGCCGTTTGTTTCGCGGTGTTAACGGCAGCCTGCCATGGTAAGGTATTTCCCCAGCCCGGCTGCTGTGCTGCTAGTCTCCGACCAATGGTGCGAAATGACAGAGAGCTGAACCGTGAATTTACTTTCAAAATCTTTTCTTAAAGAATTTACTTTATTTACTAGCGACTCATCAAGAATATTAACACATTTAATCAGACTGGGTGAGCGTGGAAATAGTTGCCAGGGAGTAACTGATGAAAATGAAATTACCTTTAACAAATGGGAATTTTATTCAGAAAAGCCTTTTCAAAAACAGCTTTATAATTTATAAGCAGAAAAGCACCCTGGAAATATCAAGTTACAACTTCATTTAGAGGCAGAAAGAACAATATCGACAGTATGAGCCTTCGGGCTGAGAAGCTTGCCGCTCCCTTTCAACACGGCCGTAGTCACGACCGCTCACAACAACCTCTGAAAGACTACACTGGTGCAAATCTGCAACAGCCCGCATCTCGTGGTCGTGCGGTAGCGTTCTCGCTTCCCACGCCCGGGTTCCCGGGTTCGATTCCCGGCGGGGTCAGGGATTTTCTCTGCCTCGTGATGGCTGGGTGTTGTGTGCTGTCCTTAGGTTAGTTAGGTTTAATTAGTTCTAAGTTCTAGGCGACTGATGACCTCAGCAGTTGAGTCGCATAGTGCTCAGAGCCATTTGAACCATTTTGAAATCTGCAACACACCAGACTACTTTAAATTAAAAATGTTAACAACTCGCACAAACACATTAACTATGCACCCCGTAAGAGGGATGGAAATGGTACAAACACTCACACTAAGAACTTATTTGCCGCCGAAAGTGCAATTTGTTTTTAAAAGGACTCTCACGGTGGAAGGGTGGCAACTTTATAAAAATGACTAAACAAAACCCAGGAAATTCAGACTTGCTTAAAATGTACAACATGCTCTACATTACATATATACCGCCTCGCAAGATGATAGGCAAGATAAAAACATATTTCAGGAATTCGGCCTTTACACCTTAATTCTATAAATTCGTTAACACCGAATCAGACATACATGACAGAGGCAGCTATTAACGTACGGCAGACAGACAGACAGACACTAACTGCCTAACAAATGCGGACGAGAGACAGGCGAGCCAGTTGGGGACGAAAGACTGACCAACCACACAAGTAGAATTTAACAAATCAATGAAAGAGCATATCACCAATCACTTAACTTCTAATAAACTGCGAAGTCTGGCGAAGACCTGGCGCAGCACCCCCAAAACGCTCTCCCGAACCGTCCGCTGCCAGCCGCTTCAACGGACGCAGGAAGGCGCGCCGATCTCCCGTCTCACGGCGTCGCAGCTCGCACCGGCCAGACCGATGTCGTGGGTTGACTCCTGTTGCTCTCGTGTCGACCGCGAAGCCACTACCCCTCGCTATACGGCGCGGCCCACTGGACTCACGTGGCGACCTGACCTCAAGACGGACAAGTCATCTTGTGTCATAGTGCGCGACCGACCAACCGATCGATCCAACCGCCAATGTCCATTGCCTAAACAGACTGCCGGCATAACACATACTAGCACTCCGGACGACAGACAGACACTGACTGCCCCACACCAGGGTGACCAACAGAGTAGACTCGCCCCTAGCGTGCTCATAGCGCCCCTTAAATGCACGTGAACAGGCAACCTTTCCCCTTTCCCACCAGAGGGAGACACCAAAGCTGCGACTGCCACAGCGGCGCCACCGCCAGAAACGGAGGGCGACTGCTTCACACTACGCGCTGCGGCGCGCTCTTCAAAACAGCAAATTTTACCACGGCTCAAGAGCGTTGCAGGGAGTTGATTGCTTCTTCTCAGATGGGAGTCACTGATGTGAAGAGGTTAGGTTGTGCAGGAGCCATCTCTCTTGCGGAGATTAGAACTGGTAGACCAGAACCTTGACGACAAGTATACCTGCTCTCATGTTTCCATGCAGTCCAACATCGGGCCACTGTTGCAGCTGGATGTCTCCCATTTCTGGATACTGAACGATTCGACCAGCTGGCCAAATGGACACCCATAATGATATGAGTTTCAAACTGCCAGGTGTTGACAACGCTATGTGACAGGTTCAAAATGGTTCAAATGGCTCTAACCCCTATGGGACTTAACATCTGAGGTCATCAGTCCCCTAGACTTAGAACTACTTAAAACTAACTAACCTAAGGACATCACACACATCCATGTCCGAGGCAGGATTCGAACCCGCGACTGTAGTAGCCACATAGTTCCGGACTGAAGCGCCTACAACCGCTCGGCCACCACGGCCGGCTCTGAGTTCATAGCAAAACTAATTATTTTATACTGAATTCTTTATGCATATGCTACTGTAGAAATCCCAGTGAAATTTAAAATTGTATTTATATAATTTTAATTGGCAAATATGAGCCATGAAAGACAATTAACCTTTTTCTATGTCTTCTTTGGGCCACTTTCCCCTATTTTATATTGATATATTCTTCACCTAACATTTCTGCTTGTAGAGTGAGTTGGTTTGCACTCAAATGTAGACCACATACTTTGTATCCCTGTTCGATAAATTCAGTTTCTTTTTACCTAAGAATGCCGTATAGATGTACTTCACCATTTGCATTTCATTTAGTTTATCTGTGTTTCTTTCTCTGAGTACTTCCTTTCTCCGCCAACGGCCTTCCCGCTGTGGTAACACCGGTTCCCGTTATATCACCTAAGTTAAGCGCTGTCGGGCTGGGGTAGCATTCGGATGGGTGATCATCTGGTGCACTCAGCCCTTATGAGGTGAACTGAGGAGCTACTTGACTGAGAAGTAACGGCTCCGGACTCGTAAACTGATACACGTCCTGCAAAGCGGTGTGCTGACCACGTGCTCATCCATATCCGCATCCAGTGACGCCCGTGGGCTGAGGATGACACGGCGGCCGGTCGGTACCGTTGGCTCTTCATGGCCTGTTCAGGCGGAGTTTAGTTCGATTTTACTTCCTTCTTCTGGTTTTACGATGTACACTTTAGGCAATTGTACCAATGTTTTTTTCACTGCTACACTTTCACATATTTCTCTTGTAAGGCCGAAACGCGTAAAGCAGCATAAAATTAATAAATGGATGGGGCAATACTAATAATAGTTTTTGGGTTATTTTGATATGACAGTAGTACCATTTTGTCTGCAGTTTACATTGTCATGTGTACTTGAAGCCTAAACATTTATAATATTGTTTGGTTTCAGGTAAGCGCCAGAAATTGCAGCAGCTTCTGTGAGCGGTCCCAATACAAGTGAGTGATAACACTTTACTGAATGCTTACTTCTATATGAGCTTAGAGTTGAGCATGTGTGCAAATTTACTTTCCTTACACGACTTGTTCGGCGAAGGAGTGATTTTCGTCCTCATTGCTGGAATTAGAAAGAACTGTACTGAGTACATTACATTGGATTCCTATTTTCTTGCATAAAAACTTTTAACATTCGCTAATGACGGCCTCATTCTTCCACAGACGAGAAGGGGCGATGAGTTGAACGGCAGGGTACTGTCTTCAAACCAGTTTATAACACCACAAAGGCGTGATCGAGCCCAGTTGAATCAAATACTGTGTCTAAAACAATTTCCCGAAAGTATTACTTATGCATCTAATCATATATGCGACTAGCGAACCATGCAATGCCTCGCAAAGGCTAAGTACGTACGGGAACTGGATATACATCCTAATCACATCTCGTTCTCTCTCTCCCACCCCCCCCCCTCCCTCCCTCCGTCACACTTACTTTCTCCATCTTCTCCTCCTTCGCCTCCTAGCTCTCTCTCTCTACCCATCTCCTCCTATCTCCTCCCGCTCCACCTTCTCCTACGATATGTCCAATCCCTACTCCTTCATTATCCATTTACTCTCCCCCTGTTTGACCTTGAGCCTTGCCTATTGTCATTTCAAACGTAACGCCGATTGACAACCGAAGTCGCTTAAAACGAATGAGAAGATCGACATCGAGCATTGGTGTATGGGGTGTGAGAGAACTTTCGTCCTGCCGGATCTGTGAGGGTAGTAGCTACTACGACAGTATTTGGGTTCAATTTTAATCTGCAAACGGATAGGATTACGAAGTTTCGGATGATTCTGTGGTATCACCGCCAGACACCACACTTACTAGGTGGTAGCCTTTAAATCGGCCGCGGTCCGTTAGTATACGTCGGACCCGCTTGTCGCCGCTATCAGTGATTGCAGACCGAGCGCCGCCACACAGCAGGTCTAGTCTAGAGAGACTCCCTAGCACTCGCCCCAGTTGTACAGCCGACTTTGCTAGCGATGGTTCACTGAAAAAATACGCTCTCATTTGCAGACACGACAGTTTAGCATATCCTCCAGCTACGTCATTTGCTACGACCTAGCAAGGCGCCATATTCAGTTACTATGAATGTATTCTGAACGGATACTATTGTGACTCATGTACCGTCAAGAGCGACGTTCATCATTAATGGATTAAAGTTAATAATCAAACTAATTCCGTCCACTTTCTGAATTCTAATTCCTTGTCATGTTCCAGACATCACGTCAGTATAGTTCTTCCCTCCTCACGCCAGCCTGCATGAGATAAAACGCGTGCATTTCGGCCTCCACTCGTAACACGGTGTTGGCTCTTCTGCTAACACAAAAGATCACCATCCATAGTAGTATTGTAATCATAAGGCGATAAGCCACAAATACAATTTTCATATTTTCCTTTCAGACTGAGTACGAGGAAGGAATCAAACATTATTTTGTATGCAACTTACATATACGCAAAGAAAGAATATATGTATCAGGAAGAAACAGTTTGCTTAGTGGTATAAATGCTCTGCTATTGCAGTTAAAACTGAAAGTGCAAAAAAAAAAAAAAAAAATCCATAGTATATGTATTTAAAAATATGTAGGCTGTGTCAACCCGAATGTTTATTACAGTATTGCGTAAAAATCTGAAGTAAACTTGTGAAGAACTTTACGAGAGTTTTGCTTACAACGTATCCTCTTTACAGAGTGAACATTAATAAAACCGAAAATCTGCAGGGACGGATTCCTGCCTGTAAATTGAGGTAAAAATATGAAAATTTGTCTGGAAATTCCCTCACCATTGTCTGACCATCTCCTGCTCTCCCTCTCCGTCCCCCATATTTCCCCGGTCACGTGTCGTAAAGTGATATACAGTGAACCGCCAAAGAAACTGGTACAGGCATGCATATTCAAATAAAAAAAATAGGTAAACAGAGAGAATACGGCGCTGTGGTCCACAACAAGTGTCTGGCGCAGTTTTTAGACCGGCTGCTGGTGCTACAATGGCAGGTTAGAAAGATGTGAGTGAGTCTGAACGTGGTCGTACAGCTGGCGCAAAGCGATGGAACACAGCGTCTCTGAGATAGCGATGATGTGGGGATTTTGCCGTACGACCACTTCACGAATGGGCCGTATCAGGCATCCGGTAAAACATCAACTCTCCTAACATCGCTGCGACCACAAAAAAATCATGCAAGAACGCAACCAACGACGACTGTAGAGGATCGTTCAACGTGACTGAAGTGCAACCCTTCCGCGAATTGCTGCACATTTCAATGTTGGGCCATCAACGAGTGTGAGCGTGCGAACCATTCGACGAAACATCATCGATATGGGCTTTCGGAGTCGACGACCTTCTCCTGTATCCTTGATGACTGCAGGACACAAAGCTTTACGCCTGGACTGGGCCCGCGAGTATTTACTTAGGTCTGTCGATGACTGGAAACATGTTGGCTGGTCGGACGAGTCTCGTTTCTAATTGTATTGAACAGATGGACGTGTACAGGTATGGAGAGAACCTCATGAATCCATGGACCGTGCGTGTCAGCAAGGGACTGTTCAAGTTGGTAGAGGCTTTGTAACGGCGCGTGCAGTTGGAGTGATATGGGACCCCTGATACGTCTAGATACGATTCTGACAGGTGACACGTACATTAGCGTCCTGTCTGATCACTTACATCCGTTCCTGTGCATCGTTCATTCCGACAGACTTGGGCAATTCCAGCAGGACAATGCGACACCCCAGAGTGGCTCCAGGAACACTCTTCTCAGTTTAAACACTTCCGCTGGGCAGGAAACTCTCCAGACGTGGAAATTACTGAGCATTTGTGGGATCACTTGCTACGTGCTTTTCAGAAGAGACCTCCACCCCTAGTATTCGTACTGATTAATGGATAGCCCTTGCAGCATTCATGGTGTTAATTCCCTACAGGACTACTTCAGACATCTGTCGCCTGCAACGCCGTGTTGTGGCACTTCTGCGTGCTCGCGGGGGCGCTACACGATATGGGGCAGGTGTACCAGCTTCTTTCGCTCTTCAGTGTTATTTTGTAGTTACAGCAGTATTCGTGGGTAGTGTCTGATAAATGTGATGCGAGTAGGGCTAGTAGCAAACAAAAGGTAAATGTGAGCGTCATGGCGGCATGCCTGACGTAGTACCACTGTGTTTGTTGTTGTTGTTGTTGTGGTCTTCAGTCCTGAGACTGGTTCGATGCAGCTCTCCATGCTGCTCTATCCTGTGCAAGCTTCTTCATCTCCCAGTATGTACTGCAGCCTACATCCTTCTGAATCTGCTTAGTGTATTCACCTCTTGGTCTCCCTCTACGATATTTAGCGTCCACGCTGCCCTCCAATGCTAAATTTGTGATCCCTTGATGCCTCAGAACATGTCCCTACCAACCGATCCCTTCTTCTAGTCAAGTTATGCCACAAACTTCTCTTCTCCCCAATCCTATTCAATACCTCCTCATTAGTTATGTGATCTACCGATCTAATCTTCAACATTCTTCTGTAGCACCACATCTTGAAAGCTTCTATTCTCTTCTTGTCCAAACTAGTTATCGTCCATGTTTCACTTCCATACATGGCTACACTCCATACAAATACTTTCAGAAACGACTTCCTGACACTTAAATCTATACTCGATGTTAACAAATTTCTCTTCTTCAGAAACGCTTTCCTTGCCATTGCCAGTCTACATTTTATATCCTCTCTACTTCGTCCATCATGAGTTATTTTGCTCCCCAAATAGCAAAACTCATTTACTACTTTAAGCGTCTCATTTCCTAATCTAGTTCCCTCAGCATCACCCGACTTAATTCGACTACATTCCATGATCCTCGTTTTGCTTTTGTTGATATTCATCTTATATCCTCCTTTCAAGACACTGTCCATTCCGTTCAACTGCTCTTCCAAGTCCTTTGCTGTCTCTGACAGAATCACAATGTCCTCGGCGAACCTCAACGTTTTTATTTCTTCTCCATGGATTTTAATACCTACTCCGAAGTTTTCTTTTGTTTCCTTTACTGCTTGCTCAATATACATATTGAATAACATTGGGGAGAGGCTACAACCCTGTCTCACTCCCTTCCCAACCACTCCTTTCCTTTCATGCCCCTCAACTCTTTATAACTGGCATCTAGTTTCTGTACAAATTGTAAATAGCCTTTCGCTCCCTGTATTTTACCCCTGCCACCTTCAAAATTTTAAAGAGAGTATTGCAGTGAACATTGTCAAAAGCTTTCTCTACGTCAACAAATGCTAGAAATGTAGGTTTATCTTTGCTTAATCTTTCTTGTAAGATAAGTCGTAAGGTCAGTATTGCCTCACGTGTTCCAACATTTCTACGGAATCCAAACTGATCTTCCCCGAGGTCGGCTTCTACCAGTTTTTCCATTCGTCTGTAAATAATTCGCGTTAGTATTTTGCAGCTGTGACTTATGAAACTGATAGTTCGATAATTTTTCACATCTGTCAACACCTGCTTTCTTTGGGATTGGAATAATTATATTCTTCTTGAAGTCTGAGGGTATTTCTATCGATACTGCCGGAGCCAGCGCCTTGAAGATTCCGGCGGTTGCAGGGCGTGGCGTTTGCAACTCCGCCACAAATAAAGAACCTCCAGGCCGGCGACCAGTAAAGACTCCAGGACGGTGTTATATGCGGCAGCCACTTGTGCACCAGTTTTCAAATCGATTGATCTTCGTAGCCGCTACTTGGTGCGGAACTTTACACGTCTTTGGGGACAAAAGGTAAATTACCAAGCTGAGCCGCACACAAGAATTACGAGATACAGTTATTTAATGTTTTGGAACGCGTCTATGCCAGTGCGCGTTTCTGGATACACAAACTTTTTGGTGCTGCTACCCGGTAATTGATGGATATACATCTCTCATCAACCAATATAAGCAACATCACAGTGAAAAAATATCTTTTGTGACAACTTCACTTGTCTTGTTGTGTGCATCGCAACAGATATTTTTCTAC
Organism: Schistocerca serialis cubense; assembly: GCF_023864345.2. Classification (NCBI taxonomy): domain Eukaryota; kingdom Metazoa; phylum Arthropoda; class Insecta; order Orthoptera; family Acrididae; genus Schistocerca; species Schistocerca serialis. The sequence goes on along the minus strand of NC_064648.1, from coordinate 89,173,531 downwards.
TGTGAAGACTGTCCCTGATGAAAACCGGTTGTGAATACTTATATTTAAGACAGCACAGTGTGTGCCATGCATTTCTGCAAGTACATCGATGCTGTTGACAGTCCCACGAAAAACATTTCAGATCCCTTAGATTACCTTCCACTCATCTATCATTGGCAGCGAGGACTTAAGATTTGGCTCCTACGGACATAGCGGCTGGGCTCCTACGGACATAGCGGCTGGCAACACAACACGTGATCCGAGAGTTTTACTGCATGAACACCACAGTTGTAGTAAGCGTTAAACTTTTTTCCTGCCATCATTATGTGCGGGATGACAGCGAAAAAAAGTTTCGCAAAGTTTTGGAATTATGTGTAAAGTTTGGGGCAAGGCACTGACAAGGGGAGGCCGCCAATTGTGAAATTCAGACTCGATTCATACTGCGCATAATAAAAGCTCATGGCCAGAGGTGTAATGTGGCAAAGCACCAAGATGCACTTCTCAGCCGTTGTCGAGAAAATCGACAGTTAAAAGAAACCGTTGCGGTGAAATACTCTCGACGATTAATGATTTTCTACAGCGTCGTGGCGCAGTGGTAAGCCCCCACCACCACCCCTTGTATCGATAGGACCTTCTTACTCCCACAACGATTCTTTTCTGACAGTAAGTAAACTGTGTATCACGTCTGGTTGAAACACACGATGATTATAGTTAAATTTAAACTTTGGAGCCGCTGTAGAAATGACAGCACTGGTCAGAATGACGTCAAATTGCAACCTAATATTATCGGAAGAGGGGGGAAAACGTACGGCAGAAGTAATAAAATAGTGTGAAAATTGATCAATAGATCGCGCTGTATGTGCCAGAATACATACGAGGTGCATTCAAGTTCTAAGGCCTCCGATTTTTTTTCTCCGGACTGGAAAGAGATAGAAACATGCGCATTGTTTTAAAATGAGGCCGCGTTCATTGTCAATATGTCCCAGAGATGGCAGCACCGTACGGCAGAAGGAATTTTACTGCCAGCGGGGAGAATAAGAACTGTTTTAAATACTTAAAATAGCGACGTTTTCCTTACTTGAACAGCGTGCAGTCATTCGTTTTCTGAATTTGCGTGGTGTGAAACCAATTGAAATTCATCGACAGTTGAAGGAGACATGTGGTGATGGAGTTATGGATGTGTCGAAAGTGCGTTCGTGGGTGTGACAGTTTAATGAAGGCAGAACATCGTGTGACAACAAACCGAAACAACTTCGAGCTCGCACAAGCCGGTCTGACGACACGATCGAGAAAGTGGAGAGAATTGTTTTGGGGGATCGCCGAATGACTGTTGAACAGATCGCCTCCAGAGTTGGCATTTCTGTGGGTTCTGTGCACACAATCCTGCATGACGACCTGAAAATGCGAAAAGTGTCATCCAGGTGGGTGCCACGAATGCTGACGGACGACCACACGGCTGCCCGTGTGGCACGTTGCCGAGCAATGTTGACGCCCAACGACAGCACGAATGGGACTTTCTTTTCGTCAGTTGTGACAATGGATGAGACGTGGATGCCATTTTTCAATCCAGAAACAAAGCGCCAGTCAGATAAATGGAAGCACACAAATTCACCGCCACCAAAAAAATTTCGGGTAACCACTAGTGCAAAAAAAATGATGGTGTCCATGTTCTGGGACAGTGAGGGCGTTACTCTTACCCATTGCGTTCCAAAGGGCACTACGGTAACAGGTGCAGCCTACGAAAATGTTTTGAAGAACAAATTCCTTGCTGCACTGCAACAAAAACGTCCGGGAAGGGCTGCGCGTGTGCCGTTTCACCGAGACAACGCACCCGCACATCGAGCTAACGTTACGCAACAGTTTCTTCGTGATAACAACTTTGAAGTGATTCCTCGTGCTCCCTACTCACCTGACCTGGCTCCTAGTGACTTTTGGCTTTTTCCAACAATGAAAGACACTCTCCGTGGCCGCACATTCACCAGCCGTGCTGCTATTGCCTCAGCGATTTTCCAGTGGTGAAAACAGACTCCTAAAGAAGCCTTCGCCACTGCCATGCAATCATGGCGTCAGCGTTGTGAAAAATGTGTACGTCTGCAGGGCGATTACGTCGAGAGGTAACGCCAGTTTCGTCGATTTCGGGTGAGTAGTTAATTAGAAAAAAAATCGGAGGCCTTAGAACTTGAATGCACCTCGTAGATGAAAACACCTGTCATGACCACGACCAATTGAAGTCGGTATAAACACTCCCGGTACGCGGCTTTCCCTCCTTTCGCGTCTGCGACGTTCGCCCTGACTGTCTCAATGCAGGATCGTACTGTTTGTAAGGCCAGCCGCGGTGGCCGAGCGGTTCTAGGCGCTCAGTCCGGAACCGCGCGACTGCTACGGTCGCAGGATGGAATCCTGCCTCGGGCATGGATGTGGGTGATGTCCTTAGGTTTAAGTAGTTCTAAGTTCTGGGGGACTGATGACCTCAGATGTTAAGTCCCGTAGTGCTGTGAGCCATTTGAACCATTGTTTGTAAGACTGTATTACAAGAATGATGACTGTGCACACGTCGTTCTGCAGAAGTTCCCGAAACTGAAGGGTTTGAAAAAAGGCGTTGGTGCGATGACTGCCGTGGGTCTGGAGAAAATGATTCTGAAATTCGAAAAGACGGGTTCTTCCGGTGTGCAACCTGGTAGAGGGAGGAAACGAATTGATTCGACGTCAGTGGAAGCAGTGGCCACAGCAGTGCAATTGGACGCCATTCTGACCAGTGGTGTTATTTTTACAACGTTTTGAAGTTTAACTTTAATTATAGTGACCGTGTTGGTGTAGCGGTTCCAGAGGAGATGTGGAACGTGTATACGTGCATACATTTTTATAATATGTATGAATACCTCTTATTTCCATGATCGATGAAACATAGCCTATACAGTGCCCACAACCAAGCTGAAGTTAGCAGTGAAAACCTCATAAACATCCGTGTAGTAGTGCTGCAGATTGGCCTGTTCAGAGAGAGAGACACAGATAGGCAATAATATTGTACTAAAACTTAAAATCATTATATCTTTGTTTCCATGACCCGATTTTGGTGGACTAAACCCCGTACAGTGGCCCAAACTGCGCTGAAGTTACCTGCGGAAACGAATGAAAATTCGTCTTCTAGTTCTTTTGGAGATTAGCGTGTTCAAACCAAACAGGGAGACACGACTGTTTTACAGATTCATTATGAGTATAGATTGTCGATGTCGGGACATACGGTCCGTTTATCTGACGTACGCAGAAACTCATCAATCCAGAATAGGGGATGTCTACTGTGTGAATACCTATCTACATGTCTACTTTGCAATTCACAGTTAAGTTCACAGTTAAGTGCTTGGCGAAGGCTTCATTGAACCACATACAGCCTACTCCTCTAATGTTTCACTCTCGAATACCCGGCTGCAAAAACCAAGTTCTAAACATTCCCCTTATTTTAATGCGATAGTCATTTCCTCCGACGTATATACGCTATGTGATCAAAAGTATTCGGACACCTGGCTGAAAATGACTTACAAGTTCGTGGCGCCCAACATCGGAAATGCTGGAATTCAATCTGGTGTTGGCCCACCCTTAGCCTTGGCGACAGTTTCCCCTCTCGCAGGCACCCGTTCAATCAGGCGCTGGAAGGTTTCTTGGGGAATGGCAGCCCGTTCTTCACGGAGTGCTGCACTGACGAGAGGTATCGATGTCGGTCGGTGATGCACGAAGTCGGCGTTCCAAAACATCCCAAAGGTGTTCTGCAGGATTCAGGTCAGGACTTTGTGCAGGCCAGTCCATTACAGGGATGTTATTGTCCTGTAACCACTACGCCACACGCCGAGCAGTACGAACAGGTGCTCGATCGTGTTGGAAGGTGTATTCGCCATCCCCGAATTGCTTTGCAACAGTGGGAAGCAAGAAGGTGCTTAAAACATCAATGTAGGCCTGTGCTGTGATAGTGCCACACAAAACAACAAGGGGCGCAAACCCCCTCCATGGAAAACACGACCACACCATAACACCACAGCCTCCGAATTATACTGTTGGCGCTACACACGGTGCCAGATGACGTTCACCGGGCATTCGCGATAACCACGCGCAGCCATCGGATCACCAAGTTGTGTACCGTGATTCGTTACTCCACACAACGTTTTTCCACTGTTCGTCCAATGTTTACGCTCCTTAGTCCAAGCGAGGCGTCGTTTGGCATTTACCGGCGTGATGTGTGGCTTATGAGCAGCAGCTCACGTCCTGTCTAACTGTCATCTTGCAGTGGATCATGATGCAGTTTGGATCCTATGTGATGGTCTGGACAGATGTCTGCCTATTACACATTACGACCCTCTTCAACTGTCGGCGGTCTCTGTCAGTCAACAGACGACGTCAGCCTGTAGTCTTTTCTGTTGCAAGTGTCTCTTCACGTTTCCACTTCACTATCACATCGGAAACAATGGACCTAGGGATGTTAATGGGAGAGTGGAAATCTCGCGTACAGACGTATGTCACAAGTGACACCCAAGTCGGTGACTTGCGCGGAGCGCGTATTCTGGTCTCTCACGATGTCTAATGACTACTGAGGTCGCTGATATGGAGTACCTGGCAGTAGTTGGCAGCACAATTCACCTAATATGAAAAACGTATGTTTTTGGGGGTGTCCGGATACTTTTGATCACATAGTCTAATTATATCTCTACCCGTAGAACAAATACTTATGCATTCAGAGGAGAACGTTGTTGATTGGAAATCCTTGAGAAAATCTCGCCTTAACGAAAAGCGACTTTGTTTTAATGGCCTCCGCCCCAACAGACGTATCACATGCGTGATAAAAAACGAACTGCTTCTCTTTGGACTTTTTCGATGCCATCCGTCAAATCTGCCAGGCAAGCATGGCATACCACGCAAAACAGCACTCTAGAACAGGACGGAGAGGTGTCGCGTGCGTTGTCTCTTTGGTGGATTTGTAGCATCTTTTATCAGACAAAATTTCCCTAAATATTTTCTGTGTGTTGATTCAATTGAAAGACACTCATAATTGTAGTCTCAAGGTGCTTAGTGGAGTCGGCTACCTTTAAATTGGTATGATTTATCGTGTTATTGAAATTCAACGGATTTTTTCAGGCCGTACTTCTTATTGTTGACAGTCAGTGGTCGCTTTTAGCAGCGACATGCGTCTAAATAATTTGGAAATTGTTATGACCTTCCGATGCGTTTACTAGATGATAAAGGGTACCATCATATGCAAAAAATATAACAAGGCTGCTCAGAATGTTTTCTACATCCTTTATATGGATTAGGAACAGCAGAGGGCCTATAATACATTATATTGATTTAAGCCCACTAAGGAGCGCTTGTGAGTAGCTGTTCTTCGGTGCTCCCTTCTGTTCCCAATATCTATTGAGTCTTGCTGAGAATTTCTGCGTCGTCTCCTGTGAAAGGGGCTTCCAAAGTTTAGGGACTCTAGATGGTGGGGTCCAAGTCTCTACCGTTGCACAAAATTTGCAACGATCTTCTACCTCAAGATCAGAGATCCCAGCCGAATGTAAGTCCTTTAGTACTTCATTAAGCCTCAGGCTTCGGGTCTTGTAGCTTTTAACCCATAAGAAGATCTTGGTAAGCCTACTGTTGTTCGTGAGCCTCCTACGTGGCGTACTGGTGTTGGCTCATTCTGACTGTTGCTACAGCCTATAATATTTCCTTAGGCAAGGCCAGATATCAGTTCGATTTCGCGTGATGATTTTCCGTCAGCTACCAACTGTGACTTCTCCGACAGGAAATCGCGAATCCAGTCGCACGAGTTAGAGTTTGTTTAGAAGTAGCTCGTGAGGAATGGTGTCTAAAGCTTTCTACAGATCAGTTTGACATCCGACGTCGATAGCAGTCGTTACTTTCCGTGAATAAAGGGAAAGTTGTTTCCCAATAGAACGATATTTCCTGAATTCGCCGAGTGTGTCAGTAAATACGACTACTTCTATTCGTCATAGTTCGTAACGTTCGAACGCAGTATACTTTATGACTCCTGCTGGAAGAAATCGACGTAAGTGACGTGGTGGGTCTGTAGTTCTGCGGATTAGTTTAGTTTCCTTTCTTGAGTATTCGTGTGACCTGCGAAACTTTCCGGTCCTTAGGTACTGCTCTTTCGTCGAGCGATCAGTTACGTATGATCGGCTAAGTATGGGCGTATTACATCAGCTTACTCGGAAAGGAACCCGGTTGGTATAGAAACCGGTCTGTAAGACTTGCCTTTATTAAGTGACTTTAGTTATTGCAGTCGAACGTGGCTGTTTACTTCCAAGTTATTCATGTCGCAGTTATCGATTGGAATTTCCGAATATCTACGTCGTTTTCTTTGGTGAAGGAATGTCGGAAAACCGTGTTTAGTAAGTCCGCCCTAGTGGTTATCTCATCGGTACATTAATATTACTATCTGGCGGTGAACGCATTGGTTGTGTCTTGCCGCAGGTATACAGTGTAATTTTTTCCGCCGTGTACAAGTCTTGGGATTGATCGATGAAAGAATACGGAAAAAAATGATCTTATGTCCGAAAATGCTACAGGCCGTTTATTCAGTGATACTTTACCACAGAGAGTACGGTCTAATATGCGCTGTACCATGCAGCCAGTCACAGTATGCGTGGTTTCTACCTAGAGGGCGGTACTGTTACTCATATGTCATGCCCTAGCGCCCTCTGCTACCACAGAAATGGTAATGTTGTGTCCGATTCACTTCTCTTGATGACTCACCTTGTAGTGAATTTCATACAGCGTTGTACACGATGGTTTCGTATTCGATCCAGAGCTTGCCGACGTGGTGGTTACTAACGGAAAGGCAAATGGCAACGAGCGGCAAGGTTGTATCAGGACACCTATCCCCTCCAACAACTACAGCATTCAGTGTCTGCAACTCTGTTTCGCCGTTTGTCTGATAAAATACCATGATATAATTTTGTAGATACCTTTAGCGACACATGTAGATCCTGGCTGCTTAATTTATACTGAAGAACCAAAGAAACTGGCGCACCTTGTGGGGCGGCGGGTTGAATGAATATAGTTATATAATGTTTGGTTTGTTATGTAATGTAGATGCAGAAAAGATGCATTTCCCGGCCGATTAACCATATATGGGGCGGCGGGTGGAACTAATTGTTTTATAAATGTTCTTATTATTTATGCTGTTGTTTTGCCGTTCTCAACACTGGCTCTCTAACTACAATATTGGAAACCAGAAAGTGATTAGCAAAACGTGAAGCCTGTAATTAGAATTCCTAGTGACCACTTCATCTGAGAAATACACTTATAGCTACAGCTTATAGCTCTGAGGAATTAGGAGATTGTTTGGGATTCATAATCAAAAACGATTCTGTAAAAACGTTCGCTATATTCTGAAAGTCACAGATAAAAAAAAAGAATCCACACAATCCAGCTACCAGAGCAGTTCAGAGTCTAATGCGCTGATGCAACTATAACTGTCCAAAGTAAATGTTTAAGTGAATGCTCGCCATAATTTGATGAATATGCTCATCAAACGCCACGCTAAATAATGGTAGAATGTCTGTCCCGCGACGGCACGTGAAAATACGACATACGCAAACTGAAGATAGATCATTAAAGTCATCTCACAATTAACACTTCACTCGAAAATGATTTCATGGTTACACGTATCCCGAGTAACTTATTACGGCATCCGAGGCTGTTTATAGCAATGATACACAGGTGGTGTGCTATTCAGCGTCTGGAGAGAACTGGGGCCTTCCTCTCTCGCGCAGCGTTCTTACGTATAAAACCTCGGTGCGGACGGCTAAGGGAACGCCTGATCAATTGCGTTCTCCCGACTAGCCGCTGGGCTAGTAATGCACCACTTCAAGTTATTCAATAAATCATCGCTTCCTTTGCTGATGGCCGATGAAGCTCACAATTTAAATGTGCAATCAGCACACAGGTAAGTAATCATAATAAAAGTCTGACGTGGCTAAGTCAAATATTTTGGGCGAGAGAATTAATTTAATTACACTACACGCAGTAGACGAGCTCTGAACTTGCCCTTTGGAGATACGCTATCGCTATAGTTTTATAGTTATTCAATTGAAACTTCTCACATCTTTATGATTATAGCGGATCTCCCTTCTACTTAAATTTAAACATCCTAGCCTTATTTATTAGCCTACTTAATCTATCTTGCTTCCTTAATTTCTAAGACAAAACCCAGAAAATCATGAATTTCAACAAAAATTTTACTTTGTGAGATCCAAAGCACTGTTTCTATTAAATTATTATGAAAAAGGAATCTAAACATAAATTTTTAAGTCTCTAGCTCTTTTCTGTTGCACCACTGATTTTTACAGGAAAACGTCCAAATTTCGAAAATGGTTACAGTTATCGAACTGATATCATCATCATCATCATCATCATTTAAGACTGATTATGCCTTTCAGCGTTCAGTCTGGAGCATAGCCCCCCCTTATACAGTTCCTCCATGATCCCCTATTCAGTGCTAACATTGGTGCCTCTTCTGATGTTAAGCCTATTACTTCAAAGTCATTCTTAACCGAATCCCGGTACCTTCTCCTCGGTCTGCCCCGACTCCTCCTACCCTCTACTGCTGAATCCATGAGTCTCTTGGGTAACCTTGCTTCTCCCATGCGTGTAACATGACCCCACCATCTAAGCCTGTTCGCCCTGACTGCTACATCTATAGAGTTCATTCGCAGTTTTTCTTTGATTTCCTCATTTTGGACACCCTCCTGCCATTGTTCCCATCTACTAGTATCTGCAACCATCCTAGCTACTTTCATGTCCGTAACCTCAACCTTGTTGATAAGGTAACCTGAATCCACCCAGCTTTCGCTCCCATACAACAAAGTTGGTCGAAAGATCGAACGGTGCACAGATAACTTAGTCTTGGTACTGACTTCCTTCTTCCAGAAGAGAGTAGATCGTAGCTGAGCGCTCACTGCATTAGCTTTGCTACACCTCGCTTCCAGTTCTTTCACTATGTTGCCATCCTGTGAGAATATGCATCCTAAGTACTTGAAACCGTCCACCTGTTCTAAGTTTGTTCCTCCTATTTGGCACTCAATCCGTTTATATTTCTTTCCCACTGCCATTATTTCGTTTTGGAGACGTTAATCTTCATACCATAGTCCTTACATTTCTGATCTAGCTCTGAAATATTACTTTGCAAACTTTCAATCGAATCTCCCAACCAAGTCATCCGCATATGCAAGACTGCTTATTTTGTGTTCACACATCTTAATCTCACCCAGCCAGTCTATTGTTTTCAACATATGATCCATAAACAATATGAACAACAGTGGAGACAGGTTGCAGCCTTGTCTTACCCCTGAAACTACCCTGAACCATGAACGCAATTTACCGTCAACTCTAACTGCCGCCTGACTATCCATGTAAAGACCTTTAATTGCTTGTAAAAGTTTGCCTCCTATTCCATAATCTTGTAGAACAGACAATAACTTCCTCCTAGGAACCCGGTCATATGCCTTTTCTAGATCTATAAAGCATAGATACAATTCCCTGTTCCACTCGTAACACTTCTCCATTATTTGCCGTAAGCTAAAGATCTGGTCCTGACAACCTCTAAGAGGCCTAAACCCACACTGACTTTCATCCGATTTGTCATCAACTAATACTCGCACTTTCCTTTCAACAATACCTGAGAAGATTTTACCCACAACGCTGATTAAAGAGATACCTCTGTAGTTGTTACACTCTTTTGTGTTTCCATGTTTAAAGATTGGTGTGATTACTGCTTTTGTCCAGTCTGATGGAACCTGTCCCAACTCCCAGGCCATTTCAATTATCCTGTGTAGCCATTTAAGGCCTGACATTTCACTGTATTTGATGAGTTCCGACTTAATTTCATCCACCCCAGCCGCTTTATTGCACTGCAATCTATTTACCATTTTTTCCACTTCCTCAAATGTGATCCTATTTCCATCATCATTCCTATCCCATTCCACCTCGAAGTCTGAAACATTACTGATCGCATTTTCACCTACATTGAGCAACTCTTCAAAATATTCCCTCCATCTGCCCAAGGCATCCACAGGATTCACCAGCAGTTTTCCTGACTTGTCCAAAATACTTGTCATTTCCTTCTTACCTCCCTTTCGAAGACTGCTAATTACACTCCAGAATGGTTTTCCGGCAGCTTGACCCATAGTCTCCAACCTGTTTCCAAAGTCTTCCCACGATTTCTTCTTGGATGCTGCAATTATCTGTTTGGCTTTGTTTCTTTCTTCAACATAACTTTCTCTGTCTACCTGGGTTCTGGTATGTAGCCATTTTTGATACGCCTGCCTTTTCCTGTTACAGGCTGCCTTGACTGTATCATTCCACCAAGCTGTTTGCTTCATCCTACTTTTACACACTACTGTTCCAAGACATTCTTTAGCCACTTCTAGTACTGTGTCCCTGTACCTTGTCCATTCCTTTTCCAATGACTGTAATTGACTACACTCAACTAACTGGTACCTTTCTGAGATCGCTGTTATGTACTTGTGCCTGATTTCCTTATCCTGAAGTTTCTCCACTCTTATGCTCCTGCATATGGACCTGACCTCCTGCACTTTCGGCCTCACAATCCCAATTTCACTGCAGATTAAATAATGATCAGTCTCATCAAAGAATCCCCTGAATACACGTGTGTCCCTCGCAGCCTTCCTGAATTCCTGATCTGTTATTATATAGCCAATGACAGATCTGGTTCCCCTGCCTTCCCAAGTATACCGGTGAATGTTCTTATGTTTCAAAAAGGAGTTTGTGATTACTAAGCCCATACTGGCACAGAAATCCAAGAGTTGTTTCCCGTTCCTGTTGGCCTCCGTATCTTCTCCAAATTTACCCATAACCTTTTCATACCCTTCTGTTCGATTTCCAATCCTGGCGTTAAAATCACCCATGAGCAGAACACTGTCCTTGTCCTTTACTCTAACAACTACATCACTGAGTGCCTCATAAAAACTATCCATCTTATCTTGATCTGTCCCTTCACAATGCGAATATACTGACACAATCCTAATTTTCTTGCTAGACACTGTCAAATCTATCCACATCAGTCGTTCGTTTACATACCTTATTGCAACTACGCTGGGTTCCATTTCTTTCCTGATGTAAAGCCCTACACCCCATTGTGCTATTCCTGCTTTGATATTCAACACATATTGATTTAGTATTACTCCTGACATGCCAGAACCGTTTCAGGTTATTTACTTGATTTTTAAAGTATTGCGCAACATTTATGACGTCAGAGCAAGTTACAGCGGACTAGCTGGCACACAATGGAAAGACTGATGTGAATTTACTACGGCGTGAGTAGGCTGCTTCCCAACAACCTGCCTAATATAATGCAGGATCCCCGCAGAAATGCCACAAGAAGACGTGGCATGGACTCGACTAATGTCTGAAGTAATGCTGGAGGGAATTGACACCATGAATCCTGGAAGCCTTCCCATAAATCCGTAGGAGTACGAGGGGATGGAGACGTCTCCTGAACAGCACATTGAAAGGCGTCACAGATATTCTCAATAACGTTCATGCGTGGAGTGTCGCTTTCACCTGCTGGAATTGCCCAAGACCATCGGAATGCACAGTGGACGTGAACCGATGCGGGTCATCAGGTAGGATGCTTACGTGTGTGTCACCAGTCAGAGTCGTATCTAGACGTATCAGGGGTGCCGTATCACTCCGACTGCGCACGATCCACACCATTAAGAGCCTCAACAGCTTGAACAGTCCCCTGCTGGCATGCAGGGTTCATGGATTCATGATGATGTCTCCATACCTGTAGACGTCCATCCCATCCGCTCGATACAATTTGAAAAGAGACTCGTCCGATCAGGCAACATGTTTCCAGTCATCGCGACATTTCCACAAGCAAGATTCCCACGCGAGATTTGCCCAGTAGTAAACATCCTCAGGTCCACTGTTTCGGATGTGACAGTGAAGTGGAAACGTGAAGCGACACGTCCAGCGCAAAAGCATACAGGCGCACCTCGTCTGTTGACTGACAGAGACCGCCGACAGTTGAAGAGGGCCGTAATGTGTAATAGGCAGACATCTATCCAGACCATCACACAGGAATTCCAAACTGCATCAGGATCCACTGCAAGTACTACGACAGTTAGGCGGGAGGTGAGAAAATTGGATTCCACTGTGCAGCGGCTGCTCATAAGCCACAAATGACACTGGTAAATGCCAAACGACGCAGCGAGCGAGATGGCGCAGTGGTTAGACACTGGACTCGCATTCGGGAGGACGGCGCTTCAACCCCTCGTCCGGCCGTCCTGATTTAGGTTTTCCGTGATTTCCCTAAATCGCTCCAGGCAAATGCCGGGATGGTTCCTTTGAAAGGGCACAGCCGACTTCCTCCTCCGTCCTTCCCTAAGCCGGTGAGACCGATGACCTCGCTGTCTGGTCTCTTCCCCCAAACAACCCACCCAACACAAACGACGCCTCGCTCGGTGTAAGCAGCGTAAACATTGGACGATTGAACAGTGGAATAACGTTGTGTTGGCTGACGAGACACGGTACACAATGTGGTGTTCCGATGGCAGGCTGTGGGTATGGCGAATGCCCGGTGAACATCACCTGCCAGCGTGTGTTGTTTCGCTTGGCACTGTCATAGCACACGCCTACATTTATCTTTTAAGCATCTTCTTGCTTCTCACTGTTGAAGACCATTTCGCGGATGGCGATTGCTCTACTCAGTGCAGCACTCTGTGAAGAATAGGCTGCCATTCCCCAAGAAACCTTCCAGCACCTAATTGAACGTATGCCTCCGAGAGTGGAAGCTGTCACCAAGGCTAAGGGTGGGCCAACACCATATTGACTTCCAGCATTACAGGGCGCCACGAACTAGTAAGACATTTTCAACCAGGTGTCCGGATACTTTTGATCACATAGTGTATGCCTCGCGAGGTGATCCTGACCAGAAGATTAAAGAAATTAGATGACATATTGAGATCTACCGAAAATCGTTCTTGCCAAGGGCCATTCCTGACTGGAACCAGAAAAGGTTGGTCAGACAGTTGTGCCAGAGGTAACTCTGCCACACACTGAAAGGTTGTTTGCAGAATATAAATGAAGATTCAGCTGCAGATGTGACTGAAGGCGAAATTTAAACTTACAGTACCTACTCAAAACTATACGGATACCTATCAGAGGACACCAACATGGCCGGCCGCGGTGGCCGTGCGGTTCTGGCGCCGCAGTCCGGATCCGCGGGACTGCTACGGTCGCAGGTTCGAATCCTGCCTCGGGCATGGGTGTGTGTGATGTCGTTAGGTTAGTTAGGTTTAACTAGTTCTAAGTTGTAGGGGACTTATGACATAAGATGTTGAGTCCCATAGTGCTCAGAGCCATTTGAACCATTTGACACCAACACGGCAAGTGTCTACCCTTTGCCTTTATGACGACTTGTACTCTACTGAAGACAGTTTCACTTATCCATCTAAATATACACTCCTGGAAATTGAAATAAGAACACCGTGAATTCATTGTCCCAGGAAGGGGAAACTTTATTGACACATTCCTGGGGTCAGATACATCACATGATCACACTGACAGAACCACAGGCACATAGACACAGGCAACAGAGCATGCACAATGTCGGCACTAGTACAGTGTATATCCACCTTTCGCAGCAATGCAGGCTGCTATTCCCCCATGGAGACGATCGTAGAGATGCTGGATGTAGTCCTGTGGAACGGCTTGCCATGCCATTTCCACCTGGCGCCTCAGTTGGACCAGCGTTCGTGCTGGACGTGCAGACCGCGTGAGACGACGCTTCATCCAGTCCCAAACATGCTCAATGGGGGACATATCCGGAGATCTTGCTGGCCAGGGTAGTTGACTTACACCTTCTAGAGCACGTTGGGTGGCACGGGATACATGCGGACGTGCATTGTCCTGTTGGAACAGCAAGTTCCCTTGCCGGTCTAGGAATGGTAGAACGATGGGTTCGATGACGGTTTGGATGTACCGTGCACTATTCAGTGTCCCCTCGACGATCACCAGTGGTGTACGGCCAGTGTAGGAGATCGCACCCCACACCATGATGCCGGGTGTTGGCCCTGTGTGCCTCGGTCGTATGCAGTCCTGATTGTGGCGCTCACCTGCACGGCGCCAAACACGCATACGACCATCATTGGCACCAAGGCAGAAGCGACTCTCATCGCTGAAGACGACACGTCTCCATTCGTCCCTCCATTCACGCCTGTCGCGACACCACTGGAGGCGGGCTGCACGATGTTGGGGCGTGAGCGGAAGACGGCCTAACGGTGTGCGGGACCGTAGCCCAGCTTCATGACGGTTGCGAATGGTCCTCGCCGATACCCCAGGAGCAACAGTGTCCCTAATTTGCTGGGAAGTGGCGGTGCGGTCCCCTACGGCACAGCGTAGGATCCTACGGTCTTGGCGTGCATCCGTGCGTCGCTGCGGTCCGGTCCCAGGTCGACGGGCACGTGCACCTTCCGCCGACCACTGGCGACAACATCGATGTACTGTGGAGACCTCACGCCCCACGTGTTGAGCAATTCGGCGGTACGTCCACCCGGCCTCCCGCATGCCCACTATACGCCCTCGCTCAAAGTCCGTCAACTGCACATACGGTTCACGTCCACGCTGTCGCGGCATGCTATCAGTGTTAAAGACTGCGATGGAGCTCCGTATGCCACGGCAAACTGGCTGACACTGACGGCGGCGGTGCACAAATGCCGCGCAGCTAGCGCCATTCGACGGCCAACACCGCGGTTCCTGGTGTGTCCGCTGTGCCGTGCGTGTGATCATTGCTTGTACAGCCCTCTCGCAGTGTCCGGAGCAAGTATGGTGGGTCTGACACACCGGTGTCAATGTGTTCTTTTTCCATTTCCAGGAGTGTATTTAGAGGCACTTGATTCCTCAAAAGCTGGAACCTGAGAAGTTAGTGGTGTTGCATGCTGCGGTGTGAAGAGAAGTCTATGTTGTAACATCTCAAATGCGTTCCATTTGCTTAGGGTCGGGACCCTGTACAGGCCCATTCATTTCAGCAATGTTACTTTTCACAGACCATTGCCGCTCAGACGGTGGTTTATGACAGAGTGCATTATCACGCTGACACAAATGGCCGTTTGGTCTGAACTGTTTCTCTACTTTACACTGTACACAATATTTTAAAACGTATCCATACCCTTCCACATTTAGAGTTGTTTTACATCCAGTGAGGGAACCACGCCCTAACGAAAGCCTAACGGAGTATCGCGGTATATGACATATGGCCTATTTAGTTACAACCTAAATGACGACTGTTTGACACCTGCTCCACCACAAAGTTTTAATCTGCTTGGAAGCATCAGCCTTAATGAACACTGAGACAGGACAAGTCACTCTCTGACTTTTTCAAGGCTACTTTTTAATGTTGTTATTACATCCCAGACACCATTTTGCATGAGACGACAGGAAGTTGCCGAATGAGTAGGTGTTGCGAGAATGTAGATTGTTAATGCAGTCGGGGTCTTCATAATAGCTATCCTTCCAATAGTAAGTTACAGAGTTGAGAACAAGCATGGGGTTTTGGTTATTTATCACTAAATCCTACATTGGACATTTGGGGATTGGAAGCCAGGTGCAGCTGTTGGGGAGAGGAATACCCCAAAGCACTTGTCACAAGAGTTCCTCCCACTGGTGTGCAGACAAGGCTTTCGGCCAAAGAGGAGAAAAACTGCCCACCTGGAGCTACCTGTTAGGCATTTCTGGCCACGGCAGGAGGTAGAGTAGGCTGCCTGGCCAAGGTGTTTCGGCAATTGTGTACAGTGCTGGCGTCCAAAAAACCGCGTGTTTTCAAGTCCGCCTTGGACCGGACGTTACATACAGAGCGATCAGTTGCGTCGTACCTCTTCCTGCCGAGTTTTTAGGGGACGCCTGAGGCCTTTGGAAGAGTTTTAGGACGGAACGCAACATTTATGGTGGCTCTGAAATGGTCCGTCTTCAGGACACAAAACCACTTCTCACAGTTTAGCTGAGGCGTCTGGTTGGACATGCTGTTAACTTTTGGCCTATCAAGATAATGATCTCTGTTATAAATGTGTTGTTTTCTTTAGGCCTAAAGGAAAGGAAAACTATCAAAACACGCTGCCTGAAGTGGCTGTGGGGAAACACAGTTCGGGAGCGTAACGTCTTCTCCTGTCTGCGCGGAGATTTACGAGACGGGGATTGGCTGTTACTCCAGCAGGGAAAAAAAATTGTTAACTTTGGTCACGATTGGTCCATAGAATAAGCAGACTCGCTAGAGGGAACACGTGGCGATTGTGGAGCCTTGAGATTGGCACAAAACTATGTCGGTGTCGTTGCCTTGGCGTACTGTTCGAGTTTACCGAGTCTCGATGGAATGGGACGAGGGGAGAAATCATTCTTCTGATTCAGAGAGGAGATTTTGGACTTCATTCTTGTGCTGAATGGGTTGCACTTCGGGCACTTCGCACTGGCACTCGTGTTGACTGGGGAGCCTGTGGTGAAGTCTGGACCTCAATCATCTGGGACAACTCACTGTGCCGAGGACAATCTTATTCATGTCTGCCGCCTTGCCATTTGATTCCCTAGTGCGCACTGCCCTATAAGTTAGTCAAACTGGTCCATTGTATAACCGGCGAATGGGAGTGTCACATGCTGGAATCTGCCGAGATTTCAAGGCTCCGTAACTGCGATACATCTGACAGACCGCCTGCCTGCGATTTTGGATATTTCCTGCTGGAGATAACGAATTACAAGCGCCGCACATCGCAGATCTGCTGACGCTTGTCCCACGATAATGAACTGAGACATCGCTACGCATCGATGAAGGGGTATAGTTGTACTTCTGTGGCTTGTTAGGCCAAACAGAATCACAGTTTTGTCATTTGTTCTCTGCTGTACCAACGTAGTGTAACTTCTCTGTAGAAGATTCATCAAATGTTCAAAAATGGTGCAAATGGCTCTGAGCACTATGGGACTTAACATCTGGGGTCATCAGTCCCCTAGAACTACTTAAATCTAACTAACCTAAGAACATCACACACATCCATGCCCGAGGCAGGATTCGAACCTGCGACCGCAGCGGTTGCGCGGTTCCAGACTAAAGCGCCTAGAACCGCTCAGCCACACCGGCCGGCAAAGTCCGTTCAGCGTTTGATAATTTCAGATTGCTTTATCTATCCAGAATGAGATTTTCACTCTGCAGCGGAGTGTGCGCTGATATGAAACTTCCTGGCAGATTAAAACTGTGTGCCCGACCGAGACTCGAACTCGGGACCTTTGCCTTTCGCGGGCAAGTGCTCTACCATCTGAGCTAATTGCCCGCGAAAGGCAAAGGCCCCGAGTTCGAGTGTCGGTCGGGCACACAGTTTTAATCTGCCAGGAAGTTTCATATCAGCGCACACTCCGCTGCAGAGTGAAAATCTCATTCTGGAAACATCCCCCAGGCTGTGGCAAAGCCATGTCTCCGCAGTATCCTTTCCTTCAGGAGTGCTAGTTCTGCAAGTTTCGCAGGAGAGCTTCTGTAAAGTTTGGATGGTAGGAGACGAGATACTGGCAGAAATAAAGCTGTGAGGACCGAGCGTGAGTCGTGGTTCGGTAGCTCAGTTGGTAGAGCACTTGCCCGCGAAAGGCAAAGGTCCAGAGTTCGAGTCTCGGTCGGGCACACAGTTTTAATCTGCCAGGAAGTTTCATATCAGCGCACACTCCGCTGCAGAGTGAAAATCTCATTCTGGAAACATCCCCCAGGCTGTGGCAAAGCCATGTCTCCGCAGTATCCTTTCCTTCAGGAGTGCTAGTTCTGCAAGTTTCGCAGGAGAGCTTCTGTAAAGTTTGGATGGTAGGAGACGAGCTACTGGCAGAAATAAAGCTGTGAGGACCGAGCGTGAGTCGTGGTTCGGTAGCTCAGTTGGTAGAGCACTTGCCCGCGAAAGGCAAAGGTCCAGAGTTCGAGTCTCGGTCGGGCACACAGTTTTAATCTGCCAGGAAGTTTCATATCAGCGCACACTCCGCTGCAGAGTGAAAATCTCATTCTGGAAACATCCCCCAGGCAGTGGCTAAGCCATGTGTCCGCAGTATCCTTTTCTTCAGGAGTGCTAGTTCTGCAAGTTTCGCAGGAGAGCTTCTGTAAAGTTTGGATGGTAGGAGACGAGATACTGGCAGAAATAAAGCTGTGAGGACCGAGCGTGAGTCGTGGTTCGGTAGCTCAGATGGTAGAGCACTTGCCCGCGAAAGGCAAAGGCCCCGAGTTCGAGTCTCGGTCGGGCACACAGTTTTAATCTGCCAGGAAGTTTCATATCAGCGCACACTCCGCTGCAGAGTGAAAATCTCATTCTGGAAACATCCCCCAGGCTGTGGCAAAGCCATGTCTCCGCAGTATCCTTTCCTTCAGGAGTGCTAGTTCTGCAAGTTTCGCAGGAGAGCTTCTGTAAAGTTTGGATGGTAGGAGACGAGATACTGGCAGAAATAAAGCTGTGAGGACCGAGCGTGAGTCGTGGTTCGGTAGCTCAGATGGTAGAGCACTTGCCCGCGAAAGGCAAAGGCCCCGAGTTCGAGTCTCGGTCGGGCACACAGTTTTAATCTGCCAGGAAGTTTCATATCAGCGCACACTCCGCTGCAGAGTGAAAATCTCATTCTGGAAACATCCCCCACGCTGTGGCAAAGCCATGTCTCCGCAGTATCCTTTCCTTCAGGAGTGCTAGTTCTGCAAGTTTCGCAGGAGAGCTTCTGTAAAGTTTGGATGGTAGGAGACGAGATACTGGCAGAAATAAAGCTGTGAGGACCGAGCGTGAGTCGTGCTTCGGTAGCTCAGATGGTAGAGCACTTGCCCGCGAAAGGCAAAGGCCCCGAGTTCGAGTCTCGGTCGGGCACACAGTTTTAATCTGCCAGGAAGTTTCATATCAGCGCACACTCCGCTGCAGAGTGAAAATCTCATTCTGGAAACATCCCCCACGCTGTGGCAAAGCCATGTCTCCGCAGTATCCTTTCCTTCAGGAGTGCTAGTTCTGCAAGTTTCGCAGGAGAGCTTCTGTAAAGTTTGGATGGTAGGAGACGAGATACTGGCAGAAATAAAGCTGTGAGGACCGAGCGTGAGTCGTGGTTCGGTAGCTCAGATGGTAGAGCACTTGCCCGCGAAAGGCAAAGGCCCCGAGTTCGAGTCTCGGTCGGGCACACAGTTTTAATCTGCCAGGAAGTTTCATATCAGCGCACACTCCGCTGCAGAGTGAAAATCTCATTCTGGAAACATCCCCCACGCTGTGGCAAAGCCATGTCTCCGCAGTATCCTTTCCTTCAGGAGTGCTAGTTCTGCAAGTTTCGCAGGAGAGCTTCTGTAAAGTTTGGATGGTAGGAGACGAGATACTGGCAGAAATAAAGCTGTGAGGACCGAGCGTGAGTCGTGCTTCGGTAGCTCAGATGGTAGAGCACTTGCCCGCGAAAGGCAAAGGCCCCGAGTTCGAGTCTCGGTCGGGCACACAGTTTTAATCTGCCAGGAAGTTTCATATCAGCGCACACTCCGCTGCAGAGTGAAAATCTCATTCTGGAAACATCCCCCACGCTGTGGCAAAGCCATGTCTCCGCAGTATCCTTTCCTTCAGGAGTGCTAGTTCTGCAAGTTTCGCAGGAGAGCTTCTGTAAAGTTTGGATGGTAGGAGACGAGATACTGGCAGAAATAAAGCTGTGAGGACCGAGCGTGAGTCGTGCTTCGGTAGCTCAGATGGTAGAGCACTTGCCCGCGAAAGGCAAAGGCCCCGAGTTCGAGTCTCGGTCGGGCACACAGTTTTAATCTGCCAGGAAGTTTCATATCAGCGCACACTCCGCTGCAGAGTGAAAATCTCATTCTGGAAACATCCCCCACGCTGTGGCAAAGCCATGTCTCCGCAGTATCCTTTCCTTCAGGAGTGCTAGTTCTGCAAGTTTCGCAGGAGAGCTTCTGTAAAGTTTGGATGGTAGGAGACGAGATACTGGCAGAAATAAAGCTGTGAGGACCGAGCGTGAGTCGTGCTTCGGTAGCTCAGATGGTAGAGCACTTGCCCGCGAAAGGCAAAGGCCCCGAGTTCGAGTCTCGGTCGGGCACACAGTTTTAATCTGCCAGGAAGTTTCATATCAGCGCACACTCTCTCATTGTGGCACAATGGACTTATGGATGCAGGTGATCTGACGGGTTGCTTACATACGTGTCACTTGTCAGAGTCGTATCTAGACGTATCAGGGGTCCCATATCACTCCACCTGCACACGCCCCACACCATTACAGAGCCTCCAGCAGATTGAACAGTCCCGTACTGACATGCAGGGTCCATGGATTCATGCGTTTGTCTTCCTATCCGTACTCGTCCATCCCCTTCATACAGTTTGAAACGAGACTCGTCCGACCAGGCAACACGTTTCCAGTCATCAACAGTCCACTGTCGGTGTTGACGGGCCCACCCGTTTCCTAAAGCTTTGTGTTGTGCAGTCATCAAGGGTACACCAGTGGGCCTTCGACTCCGAAAGCCCACATCGACAATGTTTCGTTGAATGGTTTGCACGCTGATACTTGTTGATGGCCCAGCATTGGAATCTGCACCAGTTTGTGGAATGGTCGGACTTCTGTCGCGCTGAACGATTCTGTTCAGTCGTCGTTGGTCCCATTCCTGCAGGATCTTTTTTCGGCCGCAGCGAAGTCGGAGATTAATGTTTTACCGGATTCCTTATATTTGCAGTACAGTCGTGAAATGGTCGTACGAGAAAATGCCCACTCGGAGATGTCGTGTCCCATCGCTCGTGCGCCGACTATAACACCAAGTTCAAACTCACTTACATCTCGATAACCTGCCATTGTAGCAGCAGTAACCGATCTAACAACTGCCCCCGACACTTGTTGTCTTAAGTAAGCGTTGCGAACCGCAGCACCGTATTCTGCCTATTTACATATTTTGTATTTAAATACTCGCACTTTTACCAGTTTCTTTGGCGTTTCAGTGTAGTCTGCACTGATAAATATTAGGCTTTGCCCACCAAACGCCACCCAGTAAGGTGCTTATTATTTGTTGTTTCTACACTCCTGGAAATGGAAAAAAGAACACATTGACACCGGTGTGTCAGACCCACCATACTTGCTCCGGACGCTGCGAGAGGGCTGTATAAGCAATGATCACACGCACGGCACAGCGGACACACCAGGAACCGCGGTGTTGGCCGTCGAATGGCGCTAGCTGCGCAGCATTTGTGCACCGCCGCCGTCAGTGTCAGCCAGTTTGCCGTGGCATACGGAGCTCCATCGCAGTCTTTAACACTGGTAGCATGCCGCGACAGCGTGGACGTGAACCGTATGTGCAGTTGACGGACTTTGAGCGAGGGCGTATAGTGGGCATGCGGGAGGCCGGGTGGACGTACCGCCGAATTGCTCAACACGTGGGGCGTGAGGTCTCCACAGTACATCGATGTTGTCGCCAGTGGTCGGCGGAAGGTGCACGTGCCCGTCGACCTGGGACCGCACCGCAGCGACGCACGGATGCACGCCAAGACCGTAGGATCCTACGCAGTGCCGTAGGGGACCGCACCGCCACTTCCCAGCAAATTAGGGATACTGTTGCTCCTGGGGTGTCGGCGAGGACCATTCGCAACCGTCTCCATGAAGCTGGGCTACGGTCCGGCACACCGTTAGGCCGTCTTCCGCTCACGCCCCAACATCGTGCAGCCCGCCTCCAGTGGTGTCGCGACAGGCGTGAATGGAGGGACGAATGGAGACGTGTCGTCTTCAGCGATGAGAGTCGCTTCTGCCTTGGTGCCAATGATGGTCGTATGCGTGTTTGGCGCCGTGCAGGTGAGCGCCACAATCAGGACTGCATACGACCGAGGCACACAGGGCCAACACCCGGCATCATGGTGTGGGGAGCGATCTCCTACACTGGCCGTACACCACTGGTGATCGTCGAGGGGACACTGAATAGTGCACGGTACATCCAAACCGTCATCGAACCCATCGTTCTACCATTCCTAGACCGGCAAGGGAACTTGCTGTTCCAACAGGACAATGCACGTCCGCATGTATCCCGTGCCACCCAACGTGCTCTAGAAGGTGTAAGTCAACTACCCTGGCCAGCAAGATCCCCGGATCTGTCCCCCATTGAGCATGTTTGGGACTGGATGAAGCGTCGTCTCACGCGGTCTGCACGTCCAGCACGAACGCTGGTCCAACTGAGGCGCCAGGTGGAAATGGCATGGCAAGCCGTTCCACAGGCCTACATCCAGCATCTCTACGATCGTCTCCATGGGAGAATAGCAGCCTGCATTGCTGCGAAAGGTGGATATACACTGTACTAGTGCCGACATTGTGCATGCTCTGTTGCCTGTGTCTATGTGCCTGTGGTTCTGTCAGTGTGATCATGTGATGTATCTGACCCCAGGAATGTGTCAATAAAGTTTCCCCTTCCTGGGACAATGAATTCACGGTGTTCTTATTTCAATTTCCAGGAGTGTATTTGTGTCGCCAGCAGTTCATGATTTACTGTCATGCCGCTTAACTTGTGTTGTTCGTTCTATTTTATGATTAATATGCTCTTCCCATTTTTATAAACGTTTGATCCATTGTTGGTATATTAATCACCTTGAATAATTGATCTTCGTACATCCGTAGTTGAAATGGATGACAGTGGGACGTCAGCTGGTATAAATTTATATTAAAAATGAAGAAATTCCTCGAGCTGTATTTAAGGTGTCGATTTTATTTTGGCAACTAGTTTCAACGTTGTAACAACGTCATCTTCAGGCCGAGCACTTGTTGACATCCACTGCGTGCGGCTAATATTAGAAGTCAGTGGTGAGACATGGTCATGCTGCTTGTGAAAGGTGGGTAGTAACTACCCACCTTCCACACGGAGCACGTCCATATATCACCACTGACTTCTAGTATCAGCCACATGCAGTTGACGTCAACAAGTGTTGGGCCTGAAGATGACGTAGTAACTACCCACCTTCCACACGGAGCATGTCCATATCTCAGCACTGACTTCTAGTATCAGCCGTATGCAGTTGGCGTTAACAAGTGTTGGGGCTGAAGAAAACATAGTAACTAGCCACCTTCGAAATGGAGCACATCCATATCTCACCACTGACTTTTAGTAACAGCCACACATTGTTGACGTCAACATGTGTTGGGCCTGAAGATGACATGGTAACCACCCACCTTCCACACGGAGCACGTCCATATCTCACCATCTGCTTCTAGTATCAGCCATATGCAGTTGATGTCAACAAGCGTTGGGCCTGAATATGACGCTGTTACAACGTTGAAACTAGTTGCCAAAATAAAATCGGCACCTTACATGCCGCTGGAGGAATTTCCACATTTTTAATATAAATTGAATAATTGAGTTCAATAATGACAGGACCACCATTTTATAAGTTTTTCTCAACATTCAGTTTTTGTATAAGATTCTGGTAATAGTGATCATCCAGAATGCAGGCTAGCAATAACAGTCACTCTCAGAGGACCGACTTAATTTAGCAGAGACAGGCCAGGTAGGGAAGTGGACGGCTTGCAAATTAAAGCGATTGCTGTCAGCTTGTAAACTTGCCTTCCTGTCTGCTCTTTCAAATCACGCCGCATAACCAGTGTAGTGTTGCAAGTAACAATGATCGAGACTAATATGTGTTGAAATGGGAAGCACCCTCTGCTGTGTACTCCACAGTGGCTTTGCACACTACGAAGTCGGATAGCTACGAGTATCAGCTGCAGACAGCGGACAGGCGTGAATCGTGTGGTACATCAGTGAAGAAGGCTCTTTCTGTGTACACTTTCTCTCTCCCCCCACCCCTCTCCTCGTCCAAGTACCCCTGTGTCCCTACCCTACTCTGAAGGTAAGCCCCCTGTTCCCGGAGACAATCTTCTCAGCGAGCGCGGGCCCATCTCGAGAGCAAACACCGACCGGAATGGATGCCGAGGGGGAACCACCGAGATGACGTCACGGCCCGCTGAGGCGAGAAAGCGGTCGCTAGCGAGGGAAGGCAACAGGCGAACAGGCGGTGGTGGAGAGTTTGGTGTGTGACGGGGGGGGGGGGGGGGGGGGGGGGGAGGCGTCAGGCTACAGGTGATGCAGCCATACTGAAGGAAAGATGGGTCGCGTATTTAGACCTAGCTGGAGAAGGCAGCTGACTAGGGCGGCGGATCTTTAGGGATGGCTTATACAAAGTTAGCTTTTTTATAAACAGTTCGTTGACAACTGTTCACCAGACCAATAACAAAAAATAAGAAAATGGAAATCGTGCTTTACTTTAAACCTGTACAGTTTTGCGATAGCTTCATATTAGCGAAGTTCTTAATTTCAGCTAAAATCTTTTATTGGCCTTAACTCTGTAACTAAAGATTTTCGGACCTATGTTTGTATGAACTTTTTACTTTAGTTTTACTTGCAGAATAACATATTAAAATATTTGCATATGTTCGTGAATCGCCCTGTATTTCGTTAACTTTGCGAGGTGCGAGAACCTTATGAAAAGGTGTATTGTTGTTACGGTTCAGTGAAGCATGGTTATAATTGGAGTCTTGTTGTTGTCATTTAACAGTCGTTAAGATTAGTTCGCCATTTGCATTTACTTTCATGACTTTATTTGCACACTAACATTACAAACCGCCAGTCCTTTGCCGAGAAGCATTTCTGTATAAAACTTGGTAAGATACCGTCGTCCATAGCACATCGAAAGAACGGGAAGCGAAATTTGATTTTCGACACTCGCGTGATTATTCGTTACATCAAAAAGTTTCAGAGCAGACGCGCATTCCGTGCGCCAGGTAGCCCGAGAAATTTAATCACCATCAAAATTGACGTCCACTGTAAGGCACAGTGATTGGCGCAGTGCATTTTTGAAAATAATACCAGTAGCAGTTCAAAGGGTTAATATCAGTAAAAGAATTCACTAATGTGCTATCTTGTGAAATTTCGAGGGGTTTTATCGGAAAGTCAGATGCGTTAATTTTTATGTTGATTTGCTCTGTGATTACAGCGACAGTTATGGTAAAGTGATTGTTTAGAAGACTAAGATGAATATTAGCAATATTCGGAGCCAACATTTTAATCTCTCGTTTTGTTTTGCAATCAGATGGCGCTCGTATGTAAATTTCATTGAAAACTCACTGCTTTCATCGTTTGATGTACTGGCTATACTGGAGCTCCACATATTTGCGTTGAAAATTAAATTTTTACGTAATTGTTTTACCCTGCGCAGAAATTTACGCGTTTTGATATCAAAACAACTTCTTTATGTTTTTCAGATACCAACTTGAGACTTACAAACACGAGTTCAGAAATACGAGGGTGATTTGAAAAGTTCTCGGAATCACAAGGAGACGTAAGCGCCAGAGCAACGCGTTGTTCGTATGATATTCATTTTGTGCACATGATATTCATTGGACTGTTGCCTGTACACACGTGGCACGTCAGTACTCTTGTAAGAGTGCTGTGTCGGTCACGTGGCTCTGTTGTTCCCGAGTAGTGATTTGCGAAGATGGAAAAAAATCGAGATTCGAGCAGTGATTACGTACTTCGTAAAGAAAGGTATGGAAGCAAAGGACATTCGTGCCGATTTCCAGAATACACTGGGGGACTCTGCTCCTTCATATTCAACTGTTGCCAAGTGGACAAATGAATTTAAATTTGGTTGGGGAGCTTAAATTGTGATCCACGCAATAGTCGGCCAAGATGCGTCACTACTCCAGGAATCATTGCAAAACTGCAGAAAATAGTCACGCAGGACTGCCGATTGAAAAGGCGTGAAATTGCTCATACTTGCCAGATGTCATCTGAATGGTGTATATCGCATTTTAACTGAAGAATTAGAAATGAAAAAGTTACGAGGTGCATTCAAGTTCTAAGGCCTCCGATTTCTTTTATTTCTAATTACTACCAACCCGAAATCGATGAAACTGGCGTTACTTCTCGACGTAATCGCCCTGCAGACGTACAAATTTTTCACAACGCTGACGCCAAGATTCCATGGCAGCGGCGAAGGCTTCTTTAGGAGTCTGTTTTGACCACTGGAAAATCGCTGAGGCAATAGCAGCACGGCTGGTGAATGTGCGGTCACGGAGAGTGTCTTTCATTGTTGGAATAAGCCAAAAGTCACTAGGAGCCAGGTCAGGTGAGAAGGGAGCACGAGGAATCACTTAAAAGTTGTTATCACGAAGAAACTGTTGCGTAACATTAGCTCGATGTGCGGGTGCGTTGTCTCGGTGAAACGGCACACGCGCAGCCCTTCCCGGACGTTTTTGTTGCAGTGCAGGAAGGAATTTGTTCTTCAAAACATTTTCGTAGGATACACCTGTTACCGTAGTGCCCTTTGGAACGCAATGGGTAAGGATTACGCCCTCGCTGTCCCAGAACATGGACACCATCATTTTTTCAGCACTGGCGGTTACCCGAAATTGTTTTGGCGGCGATGAATCTGTGTGCTTCCATTGAGCTGACTGGCGCTTTGTTTCTGGTTTGAAAATTGTCATCCACGTCTCATCCATTGTCACAACCGACGAAAAGAAAGTCCCATTCGTGCTGGCATTGCGAGTCAACATTGCTCGGCAACATGCCACACGGGCAGCCGTGTGGTCGTCCGTCAGCATTTGTGGCACCCACCTGGATGACACTTTTCGCATTTTCAGGTCGTCATGCAGGATTGTGTGCACAGAACCCACAGAAATGCCAACTCTGCAGGCGATCTGTTCAACAGTCATTCGGCGATCCCCCAAAACAATTCTCTCCACCTTCTCGATCGTGTCGTCAGACCGGCTTGTGCAAGCCCGAGGTTGTTTCGGTTTGTTGTCACACGATGTTCTGCCTTCATTAAATTGCCGCACCCACGAACGCACTTTCGACACATCCATAACTCCATCACCACATGTCTCCTTCAACTGTCGATGAATTTCAATTGGTTTCACACCACGCAAATTCAGAAAACGAATGATTGCACGCTGTTCAAGTAAGGAAAACGTCGCCATTTTAAGTATTTAAAACAGTTCTCATTCTCGCCGCTGGCGGTAAAATTCCATCTGCCGTACGG
Source organism: Schistocerca serialis cubense (assembly GCF_023864345.2). Taxonomy (NCBI): domain Eukaryota; kingdom Metazoa; phylum Arthropoda; class Insecta; order Orthoptera; family Acrididae; genus Schistocerca; species Schistocerca serialis. The sequence continues at coordinate 89,146,520 of NC_064648.1, read as the reverse complement.
TGCTGCCATCTCTGGAATGTATTGACAATGAACGCGGCCTCATTTTAAAACAATGCACATGTTTCTATTTTTTCCAGGCCTTAGAACTTCAATGCACCTCGTATCTGCAACGTGGGTGCCGCGACTCTTCACGCTGGATCAAAAAGGCACGAGAATGCACATATCGGAACAATGTTTAGCCAGTTTTAGGAGAAACGAACAAGACTTTTTGCGCCGGTTTGTTACCACAGATGAAACGTGGGTGCACTGCTATAACCGAGAGACAAGACAAAAGTAGACAAGAGTCAAAGCAGTGGAAACATGCTGATTCTCTGCCACCAAAGAAAGCATTGACAATTCCTACGGCTGGAAAGGTCATGACATCAGTGTTCTGGCATGCGAAGGGGATTCTGTTTGTAGTTTATCTCCCCACTGGGCAAACAATTACTGGAGAATACTATGCTATCCTCTTGGGCAAATTGCAACAAAAGATATGAGAAAAAAGGCCAGGTTCAGCAAGGAAGAACGTCATCTTCCATTCAGACAATTCGCGCCCGCACACATGTTCCGTCGCCATGGCAAAATTACACCAACTAAGGTATGAATAGTTGCCACACCCGCACTGTTACACTTCCATCTCTTCCTAAAACTGAAAATTTGTCTTGGTGGACGAAGATTCACTCCAAACGTACAACTGATAGCTGGAGTTGACAACTATTTTGCATGCCTGGAGGAAACTCATTTTCGAGATGGGATCAAGGCACTGGAACATCGTTGGACCAAGTGCATTAATCTACAAGGAGACTACACCGAAAAAAAAAGTTTCACTGATGTAAGTACTTTTTTCTGTTGCATTTCGAGAACTTTTCAAACCACCTTCGTACACTGAAGAGCCAAACAAAATGGTACACCTGCCTAATATCGCGTAGGGCCTCTGCGAGCATACAGAAGTGCCGCAGCACTACGTGGCATCGACTCGACTAATGTCTGAAGCAGTGACACCGTGAATCCTGCTAGCTTCGCTCCTACCCCTCTGGGTCATGGTGGTGCAGCCAGGAGTGCCCCGTGTTGGCCAAGTGACTGAAGCTATCACGGGGATCGGCCTGACTCGGCTGCGACGTTCCCACTGCTGTTTCAGGTAGGCGACGGGCTGTGAGCAGTCGCTGGACACAGAGGGCGGCGACTTTCGTCACGCTCAAAGTGACGTGCAAGATACTGGAAACTGGACCGTGACTCATATCCTCTTTCTACACTATCGACTAGACCGTGGTACGCAGTTATTCTCATACCAGGGCACCACTTCTGTAGCGATTTTCGGCTGTTCACGGAGGGATCGTCTACCACTCGGTAATTCGCACACTCAGACTTGTTCTAAAATATAGACTTTCACGGCCGGAAATACCATGTCCATTATAATTATCCGGTCTGTTATGCCGTGGTCGGTTGATGAATTCTGTGTCGATTCCCAACGTTTCGTCTCCGACTGCTGGAGACATCTCGAAGGTGGTCCGTAGCTTGATGGAAGGTCCAACACACACACTGGCTCGCTAGTGACTACCGCTAAATTCCGTGTGCGGGCGCTCCCGCGCCGCGGCGTGACGTCACGTGTTTTGAAAACGTCGGTGCAATTGGCCGCTGTCCGTCGCCATCGGTCGCCGTTGCCATCACCCAGTAGTGGACGGGTGGTACACATGTTCTTTAACACCGGCATTCATATACCGTTTAATTTCACATCCTCCTCCTTTCGGTTGAAGTTATTTGTGTGTTTAGCGATTTCGATTGCCTCCCTGTAGAGCCTTTCGTAGTATCCGCTCGTGGCCGCTAGTACTTGCGTCTCCTCGAAACGAATATGGTGGTTCCCTGGCTGGAAAGCATGCTCCGCAACAGCTGATCGTTCCGTTTCTCCTCTTCTACAGTTTCCCTTGGGCTCTTCCAAACGTTTAGAAACAGTTCTTTTGGTGGTACCCACATAAACATCACCACAGCTGCATGGGATCCTATACATTCACCGACCACCGTTTTAGGTGTGCAACTTTCCGCAGCCAAAATGGATTTTCAGTTGCCAAATAATGCATGTTATGCAAATTACCATTTCTATGGTTAGTGAATGTAGCCTGGTCAATAAATAAACTCAAATTAATAAAATTGTCATCCCTCTGAATCTGAAGTTGAACACATCGCCAGAATTCAATGCGACGCATACAATCCGTACCAGTTAATTCTTGGTGGAAAAAATGGAAATATCGTGTGGCTAGGGCCTCCCGTCGGGTAGACCGTTCGCCGGGTGCAGGTCTTTCGACTTGACGCCACTTCGGCGACCTGCGCGTCGATGGGGATGAAATGATGATGATTAGAACAACACGACACCCAGTCCCTGAGCGGAGAAAAATCTCCGACCCAGCCGGGAATCGAACCCGGGCCCTTAGGATTGACAGTCTGTCACGCTGACCACTTTTTTTAAATTTTTTATTTTATTTTTTTTGTAAATCTCATTTTATTCGCTTTTGATCATTGCATCTGCTCACGGCTGACGTCGTAAAACATCCATTGAAGTTCGTTGTTAATCGAGTAAAATCGTAACACGGTCCCTGACTTCAGCCGTCGCACGGACGCCAAAATGGAAAATATTGAAATAAACGATATCGGAATTGAAAAACAACTGCTATCACTTAGTAGCGGAAAAGCATCCGGACCAGACGAGATACCCTTAAGATTCTACAGTGATTATGCTAAAGAACTTGCCCCCTTTCTATCAGCAATTTATCGTAGATCGCTGGAAGAACGTAAAGTACCTAGCGACTGGAAGAAAGCGCAGGTCGTTCCCATTTTCAAGAAGGGTCATAAATCAGATGCGAATAATTATAGGCCTATTTCGCTTACGTCAATCTGTTGTAGAATAATGGAACATGTTTTGTGTTCTCGTATTATGACGTTCTTAGATAATACAAATCTCCTTCATCATAACCAACATGGATTCCGCAAACAGAGATCATGTGAAACTCAGCTCGCCCTATTTGCCCAAGAAATTCACAGTGCCGTAGACACTGGCGAGCAGATTGATGCCGTATTCCTGGACTTCAGGAAGGCATTTGATACGGTTCCGCACTTACGTTTAGTGAAAAAAATACGAGCTTGCGGAATATCGGACCAGATTTGTGATTGGACTCAGGATTTCCTAGAAGAAAGAACACAACATGTCATTCTTAACGGTTCAAAATCTGCCGATGTAGAGGTAATTTCGGGAGTACCGCAGGGAAGCGTGATAGGACCTTTATTGTTTACAATATACATAAATGACTTAGTTGACAACATCGGTAGCTCCGTGAGGCTATTTGCAGATGACACGGTTGTCTGCAAGAAAGTAGCAACATCAGAAGACTCGTACGTACTCCAGGAGGACCTGCAGAGGATTAATGCATGGTGCGACAGCTGGCAGCTTTCCCTAAACGTAGATAAATGTAATATAATGCGCATACATAGGGGCAGAAATCCATTCCAGTACGATTATGCCATAGGTGGTAAATCATTGGAAGCGGTAACGACCGTAAAATACTTAGGAGTTACTATCCGTAGCGATCTGAAGTGGAATGATCACATAAAACAAATAGTGGGAAAAGCAGGCGCCAGGTTGAGATTCATAGGAAGAATTCTAAGAAAATGTGACTCATCGACGAAAGAAGTAGCTTACAAAACGCTTGTTCGTCCGATTCTTGAGTATTGCTCATCAGTATGGGACCCTTACCAGGTTGGATTAATAGAAGAGATAGACATGATCCAGCGAAAAGCAGCGCGATTCGTCATGGGGACATTTAGTCAGCGCGAGAGCGTTACGGAGATGCTGAACAAGCTCCAGTGGCGGACACTTCAAGAAAGGCGTTACGCAATACGGAGAGGTTTATTATCGAAATTACGAGAGAGCACATTCCGGGAAGAGATGGGCAACATATTACTACCGCCCACATATATCTCGCGTAATGATCACAACGAAAAGATCCGAGAAATTAGAGCAAATACGGAGACTTACAAGCAGTCGTTCTTTCCACGCACAATTCGTGAATGGAACAGGGAAGGGGGGATCAGATAGTGGTACAATAAGTACCCTCCGCCACACACCGTAAGGTGGCTCGCGGAGTATAGATGTAGATGTAGATGTAACTCAGTTATATATTACAGAGGCCAACCGGCACTCTGACCGAACACGCTGAGCTACCGGTTTTTTTTTTTTTTTTTTTTTTTTTTTCGTTGAATCTGATGGGAGCGGATGTCCTAAGATACCCTTTTAAGTTCGGTGTTGATCTATTAACTCAGAGGGCATCTAACATTTGCCCCACAAACTTTCCAGCTACTATCATACTTTCGGAGTTATTCTTGGTGGCAACAGTTAGTGACTCACCCTGTAGATCCTTCTATAATTGCGAAGGCGTTGCCGGTGCAAGATTTTGTGCAGCAACTGACCTCTCGATTATGTGCCATAAATGTTCATTGGGATTAATTGAGGGGGGGGGGGAGGGTTATCTGGGTGGCCGAATCATTCACTCGAAATGTCCAGAATGTCGTTAGAACCAATTTCGGACAATTATGACCATGTGACATGGCGCAGTGTCATCCACAAAAATTCCATCGTTTTTTGGGGTATATGACGTCCATAAATTGCTGCAAATGGTCTCCAAGTAGTCGAATATAATCACGACCCAGACCATTCCATGTAAACACTGCGCACACCATTAGGGAAACAACACCAGCTTGCGCAGTGCGTTGTCGACAACTGGGGTCCATGGCTTTGTGTGGTCTGCGTGGCACTCGAACCCTGCCATCAGATCTTACAAACTCAAATCGGAACTCACTTGACCAGCCTAATGTTGTCCCGTCGTGTACGGTCCAACTGGTACGGTCACAACTCAGCAGAGGCGCTGAAGGCGAGGTCCACCTGTTAGCAAAGGCAGTGGCGTCGGTCGTCTTCTGCCACAGCTCATTAACGCTAACTTTGGCCGCACAGTCATAACGGACACGTTTGTCGTACGTCCCACAAAGATTTCGCGGACTTCCGTGACACATCGTAGAAAGTTCCTACACCCTAGTGGACAGATGCATAAAACAAACTGATTAAGGTGCCGCCAGAGCTAATAATCAGTTCTACGAAGATAGACATGTTTTTTGCGAATCTTCAGTGTTCTGTAACGTTAAAACAGTGTTCTTTGACAACACGCGAAATATAACGCACCAACAACGACGCGTTTTCGAGAGACCCTTAGCGTGCTAGTGTTTAGAAACTGCTTATATTCATAGATGGAAGTTATTATATAAGACTCACCTAGTACGGGCTACAGCTACATCTTAGAAGTAGATATCCTCGGAGTAGTGAAGCAACTCACTCACTGAAAGCAAGACTTCCAGTCCTCAATATATATCAATCACGGCCCTTTCATAGTATGCTCATGCAATAGTCCCTTACTTAACAATCATATACAGCTGCTGGCTCGCCGAAAGACTGGAAAGTTGCACGTTGCACAGGTCACACCAATATTCAATAAAGGTTATATATATATATATATATGTATATATATATATATATATATATATATACATATACACTCCTGGAATTTGAAATAAGAACACCGTGAATTCATTGTCCCAGGAAGGGGAAACTTTATTGACACATTCCTGGGGTCAGATACATCACATGATCACACTGACAGAACCACAGGCACATAGACACAGGCAACAGAGCATGCACAATGTCGGCACTAGTACAGTGTATATCCACCTTTCGCAGCAATGCAGGCTGCTATTCTCCCATGGAGACGATCGTAGAGATGCTGGATGTAGTCCTGTGGAACGGCTTGCCATGCCATTTCCACCTGGCGCCTCAGTTGGACCAGCGTTCGTGCTGGACGTGCAGACCGCGTGAGACGACGCTTCATCCAGTCCCAAACATGCTCAATGGGGGACAGATCCGGAGATCTTGCTGGCCAGGGTAGTTGACTTACACCTTCTAGAGCACGTTGGGTGGCACGGGATACACGCGGACGTGCATTGTCCTGTTGGAATAGCAAGTTCCCTTGCCGGTCTAGGAATGGTAGAACGATGGGTTCGATGACGGTTTGGATGTACCGTGCACTATTCAGTGTCCCCTCGACGATCACCAGTGGTGTACGGCCAGTGTAGGAGATCGCTCCCCACACCATGATACCGGGTGTTGGCCCTGTGTGCCTCGGTCGTATGCAGTCCTGATTGTGGCGCTCACCTGCACGGCGCCAAACACGCATACGACCATGATTGGCACCAAGGCAGAAGCGACTCTCATCGCTGAAGACGACACGTCTCCATTCGTCCCTCCATTCACGCCTGTCGCGACACCACTGGAGGCGGGCTGCACGATGTTGGGGCGTGAGCGGAAGACGGCCTAACGGTGTGCGGGACCGTAGCCCAGCTTCATGGAGACGGTTGCGAATGGTCCTCGCCGATACCCCAGGAGCAACAGTGTCCCTAATTTGCTGGGAAGTGGCGGTGCGGTCCCCTACGGCACTGCGTAGGATCCTACGGTCTTGGCGTGCATCCGTGCGTCGCTGCGGTCCGGTCCCAGGTCGACGGGCACGTGCACCTTCCGCCGACCACTGGCGACAACATCGATGTACTGTGGAGACGTCACGCCCCACGTGTTGAGCAATTCGGCGGTACGTCCACCCGGCCTCCCGCATGCCCACTATACGCCCTCGCTCAAAGTCCGTCAACTGCACATACGGTTCACGTCCACGCTGTCGCGGCATGCTACCAGTGTTAAAGACTGCGATGGAGCTCCGTATGCCACGGCAAACTGGCTGACACTGACGGCGGCGGTGCACAACTGCTGCGCAGCTAGCGCCATTCGACGGCCAACACCGCGGTTCCTGGTGTGTCCGCTGTGCCGTGCGTGTGATCATTGCTTGTACAGCCCTCTCGCAGTGTCCGGAGCAAGTATGGTGGGTCTGACACACCGGTGTCAATGTGTTCTTTTTTCCGTTTCCAGGAGTGTATATATATATATATATATATATATATATATATGTGTGTGTGTGTGTGTGTGTGTGTGTGTGTGTGTTCAAACATTATGAAGAGAATGGTATGTTGACACACAACCAGCACTGAGTTCGTAAACATCGTTGTTCTGAAACACAACTAGTTCATTACTCACACGAAGTGTTGAGGTGTACTGACGAGGGATTTACAATCGATTCCGCATTTCTAGGTTTTCAGAAGGCTTTCGATTCTGTGCCTCACAAGCGGGTTGTACTGAAATTGTGTGCTTACAGAATATCCTCTCAGTTATGTGACTGGCCGGCCGGAGTAGCCGAACGGTTTTAGGAGCTACAGTCTGGAACCGCGCGACCGCTACGGCCGCAGATTCGAAACCTGCGTTGGGCATAGGTATGTGTGATGTCCTTAGGTTAGTTAGGTTTAAGTAGTTCTAAGTTCTAGCGGACTGACGACCACAGAAGTTAAGTCCCATAGTGCTCAGAGCCATTTGAACCATTTGAACAGTCTAATGTCGGTGTTGACGAGTCCAGGCGGGGCGTGGAGCTTTGTGTCGTGCAGTCATCAAGGTTACACGAGATAGCCGGTGGCTGTGGAAGCCCATATCGATGATGGTTTTTTGAATCGTTCGCACGCTGACGCTTGTTGACGGCCCAGCATTGACATTTGCGGCGGGGTTGCACTTGTGTCACGTTGAACGATTTCATTCGTCGTTGGTCCCGATCTTACTGTGTCTTTTGCCGGCCGCAGCGATGTCGGAGATTTGATGTTTTACCGTATTTCTGATATTCACGATACACTCGTAAGATAGACGTATGGGAAAATTCCCACTTCATCATTATCTCGGAGATGAAGTGTCCCATCGCTCGAACGCCGACTGTAACACCACTTCAAACTCACTTGTTGATGACCTGCCATTGTGACAGCGGTAACCGATCTAACAACTGCGCCAGACAGTTTTTGTGTTATATACACTCCTGGAAATTGAAATAAGAACACCGAGAATTCATTGTCCCAGGAAGGGGAAACTTTATTGACACATTCCTGGGGTCAGATACATCACATGATCACACTGACAGAACCACAGGCACATAGACACAGGCAACAGAGCATGCACAATGTCGGCACTAGTACAGTGTATATCCACCTTTCGCAGCAATGCAGGCTGCTATTCTCCCATGGAGACGATCGTAGAGATGCTGGATGTAGTCCTGTGGAACGGCTTGCCATGCCATTTCCACCTGGCGCCTCAGTTGGACCAGCGTTCGTGCTGGACGTGCAGACCGCGTGAGACGACGCTTCATCCAGTCCCAAACATGCTCAATGGGGGACAGATCCGGAGATCTTGCTGGCCAGGGTAGTTGACTTACACCTTCTAGAGCACGTTGGGTGGCACGGGATACATGCGGACGTGCATTGTCCTGTTGGAACAGCAAGTTCCCTTGCCGGTCTAGGAATGGTAGAACGATGGGTTCGATGACGGTTTGGATGTACCGTGCACTATTCAGTGTCCCCTCGACGATCACCAGTGGTGTACGGCCAGTGTAGGAGATCGCTCCCCACACCATGATGCCGGGTGTTGGCCCTGTGTGCCTCGGTCGTATGCAGTCCTGATTGTGGCGCTCACCTGCACGGCGCCAAACACGCATACGACCATCATTGGCACCAAGGCAGAAGCGACTCTCATCGCTGAAGACGACACGTCTCCATTCGTCCCTCCATTCACGCCTGTCGCGACACCACTGGAGGCGGGCTGCACGATGTTGGGGCGTGAGCGGAAGACGGCCTAACGGTGTGCGGCACCGTAGCCCAGCTTCATGGAGACGGTTGCGAATGGTCCTCGCCGATACCGCAGGAGCAACAGTGTCCCTAATTTGCTGGGAAGTGGCGGTGCGGTCCCCTACGGCACTGCGTAGGATCCTACGGTCTTGGCGTGCATCCGTGCGTCGCTGCGGTCCGGTCCCAGGTCGACGGGCACGTGCACCTTCCGCCGACCACTGGCGACAACATCGATGTACTGTGGAGACCTCACGCCCCACGTGTTGAGCAATTCGGCGGTACGTCCACCCGGCCTCCCGTATGCCCACTATACGCCCTTTCTCAAAGTCCGTCAACTGCACATACGGTTCACGTCCACGCTGTCGCGGCATGCTAGCAGTGTTAAAGACTGCGATGGAGCTCCGTATGCCACGGCAAACTGGCTGACACTGACGGCGGCGGTGCACAAATGCTGCGCAGCTAGCGCCATTCGACGGCCAACACCGCGGTTCCTGGTGTGTCCGCTGTGCCGTGCGTGTGATCATTGCTTGTACAGCCCTCTCGCAGTGTCCGGAGCAAGTATGGTGGGTCTGACACACCGGTGTCAATGTGTTCTTTTTTCCATTTCCAGGAGTGTAAGTCTCGTCGACCGTAGCGCCGCATTCTCACTGCTTACATACAGGGTGTTTCAAAAATGACCGGTATATTTGAAACGGCAATAAAAACTAAACGAGCAGCGATAGAAATACAGCGTTTGTTGCAATATGCTTGGGACAACAGTACATTTTCAGGCGGACAAACTTGCGAAATTACAGTAGTTACAATTTTCAACAACAGATGGCGCTGCAAGTGATGTGAAAGATATAGAAGACAACGCAGTCTGTGGGTGCGCCATTCTGTACGTCGTCTTTCTGCTGTAAGCGTGTGCTGTTCACAACGTGCAAGTGTGCTGTGGACAACATGGTTTATTCCTTAGGACAGAGGATTTTTCTGGTGTTGGAATTCCACCGCCTAGAACACAGTGTTGTTGCAACAAGACGAAGTTTTCAACGGAGGTTTAATGTAACCAAAGGACCGAAAAGCGATACAATAAAGGATCTGTTTGAAAAATTTCAACGGACTGGGAACGTGACGGATGAACGTGCTGGAAAGGTAGGGCGACCGCGTACGGCAACCACAGAGGGCAACGCGCAGCTAGTGCAGCAGGTGATCCGACAGCGGCCTCGGGTTTCCGTTCGCCGTGTTGCAGCTGCGGTCCAAATGACGCCAACGTCCACGTATCGTCTCATGCGCCAGAGTTTACACCTCTATCCGTACAAAATTCAAACGCGGCAACCCCTCAGCGCCGCTACCATTGCTGCACGAGAGACATTCGCTAACGATATAGTGCACAGGATTGATGACGGCGATATGCATGTGGGCAGCATTTGGTTTACTGACGAAGCTTATTTTTACCTGGACGGCTTCGTCAATAAACAGAACTGGCGCATATGGGGAATCGAAAAGCCCCATGTTGCAGTCCCATCGTCCCTGCATCCTCAAAAAGTACTGGTCTGGGCCGCCATTTCTTCCAAAGGAATCATTGGCCCATTTTTCAGATCCGAAACGAGTACTGCATCACGCTATCTGGACATTCTTCGTAAATTTGTGGCGGTACAAACTGCCTTAGACGACACTGCGAACACCTCGTGGTTTATGCAAGATGGTGCCCGGCCACATCGCACGGCCGACGTCTTTAATTTCCTGAATGAATATTTCGATGATCGTGTGATTGCGTTGGGCTATCCGAAACATACAGGAGGCGGCGTGGATTGGCCTCCCTATTCGCCAGACATGAACCCCTGTGACTTCTTTCTGTGGGGACACTTGAATGACCAGGTGTACCGCCAGAATCCAGAAACAATTGAACAGCTGAAGCAGTACATCTCATCTGCATGTGAAGCCATTCCGCCAGACACGTTGTCAAAGGTTTCGGGTAATTTCATTCAGAGACTACGCCATATTATTGCTACACATGGTGGATATGTGGAAAATATCGTACTATAGAGTTTCCCAGACCGCAGCGCCGTCTGTTGTTGAAAATTGTAACTACTGTAATTTCGAAAGTTTGTCCGCCTGAAAATGTACTGTTGTCCCAAGCATATTGCAACAAATGGTGTATTTCTATCGCTGCTCGTTTAGTTTTTATTGCCGTTTCAAATACACCGGTCATTTTTGAAACACCCTATATGTATGTATTTGAACGCGCATGTACCGAGTGATCAAAAAGTCAGTATAAATTTGAAAACTGAATAAATCACGGAATAATGTAGATAGACAGGTACAAATTGACACACATGCTTGGAATGACATGGGGTTTTATTAGAACTAAAAAAAATATAAAAGTTAAAAAATGTCTGATCAGAATAGCAATAATTAGCATAACAAAGTAAGACAAAGCAAAGATGATGTTCTTTACAGGAAATGCTCAATATGTCCACCATCATTCCGCAACAATAGCTGTAGAATAATGTTGTGATCAGCACTGTAAAGCATGTCCGGAGTTACAGTGGGGCATTGGCGTCGGATGTTGTCTTTCAGTATCCCTAGAGATGTCGGTCGATCACGATACACTTGCGACTTCAGGTAACCCCAAAGCCAATAATCGCACGGACTGAGGTCTGGGGACCTGGGAGGCCAAGCACGACGAAAGTGGCGGCTGAGCACACGATCATCACCAAACTACGCGCTCAAGACATCTTTCACGTGTCTAGCAATATGGGGTGGAGCGCCATCCTGCATAAACATCCTACGTTCCAGCAGGTGTTTATCAGCCAGGCTGGGGATGATGCGATTCTGCAACATATCGAGGTACCTTTCACCCGTCACGATAGAAGTTACTGACGTTTTGCTGTCCAGCACCATCTGTCGGACATTTTGTGAACTTTGTTTTTTTTGGTTCTAATAAAACCCCATGTCATTCCAAGCATGTGTGCCAATTTGTACCCCTCTATCTACATTATTCCGTGATTTATTCAGTTTTGAAATTTATACTGACTTTTTGATCACCCGGTGTATTAATCACAGGACCGCCTTCTGCCGTCCTAGTGTTGGAAAGAATTTATTTGTGGCTGGAGTTCTTCCATCGTCGCAGACGAGTACGAGAACCATCACTTCGACGCACTGGACGCAGTACATACGGTGATATCGCAAATTGCTTCGGCTTATTGGGACTGTAAAAGCTAAACAGCTGTGATCAATTTAGTTTATTTCCACTTAGGTTCTACACCACCGAAGATCATCTTTGAAAGTAGTGTCTCCTAGTGTTTGGTACGTAGATGATGTCACTCATTTCGCGTTATTGATATTAGACCGCGCAGTCATAATAAGGGGCAGAGTTTGGCAACTGATTAGTAATTTTACTCAGGACATGTAAACTTTGTAATACAAAGCTTTTTGTTTAATCTACAATAAATATATAAACAGGAACAACGTTTATCATTTAGTAGTATCAGTTGCCTTTTTCATTTATGTTTAGGTTGTAATTTATATGTTACAGAGCATTAAGAGATCCTAAGATCTGCTTCAGGGGCCAAATCTTCATTTTAGCGTTTATTATTTTCCGTTACACACATTCGTTTCAAACCCGCCTGGAGTACCATCTTGGACTTGTTATTAGCTCTGACGGCATCAATCAGTTGGTTTATGCAGCAGTCCACCAGTCCAACGTGTCACGGAAGTCTGCGAAATCTTTGTGGGACGTAGGACAACATCCGACGCCATAACTCCAGACATGCTTTAGAGTGCTGTTCACAACATTATTCCTCGACTACAGGTATTATTGAGGAATGATGGTTGACATATTGAGAATTTCCTTTAAAGAACAGCATCTATGCTTTGCCTTACTTTGTTATGCTAATTATTGCTATTCTGATTTGATGAAACGCCATCTGTCGGACTTTTTCGAACTTTTGTATTTTTGGTTCTAATAAAACCCCATGTCATTCCAAGCATGTGTGTCAATTTGTACCCCTCTATCTATATTATTCTGTAGTTTATTAAGTTTTCAAATTTATAGTGACTTTTGGATCACCCAGTACATACCAGTTTCTTTGGAGGTTCGGTGTGGAGCGTGGGTTGAAGAATCGCGACTTACATGTGCACCTGCACGCTACTACACGTTCCGTTTCTCTAGCTTTCCGACATTTACTTCTTCCACAACTGATCACTTGTCGTATGCTCCATGCGGGCGTTGCAGTCCATTCCTGAGTTACTAAACACATACGAGGAGTCGGAACTGGGGCACGTAGCGAGTGAGTAACGATAGCCGTGCCACCAGCAGTTCGGTGTAAACGCCACCGAGCAGCAAGTCAAACACTCACTCGCAGTCGGCCTGTTTGCTGACGTAATGCTGATCCAGCCCTCGCGCAGTTTGGCAGACTATAAACCTTTCCGCGCGCGGTCGGTTCCGCAGAGCATAGAAGGATCCTTCTATGCTGTGTGGTCGGTTCCCGCCCGAAGCGTCCTACAGTGGGGCCGAATCCCAAGAAGCGTTATAAATTCGGCTGAAAGTCAGTACTCGGGGGTTTTCGGGGTCCCTGATTATGAATTCGTAGTCAAAATTTGAAATAAAAACAAAATGGCGGATTTAACATTAATCACTTTCATGTTGGAAAGTGCAAAATATATCCGTATGCTGTATAACACAATAAAGCGTTCAGTCGGTTGATTCAAAATTCATAGATCGTCATCCGAAGAATGAGTTGGTTCACGATCAGTTGATTCAACTTTTGAATCGCTGGAGCTAACTGTACTTGCTGGTATACGTGACGCAACCCACAATGAAACTGCTTCTGCAAGCAACGACTTCGTGGTTTTTCGGGAAAGTTGGCGCCGACTTGAAATAAATGGATAGGATACTAATACACTACTGGCCATTAAAATTGCTACACCACGAAGATGAGATGCTACAGACGAGAAATTTAACCGACAGGAAGAAGATGCTGTGATATGCAAATGATTAGCTTTACAGGGCATTCACACAAGGTTGGCGGCGGTGGCGACACCTACAACGTGCTCACATGAGGAAAGTTTCCAACCGATTTCTCATACACAAGCAGCAGTTGACCGGCGTTGCCTGGTGAAACGTTGTTGTGATGCCTCGTGTAAGGAGGAGAAATGCGTACCATCACGTTTCCGACTTTGATAAAGGTCGGATTGTAGCCTATGGCGATTGCGGTTTATCGTATCGTGACATTGCTGCTCGCGTTAGTCGAGATCCAATGACTGTTACCAGAATATGGAATCGAAGGGTTCAGGAGGGTAATACGGAACACCGTGCTGGATCCCGACGGCCTCGTATCACTAGCAGTCGAGATGAGAGGCATCTTATCCGCACGGCTGTAACGGATCGTGCAGCCACGTCTCGATCCCTGAATCAACAGATGGGGACGTTTGCAAGACAACAACCATCTGCACGAACACTTCGCCGACGTTTGCAGCAGCATGGACTATCAGCTCGGACACCGTGGCTGCGGTTACCCTTGACGCTGCATCACAGACAGGAGCGCCTGCGATGGTGTACTCGACGACGAACCTGGATGCACGAATGGCAAAACGTCATTTTTTCGGATGAATCCAGGTTCTGTTTACAGCATCGTGATGGTGGCATCCGTGTTTGGCGACATCGCGGTGAACGCACATTGCAAGCGTGTATTCGTCATCGCCATACTGGCGTATCACCCGGCGTGATACGTGTGCCATTGGTTACACATCTCGGTCACCTCTTGTTCGCACTGACGGCACTATGAACAGTGGACGTTACATTTCAGATGTGTTACGACCCGTGGCTCTACCCTTCACGCGATCCCTGCGAAACGCTACATTTCAGCAGGATAATGTACACCCGCATGTTGCAGGTCCTGTACGGGCGTTTCTGGGTACAGAAAATCGACTGCTGCCATGGTGAGCACATTCTCCAGATCTCTCACCAATTGAAAACGTCTGGTCAATGGTGGCCGAGCAACTGGCTCGTCACAACATACCAGTCACTACTCTTGATGAACTGTGGTATCGTGTTGAAGCTGCATGGGCAGCTGTACCTGTATACGCCATCCGAGCTCTGTTTGACTCAATGCCCAGGCGTATCAAGGCCGTTATTACGGCCAGAGGTGGTTGTTCTGGGTACTGATTTCTCAGGATCTATGCACCCAAATTGCGTGAACATGTAATCACATGTCAGTTCGAGTACAATATATGTGTCCAACGAATACCTGTTTATCATCTGCATTTCTTCTTGGTGTAGCAGTTTTAATAGCCAGTAGTGTAATAAACATAAAAAAATGTCTTCCATTGTTTTGGCTTGAGAACATTTTCTTGCAAAATCTTCACTAAATTATTTTTAATGTTCTTATTAGTAGACTCTTAGGCGTCTTCTAACAGCTGCCTTATCGGCAATACAGTCGAGTTTATCACTTCTGCGCCATGAATCAATACCTTATGTACCGACGTTGGCATGTAGAGCCATGGATATCACTGCACGAAGTAGCGAGCTGTCTGTAAGGCATAATCTTGGAATTGTATGAAATCGATTTGGTGGTCACTCGAGATTGTTTGCAGTAAGACTTGCAAACGCTTAATCAAGTCCTCATCTACCCCTGATCTTTCTCCTTCCTGCGGGCCTTAGCCCCACGTGACGTAGGGCTGACCGTTTTATTACTCATGTGGCAATGTTAGAGGCATAGGGTGGCCGGATGCCCTTCCTATCGCCAACCCGAACCCCCTGGGACAGAAGAAGTGTACCCCAGCTGTCTGTGTTAAGTGTAAATCATGCATTAGTGCGAATGTGTTCAAATCTCTGCGAGCCGTGTAACTGAGGCGGAACGTGGGGACCAGCCCAGTATTCACTTAGTGGGATGTGGAAAACCGCCTAAAAATCACATCCAGGCTGGGGCAGACCGGCCCTTGTTAATCCGCCAGACGGATTCGATCCGGGGCCAGCACGCCTACCAAATCTCATTTTGTTCGCTTTTGTTCGTTGCATCTGCTCGAGGCAGACGTCGTAAGACATCTGTTTAAGTTCGTTGTTGATCGATTAACTCAGTTTTTTTATTACAGAGGGCAGCTAACCCTCTCACCAAACACGCTGAGCTACTGTTCCAGCATGACATCCGTTCAAGTTGATCGTTGATTCCATTACTCAGTTTTTTTATTAAAGAGGTCAAGCAGCTCTCTGACTGAATACGCTGAGCTACCGTGCTGACGGACATTGAATAGTGCGAATGTGTTCAAATGTCTGCGAGCCGTGCAACTGCGGCGGAATGTGGGGACCAGCCCGGTATTCACCTAGTGGGATGTGGAAAACCGCCTAAAAACCACATCCAGGCTTGGCGTCAGACCGGCCCTTGTCGTTAATCCGCCGGGCGCATTCGATCCGGGGCCGGTACACCTGCCCGAGTCCAAGAAGCAGCGCATTAGCGTTCTCGGCTACCCTGGCGGGCCCCCATCTACCCCTGATATAGCAGCAGAAATGCCTGAGTTTACGAAAAATCTTCGAACGGTGTTCCCATCATTCGAACTACCGAAACCAGGCTTTGCTTGATCAGACCTAATTCCATACGGAAACCCTTCTGTATACTGGTTTTTCGGATCGTTACATGTTCCTTTTCTTTATCACTACGTGCTTGTCAGTTTTGAATTCCAAGCTTATATGAGACATGGAAGCAGCGTTCGATAAACCGTATCCACGCATGCAAAGTTGACGATTTGAACTGTAAATGATTTTCAGAGATTCAAAAATGGTTCAAATGGCTCTGAGCACTATGGGACTTACCAGCTGAGGTCATCAGTCCCCTAGAACTTAGAACTACTTAAACCTAACTAACCTAAAGGCATCACAAACATCCATGCCCTTCATAGATTCCGTTTCTAAACTTGTGTCGATGGTGTTAAATTCTTTTGAAGTTGCATTGAATAAATAGCATCGTTGAGCAGATATATTATGCGTGGTAGCATTACAAACTATCGTCTGTCTTGGTGAAAGCAAGTCGGAAAGAAACTCTTAATTCTTTTCCATCTACTGTCTTTTCGGAAGGGACAAGATTTTCTCTTGCTGATCAATGTGTTCCATATCGTTAAGAGTAGTTTAAGGACTCTCGTGAAACTATTTGATTCTAATTGGTCTGCAAAAACGAGGAGATGACGGCCTAAGATTTTTCCATACAACTATCCTTGGGTTTGTTTCTTGGTTGTCTGATCCAGGCTGCAGTGTAACGATTGAGGTAAAAAGAATACTAGCATCTTACTTGCTTCCATCATTATTGGTGAACTTTTTTTTGTACGTACTTTGGCCAGAAGTGTCATCGCAGCCCCCACTTACAAATTAAATTCAGGTTGCGCATCTTTTCAGCAGACAAACTTTTGACAATTTTCATTCGTGTTAATTATGTCCTACCAGCTGACTAAGCAAAGGCTGCAGTTTTACCTCAGCACTACATTCAGTAACAGAAATATCTGACTATTTGAGCTTAGCTTTATATGGCAATTTATACCGCGGAAATAAATCACAGCTGTTCTCTTTGCTTGACATTGCGATTTCGATAATTTTATTTCTGCTATGAGTTCATGGGGTCACGACGCTCAGCAATGAGCACGACGACTTATGGTGATGATGAGCGACAGAGCAACATCGGCAGATAAAGTCGATTCTCGAATCGTATGTATGACCTCCTTATACTCATTCGCCTTAGACGAGCTCCCCAATCCCACGTCACGGACAGCTTTTGCAGCATCTCATTTCCCAGACGTTTGGAGGCTCATTTGAGTGGCATTAATTCTTCCTTACTATTTCTTGCCCGTAATTCTCCTTCGTTATGTCCGGTCACTAGGCCCTGAAAATTCTGAGCAAGGCCGACCTAAATTACAAGATTTTTTGAAGGTTGTTTTCTTCGAAAGAAACTAACTCGCCCAACCATTCAGAATACTTTCGCAGAAATTTGCCTTCTCGATACTTGATGCCACTTTTTATGAACGTCATGCAACTACTTGGGAAGGACAGGTTTTACATTGGCTAATATAGCGAACGGGCGTTGCAGTTTAGCAGACATGAAATTTCCGATCACTGCATGCACTTCAGTCTCTCTCTCATTCAAATAACCTTTCAATATCCAAAAAATTTCTCCTCTTGTCAGGCCACATGCTTCACCTTCATCAGCGACAGATTATGAAATTGAAAAATATAATATCTGTATAGGTGGATGCACCCCTCCATGAACCATGGACCTTGCCGTTGGTGGGGAGGCTTTTGTGCCTCAGAGATACAGATGGCCGTACCGTAGGTGCAACCACAACGGAGGGGTATCTGTTGAGAGGCCAGACAAACGTGTGGTTCCTGAAGAGGGGCACCAGCCTTTTCAGTAGTCGCAGGGGCAACAGTCTGGATGACTGACTGATCTGGCCTTCGGCCTTGCTGTGCTGGTACTGCGAACAGCTGAAAGCAAGGGGAAACTACAGCCTTAATTTTTCCTGACGGCATGCAGCTTTACTGTATGATTAAATGATGATGACGTCTTCTTGGGTAAAATATTCCGGGGGTAAAATAGTCCCCCATTCGGATCTCCGAAATGGGACTACGCAGGAGGACGTCGTTATCAGGCGAAAGAAAACTGACGTTCTACGGATCGGAGCGTGGAATGCCCGATTCCTTAATCGGGCACATAGTTTAGAAAATTTAAAAAGAGAAATGGGTAGGTTAAAGTTAGTTATGGTGGGGATTAGTGAAGTTCGGTGGCAGAAGGAACAAGACTTCTGGTCAGGTGAATACAGGGTTATAAATACAAAATCAAATAGGGGTAATGCAGGGGTAGGTTTAATGATGAATAAAAAATAGGAGCGGGGATAAGCTACTACGAACAGCAAAGTGATCGCATTATTGCAGCCAAAATAGACACGAAGCTCACGACTACCACAGTTGTACACGTTTATATATCAACTAGCTCCGCAGCTGATGAAGAGATTGAAGAAATGTATGATGCGATAAAAGAAATTATTCATATAGTTAAGGGAGAGAAAAATTTAATAGTCATGGGGGAATGGAATTCGATAGAAGGAAAAGGAAGAGAAGGAATAGTAGCAGGTGAATTTGGACTGGGGGTAAGGAATGAAACAGGAAGCCATCTGGTAGAATTTTGCACAGAGCGTAACTTAATCATAGCTAACACTTGGTTTAAGAATAATGAAAGAAGGTTTTATACGTGGAAGAGGACTGGAGACACTGGAAAGTTTCAGATAGATTATATAATGTCAAGACAGAGATTTAGGAACCAGGTTTTAAACTGTAAGACATTTATAGAGGCAGTGTGGACTTTGACCACAATCTATTGGTTATGAATTGGAGATTAAAACTGAAGAAACTGCAAAAAGCTAGGAATGGGACCTGGGTAATCTGAAAGAACCAGAGGTTGTAGAGAGTTTCAGAGAAACCATTAACGAACGATTGACAAGAATGGGGAAAATAAATACAGTAGAAGAACAATGCGTAACTTTAAGAGATGAATTAGCGAAGGCAGCAGAGTATCAAGTAGATAAAAAGACGAGGGGTAGTAGAAATCCTTAGGAAACAATTGAATTTAATTGATGAAAGGAAAAAATATAAAAGTGCAGTAAATGAAGCAGGCAAAAAGGAATACAAGCGTCTCAAAAATGAGATCGACAGGAAGTGCAAAATGGTTAAGCAGGGATGGCTAGAAGACAAATGTAAGGATGTAGAGCCATATATCATTAGGGGTAAGATAGACACTACCTACAGGAAAATTAAAAAGATCTTTGGAGAAAGGAGAACCATTTTCATGAATATTAAGAGCTTAGATGGAAAACCAGTTCCAAGCAAAGAAAGGAAAGCAGGAAGATAGGAGTATATATAGGGTCTATATAAGGGCGATGTACTTCAGGGCAATAGTTTGGAAATGGAAGAGGACGTAGATGAAGATGGAGTGGGAGATACGATACTGTGTGAAGAATTTGACAGGGCACTGAAAGACCTAAGTCGAAACAAAGCCCAGGGAGTATAAAAAATTCCATTAGTACTGATAGCCTTGGGAGAGCCAACCCTGACAATATCCTACCAGAGACAGGCGAAATACCTTCAGATGTTAAGAAGAATATAATAATTCCAATCCCAAAGAAAGGAGGTGTCGACAGGTGTGAAAATTACCGAACTACCAGTTTACTAAGTCTCGGCTCCAAAATACTTTACACGAATTCTTTACAGACGAATGGAAGAACTCTTAGAAGCCGATCTCTGGGAAGATAAGTTTGGATTACGTAGAAATGTAGGAATACGTGAGGCAATACTGACCCTACGACTTATCTTACAAAGTAGATTAAGGGGGGTAGGAGCAGGAGAGACACCACAGGACATTTTAATTTCCACTGTCTATACTTTTACGAATAAATTCATAAAACTTTGTCAACATGACCAGGAAGGATTAAGGATTCACAATCAAAGCAGTGGAAGTTCCAAAAAAATAGACAAATAACTTTTTTACATGTGAAAGTTCACCATTTTTTTTCACTTCTATTGGGTGCGTTTGTTGCTATAAGTACACATTTCTTCATAAGTAAGAGAGATTCTTCGATGAATTTTGCACAGAATACAAACCATACAGGTGTATGAAGCTCTAGAAATTATTTAATTTATGAAAATATGAGTGTGCTGTTATATTTCAAACTTCATGTTTAGAAAAAACTCAAATTTTTTAGTTAATTGTCTCAATTTTTACTACAGTTTTTAATAGATTTGGAAAATTCTAGAGTTTCATACACCTGTAAGTATGGGTTGTATGTTGTGCAATATTCATCGAAGAATCTCCCTTACTTATGAAGAAAAGTGTACCTATAGCAACAAACGCACCCAATAGAAGTGAAAAAAAGGTGAAATACAAATGTCAGAAAATAAAAAATTATTTTCTTATATTTTTGAACTTCCACCACTATAAGTGTAAATTCTGAATCCCTTCTGGTCATTCTGACAAAGTTTTATGGTTCAAATGGCTCTGAGCACTATGCGACTTAACTTCTGAGGTCATCAGTCGCCTAGAACTTAGAACTAATTAAACCTAACTAACCTAAGGACATCACACACATCCATGCCCGAGGCAGGATTCGAACCTGCGACCGTAGCGGTCGCTTGGTTCCAGACTGTAGCGCCCAGAACCGCACGGCCACTCCGGCCGGCCAAAGTTTTATGAATTTATTTTTAGATGTGTAGACAGTGGAAATTAAAATGTCCTGTGGTGTCTATCCTGCTCCAAGTCGTCCCGTTTGACGTCCTACACCCCTTAAGGAAAGGCAAACCTACGTTTCTAGCATTTGTGGACTTAGAGAAGGCTTTTGACAATGTTGACTGGAATACTCTCTTTCAAATACTGAATGTGTAAGGAGTCCAATACAGGGAGCGAAAGGCTATTTACAATTTGTATAAGAACGAGGTGGCAGTTCTCATGCGCAACACAGGGCTAACCAACAGTTTGTTTTGCTTACAAGGGAACCTCCCCATCGCACCCACCTCAAATTTGGTTATAAGTTGGCACAGTGGATAGGCCTTGAAAACTGAACACAGATCAATCGAGGAAACAGGAAGAAGTTGTGTGGAACTATGAAAAAAATAAGCAAAATATACAAACTGAGTAGTCCATGCGCAAGATAGCCAATATGAAGAACAGTCTGAGGTAAGGAGCGTCGTGGTCCCGTGGTTAGCGTGAGCAGCTGCGGAACGAGAGGTCCTTGGTTCAAGTCCTTGAAAAGTTTAATTTTTTATTTGCAGACAATTATTATCTGTCCGTCAATCCGTCCGATGCGAGGTAACTGCGCCGTAGTATGGGGACGCTACACCTAAACAAACATCGGAACACACGACGTCAGTCGACTACAGAGCACGAAAGAGAGAGTATTCCTGCTAACGAGGCTCCCTGGCTGTCAGTTGACTGTTCACTACTTTGGACGAGTGTGCATTAAATACGTGAGATGTATTCCGTGGGCAATATGAATCCAGCAAATACAGCTCGCGACTTCAATAACAATCGCACGGTTTTGCGGTGCGGTCGCAAAACACAGACACTAAACTTATTACAGTGAACAGAGACGTCAATGAACAGACGGACAGATCATAACTTTGCGAAAAATAAAGAAAGTAAACTTTTCACTTTAGGGAAGACTTGAACCAAGGACCTCTCGTTCCAGAGCTGCTCACGCTAACCACGGGACCACGGCGCTCCTGAGGTCATACAATCCTTGATGTTGCCTATCTTGCGCATGGACTGCTCAGTTTGTATATTTTACTTATTTTTTCATGGTTCCACACAACTTCTTCCTGTTTTCTCGATAGGTCTGTGTTCAGTTTTTCAAGGCCTATCCACTGTGCCAACTTATAACCAAATTTGAGGTGGGTGCGATGGGGGGGTTCCCTTGTTAGGAACTGAACACAATACCTAAGGTTCACATTACACGAGGAGGAAATTTTCGAAATAAGTATATTCACTTTTCTTAGATACAGACTTTTTTTTAATTTTTGTAGAAAGTTTACATTATATGACTCCTTCATGATGTTTGTCTACTTTTTCTGTGTGACTGTGTACTGCTAAAGAAGGAAGCAGCACCTGGCAATCAGTGGACTTTCATGTTACTCTGATGACGCATTCACATATGTGGTCCGTCCGTTTTTCTCCAGTCTCCGGAGGTAAGGAAAAAAAGAGTGCACGAACGTAAACTGGCTTTCGTTTCTCGCCACTACGCGATTTCGCTGGGAAGGTGGGGCTATTTCGCCGCCTCGCTTTGTGAAGGGAGACTTTTTCCTCAAGTTGTCCGGTGTGCGGCGGTGGGTGCTTCTGCCACCCCTCCTGAGGAGGCGTGGCGCCGCTAAAGGTAGCAACTCCGCGCGCCGAGATCAAAGAGCTCAGCGAGGCGGCAGCCTGGAAGAGGCATCTCTGCGCGGAATCTCTTTGAACTCCCGCGTCTGAGTCGAGCTCCCCCCCCCCCCCGCCCTCCCCCACTTCCGCAGCAAAAGTTCTTAGCTCCAACTACATATCTGCCACCGCTCGGCGGTAAAGAAACGCGATTGCCCGTGATGTCTCTATCTCCAATCTTTTAAGCGCTTAATACACCGCGGAGAAACAGAAATTTACGTTCCAAGACTGCTGACACATACTGGCGGAGATGGAATCTATTGCACCATGATATACTAAAGCTTTAACTAAGGTATTTTATAAATATGGGTGGATCTGATTATGGAATTATGGAAATTTGTGCCTCGGCTAGCATAAATTGTAATGGATGTAAAATAAGCTTAAGTATATTCATATATTTGTAATAATTCAGTATCTGAATAAAATTTTAACCCAATTATGTCTCGAAATAGCATATTGACGAAATATCAAGTTCTTATCATAATTCTGATTTTTGTGATTACTAAGCGGAATTTCTTCAACTTAATATATCCCAATTATTATTGATTTTTTTTTTATTTTTAAATATGAGCATGACACTGGTTATTTTTATTGCTTAAATATCACACACAACTACTAGTATGTGGATTAATTAGCGCTGTCACTTGTTATCACTAACTAAAAGTAAATGAATTAAGTATTTCACACTTGCCACTTTTTAGGTTTTAGAACAAAAATTTTTTTTAATCAGAAAACGCACACAATACTGTCGAATGCATAAGATGATCACTTCACTTCTTAATTTATGCTACTCTTTCTCACCTTTTATTGCTTGAAGTGAAGGTCAGTAGACTTGTAGCGTGCCGAAAAGCGTTTAATTTGTGTTTTTGTAATCTCAAGGAAATTTCTAACTAGCTTCTCGCCTCGCGAGAGATTCAGAATGATTTAATTTAATCTAGTGTGTATCGCGTTGGCATCGTAAGAAAAATGCAGTAAAACAAACATCTATAACATTTATAAATTGGGAATTTGTGATTGCTACTACAAAATGAAAGTAGAAAGTTAAATTAAACAATTGTTATTTAATAAAATAAGTTTTTGTACTCAAATCTAACATTTAGTGAATTCAGTTTTGAACATAACAAAGAACTGTGCCGTATTTCGGCGAAATACTTGGAAATTACAATAATCCTAGCTCAACTCTGGAGTGAAACAATAAAAGTATTCATAATAAGATCCTATCAGTAGTCGCAATTGCCGATAATAATGGAATGATTAAATAAATTCCTAACAAGATTACAAGTTTAGTTCATATGAACAAAAGGGAAGAAAATAGGAGCCTGATAGTGTAAGATGCTGTCGGAAAGTTGCGCAATTAAAGTAGAAGAAGAGAAAGACGGGCGCGCATTCTTACATAGAACAAAACACAGATAATAATGATACGCCGCTCACATTATTCTGGGCGCGCATATTCGCTGACTTCCAGCACAGTTCATTGACTTAGCGCTTAAATCATATCGTTAAATCTTAGTACTTCGATAGAAAAGAAAATAGTATGTTATTACATCGCGGGCAGACAACAATATTGTAATGAGCACCTTGGCCGAACACTGTCAAACTGACATTTTTGTGTTCCTATGCAGGTGGGATATGATGAGTAAATTTTTGACCATCGTGGGTGACTATTTTCTGAACAGATGTAAACTGTTTAGTGTTCTGTCTATATGTCCAAGAAGCAATGACCGAAATAAAAGGAAGGTTCGAGAGTGGGATTAAAATGCATGATGAAAGGGTATCATCGATAAAGTTCACTGATGACATTCCTAGCCTTAGTGAAAGTGAAGGAGAATTACAGAGCTTGTTCAATGGAACGGACAATCTAATGACTACAGAATATTCTTTGAGAGTAAATCGAAGAAAGATGAAAGTAATAAGAAGTAGCAGAAATGAGAACGACGAGAAATGTAACACCATAATTGGCGATCACGAAGTAGGTAAAGTTAAGGTATTCTGCTACCTAGGCAGCAAAATAACGCATGTCGGATGGAGGAAGGAAGACGTAAGACCAGACTAGCACTGGCAAAAAGGGTATTGCTCGTCAAGAGAAGTCTACTAGTATCAAACATACTCCTTAATTTGGGGAAGAAATTTCTGAGAATGTATGTTTTGGAGCACAGCCTTGTATGACAGTGAGGCATGGACTGTGGGAAAAGCGAAACAGAAGAGAATCAAGGCATTTGAGATGTGGTGCTACAGAAAAATGTTGAAATTGGGTGGACTAATAAGGTAAGGAATGAGGAGGTTGTCTCCAGAATCGGCGAGGAGAGAGATATGTGGAAAACGCTGACAAGAAGAAGCTACTGGCTGATACGACATCTGTTAATATATTAGGAAATGGCTTCAATTGTACTAGAGGGAACTATGGAAGGTAACAACTGTAGTGGAAGACGGAGGGTGAGATACAAGCAGCAACCAACTGAGGACATAGGCTGCAATTGCTACTCTGAGATGAAGAGATTGGCACAGAAGAGGAATTCGTGGTGGGCCACATGAAACCAGTCAGAAGACTGATGATTCAACGTTTAATATTTATAGATATTATACAATTATATTTTACGTGAGACACATGAGTGTTAACTTTACCTATGATAATGATGGAAGCTGAAGAAAGAAAGGTCATTTTTGTTGTTTCAAAGCACGATATGTTTCAACTCGACGTTCCTTTCATTGTCAGTCAGAACCCAAGGAACAAACTTGGCAGCAACGGTTTTCATTCCAAAATCTCCCGTTAAAATACGCTGAACCGAACTCCAAGATAACCTACTAGACTCTGAGAGTTGATCAATTGTCTTTCGACGATCTTTGAGCTCAAGCTCTCGAATTTTTTCAATATTGTCGTCGATTCGGGCGGTTGATGGACTTCCAGAAACACGTTCGTCATAAGTCGACATGTCGCCAATTTTTAATTCGTGCAAACCACTTGTACTGTTGAGTATTTCCCCACAATTTCAGCAGCATTTTTACCGAGTAGAAAACAAAATGTCACAGCTGAAAATTGTTCATTTAAACTTGCCATCATAAAAAACGGAACAAGAACAAAACAGCGCTAGCAAGAAGAATGAATGCAGATGAACAGATCACACCAGATCGACAACACAGGCGACACTGAAGTGGCAATGAGTTGCGCTATACTCACCTAGCGGCAGAAATCCGTACTACACAAGCTCCGCCCACGGAAATGTTATTCCTCTTCTTTTTATGTGGGTACCCCCTGATACAGCGATTAGGGAAATGACCCAAACCCCCAAGAAAGGTTCAAAGATGGGTTAGAGGTGAAGCAGCTAGCCTGGTATTGATATACAATGCAATTGACAGATGACAAAAGTCCAAATAAGATTTTGATGTACCATCCTCAGGGAAGAAGGAGAAGAGGAGGAGGGTCGAAGGTTACCTGGTTAGAGAGCAGAAAAGAGACCACGAGAAAGAAAAGGAATAGAAGAAGACGAGGAAGTAGAGATGGGCAAAACTGTTCTTTTCAGGGCTGGATCAGAACCGTTCACTGGCTGGAATGAGCTAGCTCCTTTCTAAGACTTACCACTCTCCAATTACTTACTGAAATAAATTAAAGAAACGGGCCTTCCAGTTTCGATTCAAAGTCACGCTACCTGTATTTTTGAAATAACACAGGAAGAGGGCTAATAATTTTCCATTACATTCCTTGTAGGTCTAATACAGAGGGGCCCAGAAAAATGTAGACACTCTTTGAAAGTGAATATCTCTGGAACAAAATAAAATATTGTTGCAACTGTCTTCTCAACAGATCTTGGCGCGCGCGTTTTCAAACAGATGACAGTGCAGCAATGAGTGACGCAATATTGTCGTCTGAGCAACGCAAGGCCGTACTGAAGTGGAGCTGGAGGTACGAAAACGTGTGGGAGGTACAACGGCAATGGCGTAATGTGTACGGAACTCAGCCACCAACACGTACAACAATTTGTCGTATTCAGGATAAATTTAAAGACGACGGTACAGTTCAGGGTATAGACAAGGAAAGGTCTGGCCGACCAAACATATCAAGTCCAGCTTCCAGTTCTGCTGTGTTGCAACATTTTACTGGGTCACCTCAAAAATCTGTGAAGCAGGATGCACGTGAAATTGGGGTAAGCTGAACAAGCGTTCGACGAATTCTCAAGGCCACAAAGTGGAAAGTGTACCTTACACTTCTGCAAGGTTCGCAAGAGAGCTTCTGTAAAGTTTGGAAGGTAGGAGACGAGGTACTGGCAGAAGTAAAGCTGTGAGCACCGGGTTTGAGTCGTGCTTCGGTAGCTCAGATGGTAGAGCACTTGCCCGCGAAAGGCAAAGGTCCCGAGTTCGAGTCTCGGTCGGGCACACAGTTTTAATCTGCCAGGAAGTTTCATATCAGCGGACACTCCGCTGCAGAGTGAAAATCTCATTCTGGGTACATTACAGGATCGCTGCACACTATGAGGACAATCTGGATCGAAGGATGGAGAACTGCGAGTGGTTTGAAGGCACGCTTCGCGATGATGAACGGTTTGTAGGGATGGTTATCCGGTCGGACGACGCTCAATTCAAACTGAACAGTAGTGTAAACTGGCGAAACTGCGTGTACTGGGCTCCTGAAAATCCTCAAGCTCACTTGGACCAGCTTGTTAATCTGCCGGGTGTTAATGCGTGATGTGGTCTGTCATTTCACGGTCTGATTGGCCCATTCCTCTTTGAAGATACCGTAACTGGTGAGGTGTATCTTCATATGCTGCGAACATCGATTTTATTTGGCAACCGACAGGTGTTTCGAAATGAAAGATTTTGCCTGCAACAAGATGGCGCTCTGCCTCATTAGCACAGAGATGCCAGAGGCTACCTGGATGAAAATGTACCTGGACGATGGATAGGTCAAAGGGAAGTTGCAGTGTGTCCAGCACAGTCTCCAGACCTTACACTTCTGCCTACGGGGGACCTTGAGAAATAAAGTTTATAGGCACAAGCCAGCTACGGGCTACGAGAAACCATCGATGCCTTCTGTGCGGTTATCACACCGACAACACTAACAGTAGTTCAGTGAACAGTTCAGAGACATCGACCTTGTTTGGCTGCTAATGGGGTTCACTTTGAACACATAAAGTAACTTCCATCTCCATCCCCTTTCAAGAACTGTAACGACATGTCATTTTGTTCGATTAATATTGACTATCAGAGAGTGTCTACATTTCTCTGGACCCTCTGTATTTTCGAAAAGTCCTACATTTCTTCTTCGCTAAAAATTAAAAATATCACAACAAAATTCTGAATAAAGATTTGGGAAACTACAAAAATAATACAGCCTAGTTACATTTTCATAATTTTATTGAAAGCTAAGTCTCTTATAAAACCTTAAATACAGCCGAAATTAAGTTTCCACTTCGTGAAATAATCTGCGGTTGTCATTTATGAACAATGTAACAATAAATGGCTAGAATGAATTTTCACTCTGCGGCGGAGTTTGCGCTGATACGAAACTTTCTGGCAAATTAAAATCATTTGCCGGACCGAGACTCGAACTCGGGACCTTTGCCTTTCGCGGGCATTTCGAGTCTCGCTCCGTCACACAGTTTTAATCTGCCAGGAAGTTTCATATCAGCGCACACTCCGCTGCAAAGTGAAAAGTAATTCTGCATACAATCCCCCAGACTGTGGATAAGCCGTATCTCTGAAGTATCCTTTCTTCCAGGAGTGCTAGTCTTGCAAGGTTCACAGAAGAGCTTCTGTGAAGTTTGGAAAGTAGGAGACAAGATACTGGCAGAATTGAAGCTGTGAGGGCGGGTCGTGAGCCGTGCTTGGGTAGCTCAGATGGTAGAGCACTTGTCCGCGAAGGGCAAAGGTCCCGGGTTCGAGTCTCGGTCTGGTACTAGGTTTCAATGTCATAGGAAGTTCCAGTAACTGCCTAGTTTGACAACTGTTACAGCTCCCAGGTTCCAGGTCCTGGATACTGATGGTATCATTGAACACCTTCTAAACTGAACGATCCCTATCCTTTATGGCGACAATTGGTTGCTGGTTGGACTTTCTTTTAATTTTGTTGTACTGTATTCCATCAAGTTTTTAAGGCAGGAGGACTCTTACTGAATAACATAACTACTCTTTTGATCTTACCATCAGTTTACTTTAGTGACTTTTGTACTGACTGTAGCACAGTATGATGTTGTTGTTGTTGTTGTGGTCTTCAGCCCTGAGACTGGTTAGATGCAGCTCTCCATGCTACTCTATCCTGTGCAAGCTTTTTCATCTCCCAGTACCTACTGCAACCTACATCCTTCTGAATCTGCTTAGTGTATTCATCTCTTGGTCTCCCTCTACAATTTTTACCCTCCACGCTGCCCTCCAATGCTAAATTGGTGATCCCTTGATGCCTCAGAACATGTTCTACCAACCCATCCCTTCTTCTGGTCAAGTTGTGCCACAAACTTCTCTTCTCCCCAATCCTATTCAATACTTCCTGATTAGTTGTGTGATCTACCCATCTAATCTTCAGCATTCTTCTGTAGCACCACATTTCGAAAGCTTCTATTCTCTTCTTGTCCAAACTATTTATCGTCCATGTTTCACTTCCATACATGGCTACACTCCATACGAATACCTTCAGAAATGACTTCCTGACACTTAAATCTATACTGGATGTTAACAAATTTCTCTTCTTCAGAAACGCTTTCCTTGCCATTGCCAGTCTACATTTTATATCCTCTCTACTTCGACCATCATCAGTTATTTTGCTCCCCAAATAGCAAAACTCCTTTACTACTTTAAGTGCCTCATTTCCTAATCTAATTCCCTCAGCATCACCCGACTTAATTAGACTACATTCCATTATCCTTGTTTTGCTTTTGTTGATGTTCATCTTATATCCTCCTTTCAAGACACTGTCCATTCCATTCAACTGCTCTTCCAAGTCCTTTGCTGTCTCTGACAGAATTACAATGTCATCGGCGAACCTCAAAGTTTTTATTTCTTCTCCATCAATTTTAATACCTACTCCGAATTTTTCTTTTGTTTCCTTTACTGCTTGCTCAATATACAGATTGAACAACATCGGGGAGAGGCTACAACCCTGTCTTACTCCCTTCCCAACCACTGCTTCCCTTTCATGTCCCTCGACTCTTATAACTGCCATCTGGTTTCTGTACAAATTGTAAATAGCCTTTCGCTCCCTGTATTTTACCCCTGCCACGTTTAGAATTTGAAAGAGAGTATTCCAGTCAACATTGTCAAAAGCTTTCTCTAAGTCTACAAATGCAAGAAACGTAGGTTTGCCTTTCCTTAATCTTTCTTCTAAGATAAGTCGTAAGGTCAGTATTGCCTCACGTCTTCCAGTGTTTCTACGGAATCCAAACTGATCTTCCCCGAGGTTGGCTTCTACTAGTTTTTCCATTCGTCTGTAAAGAATTCGTGTTAGTATTTTGCAGCTGTGACTTATTAAACTGACTGTTCGATAATTTTCACATCTGTCAACACCTGCTGCTATGATGTAACGAATACGAAATACGCAGGATATACAGAAGGTTCCAAAGCATGACAACTGACTTCATGCCTGAAGTACTGTCCGTTATTATGGCAGAGATGTTGAACTTGACACTGTATATGATCATAACAGACTTCACCCAGTTTGAAATATTTTCTCAAGTGTGTCTTTCATCAGATTAGATGCACTGTAGAACATACAACTTTAGTTGAGTCTTCTCATGCTGTGCGTCCATACAAGCTAATATTACACTTAAAAGCAAAAAAAGATGTAGCACAAATGAATTATTCGAATGGCACGGAAATCATTACGTGTAATGTACATATAGAGACAAACAAATGATTATAATTTCAGAAAAAATGGATAGTTTGAAAGAGATTCACAAACTGTGCAAGTCAATAATGCGTTGGTGCATCTCTGGCCCTTATGCAGGCACCTCATAATTGACATTTGATTGATAGAGTTGTGGGATGTACTCCTATTGAATATAGTTCCAAATTCTGACCAACTGGTGCGTTTGATCGTCAGAGACCCGAGGTGCTTGGACGGCCCTGCCCGTAATGATCCAAACGTTATTGAATTGGGACATGTCCGACGACCTTTCTGGCCAAGGTACTGCTGGCAGGCCAGCAGTAGAAACTCTCACTGTGTGCAGACAGGCGTTATCTTGCTAAAATGTAAGTCCAGAATGGCTTACTGCCAAGGCCAACAAAACGAGGCGTGGAATATCGTCGGCGTACCGCGTATCACAACCAAAGGAGCCCTGCTATGAAGTAAAATGCCAGCCCAGATGTGGCCCTCGAGCCATATGGCGGGTGACAGTCGGCTTGGTATCTCACCAAGTGCCTCGTCTATCTTCAGGGCGTCTCCAGGCACTTCTTCGCTTGTCAGCTAGGATCAGTTGGAAGTGGCACTCATCGCTGAAGACAATTCTACCCAGTGAACGACATTCCAAGCCGAAGAAGCGTCTGGAGGCGGCCGGGAGCATCGCAGATATTCGAAGGCGCGTGCAGAATGTCTACGGAGACCTGGCAGTGAACAGAAGTACGGTGAGTCGTTGGGCATGCATGTGCAAAGGAAGAGGCACTGCGGCGACTGAAAGTGGTATGAATCACATTACTTGCTTTCGCATTTGCTAATATGGACTCCCATCAGCTGTAGAATGGAATGACAACATTGAAAATTTGTGCCGCACTGGGACTCGAACACGGGTATCCAACTTCTCGCGAGTGACTGTATGACATCTGGGCTATCCGTGCACGACTTACGGCCATACGGAAACTTCCATTTGTCGTCAACAATGCGTCGCATGACCTGTAGGCGTACATCCATATGTACACTACTCGACATTAAAATTGCTACACCAAAAAGAAATGCAAATGATAAATGGGTATTCATTGGACAAATATATTACACTAGAACTGACATGTGATTACATTTTCACGCAATTTGGGTGCATAGATCCTGAGAAATCAGTACCCAGAACAACCAGCTCTGGCCGTAATAACGACCTAGATACGTCTGGGCGTTGAGTCAAACAGAGCTTGGATGGCGTGTACAGGTACAGCTGCCCATGCAGCTTCAACACGATACCACAGTTCATCAAGAGTAGTGACTGGCGTATTGTGACGAGCCAGTTGCTCGGCCACCATTGACCAGAACTTTTCAGTTGGTTATAGGTCTCGAGAATGTGCTGGCCAGGGTAGCAGTCGAACATTTTCTGTATCCACAAAGGCCCGTACAGGACCTGCAACATGCGGTCGTGCATTATCCTGCTGAAATGTAGGGTTTCGCAGGAATCGAATGGAGGGTAAAGCCAAGGGTCGTAACACATCTGAAATGTAACGTCCACTGTTCAAAGTGCCGTCAATGCGAACAAGAGGTGACCGAGACATGTAACCAATGGCACCCCATACCATCACGCCGGGTGATACGCCAGTATGGCGATGAGAACAGCGTAAAGCTCCGCAGTATAAACCGAACACTGGTCGGGAAGCCGAAATCGATTAGGGGTGTCGCCATCAATATAGGCACTCCCAACACCAAATGTTTTTGAGCCATCAGTGTAAATAAATGTGGCATCCTTCATTTGTGCGCATAGTCCGACGATAAACTAGAGGAGGGGTACCATCCTTGGGAAACTGAGACAGGTCACAGAGCAGGCAGGTCCGGGGCCGGAGCCAAGGCAGTGCTGTACCCCAAGTTGTCAAGAAAGTTTTAGGAAAGTGGAAGGAAAGAGAATGGAGCTGTTGACTGAAGCGTACTCCCGGTGGTAGTGCAGAGGAAGGGCGGCGCGCATACCCTACATCCAAGGAGGCGTCGAAAAAAATGTAATGGGCCGTATTAGCTGGCATAGAAGACAGATGGCTAGCATAACGACTCAGGACAGCTCGCCGATTGGACAGCGGAGGTTCAGCAGTCTCATCATAAAGGCTTTCCACAGGGCTGGTGTAAAAAGCTCCAGACGCTAAACGTAATCCACGGTAGTAGAGACGCCGAAGAATAGACGGCCGAACAGAGGAGTAAACTATGCTTCCATAGTCCAATTTCGAGCGCACTAACGCGCGATAGAGGCGCAGAAGGACCACTAGGTCCGCTCCCCAGGAGGTACTATTCAGGACACGGAGGGTGTTGAGGGATCGCAGACAGCGAGCCGAAAGATAGGAAACGTGGGAGGATCAGCACAATTTTTTGTCAAACATAGAATTTAGCGACGTCTGCGAACGGAATGTTGACTGGGCCTAGATGTAAGGAAGGCGGGCCGGCCGCGGTGGCCGTGCGGTTCTAGACGCTCCAGTCCGGAGCCGCGCTGCTGCTACGGTCGCAGGTTCGAATCCTGCCTCGGGCATGGATGTGTGTGATGTCCTTAGGTTAGTTAGGTTTAAGTAGTTCTAAGTTTTAGGGGACTGATGGCCACAGCAGTTGAGTCCCATAGTGCTCAGAGCCATTTGAACCATTTAAGGAAGGCGGAAGAAACTCCGTACGACGCCAAAAATTCTTTCTGTCTTACTGATAGAAACGCGGAAGCCGGTTTCGATGCTCCAAGACTGGAGGCGATCGAGACATCCTTGAAGACGTCGTTCAAGACGGCTGGTCCGTTGAAAGCTGTAGTAGATCGCAAAATCGTCCACAAAGAGTGAGCCGGAGACATCAGGAAGGAGACAATCCATAATTGGATTTATGGCGATGGCAAACAGTACAACACTCAGCACGGAGCCCTGGGGTACCCCGTTTTCTTGGGAGAAAGTAGTGTTCACCCGCACTTTAAAAGTGCGCTCTCCCATAAATTCACGAAGAAAAAGGGGCAGCGGGCCTCGAAAGCCCCAAGTGAACAGCGTGCGGAGGATGCCTGTCCTCCAACAGTTATCGTATGCTCTCTCCAGATCAAAAAATATTGCTAGTGTTTGGCGTCTCCTGAGAAAATTGTTCATGATATAAGTGGAGAGAGCAACAAGATGGTCAACGGCAGAACGATGCTTTCGGAAACCGCATTGGGCAGCTGTTAAAAGACTGCGGGACTCCAGCCACCAAGCTAAACGGCAATTCCTTGGTGATGTTACGAACCTTCATGGATGATGTTTTTGTTGTTGTTGTTGTTGTTGTTGTTGTGGTCTTCAGTCCTGAGATTGGTTTAATGCAGCTCTCCATGCTACTCTATCCTGTGCAAGCTTCTTCATCTCCTAGTACGCACTACAACCTACATCCTTCTGAATCTGCTTAGTGTATTCATCTCTTCGTCTCCCCCTACGATTTTTACCCTCCACGCTGCCCTCCAATACTAAATTGGTGATCCCTTGATGTCTCAGAACATGTCCTACTAACCGATCCCTTCTTCTGGTCAAGTTGTGCCACAAACTTCTCTTCTCCCCAATCCTATTCAATACATCCCCATTAGTTATGTGATCTACCCATCTAATCTTCAGCATTCTTCTGTAGCACCACATTTCGAAAGCTTCTATTCTCTTCTTGTCCAAACTATTTACCGTCCATGTTTCACTTCCATACATGGCTACACTCCATACAAATACTTTCAGAAACGACTTCCTGACACTTAAATCTATACTCGATGTTAACAAATTTCTCTTCTTCAGAAACGCTTTCCATGCCATTGCCAGTCTACATTTTATATCCTCTCTACTTCGACCATCATCAGTTATTTTGCTCGCCAAATTGCAAAACTCCTTTAAGTGTCTCATTTCCTAATCTAATACCCTCAACATCACCCGACTTAATTGGACTACATTCCATTATGGATGATGGACAGAGGTAAATGTATCAGTCTGACACGGGGGACTCTCATCCAGAAATGCCAAAGTTGAAAGTTTGTAAGACTGCTAGCTAAATTTTGGAATTCAGTGAAGATCATCTGAGCTCCCTTTTTATTCGATGTGTCGTACTTCATATCTGTACACTTTTTTTTCAGATACTGGTCTTCAATAGTCGATATGTTATGCTACTAAAGTTCTCAGTGCAAGCAGTGTGATATTTCGTTGTTAGTAGCATTGTCGTTGCCAGTGGGGGGAGAGAGAGAGAGAGAGAGAGAGAGAGAGAGAGAGAGAGAGAGAGAGAGTCACGTGACAGTCACGCTACAGTCTGGAAATAACTAGCAGAACACAGAGGTACAAATGCACAGTATGTCGCTCTTGTGGACATTTTAATAAAACCATTTTGGTCATTTCAAACAATGGGAAATCCAGGATGGAATGTGACAATATTATGAAATGGACAGTTGCTACTCGGCATACAGCGAAGACGATGAGTAGCAGACAGCCACACCAAAAAGTTTGTCAGGAACTAAGCTTTCGGCCAACAAGGCCTTCATCAGAAACAGGCACACACTAATGTAGTTTCCTGCTTCCCTGCTAGCCAGCGCAGTGCAGTAACTCGATGTGGTATGGACCCAACAAGTAGTTGGAAGTCTTCTGCAGAAATATTGAGTCATGCTACCGCTACAGCGGTCCATTACAAAAGTGTTGCCGTTGAAGGATTTTGTGCACGGACTGACCTCTCGATGAAGTCCCGTAAATGTTCGGTGGGATTAATGTCGGGCGATCGGGGTTGCCAAATCATTCGCTCGAATTGTCCAGAATGTTCTCTGAACGCGTCGCAAACAGTTGTGACCTTGTTTGGGAACGTGAAGTCCACGAATGGCTGGAAGCGGTCTCCAAGTCAATTATGGGTTCAGTTTGGGCTAGAGGACCCGGTCGATTTCATGTAAACACAGCACACATCATTATGGAGCCATCACCAGCTTGCAGAGTGACTTGTTGGTAACATGGACTTCGTGCGGTCTGCGCCACACTTCAGCCCAACCATCAGCTGTCACCAACTGAAATCTGGACTCATCCAAACAGGCTACAGTTTTCCAGTCGTCTACGGTCCAGCTGATGTGATCACGAGCCCAGAAGAGGCACTGCAGTTGGAGTCGCGCTGTTGGCAAAGGTACTCGCATCGGTCGTCTGCTGCCATACACCATTAATGACAAATTTCGCCGCAGTGTCCTAACGGGTACTTTCGTCCCACGTCCCACATGGATTTGTGGGATTTCTTCATGCAGTGTTGCTTGTCTGTTAGCACTGACATCTCTGGGGCCGATGGCCTTGGTTGTCTGGTCCCTTCAACCCCTACAAACAAGTCAACTGGCTTGTTTGTAGGGGTACCTGGCAGTAGGTGGCAGCACAATGCACCTAATATGAAAAAAAAGTATGTTTTTGGGGGTGTCCGCATACTTTTGATGACATGGTGTATGTAGATACCGCTGTCCCATTTGTCACTTTAGTTTAGTTAACTAGTGAAAGTTGTTGACAAAAACAATGAAATATTGTAACAACACTTCTGGACCTTTACATCAAGCACTTCAGTCTTTACTTGCTATTCTTATCTCCTGTACCTAATAGCTGCATGTATTGTACATGACTTGCGTTCCCTTAGAGGGCAACCCTAACGGTCACAATACAGGGTGATTCAAAAAGAATACCACACCTTAAAAAATGTGTATTTAATGAAAGAAACATAATATAACCTTCTGTTATACATCATTACAAAGAGTATTTAAAAAGGTTTTTTTTCACTCAAAAACGAGTTCAGAGATGTTCAATATGGCCCCCTCCAGACACTCGAGCAATATCAACCCGATACTACAACTCGTTCCACACTCTCTGTAGCATATCAGGCGTAACAGTTTGGATAGCTGCTGTTATTTCTCGTTTCAAATCATCAATGGTGGCTGGGAGAGGTGGCCGAAACACCATATCCTTAACATACCCCCATAAGAAAAATTGCAGGGGGTAAGATCAGGGCTTCTTGGAGGCCAGTGATGAAGTGCTCTGTCACGGGCTGCCTGGCGGCCGATCCATCGCCTCGGGTAGTTGACGTTCAGGTAGTTACGGACAGATAAGTGCCAATGTGGTGG
This sequence comes from Schistocerca serialis cubense, assembly GCF_023864345.2. Lineage (NCBI taxonomy): Eukaryota > Metazoa > Arthropoda > Insecta > Orthoptera > Acrididae > Schistocerca > Schistocerca serialis. Next base: position 89,109,928 of record NC_064648.1, on the reverse strand, counting down.
CGCTCCATTCTGCTGAAATATGAATTGTTGTGCTTCTTGTTCGAGCTGAGGGAACAGCCAATTCTCTAACATCTCCAGATACTGTAGTCCAGTTACAGTAGCACCTTCGAAGAAAAAGGGACCAAAAACTTTATTGGTTGAAATGGCACAGAAAACGTTCACGTTAGGCGAGTCACGTTCATACTGAGTTGTTTCCCGTGGATTCTCAGTGCCCCATATACAGACATTGTGACGGTTGACTTTCCCGTTAGTGTGGAAAGTTGCTTCATCACTAAACACAACCTTTGAAACGAAAGATTCATCTGTTTCCATTTGAGCAATGATAAAATCACAGAAATCGATTCTTTTAATCTTATCAGCTGCAGACAGTGCTTGAACCAATTTCAGACGATAAGGTTTCATAACTAACCTTTTTCGTAGGACTCTCCGTACAGTTGATTGTGGAATTTGCAGCTCTCTGCTAGCTCTGCGAGTCGATTTTCCTGGGCTGCGAACAAATGCTTGCTGGATGCGTGCTACATTTTCATCACTCGTTCTCGACCGTCCAGAACTTTTCCCTTTGCACAAACACCCATTCTCTGTAAACTGTTTATACCAACGTTTAATACGCCACCTATCAGGAGGTTTAACACCATACTTCGTTCAAAATGCACGCTGAACAACTGTCGTCGATTCACTTCTGCCATACTCAATAACACAAAAAGCTTTTTCTGTTGAGCGGTCGCCATCTTAGCATCAACTGACGCCGACGCCTAGTCAACAGCGCCTCAAGCGAACAAATGTACAACTAAATGAAACTTTATAGCTCCCTTAATTCGCCGACAGATAGTGCTTAGCGCTGCCTTTTGTCGTTGCAGAGTTTTAAATTCCTAAAGTTGTGGTATTCTTTTTGAATCACCCTGTATATTAGCAAACAACCAGTAAGCCCACCTACTCCCACCATCTGTACTCCCGATCCTTTAAAGAATCGAATCCCTTTGTATGAAACATTCAGGCGTCTGATTACGTTACAAATGACTTGTTAAATATATGACGTTAACCTTGTAAAACGTTTGTGGTTGGAGACGCAGAACGATGCTTTTAACAGTCTTCGATTATTTGCGAATAACTGCACGTCTACCATTTCCTTGGCTTTAATACACGCTGTTCACAAAAGATGCTTCTGCGTGGAACTAAACACTTACAAGGAGAGGTTCCCAGTGGTGGAACCGACTTTTCGAAAGCTTGTATACAGTGATGTACGTCAAGATCCCTGGTATCACACCCTACACCTATTCATCCCGGTGGGTCCTCGTTTGCGAGTAATCGAAGAAAAAAAAATCGGAAAATAGACTGGTTGCATGGTGTAAAGGCTAACGGAAGGGCTTTATATCCTGAAGATCGTGGGTTTGAATCCCATCAAGTGCTTTAAATTTGTTTTAATTTGTAAATCTTCACCGAAAGACGTTGGTTAGTATTTTTATACAATTAATTGATTTCAATGTAGTTTTTTTTCTGTTTCTTTGTCGCACGATAATATGAATTTTTTTTCATTTGTTCTCATTTTTTCTTTATGTCATTCTTTTTCCGCTTGAACTTTTTGTGAACGTGAATGTAATTCTATTTATCTGTTACAGTATTTAAATACTTCAAATGATCGGTTAAAAAACAAAACACGAAATAATCTATTTGTATTGTCTGTGCTATAGCGTCAAAAATGTATTTTTCATAACAAGATGTACATATTTTTTATGGTAATCGTCGTAAGAAGACCTAAAACATAATTTCATTCTGGAAACATCTCCGAGGCTGTGGCAAAGCCATGTCTTCCAATATCCTTTCTTCCAGGAGTGCTAGTTCTGCAAGCTTCGCAGGAGAGCTTCTGTAAAGTTTGGAAAGTAGGAGACGAGATACTGGCAGAAGTAAAGCTGTGAGGACGGGGCGTGAGTCGTGCTTGGGTAGCTCAGTTGGTAGAGCACTTGCCCGCGAATGGCAAAGGTCCTGAGTTCGAGTCTCGGTCCGGCACACAGTTTTAATCTGCCATGAAGTTTCACCTAAAACATAGCCTAAATTCCTATTGCACTACAGACAAAATAAAGGCGACGAAGATTGAAACGAAAGAAGGGACTATACGTAAAACGAAAATCTAGAAAAATGAGGAATAGAAATAATGACTACAGTAGCATGGAAGAAGGAAATGGATGATAAAATGAAACAAATTAAATCGATAATAGTACATAAAGTTAATTAAAATCGTACTAAAAGAAGATTTCAAGTGGAATGACAGGAAGAAAAATGGGAGGAATGAAGAGGCTGGTATAATGAAATGATGTGCCAAAGGAAGAGATATATAAAATTATATTTAAACTTGTTAACCGAGTAAAAATAATGATGAAAGTAATTTCGATAAAAATTTAAAAAGAGGAAAAGAAAATTCGAACCCATGACTTTCTCTATGTCAGTGCCGTACCACAGCTATTACAACACACAATTAGTCAATATGACGGTACTAAATTAATGGTAGTGACCGTCACCAATTCTGAATTTTTTTCGCGAATAACTCGGAAATGTGGGCCTACTAGGGTGAATGGCTGGGATATTAACTTACATCATGGTATCGACGGTTTCATAATATCACTTCCCATTCTGGGGACCTCTCGTTGTTAAATAAACGTTTATCGTATTTACAATTTGTACAGAAACCAGATGGCAGTTACAAGAGTCGAGGGGCATGAAAGGGAAGCAGCGCTTGGGAAGGGAGTGAGACAGGGTTGTAGCCTCCCCCGATGTTATTCAATCTGTATATTGAGCAAGCAGTAAAGGAAACAAAAGAAAAATTCGGAGTAGATCTTAAAGTCCATGGAGAAGAAATAAAAACGTTGAGGTTCGCCGATGACATTGTGATTCTGTCAGCGACAGCAAAGGACTTGGAAGAGCAGTTGAACGGAATGGACAGTGTCTTGAAAGGAGGATATAAGATGAACATCAACAAAAGCAAAACGAGGATAATGGAATGTAGTCGAATTAAGTCAGGTGATGCTGAGGGAATTAGATTAGGAAATGAGACACTTAAAGTAGTTTTGCTATTTGGGGAGCAAAATAACTCATGATGGTCCAAGTAGAGAGGATATAAAATGTAGACTGGCAATGGCAAGGAAAGCGTTTCTGAAGAAGAGAAATTTGTTAACATCGAATATAGATTTAAGTGTCAGGAAGTCGTTTCTGAAAGTATTTGTATGGAGTGTAGTCATGTATGGAAGTGAAACATGGGCGATAAATAGTTTAGACAAGAAGAGAATAGAAGCTTTACGATAAATAGTTTAGACAAGAAGAGAATAGAAGCTTTCGAAATGTGGTGCTACAGAAGAATGCTGAAGATTAGATGGGTGGATCTCATAACTAATGAGGAGGTACTGAATAGAATTGGGAAGAAGAGGAGTTTGTGGCACAACTTGACAAGAAGAAGGGACCGGTTGGTAGGACATGTTCTGAGGCATCAGGGGATCATAAATTTAGCATTGGAGGGCAGCGTGGAGGGTAAAAATCGTAGAGGGAGACCAAGAGATGAATACACTAGGCAGATTCAGAAGGATGTAGGTTGCAGTAAGTACTGGGAGATGAAAAAGGCTGCACAGGATAGAGTAGCATGGAGAGCTGCATCAAACCAGTCTCAGGACGGAAGACCACAACAACAACAATAACACCGTATTTGAAGTCAAACTGTCAGTGGTCCGTGAGACAACAATCGAATGGCACTGATGATCCAGTGAAATCTCGCCTATCCTTCGACTGTATTGTGACGTCATATCCCTTGATCTATGTGTGGTATATGTTGTATATCAGTTGTACGTGTGGATGCCGTCTGAGAAATGTGTTGCGAATACAGTCAGTGGCAAAGCAGTAATAAATTAAAACATCATGCCGGATGCTGATGTTTTACTGCGTGATCAGCGAAAATGTAATGTAGTAAGCGTTAAACGTTTTTTTCTTTTCATTATTTTGTGGGGGGGGATGCGGGGGTGTCAGAGAGGAATAGCTTAGAAAAGATTTGAAACTGTTGGTAAAGATCGTCGAAAGTACCTAAGCGCTACGGTTCCCAAAAACTGGATGAATAAAGTGTAGTGAGCTAATCTGTGTCGAGGCATATGCATAGTCTCTAATTATAATACTTGACTAATTACGTTAAGGGAAGATTGTACTTTATGTACTAACAATGTTAAATTTCTCAATATTTGGTCCATTTACCACGTGAACGGTTCATGATGATGTTACAAAATTTTAATGTTGGTGGGGGAAGTCTCTCTCCATTGACCTATTTTTGTGTATAACTCGCTTGCATAATTTATTTTTTAGAGTATGTTTTGCAAGTTTAAAATTTTTTTCCATATATTTATGCTTTATTAGTTCATAATTTGTGCAATATTAAACTGAACTTCTTTTAAGAATTCATCATTGATGCTCAGCCCAGTTTCTCTAAGTTTCACTGTTGTATGATGGTTAGTTCCTGAAAAAATCATTAAATCATTAAAAAAATTTTCACTGAATCAGGCTTTAAAGATGAACATTGATGCTGACCTCAGAAGATCCCTGCACCACATACTGGGTCATCCGCATTTTCTTCATCCCCCCCCCCCCCCCCCCCTTGTTCTCTCAGCATTCCTTGAGTGCATTCTTGCATTCCTAGATATCATAGTCACTTCATAATCCGCATTCTTCACACGGACAGCATCCAATTCGGAACATACCAGCACCATATTTTCCCCAGGCTGTATGCCTAACTTTATATATATATTGCCCCCTACGAAGGTACAATCTCCCCTTAAGTCTTCAGCGTAAAATTTTCTGGCGAACAGATTATGAAAGCATTTCTATTTTTTTAATTCGGCCAATAATCACGTGAAACACTGAAAATCAAATTTTTGTTGCCCCTTGGAGCCGTTAATAGGGAATCTGCAACTGCGAGTAGCTGACCATTTTACCCGTAAGTTACGCAGATCAGATATACGCAATATCGAAAACTAGTATCGCCTGTCGTCCAAATTCGACCAACTGAGTCAGTGGACCTGATACGTGATAGAAAAGAAAAAAATGTCGTCTATCTTAACGTGATACACTCCAAGCAAAACTGAAATTTTATGACCCACAGCAAATGCTGCACTGTAGCTATGAGTGTTCTTGAACCAAGTCTCTGATTTCTTTAATTTCTCATTTAAAGTGAGTCCTTGATACAGTGCATTGAAGAATAAATTTTCTGTTAATGGCGGCGAAACAACTTACGACAGCATAATGTGAATGCCGTTGTATATCGTGAAGTAACGTCAGATCCGAAATGATTTGTATTGCTAAATCTGGACTGGAAATTTGTCAAACAGCAATTATAAGTGTCATAATTATTTGAAATTAAGTTCAGTGCAAATATAAATGTATCTTTAAAAACAACTATAGGATTATCGTTCATTGTCAACTTCCGCAATATTCCTGTTATTATGTCTGCACAAAATTGTTTCTCTCTACGAGGTGTGGCTAGAAAAAAACCGGACTAGTACTGGTGAAACAATAAAACGAATGCAATAAGGCTGAAAGTCGCGTGGCCTGTCACGTGACTCTCGCTCCGCCTACTGCTCGAGTTTCATCTGCCTCCTGCACTCAGTCTGCCCGTGGCGTCTGTTTTAAGTAGTTGACGTTTTGTCTGTGCGTCGGAAAATGTTGAGTGTACAGAAAGAACAGCGTGTTAACATCAAATTTTGTTTCAAACTAGGAAAATCTGCAAGTGAAACGTTTGTAATGTTACAACAAGTGTACGGCGATGATTGTTTATCGCGAACACAAGTGTTTGAGTGGTTTAAACGATTTAAAGATGGCCGCGAAGACACCAGTGATGACACTCGCACTGGCAGACCACTGTCAGCAAAAACTGATGCAAACATTGAAAAAATCGGTAAACTTGTTCGACAAGATCGCCGTTTAACAATCAGAGCAGTGTCTGAGTTAACAGGAGTTGACAAGGAAAGTGTTGGGCAGATTCTTCATGAAAGTTTCAACATGAACAAAGTGTGTTCAAAAATGGTTCCAAAGTGTCTCACAATTGAACAGAAGGAACGCCGAAGAATGATTTGTTCTGACATCCTGGAAAACATTGAAAGTGATCCCACCTTCTTACAAAATGTTATTACTTGCGATGAATCGTGGTTTTTTACTTACGATCCCGAAACTAAACGCCAATCGATGCATTGGAAAACTCCTGGTTCTCCACGACAAAAAAAGCACGAATGTCAAAATCGAAATTCAAGGCAATGATGATTGTTTTTTTTTTTTTTTTTAAATCAAAGGGATTGTGCACATTGATTGGGTACCAGAGGGACAAACAGTAAATCAGCATTACTACATTAGCGTCCTGGCTACCCTACGTGAGCGAGTACGGAGAAAACGGAACGATTTGTGGAGAAAAAAGTCATGGATCCTTCACCAAGACAATGCCCCAGCTCACAGTGCGTTGTCAGTGAAGACGTTTTTGGCAAAACACAACATTCCCATCTTAGATCATCCACCCTACTCACCTGATTTGGCCCCCTGTGACTTTTTTCTTTTCCCTAAAGTCAAGTCAGCTTTGAAAGGAACTAGATTTGAGACTGTTGAAGCAGTAAAAGAAAAAGCGACGGAAGTAATGTATGGACTTACCGAAAATGATCTGCAGCATTGCTATGAACAGTGGAAAATTCGTATGGAGCGGTGTAGAGACCGAGGAGGAGAGTACATTGAAGGAGATAACATGAAATTGTAAATAATTGTAAATAAATGTTTTTTCCAGCATCAGTCCGGTTTCTTTCTAGCCGCACCTCGTATGTCTTTGTTTTTCAGTCCGGCTCGTTGGTATTCTTCTTCGAGGCGTAGCGGTAGCTTAAGACAAATATCATTTCCGTATAATAAGGAAAGTCGTAGCTAGTCAAAATGAAGAAACTGAAAATAAGAAAAATTTATAATTTTGTGTGTGATGAGGGCATCCGAACACAAAGTTAGTTCTGATTACTCTTGGACGAAAGTAAGGGAAAAAAACGACGCCGATAAACAAAGTCTGTTCCCCTCAACGACGTCTTCACTAAATTTTGTTTTCCACTGCTGACAACATAACGCAGCAGTTCTGGCGTCGTAACTGCCCATTCTGCATGTGTTACTGCAAATGAAATCTGTGCAACATTTATAACACGAACGTCCCTAGAATGCGATTTCACGAAACGTTGTTACTTTCGTGCGACGTTTGTATCGTAGCACCAGATTGGTTCGCGTTGTATAAGTTGATAGCAATGTGAGAGATAGAGGAAATAGTTCCTCTTCTCATGTGTGTATTACCTGGCAATGTGCACACACGACGTTTTGTGCACATCTATGGCAAAGTGCCTTTAGAATTACATAAATTTTATTCACCTCCTAGTACAATTGATATTAAAATCAGTACTTAAGTTTTCGCGTTCACGTATTAATATTATAATACCGTGCATCAATCGGCTTTTGCACCAAAACAAATTTCGTAGTTATTTCGTACTAACAGAAACGATTTGCATTAGCCTCGAAATGAGTTCGGAAACTGCATCCGCAAGTGCTGTTGCTATGACGTCACTGATCGGCCAGTTCGTGCGAGGTTTAATTAGCTGTCCACAGTGCGAATGCGGACACACAGCAAAAGCCACTTTAATTGGCTGTAATGAATGGATCGTATACCAACAAATTCAATTTGCAACGAGTCATTGCTTCTACATTAAACATATTACATACATGGTACACACAGAATACTGTGCAACACGTGTCGTAAGGGGCCATCATAAATGTTTTATTATCAACTCGAAGTAATTTAGCCTGAGACTTGGTAATGTGTTGGTAATTGTCTGCAAAATCACTCTTCAACGTGAAATTTTTTCCAGTGGTGTGCAATTTGTAATTGCAGGTAGAAGTTACTAATTTCAGTTTTTACAAATGGTATTTTCACAACACTCCTGCTGTGAAACTCGTTCCATTTGCCATTTACAGAGTTCGTTAAGGACAACTTTTAAATTTTCTTTATTATTAATTCTGATGCGTTCGTACATGGATAAATGCTAGGGAGGGACCCCCACACTTACTATAATTATTAAGTAATTTCTTAAATAAATAATTTTAATTAGTTCATTTCCCTTGTTTTGTGCGCTTGGCACTGGCTTTGTGTGTAAATTCTCTTCCGATTCTTTTATTCGACCGTGAATAACTCTTCACTGGACCTGACGGGATACCAATTCGATTCTACACAGAGTACGCGAAAGAACTTGCCCCCCTTCTAACAGCCGTGTACCGCAAGTCTCTAGAGGAACGGAAGGTTCCAAATGATGGGAAAAGAGCACAGGTAGTGCCAGTTTTCAAGAAGGGTCGTCGAGCAGATGCGCAAAACTATAGACCTATATCTCTGACGTCGATCACTTGTAGAATTTTAGAACATGTTTTTTGCTCGCGTATCATGTCGTTTTTGGAAACCCAGAATATACGCTGTAGGAATCAACATGGATTTCGGAAACAGCGATCGTGTGGGACCCAACTCGTTTTTTTGTTCATGAGACCCAGAAAATATTAGATACAGGCTCCCAGGTAGATGTTATTTATCTTGACTTCTGGAAGGCGTTCGATACAGTTCCGCACTGTCGCCTGATAAACAAAGTACGAGCCTACGGAATATCAGACCAGCTGTGTGGCTGGACGGAAGAGCTTTTAGCAAACAGAACACAGCATGTTGTTATCAATGGAGAGGCGTCTACAGACGTTAGGTTGACCTCTGGCGTGCCACAGGGGAGTGTTATGGGACCGTTGCTTTTCACAATATATATAAATGACCTAGTAGATAGTGTCGAAAGTTCCATGCGGCTTTTCGCGGATGATGCTGTAGTATACAGAGAAGTTGCAGCATTAGAAAACTATAGCGAAATGCAGGAAGATCTGCAGCGGATAGGCACTTGGTGTAGGGAGTGGCAACTGACCCTTAACGTAGACAAATGTAATGTATTGCGAATACATAGAAAGGTGGATCCTTTATTGTATGATTACATGATAGCTGAACAAACACTGGTAGCAGTTACTTCTGTAAAATATCTGGAAGTATGCGTGCGGAACGATTTGAAGTGGAATGATCATATAAAATTAATTGTTGGTAAGGCGGGTACCAGGTTGAGATTCATTCGGAGAGTCCTTAGAAAATGCAGTCCATTAACAAAGGAGGTGGCTTACAAAACACTCGTTCGACCTATACTTGAGTATTGCTCATCAGTGTGGGATCCGTACCAGATCGGGTTGACGGAGGAGATAGAGAAGATCCAAAGAAGAGCGGCGCGTTTCGTCACAGGGTTATTTGGTAAGCGTGATAGCGTTACGGAGATGTTTAGCAAACTCAAGTGGCAGACTCTGCAAGAGAGGCGCTCTACATCGCGGTGTAGCTTGCTCGCCGGGTTTCGAGAGGGTGCGTTTGTGGATGAGGTATCGAATATATTGCTTCCCCCTACTTATACCTCCCGAGGAGATCACGAATGTAAAATTAGAGAGATTCGAGCGCGCACGGAGGCTTTCAGACAGTCGTTCTTCCCGCGAACCATACACGACTGCAACAGAAAAGGGAGTTAATGACAGTGGCACGTAAAGTGCCCTCCGCCACACACCGTTGGGTGGCTTGCGGAGTATAAATGTAGATGTAGGTGTATCTATCGGACTTCGAAAACATTTACTCATCGAAGAAATGGTTCGTAAAGGACTATTGATGTGCGTTTAATGAACTTCTCGCCACATCGAGACGCAATATACACTATGTGATCAAAGTATCCGGACACCCCCCAAAACGTACGTTTTTCATAACAGGTACATTGTGGTGCCACCTACTGCCATGTACTCCATATCAGCGACCTCAGTAGTCATTAGACATCGTGAGAGAGCAGAATGGGGCGCTCTGCAGAACGTGGTGGCTGGGTGTCACTTGTGTTACACGTCTGTACGCGAGATCTCCACACCCCTAAACATCCCTAGGTCCATTGTTTCCGAGGTGATAGTGAAGTGGAAACGTGAAGGGAGACGTAGAGCACAAAAGCGTACAGGCCCATTACTTATTTTTTATTCATATTCGTTTGTCATGTACTACCTTTTCCTTTAGAATTTTGTGTCTCGATTTCTCCACATTTTATGCTACTGTTTCGTATTTGTTGGCATCCGTTTAATTTTCCCGTTTTTCTGATACACTTTAGTTTCTCCCCTCCCAAAACCCCCATTTTCCGGCACTCCTACCGTTAGAGTCAATAATTAACGTAAAATTAACGCTATTCTATAGCAATGCGTCTTCACCATGCGTATTACTTTAATGAAATGTAAAGGTACTCCGTGCTTTTCTAGTCGCATAAATTACGAAAATACTTCTTACCAGACATGATTTGTTTTTAATTCTTGTCCCTACTTTTCGTTATCTTCAGCTCGTTTCGACACAATTCATGGCTAGGTAAATAAGTGCGTGAATGTGACTGTAATTTTATCGTATGCTACATTCGTTTGTTTACGAGTATACTCTTTCATAGATAGCCTATACGTAGCGTCTTTGCCTTAGCTATGACGTCATTGCTCAAAGCCGACGAGCGGAATCCAACACTAGAATTTATCCCTATATGTCGGTCGTACCTAGAACTAATTCGTCGTACCTACAACCAATATTGCTTATGTTCGTCTGTGAACTCGATAAGCAACCTGAGCTATCAGTAAAGGGAATCTAGCCTGCATAACAGTCAACGGCCTTGCCGCAGTGGATACACCGGTTCCCCTGAGATCACCGAAGTTAAAGGCTATTGGGCGTGGCTGGCGCTTGGATGGGTGACCATCCAGCCGCCATGCGCTGTTGCCATTTTTCGGGGTGCACTCGGCCTCGTGATACCAATTGAGGAGCTACTCGACCGAATAGTAGCGGCTCCGGTCAAGAATACCATCACAACGGCCGGGAGAGCCGTTTGCTGACCCCACGCCCCTCCTACCCGCATCGTTCCTGAGGATGACACGGCGGTCGGATGGTTCCGGTAGGCCACTCGTGGTTTGGAGACGGCGTGCTTAACCTGCATAACACTGTATGGATATTGTATGAGTGACAGTTTCATTGTCATTTAACCCCTCAACAGATCGTTACATGAAAAACTCAAAAAGTAACATTTGGATAAGCTATCTGACTGCGCATTTGAACAAGAATTTATAAGTGATTCAGAATCTTACTTGTGCAACGGAATTTACTGGATCAGAGTACGTGACATGTTGTGGTGTGTCAGTGTCTCCGTTTTGCCCCAAAGTATTGCACTCACCTCTTTAGATGACTGCCTTTTTCCATGTGGTGTACAGCAATTTGCAGCAGCTGCGGCTAAAGATTGTTGTTACTAAGAATGAATTTAATAAAAAGAAGTTTCCTTGGGTCATGTTAGCTACTAAATAACTTGAGAGAAGGGATTTCATAAATTAAGTCTATTTAAAACTTCAGAATCAACATGATCAACAATAGACAATGACAATTACAGTGACATAGATATCAATAATAGCTGAGTGCGAGATTAACAAATTATTTCAATTTCAAAATTATTTATTAATTAGGTGTGGAGAATAATTATTATTATTGAGGATAGGGAGGCATGTGTAACTGGCAAGCATTATTGCAAACTCGGACTAACAATCACGTTTGTAGCCCAGCAATTGCTTTTACGCTGCTAGCATTTGTAGACTTAGAGAAAGCTTTTGACAACGTTAACTGGAATACTCTCTTTCAAAAGCTGAAGGTGGCAGGGGTAAAATACAGGGAGCGAAAGGCTATTTACAATTTGTACAGAAACCAGATGGCAGTTATAAGAGTCGAGGGGCATGAAAGGGAAGCAGTGGTTGGGAAAGGAGTGAGACAGGGTTGTAGCCTCTCCCCGATGTTATTCAATCTGTATATTGCGCAAACAGTAAAGGAAACAAAAGAAAAATTCGGAGTAGGTATTAAAATTCATGGAGAAGAAGTAAAAACATTGAGGTTTGCCGATGACATTGTAATTCTGTCAGAGACAGCAAAGGACTTGGAAGAGCAGTTGAACGGAATGGACAGTGTCTTGAAAGGAGGATATAAGATGAACATCAACAAAAGCAAATCGAGGATAATGGAATGTAGTCAAATTAAATCGGGTGATGCTGAGGGGATTAGATTAGGAAATGAGACACTTAAAGTAGTAAAGGAGTTTTGCTATTTAGGGAGTAAAATAACTGATGATGGTCGAAGTAGAGAGAATATAAAATGTAGACTGGCAATGGCAAGGAAATCGTTTCTTAAGAAGAGAAATTTGTTAACATCGAGTATAGATTTAAGTGTCAGGAAGTCGTTTCTGAAAGTATTTGTATGGAGTGTAGCCATGTATGGAAGTGAAACATGGACGATAACCAGTTTGGACAAGAAGAGAATAGAAGCTTTCGAAATGTGGTGCTACAGAGGAATGCTGAAGATAAGGTGGGTAGATCACGTAACTAATGAGGAGGTATTGAATAGGATTGGGGAGAAGAGAAGTTTGTGGCACAACTTGACTAGAAGAAGGGATCGGTTGGTAGGACATGTTTTGAGGCATCAAGGGATCACAAATTTAGCATTGGAGGGCAGCGTGGAGGGTAAAAATCGTAGAGGGAGACCAAGAGATGAATACACTAAGCAGATTCAGATGGATGTAGGTTGCAGTAGGTACTGGGAGATGAAGAAGCTTGCACAGGATAGAGTAGCATGGAGAGCTGCATCAAACCAGTCTCAGGACTGAAGACCACAACAACAACAGCGAATTTTACCTCGAATTCCATCTTCAAGCGCAGTTAAGCCATCTAGATCCCTCCTGCCCATATAAATGGAATCAGGCCCTGAGTGTGGTAAGATATGCTAGCACCGACGTGAGGGCAGCGTGACACGTCGTCTGTCTCCGAGCTCTCGACCGACACTGCTACTTCCAATCTTGCAGACAAAAAAAAAAAAAAAAAAAAAAATGGTTCAAATGGCTCTGAGCACTATGGGACTTCTTCACATTTGTGGTCATCAGTCCCCTAGAACTTGGAACTACTTAAACCTAACTAACCTAAGGACATCACACACATCCATGCCCGAGGCAGGATTCGAACCTGCGACCTTGGCGGTCACGCGGTTCCAGACTGAAGCGCCTAGAACCGCACGGCCACACCGGCCAGCTCTTGCAGACAAACCTCGTCTCAGAACTATGCTTAGAATTGCGCTCCCATGTTTCGCCCTCAGATTGTTACTACCGACATCTCAGTGCGTACGTACATAATGCAAAGAATAGCGTTAAGTTGGCTATAATGTTTTCAATGTCATGGAGAGTTCTGACATACTCCTTACACTGGAGACGTTGATCAGTTGTCTGGTACAGTAAGGTCTTTGCGATGCAGCGGGGCAGAAATAATTCTCATCTGACGGGAACGAATGTTTTTCCTGCGTCGTTCAGAAAACATACACTACTGGCCATTAAAATTGCTGCACCAAGAAGAAATGCAGATCATAAACAGATATTCATTGGACAAATATATCGTACTAGAACTAACATGTGATTACGTTTTCACACAATTTCGGTGCATAGATCCTGAGAAATCAGTACCCAGAACAACCACCTCTGGCCACAATAACGGCCTTGATACCCCTGGGCATTAAGCCAAACAGAGCTTGGATGGCGTGTACAGGTACAGCTGCCCATGCAGGTTCAACATGATACCACAGTTAATCAAGAGTAGTGACTTGCGTATTGTGACGAGCCAGTTACTCGGCCACCATTGACCAGACGTTTTCAATTGGTGAGACATCTGGAGAATGTGCTGGCCAGGGCAGCAGTCGAACATTTTCTGTATCCTGAAAGGCCCGTACAGGATCTGCAACATGCGGTCGTGCATTATCCTGATGAAATGTCATCTGCGTATGTTATGGGACGATTGCTTTTTACAATATATATAAATGATCTAGTTGATAGTGTCGGAAGCTCCATGTGGCTTTTCGCGGGTGATGCTGTAGTATACAGAGAAGTTGCAGCATTAGAAAATTGCAGCGAAATGCAGGAAGATCTGCAGCGGATAGGCACTTGGTGCAGGGAGTGGCGTCTGACCCTTAACATAGACAAATGTAATGTATTGCGAATGCATAGAAAGAAGGATCCTTTATTGTATGATTATATGATAGCGGAACAAACTCTGGTAGCAGTTACTTCTGTAAAATATCTGGGAGTATGCGTGTGGAACGATTTGAAGTGGAGCGATCATATAAGGCGGGTGCCAGGTTGAGATTCACTGGGGAGAGTCCTTAGAAAATGTAGTCCATCAACAAAAGAGGTGGCTTACAGAACACTCCTTCGACCTATACTTGAGTATTGCTCATCAGTGTGGGATCCGTACCAGGTCGGGTTGATAGAGGAGATAGAGAAGATCCAAAGAAGAGCGGCGCGTTTCGTCACAAGGTTATTTGGTAAGCGTGATAGCGTTACGGAGATGTTTAGCAAACTCGAGTGGCAGACTCTGCAAGAGAGGCGCTCTGCATCGCGGTGTAGTTTGCTGTCCAGGTTTCGAGAGGGTGCGTTTCTGGGTGAGGTACCGAATATATTGCTTCCCCCTACTTATACCTCCCGAGGAGATCACGAATGTAAAATTAGAGAGATTCGGGCGCGCACGGAGGCTTTCCGGCAGTCGTTCTTCCCGCGAACCGTACGCGACTGGAACAGGAAAGGGAGGTAATGACAGTGGCACGTAAAGTTCCCTCCGTCACACACTGTTGGGTGGCTTGCGGAGTATAAATGTAGATGTAGATTGTGAGTGCACCAGCAATGATCGTCAATCTGGCAACCAGTATCGACCCATGTCTGGCTGATCTTCCTGCCTCACAAGGTAGCGTACGGGCCGTTATACTGAATGAGCAAGTCATTTTCAGGAAGAGTCGTTTATGGAAACTCACAAGACGAATCTCGCACGAGCTGGTTGTCACCCCAGAACGTTTATTGATCGTCCCCGCAGTTGGAGCCGGACAAGTAGCCGGCTCTGGGCGGCCCCGTATTCCATATTCAAGACGCCGCGCCAAAACAACTCATCGAAGCCAGAAGAGGGGGGGGGGGGGGAGGGAAGGGAAGGGAAGCTGCCAAACGCAGCAGTCTCGCTCGGATGTCCGCGCCTGGCCGCCGGCCCAGATGGGCGGAAATTCCCGCATCGCCGCACTCTTGGGAGGGATTATTTTTCTCTCCCCGCCTCCCTGCAACCCTTTTATTTTTTCTGCATCCTCCGCAACCAGTGCCGCAGTAGACAGTTCGCCAAGTTGGCGCGGAATATTCTGGCCGCCTAGCCAAGCGGGGTCTTTCTGCTGCTGATGGAACCTCAAGTCGGCGCCCAGTGTCTGCATCTAGATTACCAGACGCACGCTCCAGGCCGTCAACGGTAGTGCAGAGTCTCTAGATTCTAGAGTAGACATCTCTAGGTACCAGGATAGGCGTCGTGCCACTCTCGCCCTGCCACTAGCTACCAGCTATGGTCTAGGCAGCGACTGGTGGCACCATGAGTCTTAATTATGCCCTCGTTCTGGCTACACTCTAGGTACTAGGATAGGCGTCGTGCTACTCTCGCCCTGCCACTAGCTACCAGCTATGGTCTAGGCAGCGACTGGTGGCACCATGAGTCTTAATTATGCCCTCGTTCTGGCTACACTCTAGGTACTAGGATAGGCGTCGTGCTACTCTCGCCCTGCCACTAGCTACCAGCTATGGTCTAGGCAGCGACTGGTGGCACCATGAGTCTTAATTATGCCCTCGTTCTGGCTACACTCTAGGTACTAGGATAGGCGTCGTGCTACTCTCGCCCTGCCACTAGCTACCAGCTATGGTCTAGGCAGCGACTGGTGGCACCATGAGTCTTAATTATGCCCTCGTTCTGGCTACACTCTAGGTACTAGGATAGGCGTCGTGCTACTCTCGCCCTGCCACTAGCTACCAGCTATGGTCTAGGCAGCGACTGGTGGCACCATGAGTCTTAATTATGGCCTCGTTCTGGCTACAACGATGAAAGCTGATGTGGGTCCTCCTCTCTCCATATTAACACATCAATGCTAAGAGGTATTCATAGCGATGCATGGCTTGTTGAAGACCTTGGTTGCATTCTGTCTGCTCAGGAAACGTCTGATCTCTAAAACCACGTCGTTGTCAACCTAGGAATGACTGTGAAAATCATCATGGTCGGTGCAGTGGGAATGTGTGTGCCGGGATAACTGGTGACTGTGTTTTGGGACCTGTCTTCCCGCTACGTCGCCTAACGGGCCGGAACTATCGGCGTTTCTTGTGGTGACTTTGCCGCTCCTGCTGGAAGGAGTGCCACTGATGATTCGAAGCGTTATGTGGCTGCTGGACTATCCAGCCAACTTGGCCATTAACATGCGGACACATCTCAGTTGTGTCTTCCCTGGTCGATAAATAAGACGAGGGGGATCCAGTTGCATGGCCTGCTCGTTCACCAGACCTCAACCTGTGCCACTTCTAGTTATGGGCCCGTCTCAAAAGCATTCTGTATGGAGAGGCCATTCCAGACGTGGAGACACTGGAGCAGCTGCCTTTGACACTGTCCGGATGCAGCCTGGACATCTGAAGGTGTGGCACAGAACATGCTACGGCGCGTACTGAGATATACTTACAAGGGAACCTCCCCATCGCACCCCCCTCAGATTTAGTTATAAGTTGGCACAGTGGATAGACCTTGAAAAACTGAACATAGATCTAGATCTACATCTACATCCATACTCCGCAAGCCACCTGACGGTGTGTGGCGGAGGGTACCATGAGTACCTCTATCGGTTCTCCCTTCTATTCCAGTCTCGTATTGTTCGTGGAAAGAAGGATTGTCGGTATGCCTCTGTGCGGGCTCTAATCTCTCTGATTTTATCGTCACGGTCTCTTCGCGAGATATACATAGGAGGGAGCAATATACAGCTTGACTCTTCGGTGAAGGTATGTTCTCGAAACTTTGACAAAAGCCCGTACCGAGCTACTGAGCGTCTCTCCTGCAGAGTCTTCCACTGGAGTTTATCCATCATTTCCGTAACGCTTTCGCGATTGCTAAATGATCCTGTAACGAAGCGCGCTGCTCTCCGTTGCATCTTCTCTATATCTTCTATCAACCCTATCTGGTACGGATCCCACACTGCTGAGCAGTATTCAAGCAGTGGGCGAACAAGCGTACTGTAACCTACTTCCTTTGTTTTCGGATTGCATTTCCGCAGGATTCTTCCAATGAATCTCAGTCTGGCATCTGCTTTACCGACGATCAACATTATATGATCATTCCATTTTAAATCACTCCTAATGCGTACTCCCAGATAATTTATGGTATTAACTGCTTCCAGTTGCTGACCTGCTATATTGTAGCTAAATGATAAAGGATCTATCTTTCTGTGTATTCGCAGCACATTACACTTGTCTACATTGAGATTCAATTGACATTCCCTGCACCATGCGTCAATTCGCTGCAGATCCTCCTGCATTTCAGTACAATTTTCCATTGTTACAACCTCTCGATACACCACAGCATCATCTGCAAAAAGCCTCAGTGAACTTCCGATGTTATCCATCAAGTCATTTATGTATATTGTGAATAGCAACGGTCCTATGACACTCCCCTGCGGCACATCTGAAATCACTCTTACTTCGGAAGACTTCTCTCCATTGAGAATGACATGCTGCGTCCTGTTATCTAGGAACTCCTCAATCCAATCACACAATTGGTCTGATAGTCCATATGCTCTTACTTTGTTCATTAAACGACTGTGGGGAACTGTATCGAACGCCTTGCGGAAGTCAAGAAACACGACATCTACCTGTGAACCCGCGTCTATGGCCCTCTGAGTGTCGTGGACGAATAGCGCGAGCTGGATTTCACACGACCGTCTTTTTCGAAACCCATGCTGATTCCTACAGAGTAGATTTCTAGTCTCCAGAAAAGTCATTATACTCGAACACAAGACGTGTTCCAAAATTCTACAACTGATCGACGTTAGAGATATAGGTCTATAGTTCTGCACATCTGTTCGACGTCCCTTCTTGAAAACGGGGATGACCTGTGCCCTTTTCCAATTCTTTGGAACGCTACACTCTTCTAGAGACCTACGGTACACCGCTGCAAGAAGGGGGGCAAGTTCCTTCGCGTACTCTGTGTAAAATCGAACTGGTATCCCATCAGGTCCAGAGGCCTTTCCTCTTTTGAGCGATTTTAATTGTTTCTCTATCCCTCTGTTGTCTATTTCGATATCTACCATTTTGTCATCTGTGCGACAATCTAGAGAAGGAACTACAGTGCAGTCTTCCTCTGTGAAACAACTTTGGAAAAAGACATTTAGTATTTCGGCCTTTAGTCTGTCATCCTGTGTTTCAGTACCATTTTAGTCACAGAGTGTCTGGACATTTTGTTTTGATCGACCTACCGCTTTGACGTAAGACCAAAATTTCTTAGGGTTTTCTGCCAAGTCAGTACATAGAACGTTACTTTCGAATTCATTGAAAGCCTCTCGCATAGCCCTCCTCACACTACATTTCGCTTCGCGTAATTTTTGTTTGTCTGCAAGGCTTTGGCTATGTTTATGTTTGCTGTGAAGTTCCCTTTGCTTCCGCAGCAGTTTTCTAACTCGGTTGTTGTACCACGGTGGCTCTTTTCCATCTCTTACGATCTTGCTTGGCACATACTCATCTAACGCATAATGTACGATGTACGATCAATCGAGAAAACAGGAAGAGGTTGTGTGGAACTAAGAAAAAAATAAGCAAAATATACAAACTGAATAGTCCATGTGCAAGATAGGCAACATCAAGGAGCGTGTGAGCTCAGGAGCGCCGTGGTCCTGTGGTTAGCGTGAGAACCTGCGAAACGAGAGGTCGTTGGTTCAAGTCTTCCCTCGAGTGAAAAGTTTACTTTCTCTGTTTTCGCAAAGTTATGATCTGTCCGTTCGTTCATTGTCGTCTCTGTTCACTGTAATAAGTTTAGTGTCTGTGTTTTGCGACGTCACCGCAAAACCGTGCGATTAGTTGACGAAAGGACCTGCTTCTCCAATGGGAACCGAAAACATTTGATTGCAAGGTCGTAGGTCAACCGATTCCTGCACAGGAAAACACGTCTGATATATTCTATACGACACTGGTGACGGCTTGTGCGTCATGACAGGAATATGTTGTCGACCCACCTAACCTGTACACTTGGCGAATGGGTAAAAAGATTCTTCTACCTTGCCCGATTTAGGTTTTCTTGTGGATGTGATAATCCTCCGAAAAAAGTGATGAAAACATAAGAGTTTGTCACATAAACTGCAACAAATGACTGCAACAAGATAAGGCCTTCAGCGGTCTTAAATTAAAGCCGGCCGCGGTGGTCTAGCGGTTCAGGCGCTCAGTCCGGAACCGCGCGACTACTACGGTCGCAGGTTCGAATCCTGCCTCGGGCATGGAAGTGTCTGATGTCCTTAGGTTAGTCAGGTTCAAGTAGTTCTAAGTTCTAGGGGACTGATGACCACAGATGTTAAATCGCATAGTGCTCAGAGCCATCTTAAATTAAAATTTGAAGGTTCATTTGTTTAAAACGATTTTTTTTAAATGTTGGTCTATCTGAAATTCTTGTTATCCAGGCCATAAGCCCTTCAATGTCTTGAGTGTGGCCTTTAGCCGAGTATTTACGTGAAATATTTTTTTCTAGTGTGACTTTCAGCCGCATGTATTCTTTAAAGCAATTTTTTATGTGTTCAGCCCTCTTCAGCCGTTCTTGTTTGTGGTGTGGTTTTGGGCCTTCAGCCCAGGAGGTAAGAAAACTTGAGATACCTAGGCTTTTAGCCATATTGTTTTATTTTGATCCATTTAAGGCAATGTGTATTTAAGTGGTTTAGGAAAATAAAAGTTTGTGTGCTTTGTGCAACTGACAGTAACTGATTACCGCCCCCTCCACAACCACAACCTGATACGCTCTAACCTGCGAAACCAGATTTCACACACACTGCAGTGCTCCATGCGTACATTCTCGGAAATTCCTTCCACATGTTAAGACCTATGTTTGATACTATTTAACTTCTCTTGGCCACGTATGTCGTCTTTCCCTGTGCTAGGCTTCCATTTGTACCCTCCTTGCTCCGTGCGTCATGTGTTATTTTGCCTCGAAGGTAGCAGAATTCCCTAACTTCGTCTACTTCGTGGTTCCCTATTTTTACTGTTATGTTTATCGATAATCATTTCCGCTACATCTAATTACTTTCACCTTTCTACGGATCGCTCTCAATCCTCATTGAATACTCATTAGACTGTTCATTCCATTTAACTGCTTGCAGTTATTATTTCCGTTGTCTGAGGGAAGGCATTAGCGAACCTTTTCATTGCCACTCTTTCATCCTGAATTTTAATCACACTCTTAGAATGTTTCTTAGATCACCCTCAATACTTCTTCGATGCATAGATTGAAGAGTACGGGCTAAACACCTCATCCCTGTCTTACATCCTTTTGAATCCGAACACTTGTGCACCTAAATCTTTCTCCGACGGCCAAGTTCGGTGTGTGGTGGAGCATCATTTGTGTGCTGCTATCACTCGCCTGCTTCACCTGTGGCAGTCCTGAATGTTTTCACTTTACCTTGGTGGTCTTCTCGCTAAATATACGTAGGAGGCAGGAATTGTTAAACTGGTCTAGAAACGCACGCTGGCCGGCCGGAGTGGCCGTGCGGTTCTAGGCGCTACAGTCTGGAGCCGAGCAACCGCTACGGTCGCAGGTTCGAATCCTGCCTCAGGCATGGATGTGTGTGATGTCCTTTAGGTTAGTTAGGTCTAAGTAGTTCTAAGTTCTAGGGGACTGATGAATTCAGAAGTTAAGTCCCATACTGCTCAGAGCCGTTTGAACCAATGGAGCCAAACGCACGCTCACGGAAGTTCAACAGTAAACATTACCGTGATGAACAAGGCATTTCCTGCGGCGTCCGCCACTTGATTATCCTCAGTGTCCGCGTGAAGCTTGCTACATGAAGGTGTAAAGAATCGCGCTGCTATTCTTTGGATCTCCTGCATTTCCCCTGTGAATCCTGTCCGATACTGGTGCCAGAGTGAGCAGCAGTATTCACGTGTTGTTCGAACTAGGGTTTTATAAAGCATCTTCTTCTATGGTTGTAGTATATTTCCTGAGGAGTTTTGGAAGGAATCTCAGTTTCGCATCTGCCTTCTGTGAGTAGTTTTAGTTGGTTGTTCCACTTTAAATCGCTCATAGGACTATTCCAACATATTTAATGGAACTGATGGCTCCAGGGACTGCCATAAAATATTGATTCTTTCTATCTATCTATTCGCAATACGTTACGCTTGTTTATGTTCTTGGTTAATTTCCAGTCCCTGCACCAAAGGTCGATTCTCTCTGGGCCTTCCTGCGTTGCGCAGCAATTTTGTAGCGCTTCTCGGTATATAAGATCACATTTTAGCGAAAAGCCTCATGGAAAGTTCACCGTTATAAACTATGCGATTGTTATATCTTGTGAAAAGTAGTTCTCCTACAACAGTACGCCCGAAGTTAGTTTTAGGTCTCAATATTTATCTCCGTTGAAAATCAGAAGCTATGTCCTATTTGCTAGACACTCTTCAGTCCAATCACACGGCTTCGTTCTTGGTCCACACTACTGGCCATAAAAATTGCTACACCAAGAAGAAATGCAGATGATAAACGGGTATTCATATATTATACTAGAAATGACATGTGAGCACATTTTCACGCAATTTGGGTGCATAGATCCTGATAAATCAGTACACAGAACAACCACCTCTAGCTTAATAACGGCCTTGATACGCATGGGCATCGTGTAAAACAGAGCTTGCATGGCGTGTACAGGTACAGCTGCCCATGCAGCTTCAACACAATACCACAGTTCATCAAGAGTAGTGACGAGCCAGTTGCTCGGCCACCATTGACCAGACGTTTTCAGTTGGTGAGAGATCTGGAGAAAGTGATGGCCAGGGCAGCAGTCGAACATTTTCTGTATCCAGAAAGGCTTGTACAGGACCTGCAACATGCGGTCGTGCATTATCCTGCTGAAATGTAGGGTTTAGCAGGGATCGAATGAAGGGTAGAGCCACAAGTCGTAAGACATGTGAAATGTAACGTCCACTGTTCAAAGTGCTGCAAGAGGTGACCGAGACGTGTAACCAATGGCACGCCATACCATCACGCCGGGTGATACGCCAGTATGGCGATGACGAATACATGCTTCCAATGTGCCTTCACCGCGATGTCGCCAAACACGGATGCTACCATCATGATGGTGTAAACAGAACTTGGATTCATCCGAAAAAATGACGTTTTGCCATTCATGCACCTAGGTTCGTCGTCGAGTACACCATCGCAGGCAGTCCTGTCCGTGATGCAGCGTCAAAGGTAACCGCAGCCACGGTCTCCGAGCCGATAGTCCGTGCTGCTGGAAACGTCGTCGAACTGTTCGTGCAGATGGTTGTTGTCTTGCAACCCATTTGTTGACTAGGGATCGAGACGTGGCTGCATGATCAGTTACAGCCATCTCGACTGCTAGTGATACGAGGCCGTTGGGATCCAGCACGGCGTTCCGTATTACCCTCCTGAACCCACCAATTCTATATTCTGGTAACAGTCATTGGATCTCGAGCAACGCGAGCAGCAATGTCGCGATACGATAAACCGCAATCGCGATAGGATACAATCGGACGTTTATCAAAGTCGGAAAGGTGATGGTACGTATTTCTCTTCCTTACACGAGGCATCACAACAACGTTTCACCAGGCAACGCCGGTCAACTGCTGTTTGTGTATGAGAAATCGGTTGGAAACTTTCCTCATGTCAGCACGTTGTAGGTGTCGCCACCGGCGCCAACCTTGTGTGAATGCTCTGAAAAGCTAATTATTTGCATATCACAGCATCTTCTTCCTGTCAGTTAAATTTCGCGTCTGTAGCACGTCATCTTCGTGGTGTAGCAATTTTAATGGGCAGTAGTGTATTTTTATTGTTCATTGTTGGTTGTGAAATATATCGTACTTAACTCGTCTCTCCCTATATCTTGCATCTGCATCTACTTACTTACTCCACAAGCCACCTTACCGTATGGTGCATGGCACAGAATACCTTGTACCACTAATAGACGTTTCGTTCTATTCCACTCGTAAATAGAACGCGGGGAAAACGACTGTCTTTATGCGTCTGTGCGAGCCAGCCGTTACGCGAAATTTACGCAGGCGGCAGCAGAAGCGTTCCACAGTCAACCTCAAATGTCCATTTTCTAAATACCGTTTCGCGACAGGAACATATTCCCTCCAGGAATTCCCATTTGAATTGACGAAGAATTTCCGTAATGCCTGCATGCCGATCGAATCCAGCGGTAACAAATCTAGCAGAAAGGCTGTATGAGTTGCTTCGATGTCTTTCTTTAATGAGGCCTGGTCAGGATCCCATAAACTCCAGGAGTACTGAAGTATCGGTTACACTAGCGTTCTATACGCGTCTTCCTTTACAGGTGAACGACGCATTCCTAAAATTCTCCCAATAAACTGAAGGCGACCTTTCGCCGTCCCTACCACAGTCCTCACATACATGTACCATTTCATACCGCCTTGCGACATTACTCTCCCATATTTAACCGAAGTCAGTGTGTCAAGGAGGACACTACTAATCCTGCATCCTACGGTTATAGGATTGTTTTTGCTACTCATCTGCATTAAGTGACATTTTGGTACATTTAAACCAAGATGAACATCACATCAACTGGA
This sequence comes from Schistocerca serialis cubense, assembly GCF_023864345.2. Lineage (NCBI taxonomy): Eukaryota > Metazoa > Arthropoda > Insecta > Orthoptera > Acrididae > Schistocerca > Schistocerca serialis. Next base: position 89,086,154 of record NC_064648.1, on the reverse strand, counting down.
AATTTTGTCTACTCATGTTGTATTCTCGTACAGTCACTAAACTTCGACACCCTCCCGTAGACCTCAGTGTGATAGTGCTGCTCAACATGTCTGCCAGACTATTTTTATATGTAGGGCATAATAGCGGTCATGCCGACTGCCTTGTCTCAGACGAATTCTCGCCATCGAAGACAACGTACTGGCTTCTATAACTTACGAATTTTTAGAGCCTCACGTATCTGCGAAACCTATACCGACTGCTCGTACCTTCATTAACAGTCGACAGTGTGGCATTAGGTCAAATGCTTTACGGAAATAGATAGTATGGAATCTGCCGGTTGCCCTTCATCGATGTTTCGCAGCATATTGTGCGGGAAAAGGGTGAGCAGAGTTTCGCACGAACGATGACTTTTACATCCGTGCGGATTTGTAGGCAGAAATTTTTGTTGTGGGGTGGTCTTCAGTCCTGAGACTGGTTTGATGCAGCTCTCCATGCTACTCTATCCTGTGCAAGCTTCTTCATCTCCCAGTACCTACTGCAACCTACATCCTTCTGAATCTGCTTAGTGTATTCATCTCTTGGTCTCCCTCTACGATTTTTACCCTCCACGCTGCCCTCCAATACTAAATTGGTGATCCCTTGATGCCTCAGAACATGTCCTACCAACCGATCCCTTCTTCTGGTCAAGTTGTGCCACAAACTTCTCTTCTCCCCAATCCTATTCAATACTTCCTCATTAGTTATGTGATCTACCCATCTAATCTTCAGCATTCTTCTGTAGCACCACATTTCAAAAGCTTCTATTCTCTTCTTGTCCAAACTATTTACCGTCCATGTTTCACTTCCATACATGGCTACACTCCATACAAATACTTTCAGAAATAACTTCCTGACACTTAAATCTATACTCGATGTTAACAAATTTCTCTTCTTCAGAAGCGCTTTCCTTGCCATTGCCAGTCTACATTTTATATCCTCTCTACTTCGTCCATCATCAGTTATTTTGCTCCCCAAATAGCAAAACTCCTTTACTACTTTAAGTGTCTCATTTCCTAATCTAATACCCTCAGCATCACCCGACTTAACTCGACTACATTCCATTATCCTCGTTTTACTTTTGTTGATGTTCATCTTATATCCTCCCTTCAAGACACCATCCATTCCGTTCAACTGCTCTTCCAAGTCCTTTGCTGTCTCTGACAGAATTACAATGTCATCGGCGAACCTCAAAGTTTTTATTTCTTCTGCGTGGATTTTAATACCTACTCCAAATTTTTCTTTTGTTTCCTTTACCGCTTGCTCAATATAGAGATTGAATAACATCGGGGAGAGGCTACAACCCTGTCTTACTCCCTTCCCAACCACTGCTTCCCTTTCATGTCCCTCGACTCTTATAACTGCCATCTGGTTTCTGTACAAATTGTAAATAGCCTTTCGCTCTCTGTATTTTACCCCTGCCACCTTTAGAATTTGAAAGAGAGTATTCCAGTCAACATTGTCAAAAGCTTTCTCTAAGTCTACAAATGCTAGAAACGTAGGTTTGCCTTTCCTTAATCTTTCTTCTAAGATAAGTCGTAAGGTCAGTATTGCCTCACGTGTTCCAGTATTTCTACGGAATCCAAACTGATCTTCCCCGAGGTCAGCTTCTACTAGTTTTTCCATTCGTCTGTAAAGAATTCGTGTTAGTACTTTGCAGCTGTGGCTTATTAAACTGATAGTTCGGTAATTTTCACATCTGTCAACACCTGCTTTCTTTGGGATTGGAATTATTATATTCTTCTTGAAGTCTGAGGGTATTTCGCCTGTTTCATACATCTTGCTCACCAGATGGTAGAGTTTTGTCAGGACTGGCTCTCCCAAGGCCGTCAGTAGTTCCAATGGAATGTTGTCTACTCCGGGGGCCTTGTTTCGACTCAGGTCCTTCAGTGCTCTGTCAAACTCTTCACGCAGTATCGTATCTCCCATTTCATCTTCATCTACATCCTCTTCCATTTCAATAATATTGTCCTCAAGTGCATCGCCCTTGTATAGACCCTCTATATACTCCTTCCACCTTTCTGCTTTCCCTTCTTTGCTTAGAACTGGGTTTCCATCTGAGCTCTTGATGTTCATACATGTGGTTCTCTTATCTCCAAAGGTCTCTTTAATTTTCCTGTAGGCAGTATCTGTCTTACCCCTAGTGAGAGAAGCCTCTACATCCTTACATTTGTCCTCTAGCCATCCCTGCTTAGCCATTTTGCACTTCCTGTCGATCTCATTTTTGAGACGTTTGTATTCCTTTCTGCCTGCTTCATTTACTGCATTTTTATATTTTCTCCTTTCATCAATTAAATTCAATATTTCTTCTGTTACCCAAGGATTTCTACTAACCCTCTTCTTTTTACCTACTTGATCGTCTGCTGCCTTCACTACTTCATCCCTCAGAGCTACCCATTCTTCTTATACTGTATTTCTTTCCCCCATTCCTTTCAATTGTTCCCTTATGCTCTCCCTGAAACTCTGTACAACCTCTGGTTTAATCAGTTTATCCAGGTCCCATGTCCTTAAATTCCCACCTTTTTGCAGTTTCTTCAGTTTTAATCTACAGGTCATAACCAATAGATTGTGGTCAGAGTCCACATCTGCCCCTGGAAATGTCTTACAATTTAAAACCTGGTTCCTAAATCTCTGTCTTACCATTATATAATCTATCTGATACCTTTTAGTATCTCCAGGGTTCTTCCATGTATACAACCTTCTATCATGATTCTTAAACCAAGTGTTAACTATGATTAAGTTGTGCTCTGTGCAAAATTCTATCAGGCGGCTTCCTCTTTCATTTCTTAGCCCCAATCCATATTCACCTACTACGTTTCCTTCTCTCCCTTTTCCTACACTCGAATTCCAGTCACCCATGACTATTAAATTTTCGTCTCCCTTCACTATCTGAATAATTTCTTTTATTTCATCATACATTTCTTCAATTTCTTCGTCATCTGCAGAGCTAGTTGGCATATAAACTTGTATTTTAAGCAAATATATTATACTCGAACTCAGATCTACATCTACATCCATACTCCACAAGCCACCTGACAGTGTGTGGCAGAGGGTACCTTGAGTACCTTTATCAATATGTTAAAGAATTCTGCAGCAGACCGATGTTGACAATGAAATGAAATGAAATGTGGTGTGGCTAGGGCCTCCAGTCGGGCAGACCGTTCCCCTGGTGCAAGTATTTCGATTTGACGCCACTTCGGCGACTTGCGCGTCTATGGGGAGGAAATGATGATGATATGGGCACTTTTTTTCCACTAGCTGCTTATTTCTTATGACCCACCGTATAATTTCTTATGGTGGGTCGTATGTTGCCACTTAGCCGCTGTGACTGGGTCCGGGGTCCGGAGTGACTGCAAGTAGCACCACCCCGGCTCCCGTCCCCACTCACACCGCTGCCCGTGTCCCGCCACGTGGAGGCGGGCTCTATTTGATACCTTTTTTTTGTGTAGCATCAGAAAAACTTATAACTAATACAAAATCAAGTGAGATATTAAAACTAAATTAAATATTTAGAAAGAAGGAAGGAAGAGAATTGAATACAGAAGAGATAGGTATTTTATTGCCCGTCACCTGGTTGTGGGCAGTGGCCCGGGTCTTGGAATGACCCTCGAGACGCTGGCCATCGTTCACCGTGCCTTTAACATCTACCATCCTAAAAACTAACTTAACTAGAAGAGATGAGGGTACGTTAAAGCTAGAAACTAAAACTAAGACCTCCATGTCCAGCGTGCTAAACTGTTTACGAAATACAATAGAGAGGTAACTGATTTTGTGCTTGGTTCAAAGTTGCTAAAGAAAGGGGTCTTGTGGTAATAGCGCTAACGGTTTGTGTTGAGCCTACAAGGCTCCTAGTAGAGTACATCAGGCGCAAGCACCTCCCGGCCCCGCCGACAACGACCTGAACGGTGGTTTTCCGCCATTACCATAGGTATCCGGCGGGTTGGGACCAAAAGAGAGGAACCACAATTAAGATCCCCCCATCCAGCCCGTGCGCCGCCTCTAACCAGGGGCGTAGGTCCCTTGAAGAGGTGCCTAACTTTAAGCTTCAGATCAGAAGTAATTAGTGTAGTGGAGGTTGAGGTATAGGCTGTGATTAGGACAACGCAACACCCAGTCCCAGAGCGGAGAAAATGTCCGACCCAGCCGGGAATCGAACCCGAGCCGTTAGGATTGACATTGTGTTGCGCTGACCACTTAGCTACCCTAGGCGGACGTTGACAATAATGGTCTGTAATTTTCTGGCAAAAATTATGGCTCACTTCAATTTTCTTCAAAATTTCGAACATCTGTTCCTCACATGTTCCCTAATTAAATAATAAATAACAGAGCCAGATTCAGGACAGAGACACACACACAGAGAGAGAGAGAGAGAGAGCGAGAGAGAGAGAGAAAGAGAGAGAGAGAGGGAGAGAGAGAGAGAGATTGTACGAGGTGTGGCTAGAAAAAAACCGGACTAGTACTGGTGAAACAATAAAACGAATGCAATAAGGCTGAAAGTCGCGTGGCCTGTCACGTGACTCTCGCCCCGCCTACTGCTCGAGTTTCATCTGCCTCCTGCACTCAGTCTGCCCGTGGCGTCTGTTTTAAGTAGTTGACGTTTTGTCTGTGCGTCGGAAAATGTTGAGTGTACAGAAAGAACAGCGTGTTAACATCAAATTTTGTTTCAAACTAGGAAAATCTGCAAGTGAAACGTTTGTAATGTTACAACAAGTGTACGGCGATGATTGTTTATCGCGAACACAAGTGTTTGAGTGGTTTAAACGATTTAAAGATGGCCGCGAAGACACCAGTGATGACACTCGCACTGGCAGACCATTGTCAGCAAAAACTGATGCAAACATTGAAAAAATCGGTAAACTTGTTCGACAAGATCGCCGTTTAACAATCAGAGGGACAAACAGTGAATCAGCATTACTACATTAACGTCCTGGCTACCCTACGTGAGCGAGTACGGAGAAAACGGAACGATTTGTGGAGAAAAAAGTCATGGATCCTTCACCAAGACAATGCCCCAGCTTACAGTGCGTTGTCAGTGAAGACGTTTTTGGCAAAACACAACATTCCCATCTTAGATCATCCACCCTACTCACCTGATTTGGCCCCCTGTGACTTTTTTCTTTTCCCTAAAGTCAAGTCAGCTTTGAAAGGAACTAGATTTGAGACTGTTGAAGCAGTAAAAGAAAAAGCGACGGAAGTAATGTATGGACTTACCGAAAATGATCTGCAGCATTGCTATGAACAGTGGAAAATTGGTATGGAGCGGTGTAGAGACCGAGGAGGAGAGTACATTGAAGGAGATAACATGAAATTGTAAATAATTGTAAGTAAATGATTTTTCCAGCATCAGTCCGGTTTTTTTCTAGCCGCACATCGTATGCAGAAACAGCCCGTGCTGTGGTGTTGGCGGCGCCGGTAACCGAACCCGCGCGCCCTTGGATACCGCCGCGGCTGCTGTGTTTGCCGCCGCTGTTGCGGTCGGCGTGACACGGCGACTGCCGTTGCCGTGGCAACCCGACACCCGCGCCCCCGGCTCAGGTTGGTTGGTCGACACCGGAAGAGTAGAGGAGAGGCAGCCAGCAGGGCAGGGCAGGGCAGCGCGCAGGCCGCGTCGTGTCGCAACCACTACTACTACTACTACACACACACACACGTTACATACTACACGGAAGCGCTACAGAAACTGCTACAGTAGTGCGTATTCAAACACATACAGGCAGAATACGGCGCTGCGGTCGGCGACGAGTATAAAAGACAACAAGTGTCTGGCGCAGGTGTTAGACCGCTAACTGCTGCTACAACGGCAAGTTATCAAGATATGAGTGAGTTTGAACGTGGTGTTGGCGCACAAGCGATGGGACACACTGTCTCCGACATAGCGACGAGGTGGGGATTTTCCCGTACGACCATTTCACGAGCGTACCGTGAATATCAAGAGTCCGGTAAAAACATCAAATTCCCGACATCGCGACGGCCGCAAAAAGATCCTGCAAGAACGGGACCGGCGACGACTGAAGAGAATCGTTCATAGCATAGAAGCGCTACCCTTCCGAATATTGCTGCAGCGCGACTGCTACGGTCGCAGGTTCGAATCCTGCCTCGGGCATGGATGTGTGTGATGTCCTTAGGTTAGTTAGGTTTAAGTAGTTCTAAGTTCTAGGGGACTGATCACCACAGATGTTAAGCCCCATAGTGCTCAGAGCCATTTGAACCAAATTGCTGCAGATTTCAGTGCTGGGTCATCAACAAGTGTCAGCGTGCGAACCATTCAACGAAACATCATCGATATGGGCTCTCGGAGCCGAAGGCCCACTCGTGTACCCTTGATGACTGCACGATATAACGCTTTGTGCATTGCCTGTGTAACCTCCCCCTCACTTATCGACCTTAATGACAGTGAAAAATTAAACCGCGTGTACCTAATGGAAATTTGGGAAAAGCAATCGTCACCGAAGTTAATCTGTCGGTAAAGAGGGAGGAAAGGGTTACATCTAAATGAAAGGAAAAATGCAAATGAAACTGGTGGAAATTAATTTTGGAAACGGGTAAAGTTAATGAAGAAAGTAAATGTGCGGCCGTTACGTTAACAATTAACTAGCGGTAATTAGATATTTGAGATTAGGGGGAAATTACGGTCGCCAGTCCTAAGGACAATTACTATAGTAACTGAAAAAGAAAGGTAATTACACATATAATTAGCACTAGAAGCGTGGCAACTGAAGGTTGACACGTGTAGTGTGAAAACTGAAAGTTTGTCAGAAGCAATAACTTTCGCTGCACTCTGACTTAATTTAGCAAAAGAATTAATAAAACCAGAAAACTGAAAGTTAATTTAGTGACTGAAATTAATAAGAAGCTTTCTTTCTTAAGCACATCGAAATTCAGTAAAATACGGTTAGTCTTGCACTACCTCAACAATCATTTCAAAAGCAACTTGACTCTGCGCAATTTAGAAATAAGAGATTTAACTTTGAACTTGAATTAAATGATTCTGAACAATTAACAATAGTAAAATTTTGTACGTATCAAGCTGAGCTGCAGTCACAGGTAAGCTAAAATATGGTAACAAAACTCGCACTCTTAATTTGTGCTTGTGTAATCTAAATATTGTAGCCAGCTATGAATACTTTAACTGAATTTTGAAATTAAGGCAGTGAAATTGAATGATGCTGGCGTTTGAATTTCAACGACACTCGGGTTCATTCCGGAAAAGGAAGGGACCCTGCTTGGTAATGCAATTGGGACAATGAGCAACAAAGGTTCATGCTAAGTTGCTGTAATTTTGCGAGGCAAATGGAACAATTTGAAAAGCTGAGGTCTGCCATACAGTTCTGAAACTTTACGTGCTTTTAGTCTTCCTTGTTGGTTGATTGAAGGTTTGAAGTCGTCGATCGAGGAGGTGGCGACAGTCACTCATTGTCGGCCGTCGCTGTTGCAGAAGCTGGATGTTGGCGCGCCTTCTTCTCGACACGGTCACCAGACGAAACGGGCTCTTGATGTGCGCCAGCTAATGCTTCCCGTCCGCGACACGATGTCAGAAACTATCATCGCAAGTCGAGCGCAATTACATGCTGCCAAACCCCGAAAGCGCGGCAACTCGCGGGAGCGTCACACAACACCTGCTCCACTGCACTACACCAGCCAGACTCCCTCTCTGCCCGCGCTCCACGCGACCGAGTTAACACTACCAAAGATCCTACACACTTTGATTCTTCACACGACCTATCGATGTAATCGTTCGATAGCAGTTTTCCCTAGGCAAGACCCAGCGTAAAAGTACAAATAATCTTTACACAACAAACCAATTATACATCGACATAAATGCATAAATATATATATATATACAAATAGTAAAACAATTACAATGTGTAAAGACACAGAAATATCATATATTCAGGTAGCAAAAATAAAGAAAACAAACTATAGTACAATAGATGGAAATAGGAGGATATGCATTTCCGGCGTTACACCTGGACCCGTCAACACCGACACTCGACTGTTGATGACTGGAAACATGTCGCCTGGACGGACGAGCCTCGTTTCAAATTGTATCGAGTGGATGGACGTGGACGGGTGTGGAGACAACCTCATGAATCCATGGACCCTGCATATCAGCAGGAGACGTGTGCAGATGGAGTGATATGGGTCCCCTGATACGTCTAGATACCACTCTGACTGGTGACACGTACGTAAGCATCCTCTCTGATCACCTGTATCCGTTCACGCCCATTGTGCATTCTGGCGCACTTGGGAAATTCCAGCAGGACAGTGCGACACCACACGCGTCGAGAATTGCTATACGATGGCTGCAGGAACACACTTCTGAGTTTAAACACTTCCGCCGGCCACCAAACTCCCCAGACATGAACATTATTAACCATATGTGGGATGCCTTGCAACGTGCTGTACAGAAGAGACCTCCATCCCCTCGTACTTTTACCGATTTATGGACAGCCCTGCAGGATTCATGGTGTCAGTTCTCTCCAGCCCTGCTTCAGACATTAGTCGAGTCCATGAGGAACTTCTGCGTGCTCGGTTTCATGCGACCCACCACGAATTTCTGTCCTGTACCAAGTAACGTCTTCATCTCAGAGGAGCACTTGCAACGTACGTCCTCAATTCTTTGCTCCATGCTTTCCACCCTCTGTCTTCCTCTGCAGTTTTTACACTCCACAGCTCCCTCTAGTACCATAGAAATCATTCACTGATGTCTTAACAGACGTCCTACCATCCTGTCCCTTCTGTTGCCAGGTTTTTCATATATTCCTTTCCTCGCCGATTCTGCGCAGAACCTCTCCATTCCTTAATCAGTGCACCTAATTTTCCATGTCTGTAGTTGCGCATCTCAAATGCTTCGATTTTCTTTTGTTCCGGTTTCCCACAGACCAAGTTTTATTACCATACAACGCTGTGTTCCAAATATACATTCGCAGCAATTTCTTCCTCAAATTAAGGCCTATGGTTAGTACGATTAGACTTCTCCCTCTTGGCAGGAATGACCTTTTTACCAGTGCTAGTCTGCTTTTGATGTCGTCCCCGCGCCGTCCATCATTCGTTACTTTGCTGCGTAGGTAGTAGAATTTCTTCATCTACCTCGTGAACATCGATTCTGATGTTAAGTTTCTCGCTGTCCTTATTTCTGCTACTTTTCATTACTAACTTCGATTCACTCATTAGGCTGTTTATTCCATTCAGCAAAACATGTAATTCTTCTTCACTTTCTCTCAGGATAGCAATTTCATATAGGAATCTTATCAAAGACAGCCGGCCGGAATGGCCGTGCGGTTCTAGGCGCTTCAGTCTGGAACCGCGTGACCGCTACATTCGCGGGTTCGAATCCTGCCTCGGGCACGAATGTGTGTGATGTCCTTAGGTTAGTTAGGTTTAAGTAGTTCTACGTTCTAGGGGACTGATGACCTCAGATGTTAAGTCCCATAGTGCTCAGAGCCACTTCAACTTTTTTTTGAACAGTAGGAGTGAAAGACTACATCCCGATCGTAGACCCTTTTTAATCCGAACCCTTCTTTCTTGGTCATCCACTCTTATTATTCCCTCTTGGCTCGTGTACATATTGTATATTACATCAGAATTTCGAACATCTTGCACCATTTTACGTTGTCGAACGCTTTTTCCAGGTCGACTAATTCTATGAATATGTCTTGATTTTTCGTTAGTCTTTCTTCCATTATCAACCGCAGCGTCAGAATTGCCTCTCTGGTGACTTCACATTTCAGAAAGCCAAACTGATACTCATGTAAGACATCCTTTCCCTATATGCAGTATAAATCTTCGATACGGCGCCTCTTGTAAACGCCGAACACTTGGATTAGCATGGGTACGGAAACACCCAACATACGAGAACCAACAATTTTACTTTTGAATGCATTGTGCGAGAGAACAGTGATCAATGTGTTACAAATATTCACTATCAAAAACAGTCTTGAATGAAATTTTCACTCTGCAGCGGAGTGTGCGCTGATGTGAAACTTCCTGGCAGGTTAAAACCGTGTGCCCGACCGAGACTCGAACTCGGGACCTTCGCCTTTCGCGGGCAAGTGCTCTATCGACTGAGCTACCCAACTACGACTCACCCCCCCGTCCTCACAGCTTTACTTCTGCCAGTATCTCGTTCGAGTCTCGGTCGGGCACACAGTTTTAATCTGCCAGGAAGTTTCACATCAGTGCACACTCTGCTGCAGAGTGAAAATCTCATTCTGGAAACATCCCCCAGGCTGTGGCTAAGGCATGTTTCCGCCATATCCTTTCTTTCAGGAGTGCTAGTTCTGCAAGGTTCGCATGAGAGCTTCTGTAAAGCTTAGAAGGTAGGAGACGAGGTACTGGCAGAAGTAAAGCTGTGAGTACCGGGCGTGAGTCGTGCTTGGATAGCTCAGTTGGTAGAGCACTTGCCCGCGAAAGGTAAAGGTCCCGAGTTCGAGTCTCAGTCGGGCACACAGTTTTAATCTGCCAGGAAGTTTCAAAAACAGTCTTGATCACAATTTATTTATTACGGTGACCGGTGTCGTCCGCTACTGAGAATGACTCAGTAGTGATTCTCCAGCAGAAGGAGGTTCTTACTCATCGGTCTGAAGATGACAACATTAGTGGTCAAAACCGGTAACCGTAATAAATAAATTGTGATCAAGACTGTTTTTGATAGTGAACCAACAATTTTGCCCACGTTCGAATTAACTTCGCTGCGACATAGTCCACTTCACAGCTACACAGAAAACTGTTCTGACGCTCGGAACGTACTGGGAACACTGCGCAGGTGCCGTTTGTGGTCAAACAAACCTGCAGACTTAGGTTGTACCTGCATTAATGCTGGAGCATTTATTTCTGGCCTTTCCATATTTTTGATCAACACCTGTATGTGATGGCAGGGACACAGCTACCGCGTGAGGTTGTGTAGGAGAGCGAGTACTAGGCTCAAGTAAGGGTTGATCACCATTCGTGACCGGAATATTTATTTAACATTTTGTGCCTAAAGGATCAATGAAACCAACAACAAAAAAATTGTAAGCTTATAACAATTAATTAAAAAAACACGTCAAGAACAGTCTTTTCAAGAGAATTTCGTAAATATGTACTCCCCCAACATGTGCTGCAGTGTTTACTTTGCGTACAAGTAACAGTTTCATACACTGTCACATCGATCCGCATTATACTGTTGAAAACATAGGAAACCCGAAACGTTGTATATGGATATGAAAATATCCATGTTCAAAGGCAACAGATAAGATTTGCACTTAGCTATGGAAGACAGTATTTTCGACAACGCACGTCACAGAGGCAAGAAAATTGGTTTCAATTGATTGGGAATTAACTGCTTATCACTAAGTTTCAATTCCTGTAGTGAGACACCATGTAATTATTAGAACACCAATAAAAATTTAGCGCAGGGTATGTGTCAGAAGAACGATGCAAAAATTTTATACAGTACCTATGTTCCAACACAACTACAACGTGAAGAATTTGTCTGAAAAACAATTTAACAAATGGTTCAAATGGCTCTGAGCACTATGGGACTTAACATCTTAGGTCATCAGTCCCCTAGAACTTAGAACTACTTAAACCTAACTAACCTAAAGACATCACACACATCCATGCCCGAGGCAGGATTCGAACCTGCGACCGCAGCAGTCCCGCGGTTCCGGACTGCAGCGCCTAGAACCGCACGGCCACCGCGGCCGGCAACAATTTAACAGTTCAGCATTTAGTGACAGCCAGTTCACTGATTTACAATTTGCTTGGTACGACAGAATGTTCCACAACACCACTCACCAAAGAAATGAAAACTAACTAACACAATGACCTTAAAATTTACGTTCAGTTCCCCAAAAGGCAACATTTATACATTTCAGAAATACATAATTGTGAAGGAAAGCCAAGACAGGTTCAATGTTAATTGCATACAGCAGTTTTTTTTTGCGTATTGTTGATAAATAGACAGCGCAACCTACGACCTCAGAATCGAACCGTTTGTGGGCGTAAATCAGATTTAAATACTCCCCGTGTAATCAAGGCAATTCTGCACATGGCGCTAGTACCTGCTAGTACTACCTAGCAAGAACAAAGTTCTTTAAATTGAACAAATAATTAAATCACAAATGATGTTTAACTCCTCACTCACGCAGCAAAACACAATATGGCTAAGAGCGTAATTACACACCCACATACCAATAAAGAGGCAGAAACCGAGCCCTCCAATATTAATAGCAATAAAACAATCGGGCCTTACTACTGAACGCATACCAAAGTCTCACCGAGGAGATAAGACGATTGGTCTGGGAATGGCAATTCACTTCCAAAATAACGCCCGATGACGTAACGGTAGTAAAGCACCGCCACGCGACACGGAAAATCAGCAAGATTTGAATGGATGCACGTGGTTGGCCAACGATCTTCGATTACGTCAGCTGACAGTATGTTAAATACCAGTTAATTGGCACTAATCCTTTACTCCCAGAATTGACAAATTAAGTAGCAAGCATCGAAGCCGTTCATAGCAATAAATGAGGTAACTTAAACCAAAGTCCTCAAAGCTATCGAATGCAGAGGGGTCCGAAAAAATGTATCCACTGTTTAAAAGTCCGTAACTGGCAAACTAATTGACGGAGTTGTCTCATCTTTGGTAGTGTAATAGTTTGTAGTTCCGGCAATCGCCACACAAGCGTTTTATTGCGTTGTTTTGTTTTGTCAGATGACAGTCGCCAGATAGTGTTTTGTTCTCAGTTGCACCTAGCTACTCGAGTAAACATGGCTGGCGCAAGGCTTACATTCGATGAAAGGAAGTCAGTTTTGAAGTGGTATTTTAAGTACGAAAACATTAATGAGTTTCAGCGGCAATGGCGAAATGTGTATCAAACAGAGCCACCGACACGTTTAACGATATGTCGCATTCGAGACAAATTTGAAGCCGAAGGTTGTATTAAAGATGTACAACGATCTGGACCACCTGTAACAGTAACGAGTCCAGCTAACTCCCGTCATGAGACAGTGTGTTCGTGAAACTGGAGTGAGTCGCTCAAGTGTTCGGCGAATTTTAAAGACAGCAAAGTGGAAGTGCCACATCCCACGACCGCTACACGCAATGAACGAGGGCGACCCAGATCGTAGAATGGAGTTCTGCGAGTGGTTTACTAACATGGTGCGCAACGATGAAGAGTTTGCAGAGATGATTGTGTGGTCTGGTGAGGCACAGTTCAGACTCAATGCTACAGTAAATCGCCACAATTGCATCTACTGCGCCGCCGAAAATCCGAACGCCCATGTAAACAAAAAATGGTTCAAATGGCTCTGAGCACTATGGGACTTAACATCTGAGGTCATCAGTCCCCTATAACTTAGAACTACTTAAACCTAACTAACCTAAGGACATCACACATATCCATGCCCGAGGCAGGATTCGAGCCTGCGACCGTAGCTGTCGCGCGGTTCGAGACTGTAGCGCCTAGAACCGCTCGCCCACCCCGGCCGGCGTCCATGTAAACAAAGCCGTGAATTTGCCAGGAGTAAATGTGTGGTGTGGGTTGTCTTAGCGGGGCTCGATTGGGCCATTCTTCTTTGACGGCACAGTTACCGGTGAAGTGTAGCTTCAGACAACCATTTTACATGCTATCCGAGACTTGTATGGAGACGGAAGAGTTTACTTTCAACAAGATGGTGCCCCGGCGCACTACCAAAATCGTGTTAGGGCGTATCTCGACGAAAATCTACCAGTAAGATGGATAGGCCGTAGAGGTGCTGTGGAGTATCCACCACGTTCCCCAGACCTAACTCCTCTGGACTTTTACCTGTGGGGAACACTAAAGGACGTCGTTTATCGACAAAAGGCACGCACATTGGATGAACTTCGAGAATCCGTCTTACATTCATGTGCAAATATCCAACTGAACACGTTGCAGTCAGTAGTTAGTGCTGCAGTTCGGCGGCATCGTTTGTGCGTGGATGCTAATGGTGACCATTTCGAACACCTACAGTGATATCTTTAAATTGGAATTTAAGCTACACTTTCACCAAAAATGAGACAAGTCAATTACTTTCCAAGTTATGGACTTTTAAACAGTGGACACACTTTTTTGGGCCCCTCTGTATAAGAAGGTAAAAACGCAGTACAGTGTGTGTTGATTACAGGAAATAGCAAATTTACTGGATACGCTAAGCAGGTGGTACAATGAAGTGCAGGCCTCTTGGATGTACCCACGAAGGGGGCTTAAGCAAGCGCGAAGACTGAGCCGGTATTTGTAGAGTTCTAACAGGCGTGGAGGCGGGTAAGACGCATAAGCAGACGCAGTGGGAAGGACAAAAGGAACGAACACTTTGCGAACCTCATGCTATCCCCAGATTCATTCAAGTAGGGTGCCTCACCATAGTTCTAAGCTGCACGCTTCCCTCTAAACCGAGGCGTTTCAACCACGGACTTCCGCAGTAGGAAAGACTTCAGCCTCCTCGTGTCCTCCGGAACGGCCAGGATGAAGAATTACTCTCGGACACTCGGTCCCAGGCAGAATACTGAAGTACCGTCGTCCGATAGAGAAATCGCAAGGCTTAATTCACAACACGCCATGCCTTAAGAGCGCTTTCTGCTCCACTCCCTGCATTCCTCCGAATCACTTCTCAGGCTGCCCATGGTTCACGTCAAAACGGCGCGCCATCCGCTACACACAAAGACGGCATGCGCGACACGTAATGCGTGGTATTGGCAAGGTCAGGTTCAATGAGTAAAATACAACTGGCACGCAAGATATTTCATCCACCTTAAGATAGCGAGAGGAGACGGCGGACAAATGAAAAGAGCCTCTGCGGCGGAGAAGTCATGTCTGATGAAGTGATAGAAAGGGAGTCGATGTACACTGAAGAGCCAAAGAAACTGGTACACGTGCCTAATATCGTGTAGCGCCGCCGCGTGCACGCACAACTGCCGGAGCACGATGTGGCATGAACTCGACTAATCTCTGAAGTAGTTCAAATGGCTCCGAGCACTATGGGACTTAACATCTGAGGTCATCAGTCACCTAGAACTTAGAACTACTCAAACCTAACTAACCTAAGGACATCACAGACAGCCATGCCCGAGGCAGGATTCGAACCTGCGACCGTAGCGGTCACGCGGTTCCAGGCTGAAGCGCCTAGAACCGCACGGCCACACCGCACGGCATCTGAAGTAGTGCTGGAGGGAACTGACACCATGAATCCTGCAGGGCTGTCCATAAATCCGTAAGACGACGAGGGGCTGGAGATCTCTTCTGAACAGCACGTTGCAAGCATCCCAGATATGCTCAATGTTGTTCACATCTGGAGAGTTTGGTGGCCAGCGGAAGTGTTTAAACTCACAAGAGTGTTCCTGGAGTTACTTTGTAGCCATTCTGGACGCGTGGGGTGCCGCATTGTCCTGCTGGAATTGCCCAAGTCCGACGGAATGCACATCTACATCTACATTTACACTCCGCAAGCCACCCAACGGTGTGTGGCGGAGGGCACTTTACGCGCCACTGTCATTACCTCCCTTTCCTGTTCCAGTCGCGTATGGTTCGTTGGAAGAACGACTGCCGGAAAGCCTGCGTGCGCGCTCGAATCTCTCTAATTTTACATTCGTGATCTCCTCGGGAGGTATAAGTAGGGGGAAGCAATATATTCGATACCTCATCCAGAAACGCACCCTCTAGAAACCTGGACATAGAGCTACACCGCGATGCAGAGCGCCTCTCTTGCAGAGTCTGCCACTTGAGTTTGCTAAACATCTCCGTAACGCTATCACGCTTACCAAATAACCCTGTGACGAAACGCGCCGCTCTTCTTTGGATCTTCTCTATCTCCTCTGTCAACCCCACCTGGTACGGATCCCACACTGATGAGCAATACTCAAGTATAGGTCGAACGAGTCATCAAGGGTACACGAGTGGACCTTCAGCTCCGACAGCCCATATGGATGATGTTTCGTTGAATGGTTCGCACACTGACACTTGTTGTAGGCCCATCCTTGAAATCTGCAGCAATTTGCGGAAGGGTTGCACTTCTGTCACGTTAAACGGTTTTCCTTAGTCGTCATTCGTCCCGTTCTTACAGGATCTTTTTCCGACCCCAGCGATATTGACGGTAGACTCATGAAATGGTCGTACGGGAAAATCCCCCCTTCATCGCTACCTCGGAGATGCTGTCTCCCATTGCTCGTGCGCCGACTATAACACCACATTAAAACTCACTTAAATCTTGATATCCTGCCATTGTAGTAGCAGTAACCGATCTAACAACTGCGCCAGACACTTTTTGTCTTATATAGGCGTGACAGACCGCAGCATCGTATTTTGCCTGTTTACAATCTCTGTATCTGAATACGCCTGCCTATACCAGTTTATTTGCCGATTCATTGTAGAAGAGATTGGGGTTTAGTATTAGAACCAGAATTGAAAAGAGTATTGGAAAACTTAAAATCAAATGAAGCAGCAGGGGTCGATAGCATTCCATGAGAATTTAAAAAATCGTTGAGGGAAGTGGCGAAACGACTATTCACAAAAGACCTCTATGATGGGAAAGATCTGTCTAATGGAGTGACAGAAGGAAGAGGAGTCGATGCCAGAGATTTTTAAGATTTTTGGAAAAATTAAAATAAAATAAGGTAGCAGGTAGTGATAGCATTCCACGACAAGTTGTAGTATAATTTTATGAAGTGGCAACAAAATGACTGGAATGTATGACTCAGGCGTCATACCATCTCGCCGGCCAGGGTGGCCGAGCGGTTCTAGGCGCTACAGTCTGGAACCGCGCGACCGCTACGGTCGCAGGTTCGAATCCTGCCTCGGGCATGGACGTGTGTGATGTCCCTTGGTTAGTAAGGTTTAAGTATTTCTTAGGGGACTGATGATCGCAGAAGTTAAGTCCCATAGTGCTCAGAGCCATTTGAACCATCATACCATCTCACTTTCGGAAAAATATCATCCACATAGTTCTGAAGATTCCAAGAGCCGGCATGTCCGACAATCCCTGCACAATCAGCTCGTGGATCCAAGTTAGTGACATACAGAAGAATGGAAAGAAAATTTGTGGATGCCTTAGATGATATCAGTTTGGCTTTAGGAAAGATGAACACACCAGAGCGGCAGTTCCGATGTTTTGGTTATTAATGGAAACAAGATTAAAGAAAAATCAAGACACGTTCATAGGATTTGCCTACCTGGAAGGAGCGTTCGACAATGTAAAATAATGCAAGATCTTCAACATTCAAAGAAAACCTGGCGTAAGCTATAGGAAGAGATGGGTAACATATGTACAAGAGGCAAGACGGACAGTAAGAGTTGAAGACTAAGAAGAAAGTGCTCTGATCAAAGAGGGTGTAAGACAGGAATGTAGTCTTTCGCTCCTACTGTTCAATCTGTACATTGAAGAACCAATGGATGAAATAAAAGAAGAGTTAAAGGGTGAAATTAAAATTCAAGGTGAAGGGATATCGATGATACGATTCGCCAATGACATTGCTACCCTCAATGAAAGAGAAGATGAATTACAGGATCTGTTGAATGGAATGGACAGTGTAATAAGAGTAAATCGAAGGAAGACGAATGTAATGAGAAGTAGCAGAAATCAGAACAACGAGAAACTTAACATCTAAGGATTGCTGGTCACGAATTAGATGAAGTTAAGAACGGGACGATTGTGAATAGCAGACAAATCATGTAGATATACACTACTGGCCATTAAAACTGCTACACCGCGAAGATGACGGCCTAGAGACGCGAAATTTAACCGACAGGAAGAAGATGCCGTGATATGCATATGATTAGCTTTTCAGAACATTCACACAAGGTTGGCGCCGGTAGCGACACCTACAACGTGCTGACAAGGGGAAAGTTCACAACCGATTTGTCATACACATACAGCAGTTGACCGGCGTTGCCTGGTGAAACGTTGTTGTGATGCCTCGTGTAAGGAGGAGAAATGCGTACCATCACGTTTCCGACTTCGATAAAGGTCGGATTGTAGCCTATCGCCACTGCGGTTTATCGTATCGCGGCATTGCTGATAGAGTTGGTCGAGATCCAATGACTGTTAGCAGAATATGGAATCGATGGGTTCAGTAAGGTAATACGGAACGCTGTGCTGGATCCCAACGGCCTCGTATCACTAGCAGTCGAGATGAGAGGCATGTTGTCCGCATGGTTGTAACGGATCGTGCAGCCACGTCTCGATCCCTGAATCAACAGATGGGGACGTCTGCCAGACAACAACGATCTGCAACAACAGTTCGAAGACGTTTGCGGCAGCTCGAACTATCAGCTCGGAGACCGTGGCTGCGGTTACCCTTGACGCTGCATCGCAGACAGGAGAGCCTGCGATGGTGTACTCGACGACTAACCTGGGTGCACGAATGCCAAACGTCATATTTTGGGATGAATCCAGGTTCTGTTTACAGCATCACGATGGTCGCATCCGTGTTTTGCTTCATCGCGGTGAACGCACTTTGGAAACGTGTATTCGTCATCGCCATACTGGCGTATCACCTGGCGTGATGGTATGGGGTGCCATTAGTTACACGTCTCGGTCACCTATTGTTCGCACTGACGGCACTTTGAACAGTGGACGTTACATTTCAGATGTGTTGCGACCCGTGGCTCTACCCTTCATTCGATCCCTGCAAAACCCTAAATTTCAGCAGGATAATGCACGACCGCATGTTGCAGGTCCTGTACGGGCCTTTCTGGATACAGAAAATGTTCGACTGCTGCCCTGGCCAGCACATTCTCCGGATCTGTCACGAACTGAAAACGTCTGGTCAATGGTGGCCGAGCAACTGGCTCGTCACAATACGCCAGTCACTACTCTTGATGAACCGTGGTATCGTGTTGAAGCTGCATGGGCAGCTGTACCTGTACACACCATCCAAGCTCTGACTCAATGGCCAGGCGTATCAAGGCCGTTATTATGGCCAGAGGTGGTTCTTCTGGGTACTGATTTCTCAGGATTTATGCACCCAAATTGCGTGAAAACGTAATCACATGTCAGTTCTAGTATATTTGTCCAATGAATACCCGTTTATCATCTGCATTTCTTCTTGCTGTAGCAATTTTAATGGCGAGTGGTGTAACATGAAGTGGACGTAATGTAACCGGCAGATGCAAATTGTCAGGTACGACACTATTTCAACTGTAACCCATTCTCGACAAAAGCGTTGGTTAAAACGTCGTTCGGGCTAATGATGAAAATTATCAAATGTTATACGATATTCAGCTAATGATTATGCTACCATATGTGCGTTTGTGTGTTGCAGATTGCCGACAGCACAGGGGGTGGAACGGGATCTAGTAACCATTAGCTGTGACGGTTCTCGAACTGCAGCCGTAGCTAATGGAGGGCAGTAATTGTGGCCCTTACCACTGGAGACAGGCAAAGGGTCCTCTGACCTGCGTGTTAGTGCTTCAGAGCGCCGTGTAAATGGACGCCGTACGCCCTCAGTGACGGTAATTGGGGGAGTAGCGCTTGGGGGAAGTGTGGGTGGGCGGTAGGGCAGGAGGGGGGGGGGATGATGGACTATGAGAGAGAAAAGGAGGGGTGGAGGAGGGTGAGGAAGGGGAGTAGAATATGCCTGTGGTAAGGCACTGACATCTTTTGCACTAATACGTTCACCTGCGAAACGTTTTGCACTGTAGGCCTATAACGAAAATTCGTAATAGTCCCACAGAATAAAACAGGAAAAATTACAAAGCTTCTTAAAACACGTATACATATCGCTTTGGGACAGCAAGGATAAACCGTGAGGGACAGTAAATTTATTTAATTATGTTTTTATGTCACAAATACGAGGGTGAGTCAAATGAAAACCTTAAATTTGTAATAACAAATCGAAATTTCGCGCCGTTATCCTGTAAGTTGGTAAGCGTGCTACAAACAGCGTGCAGAATGGCCTATAGATGGCAGCATAGTGCAGATGCACACATACCGCCGCAGTATCAGTATAAAGATGGCCGCCCCACTTGCGACTTATACGAGGGAAGAACAGCGTTCTGTTGTTCGGTTTTTGCGTAGTGAAAGTGTGAAAACTATTGAAGTTCATCGACGAATGAAGGTTCAGTACGGTGATGCATGTTTGTCACAGCAGCAAGTCTACGAATGGTGTAGGAAGTTCGCAAATGGTGTGACTTCAGTGGAAGATGCTCCTCGTCCAGGTCAGGCACAACCAGTTGTGACTCCACAGAACATTGCAGCAGTTGAAGCCATAGTGAAGGAAAACCGCCGAGTAACACTGAATGACATTGCAGCATGTTTACAGATTAGTCATGGGTCAGCACACCACACTGTGCGTGATGTGCTCCAGTTTGACAAAGTGTCTGCAAGATGGGTGCCACAGCAGCTGACTCCTGAAATGAGAGAACGACGTGTTGATGCTTGTGAAGAACTTCTTCGGCCCTTTGAACGAGGAAGTGATGGCTTCCTTGCAAGAATCGTTACTGGGAACGAAACATGGGTTCACTTCCACCAACCGCAAACGAAGAGAGCGAGCAAAGAATGTCGCCATTCCCCTCATCACCAAAACCAAAGAAGTTTCGAACAGAACCATCAGCAGGGAAGGTCATGCTGACTCTTTTGGGACAAAAAAGGCGTCATTTTGGAGCATTACATGCCTAGAGGGACCACTGTCACCAGTGCATCATACACAAATCTCCTAAAGAATCATCTGCGGCCTGCAATCAAATCAAAGCGACGTGGATTGCTGTCAGCAGGTGTCCTTTTGCAACATGACAATGCAAGGCCCCACACTGCCCGTACAACAGTTGCAACAATCACAGACCTGGATTTTGGCCGGCAGCGGTGGTCTAGCGGTTCTAGGCGCTCACTCCGGAGCCGCGCGACTGCTACGGTCGCAGGTTCGAATCCTGCCTCGGGCATGGATGTGTGTAATGTCCTTAGGTTAGTTAGGTTTAAGTAGTTCTGAGTTCTAGAGGACTTATGACCTAAGATGTTGAGTCCCATAGTGCTCAGAGCCATTTGAACCATTTTGAGTGTCTTCCTCATCCACCATACTAACCAGACCTTGCCCCAAGTGATTTCCATATGTTTCGACCGCTCAAAGACGCAACGGGAGGAAAGAAGTTCCGTTCCGATGAAGAGGTGCACCACGCGGTGCATGAGTGGTTGCGCAATCCACCGAAAGAATTCTTTTCTAAAGGATTTATACACTTTCTAAGCGCTGGAGGACTCGCATTGAGCGTGGGGGAGATTATGTTGAAAAGTGATACAGCTTTGTACCACTTCTGCAGAATAAATAATATTTAAAAAAATATTTACGGTTTTCATTTGACTCACGCACGTTCTAAGATAAACTAAAGAGGAGAAGACATTAACTCTTTCAGATCTGAATTTTTTCTGGAGGAAGTAAATCTTTTATGTGGTAATGCTCTTGGGTGATTCTCTTAATGATTTTAGATGCAAGGTTTATACAAAAAAAAAAAAAAAATGGCTCTGAGCACTACGGGACTCAACATCTGAGGTCATCAGTCCCCTAGAACTTAGAACTACTTAAACCTAACTAACCTAAGGACAGCACACAACACCCAGTCATCACGAGGCAGAGAAAATCCCTGACCCCGCCGGGAATCGAACCCGGGAACCCGGGCGTGGGAAGCGAGAACGCTACCGCACGACCACGAGATGCGGACATTTGTACAAAAATATGTACACATTTTCAAAACATACTTTGCACACTTCGCTCATTTTATGGACTAAAATAACTAATTACGAAATATTCGCTATTATAGTAACAGTAAAATGATTATTCGATAGTTACCGTGCAAAATGGAACTAACAGTATTAGAAATTCTTCCCACTGATCAAGGTGAAGATGCCTAAATAAGGCGAAACGCGTAGTTGAAAAATTAAAAAAAAAATAAAATTGCAACCAAGACTGTTTCTAACCAATACTAACAGCGTTCAATTATACAGTAGAATACAGCGAGTCAACCATTTTGGTGGTCAAGAAGGGCTGCGCGCTACTGCACTTACTTGCTGGTATTTCCACAGTGATTCCCAACAGTTGGCAGCACTTGCGCGTTATGAAAAGGTTGAAGATTCGTAAATGGGTACCTCACGTTTCCATTGCGGAAAAATAATTTTGCTCCAGCTAAGCCACAGTATAAGGTAATGTACATAGTTGTAGCCAGAGGGTGTGAAAGGGTTAACAGCGTAGTGGGAAGAAAAACCGAGTTAATTGGACATCTAAAGCGATACAACAGGTTCATAAAATAATCATCTTACGAGGAATCCCTTGAGTGCGAGCTCGCAAATTCAATCTTTAGTAAGGCTCATTTGAAAGAGTTGTCTTAACAGTAGTGACTGGAAAGGTACTAGCTGGTAATGACTCATCGTGTGCATGAGGAGGGTGGCAGAGATTGAGTGTCCGGGAGGGGCAGAGATCGACCTTCTATGCGATGCACGTATTACACTTCACAAAATCGTCATTCAAGAAATGTTCGAAACAAACCATTTTAACTTGCAGCACGAACACTGAATGAAAAATGGTGCGCCACGGTGATTACAAAATTTCTCACCATCAACATCGAAGGCGAACTCCTTGCGAGTTGCCAACCGTACAGTACGTTCAGCTACGTATCCACTCGCGAGGGGTGCACATAGAACCATTTGCTGTAACGGGGTAACGAGAACTGATGGAATGTGATGGCATGCAACCGAACGTGAAACAGCCTGTTTTGAAGCATATCGTGAAACTGGCTATAATTTAAGGCGTAGCTGCAGATAGAGCGAAAATACACTGAGGCGCCAAAGAAACTTCTGTAGGCATGCGCGTTCACATACAGAGATATGTAAACAGGCTGAATACGGTCTGCGGTCGGCAGCGTGTAGCAAATGGTTCAAATGGCTCTAAGCACTATGGGACTTAACATCTGAGGTCATCAGTCCCCTAGGACTACTTAAACCTAACTAACCTAAGAACAGCACACACATCCATTCCCCGAGGTCGGATTCGAACCCACGACCGTTGCAGCAGCGCGGTTCCGCACTAAAGCGGCCGGTAGCGACGAGTATAAAAGACAACAAGTGTCAGGCGTAGTTGTTAGACCGGTTACTGCTGCTACAATGGCAGGTTATCAACATTCAAGTGAGTTTGAACGTGGTGTAGTAGTCGGACACAGCGTATCCGAAGTAGTGATGAAGTGGGGATTTTCACGTACGAACGTTTCACGAGTGTAACATTAATATCAGGAATCCGGTAAAACATTACACCTTCGACATCGCTGCGGCCCGAAAAAGATCCTGCAAGAACGGCAAAACGATGATTGAAGTGAATCGTTCAACATGACAGAAGCGCAATCCTTTCGCAAATTGCTGCACATTTCAATGCAGGGCCATCAGCAAGTGTCAGCGTGCCAACAATTCAAAGAAACATCATCAATATGGGCATTCGGAGCCGAAGGCCGACTCGTATACCCTTAATGACTGCACGATATAAAGCTTTGTGCTTTGCCTGGGCCCGTCAACACCGACATTGGACTGTTGATGAATTGAAACGTGCTGCCTGGTCGGACGAGTCTCGTCTCGAATTGTATTGAGTGGATGGACGTGTACAGGTATGGAGGCAACCTCATGAATCCATGGACCCTGCATGTCAGCAGGAGACTGTTCAAGCTGGTGGATGCTCTGTACTGGTGTCAGGTGTGTGCAGTTGGAGTGATATGGGACCCCTGACACGTCTAGATACGATTCTGACAGGTGACACGTACGTAAACATCCTGTCTGATCACCTGCACGGATTCATGTCCATTGTGGGCAATTCCAGCAGGACAATGCGACACCGCACACGTGCAGAATTGCTACAGAGTGGGTCCAGGAACACTCTTCTGAGTTTAGACACTTCCGCTGGCCACCAAAGTCCCCAGACGTGAACATTATTGAGCATATGTGTGATGCCTTGCGACCTACTGTTCAGAAGATGTCTCCAGCTCCATCGTTCTGTTACGGATACCAGTTTCTTTGGCTCTTCAGGATGTATATGCTGCAGATGGTCTTCCATGTACGTAATTATTTGTTATACTCGCTCCTTGCACAACGATGGTCCCTTACTACGCTTCACTGGGGACCGGATGTGTGGCTCCCTGACGTTAGTGTTCTGTAGTGGATGGATATAGTCTGGGTAATTTGCGCGCTTTCAATTATTTTACCTCGCGACATATATACACCGCTACAAAATAATGCTTGTCTCAATGTATGAAATCTTTAACTTTATATCGCGTAGTCAGTAGATAGTGAAAAATATGTTAAATTTTAAAAACCGGTGTATAATTATATGGACCACTGAGAAACTGTTATTTTTGACCCAGAAAGATCACTAGATAGGCAACATGTTCCTGGGAATGTGCATCGTTTTGGCTTTTCAGAAATATACACTCCTGGAAATGGAAAAAAGAACACATTGACACCGGTGTGTCAGACCCACCACACTTGCTCCGGACACTGCGAGAGGGCTGTACAAGGAATGATCACACGCACGGCACAGCGGACACACCAGGAACCGCGGTGTTGGCCGTCGAATGGCGCTAGCTGCGCAGCATTTGTGCACCGCCGCCGTCAGTGTCAGCCAGTTTGCCGTGGCATACGGAGCTCCATCGCAGTCTTTAACACTGGTAGCATGCCGCGACAGCGTGGACGTGAACCGTATGTGCAGTTGACGGACTTTGAGCGAGGGCGTATAGTGGGCATGCGGGAGGCCGGGTGGACGTACCGCCGAATTGCTCAACACGTGGGGCGTGAGATCTCCACAGTACATCGATGTTGTCGCCAGTGGTCGGCGGAAGGTGCACGTGCCCGTCGACCTGGGACCGGACCGCAGCGACGCACGGATGCACGCCAAGACCGTAGGATCCTACGCAGTGCCGTAGGGGACCGCACCGCCACTTCCCAGCAAATTAGGGACACTGTTGCTCCTGGGGTATCGGCGAGGACCATTCGCAACCGTCTCCACGAAGCTGGGCTACGGTCCCGCACACCGTTAGGCCGTCTTCCGCTCACGCCCCAACATCGTGCAGCCCGCCTCCAGTGGTGTCGCGACAGGCGTGAATGGAGGGACGAATGGAGACGTGTCGTCTTCAGCGATGAGAGTCGCTTCTGCCTCGGTGCCAATGATGGTCGTGTGCGTGTTTGGCGCCGTGCAGGTGAGCGCCACAGTCAGGACTGCATACGACCGAGGCACACAGGGCCAACACCCGGCATCATGGTGTGGGGAGCGATCTCCTACACTGGCCGTACACCACTGGTGATCGTCGAGGGGACACTGAATAGTGCACGGTACATCCAAACCGTCATCGAACCCATCGTTCTACCATTCCTAGACCGGCAAGGGAACTTGCTGTTCCAACAGGACAATGCACGTCCGCATGTATCCCGTGCCACCCAACGTGCTCTAGAAGGTGTAAGTCAACTACCCTGGCCAGCAAGATCTCCGGATCTGTCCCCCATTGAGCATGTTTGGGACTGGCTGAAGCGTCGTCTCACGCGGTCTGCACGTCCAGCACGAACGCTGGTCCAACTGAGGCGCCAGGTGGAAATGGCATGGCAAGCCGTTCCACAGGACTACATCCAGCATCTCTACGATCGTCTCCATGGGAGAATAGCAGCCTGCATTGCTACGAAAGGTGGATATACACTGTACGAGTGCCGACATTGTGCATGCTCTGTTGCCTGGGTCTATGTGCCTGTGGTTCTGTCAGTGTGATCATGTGATGTATCTGACCCCAGGAATGTGTCAATAAAGTTTCCCCTTCCTGGGACAATGAATTCACGGTGTTCTTATTTCAATTTCCAGGAGTGTAGTTTACACTGTTTGATTCACGAATTTCAAAATTTAACATCTATCCTTCTGACAACAAGAGCCTGTATTTCGCATCACGTCTCCCAGGTGCAGAACTAAACGATGTATTAGTACGACTGGCGCCTCTTGACGGACTCACAGGGCCAGAAATGTATCGTGAGATTTACTAAATGACCTAAATATGTGACTGTAGATGTTCCGGTAGGGTAACGACTCCATACTGTACAGCAGTACCCTAGCAGAGGACGGATAAGTGTAGCGTGCAGACCGACCTGTTGCATCTTCTGAGCGTTGTGCCAATACAGTAAAATGCAGTCTTATGGTCCCCCCCAACATTAACTGAAATCCCCAGGCATCATGTAGTTGTAATTGAAATGGCAACAGAGAAGCTTTAAATTTGTGAGAGTTGTCGTATAACAGAAGTTTAACGGATTACTTTCCGTACTCATTTGGATGACCTCACGCGTTTCCTTATTCAGAGTGAATTGTCACTTTTTGCACCATAGAGATATCGTGTCCAAATCATTATGCAATTGATTTTGATCATCTGATGACTTTACCAGACTATAAATGACAGCATCATCTGTCTGAGGGTTGCCCAGATTGTCTCCCTAATCGTTTATGTAGGTTAGGACATGCAGAGAGCCTATAACATTTCCTTGAGGAATACCAAATATCACTTTGGATTTACCCGATGACTTTCCGCCGGTTCCTACGAACTGTGACCTTTCTGACAGCAAGTCACTAATCCAGTCGCACAACTGAATAATACTCCATAGGGACGCAGTTTCATTAGAAGTCTCTTGTGAGTAATGGTGCCAAAAGCCTACTGCAGGTTTTAGATACACTTCAGAAAGATGGTCAAGGCATCGACGAATTAAAGAGGAAAACAACGCGAGAGAAGAATGAAAAAACTGGAAAGACCTGACATCAGACAAGAAGAAAAATGATGAGAAAGTTACTTCACGCGGCCCATATATCTACATCTACATCAGAACTCCGCAAACCGCCGTACGGTGCGTGGCGGAGGGTACAATGTACTACTATTACTAGTCATTCCCTCCCCTGTTCAATTAGCAAACAGAGCGAGAGAAAAACGGCTGCCTATAAACCTCCGCTTTTCTCCTAATTTCTCACCGTGTCAAATACTTACCAGAAATCTAGAAATATGGAATCAGCCTGTTGCATATCATTCACAGTTCGCAGTATATCATGCTAGACAAAGGCAAGCTGAGTTTCGCAGAAACGGTGCTTTCTAAAACTGCTCACTCGTGGACGTAAAGTTCTCAGTATCAAGAAAGTTCATTCTATTGGATCTGAGAATACGTTCAAGGATTCTGCAGCAAACCGTAATTAGGGATATCGGTCTGTAATTTTCCGTTCTTTTACCCTTCTTGTATAATGGAGTCACTTGCGCATCTTTCCACTCGTTTGGAAATTCATGGTGGGCGAAATGGTTTCTCTAAGCGCTATGGGACTTAACATCTGAGGTCATCAGTCCCATAGACTTAAAACTACTTAAACCTAACTAACCTAAGGACATAACACACATCCATGCCCGAGGCAGGATTCAAAGTTGCGACCGTAGCAGTAGCGCGGTTCCAACTCGCTTTATTTGTTCATGAGACCCAGAAAATATTAGATACAGGCTCGCAGGTAGATGCCATTTTCCTTGACTTCCGGAAGGCGTTCGATACAGTTCCGCACTGTCGCCTGATAAACAAAGTAAGAGCCTACGGAATATCAGACCAGCTGTGTGGCTGGATTGAAGAGTTTTTAGGAAACAGAACACAGCATGTTGTTCTCAATGGAGAGACGTCTACAGACGTTAAAGTAACCTCTGGCGTGCCACAGGGGAGTGTTATGGGACCGTTGCTTTTGACAATATATATAAATGATCTAGTAGATAGTGTCGGAAGTTCCATGCGGCTTTTCGCGGATGATGCTGTAATATACAGAGAAGTTGCAGCATTCGAAAATTGTAGCGAAATGCAGGAAGATCTGCAGCGGATAGGCACTTGGTGCAGGGAGTGGCAACTGACCCTTAACATAGACAAATGTAATGTATTGCGAATACATAGAAAGTAGGATCCTTTATTGTATGATTATATGATAGCGGAAAAAACACTGGTTGCAGTTACTACTACTACGTGATCAGGCCCAGTGGACCACACGCATCTACAAGTTTCCTCCTCCACTGTATTCTGTCCATTGCTGCTATCCGCCATTCGTCCACATCTATTGACATTTGTTTTAAATCTTCATGGAGTCCATGCCTCCAACGCTTCTTGGGTCTCCCTGGGGGTGTGTTTCCTGTAGGTGTGAAATCCAGGAGCTTCCGAGGCCGTCTGTGATCCTCCATCCGGGCCACATGGCCGGCCCACTGCATTCGTTTGGCTTTGACAGCTCCTGCTATGTTGGGCTGCTGGTATAGTTCCTCAAGCTCTTGGTTGTATCTGATCCTCCATTCCCCTGTATCTGCATCCAGAACCGGACCGAAGATCTTCCGAAGCACTTTTCTCTCAAAGACAAGGAGCTTATGGAAGTCCTGTTTCCGGATACTCCATGTCTCACAGCCATATAGAACAACAGGCTGGATCAGGGTTTTGTACAGTCGAATCTTGAACTGTCTGGAGAGAGATTTGGACCGAAGCAGTTGTGCTAGGCTGTGGTAAGATCGGTTTCCTGCTTGTATTCTGGCATTGATCTCTGCTTCACATGACGAGTTCTCAGTGAAAAGTGCCCCTAGGTATTTGAATTCTTGCACTCTCTTGTAGGACTGGTCCCCAACCTGCAGTGATTGTAGATGATCAGCAGTCTGACAATGACCACGCGTTATAACGAGGTACTCTGTCTTAGCTTCGTTTATGTTTAGCCCAAATTTGCTGGCAGCCTCCTTTAGTGCTTTGGTCATTTGCTCCAACTCCTCTTCCGACCTAGAGAGTAAACAGATGTCGTCTGCATAGGCTAAGTATGCCAGTCTCTTTCCTTCGATTTCAGTCCCTTCGTTCTCTTGGAAGGTCTCGCGTATGATCTTCTTGAGGGCAAAGTTGAACAAGATAGGGGACAACCCATCTCCTTGCCTGAGTCCTGTCACATTTTGTAACAGGACTGGTTGCAGTTACTTCTGTAAAATATCTGGGAATATGCGTACGGAACGATTTGAAGTGTAATGATCATATAAAATTAATTGTTGGTAAGGCGGGTGCCAGGTTGAGATTCATTGGGAGAGTCCTTAGAAAATGTAGTCCATCAACAAAGGAGGTGCCTTACAAAACACTCGTTCGACCTATACTTGAGTATTGCTCATCAATGTGGGATCCTTACCAGGTCGGGTTGACGGAGGAGATAGAGAAGATCCAAAGAAGAGAGGCGCGTTTCGTCACAGGGTTATTTGGTAACCGTGATAGCGTTACGGAGATGTTTAGCAAACTCAAGTGGCAGACTCTGCAAGAGAGGCGCTCTGCATCGCGGAGTAGCTTGCTGTCCAGGTTTCGAGAGGGTGCGTTTCTGGATGAGGTATCGAATATATTGCTTCCCCCTACTTATACCTCCCGAGGAGATCACTAATTTTACATTAGAGAGATTCGAGCGCGCACGGAGGCTTTCCGGCAGTCGTTCTTCCCGCGAACCATACGCGACTGGAACAGGAAAAGGAGGTAATGACAGTGGCATTTAAAGTGCTCTCTGCCACACACCGTTGGGTGGCTTGCAGAGTATAAAGGTAGATGTAGATGTAGATGTAGAAGTGCTTGGAACTACTCAGCCACAGCGGCCGGCCCTGGTGGGCGAGAGATTCACGATAAATGCAGGCCAGTTAAGGGGCAAATGCTGTAGAGAGCTCTTCGTGAAACCTAATTGGAATTCCAACTGCACATGGTGATTTATTTGCTTTCAAATCTGTCAGTTATTTTTCTACGCTATGGAAGCTTATTACCATGTGGTCGATACGGGAGTCTATCTGATGGCCAGATGACGGTATGTTTGCACGATTCTCCTGCGTGAGCGATTTTTTGAGCGTGGAATTTACAACTTCAGCTTTCGTTTTGGTGTCTTCAACAGCGACACCAGACAGGTCAACAAGTGACGGAACGGACGCCTTGCACCCGCTTAGCGATTTTACGTAGGAGCAGAATTTTCTCGGCTTGTCTGCCATGTCTTTTGCTAAGGAGTGACGACGCTAGTCGTTGTATACGTGGCGCATAGATCTTTCCACAGACGCACGAATCTTTGCTAACCCTCGCTTGTCGTCATTTGTACGTTCCCTTTTGGACCGATAACGCAACAGACTCTGCTTCCTCAGCATCCTGAGCAATTTCGTTATTAAATCGTGGTAAGTCTTTTCCATGCTTCATCCACTTACGAGGCACATAACTTTCTAGACCACGATTTACAATCTGCTTAAACTTTGTCCATAATTCCTCTACGTCCATCTTAGTGGAAGAAAGTGGTGTGTGTATTCACTGTACGAGTGAGATGCTAACAACTACACTACTGGCCATTAAAATTGCTGCACCACGAAGATGACGTGCTACAGACGCGAAATTTAACTGACAGGAAGAAGATGCTGTGATATGCAAATGATTAGCTTTTCAGAGCATTCACACCACGTCGCCAAACACGGATGCGACCATCATGATGCTGTAAACAGAACCTGGATTCATCCGAAAAAATGACGTTTTGCCATTCGTGCACCCAGGTTCGTCGTTGAGTACACCATCGCAGGCGCTCCTGTCTGTGATACAGCGTCAAGGGAAACAGCAGCCACGGTCTCCGAGCTGGTAGTCCATGCTGCTGCAAACGTCGTCAGACTGTTCGTGCATATGGTTGTCGTCTTGCAAACGTCCCCATCTGTTGACTCAGGGATCGAGACGTGGCTGCACGAACCGTTACAGTCATGCGGATAAGATGCCTGTCATCTCGACTGCTAGTGATACGAGGCCGTTGGGATCCAGCACGGCGTTCCGTATTACCTTACTGAACCCATCGATTCCATATTCTGCTAACAGTCATTGGATCTCGACCAACACGAGCAGCAATGTCGCGATACGGCAAACCGCAATCGCGATAGGCTACAATCCGACCTTTATCAAAGTCGGAAACGTGATGGTATGCATTTCTCCTCCTTACACGAGGCATCAGAACAACGTTTCACGAGGCAACGCCGGTCAACTGCTGTTTGTGTATCATAAATCGGTTGAAAACTTTCCTCAAAAAAATGGTTCAAATGGCTCTGAGCACTATGGGACTTAACATCTATGGTCATCAGTCCCCTAGAACTTAGAACTACTTAAACCTAACTAACCTAAGGACATCACACAACACCCAAACTTTCCTCATGTCAGCACGTTGTAGGTGAATGCTCTGAAAAGCTAATCATTTGCGTATCATAGCATCTTCTTCCTGTCGGTTAAATTTCGCGTCTGTAGCACGTCATCATCGTGGTGTAGCAGTTTTAATGGCCAGTAGTGAACTTATCTGCTCTATGTAGCAGAAACACTCTCTTAGACTTGTTTACTGATTTATTAACTTTCGTAATCATAGTTGCTTTAATGACATCATGATCGCTTATCCCCGAAATCGAAGAAAGGAGAAAAGAAAAAAAAAAGCAACCTACGCAGTAAAATAGCTTCTTGTACGGAGTTTAGATAAAAAAGACTTAAAAAAGAAGAATAGTTACATTACGACCGGAGTTACGGAATCAAGAATGGAGATTCGCTGTTGTCCTCTAGACTCCATGCAACCAGCGTGATCAGGACCAGTGAATGAACCTTGCTCCAAGTATAACTCCTAACACACTACGGCACTTTCTTACAGCAGGGAGTCGGATATGTTTGTTTTCACGACTGCTGACGTGTTAGACGGGAAGCGAGAACCACCCAACCGAATGCCGGTGAGCCAGCGTCCGGCCGCATTGTTATTGGAACGGCGCCCACTGGGAATCGCTCTCCCCGCCACGAGTGGAGCAAACAGTTTGCTTCTGCGTAAAGCTCTCAGCGTTCTCGAGACTCGGGGCGCGCGCCTGTAGAGCCAGGCAGGGGCTTTTCCTCGTCCATAAATACCTCTCCTGTCGAGCGTACACCGTGGGGTTCTACATACTGGGATGCCGCTACTAAAGAGGTTGTAGGAAATAGAGCGTGTACGAGAATAACTTGAAACGGGACAGCGCTTCTGACATTAACGGAGTGTGGAAGAGGTGCCTCGACGCAGACAATAAACAGGGAAAATATTCTTCGGATTGTGTGCGCTGTTACGGTAGCAGTGGTGCCAATAGCGCAGATGTTAACGGAAGTAAGCCGACCATGCAGAAGCCATACATGTACTGCACGGGGTGTCCCAAGAGGAAAGGCCAATATTCAGGGGTACTGACAGCCTTGGGAGAGCCAATCCCGATAAAACTCTACCATCTGGTGAGAAAAATGTATGAAACAGGCGAAATACCCTCAGACTTCAAGAAGAGTACAATAATTCCAATCCCAAAGAAAGCAGGTGTTGACAGATGTGAAAATTACCGAACTGTCAGTTTAATAAGTCACGGATGCAAAATACTTACACGA
Organism: Schistocerca serialis cubense; assembly: GCF_023864345.2. NCBI lineage: Eukaryota > Metazoa > Arthropoda > Insecta > Orthoptera > Acrididae > Schistocerca > Schistocerca serialis. The sequence continues at coordinate 89,053,774 of NC_064648.1, read as the reverse complement.
ATTTTTTACAGACGAATGGAAAAACTGGTAGAAGCCGACCTCGGTGAAGCTCAGTTTGGATTCCGTAGAAATGTTGGGACACGTGAGGCAATACTGACCCTACGACTTATCTTAGAAAACAGATTAAGGAACGGCAAACCAACGTTTCTAGCATTTGTAGACTTAGAGAAAGCTTTTGACAATGTTGACTGGAATACTCTCTTTCGAATTCTAAAGGCGGCAAAGATAAAATACAGGGAGCGAAAGGCTATTTACAATTTGTACAGAAACCAGATGGCAGTTATAAGAGTCGAGGGGTATGAAAGGGAAGCAGTGGTTGGGAAGGGAGTGAGACAGGGTTGTAGCCTCTCCCCCATGTTATTCAATCTCTATATTGAGCAAGCAGTGGAGCGAAAAAAAAATTCGGAGTAGATATTAAAATCCATGGAGAAGAAATAAAAACTTTGAGGTACGCCGATGACATTGTAATTCTATCAGAGACAGCAAAGGACTTGGAAGAGCAGCTGAACGGAATGGACAGTGTCTTGAAAGGGGGATATAAGATGAACATCAACAAACGCAAAACGAGGATAATGGAATGTAGTCGAATTAAATCGGGTGATGCTGAGGGAATTAGATTAGGAAAAGGAGTTTTGCTATTTGGGGAGCAAAATAACTGATGATGGTCGAAGTAGAGAAGATTTAAAATGTAGACTGGCAATGGAAAGGGAAGCGTTTCTGAAGAAGAGAAATTTGTTAACATCAGGTATAGATTTAAGTGTCAGGAAGTCGTTTCTGAAAGTATTTGCATGGAGTGTAGCCATGTATGGAAGTGAAACATGGACGATAAATAGTTTGGACAAGAGGAGAATAGAAGCTTTCGAAATGTGGTGCTACAGAAGAATGCTGAAGATTAGATGGGTAGATCACATAACTAATGAGGAGGTATTGAATAGTATTGGGGAGAAGAGGAGTTTGTGGCACAACTTGACTAGATGAAGGGATCGGTTGTTAGGACATGTTCTGAGGCACCAGAGGATCACAAATTTAGCATTGGAGGGCAGCGTGGAGGGTAAAAATAGTAGAGGGAGACCAAGAGATGAATAAACTTAGCAGATTCAGAAGGATGTAGGCTGCAGTAGGTACTGGGAGATGAAGAAGCTTTCACAGGATAGAGTAGCATGGGGAGCTGCATCAAACCAGTCTCAGGACTGAAGACAACAACAACAACAACAACAACAACAACATGACGGTTACATTCGGAGCAAAGAAAAGACCGTGCGAACAAGGCCCGAATGTCCAACGATACGGACGGTACCGACCGGCTGCCGTGTCATCCTGCGGCCTTAGGCGTCACCGGATGCGGATATGGGGAGTCACGTGGTCAGCACATCGCTCTCCTGGCCGTCGTTGTCAGTTTTTGTGAGCGTAGCCGCTATTTCTCAGTCGAGTTGATCCTCAGTCGGCCTCACAAGGGCTGAGTACACCCCGCTTGCCAACAGCACTCGGGAAGACCGGAACGGTGACCCATCCGACGGCCAGCCAAGCCCGATAGTGCTTAACTTTGATGATCTGACGGCAACCGTTGTTACCACTGCGGTTCTAGGCGCTACAGTCTAGAACATTTTATGTATCCAGAAAGGCCAATACAGGACCTGCAACGTGCGGTCGTGAATTATCCTGCTGAAGTGTAGGGTTTCGCAGGGATCGAATGAAGGGTAGAGCCGCGGGTCGTAACACATCTGAAATGTAACGTCCACTGTTCAAAGTGCCGTCAATGCGAACAAGAGGTGACCGAGACGTGTAACCAATGGCACCCCAAACCATCACGCCGAGTGATATGCCAGTATGGCGATGACGTAAACACGCTTCCAATGTGCGTTCACCGCGATGTCGCCAAACACGGATGCGACCATCATGATGCTGTAAACAGAACTTGGATTCATCCGAAAATATGACGTTTTGCCATTCCTGCACTCAGGTTCGTCGTCGAGTACACCATCGCAGGGGCTCCTGTCTGTGATGCAGCGTCAAGGGTAATCGCAGCCACGGTCTCCGAGCTGATAGTCCGTGCTGCTGCAAACGTCGTCGAAATGTTCGTGCAGATGGTTGTTGTCTTGCAAACGTCCCCATCTGTTGACTCAGGGATCGAGACGTGGCTGCACGATCCGTTACAGCCATGCGGATAAGATGCCTGTCATCTCGACTGCTAGTGTTACGAGGGGATCCAGCACGGCGTTCCGTATTACCCTCCTGAACCCACCGATTCCATATTCTGCTAACAGTCATTGCATCTCGACCAACGCGAGCAGCAATGTCGCGATACGATAAACCGCAGTCGCGATAGGCTACAATCCGACCTTTATCAGAGTGGGAAACGTGATGGTACGCAATTCTCCTCCTTACACGAGGCATCACAACAACGTTTCACCAGGTAAAGCCGGTCAACTGCTGTTTGTGTTTGATAAATCGGTTGGAAACTTTCCTCATGTCAGCACGTTGTAGGTGTCGCCTCCGGGCCAACCATGTGTGAATGCTCTGAAAAGCTAATCAATTGCATACCACAGCATCTTCTTCCTGTCGGTTAAATTTCGCGTCTGTAGCACGTCATCTTCTTGGTGTAACAATTTTAATGGGCAGTAGTGTACAAGTCCTTTGAAATGCCGGAAAGACAGGAACTGCGCCACTCCATCCGTTTAATCCTACCTTCCCCAATTTTCATCCGGTACCATCTCATCCACTTCCCACACATTCTTCTCTACCTAGCGCACGCACAGATCCGACTCATTAATCGCAAAAGAGCAGCCAATATCCCACGTATTGATCACGAATCTAGCTACCTTCTGTACCACTACACCTATATGGCACCTTCAATGCTTCTACATGTCTTATTGCTCCCCCCCCCCCCTCCCCCCCCATTCCATCCAGTATTTCAACCAGCTCCCACACTCATACGATGAAATATAGCCCGATATACACCCATCTTTCCAACTCTACTCTCAACACTTCCCGTCACAACGCCCTTCCATTTTCCTTCCTGTCACTTACTGTATCTCGCTGACTTTTAGTTGCTACCTCTGGAACGTGGATCCACAGCACCTCATAGTCATGCTCATCGTTCCACCTCCGTCATGGTCATTAATCACTTTTATACATCACTAGTATCACTATTATACCATAACATCCATGGAGGAACAGAGGGAGCTGAGTTTCGTAGGATCCCTGTTTGTGGAATCCATGTTGATTTTTAATGAGGACCTGTTCATTTTCCAAAAAAACGTGATAATTCTTGAGCATAAAGCATGTTCCATAATGCTACAACATATTGACGTCAACGATATAGGTCTATAATTGTGTGGATCTGTCTTACGGCCTTCCTTAAAAATGGGAGTGACGTGCGCTTTTGTGCAGTCGTTAGGTACGTTTCGTTGCTCTAGCGATCTGCTAGACGGGGAGCAAGTTCTTTGGCATAATCCTTATAGAATCTTCTAGGTATCTCATCTCTTCCCGACGCCTTTCCACTACTAAGGGATAGTAACTGATTTTCAATTCCGCTGTCGGTTTTCTCAGCATCTGCATTTACATACATACTCCGCAATCAACCATACGGTGCGTGGCGGAGGGTAACTCGTACCACAACTAGCATCTACTCTCCCTGTTCCACTCCCAAACAGAACGAGGGAAAAATGACTGCCTATATGCCTCTGTAAGAGCCCTAATCTCTCTTATCCTATATTTGTGCTCTTTCCGTGAAATATACGTTGGCGGCAGTAAAATTGTACTGCAGTCAGCCTCAAATGCTGGTTCTCTAATTTTCCTCAGTAGTGATTCACGAAAAGAACGCCTCCTTTCCTCTAGAGACTCCCACCCGAGTTCCTGAAGCATTTCCGTAACACTCGCGTGATGATCAAACCTGCCAGTAACAAATCTAGCAGCATGCCTCTGAATTGCTTCTATGTCCTCCCTCAATCCCATCTGATAGGGATCCCAAACGATCGAGCAATACTCAAGAATAGGTCGTATTAGTGTTTTACATGCGGTCTCCTTTACATATGAACCACATCTTCCCAAAATTCTACCAATGAACCGAAGACGACTATCCGCCTTCCCCACAACTGCCATTACATGCTTGTCCCACTTCATATCGCTCTGCAATGGTACGCCCAAATACACTCCTGGAAATGGAAAAAAGAACACATTGACACCGGTGTGTCAGACCCACCATACTTGCTCCGGACACTGCGAGAGGGCTGTACAAGCAATGATCACACGCACGGCACAGCGGACACACCAGGAACCGCGGTGTTGGCCGTCGAATGGCGCTAGCTGCGCAGCATTTGTGCACCGCCGCCGTCAGTGTCAGCCAGTTTGCCGTGGCATACGGAGCTCCATCGCAGTCTGTAACACTGGTAGCATGCCGCGACAGCGTGGACGTGAACCGTATGTGCAGTTGACGGACTTTGAGCGAGGGCGTATAGTGGGCATGCGGGAGGCCGGGTGGACGTACCGCCGAATTGCTCAACACGTGGGGCGTGAGGTCTCCACAGTACATCGATGTTGTCGCCAGTGGTCGGCGGAAGGTGCACGTGCCCGTCGACCTGGGACCGGACCGCAGCGACGCACGGATGCACGCCAAGACCGTAGGATCCTACGCAGTGCCGTAGGGGACCGCACCGCCACTTCCCAGCAAATTAGGGACACTTTTGCTCCTGGGGTATCGGCGAGGACCATTCGCAACCGTCTCCATGAAGCTGGGCTACGGTCCCGCACACCTTTAGGCCGTCTTCTGCTCACGCCCCAACATCGTGCAGCCCGCCTCCAGTGGTGTCGCGACAGGCGTGAATGGAGGGGCGAATGGAGACGTGTCGTCTTCAGCGATGAGAGTCGCTTCTGCCTTGGTGCCAATGATGGTCGTATGCGTGTTTGGCGCCGTGCAGGTGAGCGCCACAATCAGGACTGCATACGACCGAGGCACACAGGGCCAACACCCGGCATCATGGTGTGGGGAGCGATCTCCTACACTGGCCGTACACCACTGGTGATCGTCGAGGGGACACTGAATAGTGCACGGTACATCCAAACCGTCATCGAACCCATCGTTCTACCATTCCTAGACCGGCAAGGGAACTTGCTGTTCCAACAGGACAATGCACGTCCGCATGTATCCCGTGGCACCCAACGTGCTCTAGAAGGTGTAAGTCAACTACCCTGGCCAGCAAGATCTCCGGATCTGTCCCCCATTGAGCATGTTTGGGACTGGATGAAGCGTCGTCTCACGCGGTCTGCACGTCCAGCACGAACGCTGGTCCAACTGAGGCGCCAGGTGGAAATGGCATGGCAAGCCGTTCCACAGGACTACATCCAGCATCTCTACGATCGTCTCCATGGGAGAATAGCAGCCTGCATTGCTGCGAAAGGTGGATATACACTGTACTAGTGCCGACATTGTGCATGCTCTGTTGCCTGTGTCTATGTGCCTGTGGTTCTGTCAGTGTGATCATGTGATGTATCTGACCCCAGGAATGTGTCAATAAAGTTTCCCCTTCCTGGGACAATGAATTCACGGTGTTCTTATTTCAATTTCCAGGAGGGTATTTAATCGACATGACTGTGTCAAGCGCTACACTACTAGTGGAGTATTCAAACATTACGGGATTCTTTTTCCTATTCATTTGCATTGATTTACATTTATCTATATCTAGAGTTAGCTTCCATTATTTACACCAATCAGAAATCCTCTCCAAGTCATCTTGTATCCTCCTACAGTCACTCAACGACGACACCTTCCCGTACACCACAGCATCATCAGCAAACAGCCGCACATTGCTATCCACCCTATCCAAAAGATCATTTGTCTAGATAGAAAACAACAGCGGACCTACCACATCTGCCATTTCGACGTTTCCACGACGATTGAAAGGTTGGACAGTCTTACGATCTTCCGCGAACAACTTCGGGACACCGAATTCCGTATTTCGGCATTCTCTCTGTTATCTTCCGTTTTGGTGCCGGTATTGTCGCTGAGAGAATGAATAGATGATTTTGACCCACTTACTGATTCTACATACGACGAAAATCGCTTAGTGTTTTTCCTCAGGTCAGTTGACAAAGTCTTACTTTCGAAATCACTGAACGCTTTTCTCATTGCCCTCCTTACGCTCATGTTCGCTTCCTTCAGCTTTTGCTTGTCAACTAGGATTTTACTTCTTTTGAACATCCCTAAAGAATTTTCTCCGTCTGAGGAACATTTTGAAATGTGAAATAATTCAAACTTGTATAAAAGTTGCCGGCTACTACTTTATCGCTGCACTTTCCCAAGCAGAAGATGGAACATACCGCTGTGTGCCCCTCCTGAAGTTTACAGATAAAACTTTTGCGTCACTCTGTTTTTCTCGTACCTCTGTATTATAGATTCTTCTTTACCTACAGTCACTTTCGCGTTTTATTTTTCTGTCGCCTCTCCATCATCATACTCGCAGCACAAGCTCCTAAGGGGGTTCTTAGCAGACATCTTGTGCAGTGAGGCAACACGTGGATTTGGACTGTTGATATAAAGATATCGGGAACCCGGTATATCGATACATCAATAGTTGTTGTAAATCGCTCTCGATATATCGACAAGTAATATCGATCGAACGAAGTAAAAAGAAATTGTTCGAATGGCTCTGAGCACTATGGGACTTAACATCTGAGGTCATCAGTCCCCTAGAACTTAGAACAACTTAAACCTAACTAATCTAAGGACATGACACACATCCATGCCCGAGGCAGGATTCGAACCCTCGACCGTAGCGGTCGCGCGGTTCCAGACTGTAGTGCCTAGAACCGCTCGGCCACCGCGGCCGGCGATCGACGTAAAGAATATCGGCTGCGCATTGTTAATATACTACCGGTTTTAGTTTTGTATTTAAGTACTGATTTATTATAAGATATTCTGTACATCAACAACGTATCAGCCTGATTTATCCCCCTTAGAGCAAGCTCTGTAATCTGTTAAGTAACAACTGTGTACATGGTTCACTGTCACGCAATATTTCATTGCAGTTAATCTCTCATACCTTATTCTCTTAATTTGTTGTTGGCTACATGTCGAAATAAACCTTTTTCACGGTGATGTAGCAAAACTGCGTGCTGAAGCTAAACGTTGCAGTTTCTTTCACAAGCTGCGGCATCCTCGCGAAAAAACAGTGACCCGTATATGTAGTAAGTTTCATTTAATTTACGTCTATGGTCTCAAACTTTTTGTTAACAAATTACCGGTTTCGGTCTTTAATAACCATCATCAGATCTGTTTCATAAAAACAAAGTCCTAATGTCAGCCTTTCCGCTCACACGTCTCCACCCGCCGCAAAGACCAGTCTTGTCATATAGGTTTTTCTTCATCAATTTCAGCAACTGCTTCTGCAGACTGCCCATAAGTAAAAATAGCCCACAAGTTGCGTTAAAAATTGATTTTTTTAAGTCAACTGGTTGGCTGTTTCATCGGAAATCTTGTTATTCCATTGACACCGCAACCAACCCAGTGCAATCGAAGTTCTTGCTTGTCCCATCTATGCTTACTCCACACAGCCAGAGAGAAAGACTGGACGTGATGAAAGCCCAAAAAAATAGTAAGCTATCTTCACAAAGTCAAAGAAAAATTATGTTCTACCACAATTTTAAACGAACAATTTCAAATACAGTTGTATCAAAAAGAATCATCCGATTTGAAAAAAAAAAAATCGTAACTTTTATGTTATCTGAGATATGTGCGTGAACAAGATACTGTTTGGAGGAGGAAACTCTCGAGTTTTACATGATTCCCGCTAGGTAGCAGCAGTGTGCGCCCACTTCAGTTCCAGTAGAAATGGTGTCGGGACAACAGACAGCATTTTGTGTTCTACGTTTTGCGCAGTGCGGGTCAGTAATAACTGTTCAGCGTGACTTTCCTACTAAGTACGGTGCGGATCCTCGTACACCGCAGAGCATTAGACGATGGCATGAAGAAGTGCGAGAAACAGGTAGTTTGTGTAAAGGCAAAATCGCCGGGCCGTCCCCGAGTGTCTGACACAGACGTCGAACGCTTCCGCCATAGTTTCAAAAGGAGTCAGCGGAAATCCGTTTCACCGTGCAGCTCGACAGCTCAACATGTCCCCGATGTCCGTCTGGCGTGTGTTGTATAGACGTTTACACACGAAACCGTACAAAATTCAGCCACTGCCAGCTCTTCCTGAAGGTGACAAACAACAACGTGTGGAGTTCTGTAATTTCGTTCTGGGCAAAATGGAGGATGGCAGTTTTCTTCCACGCTTAGTGTTTAGTGACGAGGCGACATTGGATTTACACGGAAAGGTGAACCGTCACAGTGTGAGAATATGGGGTCGGCAAGACTCACCGGAGGAGAAACACCCCTCTGAAGATGTCCAGCGCAGCTCTGGAGGAAACGTTAGGAGCTGAAGAGTTTCATGGACCACGACCTTACATCCCGGAAGGTTTACCAGAAGATATGAGAGGGACTCTCCAGAAGTTAATGTGTTTTGTGCAGTTTCACAGTCGGCAAGGCTCACCGGAGGAGAAACACCCCTCTGAAGATGTCCAGCGCAGCTCTGGAGGAAACGTTAGGAGCTGAAGAGTTTCATGGACCACGACCTTACATCCCGGAAGGTTTACCAGAAGATATGAGAGGGACTCTCCAGAAGTTAATGTGTTTTGTGCAGTTTCACAGTCGGCAAGGCTCACCGGAGGAGAAACACCCCTCTGAAGATGTCCAGCGCAGCTCTGGAGGAAACGTTAGGAGCTGAAGCGTTTCATGGACCACGGCCTTACATCCCGGAAGGTTTACCAGAAGATATGAGAGGGACTCTCCAAAAGTTAATGTGTTTTGTGCAGTTTCACGGGAAAAGGTGTATGGTCCATTTTTCTTCGCCGAGAAAGGAAGCACATACCTCGATATGTTTGAGAATGTTCTCATCCCACAGTTGGAGACTGATTCGAACGACTTCATTTCCCAACAGGATGGGGCACCGCCACACTGGCATTTGGAAGTGCGGGAATTTTTAAATCACAGGATTACTGAACGATGGACAGGTCGCACTGGGCCAAATGATTCAGCCTTGCATTACTGACTTCCGAGATCACCGGACCTCACTATTTATGATTATTTGTTATGGGGTTTATAAAAGACTCTGTTTATGTGCCTCTGTTACCAACAACTATGAAATAACTGACAAATCGCTAACAGCAGCTGTGGAATTTGTAACTCAAGACATGCTCGCTGCAAGGTGGGAATAATTCTAATGCCATGGTGAAATATGATGTGCATCTCAAGGGGGACATATTGAACACCCATGAAAAGTTATGGAAAAAAAACTTTTTCACTGTCCCTCTCCTAAAAACCAAAATTTATTGTACATGTTTATTAGTTTCAGAAATATAGACATGCCATTCGGAAGATCCTTTTTGATGCTCCCTGTGTTTACCGAAAATTGCGAAAAAAATAGAATATAAAAAATATCGGCACTCGATATTGCAATTTTGATATCGACACGTCGATAGACGGGGAAAAGAATATCACCGATATGTACAGGGTGACACAGAATAACGGGAATGTTTGAAATGAGTAGTGGCAGCCATGGGGAGGTGGCAGCACTGTAGGTTCGTGACAGCGAGTAAGCAGCCCGCCATTTCAGTAATCATGGATCAGTGGAACGGACAATAGCGTGCGTTAGCCATGAAAATGTTTTATAAAAACAATGATATTTTGGTAGCGGCGCAGAGGGAGTTTCGACGTTTTTATAACTTAAGACGTGATGATGCTGTTCCGTCGAAACGCGCGTTAAAATGTTGCATTAATAACTTTGGAGAGACTGGATCTGCTCTGAAGAAGAAACGAACAGGACGACCACAAAGTGTGCCCTCTCCGGCGAACATTGATGTTGCACGCGAGGCTGGCCTACGGAGCCAACGGCGTTCAATTCGTAAAGCCTAGTTTACACGACGACACTGGGTTGCGCCACTTGTTGCGTGGAATGAGTTGCACGCAACTGGTTTCATACACACGGCGCCACTAGTGTACACTTCAGTTTCGTCGTGTTGAGGGTTCCTGAGTCGTGTCAGAAATGAAACTTTTGGCAGTTGCAGGTCGCACGAGTCGTGGTGGAGTTAAAGCTTCTACAGGACTATTACAAATGATTGAAGCGATTTCATAAATTCACTGTAGTTCCATTCATTGACATATGGTCACGACACACTACATACATAGAAAAACTCATAAAGTTTTGTTCGGCTGAAGCCGCACTTCAGGTTTCTGCCGCCAGAGCGCTCGAGAGCGCAGTGAGACAAAATGGCGACAGAAGCCGAGAAGGCGTATATCGTGCTTGAAATGCACTCACATCAGTCAGTCATAACAGTGCAACGACACTTCAGGACGAAGTTCAACAAAGATCCACCAACTGCTAACTCCATTCGGCGATGGTATGCGCAGTTTAAAGCTTCTGGATGCCTCTGTAAGGGGAAATCAACGGGTCGGCCTGCAGTGAGCGAAGAAACGGTTGAACGCGTGCGGGCAAGTTTCACGCATAGTGATGTGAAAGATTGAGTGTTTAAACCTCCTCTACCAAGAAACGTGCCAGAACTGCGAGCTCGCATCAACAATGCTTTCGAACTCATTGATGCGCCAAGGGTGGGAGGAACTTGATTATCGGCTTGATGTCTGTCGAATCACTAAAGGGGCACATATTGAACATTTTTGAATGCCTAAAAAAACTTTTTGAGTTTTTGTATGTGTGTGCAAAGCATTGTGAAAATATCTCAAATAATAAAGTTATTGTAGAGCTGTGAAATCGTTTCAGTCATCTGTAATAACCCTGTATCGTGGAAACGCTGCGTAAGAAAAAAAAATAAGAAACGTGTTTCGTTCGATTCGTGACTGGATAAAGAAAAGACGTCAGCTCGGTTGCTCAGTATCTTTGCTGAAATAATTCATAAAGAAAAATCCAAGAACTTCTTTTAATTATCTTAGAATTTTACCAGAACTGTTCACGTTTCTTCTAAGTAGAGTTAGTTATGCGATAAGGAGTAAAGGTGCTGTAATGTAGCCGAGCGGTCTAAGGCGCTGCAGTCATGGACTGTGCGGCTGGTCCCGGCGGAGGTTCGAGTGCTCCCTCGGGCATAGGTGTGTGTGTGTTTGTCCTCAGGATAATTTAGGTTCAGTACTGTGTAAGCTTAGGGACTGATGACCTTAGCAGTTAAGACCCATAGGATTTCACACACATTTGAACATTTCTGAACTGTAATGCATGAAGTACTGTCGCCAGAACAGAAATTACGTACTATATTACGTGCATTACACTCGAGAACTGTCGGCAGGTTATAACATACAGTTTCAGTTGGTGATGACACTTTTTCATTAACATCAATAATTATTAACAGTAACAACTATTAACATTAACAGCAGTCGCATTAAGAGGAGAAGGGTTTGCAAACTACTCTCTTCAAGATAGATCTGTAACAATGGCAATATTTCAAAATTCTAACACATGTGAATGGGAATCACTGCTGCGACGTTTTAAATAGATGAATACTGAATAAAGAATGCAGCTTCTTAATTTGTCTAGCCTTCTCTCCTGTCAACAATATTCTTCAACAAAGAGTTGGCCAACTCGAACGATGGGATTTTAGTCTCGTAGACAAGAGCATTGCCACGTCTAGAATTAAACTTGCTTGAATTTTTCTTAATTCAGTTGTATATGTGCTCGTAACTCAATAAATTTTTCCCTGCAGCTCAGATACTGTCAAACCATCAGTGTTCTGATCCCACGTGACGGTCACACCAGCAGCAATATGTTGCTTCTTTTTGTAATCAGCATCACTGAAATACACTACTGGCCATTAAAATTGCCACACCACGAAGATGACGTGCAACAAACGCGAAATTTAACCGACAGGAAGAAGATGCTGTGATATGCCAATGATTAGCTTTTCAGAGCATTCACACAAGGTTGGCGCCGGTGGCGACACCTACAACGTGCTGACATGAGGAAAGTTTCCAACCGATTTCTCATACACAAACAGCAGTAGACCGGCGTTGCCTGGTGAAACGTTGTTGTGATCCCTCGTGTAAGGACGAGAAATGCGTACCATCACATTTCCGACTTTGATAAAGGTCGGATTGTAGCCTATCGCGACTGCGGTCTATCGTATCGCGACATTGCTGCTCGCGTTGGTCGAGATCCGATGACTGTTAGCAGAATGTGGAATCGGTGGGTTCAGAAGGGTAATACGGAACGCCGTGCTGGATCCCAACGGCCTCGTATCACTAGCAGTCGAGATGACAGGCATCTTATCCACACGGCTGTAACGGACCGTGCAGCCACGTCTCGATCCCTGAGTCAACAGATGGGGACGTTTGGAAGACAACAACCATCTGTACGAACATTTCGACGACGTTTCCAGCAGCACGGAGTATGTTCTCGGAGACCACAGCTGCTGTTACCCTTGACGCTGCATCACAGACAGGAGCGCCTGCGATGGTGTTCTCAAGGACGAACTTGGGTGCACGAATGGCAAAACTTCATTTTTTCTGATGAACCCAGGTTCTGTTTACAGCATCATGAAGGTCGCATCTGTGTTTGGCGACATTGCGGTGAACGCACATTGGAAGCGTGTATTCGTCAACGCCATACTGGCGTATCACCCGGCGTGATGGTATGGGGTGCCATTGGTTACACGTCTCGGTCACGTCTTATTCGCATTGACGGCACTTTGAACAGTGGACGTTACATTTCAGATGTGTTACGACCCGTGGCTCTACCCTTCATTCGATCCCTGCGAAACTCTACATTTCAGCAGGATAATGCATGACCGCATGTTGCTGGTCCTGTACGGGCCGTTCTGGATAGAGAAAATGTCCGATTGTGCCCTGGCGAGCGCATTCTCCAGATCTCTCACTAATTGAAAACGTCTGGTCAATGGTGGCCGAGCATCTGGCTCGTCACAATTCGCCAGTCACTACTCTTGATGAACTGTGGTATCGTGTTGAAGCTGCATGGGCAGCTGTATCTGTACACGCCATCAAAGCTCTGTTTGACTCAATGCCCAGGCGTATCAAGGCTGTTATTACGGCCAGAGGTGGTTGTTCTGGGTACTGATTTCTCAGGATCTATGGACACAAATTGCGTGAAAGTGCAATCACATGTCAGTTCTAGGATAATATATTTGTCCAATGAATACCCGTTTGTGATCTGCATTTATTCTTGGTGTAGCAGTTTTACTGGCCAGTAGTGTAGATATCCAAAAAGCGAACATTATTCTCCGTTTCCCACTTCATGTTTCAGTTTGTTTACACTGTACGAACACACATAACGTCAGAAGCCATGCACCTAGTGTCGCCAAAATACGAACACGCCGGAAGTGTTCAAATGGCCCTGAGCACTATGGGACTTAACTTCTGAGGTCATCAGTCCCCTAGAACTTAGAACTACTTGAAAATAACTAATGAGGACATCAGACACATTCATGAGGGAGGCAGGATTCGAACCTCCGACCGTAGCGGTCTCGCGGTTCCAGACTGAACCGCCGGAAGTGTTTAGTTTCACCAACGAGTTGCGCAAACGCGCCGGGCGCGTGCAGAGTTGCCGGTAGGACAGTGGCCCACACCCTAGTGTAGTCGTGTAAACTGGGTTTAAGCAAGCAGCAGTGGTTGGAATGTGTTCGCAGAATTCTTCATCTCGATTTGAAATTTCGCCCGTACAAACTACAGATGGTGCAACAACAGAAGGACAACGAATACCGGTTACGATTTGGATTCTGTCAACAAATAACAAAAATAAACAAGTACGATGAATTTCTAAACAAATTGTTGATGTCAGATGGGGCACATTTTCACCTCACAGACCGGCCGGGATGGCCGAGCGGTTCTAGGCGCTACAGTCTGGATCCGCGCGACTGCTACGGTCGCAGGTTCGAATCCTACCTCGGGCATGGATGTGTGTGATGTCCTTAGTTTAGTCAAGTTTAAGTAGTTCTAAGTTCTAGCGGACTGATGACCTCAGAAGTTGAGTCCCAAAGTGCTCAGGGCCATTTGAACCATTTTTCATCTCACTGGTTATGTGAATAAACAGAACTACCGTTACTGGGGAAACACAAATCCTAATGACGTTCAAGAGCGCCCGTCAAACGCTAGTAAAGTGACCGTACGGTGTGGTGTTTCATCATATGGGATTATCGGACCGTATTTTTTCGCAAATGAAGGCGGAAATACAAATAACTGTCAATGCCGATCGTTAGGTGGAGTTGTTACACCTACAGTGAGCAACTTTCCAAACGTTCAAGAAGCCTGGTTTCAGCAGGACGTAGCGACCTCACACACTGCACGGCAGTCAATGGCATATGTGCGAGAATTGTCTGGCAACGTGTGATCTCACGATTGGGTAACATTCTCTGGGCCCCTAGATCGCCCGATTTATCCGTTTGTGGTTTTTTTCTTGTGTGGCTACCTGAAGAGCAAAGTTGCACGACTCGATAAAGAGTTCTGGACGAGTAAAAACAGAGAATTCGGGTTGCAATACCCAGTATCCCAGCTGAAATATTTCAGTGGTCAATGAGGACTCCAAATGAGGTTCCAAATGATTGGAAAAGAGCACAGGTAGTCCCAGTCTTCAAGAAGGGTCGTCGAGCAGGTGTGAAAATCTATAGACCTATATCGATCTGTTGTAGAATTTTAGAACATGTTTTTTGCTCGCGTATCATTTCGTTTCTGAAAACCCAGAATCTACTCTGTAGGAATCAACATGGATTCCGGAAACAGCGATCGTGTGAGACCCAACTCGCTTTATTTGTTCATGAGACCCAGAAAATATTAGATACAGGCTCCCAGGTAGATGCTATTTTCCTTGACTTCCGGAAGGCGTTCGATACAGTTCCGCACTGTCGCCTCATAAACAAAGTAAGAGCCTACGGAATATCAGACCAGCTGTGTGGCTCGATTGAAGAGTTTTTAGCAAACAGAACACAGCATGTTGTTATCAATGGAGAGACGTCTACAGACGTTAAAGTAACCTCTGGCGTGCTACAGGGGTATGGGACCATTGCTTTTCACTAATATATATATATATATATATATATATATATATATATATATATATATATATATATATATATGACCTAGTAGATAGTGTCGGAAGTTCCATCGGCTTTTAGCGGATGGTGCTGTAGTATACAGAGAAGTTGCAGCATTAGAAAATTGTAGCGAAATGCAGGAAGATCTGCAGCGGATAGGCATTTGGTACAGGGAGTGGCAATTCACCCTTAACATAGATAAATGTAATGTATTGCGAATACATAGAAAGAAGGATCCTTTATTGTATGATTATATGATAGCGGAACAAACACTGGTAGCAGTTACTTCTGTAAAACATCTGGGAGTGTGCGTACGGAATGATTTGAAGTGTAATGATCATATAAAATTAATTGTTGGTAAGGCGGGTACCAGGTTGAGATTCACTGGGAGACTCCTTAGAAAATGTAGTCCATCAACAAAGGAGGTGGCTTACAAAACACTCGTTCGACCTATACTTGAGTATTGCTCATCAGTGTGGGATCCGAACCAGGTCGGGTTGACGGAGGAGATAGAGAAGATCCAAAGAAGAGCGGCGCGTTTCGTCACAGGGTTAATTGGTAAGCGTGATAGCGTTACGGAGATGTTTAACAAACTCAAGTGGCAGACTCTGCAAGAGAGGCGCTCTGCATCGCGGTGTAGCTTGCTGTCCAGGTTTCGAGAGGGTGCGTTTCTGGATGAGGCATCGAATATATTGCTTCCCCTACTTATACCTCCCGAGGAGATCACGAATGTAAAATTAGAGAGTTTCGAGCATGCACGGAGGTTTTCTGGCAGTCGTTCTTCCCGCGAACCATACGCGAATGGAACAGAAAAGGGAGGAAATGACAGTGGCACGTAAAGTGCCCTCCGCCACACACCTTTGGGTGGCTTGCGGAGTATAAATGTAGATGTAGATGTAGATGTAGACTCTCAACGGCAGATTTCACGAATGTATCCGTACAGGTTCAAATCGCTCAAATGGCTGTGAGCACTATGGGACAACTTCTGAGGTCATCAGTCCCCTAGAACTTGGAACTACCTAAACCTAACTAACGTAAGGACATCACACACATCCGCGCCCGAGGCAGGATTCGAACCTGCCACCGTAACTTTCACGCGGTTGCGGACTGAAGCGCCTAGAACCGCTCGGCCGCCGCGGCCGAACATTCGTACAGGAGGACGCCATGTAAAGGACGCAATTTTTAAAAAATTTAAAAACCGCCAACACAGTTGCTGTGCGGTACATTCTGTAGTAGAGATGGGCAAACTGAAACACGTAACTGTTCCGAAACAAATGAAACAGTACGATGTAGTGTTTCGATGCCTTGTTTCGAAACAGTGAAGCAGTTTGTGTTATGTAATCTAATAAACCTACACATTTTATCGTCTTGAATGAATGTCTACTGTATAAGTATGTCCATATAAACACAAATGAGGTGCGAGAGCGCTAATCGTGACGCAGAAAGTATGAAACTATCACTCAGGCGTCTTGGCAGTTTCTTATTTCTGCAGCAAATGCGCTGCTTTCGTGTCGTGTGACTTTCACACTTTTCAATTGGCTGAGGACAGCCATAGCTGGAGACAGAAGAACCACCACGAACGGAACTGGAGGTGGGAGCGAACTGCAGAAACTACGGATATGCTACTGGGATTCCCACATTCCGTTAGTATGGGTAACATACCCATCCTGCTAATTTCCATGCACACAAAGGGAATCATTGTGGATAATAGGAGCCGGCCGGAGTGGCCGAGCGGTTCTAGGCTCTACAGTCCGGAGCCGCACGACCGCTACGGTCGCAGGTTCGAATCCTGCCTCGGGCATGGATGTGTGTGATGTCCTTATGTTAGTTCGGTTTAAGTAGTTCTAAGTTCTAGGGGACTGATGACCTCAGATGTTAAGTCCCATAGTGCTCAGAGCCATTTGAACCATTTTTGTGGATAATAGGCACAGTGACTATAGACTCACAAATAAAGCCAAATAATTCGAACAAATAACAAAATATAACAAAAAAATTTTGTCTTTCAAGATGTTTCGGCCAAACTTTCAGGAAACATTCCTCACACACAAATAAAGAAAAGATGTTATGTGGAGACGTCTCCGGAAACGCTTAATTTCCACGTTAGAGCTCATTTTAATTTCCTCAGTATGTACTGTACTTCCTCGATTCACTTTGGTGCTTGTGTTGACATGCGACTCATTGCTCTACAGTACTAGCATCAAGCACATCAGTACGTAGCGTCAACAGGTTAGTGTTCATCACGAACATGGTTTTGCAGTCGGTGCAATGTTTACAAATGCGGAGTTGGCAGATGCCCATTTAATGTACGGATTAGCACGAGGCAATAGCCGTGGCGCGGTACGTTTGTATCGAGACAGATTTCCAGAACGAAGGTGTCCCGACAGGAAGACGTTCGAAGCAATTGATCGGCGTCTTACGGAGCACGGAACATTCCAGCCTATGACTCGCGACTGGGGAAGACCTACAGTAGAACGACGAGGATACCTGCAATGGACGAGGCAATTGTTCGTGCAGTTGACGATAACCCTAATGTCAGCGTCAGAGAAGTTGCTGCTGTACAAGGTAACGTTGACCACGTCACTGTATGGAGAGTGCTACGGGAGAACCAGTTGTTTCCGTACCATGTGCAGCGTGTGCAGGCACTATCAGCAGCTGATTGACCTCCACGGGTACACTTCTGCGAATGGTTCATCCAACAATGTGTCAATCCTCATTTCAGTGCAAATGTTCTCTTTACGGATGCGGCTTCATTCCAACGTGATCAAATTGTAAATTTTCACGATGAACATGTGTGGGCTGACGAGAATCCGCACGCAATTGTGCAATCACGTCATCAACACAGATTTTCTGTGAACGTTTGGGCAGGCATTGTTGGTGATGTCTCGATTGGGCCCCACGTTCTTCCACCTACGCTCAATGGAGCACGTTATCACGATTTCATACGGGATACTCTACCTGTGCTGCTAGAACATGTGCCTTTACAAGTACGACACAACATGTGGTTCATGCACGATGGAGCTCCTGCGCATTTCAGTCGAAGTGTTCGTACGCTTCTCAACAACAGATTCGGTGACCGATGGATTGGTAGAGGCGGACCAATTCCGCGGCCTCCACGCTCTCCTGACCTCAACCCTCTTGACTTTCATTTATGGGGGCATTTGAAAGGTCTCGTCTACGCAACCCCAGTACCAAATGTAGAGACTCTTCGTGCTCGTATTGTGTACGGCTGTGATACAATACGCCATTCTCCAGGGCCGCATCAGCGTATCAGCGATTCCATGCGACGGAGGGTGGATGGACGTATCCTCGCTAACGGAGGACGTTTTGAACATTTCCTGTAACAAAGTGTTTGATGTCACGCTGGTACGTTCTGTTGCTGTGTGTTTCCATTCCATGATTAATGTAATTTGAAGAGAAGTAACAAAATGAGCTTAACATGGAAATTAAGCGTTTCCGGACACATGTCAACATAACATATTTTCTTGCTTTGTGTGTGAGGAATGTTTCCTGAAAGTTTGGCCGTACCTTTTTGTAACACCCTGTATACACGGTCGAATGTCCCCAGCACGAGGCGACTTTCGAAGCTGCTTCTTTAGACGCTGAGCGTCCAGCTCCAAAAAGCGCAAGTGTGGCCGTCGCCAAAGGGTTGGCAGTAATAGCCGCCCGGACCGTATGGTGCATATCGGCAACCCGATACGGGCACCGGCAAATCGTGAGAAGCGCCTATCGTCCTTCGGCTTTGCCGGTATTCCGCTGTATCTTGGCAGCGAGACTGCCTCGGTGCCGGTGTATTGTAAGGAAAGCAGGGGAAGCCGCAGTGAATGGGCTTGTCTGGTGTGAGCGTGGGCGGAAGTCGTACACAAGCGAACGTCTGACGATCGAATGCGCCCGCCACCGGATGTCTCTCCAGCACCAGATAGGCGTGACTTAATGCGGAGAACGACACCGAGCAGGTGGCTGTTGGCGGTCCACTGTCTGTGTGTGTGTGTGTGCCCAGAAGCTGCGGCTGCGTGGGCGAAGAGCCCAGATACCAACCGGTTGGTGCGTCTGTTTTCCGCGACGGTGGGCTGTTGTGCTGACGTCACGAGCGGATCGGAATGCCGCTATGCGGGGGATGGATGGAGGGGGGCGGGGGGGGGGGGGGCGAATGCCCGTTTTGAGCG
Organism: Schistocerca serialis cubense; assembly: GCF_023864345.2. Taxonomy (NCBI): domain Eukaryota; kingdom Metazoa; phylum Arthropoda; class Insecta; order Orthoptera; family Acrididae; genus Schistocerca; species Schistocerca serialis. The sequence continues at coordinate 89,034,536 of NC_064648.1, read as the reverse complement.
GTGCGACAGTACCGACGTCCGATACTAGAGTATGAATTTGTAACGTTCCTGGCTCCTGGGGCCGTAATTTAATGTCCACATTTCGTATCTCGCCGGGGGATCGCACATACTGGTCATCATCACCCATTTACAGTATACGAGGTGTGATAAAAAAGGAATGAGAATTTTTCGTTTTCTTAAACTACGAGGGCCGTTCAGAAAGTAACCTCCGATTGATTTAAAAAAATACACCAAGTTAAATAAAAATATTTTAATATATACATCTTACAACTACATCTTTGCACTATTTTTCTACATAGTCTCCATAGCGATTGAGGCACTTATCGTATCTCTTCACAAGCTTTGAAATTCCTTCTGCATAAAAATCACCCGCTTGTGCCTGGAGCCAGCCTGTGACCGCATCTTTGAGCTCTTCGTCGTCATCAAACCGCTGTGACCCGAGCTATTTCTTCAAATGCATGAAGATCTGATAATCACTTGGCGCCAGGTCTGGGCTGTAAGGTGGATGGTTGATAACGTCCCACTTGAAGGACTCAAGAAGGGCCGTTGTTCTGCGAGCAGAGTGAGGACGGGCGTTATCGTGCAAAAAAACCATACCGGAAGTCAGCATACCACGGCGTTTGTTCTGTATAGCCCGTCGTAACTTTTTTATTGTTTCACAGTACACGTCTTGATTAATGGTCGTACCACGTTCCATGAATTCAACCAACAACACCCCATTGGCATCCCAAAACACCGTTGCCATCAGTTTTCTGGCAGAAAAATGTTGCGAGGCTTTTCTTGGTTTGGTAGGCGAATTTGAATGTGCCCACATCTTTGATTGTTCTTTTGTCTCAGGGTTCACGTACTTAATGCAGGTTTCGTCACCGGTCACGATTCTGTTTAACAATGGTTCTCCTTCGTCTTCATAACGTGACAGAAAGTCTAATGCAGAGGCCATTCTTTGAGTTTTGTGGTGGTCGGTAAGAATTTTGGGCACCCATCGTGCACAGAACTTACGGTAACCCAATCCTGCTGTCACTATCTCGTACAAGAGAGTCTTAGAAATCTGTGGAAAACCAGTAGACAACTCCGACATTGAGAAACGTCGATTTTCACGAACTTTGCATCAACTGTCTGAACGAGTTCGTCAGTCACCAATGATGGTCTACCACTCCTCTCTTCATCATGAACGTTTTCTCGTCCACTTTTAAATAAACGTACCCATTCACGGACAACTCCTTCACTCATAACTCTTGGTCCGTACACGGCACAAAGCTCACGATGAATAGCTGCTGCAGAATATCCTTTGGCTGTAAAAAACCTTATGACAGCACGCACTTCACATTTGGCGGGGTTTTCTATTGCAGCACACATTTCAAACTGCCACAGAAACTAAACTAGCGCAGGTACGACGTTCACTCGACCACGGCTTGATGCCGACTGACCTGTTGAGTGCGTGAACGCACAGATGGCGTCGCTACTCCCCCCACAACCCGCACTGTGACCAATCGGAGGTTACTTTCTGAACCGCCCTCGTATATTAACTCATAGATCAACATCAACTTTGTCACTTCAAAGTAGTCCCCCTCAGATATATAAAAAATATGGCTTGCAGCAACCACGAAGTTTCGGTTATTTTAGCGCCACAGCAGCACACACAACACCTGCTCACGTACTGACTCCTGATGATACAGCGTATCGTGCGACCAATAGAAACGCGACAAACTGGTTAAAATGACACGCAGTGTTCTGCGTTTTAACAAGAGACGACTGAACTAAGCATGACTTCGTGCAATGTTTAACACCACAATTTCACTTGCTCGGATTGAAAACTGAAAAACAGAACTTCGCGATCTTTTAGACAGAACAGCATTGTTTTAACTGTACAGGTGCAAAGACAAGGGAACTCCAAGCTTCGTGACAGCATAGAAGTTCTACTTTTAATTCTGTTATATTTACTTTATGTTTTAACATTGCAGTCCTCCAGGTTATAGTATTTTCACACAATTCTCTCCATCAAAAAGACGATTTACTAGTAGTTTGACGCAAGTCACAGCATGTCTTCCGGCTGAAGAGAAGACGCCGCATTTGATTCAGGTGTTTCCAGCGCAAACGAACATTTTTTAGTTTGGTCACACATGTTTTTTAAACTATTTAATTTGGCAGAAGACACCGATTACGTTGTATTACTTTCAACTACAAAATACGATACAAATGTCCGTGCATTTCAGAAGAAAGATGTAATTAATTCTCAAAAATGAGATAGACCTGAAATTCAGGCTAAGCAGGGATGGCTAGGGGACAAATGTAAGGATGTAGAGGCGTATATCACTGGGGGTAAGATAGATACTGCCTACAGGAAAATTAAAAAGACCTTTGTAGAAAAGAGAACCACTTGTATGAATACCAAGAGCTCAGATGGAAACCCAGTTCTTAACAAAGAAGGGAAAGCAGAAAGGTGGAAGGAGTATATAGAGGGTCTCTACAAGGGAGATGTTCTTAAGGACAATATTATGGAAATGGAAGAGGATGTAGATGATGAGGAAATGGGAGATATGGTACTGCGTGAAGAGTGACAGAGCACTGAAAGACCTAAGCCGAAACAAGGCCCCAGGAGTAGACAACATTCCATTAGAACTACTGACAGCCTTGTGGGAGGCGGTCCTGACAAAACTCTACCATCTGGTGAGCAAGATGTATGAGACAGGCGAAATACCCTCAGACTTCAAGAAGAATACAATAATTCCAATCCCAAAGAAAGCAGGTGTTGACAGATGTGAAAATTACTGAACTATCGGTTTAATAAGTCACGGCTGCAAAATACTAACACGAATTTTTTACAGACGAATGGAAAAACTGGTAGAAGCCGACCTCGGTGAAGATCAGTTTGGATTCCGTAGAAATTTTGGAAAACGTGAGGCAATACTGACCCTACGACTTATCTTACAAGAAAGATTAAAGAAACGCAAACCTACGTTTCTAGCATTTGTAGACTCAGAAAAAGCTTTTGACAATGTTGACTGGAATACTCTCTTTCAAGTTCTGAAGGTGGGAGGAGTAAAATACAGGAAGCGAAAGGCTATTTACCATTTGTGCAGAAACAGCAGTTATAAGAGTCGAGGGGCATGAAAGGGAAGCAGTGGTTGGGAAGGGAGTGAGTCAGGGTTGTAGCGTCTCCCCGATGTTGTTCAATCTGTATATTGAGCAAGCAGTAAAGGAAACAAAAGAAAAATTCGGAGTAGGAATTAAAATCCATGGAGAAGAAATAAAAACTTTGAGGTTCGCCGATGACATTGTAATTCTGTCAGAGACAGCAAAGGACTTGGAAGAGCAGCTGAACGGAATGGACAGTGTCTTGAAAGGAGGATATAAGATGAACATCAATAAAAGCAAAACGAGGGTAATGGAATGTAGTCGAATTAATTCGGGTGATGCTGAGGTAATTAGATTAGGAAATCAGACGCTTAAAGTAGTAAAGCAGTTTTGGTATTTAGGGAGCAAAATAACTGATGATGGTGGAAGTAGAGAGGATATCATATGTAGACTGGCAATGGCAAGGAAAGCGTTTCTGAAGAAGAGAAATTTGTTGAAATCGGGTATAGATTTGGGTGTCAGGAAGTCGTTTCTGAAAGTATTTGTATGGAGTTTAGCCATGTATGGAAGTGAAACGTGGACGATAAATAGTTTAGACAAGAAGAGAATAGAAGCTTTCGAAATGTGGTGCTATGGAAGAATGCTGAAGGTAGATCACATAACTAATGAGGGGGTATTGAATAGAATTGGGGAGAAGAGGAGCTTGTGGCGCAACTTGATTAGAAGAAGGGATCGGTTGGTAGGACATATTCTGAGGCATCAAGGGATCACCAATTTAGCTTTGGAGGGTAGCGTGGAGGTTAAAAATCGTAGAGGGAGCCGTAGAAATGGCTCTGAGCACTATGGGACTTAACATCTGTGGTCATCAGTCCCCCAGAACTTAGGGATACTGAAACCTAACTAACCTAAGGACATCACACAACACCCAGTCATCACGAGGCAAATCCCTGACCCCGCCGGGAATCGAACCCGGGAACCCGGGCGTGGGAAGCGAGAACGGGAGACGTAGAGATGAATACACTGAGCAGATTCAGAAGGATGTAGGTTGCAGTAAGTACTGGGAGATGAAGAAGCTTGCACAGGATAGAGTAGCATGGAGAGCTGCATCAAACCGTCTCTGGACTGAAGACCACAACAACGACAACAAGGGGGTGAAATATGGGATGAAAATTTTTAAGAAAATATTTCGTTCTATAAAAAAATAATTCTAAATCTACAAATATTACTTTTCGGTTAGAAGTAGAGAAATATGTCTTACCTGTTGAAAGTTTCCATGGAAATACCACCACGAGAACGTAAAATGCCCTATTAACAAAAACCTTGGACTCCGGGTGGCAGACTCGCTTTATGGTCAGAAGTACATTTAGGAAAATATCATGCTTCTATGGCCTTAAATAGCGTGAAAAGTTTAGAAGGTGTTGCAGTTTGTGAACAACACAAAAAATCGATTGAAGACAGAAAAAGAAAAAATCTGTGCAGGCCATAGAGCCCACAGGAGTGAAACAGCGAGCGCAGTATATTGAGGATCATTTCGGTTTATCTGCAGTGTAAGTAATGTAAAAATTAAAAATAAAAGAGACCAGAAACAACGTTTCTTTGAAGGGACTCGAACGCGCGACCTTCGGTTTACCGCTCTGCACAATTTGCGCTACGTGACCACTGCCTGCAATCTATGTTAACGCCTCAGCCGCGCTACAAATGTCATTCTTTTTTTCTGAAAGCTTGGCCAGAGTTTCCCCGCACTTTCATTTCGGACCGTCGCCTGCATCCATTGTAAATTTGACGAAATAGGTGATCAGAAGTAAGCGCGGTCTCCTTGTCAGTTGAGTGAAAATGCAGCAGCAGACGCATGCCGTCAGGAAGTGGAATGGAATAGCAACGACAGATGCTAATACTCAGTTCTACCAGTGGTGGGGAGACTGCGTTAACTCAATCAATCGTCTGCTGTTCTTATTGGCTGCTGTTACACGGTATGGGTTACCCTCCAACCTGCGTTACAAAACCCTTAGGCCGGTATTACTTTGTCAAAGTTGATATGTCGGATATTTATCTCAAAGAAATTTTACAGTGTAATAGGAAACTTTGTCAAATCTTGTCTTTCGTGAAAGAAATATGATCAAATCTAGAGGATCGCCGTAGATTTGATCATAAAAGTCGCTCGTCTCGTGTAAAACTGAGAGGAGCGGAAAACTTGCAAAATGCAGAGGAGAGAGCAGATAGGTGGAAAGAGTGCACTGAAGACCTCTACGAGAGGGAAGACTTTTCTGATGTGATAGAAGAAGAAACAGGAGTTGATTTAGAATAGATAAGGGATCTAGTATTAGAATTTAAGAGAGCTTTGGAGGGCTTAAGATCAAATAAGGCACAAGGGGTAGGTAACACTCCAGCAGCATTTCTAAAATCATTGGGGGAAGTGGCAACCAAACGACCATTCACACTGGTGCGTAGAATGTATGAGTCTGGCGACATACCATCTGACTTCGGAAAAGCATCATCCACACAATTCCGAAGACTGCAAGAGCTGACAAGTGCGAGAATTACCGCACAGTTAGCTGGGCAGCTCCTGCATCCAAGTTGCTGACAAGAATAATACATGGAAAAATGGAAAAGAAAATTGAGGATTTGTTAGCTGACGATCAGTTAGGTTTTTGGAAAGGTAAAGGCACCAGAGAGGCAGTTCTAACGTAGCGGTTCATAATGGAAGCAAGCCTAAAGAAAAATAAGGACACGTTTATAGAATTTGTCGACCTGGAAAAAGCGTTCGAAAATGTAAAATGGAGGTGGATGTTCAAAATTCTGAGAAAAAAAGGGTAAGCTATAGGGAGAGACGGATAATGTACAATATGAGCAAGAGCCAAGAGGGAATAATAAGAGCGGACGACCAAGAACGAAGTCCTCGGACTAAAAAGGTGTAAGACAGGAGTCTTTCGCCCCTCCTGTTCAGTCTGTAGATCGAAGAAGGAATGATGGAAATGAAAGAAAGATTTAGAAGTGGAATTAATTCAACGTGAAAGGATATCAGTGATATGATTCTCTGATGACATTGCTGTCCTGAGTGAAACTGAGCCGGCCGCTGTGGCCGAGCGGTCCTAGGCGCTTCAGTCCGGAACCGCGCTGCTGCTACGGTCGCAAGTTCGAATCCTGCCTCGGGCATGGATGTGCGTGATGTCCGTAGGTTAGTTAGGTTTAAGTAGTTCTAAGTCTAGGGGACTGATGACCTCAGATGTCGAGTCCCATAGTGCTTACAGCCATCTGAACCATCTGAGAGAAAGTGAAGAAGAATTAAATGATCTGCTGAATGGAATGAACGGTCTAATGAGTGCAGAATATGGACTGAAAGTAAATCAAAGGAAGACGAAACTATTGGGAAGTAGCAGAAATGAGAACAGCAAGAAACTTGATGTCAGGATTGATGGTCACAAAGTAGATGAAGATAATAAATTTTGCTACCGAGTCAGCAAAATAACCAATGACGGGCGGAGCAAGGAGGACATCAAAAGAAGACTACCACTCGTAGAAAGAGCATTCCTGGCCAAGAGAAGGCCACTAGTATTGGACATATTTGAGAGGGAAATTTCTGAGAAAGTACATTTGGAGCACAGCATCGCGTGGTAGTGATGAAACATGGACTGTGGGAAAACCCGGAAAGCAGAGAATCGAAACGTTTGAGATGTGATGCTGCAGGCGAATGTTGAAAATTAGGTGGACTGATAAGGAATTAAGGGCTTTTTTGCCGCATTGCCGAAGGAAAAAATGGTCCAACCGCAACAACTTGCGTACTGTCTTAGACTACATACACAAAGATTCTGCAGTAAAAATTAGAGAAATAACAGATTGGACGGAGACAAAACTACTTCCATTCGTCTGACGACTGCAGGGCAACCGGAAAGGAGCGGAATTGGTGGTGCAGTCACAGTACCCTCCACCACACACCTCATTCTCATTCTCAGAACGCTGCATAGGACGTAGATCCGTCATACAGGATATAAGATACGACTGTAAGAGGAGCAGAAATGATTTTTGTTTCCTTAAATAGCAGCAGAAATTACCGCTAGCGTATTTCCCTAAGACGTGTCCCGCCTGTGTCTTGCACGCCCGCGGTGGGAATCGCACGACAGGGATGATACGTGAGCGAATTGAGATGGAAAGAAAACAGACATTCCGTATTCTATCGGCGCACTAGAACGTGCGAGGAAAGATATGTGACGAGTGAAGCGTACGAGATATTAAATTTCGCGACTGCGCGTTCCTCGTGGCGTCGGGATACCAAGGGTTCCTGATTTCTACCGAGAACTCCGAGGGAAATTCTCTCCGCAGTTGAGTCGCCGCGGAATTGCGCCGACTACCAACCAGCGAACTGGAAGTAACTCTACTCGCTGCCTTGTTCAGCGGAGAACATTTTGTATGCCGCTCCCGTACATAACAAGGGTAAAAGAACGGACGCGCAAAATTACAGACTTTAACATCGGTTTTGCTGCAGAGCTCTCGAGCATACAGAAAGTTCGAATATAATAAATCTGCTAGAGACAGAAAAAGTTGTGTCTACAAATGAGCACAGTCTTAGGAAGTCAGCTTTCCATTTTCTCGCACAGTATCCTGTGACCTGCAAATGAAGGGAAAAGGCAGATTCCATATACCTGTATTTACGGGTAGCATTCATCTCACGCTAGGTGAGGAAAGCTCTACGTCATAGTGACGTAACGCTACGTCATCATGGCATAAATAAACCTAAATCCGACCGCTACGGTCGCAGGTTCGAATCCTGCCTCGGGCGTCGATGTGTGTGATGTCCTTAGGTTAGTTAGGTTTAAATAGGTCTAAGTTCTAGGCCATGGACAGTGTCTTGAAAGGAGGATATAAGATGTCCGTCAACAAAAGCAAAACGAGGATAATGGAATGTAGTCGAATTAAGTCAGGTGATGCTTAGGAAATTACGTTGTAAGTAGGCTGTTTATGTTTTCTCTATGTAAGTAGGCTGTTTATGTTTTCTTATTGGTAACGCCACCTCTGTATGAAAATCACTGGCTGTGCTGTGTGCAGTCTGTGGCTAGTTTGCATTGTTGTCTGCCATTGTAGTGTTGGGCAGCGGCAGCTGGATGTGAACAGCGCGTAGCGTTGCGCAGTTGGAGGTGAGCCGCCAGCAGTGGTGGATGTGGGGAGAGAGATGGCGGAGATTTGTAATTTGTCATGAACTGCTGTATTTATACATGATGATATCAAGGTAAATACATTGTTTGTTCTCTATTAATATCTTTCATTTGCTAACTATCCCTATCAGTAGTTAGTGCCTTCAGTAGTTTGAATCTTTTATTTAGCTGGCAGTAGTGGCGCTCGCTGTATTGCAGTAGCTTGAGCAGCGAAGATTTTTGTGAGGTAAGTGATTTGTGAAAGGTATAGTTTAATGTTAGTCAGGGCCATTCTTTTGTAGGGAATTTTGAAAGTCAGATTGCGTTGTGCTAACAAAATATTGTGTGTCAGTTTAAGCACAGTCCTGTATAAATGTTCAAAGGGGATGTTTCATATGTCGACCCTTAGCCGAGGATACCTCACTGGAATCTTCTGATTTTTTCTTGTAGTTTGTGTAATTGGTGTAGCTATTGTTTATTGGTAGCGCGTAATCATAGAGAGAATTTCCTTTGTAGTTGTAGTTTTTCATTGTTGTACAGTAAAACAGTTGTGGCATGCATGTAGATTTGCACCAAGTATTTCGCAGCTGCAATTAACTAGATATTATTTTCAGTGTTATGTTAATGTGTTCTCTTATTTTTGATCTTCAAATTGTGTTTTTCTATGTTATCGTGAAATATTGTGACAATAATGGCGTGTGAAAAACGTAATACTAGGCTCCAATGTAAATTGAGAAATGACAGTGAAGACGAAAGCAGTGTGTTAGCGCCGCAGAGTAATGAATTAACTAATGTTCAAAGTAGTAATTTGGTAATTGTGCATAGGGAAATGGAGCGGACGGCGAACAATGGTGTAGACAGTGAAACAATTAGAGAACAGGGAAGCATTATCGATCGATCGGTCGGCAATAGCTCGCCTCAGGAAGCCGAAATGACAGAACACAATATTGCAAATACTGCAGACTCAGGTTTTGGGTTCTCACCGTTTTCTCAAATGAGTCAAGACACATTTTCCGCTTTTCAAAATGTGTATGTTGCCGGTGCAACTTCACTGCCGAAAAGCACTGAGGAACATGTTTCAGACACCAGTGCATTGTTATTACAATTAATGCAACAAATGGGACAAAAGCTTGAAAAGTTAGACACAATGGAACAACACCAGAGACAAACACAGCAACAGTTAGACACAGTGGAACAAAATCTCAAAAAGTTAGACACAATGGAACAAAATCAGAGACAAACACAGCAAAAGCTTCAAAAGTTAGACACAATGGAACAAAATCTTAAAAAGTTAGACTCATTGGAGCAAACTCTTGAACGAACACGTGAGGATTTAACTGCTGAGTTACATCACATTGAATCGAAATGTCAAAAAGTCTGTAATGACGTAAAAACACAAATTTGTGAGCATTTCCAACCTATTTTTTCGCGTCATGAAAATGCACTACAGAATCACGAAGCAGCCATAAAAGAACTGCAAACTATTGTTCATGAAAATCATGAGACCTTGCAAGCAAAATTTGACTCAGTTGCATCTACCGATACGGTTATGCAACTTGCAAAAACTCAGGAAAACTTAAAGGTCACAGTAGACACGATTGCAACACAAATGGACACTCTGAAACTTGGTTCAGAAAAACATAGAGAGGAAATGATTTCACTATCGGATAAAGTAGCCGAACTTTCAGATCAGTTCACTAACTTATCTACAAAGGTAGATGATGATCTGAATGACACAACGCCTGTAGCCTTCATGGACACTGAAGAGTATGAACAAATTAGAAAATTCAAACAAAATCAAAATCAAATCAATACACAGTACAAAAGAGAAATCCGGGAAGTGCAAGATCAGTTGGCACAAGTAGTACAAGAATTACGTATTTCAGAGGACACTCGCGCCCCAATACGGGAAGAGGGACATACAAATACGGAACAGACACAAAATAACAACACAGGGCACTTCGGAAATTGTGAAAGAAGTTGGCAAGGTACGCCGAATTTTGAGATGGAACCGCCGAAACGACGTAACAATGACCGACATGCGACTTGCCGACATGATGATTTTGACTATAAGCTGTTCATTACTACACGTAAATTCAAAACATTTAAGAATTCTGGCAACGACATTCATCCACAAGCATGGCTCCATCAATTCTCTCATTGTTTTCCTCCCAACTGGTCGTTAGAACACAGATTAGAATTCATGTGTGGCTATTTAGAGAATGAACCAGCTGTAAGAATGCGATCGGTCATTCACGATTGCCACAGTGAAGGAGAATTTTACCATGCCTTCCTCTCAGCATATTGGTCTCAAGCTACACAAGACCGTGTTAAACATAACATCATAATGATGAAACACTTCGAACAATCTGAATTTTCCAGTCTTGTGAAATATTTTGAAGACATGTTGCACAAGAATCAATACCTGTCAAACCCATACAGCCCCTCAGAACTCATCCGCATTTGCTTAATCAAACTGCCTAAACATTTACGACATATTATTTTAGCAGGACGTTGCAAAGACGACATTGAAGCTTTTCAGGGACTGTTACAAGAATTAGAAATTGACACTGACAATCGCGGAACGCGAAACCAGGAACACAACAATTACAGGTGACATCCGTCGCAAATCCGCGGTGAAAGAAGTAATAACTGGACACGACAAGGCTATTCTCACAACACAAATCGTGACCAAAATAGACACCACCCGTATGACAACCGTTGGCAGAGTAGTAATAACTACAGGGAAAGATCACCTCTCCGTGGTAATGACTATCACAGAGACAATCAGAGAAACAGACAATATGGGAACCAAAATAAATATTATCAGGGGAGACAGAATAACTTTAGACGCAACGGTCCAGCGCGCAGTTTCGATTCAGGGAGAAATTCTCCACCACGTGACCGACAAGAAAGAAACTATGGCATCTACCGACATGACGACAGACGATATGATCGTAACGATAGACCTGAACTGCATCAGAACTGGCGGGATTCAAACAGAGCAGGGCCCTCTCGTCACGGTGAATTTGTAGAAGTTAGGTCTCCAAATCCCAATAACGACGCGCGCCAACAAAGAGACAATAGGCAATGACTCACACCGATGGCAGCCACAAAACGTTCTTATGACACTAACGACGCAGCCGCCGTAGCTAGTAATTACGTAAAAATGGAAGACATTAGGGACATCTTACTCCAGGAACACGACATAAAACATAACAATATTGCATATCCTGTGATTCACATTACAGTAAATGACGTAAAATTTACCGCAGTACTTGACTCTGGCAGTCCCATCTCAGTAATTAGTGAAACAGCCTTTAGCAAATGTAACAAATCGAACGATTGCCCTACACTTCCGTTACGTAAGATTAAATTACAAGGTGCAATCTTTGGAAAAAGTGTAGATGTACGCCAACAAACCAACTTAGAATTCTTTTGTCAAAGCCACAGCTTCTCTACGAACTTTCTTATTGTTCCATTATTGTCGACGGAAATTATATTGGGAGTAGACTTTTTGAATGAATTCAAAGCAATCTTAAACTTTCACGATGCTGAAATAAGTTTAGAGAAAGAAGGTAAGTCAATAGCTTTGAAATTTGAAGACTGGCTCTCAAACAATGATGAGGAAATTAATCGGCTTTACGTTCTGTTAGACAACAGTTCGGAATTTTCTACGGAACTAGACACTAACAATCACTCTGCAAGAACTGACAGGGATGACATCGATGGCATATTTGAAATTAATGAGTTAATTCAGAATAAAATTCAAACAATTGAGAATTGTAATGACACTGATAGGCAGGACCTTTTTGAGATTTTACAAGCACATTCCACAGTTTTTACTCATAAAACAGGAACAATCAAGGGATTTCAATACCAATTTCGTGTTCGTGAGCATACTAAATTTTGTGTTAGACCATATGGAATTCCAGCACATTATAGGGACCGTGTTAGAACAGAAATACAATCTATGCTTGACGAGGGCATTATTGAGCCTGCAGTAAGCTCATACAACAATCCATTACATGTTGTTGAAAAGAAAAATGGATCGATCAGACTTGTCTTAGATTCGAGACAAATCAATACTATCATTATTCCTGAAACAGACAGGCCGCAGACGATGGACGAACTTCTTCAAAATTTTAATGGTGTAAAAGTGTTGTCTTCCATTGATCTCAGATCCAGCTTTTATCAGATCGAACTTCATCCAGAATGCAGAAAATACACAGCTTTCCTTTGTTTCGGCGTTTGTTATCAGTTTCGGAAACTTCCCTTTGGTTTGAACATTTCTTCAGCAGCATTTATTCGCGGGCTAAATTCCATATTACCTGAATTCTTAAAACGTCACATCACCTTATATGTAGACGATATTCTGATAGCAGAAGCTTCATGGGAACAACATAATTGCATCCTCAACAGTTTGTTACGTAATTTTGCAGAATCTGGAATTACAGTTAACTTGGAAAAGTCTGAATTCGGTAGGACAAAGGTGAAGTTTTTGGGACATATTATTTCTTCTGAAGGCATTCAGCCGGATCCTGAAAAGTTAGAAGCAATCAGAGCCATTCCAGTTCCATCCACAAAAAGACAAGTCCGCAGTTTTCTAGGTCTCGTAAATTTTTACCGTCGTTTTCTGAATATGCAAATTCTTGTTACACCAAAACTTTGTTCTCTCACTGGAAAAAATACTATTTGGAACTGGGACGAACAAGCACAGTTGGAATTCAATTCTTTGAAAGAAGCGTTACTTCATGCGCCAATCTTAGCTCATCCAGATCTGTCACAAGATTTCTGCCTTAGCACGGATTCTTCTAAAGTCGGTCTTGGTGCCCATTTATTTCAAGAAGCCATAGAAAATGACACTACCGTTCAGAAAACCATTACTTTTGCTAGCCGAGTGCTAACAAAATCTGAAAAAAATTATTCCGTTACTGAATTAGAAGCTTTAGCTATCGTTTGGGCATTTAACAAATTCCGTTTCTTTCTTTCTGGTAAGCACGTAAAAGTATACAGTGATCATCGTGCATTACAATTTCTTATGTCTTCAAAATTAAATCATGACAGGTTAAAACGTTGGGCATTGTTTCTGCAAGAATTCCGCTTCACAATAGTCTACATTCCCGGCAAGGAGAACATTGTTGCGGACGCACTGTCACGCGCACCGACTGGGCTTGAGAAAAGTAACACAGAAGGCAACCTCGAGAAAAATTTCAGTATTCTTTACATTCAGAAAGTCGCCTTTGAAAACTTCATCACCACATCTTTAAAGGACATTGCTCATGAACAAGATAAAGATCCGATTTGGAAAGACATCAAGAGCAAATGGCATGAAAAGACACACACACAGATTCGGCATTATTATCTGGTTAGAAACAACATACTGTTCAAACGCTGCACTGTTGATGACAAGCTATGGGTACTTTGCATTCCTGACGATTTTGTTAATAAGCTCATTTGGTACATTCATTTCAGCTACGCACATTTTGGTCCACGAAAATGTTATCATATTCTTCGAACGACTTGTTATGTTAACAATATGGAAAAAAGAATTCGAAGAGTCTTGTCTATTTGTAAACTTTGTCAAAAGGCGAAACCATCTACTGTCTCACATCGTGCTCCATTGTTTCCTATTATTCCTTCTAAATTAAAAGAATTTGCTGCTGTTGATCTCTTGGGACCGCTTGTCAGAACATCCAATGGATTTTCGTACGTTCTAGTCGCTGTTGAACTTACTTCAAAATTTGTTTCTTTCACTCCGTTACGTAAAGCCACTGGACGGTCTGTATCCAACGCCTTTGTTAAAAATTTCTTACGTGAAGTTGGACACGTTAGTAAAGTCATTTCAGATAACGGACCGCAATTCAAATCTGCTGTTTGGTCACGCATGCTTCGCAACCATAAAATCAAACCTGTTTTTATTTCATTGTACTCACCACATTGCAACCCGTCTGAACGGATTATGAAAGAAATCAATAAGCTTTGCAGACTTTATTGTCACAGAAAGCATCAGCATTGGGACAGATATTTACACTTATTTCAAAACGTGCTGAATGAAATGCCTCATGACTCCACTGCTTTACCACCTACTCTTGTACTGAAGAATGAAGAACCACCGAACAGAATCAGAGAGCTTGTACCTTTCCCGAATACACGTAAACTTCGACACAAAGACATAATTGATTTGGCTCTTAAAAATATAAAATCTGCAGCAGACAAAAGGAGAAAACTACGCGGTAAAGCAAATGCAAAGAAATTGTATATTGGTCAGAAAGTTCTCATTAAAGCTCATTCATTGTCACATAAGAAGAAACACTTGAGTCACAAATTCTTTCTAGTTTACAATGGACCTTACAGAATCCAACGTATACCACATGATAATTGCGTTGAAGTTGAAACTCTGCGTACTAGGAAGAGTAAAGGTTTACACCACATTTCTCATGTAAAACCATTTATTGACAGATAATCTGCCTTTTAACTTTGTCTTTGCCATAAAACGTTTCACTTCACGTTACTAGTATGCTTTAGAAACTGTTACCATGCAACAATGTTTGAAGTTAAATATCCAATCAAGAACCAAGAGAACTTATTTAAACAGAAATGACGAATGCATTGTTATAGTAAACAGACGACCCAGTGTTATTGTGTGTGTACATTCTTGCTTGTTTGTTGCACGATTACGTAACGACTATAAGGCTCACATACTTAGAACATTTACCAGTACTGCTAATGAGATTTTAATGCAACATTTTGGTTTATTTGAAAATACATTCTGAATTTAAAGTGCTTTCTGAGAGATACCAGATGACACAGAGGTTAGTTTATGTGACAGCTACACGATTTTTATCACGACGCTACTAATGAGTGACAATTTACAATGTTGCTTTTGCGGTGTATCTGTTTTATATCTGCACAGTTTTCTGAATTCTTCTGGAAAGAAAAACATGTTTTAGTAGTAACTTTTGTGGTATAGCAACAATGAGACAGCCTTTTTCGTGGCACAACATTACGTTACTGTACAGTACTTTCTTCATCACGCCAATAAGCATAATAACTGCGATATTTATACGCAAAGCATTTCACTTTTGTTTATCATGAGGTAAGTACATTGGCTTCTGCAGAACTTAGCTTTTGGAGGAAAATAACTACGACACTTCCACAGAGATTATCTTACAACAAGATGCACATTTAGCGCTACAGGACACGCATTTCAGTGATCAATTTTATACTTAAAACATTTATTTTTAAAGATTTTTGAATTACAAAGAAAGTTTTCCGTGATATATTTCATTCCATTGGTGTAATCTGTAACATCTGAGGGTATAATTACATTAATCCTCAGGGGGGTACACGCTTACTTTGTGTACCATGTGTGTGGCAACCACAAGGAACCCTAGCTAATATGGTATTTGCTTATATAACTTTACACATCGGTACCATATTTCTCTAACACACAAATTACACAGCTATCTGATCATGTAACTGAGAGATAAACTTTTTTTATTACATCAGTGACACATGTTTACGCAATTACACAGTTGGGTAACTTCACACTTATGAAACTGTATTTTGTCTGTACTTTGTAAACTGATCATATTTTTTTCGGACACATTGTGATGCTATGAGAGCTTTGAATGATGTATTTGGTATGAGATCATGATTTTTAAAGTACGTTTGAGGCAGCTGACACTTTTGACATGAGCAGAGAATTTTTTTAGGCTTAGAAATTATTGGAGGAAGTTACGACGATTTTGAGATTTGACTGAAGTGTTATGATGTTATTATTACGACGACGATGTGTACTATGCTGTTGAGGTATGTTTATGATAAATAAGCTGATGCTATATGAGGAATCTGATTATGCTATGTAGCTATTATGATGAAATATTGAAGACGTGTTGATGAATATGAATATGTATATGTGTAATAAGGTAAGGAATAAGGAGTAGGGGTTAGGGACTCTGATTTATGAAAAGGTTGTTGGAAACCAAGAATCGTACTTTAAGAGTTATGAAATGTGTGTGTATATGCATGAATGTATTACAATGCAGACGAAAATTTTTTGGACACTGTTATATCAATAGCATTTTGTTTCTACAGATTTGCAACGCTAATTCTTGACCTGTGAAATATTTCTATGTGAGACTGTCACTGTAGCGGAAACTGCTGTCGTAAATATTTCCGTACGAAAGTTAAGTGACCACCTGCACGTAATGCGTTGTGGCGCCCAGCTGGGCCAGCCGCCCGGAGAAAAAGCCATTAGGTAGAAAAAAAAAAAAAGAGGCCATTAACCTCGCTTCTGACATTCCTTTGTAGAAAGCTTCGCAAAAACGACACGGTCGATCTTGAAAACATATGATTACACTAGCTCTTAATTTACGATATTTACTGAAATGCCTACTAAAATGACAAGAAATATTTTTACATCTGCACACCTGATTATGACAAGCGTCTTTCTATGAGCGTTGAGAGAATTTCTACTAACTTATGAAATGTCACATGACTACTGAATGATATTTTTATGCTTTGCTTTTCATAGTTGCTTATTTCATTTGACATCTGTTTTCCAGCTGTGTTGCAGCATTGCTTTTATAAAATAAAATGCATTTGCTAATGTGAACACTTTCTGTCAACAGATCTATTAAATAATTATTTTATGATCCATATTCTTTAAAAAAAGGAGCACTTGGAAAGGAAAGAACAATAAGAAGGAACTAGTAACTGCATTCATAATTTTCTTTTCAAGTAATTGGTAACTTTTTGGTAGAATAACTTCTTGTGGTGCACCACTTTAATTACTTAGACATTAAGATGTGATTATACATTTCCCTTATCTGCATTGTTATCTTTACTGTAATATTTTTTCTGCTTGCGCTATGTCATGTTTAGGTATAAGTTGCTGCTGTTTGCCAGGCATAGTGTTATTGAATTTGACTTTTGCTCATTTATGCTGCTAGCTTTGCCAATTTGCATTTTTTTGCATTGCTGTTTGTGATAATTTGTTATGTGATGCTGCATTGCCTCGTCCCTTAGTTTAGCATCTGAGCTCAGTAGATTTAAGTTAGCTTAAGAGGGGGTAGCCTCTAAGAGAATGAGTTGCGATGAATTGGAAGAAATGCATTGAGAAAACAGGTTTAGGTAGGATTTTCTTGGAAATAAATGTTGAGGTAAGAAATGTGTGAACATATAAATACAGAAAGCATGCTTAGATAGAATTTTTTTGGTGGAAACAAAGGATGAAATAAGAGGAAAGATATATGAAGTTTTGGGTTGGACTGCGGTACCAAATGTTACACTGAAAACGAACCCTGTCCTTTCCTATTGGTGTTATCCCACTATGTGTTTGTGTACCCTTGAGTATTTGTTTTCTTCCTGTCTCTGTGTAGTTTCATAGAATTTTTTCTTCTTTTAATATTAAGCTACATTCACTATGATGAGGAATACTGTTATCCTCGAATATAATTGGCATTAATAATATGTTATTTACTTTGTAAAGATGTTAGACATTATTAATTCTGTTCTGTTCAATGCTCATGTGTGAAGTTAATGTTTCAAAAGTTATTGTGATCTTTTATGTATGTACTCATGTCATAATTCCACTGATGTATATGTTAGTTCGATTCTTTTGTAAAGCCTGTACTACAGATGTTATCTGTATTGTTATGTTTTTAATGATGTATTTTGTACCTTTGTTATTGTATTCTTATGTTATATAATTGTAATTGTCACCAGTTCATGACATTATTAACTTGTTAGTTACATTTCACTGCACACGTTTCTGTTGGTCATAGTATGTGGACAATATGTGAGAAGTAGGGACTGTTAGTGTTTGCACGTGTGTTAATAACTCAGCAAGGGACTGTATAACAGCATTGCTGGTTCTAAGGACAATTTCAAAAACTTTGTGAGTGCACAAGTGGTGGTTTATGGACTTGCTATATTATCCGCAAGACTTTTCAATGGTGATTGTGCACCTGCACAGTCACAACAGATGGCTGCTGGCTATCTCTACAAGGACTACAGTGGGTCTGCATCTTTGATGACCCACCATGCCATTATTTCTACAAGGACTGCAGTGGGTCTGCACCTCTGGTGGCCCACCAATACCATACTCTCTACCAGGACTACAGTGGGTCTGCTCTGTGATGACCTACCTACCAATACTCTCCAAATTTCCACTGACTCTGCTGTGGGTTTGCTCTGTTGTGGCCCATTACCTGTATGCATGTCAAGAGTCAGCACTGTCTTTCCGCTGGAAGGCCAACGCTACTTCTTCAAGACTGCATGGAAATCCACTACTTCTGTGTGCATTTTCTTTTACTGCTCAGACTTTGAGAAAAACACTGCTATTCTCCTGTTATGTACGATTAGGACTGTCTTTATGGACTGTGAGAAAATTTGAGCTTTTGACCAACATAATATCAATAAGTGTGTGCATTTGATTTCTTTGTTATTGTAATTATGAAAAATTTTATCAAATCATTATTGGCCACTGCCCAAAAAAAATTTGTAAAATTTTTTGTGGGGAGCATGGGGGCTATGTAAGTAGGCTGTTTATGTTTTCTCTATGTAAGTAGGCTGTTTATGTTTTCTTATTGGTAACGCCACCTCTGTATGAAAATCACTGGCTGTGCTGTGTGCAGTCTGTGGCTAGTTTGCATTGTTGTCTGCCATTGTAGTGTTGGGCAGCGGCAGCTGGATGTGAACAGCGCGTAGCGTTGCGCAGTTGGAGGTGAGCCGCCAGCAGTGGTGGATGTGGGGAGAGAGATGGCGGAGATTTGTAATTTGTCATGAACTGCTGTATTTATACATGATGATATCAAGGTAAATACATTGTTTGTTCTCTATTAATATCTTTCATTTGCTAACTATCCCTATCAGTAGTTAGTGCCTTCAGTAGTTTGAATCTTTTATTTAGCTGGCAGTAGTGGCGCTCGCTGTATTGCAGTAGCTTGAACAGCGAAGATTTTTGTGAGGTAAGTGATTTGTGAAAGGTATAGTTTAATGTTAGTCAGGGCCATTCTTTTGTAGGGAATTTTGAAAGTCAGATTGCGTTGTGCTAACAAAATATTGTGTGTCAGTTTAAGCACAGTCCTGTATAAATGTTCAAAGGGGTTTCAACGTTAGGAAATGAGACACTTAAAGTAGTAAAGGAGTTTTGCTATTTGGGGAGCAAAATAACTGATGTTGGTCGAAGTAGAGAGGATATAAAATGTAGACTGGCAATGGCAAGGAAAGCGTTTCTGAATAAGAGAAATTTGTTAACATCGAGTATAGATTTAAGTGTCAGGAAGTCGTTTCTGAAAGTATTTGTATGGAGTGTAGCCATGTGTGGAAGTGAAACATGGACGATAAATAGTTTAGAGAAGAAGAGAATAGAAGCTTTCGAAATGTGGTGCTATAGAAGAATGCTGAAGGTAGATCACATAACTAATGAGGAGGTATTGAATAGAATTGGGGAGAAGAGGAGTTTGTGGCACAACTTGACAAGAAGAAGCGATCTGTTGGTAGGGCATATTCTGAGGCATCAAGGGATCACCAATTTAGTATTGGAAGGTAGCGTGGAGAGTAAAAATCGTAGAGGGAGACGTAGAGATGAACACACTAGGCAGATTCAGAAGGATGTAGGTTGCAGTAGGTACTGGGAGATGAAGAAACTTGCACAGGATAGAGTAGCATGGAGAGCTGCATCAAACCAGTCTCCGGACTGGAGACCACAACAACACAACAACAAGTTCTAGGCGACTGATGACCTGAGAAGTTAAGTCGCGTAGTGCTCAGAACCATTTTTTTGAAACCTAAATCGACTTCATGAGTACGTATATCTATCTCTGCAGTTGTACCACAGAGGTTGCAAGGTAACGTGAAAGCTAAATGTAAATACACGGGTACAAACGAAGTGACAGCGGTTGTGTGGTAAGCTCATCCCAGTTGAATTACTTATTAAGCTGTAATCTCAAACAGTTTTCGATGTTATTGTGTGTTTCTTAATGTAATGAATGTCTGAACGAAGGAACCAAAACAATAACAAAAGTCAAAAATAGCGTCTAGTCATTTTTTTAAAAATCCAATTAATTGTGCATAAATTATGTGGATAGAAACGTGAAATAGAGAAAAATTAAAGTGCTTCGTATTTTTATAAAAGCCAATGGATTGTACATAAGTCTTCTGGACAGAAACGTTAAACTGAGAAATTAATGTGGTTCCAAAGATAACTCCGAATGTTGCTGGAATTTTAATTTTGCCTTCATGCTTTAGATCAGCACAGACACTTTTGCGCTTCAGATATAACTTATTGCTGATGGTTATAAGGTACTGACCTGTTATAACACATGTCATTATTTTTCTTCATATGTTGTATACTGTGGAAAAACGACGACATGCAAGTCACATTTACCAGAATTTTAAGCAACTGAAAGCAGTGAGTGCTTTTGCCATTTTCAGCTACTTTTTGTATGACTGTTAGGCAATATGGAAACAGCTATAGTAATCTACATCTACATCTACATGATTACTCTGCAATTCACATTTAAGCGCTTGGCAGAGTGTTCATCGAACCACAACCATACTATCTCTCTACCATTCCACTCCCGAACAGCGCGCGGGAAAAACACCTAAACCTTTCTGTTCGAGCTCTGATTTCTCTTATTTTATTTGGATGATCATTCCTACCTATGTAGGTTGGGATCAACAAAATATTTTCGCATTCAGAAGAGAAAGTTCGTGACTGAAATTTCGTACATAGATCTCGCCGCGACGAAGAACGTCTTTGCTGTAATGGCTTCCATCCCAACTCGCGTATCATATCTGCCGCACTTTCTCCCCTATTACGTGATAATACAAAACAAGCTGCCCTTTTTTGCACCCTTTCGATGTCCTCCGTCAATCCCACCTGGTAAGGATCCCACAACGCGCAGCAATATTCTAACAGAGGACGAACGAGTGTTGTGTACGCTGTCTCTTTAGAGGACTTGTTGCATCTTCTAAGTGTCCTGCCAATGAAACGCAACCTTTGGCTCGCCTTCCCCACAATATTATCTATGTGGTCTTTCCAACTAAAGTTGTTAGTAATTTTAACACCCAGGTACTTAGTTGAATTGACAGCCTTGAGAATTGCACTATTTATCGAGTAATCGAATTCCAACGCATTTCTTTTGGAACTCGTGTGGATCACCTCACACTTTTCGTTATTTAGCGTCAACTGCCACCTGCCACACCATACAGCAATCTTTTCTAAATCGCTTTGCAACTGATACTGGTCTTCGGATGACCTTACTAGACGGTAAATTAGAGCATCATCTGCGAACAACCTAAGAGAACTGCTCAGATTGTCACCCAGGTCACTTGTATAGGTCAGCAACAGCAGAGGTCCCAGGACGCTTCCCTTGGGAACACCTGATATCACTTTAGTTTTACTCGATGATTTGCCCTCTATTACTACGAATCATGCCAAACACCCCCAAAATTAATACCAAGTCTATTGAGAGAACAAACAAACACAGTATTCCACCATCGCATATGACACATCGCTTAGTGCATCTAAAACTGTGGGCTGTTGTGGCTATTTTGTCAAGTAGCTCACCCATTGCGACAGCGAGTGTTCCAACATCATTTGGCAACTACTAGGAGACTTACTTTTTTATAGTTGATACTGCTTACATATTAAAATGTGAGTAACAATTATAGACGAAATATCATTGTTTTTTCACAGTATACAGCGTATAAAAGGTGAAGGCAAAATTAAAACTCCAGCAATATTCCGAATTATCTTTGGAACCAAATTAATTTCTCGGTTTAACGTTTCTGCCAAGAAGAGTTATGTACACTCCATTGGCTTATATAAAAATACGAAACACTTTAATTTCTCTCTATTTCACGTGTCTGTACACATGATTTATGCAGAATTAATTGAATTTTTTTGAATGACTACTCGCTTTTTTTGACTTTCGTTCTGGTTATGGTTCCTTTGTTCAGATATTCGCTATATTCATGTAACACACAATAACATCCCACATAGTTGGGATTAGAGCTTAATAATTAATTATTTCAAGTTTCTATCGACACAATTATGCACGATTCATGGGCTTTTTCAAAAATGACTAAAAGCTTTTTTTGACTTTCGTTATATTCATGAAATACCCAATAACATCTAAAATTCTATGGATTACAGCTTAATAATTAATTATTTCACGTTTCTTCCACATGATTTCTGGACGATTCATCAGATTAAAAAAAAATGACTGCAAGCGATTCTTTTTTTCTTTCGTTATGGTTCCTTCGTTCAGGCATTAATTATATACAAGAAACACACAATAACATCCAACACTGTTGGGATTCCAGCTTCATAAGTAATTCAACTGGGCTGAACATATCACATTTAGCTTTCACGTTACCGTGCAATCTCTGTGGTACAACTGCAAAGATCGATACACGTACTCACTAAGTCGATTTAGGTGTATTTACGTCACGATGACGTAGCGTTACGTCACTATGACGTAGGGCTCTCCTCAGCTAGCGTGAGATGAATGCTACCCTGTATTTACGGGAAGCGTTTGACGTCGTGCGTCACTGAATAATGTTAACGAAGGTACAAGCATAAGGAACAGGCTTCCCAGAAACGTCCCCGACGGGGAGTGTTCATCAGAGACTACGGTATCGTCAGCAGTGCCTCAGGGAGAAAGGACCGCCATATCACTTTGTAAAGACAAGTCGTAATTTAACGTTCTTCCCCGTTTTACTTCAGACTTTTACGCGATACTGTAGTGAACATACGAACGGACATAGCCTATACGAGTTGCGACAATAATGACACAGATGTGAAAAAAATGTTGCTTACCGTTCTAGTCAAGTCTAGTGTTGTCTCCTTCAAAGTAGTTCCCTTCTGATTGCACACACTTTTTCCAGCGCTTCTGCCATTAATGGTAACATTTCTGCAACTCATCTTCTGTAATATCCTCTAAGACCCTCGTCACAGCTTTTTGGACATCTTTTGTTGTTTGAAAATGGTATTCCTTGACCACCGTTTTGACTCTTGGAAATAGAAAAAAGTGGCACGGAGCGATGCCTGGTGAATAAGGTGGGTGCGGCAGTACTGAAATTTGTTTTGGTTAAAAATTGCTGTACTGACAGAGCAGTATGGGATGGCGCATTATCGTGATGCAGGTTCCAATTACCAGTAATGTTGGCACAGTCACGAAGAACTCTCTTACGAAGTCTTTCTAAAATTTCTTTGTAGTAATATTGGTTAACTGTTTCTCCAGGAGGCACCCACTCTTTGTGAACAATTCCTTTGGAATCAAAGAAGCACACATGCATGCATTTCACTTATATATATATGAAGATGGTATCTGTTCCTTCGGAGATATGTACACTACTGGCCATTAAAATTGCTACACCAAGAAGAAATGCAGATGATAAACGGGTATTCATTGCACAGATATATTATAGTAGAACTAACATGTGATTACATTCTCACGCAATTTGGGTCCATATATCCTGAGATATCAGTACCCAGAACAACCACCTCTGACCGTAATAACGGCCTTGATACGCCAGGGCATTGAGTCAAACAGAGCTTGGATGGCATGTACAGGTACAGCTGCCCATGCAGCTTCAACACGATACCACAGTTCATCAAGAGTAGTGACTGGCGTATTGTGACGAGTCAGTTGCTCGGCCACCATTGACCAGACGTTTTCATTTGGTGAGGAATAAGGAGAATGTGCTGGCCAGGGCAGCAGCCGAACATTTTCTGTATCCAGAAACGCCCGTACACGACCTGCAACATGTGGTCATGCATTATCCTGCTGAAATGTAGGGTTTCGCAAGGATCGAATGAAGGATAGAGCCACGGGTCGTAACACATCTGAAATTTAACGTCCACTGTTCAAAGTGCCGTCAGTGCGAACAAGAGGTGACCGAGACGTGTAAGTAATGGCACCCCATACCACCACGACGATACACCAGCATGGCGATGACGAATACACGCTTCCAATGTGCGTTCACCGCGGTGTCGCCAAACACGGATGCGACCATCATGATGCTGTAAACAGAACCTGGATTCATCCGAAGAAATGACGTTTCGCCATCCGTGCACCCATGTTCGTCGTCGAATACAGCATCGCAGACGCTACTGTCTGTGATGCAGCGTCAAGGGTAACCGCAGCCATGGTCTCCGAGCTGATAGTCCACGCTGCTCCAAACGTCGTCGAACTGTTCGCGCAGGTGGTTGTTGTCTTCCAAACGTCCTCATCTGTCGACTCAGGGATCGAGACGTGGCTGCACGATCCGTTGCAGCCATGCGGATAAGATGCCTGTCATCTCGACTGCTAGTGATACGAGGACGTTGGGATCCAGCACGGCGTTCCGTATTACCCTCCTCAATCCACCGATTCCATATTCTGCTAACAGTCATTGGATCTCGATCAACGCGAGCAGCAATGTCCGGATACGATAAACCGCAACCGCGATAGGCTACAATCCGACCTTTATCGAAGTCGAAAAGTGATGGTACGCATTTCTCCTCCTTACACGAGGCATCACAACAGCGTTTCACCAGGCAACGCCGGTCTACTGGTGTTTCTGCTACGAGAAATCGGTTGGAAACTCTCCTCACGTTAGCACGTTGTTGGTGTCTCCACCGACGCCAGCCTTGTGTGAATGCTCTGAAAAGCTAATCATTTGCATATCACAGCATCTTCTTCCTGTCGGTTAAATTTCGCGTCTGTAGCTCGTCATCTTCATGGTGTAGCAATTAAGGCTCACCGGCCATTTGACCATCTTATTTTGTGGGGATACAGAAACTGTGCCCGAATTCTTACGGGAATCGGCAGTAAATCCATGGGTATAATGGGCAGGGGCACTATGGGACAACAAGTTGCGACTGTGAGTCTCACGGGAGGCGTGCCAGAGATAAGTCCGTGCAGTCGGACTCTCCTCTGTGTCCTCGGTGTAAGCAGGAGATCCCAGGTTCGAGTGCTGGTTGGGGCACACGTTTTCAACTGTCCCCGTTGATTTATATCAACGCCTATATGCAGCTAAGGGTATTCGTTTAATTGTAATTTCATTTCACTTCTGACTTTGACATACGAGATTTTTCTGGTCTGGGTGATCCCTTTGAGCACCATTGCGAACTTTGGCGTTTCGTCTCTGGATCGCACTGAAAAAACCAACTTTCATCACCAGTGATAACACTACTCAACAGTTCTGGATTGATTTCTGTTTGCTCTAACAGATCGGCTGCCACATTTATCCGTGTTTCTCGCAGTTGTGCTGTGAGATTTTTGCGGACAATTTTGCACAAATCTTCCTCATATCAAGATCTTCAGTTATTACTAGACAGACCGTTTCTGGATTGATGTTCAGTTCTTCTGCAATCATTTTCACGGATAACCTTCGATCAGATCGTACGAGTTCACGCACCCTCGCCAAGTCGACATCCGTCCGTGAGGTTGATTGTTGTCCACTGCGGTCTTCACCTTCAACATTCGTTCTGCCTTCACTAAACATTTTATGCCAACGAAAAACTTGAGCTGTTGACATAACCTCCTCTCCAAAAGCCTTTTGAAGCTTACCGTAAGTTGTCGTCGCGTTTACACCCAGTTTAACGCAAAATGGCATACTGTTGGGCAATATTATCCGGTTCCATTTCCGTGCTGAGAGATACAAACACGTGTTAACACGTGCTCACGACTGAGTAGTTGCATCGATGTGCCGCTTGGACTAGAAGCCGCTTATAGACCAAGATATTGTGCCTACGCAATCGTGCAGGGTAGCCACATCTTGCAAAGAAAATCAGTCTCATTATCTTATTGTCGCACCTCGTATATACTTTTAATGCATGAATATGTATGTAACACGTAAAAGGGTCATGTTATAAGCAAAATTCTCCAAAAGTTGTAGGTGGTTTTACTTTACACTTTTAGAAGATACTGTAATAGATGTTTCGCTGCACATAGGGGTACAATTTTTTTTAAGAACAATTTGCAGGTTTTCTGTTACAACTGATGGTGATAAAAAAAATCTTGTGCTGTGCTTTCTTGGCCGGCCGGAGTGGCCGAGCGGTTCTAGGCGCTTCAGTCTGGAGCAGCGCGACCGCTACAGTCGCAGGTTCGAATCCTGTCTCGGGCATGGATGTGTGTGATGTCCTTAGGATAATTAGGTTAAAGTAGTTCTAAGTTCTGGGGGACTGATGACGTCAGGAGTTAAGTCCCATAGTGGTCAGACCCATTTGGCTTTCCTGTCGAAACG
This sequence comes from Schistocerca serialis cubense, assembly GCF_023864345.2. Classification (NCBI taxonomy): domain Eukaryota; kingdom Metazoa; phylum Arthropoda; class Insecta; order Orthoptera; family Acrididae; genus Schistocerca; species Schistocerca serialis. The sequence continues at coordinate 89,008,086 of NC_064648.1, read as the reverse complement.
TGCGCTTTTGTTTTCTTTCAGATAGTCAGACAAATTCAGTCGAGTGTTCGATTTAAAATTCTCGCCAGTCTTAAAGATAACCATGTTTTCGATGGAGTTAAGTCCCATAGTGGTCAGACCCATTTGGCTTTCCTGTCGAAACGTGCGCTTTTGTTTTCTTTCAGATAGTCAGACAAATTCAGTGGAGCGTTCGATTTAAAATTCTCGCCAGTATTAAAGATAACCATGTTTTCGATGCCACGGGAACCCATGTCTGTCTGGCAACACTGGATTTGGCTGGCAGCAGCAGCGCACCGATGCGACGAACACGAGTTGCGCGAATTCACAAGCTTGCTAACAGTCTCTTTCTCTCGCCCCGCCATCGCAAACCCAGAACACTGTCTAGCATATAACGCAACATTGAAGGCGCCACTGAACTTGAACTGAAAGTAATTTGTGTTATCGCTAATACTGCAACATTTTTGTTAGTAGCTGATATTTTAATGAGGAAACATGAAAGGTCCTCACATGACGCGGGCTATAAATAGAAAGTAATAGGATATGCAGAGTAACATAGCAACAGAGCAGCCGAGCGGCATTTCGGCCCTCCACCAACAGAAAAGATGATTCTTGGTTGGCAAGCTGGTTAAGAAGAACTGAAAAAAAACGAGGAAGAGTAAATGTGCAAATAGAGGACTGAATGCAAAATGGTCAGAACTACAAGATGCCGATTTTCAGGGATTTTAATGGGTATTTAGGTTTTGTAAATTATTTTTTTCTTTTTGTATGGCTTTGCACTCTAATAATGAAAATCGTAAAAATGTTATTTTTTAATAAATGCTTAGAAATTAAGGTGCGTCTTATATTCCGCAGTGCCTTATAGTCCATAAAATACAACAGAATTCGGACTTGCGTCCATAGCGGTCGCGCGGTTCCAGACTGTAGCGGCTAGAACCGCTCGGCCACTCCGGCCGGCGGGATTCTTGCTGTTTATGCCGTATATTAATGACCTTGCAGACAATATTAATACTAACCTCGGACTGTTTGCAGCTGATGGAGTTATCGCTAACGAAATGTTCAAATGTGTGTGAGTTCCTAAGGGACCAAACAGCTGACGTCATCGGTCTCTAGACTTACACACTACTTAAACTGACTTATACTTAGAACAATACACACATCCATACCCGAGGGCGGATTCGAACCTCCGGCGAGAGCGGGCGCGCAGTCCGTGACATTGCGCCTCAAACCGCGCGGCCATTCCGCGCGGCTATCGCTAATGAAGTACAGTCTGAAAGAAGGTACATAAACATTCAGTCAGATCTTGATAAGATTTCAAAGTGGTGCAAAGATTGGCAACTTGCTTTAAATATTCTGAAATTTAAAATTGTGCCCTTTACAAAACGAAAAACCATATTGTGCCATGACTGAAATATCAAGGAGTCACAGTTGGTATCGGCCAACACCTGAGTGTAACACTTAGTAGGGATATGAAATGGAGTGATCACATAGTGTATAGCAGTTGGTAGACTTTGGTATATTGGTAGAATACTGGAGAAATGCAATCGGTCTACAAAGGAGATTTCTTACAAATTTATCGTCTAAGGTATTCAAGAAAACTGCTCACTTTTGTGGGACGCATACCAAACAGGACTAACTGGGGATATTGAACCTATACAGAGAAGGGGGCACGAATGGTCACCGGTTTGTTTGATCCGTACGAGAGTGTCGCAGAGATGCTGAAGAAACTGAACTGAAAAGCTTTCGAAGATAGATGTAAACTTATCCCGAGAAAGCCTAGTTACAAATATTCGAGAGCAGGCTTTAAAAGACGACTCAGGGAATGAGCTACAACCCTCTACGTATCGCTCACATAGGGACCGTTAGGATAAAAAAAATGTCTCTGAGCACTATGGGACTTAACATCTGTGGTCATCAGTCCCCTATCGCAATCTGGGGGATAAAGGGAAATGTGAAAATCAGTGACGAATCAGTTTTTTATTATCTTGCGCCAGATTCTGAATGTGATCAAAGGTCGCCGCGGCTGCTCACCGAACCGAGACGTCAGGGAAAGTATTGCAGCTGTGTCGGTACCCAGAGTTATCTGTCATCTTGCGGTGTGCCTTGTACGTACTTTTCGCGCAGTCACCTTCCGAAAGCTCGCAGATACTTAAGAATAATCTTGTAGATGGAAACGTGGTTACAGAGGACCAGTTGTGCCGGACTACAAGAACCCACAGTGCTACAGGCCCGGTGTAGAGACGAGTCGTCGATACAGCTGATACAATGCGTGGGCCAAACAATGGCGCGAGGTGCGTTGTTGTGGTAGGAGGAGGGGGGGGGGGGAGGGGATGACACGCAGGCCTGTTACGTTGCCGTTATACGTTCCAGAGGCGACAACACCGCTGAGAAGGGGCGCGGCGTTCCGCGCTGGTATCTCTGCACACCTGATGTGCTTTGTTCGTACGTCGCAGAGGGCCAACCAATAGCGTTCCCAAGAGGCACCCCATGCCTTACATGACAGGGTAGAAATATTTATGCAGACTCAACCTGCAAAGCTTAGAACACAAAGACGCAAAATCCAGGTTGGAACATCAACAATATTACGAGGTGCATTCAAGTTCTAAGGCCTCCATTTTTTTTTTATAATTAACAACTCATCGGAAATCGATGAAACTGGCGTTACTTCTCGACGTAATCACCCTGCAGACGTATACATTTTTCATAACGCTGACGCCATGATTCCATGGCAGCGGCGAAGGCTTCTTTAGGAGTCTGTTTTGACCACTGGAAAATCGCTGAGGCAATAGCAGCACGGCTGGTGAATGTGCAGCCACACAGAGTGTCTTTCATTGTTGTAAAAAGCCAAAAGTCACTAGGAGCCAGGTCAGGTGAGTAGGGAGCATGAGGAATCACTTCAAAGTTGTTATCACGAAGAAACTGTTGCGTAACGTTAGCTCGATGTGCGGGTGCGTTGTCTTGGTGAAACAGCACACACGCAGCCCTTCCCGAACGTTTTTGTTGCAGTGCAGGAAGGAATTTGTTCTTCAAAACATTGTCGAAGGATGCACAAGTTACCGTAGTGCCCTTTGGAACGCAATGGGTAAGGATTACGCCCTCGCTGTCCCAGAACGTGGACACCATCATTTTTTCAGCACTGGCGGTTACCCGAAATTTTTTTGGTGACGGTGAATCTGTGTGCTTCCGTTGAGCTGACTGGCGCTTTGTTTCTGGATTGAAAAATGGCATCCACGTCTCATCCATTGTCACAACCGACGAAAATAAAGTCCCATTCGTGCTGTCGTTGCGCGTCAACATCGCTTGGCAACGTGCCACACGGGCAGCCGTGTGGTCGTCCGTCAGCATTCGTGGCACGCACCTGGATGACACTTTTCGCATTTTCAGGTCGTCATGCAGGATTGTGTGCACAGAACCCACAGAAATGCCAACTCTGGAGGCGATCTGTTCAACAGTCATTCGGCGATCCCCCAAAACAATTCTCTCCACTTTCTCGATCGTGTCGTCAGACCGGCTTGTGCGAGCCCGAGGTTGTTTCAGTGTGTTGTCACACGATGTTTTGCCTTCATTAAACTGTCGCACCCATGAACGCAGTTTCGACACATCCGTAATTCCATCAGCACATGTCTCCTTCAACTGTCAATGAATTTCAATTGGTTTCACACCACGCAAATTCAGAAAACGAACGATTGCACGCTGATCAAGTAAGGAAAACGTCGCCATTTTAAGTATTTAAAACAGTTCTCATTCTCGCCACTGGCGGTAAAATTCCATCTGCCATACAGTGCTGCCATCTCTGGGACGTATTGACAATAAACGCGGCCTGATTTTAAAACAATGCACATGTTCTATCCCTTTCCAGTCCGGAGAAAAAAAAAATTGGAGGCCTTAGAACTTGAATGCACGTCGTAGGAAAATAATAAATGGCTGCTCACGTTAAATATGACCCGTTGAGCTGCAGACAAACACAACGAAAAGACTGTTGCTTTCGGACAAAGGTTTCGTAAGCAAAGACACACATGCTTTCACAGAGGCAAGCACACCTCCATAGAGTGTCCCTTATTTTCCGACTTCTCTGTTTCTGGTCGCTCCTCATCCACTATTGTTTGAATGACTCTAAAACGTAAAACAAACACCGTCCGAGCAGGCCTTCAAGGCTGAAGGGTGCCGACCGGCCGCTGTGTCATCCTCAGACCTTGGGCGTCACCAGATGCGGATACGGAGCGGCATGTAGTCAGCAAACTGCTCTGTCGGCCGTTTCCAGTTTTCGTGACCGAAGCCTCACAAGGGCTGAGTGCACCCCGCTTGCCAACAGTACTCGGAAGACCAGACAGTCACCCATCCAAGTACTGGCGAAGCCCGACAGTGCTTAACTTCCGTGATCTAATGGGCAACTGATGTTACCACTGCGGCGAGGCCATCGGCGATTCTGTCTTGCCTCTACAAAATTTTGTTTCAATCAAAGTGAGGTGTGCCGACTTGTCCCCGAACGCAAGGGAATATGATTTTTCACGTTGTTCCCAGATGTTGCACTAATGTTATTTTAACTTGTCAGTACTTGCAGGTGCAATGCAGTCAGTTCTTGTTAGTGATCGTGTTGCGCCCTCTTCATCTGGGCCTCTGTTTCTTAAAAGATCTGAAATCATATTAAAAGGGGGGATTCCGCAATTTCAAAAGGAAATTGAGTCAGCATTTGTGGTATTTATCACAACAGATGCCTCTCATATCGCTCTTAGATGATGAAGTAGCTGCACAAACAAAAGTCAGAATGGTTGGCAATCTTCACAGAGAGAACCTGAAAAATTATTGTGGTTACAATTTATTTTTTTTTAATTCGTTAATTTACGTCAACTAATTCAATCTCATCTTCTGTTGAGAGAAAACATTAGCCGAGTTTGTGTCAAGAAAGAGCTGAGAGCTAATCTCTTGCTTGTGGGCACTAGTTTCATTCAAAAATGCTGTTCCACATTATTGAAACACTAAAAGGATAGTTATGAAGACTGAAGCTGTTAATGACTCTGCTGAAAGGTGTGTTAAATGAATGCAAAATTTTCACGGTCTGTTGACCACAAATGAGAAGCATCAGGCAGAACATTATGATCACCTACCTAATAGCCGTTTTACCTATCTTCAGCACGGTTGACAGGGGCGATGCGTCGTGACATGGAGGCGTTGGCAGGTGGCTTGTCACCACATCTGCACACCAAGTCACGTAATTTCCGCACTTTTTGACGTAACATTGCATTTCAAAAGCTCTTGTTCCCTTCATGTCTAGACTGTTTATTGTCTTCATTTCACTTCCTTACAAGGTCACACTCTCGATAAATACCTCCAGAAAAATCTTCCTGACACTTAAATTTATATTTGATGGAAACAAATTTCTCTTCTTTACAGATGCTTTTCTTGCTGTTGCCAGTCTGTGTTGTGTATTCTCTCTACTTTGGCCATTGTCTCATCTACAACTTTTAGAATACAATTTTCTAATCTAATTTCCTCAGAACCGCCTGCTTTAATTCAGTTATATTCGATTATGATTGTTTTACTTGTGTCTCATTTCATCTTATAGCCTGTTTTCAAGACACTATCCGTTGCCTTCAACTATTCTTCAGAGTCCTTTGTTATCTTGACAGAATTACAATGTCCACAGCAAACCTCAAAGCTTTTACTTCTTACCCCTGAGCTTTAATTCTCTTTTCCAATTTCTAAATGATTTCCTGTAGTGTACCTTGGTGTACAGTCTGAATAACATTAGGGGTAGGCTACAACCCTCTTTCACTGATTTTTCAACTGATGCTTATCTGTTTTTGGATCTGCAGCTCTTGTCCTTGCTTTCTGCATTTACAGTTTAATTATAGGATATGGGTTGTGTTTTTCTCCAAACACTCTGTTTTTTTTTCTTTTTACCCAAAAATGTTTCAGCACCTCCGTGCCATCATCAGTGGGTTTTGTTTGTTGAAAAATTCTAAAAATTGAAAATATTTTAGGTTATAAGTCAACGAAGTGAGGCCTCAAGAATAATGTAAAATCATGGTAAGAAGCAAAAGTTTTCTCTCACTTTTTACAGTTTTCTATAAACAAAAATCCACTGATGTTGCCACAGAGGTGCTGAAACATGTTTGGGTAAAAATAAAAACTAGTGTGTTTCAAAAAGGTGGAACCCATACCCTTTAATGCTGCTCGCCTTTCATGTCCTAGGACTTACAACTCTGCAGTCTGGTTTCTTCATAACTTGCAGATAATCTTTTGACCCCACTTTTTTTATTCTTGGGCCTTTAGCATTTCAAATAGCCTATTCCAGTAACGATTGTCAAAAGCTTTCTCTGAACCTACAAATCCTATAAATGTTAGGTTGCCTTTCTTTTACGCGATGAGCTCTGATGTCACATTCAATCACACCCCAGATGGGTCGATTGGGTTCAGATCTGGAGAGCGGGGAGGAGGGGGGGGGGGGACTGACACCAATTCCAACCCGCCACTGTGTTCTTCCAACCTCTCCATCACACGTCTGCCCTTTCGATGTGGCGCATTATCTAGCTGAATGATGATTGCCGTCGGGAAACATGACCATCACGTCTGCAACTGTGCCGCCTTGGCCGTTATGGTATGTTGTACGAGCTCCATTGGACCCACAGATGCCTACTTGAATGTTCTCCAGAGCATAATGGAGCCGCCGCCAGCTTGTCTCTGTCCTGCAGTACAGATATCAAGGTGCTGTTCTCCTGGAAGACGACAGATTCGCGCCCTCCCTTCGGCAAGATGAAGGAGTATCGGAAATGTGCAGATGGTACAATACTCTGCCACTGCGCCAATGTCCAGAACCGATGCCCCCATGGCCACTTCAGTAGCAGTTGCCAGTGTCGTGGTGTTAAGATTGGCGCATGCACGGGTATTTGGCTGCGGAGGCCCATCGTTAGGAGTGTTCAGTGCAGTGTGTGTTCAGACACACTTGTACTCTGGCCAGTATTAAAGTCTGATATTAGCCCCGCCTCAGGTCACTGGGTGTCCTGTTTTACCAGTCTGCCCAGCCTACGAAGTCCAACATCTGTGATGAGGGGGGCGACCCAACCCCACGACGTTTGGGCATTGTTTCACCTTCATTTTGCTACTTGTTGAAGACACTCACCACAGCATTCCTCCAACGTCCAACAAGTCGTGTAGTTTCTGAAACGTCCGTGCCGAGCCTCCGGGCCGTCACAATCTGCCCACGGTCAAAGGTAGATCACGTTCCTTCCCCAGTCCACACATGGACATTACACTCACTTACACTACATGCACCGTGCATGTGTCTGACCAACAGTCATTCCTCGTAAGGTGACACAGGTATCGCCTGGATGGGTTTATATCGATAGTAGGTCGGCAGTTATAATGTTCTGGCTGATCAGTCTGTATGGGAGAAACAGTTTTAATATTGGAGGCAGTTTTTCGAAGAAAAAAGTGCGTCCTCTAGTCCGCAAAATATGATAGGTGGGCGCCAAGAAATTATTTTCCCTCACTGCGGAGAAGATCCAGCCGCAGCGAAAAACGCCTTTGGTTTAATGTCTGCCATCCTAAATTCTGTGCCATGTCCGTGGCACTCTCACCCGTATCTCAGGATAATAGAAAATGTGCTGCCCTTCTTCTTCAAGAAAACGTGTGTGAAATCTTACGGGACTTAACTGCTAAGGTCATCAGTCCCTAAGCTTACACACTGCTTAACCTAAACTATCCTAAGGACAGACACACACACCCATGCCTAAGCGAGGACTCGAACCTCCGCCGGGACCAGCCGCACAGTCCATGACTGCAGCGCCTAAGTCCGCTCGGCCTTTCTTCTTCTTTGAACTAGCCGGCTGCTGTTGCTGAGCGGTTCTAGGCGCTTCAGTCCGTAACCGCGCTGTCGCTACGATCTCAGGTTCGAACCCTGCCTCAGGCGTGGATGTGTGTGATGTCCTTAGGGTAGTTAGGTTTAGGTAGCTGTAAGTCTAGGGGACTGATGACCGCAGACGTTGTCCCATAGTCTTTAGAGCCATCTTTGAAGCTTTTCCATGTTCTCTGTCGATCCTAACTGATGCGGATCCCACATCGCGGAGCAGCACTCCAGAAGAGGGCGGCCAAACGTAGTGTAAGGAGTCTCTTCAGTAGACCTGTTGCACCTTCTAAGTGTTCTGCCAATAAAATACAGTCTTTGGTTTGCTTTACGATCTTGCCTCAGTGGATACACCAGTTCCCGTGACATCACCGAAGTCAAGCGATGTCGGGCGTGGTCAGCACTTGGATGGGTGACCATCCAGGCCGCCATGCGCTGCTGCCATTTTTCGGGGTGCCTTCAGCCTCGTGAAGTAAACTGAGAAGCTACTTGACCGAATAGTAGGGGCTTCGGTCAAGAATACCATGTCACGACCTGGAGAGCGGTGTGCTGACCCCACGCCCCTCCTATCCGCATCCTCCTCTGAGGATGACACGACGGTCGGATGGTCCCGGTAGGCCACTCGTGGCCTGACGGCGGAGTGATTTGGTTTGCTTTCCCCACAAAATTATCTATGTGATTGTTACAATTTAAGTTATTCGTAACTGTAATTCCTAAATATTCAGTTGAGTATACTCCTTTTTGACACGACAGATGTAAATGTAAACAAAAAAAATTGACTACGGTATACGTAACGTTATGTCGAGGGGCATGAAGTAATTCTTGAGAAGGGAGTGAGACAAGGTTGTATAAAAATGTTAAAAATTAATTCTCTGATGTTATTCAGTCTGTACATCCAACGGCAGTAAAGGAAACCAAAGAAAAATTTGGAAAAGAAATTAAAGTACAGGTAGAAGAGATAAAAACTTTGAGGTTTGCCGACGACATTGTAATTTTGTCAGAGACACGAAAAGGCCTGGAAGAGCAGCTGAACGGAATCGGCAATATCTTGAAAGGGTAAAAGATGAATATCAGCGAAAGCAAAACAGGGATAATGAAATGCAGTCGAATTAAATTAGGTGATTCTGAAGAAATTAGGTTACGAAACGAGGCGTTTAAAGTACTAGATGAGTTTTGCCATTTGGGGAAAAAAATAACTGATGTCTGGAGTTTAGCCTTGTGGGGAAGTGAAGCATTGATGATAATTTAGTCAAGAAGGAAATGGAAGCTTTCGACATGTGGTGCTATAGAAGAATGTTGTAGAGTAGAGGCGTAGATCACGTAAACTACGAGGTGGTACTGAATGGAATTGGGAGAAAAGAAATTTGTGGCACAGTTTGAGTAGAGGAAGGAATCGATTGATAGCACGCAATCTGAGAAATGAACGGATCACCAGTGTAGTACTGAAGAGTGTGTGTGTGTGTGTGTGTGTGTGTGTGTGTGTGTGGAGGGGGGCTGAGGGAGACGAAGAGAGGAATACAGTAGGCAGATTCAGAATGATACAGGCTGTAGTAGTTATTCGGAGATGAAGAAGCTTGCACAGGATAGAGTAGCATGAAGAGCTGCATCAAACCAAAGACCACAACAACAATAACACAAAAACCTTGATTTTTTTCAACTGATACTTAAAACTTTATGACTGTGATCCTTATAGAGGAAGTAGGGTGTCCTACTTACGTAAAGATCGAAAGTATGTCACAGGAGCAGATGGAGAAATGCAGAAACCCAGTCGAAAAGCTTGAGCAAACTTTAACTGTCGTCGATGTTCCCAGTTCATTCGTTATTATTTCACTATATCTGCAGTTTTTTTCCAGTTTATACTGAAGGAAGGTTTACCCAAGAGGCAAAGTAGTGTTGATGGACAAGTCTTATAACAAGACTGGAGTCCAATCTGCCGTCGGCATTGCGGTCATTAGAGACAGAGCCCAAGCTCGCTTTACGAAAGGATGTGGAAGGAAATCTATCGTGCCCTTCTAAAGGAACCAGGAGCGATTTAGGGAAATCACGGAAAACCTCAATCTGCATAGCTGGGCGCGCATTTGAACTCTCGTCCCGCTGAATGCGTGTTCAGTGTGGTAACCACTCAGCCACTTCCCTCGGTGTACATCTACATCGATTCTCTGCAAATTACACTTGAGTGCCTGGCAGAGGTTTCATGAAACCACCTTCACTCATTATCACTCTCTCGAACAGCGCGCGGAAAAAAAGAACACCTATATCTTTCCGTGCGACATCTGATTTCCCTTATTTTATTACGCTGATCGTTTTTCCGTATGTAGGTTTACGTTAGCAAAATATTTTCGCATTCGGAGGAGAAAGTTGGTGATGCAAATGTCGTGGGGAGATCCTACCGCAACAAGAAATGCGTTTGTTTTAATTATGTCCACACCAAATCCTGTATCATGTCCGTGACACTTTCTCTATTTGTCAATAATACAAAACATGCTGCGGTCCTTTGAACTTCGTCGATGTATTCTGCTAGTCCTGTCTGGTAAGGATCCCACACCGTGGAACAATGCTCGAAAGGAGTACGAACAAGCGTAGTGTAGGCAGTATCTTTACTAGATCTGCTAGTTCTGCCAGTAAAAGTCTTTGGTTCGCCTTCTCCAGAACATTATCTATGTGTTTTTATCCCATTTTAAGTGGTTATTCCTAGGTATTTTGTTGCATTTAGGGCCTTTAAGTTTGATTGATTTATCATGTCTAATGGGTTCCTGTTAGCATGCTTGTGGGTGACGACACACTTTTAATTATTTAGGATCTTTACACACGAATGCAAAAACTGGTAGAAACCGACATCGAGGAAGATGAATTAGGATTCCGGAGAAATGCAGGAACACGCGGGCCAATACTGACCTTACGACTTATCTTTAGAGTAACGAAAGGCAGACGTACGTTTATAGCATTTGTAGACTTAGAAAAAGTTTTGACAATACTTTCTTTCAAGGGAAGGGAAGCAATGGTTCGGAAGGGAGTGAGAGAGGGTTGTATCCTATCCCCAATGTTATTCAATCTGTGTACTGAGCCAGCAGTAGAAGAAACAAAAGAAAAATTTGAAGTAGGAATTAAAATCCACGGAGAAGAAATAAAAACCTTGAGGTTTGCCAGTGATATTGTAACTCTGTCAGAGACAGCAAAGGACCTGGAAGAGCAGTTGAACGGAATGGACAGTGTCTTGAAAGGAGGATATAAGATGAACATGAACAAAAGCAGAAAACAGGATAATGGAATGTAGTCGAATTGAATCAGGTGAGGCTGAGGGAATTAGATTAGGAAATAAGATACATAAAGTAGTAGATAAATATTGCTATTTGGGGAGCAAAATAACTGATGATGGTCGAAGTAGAGAGGATATAAAATGTAGACTGACAATGGCAACGAAAGCTTTTCTGAAGAAGAGAATTTTGTTAACACTGAGTATAGATTTAAATGTCAAGAAGTCTTTTCTGAAAGTATTTGTATGGAGTGTAACCACGTATGGAAGTGAAACATGGACGGTAAACAGTTTCGACAAGAAGAGAATAGAAGCCTTCGAAATGTGATGCTACAGAAGAATGCTAAAGATTGGATGGGTAGATCACGTAACTAATGAGGAGGTACTGAATAGAATTGGGGAGAAGAGAAATTTGTGGCACAACCTGACTACAAGAAGGGATCGGTTGGTAGGACATGTTCTAAGGCATCAAGGGATCACCAATTTAGTATTGGAGGGCAGCGTGGAGGTTAAAAAACGTAGAGGCAGACCAAGAGATGAATAAGGTAAGCAGATTCAGAAGGATGTAGGATGCAGTAGTTACTTGGAGATGAAGAATGTTGCACAGGATACAGTAGCATGGACAGGTGTATCATCTCTGGACAAAAGACCACAACTACAACCGGGTCAACATACAAAAGTAATCGATCCTAGGACCTCCAATAGACGTGGCACGTACTTCAGCTGCCTAGAGCTATCTGCTGACACGGTGTAACGATCGAGTCGCCCCCGCAGGCCTATGGGAGCGCATATTCTCGTCCAACCGCCGCAGCTGATATTCGCTGAGCTCCGCAAAGGTCAGCAACAGGCTTGCATAGTGCGGGAGCAGAGAGATTTATCATAGTTAGAAACACGCCCGTGTTCCTGTACACAGTACAAGCAGCGCATTCTAGTGCCGGCGTGCTAAATTACACTGCCTGACGCGGCAAATACGTCAGGCTGTGGGGGCGGGGTTTTGTGACGTGCGACATGTTACTTCTGCAGAAATACAAGGGTGGCACATCGTGACAGCTACAACATCGCTGCTTCCGTGACGCTGTCAAAAGACTGCACTTCAATTATTTCTTGTTTACAATCTCCCTAGACAGATCCACACAGACAGATCACATGATTTGTATGTAATTACTATGTAAGTAGGCTGTTTAGGTTTTTATATTGGTAACGCCACGTAGCGCTCTGTATGAAAATCACTAGCTTTGCTGTGTACAGTCTGTGGCTGGTGTTACATTGTGTCTAACTTTTGAAGATTTTGTTCCATTGTGTCTAACTGTTGCTGTGTTTGTCTCTGATTTTGTTTCATTTGTTACATTAATTGCAATAATAATATTATTATTATTAGTGTCAAGAATCTGTTCCTCTATGCTTTTCGGCAGTGCATTTGCACCGGCAACATTCACATTTTGACGAGCAGAAAATGTGTCTTGACTTATTTGAGAAAATGGTGAAGATGCAAAACCTGAATCTACAGTTTTTGCGAGATTGTGTCCTGTCATTTCGGATTCCTGAGGCGAACTGTTGCCGACCGATCGATCGATAATGCTTCCCTGTTCACTAATTGTTTAAAAAAAATGGTTCAAATGGCTCTGAGATCTATGGGACTTAACATCTGTGGTCATCAGTCCCCTAGCACTTAGAACTACTTAAACCTAACTAGCATAAGGACATCACGCACACCCATGCCCGAGGCAGGATTCGAACCTGCGACCGTAGCAGTCGCGCGGTTCCGGACTGATCGCCTGAACCGCTAGACCACACCGGGCGGCACTAATTGTTTCACTGTCTACACCATTATTTGCAGCCCGCTCCATTTACCTATGCACAATTACCAAATTACTACTTTGAACATTAGTTAATTCATTACCCGGCGGCGCTAACACACTGCTTTCGTCTTCACTGCCATTTCTCAGTTACTTTGGAGCCTAGTATTACGTTTTTCACACGCCATTATTGTCACAATATTTCACACGACAACACAGAAAAGCACAATTTGAAGAGCAAAATAAGAAAAGACATTAACATAGCATTGAAAATAATATCTCGTTAACTGCAAGCGCAGCTGCGAAATACTTGGTGCAAATCTACATGCATGTCACAACTGTTTTAATGTATAAGAATGAAAAACTACAACTACAAAGGAAATTCTCTCTACAATTACGCGCTAGCAATAAACAATAGCTACACTAATTATACAAACTACAAGAAAAAAATCAGAAGATTCCAGTGAGGTATCCTCGGCTAAGGGTCGACATATGAAACGTCCCCTTTGAAAAATTATACATGACTGTGCTTAAACTGACACACAATATTTTTTAGCGCAACGCAATCTGACTTTCAAAAATCCCTACAAAAGAATGGCCCTGACTAACATTAACCTATACGTTTCACAAATCACTTACCTCACAAAAATCTTCGTTCGTCGAACTACTGCAATACAGCGAGCGCCACTACTGCCAGCTAAATAAAAGATTCAAACTACTGAAGGCTCTAACTACTGATAGGCATAGTTAGCAAATGAAAGATTTTAATAGAGAACAAAAAATGTATTTACCTTAATAGTCATAATATATATAGCAGTTCATGACATCCATTCTTAAAAATCTACTGTTTCTGATGGACACACCTCCAGATTATCCATTCTGAAAACTCCGCCATCTCACTTCTCCACATCCACCACTGCTGGCGGCTCACCTCCAACTGCGCCAACTGCCCAACACTACAATGGCCAACAACAATGCAAACCAGCCAGAGACTCCACACAGCACAGCCAGTGATTTTCATACAGAGCGCTACGTGGCGTTACCAATATAAAAACCTAAACAGCCTACTTACAACTAGACCGGAAGTTTCTCAAGCGAGTACCCATACTACATGGGAGATGACAAGTTGGAGGGTTATTCGGAAAGTAAGGAACGATCGGTCGCGAGATGGAAAATACAGTGCAAATCTGATGAAGCTTTGCACAGATGCGTTGGGCACTGTGTCTAGTACACCCGTAGATCGCATGATGTCGCTCTTTTCATTTCTGAGCTCACAGTGAGAACGTAAAGATGGCTAGAAATTAGCGTCTCCCGCCAAGTATTAGGGAGTGGCGAAAGATTTCCCCTGAAGCTATGCGATCCACATAACGTAACTGTCATGCGGTTAGTTCTAGACGACAGTTCCGGGCCACACTCTGGATGGCCAATGAAGATGCTCTTGCAGCGTTTTCGATGGGAAGTGTTGTGAGCGTGTGGGTGCTATTCTGTCATTCTGCACAACGGATTAATCTGAGATGTACCCTTTACCATGTGGCTCCTGCAAGATGCAATTTCCACCCCCACACTACTACAGAACTCAGACAGACACTCCTAACGTTCCAAATAGAAATGCCTGAAAAACATTCAGCAATAAATATATTCTAAACATTCAGCAATAAATATATTCTGGAGTCGTCCACTGTAAGGAAATGACACAAAAATTCACAAAATATCTTACTTAACTAGTAGGATACTTCGGTACTGGAGTAGAGCTAGTTAGTGTAAGAAAAATATGAAACGAAAATTATTATATATTTTTTTTTTTTTTGCAAAAATTCTGAGAAATCACAATGGGACTTTTACTTATGAACTGAACAAGTTATTTCGGGGTTCTTTTCGGAATGTGAATTGGATTTGCTAATGAAATTTCTATACAAAGTTGGCAGAATGGCTGAGAGCCGCACCTACTCAACTTGAATAATTATCCATTAGAATGTTGCTAGGTACAGTCGAGGCTGTCGCGTGTGAAATGCAGTGAAGTGTACTGTTGTGGAGGAAATATGGGGCTCGCAAGAGCTGTAGCGCACAATGCCGTAAGCTGCGAAGACTACTGCCTGCGCCACTCGCTGCTGACAAATAACATAACTCTCGTTCTGTCTGGATTTACCTTCGCCCGTCAAACTCTCTTTACACCTTGATGAAGTCAAGGACTCCTATTCGCCCCTAGTCTAACTATTGGTGTGGTACACTGGTCAGATAACCAGTCCACCACGATGCCACGCAAAAATTCGCTTGCAGGCGTTTAACTATAACTCTGTCCGTTCACACCGCACAATAAGTGTGGCGGCCAACACAGTGAACGACGTTTAATCGCAAGGACTCAATATAGAGTCGCACTCCGATTCGCTCTTGACAGAGGTGCTCTCCCAGTGAAGTACTGAGGAGAGACTTGTTCCTCGCCCTTTGAGTACACACGAGTGCACACGCTCTCGTTGTGTGTTCTCGCTCCAAGAGCGACAACGGAACAGCCCCTCTCCACTCCAGACAGAACTCCGGAAAAATTGGTGTTTTGTGCAGATGTTAACCTTGATGGGTGGCCTGGGATGAGCTAAATAGCACAAGTTGAGAGGAAGGGAAATTTTGTGGGAATTTGTTCACTTCCCAGAGCAGGCATTGGTCGGCGCTGGGAAGCGACGCATAAAGAACGCTACTTGTGCTGCAATTGGCGTAAGTGATTTTGCTGGAGGGGAAACCGAGATGAAGAGTGGACTGGCAGAAGTCTCCGTAGAGGTCTTCCGTTCCCAGTTTGCCTAGCGTACGGACGTGGCGTTCTTTACTCAGCTTGCCTGAGAGATAGAAAGTTTTCGTTCAGCTATGTACTGAGCAAGATACCTAGGAGTGAATAGACGAGCGCAGCCTTGCAGCACCACGAGGCCGGCCGACTTCCACACAACGACAACGCCCCCCCCCCCCCCCCACGCTGAATTTGGTGATAGAGCTTGAGTTAGGCCACCGATTAATTTGTCGGATCACGTTGGCAAAGTTTCCACGAGGGTTTCATGGGCCGTGTATTGTAGAATTCTTCTCGCACCTGCATTACGCCTGGGTCAGTCGATGGGAATTACTTTTGATTTATCGCGCTTTACTCCACGCAAACGCAATTTATTCCCACTGCCTGTTAGGAGAGTGATGTTATGTGATGATTGCAGGTCGTGAATTAAAATAAATTTGTGCTAATCGACTTTATCTGTTTTCAATCAAGTCACTTTCTTAATTAATTTTATGTTCAACATTTGGATCTGGTGTTCAATAGCTCAATATAACATCAATGTGCACCCCTTTTTAATGAAAAGGGATCAGTTCTGGATCAATTGATGTCAACACTGCCACCGCAGTTCAATCAGGAGTCACAGGGCCTTATTACTTTCTTTGCGTTATCCGATATTACGGCAGTTTGCACTCTCTGTTGATCTGTTAGTCAATTAGCTGGGGTGAACACACGCCAAAACGAGGTAAGTGACGGGTGGGGTGTTACAGTGGAGACAACCAGCAACGTAGTGTAGCAAAAATGTGAATCACCCAAAGAGCTGACACGTTTCCATTGATCGACGGTCGAACCCCGATAGTCCTGGGCGCACTGCAGTCGTAACTGACGATGTCGTCGGGTCAAGATGTGAACGCGTTGGCGTGGTCTGCTGCGGAGCTTCACGTTCGACAATGTATGATCAACACAGTGCTCTGAAACACTTGTGAGTGACTGCCATTGTGCTCTTTCGGCAGAGATGCCACATGTCTCCCGCAGTCCCACGTTCTGTGAAGAGCCTAGTGGTAGTTCCACTGTCCTCCTGCATCTTTCCGTAGACGTTCACGACAGTAGCACGTGAACATTCGACTAGGTTCGCCGTTTTCGAGATACTCGTTCACAGGCTCTGCATAATAGTAATCTGCTCTTTGTCAAAGTCCCTTATCTCAGTGGATTTCCCCATCCGCAGCCCATATCTTCGCTAGGGTAATCCCCCCTCCCCTCCCCGGTGTCTGCTCCGCATCCCCCGCTAGCTGAGTGGTGAGCGCGGCAGAATGTCAATGCTAAGGGCCCGGGTTCGATTCCCGGCTGGGTCGGAGATTTTCTCCACTCAGGGACTGGGTGTTGTGTTGTCCTAATCATCACCATTTCATCTCCATCGACGCGCAAGTCGCCGAAGTGGCGTCAACTTGAGAGACTCGCACCCAGCGAACGGTCTACCCGGCGGGAGGACCTAGCCACACGACATTTAAATTTTCACATACTTTTTACCGCGTCACGTGGCTGCATCGTCACCAGGCGCCATCCTGCGTCCCGCTGGCCAGTGGTCATAATGTTTTGGCTCAGCAGTGTACGTTAGTTACAATGTTTATCTCATTCGTTGTCGGAGCCATTAGTTTTTTCACTGGTTCGAAGCGGCCCACCACGAATTCCTCTCCTGTGACAACCTCTGCACCTCAGAGTAGCACTTGCACCCTACGTCCTCCATTATTCGCTGGATGTATTCCAATCTTAGTCTCCCCCTACCGTTTCTACCCTCTACAGCTCCCTCTGTTGTTGTTGTGGTCTTCAGTCCTGAGACTGGTTTGATGCAGCTCTCCATGCTACCCTATCCTGTGCAAGCTTCTTCATCTCCCAGTACCTACTGCAACCTAAATCCTTCTGAATCTGCTTAGTGTATTCATCTCTTGGTCTCCCTCTACGATTTTTACCCTCCACGCTGCCCTCCAATGCTAAATTTGTGATCCCTTGATGCCTCAGGACATGTCCTACGAACCAATCCCTTCTTCTAGTCAAGTTGTGCCACAAACTTCTCTTCTCCCCAATCCTATTCAATACCTCCTCATTAGTTACGTGATCTACCCACCTAATCTTCAACATTCTTCTGTAGCACCACATTTCGAAAATGGAAGTCATTCCCTGGTGTCTTAACAGATGTGGTACCATCCTGTTGCGTCTTCTTGTCGATGATTTCCGTGTATTTCTTTCCTCGCCGATTCATCTGGTATCTCAACAGTCCCACAGAGTTTTCAAGATCCTTCCATAACGCCACAAATGAAACGCTGTGATTGTCTTCTTTTCTCGTTTTCCCACAGTTCTTGATCCCATGTTACACAGTAGCACGGTCATTCCTTGAAGACGTTACAAACATTCAGAGATGATCGAGAAGGGTAACGTGTCGGTCTGAGGTAATGAACCCCAGTTCGGAAACGTCGGAAATGTCCGAAAGAACAGATACTATCGCTGACCATGCACCTCCTTAGAATGAAATTGCAGTGAAATGAATACCCTTAGCTGCATACAGGCGTTGATAAAAGTCAATGGAGACAGTTGAAAATGTGTGCTCCGACTGGGACTCGAACCCGGGATCCCCTGCTTATATGGCAGACGCTCTATCGATCTGAGCCACCGAGGACACAGAGGATAGTGCGACTGCAGGGAATTATCTCTGACACGCCTCCCGTGGGACCCACATTCGCAGCTTATTGTCCCGCATTATATTCTTAGTGCCCCTGCCCATTATATTACTCGCGGCTTTACTGCCGATTCCCGTAAGAGTTCGGGCACTGCCTCAAATTGATACACATACCCTTCATCATCATCCCTCAGGTTCGTAACGTCATCAAGGAACCAACCAGGAATGTACTCTCCGCCTCTGGTAGCCTGGTTTTTATGTCCTTCTTAGTTTGTCCATCACCTGCTATTTTGCCGTACACCCAGGTATGAATTGCACAGTAATCATACATGTAGATTTAGGTGGTCTATGTGATGTTTTGAGTGCTGGACCGTAGGCGTCGTTTAACTTGAAATCTCCATCCCAAGTAATAATGATTTTTGGATATCTTTTTTTCTGTAAACTCCTTAATTTTTAACCCCCTCCATCCTTCGGTATTTTTGTAATCGACAGTGATTACGTTCAATGGCTCTAAGCACTAAAGGACTTAACACCTGAGGACATCAGTCCCCTAGAATTAGAAGTGGTTAAACCTAACCAACCTAAGGACATCACACACATTCATGCCCGAGGCAGGATTCGAACCTGCGGCCGCAGCAGCAGCGCGGTTCCAGACTGAAGCGCCTAGAACCGCTCGGTCACAGCGGCCGGCAGTGATTAAGTGTATCTAATTGTCAGAAGAGGCGTCAGTGCCGAAGAAGATAAACCGAAATGAAGTGCGAGACTTTACTATGACACGTGGATATATTCCCCTATTAATGACTGTGTGCTAACATGCATAATCATATAAAGTAATTTTTGATCAGTTAATCGAATTTGTTACTAATTACGAAAGTGCACTTAAGTGAAAATTTAATTACATTAGTATAATGAAATAATACTGTTGCCAATCGTGAAATGGACAATAGATTTTTTTTATAATGGTTGGATGACACTGAATTTGAACGTACATGACAAGGCCGTTAACGGTCGTTACATCTATGGGATCTTAACAGAATGTGCAAGATATCGCAAAGATTTGTTAATCAGTTACTCTTATATACGACACGTTAGAATTATTTAAAATCAAAAGTGACTGACTGTCTCACGCGACCTGTTAATAATTACATATAGTGATCTCAAAGCGATGTTAATTGTCACTAGGTTTAACTAACCGCCGTTTCCTAACGGTAAAATTTCATTGTCGAAAATATGATAATTACGTATAAATGGCACCAGAAATAGCAGCACCGCCAAAATACGGAAGCCAAGAAATCGATACTAATAACACAAGAAAGTGAACAGTATATCTGCGTCAACTTACAAATACCGCTACAGTTTTCCAGATGCAATGGTTTCAAAATTTAATGAACCTCATTTTTAAGAAAGCAGTTAATACTGTCATGATAAGATGTGGACCCTACTTACAGTAATAATGACGAGCCTAAATAATTATAATCGCATTAGGATTAGTTTTTAAGCACTCGTTATATTGTCCGAAGAATAATTCTGCAACAGTGGATAGCCTTTTAAAGTACTGATTGTCTGAAATGGTACTTAAGATGAAATTCCTTGCGCAACGTAATAGTTCGACGACAACAATTACTTAGACCAAGGCCCGTCCTCCGGCCGTGGATACCTTTAAAGATGTTTAAGCCACACAGTGCTCCCCCCCCCCCCCCCACCTTAATAATTATCTTGAAGCCTGTCATTGATTAACAGTGTACTTCGGTCGAAAACGTTGCACGCCGATCACATTCACAAAACCTTCCTACATATAGTGCCACCACTCCGTAGACACACATATACATACGCTTGCGCTTTTCCGCAGCTTCATAGCGTCCGATCGCTTTCACCGCTAACGTACGACTCTCTCTCCCTCCCCCCCCCTCCTCCCTCCCTCCCTCTCTCTCTCTCTCTCTCTCTCTCTCTCTCTCTCTGTGTGTGTGTGCGTGTGTGTGTGTGTGTCTGTGTGTGTGTGTCGTACGCCATAAATTTATGTAATACAGCGTCTCTGTCATTGCAGGAGTATCTACCTCACCAAATCTATAGAAATCACTTTCAACAGTTTATCCGAAAATATTAACACGGTATTGCACTTGATCACATTTTTTTTTTGGTCATCAGTCTACTGACTGGTTTGATGCGGCCCGCTACGAATTCCTTTCCTGTGCTAACCTCTTCATCTCAGAGTAGCACTTGCAACCTACGTCCTTAATTATTTGCTGTATGTATTCCAATCTCTGTCTTCCTCTACAGTTTTTGCCCTCTACAGCCCCCTCTAGTACCATGGATGTCATTCCCTCATGTCTTAGCAGATGTCCTATCATCCTGTCCCTTCTCCTTATCAGTCTTTACCACATATTCCTTTCCTCTCCGATTCTGCGTAGAACCTCCTCATTCCTTACCTTATCAGTCCACCTAATTTTCAACATTCGTCTATAGCACCACATCTCAAATGCTTCGATTCTCTTCTGTTCCGGTTTTCCCACAGTTCATGTCTCACTACCATACAATGCTGTACTCCAGACGTACATCCTCAGAAATTTCTTCCTAAAATTAAGGCCGGTATTTGATATTAGCAGACTTCTCTTGGCCAGAAATGCCTTTTTTCCCATAGCGAGTCTGCTTTAGATGTCCTCCTTGCTCCGTCCGTCATTGGTTATTTTACTGCCTAGGTAGCAGAATTCCTTAACTTCATTGACTTCGTGACCATCAGTCCTGATGTTAAGTTTCTCGCTGTTCTCATTTCTACTACTTCTCATCACCTTCGTCTTTCTCCGATTTACTCTCAAACCATACTGTGTACTCATTAGACTGTTCATTCCGTTCAGCAGATCATTTAATTCTTCTTCTCTTTCACTCAGGATAGCAATGTCATCAGCGAATCGTATCATTGATATCCTTTCTCCTTGTATTTTAATTCCACTCCTTAACCTTTCTTTTATTTCCATCATTGCTTCCTCGATGTACAGATTGAAGAGTAGGGGCGAAAGGCTACAGCCTTGTCTTACACCCTTCTTAATACGAACACTTCGTTCTTGATCGTCCACTCTTATTATTCCCTCTTGGTTGTTGTACTTATTGTATATGACCCGTCTCTCCCTATAGCTTACCCCTACTTTTTTCAGAATCTCGAACAGCTTGCACCATTTTATATAGGCGAACGCTTTTTCCAGGTCTACAAATCCATGAAAGTGTCTTGATTTTTCTTTAGCCTTGCTTCCATTATTAGCCGTAACGTCAGAATTGCCTCTCTCGTCCCTTTACTTTTCCTTAAGCCAAACTGATCGTCACCTAGCGCATTCTCAATTTTCTTTTCCATTCTTCTGTGTATTATTCATGTAAGCAGCTTCGATGCATGAGCTGTTAAGCTGATTGTGCGATAATTCTCGCACTTGTCAGCTCTTGCCGTCTTCGGAATTGTGTGGATGATGCTTTTCCGAAAGTCACATGGTACGTCGCCAGACTCATATATTCTACACACCAACGTGAATAGTCGTTTTGTTGCCACTTCCCCCAATGATTTTAGAAATTCTGATGGAATGTTATCTATCCCTTCTGCCTTATTGGACCGTAAGTCCTCCAAAGTTCTTTTAAATTCCGATTCTAATACTGGATCCCCTATCTCTTCTAAATCGACTCCTGTTTCTTCTTCTATCACATCAGACAAGTCTTCACCCTCATACAGGCTTTCAATGTATTCTTTCCACCTATCTGCTCTCTCCTCTGCATTTAACAGTGGAATTCCCGTTGCACTCTTAATGTTACCACCGTTGCTTTTAATGACACCAAAGGTTGTTTTGACTTTCCTGTATGCTGAGTCTGTCCTTCCGACAATCATATCTTTTTCGATGTCTTCACATTTTTCCTGCAGTCATTTCATCTTAGCTTCCATGCACTTCCTATTTATTTCATTCTTCAGCGACTTGTATTTCTGTATTCCTGGTTTTCCCGGAACATGTTTGTACTTCCTCCTTTCATCAGTCAACTGAAGTATTTCTTCTGTTACCCATGGTTTCTTCGCAGCTACCTTCTTTGTACCTATGGTTTCCGTCTCAACTTCTGTGATGGCCCTTTTTAAAGATGTCCATTCCTCTTCAGCTGTACTGCCTACTGCGCTATTCCTTATTGCTGTATCTATAGCGTTAGAGAACTTCAAACGTATCTCGTCATTCCTTAGTACTTCCGTATCCCACTTCTTTGCGTATTGATTCTTCCTGACTAATGTCTTGAACTTCAGCCTACTCTTCATCACTACTATATTATGATCTGAGTCTATATCTGCTCCTGGATACGCCTTACAATCCAGTATCTGATTTCAGAATCTCTGTCTGACCATGATGTAATCTAATTGAAATCTTCCCGTATCTCCTCCTCTTGTGATTCTTGAACAGGGCATTCGCTATTACTAGCTGAAACTTGTTACAGAACTCAATTAGTCTTTCTCCTCTTTCATTCCTTGTCCCAAGCCCATACTCTCCTGTAACCTTTCCTTCTACTCCTTCCCCTACAACTGCATTCCAGTCGCCCATGACTATTAGATTTTCGTCCCCCTTTACATACTGCATTACCCTTTCAATATCCTCATACACTTTCTCCATCTGTTCATCTTCAGCTTGCGACGTCGGCACATATACCTGGACTATCGTTGTCGGTGTTGGTCTGCTGTCGATTCTGATTAGAACAACCCGGTCACTGAACTGTTCACAGTAACACACCCTCTGCCCTACATTCCTATTCATAACGAATCCTACACCTGTTATATCATTTTCTGCTGCTGTCGATATTACGCGATACTCATCTGACCAGAAATCCTTGTCTTCCTTCCACTTCACTTCACTGACCCCTACTATATCTAGATTGAGTCTTTGCATTTCCCTTTTCAGATTTTCTAGTTTCCCTACCACGTTC
This sequence comes from Schistocerca serialis cubense, assembly GCF_023864345.2. Taxonomy (NCBI): domain Eukaryota; kingdom Metazoa; phylum Arthropoda; class Insecta; order Orthoptera; family Acrididae; genus Schistocerca; species Schistocerca serialis. Next base: position 88,984,848 of record NC_064648.1, on the reverse strand, counting down.
AAGCTTCTGACATTCCTCGCCCCGACTCGTAGAACGTTATCCTTTCGTTGATTATTCAATCTTTTTCTCATGGTAACCTCCCCCTTGGCAGTCCCCTCCCGGAGATCCGAATGGACTATTCCGGAATCTTTTGCCAACGGAGAGATCATCATGACACTTCTTCAATTACAGGCCACGTGTCCTGTGGATACACGTTACGTGTCTTTAATGCAGTGGTTTCCATTGCCTTCTGCATCCTCATGTCGTTGATCATTGGTGATTCTTCCGCCTTTAGGGGCAATTTCCCACCCCTAGGACAAGAGAGTGCCCTGAACCTCTATCTGCTCCTCCACCCTCTTTGACAAGGCCGTTGGCAGAATGAGGCTGACTCCTTATGCCGGAAGTCTTCGGCCACCAATGCTGATTATTTATCAAAATTTGGGCAGTGGTGGGGATCAAACCCGGGACCGAAGACGTTTTGATTATGAATCAAAGACGCTACCCCTAGACCACAGGTACCCTTTTTTGATCACATATAAAGGAAGACTAAAAATGTTTCCTTGGGAATATGGGAATATCAAAAGCACAACACATACGGTGTAGGAAACCCGATGGCACTCAAAACAGCTTCCAGTCAACCCGGAATTGATAAATGCAGATCCTATGTGTGAGACCTGAGTTTCTCCTGGCGTATACAACTCTCAAATAACTTCCGGGAATTCAGCCAGGTAACACTTTCAGCGACCGCCGACATTTCGGCGGGAGAACACACCCCGCCATTTTCAAGGCAGACCGCAACGGACAGGTGGTGTACATGCAAATTTAAAACCTCGGTTCTCAGACTGAAGCAGGAAAGATAACACATACACTGAACATTAGTGCCACCAAAGAGCTATCGATAGTGAGACTATGAATTCGCAGGTGAGGTAGCATCGACTCTGTCCCTCTGTTTCTTGACAAGGCAGAGAGCCGGATTCCACACAGAGTTTTAACAAAAACCTCCATCGCTGTTGTTGTGTATGTAGTTCTGCGTAGTCAGCGCGTACACAACTTTCCCACTAGAGCGCGCCTCGCTAAGCACAACAGCGCAGGAGCAGCGCTCGTCCATCTCCGCACTACGAGATGGCGCTGCCTTAGAGACGGACCAAATTCTGCTTCCGCCGATCCGCGTATTAACATTTAACACAGCCAATGAGATTGCTGCTAACGTAGAACCTTTTCTCCTTGCAGATCACACTCGTGCAGTGATACCTGAAAGCGCGAGGTATTATAATGAGTGTACAGACCTCCTATTAGTCAGTCTGCGTTTGTCTGCATCAGTCTGCATTAGTCTGTAGTCAAGTTTCAGTCTGCGCCTAATAAGATTCCTGTACATAGCCATGAAGAGAAATGTATAGATACTTTGTAAAGTATCAGAGATATATGAGAATAAGATTAACATACCATAGACCAAAGGAACTTCAGATTGTCAATTGTAAATAGCATCCAGAATCAACTTAAGTTATTTTTATGCTTGTTATTATTTTAATAAATGTGTGTGAAAATTAATCGAGTTCTGTTTAAAGTTGGCCACCGTCAATCTGCTACTCTAAGCGTGCAAGTGGCATTTCTATCGTCTGATCTAACGGCAGAAGATAAACACGCCACGATAAGACCACGACACATATTGTTGACACTCGCCTACTTCGTTAGAGCGACAAGCCAAGTAATCTGATGGTGTGTGTACCGAAGATCTTACAGTATGCAAACCACACCTGTTAAGGAGGTTGCTCGCTAATTTAATCTCATCTGCCTCCGTTGCAGTTTACCTTGAAAATGGCGGGGAGTTCTCCCGCCGAAATATCGGCGTCGCTGAAAGTGTTACCTGGCTGAATTCCCGGAAGTTATTTGAATGTTGCATACGCCAGGAGAAAGTCAGGTCTCACATTGTTTACCTCTACGGGGATGAAATGTATCGGTGTTTACGTAAGTTGGATAAACGTTGTAGCTGTCGAGTTAGACTGCAATGTGCTTTGTCGCTTTCATTGAGGTGTGATGAAAATCATGTCCCAACATTTGCCAAGGTTGTGCACCACATTAATTCTCCTGCCGCCAATCGTATCAAGCAACGTGCCGGCTCGGCTCTTGTTCGCGAATGGATTCGTTATACTCGTCGACGTTTGGATTCTGTTTCCAAAGAATTGTATCGTTTTCATTTAATGGTTGCATCTGAAGTGTCTGATTTCACTTTGGATTGGTTGGACGGTGCCTCATGGACTCAAGTATGGTTGCATCTGAAGTGTCTGATTTCACTTGGGATTGGTTGGACGGTGCCTCATGGACTCAAGCTGACTGGGAATACAACTCCGTCACTGCTCGACATTCGGCAAAGTTTGAACGTTTTCATCGCACGGAGTCGGATGTTATATCTCGACGTTCTGTGATAAATCTCACAGAGAAATCTCTTGACGACGCAACCTTATCCGTGCTAGGGAAGGGTTTAAATTTTGCACCCACTCCGAAGAATTTGCCGGTAGTTGATTTTATTAGTTCAATTGAACAGGCAGTTTGCAAACTACCTCCTGACGCTGCAGAGGAGGTTAGGAGGGAGGCATGCCGTGTTTTGACTGGGGCTCGTCCACCCAAGAGTAATGTAACAGCAGCAGACAGGGCTGCTTTCGCCCTCTCAAAGTTGATCCTAGTTATTTTACCTGCTGACAAGGGCAATGCCACCGTTGTTTTAAATAAACATGATTATGTACAAAAGACGCAACCTTTACTATCTGATTCAGCGTATCGCAGAATCGATGCTGACCGCACAAAAACTGTTGAGAGAAAGACCAACAGCCTCATGAAGAAACGTGGTTTATCACAGGACACTATCAAGAGTCTTAACACTTAGTGCTGTTTCCCCTAGGTTATATGGCATTCCGAAGGCTCGCAAGGAAGGGGTTCCTTTCCGGCCTATAGTACGAGGCGCATTCAAGTTCTAGGGCCTCCGATTTTTTTCTCCGGACTGGAAAGAGATAGAAACATGCGCATTGTTTTAAAATGAGGCCGCGTTCATTGTCAATACATCCCAGAGATGGCAGCACCGTATGGCAGATGGAATTTTACCGCCAGCGGCGAGAATGAGAGCTGTTTTAAATACTTAAAATGGCGACGTTTCCCTTACTTGAACAGCGTGCAATCATTGGTTTTCTGAATTTGCGTGGTGTGAAACCAATTGAAATTCATCGACAGTTGAAGGAGACATGTGGTGATGGAGTTACTCATGTGTCGAAAGTGCGTTCGTGGGTGCGACAGTTTAATGAAGGCAGAACATCGTGTGACAATAAATCGAAACAACCTCGGGCTCGCACAAGCCGGTCTGACGACACGATCGAGAAAGTGGAGAGAATTGTTTTGGGGGATCGCCGAATGACTGTTGAACAGATCGCCTCCAGAGTTGGCATTTCTGTGGGTTCTGTGCACACAATCCTGCATGACGAGCTGAAAATGCGAAAAGTGTCATCCAGGTGGGTGCCACGAATGCTGACGGACGACCACACGGCTGCCCGTGTGGCACGTTGCCAAGCAATGTTGACACGCAACGACAGCACGAATGGGACTTTCTTTTTGTCGGTTGTGACAATGGATGAGACGTGGATGCCATTTTTCAATCCAGAAACAAAGCGCCAGTCAGCTCAATGGAAGCACACAGATTCACCGCCACCAAAAGAATTTCGGGTAACCGCCAGTGCTGAAAAAATGATGGTGTCCATGTTCTGGGACAGCGAGGGCGTAATCCTTACCCATTGCGTTCCAAAGGGCACTACGGTAACAGGTGCATCCTACGAAAATGTTTTGAAGAACAAATTCCTTCCTGCACTGCAACAAAAACGTCCGGGAATGGCTGCGCATGTGCTGTTTCATCGAGACAACGCACCCGCACATCGAGCTAACGTTACGCAACAGTTTCTTCGTGATAACAACTTTTTAGTGATTCCTCATGCTCCCTACTCACCTGACCTGGCTCCTAGTGACTTTTGGCTTTTTCCAACAATGAAAGACACTCTCCGTGGCCGCACATTCACCAGCCGTGCTGCTATTGCCTCAGCGATTTTCCAGTAGTCAAAGCAGACTCCTAAAGAAGCCTTCGCCGCAGCCATGGAATCATGGCGCCAGCGTTGTGAAAAATGTGTACGTCTGCAGGGCGATTACGTCGAGAAGTAACGCCAGTTTCATCGATTTCGGGTGAGTAGTTAATTAAAAAATAAAATCGGATGCCTTAGAACTTGAATGCACCTCGTAACATCGGCGCTCCGACATATCGTGTAGCCAAGCGTTTTGCTTCTCTGTTGAGTCCACAAGTAGGTCGGTGTGAACATCATATCAGGAACTCAGCTGATTTTTTTACGTCGTTTGGAGGGACTGAGGTTGAATGACTCTGATACTTTAGTGAGTTTCGATGTGATCTCTCTCTTGACTCGTCTTCCTCTGTCTGATTCGTTGCAGTTAATTGAGGCTAGGTTTAGTGCTGAATTAACTAAACTCTTTCGCCATGTGTTGGTATCCACTTACTTTTTATTCACTGACCAGTATTACGAGCAGGCAGATGGAATTGCGATGGGTAGTCCGTTGTCTCCTGTGATAGCAAATTTGTTTACAGAAGACTTCGAGGAACGTGTATTGGAGTCGGCGCCTTTGAAACCCGCCTGTTTCTTCAGATACGTTGACGATACCTTCGTTGTTTGGCCTCGTGGTTGGGAGAATTTGAATGCCTTTCTGGAACATCTGAACTCGATCCACCCGAACATTCGTTTTACGATGGAGGTGGAAGAGGATGGTTGCCTTCCCTCTCTCGACGTGTTGGTTAGGAGGAAGGATGATGGATCATTGGGACATGCGAATTCATAGTCTCACTATCGATAGCTCTGACTTTGGTCATCTTTGGTGGCACTAGTGTTGAGTGTGTGTGTTATCTTTCCTGCTTCAGTCCGTGAACCGAGGTTTTAAATTCCCATGTACGCCGCCTGTCCGTTGCAGTTTGCCTTGAAAATGCCGGGGTGTTCTCCCGCCGAAATATCGGTGGTCGCTGAAAGTGTTACCTGGCTGAATTCCCGGAAGTTATTTGAAAGGTGCTATGTGGTTGTCAAGGGTACCTCATACCATTCTTCCTGCAAACTAATGGCAAGCTGAGGTAAAGATCACACACAGTTTCCTCCATAGTAGACGACGAACACTCAGTAATATTGAGATCTTGTGATCGTGGTGGCCAAGGGAAATGCGAAAATTCACCCCTGCACTCGCAAAAACCCGTCCTTGGCATCGTCAAGAGCTCTGTGAACACGGCCCCTGTCATGTTGGAAGACACAAAAAGTGTACTATGTGTAAGTTCCCCACTACTTGTTTCTGTATGACATTTAGCCCAAAATACCTCTCACTCCATAAAAAGTCTACGTATTACCGAAACTATGTACCCACAAACTGTTATCCAACACTTTTACTCGTATACTAACCTTTGATAAAACACCAACAGCTTGTACCCGCTGTCAGCTTGAAACTATACGTATATCAACTACTGACACAAATTTTACATCCATCTGCATATTTTAAAGCATTAACCAATGTATTACTCCAACCCTAAGGCAGCTAATATATGTAACAGATATCGGTCGGAGGATGGCATTCACTTACCGTACAGCCGTTACTGCGCCTCCCATGACCACCAGCGGCGTACGTCGGCCCCACATAATGCCACCCCAAAACAGCAGGGAACCTCCACCTTGCTGCACTCGCTGGACATTGTGTCTGAGGCGTTCAGCCTGACCGGGTTGCCTCCGACGATTGTGTGGTTGAAGGCATGTGCGACACTCATCGGTGAAGAGAACGTGATGCCAATCCTTAGCGGTCCATTCGGCATGTTGTTGGGCCCATCTGTACCGCTCTGCTTGGTGCCGTAGCTGCAAAGATGGACCTCACCATGGACGTCGGGAGTGAAGTTGCGCATCATGCAGACTGTTTTTTACAGTTTGAGTCGTAACACGACGTCCTGTGGCTGCACGAAAAGCATTATTCTACATGGTGTTGTTGCTGACAGGGTTGCTCCGAGCCATAATCCGTAGGTAGCGGTCATCCACTGCAGTAGTAGCGCTTGGGCGGCCTGAGCGAGGCATGTCATCGACAGTTCCTGTCTCTCTATCTCCTCCATGCCGGACAACATCTCTTTGGTTCACTCCGAGACGCATGGACACTTCCCTTGTTGAGAGCCCTTCCTGGCACTAAGTAACAATGCGGACGCGATCAAACCGCGGTATTGTCCGTCTAGGCATGGTAGAACTACAGACAACACGAGCCGTGTACCTCCTTCCTGGTGGAATGACTGCAACTGATTGGCTGTCGGACCCCCTCCGTCTAATGGGCGTTCCTCATGCATGATTGTTCATATCTTTGGGTTGGTTTAGTGACATCTCTGAACAGTCAGAGCGACTGTGTCTGTGATACAATATCCACAGTCAACGTCTATCTCCAAGAGTTCTGGGAACCGAGGTGATGCAAAACTTTTTTTGATGTGTGTAGTATCTCCGATCTGATCTTCGTCTGTTTCTTCTTCGCTTGCTGTAACGCAGTCTTCAATTTCGTCTTCCTTGTATAAATGCCCTCCACCTTTCTACCCTCCCTTCTCTGCTTAGCATCGAAGCTCATAACGTCCATACATACGCTTGTCTTTTCTAATATGTACGCGATCTAAACTAACGTACTTTTTAGTAATCTGTATGTGGACAACTTGTAGGATTTCTCACGAAGCAAGTCGTTCTTGCATTGCTGAAGTTTGTTAGGTCCGTCTACGCAACTACTAAAAATGAACCTTTATTTTACCAATACGCATTTCATTGCATTTCTTTGCTGAAACAAATTAGACTTTTTGTTTGGCTCCATATCAAAACGTCCCGTATAAATTGTCCAGATCGTCATTATTTCAGTAAATATCGTGCAATTACATAAAAAACATATAACTCTTTAACTAAATAACTAATGAACTTACTGTGAGGAACTAAATTACGACACGTACGGGTAAAGACAACTCGTCGAAAGTTACTGGGCTACTGAGAGCAACGAACAACTCAAGACATTCTCCAGCCGAATATTGTGTCCCGTGTTTTCGTTACATCGATCTGTTTTCCTTCCATCCCTCGCAAATGCGGAACGGAAGAATAACAACGTCGCTCCGTGGAAAGCGGACGCAGGAAACTGCCTTCGCGCAAAGACGAACCGCAGGAAAATATATTCCCCTCTCGTCCTTCCCCCCTCTGTCCACCCCCTCCCGTTCTACCACACCCCTCCGCACGAGTTTCTTCCTCCAGGCCGCTGCGATTGTGTCTGCTATCCCGGAAGTTTCCTACACTGCCCGAGGGCCGGGAGTCTGCAAGGGAAATGGGCAGTGAGCGGGAGCGCTGACCTCAAGAAGAAAAAAAAAAAAAACCAATATCGGGGCTTCTACTGACCGTGCAGGGCCATTGCACTACATCTGGACCCCACTGTTATGGAAAACTGTCGTCCCCTCTTGTGCCTGTGAAGTATTATTTAACTTTCTATTTATTTCAGTATCGATATGTGTATGGCGACGGCCTTGCCGCAGTGGATACACCGGTTCGCGAGGCCGGCACTTGGATGGGTGACCATCCAGCCGCCATGCGCTGTTGCCATTTTTCGGGGTGCACTCAGCCTCGTGATGCCAATTGAGGAGCTACTCGACCGAATAGTAGCGGCTTCGGTCAAGAATACCATCATAACGACCGGGAGAGTGGTGTGCTGACCCCATGCCCATCCTATCCGCATCCTCCTCTGAGGACGACACGGCGGTCGGATGGTCCCGATAGGCCACTCGTGGCCTGAAGACGGATTATGATTCATCTTTAGGCAGAAATGTGGAATGCGGATATGCACAAAAGGATACATAAAGCCAATAATGTAAACATCAGGAGAGTACTAATTGTGTCCAAGTCGTACATAATTACATAAAACTACACTAAAGAGCCAAAGAAAGTGGTACACTTGCCTAACACCGTGTACAGCCTCCACAAGCACGCAGAAGTGGCGCAACACGACATGACGTGCACTCGACTACCGTCTCAAGCAGTGCTGGAGGGAACTGACACCATTAATCCTGCAGGGTTGTCGATAGATCCGTAAGAGTACGAGGGGTTAGAGATCTCTTCTGAACAGCGCCTTGCACGGCATCCCACATGTCCTCAATAATATTCATGTCTGGGGAGTTTGGCGGCTAGTGGAAGTGTTGAAGCTGAGAATAGTGTTCCTGGAGCAAGTCTGTAGCGATTCTGGACATGTGAGATGTCGGTCGCATTGTCCTGCTGGAATTGCCCAAGTCCGTCGGAATGCACAATGGACATGAACGGATGCAGGTGATCAGACAGGAAACTTACGAAAGTGTCACCTGTCAGAGTCGTATCTAGACGTATCAGAGGTCCCATATCACTCCAGCTGCACACGCCCCACACCATTACAGAGCCTCCACCAGCTTGGGCAGGTCCATGGATTCACGAGCTTGTCTCCATACCCGTACACGTGCATCCGCTCGATAAAATCTGAAACGCGACTCGTCCGACCAGGCAACATGTTTCCAGTCATCAACAGCCCATTGTCGGTGTTGATGGACCCAGGCGAGGCGTAAACCTTTATGCCGTGAAGTCATCAAGGGTACACGAGTGGGCCTTCGGCTCCCGAAAGCCCATACCGATGAGGTTTCATTAAATGTTTCGCACGCTGACACTTGTTGATGGCCCAGCATTGAAATCTGCAGCAGTTTGCGGAAGGGCTGCACTTCTGTCACGTTGAACGATTCTGTTCGGTCGTCGTTGCTCCCGTTCTTGCAGGATCTTTTTCCGGTCGCACCGATGTCGGATATATGATTTACCGGATCCCTCATATTCACGGTACACTCGTGAAATGGTCGTACAGGAAAATCCCCACTTAAGATACCTCGGAGATGCTGTGTCCCATCGCTCTTGCGCTGACTATAACACTACGTTCGAACCAACTTAAATCTTGATAAGCTACCATTGTAGCAGCAGTAACTGATAACAACTGCGTCAGACACTTGTCGTCTTATATAATTTCTTTGACGCTTCCCACCCCCTCTCCTCGCATCCCCCCCCCTCCCCGCGGGTGTTCCCTCGATTACCAAATTGACGGTTCCTGGATGCCTGAAGACATCTCATACCAACCGATTCCACCTTTTCTTCAAGGCGTACCGTAAGTTCCTTTTTTTCCCAATTCAGTTTAGTACCTCTTCACTAATTATTAGATCTGTCCATCTAACCTTCAGCACCCTTCTGTACCACCACATTTCAAAAGCTTCCATTATTCTCTTGTCTGAACTCCTTATCGTCCATATTTCAGTTCAGTGAAAGGCTAAAATCCATATATATGACTTCAGAAAAAGACTTCCTAACGCTCACATTTATGACACAATTAAATAAAATTCTCTTTTTCTGCAATTATTTTCATGGTACAGCCAGTCTACATTTTATATGGATACTACTACAGCCGTGTTCAGTTATTTTGCTGCCCAAACAGGAAAACTCTTTAGCTACTTTTAGTGATTCATTTCCTCATATAATTCACTCAGCATTGCGTGGTTTAATTTGATACAGTCCGTCATCCCTGTTTTACATGACTCTTCAACTACTTTTAGTGCATCATTTTCTAAATAATTCACTCAGAATCACGCGATTTAATTCGACTACAGTCCGTTACCGTTGTTTTACTTTTGGTGATCTTCTTATTATAACCTCTTTTCAATACTTTATCCATTATATTCAACTGATGCCCCAAGTCCTTTGCTGTCTCTGATAGAAATACAATATTATCTTCGTTAACTTTAATACCTTTCCCAAATTTCTCTTTAGTGTCCACAGATCTGATAAGTACAGATTAAATAAGATCAGAGGGAGAATACAACCCTGTCTCACTTCCTTCTCGACTACTATTTCTATTTAATGTTCTTGGACTGTAGTAATTGCGATTGGTTTCTGTACAAGTTATAGATAACCTTTCGCTCCTTGTGTTTTATCATTACTGCCTTCAGAATTTCGAAGAACATGTGGCAGTTAACACTATCAAAAGCTTTCCGAAAATCTATGTTTGCATTTCTTCTCCAAGCTAAGTTATGCAGTCAGTACTGTCTCGCGCGTTCCCACATTTCTCCAAAACCTGAACCACTCTTTTTCGAGGTTGATTTCACCCAGTCGAACCTTCTGTCTTAATTTAGCACAACTTTTAATAATTTTGATGCGCTTATGTAGGTATCGATGGATTTTGATATGTGCGAGTGTCTGGCACATACAAGTGCCCTCTCTCGGCGAAACCATCTGCCCTAGTGCTTTCACACTCTCGTCTCGATAGTTTATAGGCGAAGTACTGGTGCTAAACTGTTCGCATTGACCCTGTGCTCATAATCATGTTTGTACAAATGGAGAAGATGTCTTAATTATTGACGACGCCTTTGGCACAATTGTTTTATTAATCTCCATTGCATGATGTAATTTTAGTAAGTAACTAAAAGATTTTGTGCCTGTATTACTCTGGTAATTCTATTGTTACTTAAGCTTTAGAGTTTCTCATTTCCCATGCTAAGGTTTTGCTAATGAAAGTGTCTTCGTGTTCAGGATTTTTTACTTCTGATGAAGGTATGTTTATATATACCGCAACCTTGGTCAAGAATTTTAATAAATCTTTATCCTGCAACTGTTTTGGCTGTCATCTTTTATCGTGAAGAATTTCAACAGTTGCTGTTTCAGCCATGTTTAAACTCTTGAAATATATACCTGCCCAGGTTTCAAAGGCTGTTTCGAAATACATGGACATCTCATTTAAAATCCTGAAAACAGGTATGGCTATTGACTTCACTAAACAGTCTGAGAGACGCCATTTGACACCGAATTACGTGAAGGCTTTTATGAATGTGAAACAGTGTAACAAGGTTCCGTCTACTAAAGCAAAACTGGTGAAACAAATTATGAGTGACAGAATCAGTTACCTTTATAAGAAGAAAGATAAACTAAATGAAGAACCTTACTCTCTGTATCTCTTGATTACTAGAACTTTTAAAGATTATTTTAACTTTCATGTACACAGTTTTTGGCATGGTGTTAATGAGCGGCTACAGAATAGTAGGGTTGAAATTCAGCGTAGGCACGATTTTAAACTTGAGAAGCTAGAAAATGTTATGCCTAAAACTAATGTTGTTCATGCACAAAGAACTGTCTACTGCGAACACAAATTTTTTGACAGAGTACTAAATAAATCTTCCAAAAGCTTTACTCCTCAAGAAAGCGCCACGCTAGCGAGAGGTTTTAAGTACAATTTCATGCCTAGTCTTAACGACCCTAAACTGGTGGATAATTTTATTGTTGACCTTAAAGTTGGTCTTGACTCTGTAAAAACAGAAAAATCCCAACAAAATAGGATTGCTCATGAATGTAGCGCAATTTTAGAAAGAGAGGTCAATTAGAAAAAACAATGACTGAAAACAGAGAGAGGATAGCATTATTACTAGTATTAACCGTAAATTATAAAATAAAATAATGAGGCTCTTATCACTAAATCTGATAAAGGAAATTCGCTTGTTGTAGCCTGTAAAAGCGAATATATTCCTAAAAGTTTGGCTTTTTTTCGATGAAAATGAGATATTCGAAATTGAGCAGGATCCTACCCTTACATTACAAAAGCAAATTAGGGATATTTTAGGAAAAACTAAACATATTATGAAAGAGTTTCAAAAGAAAACTTTAATTAATGTGAACCCTTAGTTTAAGGTACACAAAAGTCAACACCCAACTCGTCCGATCGTTAACGCAATAAAGAGTACACATCATAAATCAGCGAGATTCTTACACACTAAATTTAAAGAAGCCTTTGTTTTTGGAAACAATTACTCTGTTAAAAATAATGCTGCGGTAATAAACAAGCTAAAAGCGGTAGAGATCACTTCCTCCTCTCGTTTGGTTTCTTTTGACGTCGTAAGTTTATACACTAATGTTCCAGTGGATATCACTCTTAAGATTATTGAAGATAACATTCGACAACTTAGAACTCTAAGTGAGTGGCAATTGTCGGAACTTATGTCACTACTGCAGGTTGCACTAGATTACAATTACTTTCAGTTCAATGGCAAAATGTATGAGCAACCATTCGGCTTAGCCATGGGTTGCCCGTTAGCTGGTATCTTAGCTGACATCTTTGTGAATGCGTTAGAAGAAAATTTCTTCAAAAATAATCCTGTGTTGGGTAATATGACTTCTTTCTATGCTCGTTATGTTGACGATATAATATTTCAAGGGAGTGACCAAGATCTACAACAACTGTTTCATGTTTTTAACGGCTTTCACGAGAAAATGAATTTCACAAAAGAGATACAAAACAATGAGAGAGAACTCCATTTCCTTGACTTGAAACTTAAGTTATCTGATAACACTATTAGCTTCGACATTTTTCGTAAAGAAACTTTTTCTGATAATACTATCCCAGTAGATTCTTGTCATCCTCAAACTCACAAATTCGCCTTCTTTCATTCTGCAGTTCATTGTGCTGTGAGCACACCTTTAGAACAGAATTGTTTTGAAAAAGAAATATCTTTATTAAAATCAATGGCTACTAACAATGGATACGACCAAAAAAAACAGCTGTAAAATGTTTAACCTTAGGAGATAACAGGGCGAAAAAGAATGAGGGTAATAACTTTATTTCTGTTCCATTTTTGGGGAACGTATCAATAAGATAATAAGACTTTTGCAGAAACAATACGGTTACAGAGCTGCCTTTTCCGTAAATAATAGCCTGAAACAAAGAGTAATTCATACTATTGGAGCACGGGAAGAACTTGGCACTAAATCCGGTGTATACAAAATTACTTGTAACGACTGCCCAAACTATTGCATTGGACAGACAGGTAGACCCATTAAAGTAAGGTATAAAGAACACATTCTAGGTAAAAATGGGGAAAACGTACATAATTCCACGTTTGCCGAACATCTATGGCTCTTACAGCATACGCCACGTAAACTGGATGACGTAGAATTGCTTCATGAAGCGAATAAGTGTTACAAACTGGACATGCTGTGAGAATTAGAAATTTTCAAGCATCTGTCTCTAAAAGATGGCTTTGTTCTTAATGAACAGGTGCAGCTTATAAAAAAAATTTTTTTAGACAGTTTCAAACCCCTCCTTGCTTAATGTAATATAGTCCGGCTGACTAGAAGTTAGTTTTCTTGCTTGTTGATGCCGGTGAAATGCGCTTTCCTGTCTTGTTGGGATTTCACGTATTTTTGATGTTTGCTGTTTGTGATTTTCGATGTGTATGTGTGGTTAATTGACTAGTATTTTTTTGTTCACAACGACAGATGGTTTAGTTTTAATGTAACATTTTTGTTGTTTTCGCTAGTATGTATTTCACCGCCTACGTTACGCGAGATTCTCGCGCATTACACTAGTGCCCTCTCCCGTTAGATGTGTTCCATAGCGCAAGCGTCATCTGTTTGACACTAGGACACAAGTAAATTGGTTCCACATTTTCTATTTTACATAGATGTTTTTCAATGGTCTGATATGTTTTATTTATTAAGACAGAAGGTTAGATTTAGCACAACTTTTAATAATTTTGATGCGCTTGTGTAGGTATCGATGGATTTTAATATGCGCGAGTGTCTGGTACATACGACAAGTGCCTTCTCTCGGCGAAACCATCTGCCCTAGTGCTTTGACACTCTCGTCACGATAGTTCATAGGCGAAGTACTGGTGCTAAACTGTTCGCATTGACCCTGTGCTCATAATCATGTTGTACAAATGGAGAAGATGTCTTAATTATTGACGACGCCTTTGGCACAATTGTTTTATTAATCTCCACTGCATGATGTAATTTTAGTAAGTAACTAAAAGATTTTGTGCCTGTATTACTCTGGTAATTTTATTGTTACTTAAGCTTTAGAGTTTCTCATTTCCCATGCTGCCTCCGACTCCTCAAACTCCTCTCTGGCCAGACATGGGGGTTGCACCCCTCCACCATCCTCCACAACTACAAATCCGTAATCCATCCCATCCTCTGTTATGCCAGTCCTGCCTGGATATCTGCCCCCCCCCACCCCCAAATTCTATAAGTCCCTCCAGATTCTTGAGCGTCATGCACTCCGCCTCGCCTTCCATATACGCCTCCCGTCCCCCACGCGGGTCCTCTATGACCTCATTCCTTTCCCCCATCTGCTCCTATTCCTCGAACATATCCGCATCCTCTACACCTCCCGCCGCCTTGAGCCCCCTCACCCCCTGGTTGCTCCTCTCCTCTCCCATCTCCGCCCCCCTGCCACGTCTTCACTGTTGTATCGCCCCTACCCTCCATCTCTACACCCTACATCTCCTTTCCCAAGGTGGCTTCCATCAACTCCCCCTCCTGGATGGTGCCCTCTCTCCCTCCATTTATCCCTCCTATCAACTCTGATCCTCACCCCCCTCCTTTCCTCCATCCTTTCCCTGGGATCCCTCTTCCCCCCTTCCATCCTGTGTTTTCTCCCCACCTACCCTCTCCCTATCTCCTTTCTCCCCCCCCCCCCCCCGAGTCCTTTTCTACTCCCCTCCTCTGCCTTCCCCACTCCCTGGCACGTCTGCTCAGCACCCCCCACCCCTCTTATGGATCCTCGTCTTCCATTGGCTCCTTTTACCCCTCCCCCTTCACTTTTCCTCTCCTTCCCCCCTTTTTTTCCCGTCATCTGACCAGTTTCGCCCCACCTGCTCTCGGGTGTGGTATGTCATATTTGTGCCAACTTTTTAGTGCAGTGTTAACGTGAGTGTTCAGTGTTGTGCGTCTTTCCACAGTGTTGCGAACAGAAATCATGCTGTCGCTGGGTGTGCATTTTATATCTCTTGCGAACAGAACCCAGACTGTCGCCGTGTTTTTTAATTGTCTGTCTATTATTTTTCTGCTTCCTGTGTATTTTATTAGCATCATCAACTCTGTGTTTTATGTTTTAAGCGCCAGAATTTTCTGCCATTTTACCTTTAAGTCACCAGTTTCATAGCCAACTGTTATTATTTTTTATTATCTTCATCTTTTTAAACCAAATTCTGTAGGCTGAAGAGCGGCGTAATACGCTGCTGCCAGCCCGCCCCCTTTAGGGGGAATCGAAACTCAATAAAGACAGACACTCATTTCCCATGCTAAGGTTTCGCTAATGAAAGTGTCTTCATGTTCAGGATTTTTTACTTCTGATGAAGGTATATTTATATATACCGAAACCTTGGTCAAGAATTTTAATAAATCTTTATCCTGCAACTGTTTTGCCCGTCATCTTTTATCGTGAAGTGTACCAAAAAGAAATATGCGATTAAAAAAAATTATAACTGTTATGTTATTTGAGATATGTGCGTCAACAACGTTGGAAAGAGTAAACTCTCGAGTTTTAAATGGCTCCCGCTAGGAAGCAGCAGTGTGCGTCCAATTCAGTTCTAATAAATATGGTGTCGGGGCAACAGAAAGCGCTTTGTGTTCTAAGTTTCGCGCAGTGCGCGTCAGTAATAACTGTTCAGAGTGACTTTCGCACTAGGTATGCTGTGGAACCTTCTACAGTACAGAGCATGAGACGGTCGCATGAACAAGTCCGAGGAACAGGTTGTTTGTGTAAAGGCAAATTGTCGGGCCATCCCCAAGTGTCTGACACAGACGTCCAACGCATCCGCCATAGTTCCACAAGGAGTCCGCAGAAATGCGTTCTCCGTGCAGCTCGACAGCTCAGCATGACCCCGATGTCCGTCTGGCGTGTGTTGCGTAGACGTTTACACACGAAACCGTACAAAACTCAGCTACTGCCAGCTCTTCGTGAAGGTGACAAACAACAACGTGTGGAGTTCTGTAATTTCGTTCTTGGCAAGGAGGAGAATGGCAGTTCTGTTCGACACTTGGTGTTTAGTGACGAAGCAAAACATTCAATTTAAATGGAAAGGTGAACCGTCATAATGTGAGAGTATGGGGTACGGAACAACCATATGAAGTTGTGCAAACATAAGATAGACTCTCCTAAATTTAATGTGCTTTGTGCAGTTTCACAGGAAAAGGTGTACGGTCCATTTTTGTTTGTCGAGAACACTGCTACAGGAAGCACATATCTCGATATGGTGGAAAACGTTCTTTCACACAGTTGGAGACTCGGACGACTTCATTTACCAACAGGATGGGACACCGCCACACTGTCATCTGCAAGTCCGGGAATTTTTAAATCAAAGAACTGCTGATTGATAGATTGGTCGCACTGGAGCAAATGATTGAGCCTTACATAACTGGCCTCCAAGGTCACCTTACCTGTCTGTATGTGATTATTTCTTGGGGGCGTTTATAAAAGAGTCTGTCTATGTGCCTCTGTTACCAACAACCGTGAATAAACTGAGAAAGCAGCTGTCTGAAGCTGTAACTCAAGACATGCTCGCTGCAGTGTGGGAACAACTTGAAAACGGGATTGATATATGCCGTGCATCTTAAGAGGGACATATTGAACACCTGCGAACAGGTACGAAAAAAAAAACTCTTTGAGTTTCCCGTTCATCAAAACAAAATTTATTCTATATGTTCATTAGTTTCAGAAATATAGACGTGCCACAGGTGATCATTCCTTTTGATAGACCCTGTATTTCACGCGACTCCTCTCGGAAGGTACATTCAGCGTTGTCGCGCAGTGGTCAGCACACTGGGTTCACATTCGAGAGGACGGCGGTTCAAACCCGCGTAGGTTTCCCGCGATTTATCTAAATTGCTTCAAATGCCAGGATGATACCTTTGAAAGGGCACGGCTGACTTCTTTTCCTGTTCTTCCCTAATCCGATGGGACCGATGACGTCACTGTTTGGTCCCCTTCCCCAAATCAACCAACCAACCAACGTACACTCTCGGAATTTGGCGATGCTCAAAGTCTGTCTTGCAGACGCTGCTACTGGACTCTGTTGAGCATGCCTGCGAGAGTGGTAGCTGTCATCAAGGCTGAGGGTGGGCCAAACCATTCCAGCATTACCGATGGATGGCGCCATGAACGTATAATTCATTTTCAGCTAGGAGTCCGGATACTTTTGATAACATAGTTTATGAGCACTTTTTCATCTTCGCTGGTGTGAAACAGACCTCCTCTATTGAAGCTCTTAAGGTAGGCATTTTAGAGACCATGTTCACTGGATATTTTTTCTTGTTTTGGTCCGTACCTCTGAATGCTGCATAGCCTACACTGTCAGCAAAAACATTACTATGCTCCGTTCATCGTAAGAATAAACCTCATGTAAATATTACACTATGTATCCTTCCGCGTTTGCTGCAACCTCAATGGCTTTTGTTTCACGTGGAGTGGAAGCCAAGCTGTCTCGAATACAGTCAAGTACGATAATGGGGATACGTTTTATGCTGTGCGTTATGCGTACATCGAGTCAGCGACAATACGGGACAACTGCTTTAACCGGCACATCTAACTTTGGCAGCACTGGCTAGCAACCTGGTGTAACTAACCTGCAGTTAGATAAACAGTTGTAGTAAAGACCTAAAAAGGGAGGAGCAGAGAATAATATAGCCTTGAATGTCATTTAATTTTTGAACAGAAGTAAATAATGATAAAACTAAGGCTATACGGTTCTTAGGTGATCTGATGGAAAACATAACGTGCTCCCGATGGTAGCGAACATAATACTGTAATTAAAAACAAGAGTAATGAAAATTCCTGAATTTAACAAGGGTAATTTTTCTGCACGAGCTATGTGCAACGTAAGAGCGCACTGCTGGGATTTCACCATGCAGTTAAATATAGAAGCCGCTGAAGGTATTACAGTATGACGTCTGGTGAAACTTCGCTTTACACAATTAAGAATGACAGTGCTGGAAAAACTTTTACGTTATTTGATACAGATACAGCTGAGTAAAACTCAACATACTCAGACAGTTTTCTCTTTACTTATTCTGATCATCACTAAACTGACACACAACATTTTTAGCGCAACGCAATCTGAGTTTCAAAAAGCCGTACAAAAGAATGGCCCTGACTAAGAATAACCTATACCTTTCACGAATCACTTACCTCACAAAAATCTTGGTTACTCGAACTACTGCAATACAGCGAGCGCCACTACTGCCAGCTAAATAAAAGATTCTAACTACTGAAGGCACTAACTACTGATAGGCACAGTTAGCAAAAGAAAGATTTTGATAGAGAACAAACAATGTATTTACCTTAATATTGTTCAAAAGTCATATTATATATATCAGTTCATGACATCCAGTCTTACAAATTTCAAAACTCCGCCATCTCTCTCTCCCCACATCCACCACTGCTGGCGGCTCACCTCCAACTGCGCAACGCTACGTGCTGTTCACATCCAGCTGCCCAACGCTATAATGGCAGACAACAATGCAAACCAGCCACAGACTGCACACAGCACAGCCAGTGATTTTCATACAGAGCGCTATGTGGCGTTACCAATATAAAAACCTAAACAGCCTACTTACATAGCCCCCATGCTCCCCACAAAAAATTTTACAAATTTTTTGGGCAGTGGCCAATACAGATTTGAAAAAGTTTTCATAATCACAATAACAAAGAAATCTAATGATCACTCTTATTGATACAATGTTGGTCAAAAGCTAAAATTTTCTCACAGTCCATAAAGACAGTCCTGATCATTTATCAGAGTAAAAGTGCAGTGCTTTTTTTTCTAAGTCTGAGCCGTTAAAAGAGAATGCACATGGAAGTAGTGGATTTGCATGCAGTCTTGGGGAAGTAGTGTTGTCCTTCCAACGGAAAGACAGTGCTGACTCTCGACATGCCGACAGGTAATGGGCCACAACAGAGCAAACCCACAGCGGAGTCAGTCGAAGTTTTGAGGAATATTGGTAGGCAGGTCATCACAGAGCAGACCCACTGTAGTCTTGCTAGAGAGTATGGTATTGGTGGGCCACCAGAGGTGCAGACCCACTGCAGTCCTTGTAGAAATAATGGTATTGATGGATCATCAAAGGTGTAGACCCACTGCAGTCCTGGTAGAGATGGCCAGCAGCCATCTGCTGCGACTGTGCAGGTGCACAGTCACCATCGAACAGTCTTGCAGACAATATAGCAAGTCCATAAACCACCACTTGTGCACTCACAAAGTTTCTGGAATTGTTCTTAGAACTCTTGCAGACAATATAGCAAGTCCATAAACCACCACTTGTGCACTCACAAAGTTTCTGGAATTGTCCTTAGAACTAGCAGTGCTGTTAACCAGTCCCTTGCTGAATTATTAACACATGTGCAAACACTAACAGTCCCCCTTTATTTTCTCGCATATTCTGTGTGTACTATGACCAACAGAAACGTGTGCAGTGAAATGTAACTTACAAGTTACTTAACTTGATGAACTGGTGTCAATTACAATTTTATAACATAAGAATACAATAACAAAGATACAAAATACATCATTAAAGAACATAAGAATACAGATAACATTTGTAGTAAAACAGGCTTTAAAAAAGAATAGAAATAAACATATACATCAGTGTTACAGGAATTATCACATAAGTGAATATATAAAATAATGAGAATAGTTTTCGAAACATTAATTTCACACATGAGCATTGAAACAGAACAGAATAAATAATGTTTAAACATCTTTACAAAGAAACTAACATAGTATTTGAAGAATTCTACAACATAAATCTTATTAGCTAAACACATAAAGACAGGAAAAAGACAAATACACAAGGATACATAAACACATAGTGGAATAATACAAAAGGAAAGACAGGGTTGGTTTTCAGGGTAACATTTGGTACTGCAGTCCAACCCAAAACTTCATTCCATAGATCTTTCGTCTTATTTCAACATTTGTTTCCACCAAAAAAATCCTATCCAAGCATGCTTTCTGTATGTATATGTTCACATATTTCTTACCTCATTATTTATTTTCCATTATCTTCCTTCATCATTTATTTCCAAGAAAATCCTACCTAAACCTGTTGTCCCTAAACCCAAATTTTTTGTTCATATCCTCTTTCAAAATACTTTTTGGCCAAACCATTTTCTTATAGCTTCTCAATGGATTTCTTCCAATTCATCACAACTCGTTCTCTTATATAGCCTACTCCATCTTAAGATAACTTAAATCTACTCAGCTCAGATGCAAAACTAAGGGATGAGGCAATGCAGCAACACAAAACAATTAACACAAACAGCAATGACAAAAAATTCAAATTAGCAAAGCAAGCAGCAATATTATATGTATATATATATATATATATATATATATATATATATATATATATATATATATAAAGTTAGCATAGCAAATGCAACATTATCACTAATATGAGCCAATCTGCAGCAACAAGAAAAATAAATCAGTAGTAAAACTGGCTTAACAGAGTAATACAAACTGAAATTTAGTAGCACAATGCCTGGCAAACAGCAGCAGCAAATGCAATAACTTATACCTAAACATGACAGAGCTCAAGCAGAAAAAATATTACAGTAAAAACAACAATACAGATAAGGGAAATGTCTATTCACATCTTAATGTCTCTGTAATTAAAGTGGTGCACCACAAGAACTTATTGTAAAAAAAGTATTACTATGTACTTGAAAAGAAAATTATGTATGCAGTTACTGTTACTAGTCCCTTCTTATTGTTCTTTCCTAGGCAAGTGCTCCTTTTTTGAAGAATGTGGATCATAAAATTATTATTTAACAGATCTGTTGACAGAAAGTTTTCACATTAGCAAATGCATTTAATTTTATTTTATAAAACCAATGTTGTAACACAGCAGGAAACCAGATATCAAATGAAATAAGCAACTATCTAAAGCGAAGCACAAAAATGTCATTCAATAATCATGTGGCATTTCATAAGTTAGTAGAAATTCTCTCAACTCTCGTAGAAAGACACTTGTCATAATCAGGTGTGCAGGTGTTAGAATATTACCCATCAGATCATAAGCATTTCAGTAAGTAGCACAAAGTACAATATGTTTCCAAGTAATGAGCGTGTCGTACTTGCAATGCCTTCTACAAAGGAATGTCAATAGCGAGGATAATGGCCTCCTTTTTTTTCCACCTGTGCCTCTGAAAGGGAAACACTAATGGCTTTTTTTCAGGCGACTGTCGCGCAGCTGGGTGCCCACAACACATTACGTGAAGGTGGTCACTTAACTTTCTGACCGAAATATTTACGACAGCAGTGACAGTCTCATATAAAAATTTCTCAGATCTAGAATTTGCGTTACAAATGTGTAGAAACAAAATCCTATCAATATAACAGAGTCCAAAAAATTTTTGGCGGCATTGTGATACATTCACGCATTTATATACATTTCATAACTCTTAAAGTACGATTCTTGGTTTCCAACATCCTTTTTCACAAGCCAGAGTCCCTGACCACTACTCATTATTTCTTACCTTATTACACATATACATATTCGTCGACACTTCTTCAATATTTCATCATAATAAATACGTAGCATAATCAAATTCCTCATATATAATTAGCTTATTGATCATAAACACACCTCAACAGCACAATACACATGGTCGTCGTAATAATAACATCATAACACCTCAGTCAAATCTCAAAATCGTCGTATCTTCCTCCAATAATATCAAAACCTAAAGAAAATTCTCTTCTCATTTAATAGTGTCATCTACCTCAAACATACTTTGAAAATCACGATCCCGTACCAAATACATCATTCAAAGCTCTCATAGTATCACAATGGTTCCGAAAAAATATGAACAGTTGACAAAGTACAGACAAAATACAGTTTCATAAGTGTGAAGTTATCCAACTGTGTAATTTCGTAAACATCTGTCACTGATGTAGTTAAAAATGTTTGTCTCTCTCAGTTAAATGATCAGATAGCTGTGTAATTCTGTGTTACAGAAATATGGTACCGATGTGTCAAGGTATATAAGCAAATACCATATTAGCTAGGGCTCCTTGTGCTTGCCAAACACATGGTGCACCCCTGAGGATTAATGCAATTATACCCTCAGGTGTTACAGATTACAGCAATGGAATGAAATGTATCACAGAAAACCTTTGTATCATTGTACTTCAAATCTTTAAAAATAAATGTTTTAAGTACAAAATTAATCACTGAAATACGTGTACTGTAGCGCTAAACTGTGCGTCTTGTTGTAAGATAATCTCTGTGGAAGTGTCGTAGTTGTCGTCCTCTGAAAGCTAAGTTCTGCAAAAGTCAATGTACTTACCTCATGATAAACAAAAGTGAAATGCTTTGCGTATAGATATCGTAGTTATTACATACCTTACCGTGATCAAGAAAGTACTATAATGTAACATATTGTTGTGCTACGAAAAAGGCTGTCTCATTGTAGATATACCACAAAAGTTACTACTAAAACATGTTTTACTTTCCAGAAGAATTCAGAAAAACTGTGCAGATATAAAGCAGATACAGCACAAAAGCAACAATGTAAATTTTCACACATTAGTAGCGTCGTGATATAATTGTGTAGCCGTCAAGGAAACCAAATGCTAAGTCATCTTTAATCTCACAGAAAGTACTTCAAATAAAGAATGTCTTTTCAAGTAAACCAAAATGCTGCATTAAAATCTCATTAGCAGTACCAGTATATGTTCTAAGTATGTGAGCCTTATAGTCGTTATGTAATCGTGCAACTAACAAGCAAGACTGTACAAATAACAACACTGTGTCATCTGTTCAACATAACAATGCATTCGTAATTTCTGTTTAAATAAGTTTTCTTGGTTCTTGACTGGATATTTAACTTCAAACATTTTTGCATGTTAACAGGTTCTAAGTCTACAAAGCATACTAGTAATGTAAAGTGAAAAATTTTATAGGAAAGACTAAGTTAAAAGGCAAATTATCTCTCAATAAATGGTTTTACATGTGAAATGTGGTGAAATGCTTTACTCTTCCTAGTGGACAGAGTTTAAACTTCACAGCAATTATCATGTTGTATACGTCGGTAAGGAATGCTAAAATTTTTCTCAAGGTTAGCATCTATGTTATTTTTATCTGAGCCAGCTGGCGCACGGGGCTGCCTGCGGTGCAAGTCATTGTCTGTCTCTTTGTTGGCGTGCGTCGTTATTGGGATTAGGAGACCTAACTTCTACAAATTCACCTTGTCGAGAGGGCCCTGCTCTGTTTGAATCCCGCCAGTTCTGACGAAATTAGGGTCTGTCGCTATACCGTCTGTCGTCATGTCGGTAGTTCCTGTAGTTTCTTTCTTGTCGGTTAAGTGGTGGAGAATTCCTCCCTGAATTAACACTGCATGGTGGACCATCACGTCTGAAGTTATTCTGTCTCCCGTGATAATAATAGTCCTGTTTGCCATATTGTCTGTTTCTATGGTTGTCTCTATTACATTCATTACTATGGAAATGCGATCTTTCTCTGTAACTATTACTCTGCCAGTGGTTGTCATATGGGTGGTGTCTGTTTTGGTCACGATTTACGTTGTAAGAATAGCCTTGTCGTGTCCAGTTATTATTTCCTTCCTCGCGGGAATGTGACTGATGTGACCTGTAATTCTTGTGTTCCTGTTTTCGCGTTCCGCGATTGTCAGTGTCAATTTCTAATTCTTGTAAGAGTCCCTGAAAAGCTTCAATGTCATCTTTGCAACGTCCTGCCAAAATAATATGTCGTAAATGTTCAGATAATTTGATTAAGCAAATGCGGATGAGTTCTGAGGGGCTGTATGGATTTGACAGGTACTGATTCTTGTGCAACATGTCTTCAAAATGTTTCACAAGACTGGAAAATTCAGAGTGTTCGAAATGTTTCATCATTATGATACTATGTTTTACTCGGTCTTGTGTAGCTTGAGACCAATATGCTGAGAGGAAGGCATAATAAAATTCTCCTTCACTGTGACAATCGTGAATGACCGATCGCATTCTTTCAGCTGGTTCATTCTCTAAGTAGCTACACACAAATTCTAATCGGTGCTCTAATGACCAGTTGGGAGGAAAACAATGAGAGAATTGATGGAGCCACGCTTGTAGATGAATGTCGTTGCCAGAATTCTTAAATGTTTTGAATTTATGTGTAGTAATGAACAGCTTATACTCAAAATCATCGTGTCGGCGGGTAGCATATCGGTCATTGTTACGTCGTGTCGGCGGTTCCATCTCAAAATTCGGTGCACATTGCCAATTTCTTTCATAACTTCCGAAATGCCCTGTGTTATTATTTTGTGGCTTTTCCGTATTTCTAAGTCTCTCTTCCCGTGTTGGAGCGCGAGTGTCCTCTGAAATATGTAATTCTTGTATTACCTGTGCCAGCTGATCTTGTACTTCCCGGATTTCTGTTTTGTGTTGTGTATTAATTTGATTCTGATTTTGTTTGAATTTCTTAATTTGTTCGCACTCTTCTGTGTTAGTGATGGCTACAGGTCTTGTGTCATTCAGATCATCATCTCCCTTTGCAGATAAGTTAGTGAACTGATCCGAAAGTTCGGCTACTTTCTCTGATAGTGTACTTATTTCCTCAGTGTGTTTTTCTGGACCAAATTTCAGTGTGTCTATTTTTGGTGAAATCGTATCTACTGTGTCCTTTAAGTTTTCCTGAGTTTTGCAAGTTGCGTAACCGAATCGGTAGATGCAACTGAGTCAATTTTAGCTTGCAAGGTCTCATGATTTTCATGAACAATAGTTTGCAGTTCTTTTATGGCTAATTCGTGATTCTGTAATGTATTTTCATGCCGCGAAAAAATAGGTTGGAAATGCTCACAAATTTGTGTTTTTACATTACAGACTTTTTGACATTTTGATTCGATTTTATGTAACTCAGTAGTTAAATCTTCACGTGTTTGTTCAAGCGTATGTTCCACTGAGTCTAACTTTAGAAGCTTTTGTTCCATTGTGTCTAACTTTTGAAGCTTTTGCTGTGTTTGTCTCTGATTTTGTTCCATTTGTTGCATTAATTGCAATAATAATGTATTAGTGTCTGGAATCTGTTCCTCTACGCTTTTCGGCAGTGGATTTGCACCGGCAACATTCACATTTTGACAAGCAGAAAATGTGTCTGGACTTATTTGAGAAATCGGTGAGGACGCAAAACGTGAATCTACAGTATTTGCAAGATTGTGTCCTGTCATTTCGGATTCCTGAGGCGAGCTGTTGCCTACCGATCGATCGACAATGCTTCCCTGTTCACTAATTGTTTCGCTGCCTACACCATTATTTGCAGCCCGCTCCATTTCCCTATCCACAATTACCGAATTAATACTTTGAACATTAGTTAATTCATTACTCGGCGGCGCTAACACACTGCTTTCGTCTTCACTGTCATTTCTCAGTTTACTTTGGAGCCTAATATTACGTTTTTCACACGCCATTATTGTCACAATATTTCACACGACAACACAGAAAAGCACAATTTGAAGAGCAAAATAAGAAAACAAAATAACGTAGCATTGAAAATAATATCTCGTTAATTGCAAGCGCAGCTGCGACATACTTGGTGCAAATCTACATGCATGCCACAACTGTTTTACTGTACAAGAATGAAAAACTAAAACTACAAAGGAAATTCTCTCTACAATTACGCGCTAGCAATAAACAAAGGCTGCACTAATTGCACAAACTACGAGAAAAAATCAGAAGATTCCAGTGAGGTATCCTCGGCTAAGGGTCGACATATGAAACGTCCCCTTAGAAAAATTAATGAATTACTGTGCTGATAAACCTCTTACATTATTTAATTTTCAAACAGGTGAGCAGAACTGAACGTACTCAGACATTACTCTCTTTACTTATTCTGATCAACACTAAACTGACACACAATATTTTTAGCGCACCGCAATCTGAGTTTCAATAATCCCTACAGAAGAATGGCCCTGACTAACATTAACCTATACCTTTCACAAATCACTTACCTCACCAAAAATCTTCGTTACTCGAACTACTGCAATACAGCGAGCGCCACTGCTGCCAGCTAAATAAAAGATTCAAACTACGGAAGGCACTAACTACTGATAGGCATAGTTAGCAAATGAAAGATTTTGATAGAGAACAAACAATGTATTTACCTTAATATTGTTCAAAAGTCATATTATATATATCAGTTCATGATATCCATTCTTACAAATGTACTGTTTCTGATGGACACACCTCCAGATTATCCATTCTCAAAAATCCGCCATCTCACTTCCCCACATCCACCTCTGCTGGCAGCCCGCCTCCATCTGCGCAATGCTACGCGCTGTTCACATCCAGCTGCCCAACACTACAATGGCAGACAACAATGCAAACTAGCCACAGACTGCACACAGCACAGCCAGTGATTTTCATACAGAGCGCTACGTGGCGTTACCAATAAGAAAACCTAAACAGCCTACTTACACGTGTTTCACTCCGAAGCAGCAATTAGTGTCATCCATTTTGACGGTACGTATGAACAGCTAGGCAACCAGAGCACAACTAGCGCTTACAGAGACTGTACAAGATTTTTGAAATAAAAACTACGTAGCGAAAGTATGATTCAGAAAAGCGTTGATGGCTATTAATACATGAGATTGTCTTACATTTTCATTTACAGCCCATAGCAATAAGACATCTAATACATAATTGGATCTACTTCCAAGAGCGGAAC
This sequence comes from Schistocerca serialis cubense, assembly GCF_023864345.2. Taxonomy (NCBI): domain Eukaryota; kingdom Metazoa; phylum Arthropoda; class Insecta; order Orthoptera; family Acrididae; genus Schistocerca; species Schistocerca serialis. Next base: position 88,958,257 of record NC_064648.1, on the reverse strand, counting down.
AACACGTACAAGAGCTGCGGCTACTGACCAATCATCGCGCTTGTGTTTCTTCACATCAGGTTTATTCTTATAGAGGAGTATAGTATATGTCTTCCACTGTCAGAGGTATTGCAATGATTTTCGCTTGTAACTTTCGACTCGTTCGCTACCGTATCACAGATCCTTACTTCAAACTGATACATTTATCCATCTCCATTATCTTCGGAAGTTTGTTAGATCGCCACGGAATCTATATATATATACATACGTTTTCAGGGTCGATGCCTGTAACTTTGGCGCTCTGCAGAGTCTTTGGATGACGTTTCCAGACATAGGTTCCTATGTAAACATTCACCTTCGAACGTGCCTTTACCGTCTCTAGAACTGTGTAACAGGAATTGTGAAACACCCTCTACATATGCGCAGCCACCTCAAAAACCAGAGTACATGAAGTGTGTTATATGTCGGAAACCATTCCGAATAGTCTATATGTTGATAAGAGGTTTGTCGCTTCAAATAGTAGTTTTTCTGATATCCCCTAATACTGATCACTCCTTATTTATATATATATATATATATATATATATATATATATATATATATATATGTGTGTGTGTGTGTGTGTGTGTGTGTGTGTGTGTGTCAGGCGAAATACCCTCAGGCTTTAAAAGAAGATTATAATAATTCCAATCCCAAAGAAAGCAGGCGTTGACAGACGTGAAAATTACAGATCAGTGTGGATTGCGTAGAAATGTTGGAACACGCGAGGCAATACTGACCCTACGACTTATCTTAGAAGCTAGATTAAGAAAAGGCAAATCTACGTTTCTAGCATTTGTAGACTTAGAGAAAGCTTCCGACAATGTTGACTGCAATACCCTCTTTCAAATTCTAAAGGTGGCAGGGGTAAAATACAGGCAGCGAAAGGCTATTTACAATTTGTACAGAAACCAGATGGCAGTTACAAGAGTCGAGGGGCATGAAAGGGAAGCAGTGGTTGGGAAGGGAGTGAGACAGGGTTGTAGCCTATCCCCGATGTTATTCAATCTGTATATTGAGCAAGCAGTAAAGGAAACAAAATTTGGAGTAGGAATTAAAATCGATGGAGAAGGAATAAAATCTTTGAGGTTTGCCGACGACATTGTAATTCTGTTAGAGACAGAAAAGGTCCTGGAAGAGCAGTTGAACGAATGGAGACTGTCATGGATGGAGGATATAAGATGAACATCAACAAAAGCAAAACTAGGATAATGGAATGTAGCCGAATTAAATGAGGTTACGTTGAAGGAATGAGATTAGGAAATGAGACACATGAAGTACTAGATGAGCATTGCTAGTTGGAGAGCTAAATAACTGATGACGGTCGAAGTAGGATATAAAATGTAGAGTGGCAGTGGCAAGATAAGCACTTCTGAAGAAGAGAAATTTGTAAACATCGAGTATAGATTTAAGCGTCAGGAAATCCTTTCTGAAACTATTTGCATGGAATGTAGCTATGTATGGAAGTGAAACATGTACGGTAAATGGTTTAGACTAGAAGAGAATAGAGGGAATAGAAGTTTTTGAAACGTGGTGCTACAGAAGAAAGCTGAAGATTAGATGGGTAGATCACGTAATTAATGAGGAGGTACTAATTGGGGAGAAGAGGAATTTTTGACATAACTTCACTTGAAGAAGGGACTGGTGGTAGTTCATATTATCAGGCATCAACGGATCACAAATTTAGTACTGGAGGGCAGCGTGGAGGGTAAAATTGGTAGAGGAAGATCAAGAGATGACTAAGGTAAGCAGATTCAGATGGATGTAAGTTACAGTAGTCACTCGGAGATAAAGAGGCTTGCACAGGATAGAGTAGCATGGAAAGCTGCCTTAAACCAGACCACATCAACGACAACATAGTTCTACAGAACGAGATTTTCACTCTGCAGCGGAGTGTGCGCTGATATGAAACTATCTGGCAGATTAAAACTGTGTGCAGGACCGAGACTCGAACTCGGTAACTTTGCCTTTGCTCTACCAACTGAGCTACCCAAGCACGACTCACGCCCCGTCCTCACAGCTTTACTTCTGCCAGTATCTCGTCTCCTACCTTCCAAACTTTACAGAAGCTCTCCTGCGAACCTTGCAGAACTAGCACTCCTGAAAGAAAGGATATTGCGGAGACATGGCTTAGCCACAGCCTGGGGGATGTTTCCAGAATGAGATTTTCAGCACGACTCACGCCACGTCCTCACAGCTTTACTTCTGCCAGTACCCCGTCTCGTACCTTCCAGACTTTACAGAAGCTCTCCTGCGAACCTTGCAGAACTAGCACGCTTGAAAGAAAGGATATTGCGGAGACATGGATTACCCACAGCCTGGGGTATGTTTCCAGAATGAGATTTTCACTCTGCAGCGGAGTGTGCACTGAGATGAAACTTCCTGGCAGATTAAAACTGTGTGCCGGACCGAGGCTCGAACTCGGGACCTATGCCTTTCGCGGGCAAGTGCTCTACCTGGCAGAAGTAAAGCTGTGAGGACGGGGCGTGAGTCGCGCTTGGGTAGCTCAGGTGGTAGAGCACTTGCCCGCTAAAGGCAAAGGTCCCGAGTTCGAGTCTCGGTCCGGCACACAGTTTTAATCTGCCAGGAAGTAACATAATTCTATCTGTTTCTTTTTCTGCAGTATGTTTCTATGTTTCTCTTACGTCAGGTATCGCACCACTTTTTCTTTTCCAGAACCTCTTCCTCCACCCATTGCTAACTTATATGTGTGGTACTCGCGCGCGAGTGTGTGTGTGTGTGTGTGTGTGTGTGTGTGTGTGTGTGTGTATGCCATTTTTTTTTTCATTAGATACAGATCTGGTATGTGGCTCCGCAGTATTCCTACGCGTGCAGCTGTTGCATTAACGAGTCTTGTAGCTGTCACAGCACCCACGCCACTTGATGGTAATGTGATCCAGAAGGCAGCGGACAGTCAGTCAGGCCTGTCAGAGGGGTCGCCGGCACTAGAGCGTGCGGCTACTCCCTCTGCCGGTCTCGTGTGGCAACCGGTCTGCGAGTTGTCCCTGCTGAATCAGCTTCATATATTCCACTGGCTCCCGACACGCCTGCTGTCCTCTGTCAATGCGGTCGTGGGCTGGAGGTTGCGCCTACCACATTCCCTACATTCCGCCCGTAACATTCCTTCCTTACTCTATATCTGTCCTACGACTGGTCTCGCTCCACTTTTCTTTTACTGAACCACTTCTTCAACCAGTTGCAACTTTCGTACATAATCATGCAAGTATTAGGTTGCTGCATATGTTCTTAGTGGGTTTGGTTTCCCATGCTGGTATTCCGGTTGCTATGGGTTTATTTATCAATTGCTATTTCCTATTTCTAGTTCACTGGGTAACAGAAGAGATAATGAATTTAATTGATGAATTGAGAAAATACAAAAATGCAGCTAGTGAAGCACGTAAAAAGGAATACAAACGCCTCAAAAATGAGTTCGATTGGAAGTGCAAAATGGCTAAGCAGGGATGGCTACAGGACAAATGTAACGATGTAGAGGCTTATCTCACTAGGGGTAAGATAGATACTGCCTACAGGAAAATTAAAGAGACCTTTGGAGAGAAGAGGACCACTTGTATGAATATCAAGAGCTCAGATGGAAACCCAGTTCTAAGCAAAGAAGGGAAAGCAGAAAGGTGGAAGGAGTATATAGAGGGTCTATACAAGGGCGATGTACTTGAGGACAATATTATGGAAATGGAAGAGGATGTAGATGAAGATGAAATGGCAGGTATGATACTGCGTGAAGAGTTCGACAGAGCACTACACGACCATTAGAACTACTGACGGTCTTGGGAGAGCCAGACCTGACAAAACTGTACCATCTGGTGAGCAATATGTATGAGACAGGCGAAATACCCTCATACTTCAAGAAGAATATAATAATCCCAATCCCAAAGAAAGCAGGTGTTGACAGATGTGAAAATTACCGAACTATCAGTTTAATAAGTCACGGATGCAAAATACTAACGCGAATTCTTTACAAACGAATGGAAAAACTAGTAGAAGCCGACCTTGGGGAAGATCAGTTTGGATTCCGTAGAAATAATGGAACACGTGAGGCAATACTAACCCTGTGGCTTATCTTAGAAGCTAGATTAAGGAAAGGCAAACCTACGTTTCTAGCATTTGTAGACTTAGATAAAGCTTTTGGCAATGTGGACTGGAATACTCTCTTTCAAATTCTGAAAGTGGCAGGGGTAAAATACAGGGAGCGAAAGGTTATTTACAATTTGTACAGGAACCAGATGGCAGTTATAAGAGTCGAGGGACATGAAAGGGAAGCAGTGGTTGGGAAGGGAGGGAGACAGGGTTGTAGCCTCTCCCCAACGCTCTTCAATCTGTATATTGAGCAAGCAGTAAAGGAAACGAAAGAAAACTTCGGAGTAGGTATTAAAATCTATGGAGAAGATATAAAAACCTTGAGGTTCGCCGATGACATTGTAATTCTGTCAGAGACAGCAAAGGACTTGGAAGAGCAGTTGAACGGTATGGACAGTGTCTTGAAAGGAGGGTATAAGATGAACATCAACAAAAGCAAAACGAGGATAATGGAATGTAGTCGAATTAAGTCGGGTGATGCTGAGGGAATTAGATTAGGAAATGAGACACTGAAAGTAGTAAAGGAGTTTTGCCATTTGGGGAGCAAAATAACTGATGATAGTCGAAGTAGAGAGGATATAAAATGTAGACCGGCAATGGCAAGGAAAGCGTTGCTGAAGAAGAAAAATTTGTTAACATCGAGTATAGATTTAAATGTCAGGAAGTCTGTTTCTGAAAGTATTTGTATGGACTGTAGCCATATATGGAAGTGAAACATGGACGATAAACAGTTTGGACAAGAAGAGAATAGAAGCTTTCGAAATGTGGTGCTATAGAAGAATGCTGAAGATTAGATCGGTAGATCACATAACTAATGAGGAGGTATTGAATAGAATTGGAGAGAAGAGGAGCTTGTGGCACAACTGGACTAGAAGAAGGGATCGGTTTGTAGGACATATTCTGAGACATCGAGGGATCACTACTTTAGTATTGGAGGGCAGCGTGGCGGGTAAAAATCGTAGAGGGAGACCAAGAGATGAATACACTGAGCAGATTCAGAAGGATGTAGGCTGCAGTAGGTACTGGGAGATGAAGCAGCTTGCACAGGATAGAGTAGCATGGAGAGCTGCAACAAACCAGTCTGAGGAGTGAAGACCACATCAACAACAACATCACCAAAGAAGTTAAATGGTAGCATACAACATTGGAAGAGAAGTAACACATGTAGACTGAAGTAGAAACAGAGTAAGTAACATCTGTGCAAAGAAAAAATAAAAACTAAGCAGTACATAAATAACAATGGAGTAGACAGGGAAACCTTTAGCACAAAATAGGAATAGTGTGCCTACGTAACAGTTTCTATTAATAAACAAAACTAATAAAATAAAATTAGTACTAGGCAAGGCTGCATCAGGAGGTATGAAACATGGAGTGTGATACACAACCAATTAAAAGAAGAGACAGTTATCAATGTAAATACAGAGTACATAAGGAACTTAAGCAATATCAGTAAGATAAACAGAAATTAATAAATGCAGGAAAATGGAGGTGTTTGAGGGAACCTACAGTTTGAGAGTGTGGTGGTACTGCATTTTAACATTAACATTATAATCAGAGCAGTGGCTGTGTACCAGTTTTCATTAAATAAATGAGCAAAGTAAAATATGAACAGTATTTGATGAGACAACTACAAGGGCTGTTAAACATGGACAATAATAAGTACCAGTTAAAAGAAAGCCTTAACTATTGAAACTACAGTCTATGTGGAACACAAAGACATCTTAAACCAACAAAACAACTTAATGAATACAGGAAAATGGGGATATGTAGGAAGAGAGAGTATGGAAAGTAATGAACAACAAAGATGGTTATATGAAGTTTAGGAGAGGGGAAGTGTTGATCAGTGCCTGGTCATTTAGGATGAGACCTGGACTGTGAGCAAGATGTTTGTTAATTTCCAGGGCTTCCAGCAGGTTGAGTTTATGGTCTTTGTTAGCTAAGTCAAGTAAATGGGACACTGGCTGGTAGTTGTGACCCTCACTCAGTACACGCAGAGTCTGAACTCTGCAACCTCCAGCTGCGTTCATGTTCAGCCAGGCTAGTTGATATGTGTCTGCCTGACTGATCAATGTAAAATTTGCCACAATCATAACAGGTGATTACTGGATCTTGTCTTTGTTATTAAGAACACACTGGGCTGTCGTGTTCCTGACATAGTAGGAAAGCCTATACTTGCAGGATTTCAGTGCTTTGGCTACAATCTGTGATACCTGACCTAGAAATGGTAGTGTACACCATTTCTCGCAGACAGTGGATGGGGAAGGTGGTCGGGCATAGAGGAGGGGTATAATTTTCCGTTTTTGTTTCCTGTGCAAGATGTGGTCAATAAGAACTGGAATGTAACCATGTCTGAAGATGGCCTTGTAAGCCGAAAACCGGTTAACAATAAAAGTAATATTGTAGAACAAAAGCAAACTGGTGCTTTTCATTTATTTGTCTATTTTGTATGTAATATCTTTGACGTCGGTTTGCAGTAGGGTTTTAGAGCATATACTGTATTCAAACATTATGAATCACCTCGAAGAGAACGATCTATGGATAGGGAATCAGCATGGTTTCAGAAAACATCGTTCTTGTGCAACGCACGAAGTAATGGCTGCTATCGACAGGGGATCTCAAGTAGATTCCGTATTTCTAGATTTCTGGAAAGCTTTTGACACCGTTCCTCACAAGCGACTTCTAATCAAGCTGCGGGCCGATGGGGTATTGTCTTAGTTGTGCGACTAGATTCGTGATTTCCTGTCAGGAAGGTCGCAAGTTCGTAGTAATAGACGGCAAATCATCGAGTAAAACTGAAGTGATATCAGATGTTCTCCAGGGACGCGTCCTGAGACCTCTGCTGTTCCTGATCTATATAAATGACCTGGATGACAATCTGAGCAGTTCTCTTAGGTTGTTCTCAGATGATGCTGTAATTTACCGTCTAGTAAGGTCATCCGAAGACCAGTATCAGTTGCAAAGCGATTTAAAAAAGATTGCTGTATGGTGTGGGGGTTGGCAGTTGACGCTAAATAACGAAAAGTGTGATGTGATCCACATGAATTCCAAAAGAAATCCGTTGGAATTCAATTACTCGATAAATAGTACAATTCTCAAGGCAGTCAATTCAACTAAGTACCTGGGTGTTAAAATTACCAACAACTTCAGTTGGAAAGACCACATAGATAGCATTGTGGGGAAGGCGAGCCAAAGGTTGCGTTTCATTGGCAGGACACTTAGAAGATGCAACAAGTCCACTAAAGAGACACATTACACTACACTCGTTCGTCCTCTGCTAGAATATTGCTGCGCGGTGTGGGATCCTTACCAGGTGGGATTGACGGAGGACATCGAAAGGGTGCAAAAAAGGGCAGCTCGTTTTGTACTATCACGTAATAGGGGAGAGAGTGTGGCAGATATGATACGCGAGTTGGGATGGAAGTCATTAAAGCAAAGACGTTTTTCGTCGCGGCGAGATCTATTTACGAAATTTCAGTGACCAACTTTCTCTTCCGAATGCCAAAATATTTTGTTGAGCCCAACCTACATAGGTAGGAATGATCATCAAAATAAAATAAGAGAAATCAGAGCTCGAACAGAAAGGTTGAGGCGTTCGTTTTTCCCGCGCGCTGTTCGGGAGTGGAATGGTAGGGAGATAGTATGATTGTGGTTCGATGAACCCTCTGCCAAGCACTTAAATGTGAATTGCAGAGTGATCATGTAAATGTAGACGGTCGCAGGTTCGAATCCTGCCTCGGGCATGGATGTGTGTGATGTCCTTAGGGTAGTTAGGTTTAAGTAGTTTTGAGTTCTAGGGGACTGATGACCTTAGAAGTTAAGTCCCATAGTGCTCGGAGCCATTTGAACCATTTTTTTTTGCATTCCGACGGACTTCGGCAATTCCAGCAAGACAATGCTACACCCCACACGTCCACAATTGCTACAGAGTGGCTCCAGGAAGACTCTTCTGAGTTTAAATACCAATATCCCTTTATTACATGTGTATGTACACTGAAGAGCCAAAGAAGTTGGTATTTAAACTCAGAAGAGTCTTCCTGGAGCCACTCTGTAGCAATTGTGGACGTGTGGGGTGTAGCATTGTCTTGCTGGAATTGCCGAAGTCCGTCGGAATGCAAAAAAAAAATGGTTCAAATGGCTCTCAGCACTATGGGACTCAACTTCTGAGGTCATCAATCCCCTAGACTTAGAACTACTTAAACCTAACTAACCTAAGGACATCACACACATCCATGCCCGAGGCAGGATTCGAACCTGTGACCATAGCGGTCACGCGGTTCCAGAGTGTATCGCCTAGAACCGCTCGGCCACTCCGGCCGGCGAACAAAAAGTAATCGCGGAAGATGATAGATACGGAGATGATAGATAATCTCCAGTGGAAGACTTTGCAGGAGAGACGCTCAGTAGCTCGGTACGGGATTTTGTTGAAGTTTCGAGAACATACCTTCACCGAGGAGTCAAGCAGTACATTCCTCCCTCCTACGTACATCTCGCGAAGAGACCGTCAGGAGAAAATCAGAGAGATTAGAGCCCACACACAGGCTTACCGACAATCTCTTTCCACGAACAATACGAGACTGGAATAGAAGGGAGAACCGATAGAGGTACTGAAAGTACCCTCCGCCACACACCGTCAGGTGGCTTGTGGAGTATGGATGTAGATGTAGATGTATTTAAATGAGCGTGTCTGTACTTAAATTGCAGAATGACTGAGAAGATGAAACTTCCACGTTATTTGATTCTGAAACAGCTGAGTAAAACTGAATGAATGTACTGAGGCTATCTTCTCTTTACTTTTTCTTATCATGCCAGCAGTGGCCCACAGTATTCTAGCGCAACACAATCTGACCGCTCAAAAAATTACAACCTGATTACAAGTAAGTAATTCAAAAAAATGGTCCTGACTAAAAAGAAATCATAACAATAACCTATACATTTCATCAAGCACTTTCCTCACAAATATCGTCATTATGCGAACTACTGCAATACAGCGAGCGTCAATATAGCCAGCTAAATAAAAGATTTACTAACTACTGAAGCCACTAACTATTAATAGTCATGTGGTTAGCAAAGGAAATATTTTGTTGCCAACCAAAGAATGTATTTTTTACCTTAATAATGTGACATCCAGTTCAGACACTAATATAAATCGTCATTGATACCTAGTACAAAGGTATATAATCATGAATAATATTCAAAGTCAGACACGTCCAGATTGTCAGCCCATGCTATAGTGCGCGTCATTTACGACGGCGGCCGAGTTTAGGTTCGTTCTTCGCATCTGACGTCACAAAACACAGCCAGCCAATGAACAGAGAACGACGTTGCCAGAGCTCGACTGCAGTGCAGAGCACGGACGAGTGTCTTCAGTTTTAGAAACGTTCAGTTACAAATAAAGTAATTGAACAAAAGCAATGTCTTGATAGCAAATATTCTTTTATAGAAAATTTGGAAAAAGCAATCTTTATACCAGTTGCTTCATATTCTATTAATTAATTAAACCAAACAAGCCTCCTAATTCAGGCGATAGCAAGGAAGGGAGTTTGTATCATTCTCACCAACCGCTTTTACGCAATAAAGAAGAGCGGTAGTTGTTTCTTTCCTATTGTACTTTGACAAAATTTGAGTAATTCATAGTCACACCAACAGTGTTTGTCGGTATTTTGCGTTATATTTTAGAGTCCTCCGGGAGGTCTGTCGAATGACGAGCTGTGTTAGTGTAAGGGTTAAGGTGTTTGGCTGCTGAGCAAAAGGTTCTGAGTTCAAACTTTCTTTGGTGCGGTATATTTTCTTCATTTAAAAACAATATCGAAGTGTCTTACTTCACGAATTTTATTCGTTTGACTGTAATTTTTGAAATTTCTAGTTCTTTCTCTCTTCCTTATAATCAGAATAAGTTTTCGGTTTTTCTAATTTTGTCCTCCAATATTTCTTTTCACAGCAATTAAAAACAATGAAAAGGCGCACATACAATATTCATGTTATCTGTTTTGTTCGTATATCTTCTCTTCCGCAGTCGCTGTTTTACTATTCATATTGAGATATATTCTTATGCGACAGTATTAAAAGTATTATTTAGAGCAGAATTTCGGCTCGTACGTTGCCGAGCTACTTGATTGTCTGGCGCAATTCTTTGCTTCGCTGCTTTGGCGACATCATATTCAATGTTTTCGTCGCCTGATCTATGATTTAGCAAGTATTTGCTGCCCGTTGTGACAAACACACACAATAATACTCATGTTCACTTTCTTGTTTTTGTTCCACAGTGGCAATGGTATTGAAATATGTTCCTCTTCTGCAACTGTAATAAGCGTCTTATTTAGACCAGACGCGTTTTTCTCTTCTGAAGCATCTTCAGTAGACAGTATTCTGTCTCCTCCATTGCCAAGTCACCTTTCGAAGTTTTCTGCTACGGTAACACAATATTCAACGTTTGTGTCGGCTGATCAGTGTGTTAGCAAATAAATGGTGTTTGTGTGTGCCACACACAAAAATTATATTTGACATACCTCAGAGCACTTCACTGATACACAGTATATTCAAGTCATAATGTTTTTGTAAGTCCACAGTTTTGTTTAATGTACATTCCTGGAAATGGAAAAAAGAACACATTGACACCGGTGTGTCAGACCCACCATACTTGCTCCGGACACTGCGAGAGGGCTGTACAAGCAATGATCACACGCACGGCACAGCGGACACACCAGGAACCGCGGTGTTGGCCGTCGAATGGCGCTAGCTGCGCAGCATTTGTGCACCGCCGCCGTCAGTGTCAGCTAGTTTGCCGTGGCATACGGAGCTCCATCGCAGTCTTTAACACTGGTAGCATGCCGCGACAGCGTGGACGTGAACCGTATGTGCAGTTGACGGACTTTGAGCGAGGGCGTATAGTGGGCATGCGGCAGGCCGGGTGGACGTACCGCCGAATTGCTCAACACGTGGGGCGTGAGGTCTCCACAGTACATCGATGTTGTCGCCAGTGGTCGGCGGAAGGTGCACTTGCCCGTCGACCTGGGACCGGACCGCAGCGACGCACGGATGCACGCCAAGACCGTAGGATCCTACGCAGTGCCGTAGGGGACCACACCGCCACTTCCCAGCAAATTAGGGACACTGTTGCTCCTGGGGTATCGGCGAGGACCATTCGCATCCGTCTCCATGAAGCTGGGCTACGGTCCCGCACACCGTTAGGCCGTCTTCCGCTCACGCCCCAACATCGTGCAGCCCGCCTCCAGTGGTGTCGCGACAGGCGTGAATGGAGGGACGAATGGAGACGTGTCGTCTTCAGCGATGAGAGTCGCTTCTGCCTTGGTGCCAATGATGGTCGTATGCGTGTTTGGCGCCGTGCAGGTGAGCGCCACAATCAGGACTGCATACGACCGAGGCACACAGGGCCAACACCCAGCATCATGGTGTGGGGAGCGATCTCCTACACTGGCCGTACGCCACTGGTGATCGTCGAGGGGACACTGAATAGTGCACGGTACATCCAAACCGTCATCGAACCCATCGTTCTACCATTCCTAGACCGGCAAGGGAACTTGCTGTTCCAACAGGACAATGCACGTCCGCATGTATCCCGTGCCACCCAACGTGCTCTAGAAGGTGTAAGTCAACTACCCTGGCCAGCAAGATCTCCGGATCTGTCCCCCATTGAGCATGTTTGGGACTGGATGAAGCGTCGTCTCACGCGGTCTGCACGTCCAGCACGATCGCTGGTCCAACTGAGGCGCCAGGTGGAAATGGCATGGCAAGCCGTTCCACAGGACTACATCCAGCATCTCTACGATCGTCTGCATGGGAGAATAGCAGCCTGCATTGCTGCGAAAGGTGGATATACACTGTACTAGTACCGACATTGTGCATGCTCTGTTGCCTGTGTCTATGTGCCTGTGGTTCTGTCAGTGTGATCATGTGATGTATCTGACCCCAGGAATGTGTCAATAAAGTTTCCCCTTCCTGGGACAATGAATACACGGTGTTCTTATTTCAATTTCCAGGAGTGTATTTTGTCTACTTTCTTTTGATTGATTGAAGTGCTTTAGGATAAAGCGAAACGCGCCCAGTGTAAATAAAACTTTTATTACAGTCGCGAAAGACGGAATATTTCTCATTATTACGTACGACACCTATGTGGTACTTAAAGTAAATGAGATATTATTATACAGTAAATTTTATATGAAATTTAAGTATCTTCTTCACATTTCATTCCAAACACTGTGGCAACTAAAATCGACCATACGGACTTTACCTCTGCAAACTCTTCACAATTTCGTGCAATGGTTTATTACATTTAATGCTGCACAATAACTGCGTTGAATATCGAAACAAAATTAAGTCATTTATGGGGGGAAGGTATCAGTCAAGTAGATGTATAAAAAGCAAGTTTTTGTGAAATCGAATGATCGGTGTGTCAAAGCAATGGGAACACCATGTGTCTGCACAGGCGAGCAGTGCAGTGATGACAAAATCGCGCACAGCGCGGAATGCGGGGAGCACGTCTCTGTAGCAGCGAAAGGGTTAATGCGGCCGTGGCGGCTTTACTTCATAAACTGCGCGCTCCCCCCCCCCCTCCCCCCTAAACGTAAGTTTGCGAACTATACTATACTATGGCGCTACTTCTCTTGGCGCGTGCGTCGTTCGCAACTGGCAACGCAGCAATCTCCAGCGTCTGGGCGGGCATGCACGAGCCGCCAAGATAAAAGAATTGAACTATAACACTTCAGACCTCTAACCTCCATCTATGCTAACTACCCTCACCTAACACCCATCACTGCTGGCTGTTCTCCTCCAACTGCCCAACAGTACTTCCCTCACTGCTGGCGACTAACTTCCAACTGCCCAACACTACTTGCGAATAACTTCCAACAACGAGTCTGACCAACCACAGAGTCTGTTACAAAGTAAGAGCAGTCAGAGATCCAATGCAAAGCGCTACACAGCGCTGCCAACACAGAAGCAGCCCACTTACAGGGTGTTTCATAAATGACCGGTATATTTGAAACGGCAATAAAAACTAAACGAGCAGCGATAGAAACACACCGTTTGTTGCAATATGCTTGGGACAACAGTACATTTTCAGGCGGACAAACTTTCCAAATTACAGTAGTTACAATTTTCAACAACAGATGGCGCTGCAAGTGATGTGAAAGATATAGAAGACAATGCAGTGTGTGGGTGCGCCATTCTGTACGTCGTCCTTCTGCTGTAAGCGTGTGCTGTTCACAACGTGCAAGTGTGCTGTGGACAACATGGTTTATTCCTTAGAACAGAGGATTTTTCTGGTGTTGGAATTCCACCGCCTAGAACGCAATGTTGTTGCAACAAGACGAAGTTTCCAACGGAGGTTTAATGTAACCAAAGGACCGAAAAGCGATACAATAAAGGATCTGTTTGAAAAATTTCAACGGACTGGGAACGTGATGGATGAACGTGCTGGAAAGGTAGGGCGACCGCGTACGGCAACCACAGAGGGCAACGCGCAGCTAGTGCAGCAGGTGATCCGACAGCGGCCTCGGGTTTCCGTTCGCCGTGTTGCAGCTGCGGTCCATATGATGCCAACGTTCACGTATCGTCTCATGCGCCAGAGTTTACACCTCTATCCATACGAAATTCAAACGCGGCAACCCCTCAGCGCCGCTACCATTGCTGCACGAGAGACATTCGCTAACGATATAGTGCACAGGATTGATGACGGCGATATGCATGTGGGCAGCATTTGGTTTACTGACGAAGCTTATTTTTACCTGGACGGCTTCGTCAGTAAACAAAACTGGCGCATTTGGGGAACCGAAAAGCCCCATGTTGCAGTCCCATCGTCCCTGCATCCTCAAAAAGTACTGGTCTGGGCCGCCATTTCTTCCAAAGGAATCATTGGCCCATTTTTCAGATTCGAAACGATTACTGCATCACGCTATCTGGACATTCTTCGTGAATTTGTCGCGGTACAAACTGCCTTAGACGACACTGCGAACACCTCGTGGTTTATGCAAGATGGTGCCCGGCCACATCGCACGGCCAACGTCTTTAATTTCCTGAATGAATATTTCGATGATCGTGTGATTGCTTTTGGGCTATCCGAAACATACAGGAGGCGGCGTGGATTGGCCTCCCTATTCGCCAGACATGAACCCTGTGACTTCTTTCTGTGGGGACACTTGAAAGACCAGGTGTACCGCCAGAATCCAGAAACAATTGAACAGCTGAAGCAGTACATCTCATCTGCATGTGAAGCCATTTCGCCAGACACGTTGTCAGAGGTTTCGGGTAATTTCATTCAGAGACTACGCCATATTATTGCTACGCATGGTGGATATGTGGAAAATATCGTACTATAGTGTTTCCCAGACCGCAGCGCCATCTGTTGTTGACAATTGTAACTACTGTAATTTCGAAAGTTTGTCTGCCTGAAAATGTACTGTTGTCCCAAGCATATTGCAACAAACGGTGTATTTCTATCGCTGCTCGTTTAGTTTTTATTACCGTTTCAAATATACCGGTCATTTTTGAAACACCCTGTATAAGCGGAGGCAAACAGAAAGGTTTACCCATGTATGGGGATAATGCCATTAGACAGAAAACGGCAAGAAAATGGTTTAAATCGTTTTAAGGAGGATTGTTTTGACATTAGTGACTCTCGACGTTCAAGAAGACCTTCGGGATTTGACGAATACCGTTTAAACGCAGAGATCCAGAATTGTCCACGTCACTGTATTCGAGAACTGGTAAATGTCTTGCACTACACTTACCGCATCGTCGGGCAACATTTGCTTGTAATGGGGAAGCATCAAAAATCGGGTATACGGGTACCGCATGCTCTAATCCAAAATCACAGAAATTCACAGAATCACAGAAATTCGCTCACGTTCATATCTGGTACTGGTTTATAATAACGAATACGAACTTTATTTAAACCTGTTGAAGAGCTGAAATACGCAAACACTTGGAGCAGTGAGAACCAACACGATGTCTACCGATCTCTTCCCACTTCTGCGGGGTGGAACCAGGGTGGCGAGAGTCACTAAGACTTGTACGGATTGTATTGTCTTCTTAGAGGTGTGCAGAGAGAGGGAAAGGACCACATGAACTTCCGGGCTGCAGTCACAGCGTCATGTGTATTACTGACAACTTACTTTACGTGCCAATCATCTGCTGTGATAAAAATACCACACGGAAGGAGAACAATTTATGAAAGCGAATTTAAAAAATGCTCGCATTGAAATGTGATGAAAATGGCTGCAAGAACACGCACACAGCTCACGTGCAAGATTTGGCACAACGGTTACTAGAATGCATTTCAGTAAGAAGCTTCGAACCAAACAACAGATCGCTCAGAGCGAATAACGAAGACAATAATGGCGTCCGTACTTGCTGGCATATTTGAACAACTCATTGCAATGACCGAAAACGCGCGACTGTTCCTCCGCTGACCCCTTCACATTCCCACATCTCTACCGCGCCAAAGAATATACACTATGTGATCAAAAGTATCCGGACACCTGGCTGAAGAGATTTACAAGTTCGTGGTGCCCTCCATAGGTAATACTGGAATTCAGTCTGGTGTTGGCCCACCCTTAGCCTTGATGACAGCTTCCACTCTTGCAACCATACGTTCCATCAGGTGCTGGAAGGTTTCTTGGGGAATGGCAGCCCATTCTTCACGGAGTGCTGCACTGAGGAGAGGTATCGATGTCGGTCGGTGAGGCCTGGCACGAAGTCGGCGTTCCAAAATATGCCAAAAGTGTTCTATAGGATTCAGGTCAGGACTCTGTGCAGGCCAGTCCATTACAGGGATGTTACTGTCGTGTAAGCACTCCGCCACAGGCCGTGCGTTGTGAACAGGTGCTCGATCGTGTCGAAAGGTGCTGTCGGCATCCCCGAATTGGTCTTCAACAGTGGAAAGCAAGAAGGTGCTTAAAACATGAACGTAGGGCTTTGCTGTGTTAGTGCCAAGCAAAACAACAAGGGCTGCAAGCTCCCCCCGTGCAAAACACTACCACACCGTAACCCCACCGCCACAGAATTTTACTGTTGGCACAACACACGCTGGCTGATGACGTTCACCGCGCATTCAGCATACCCACACCCCGCCAACGGATCGCCACATTGTGTACCGTGATTCGTCACTCCACACAGCGTGTTTCCACTGTTCGATCGTCCAATGTTTACGCTTCTTACACCAAGCGAGGCGTCGTTTCGCATTTATCGGCGTGATGTGTGGCCTATGAGCAGCCGCTCGACCATGAAATCCAAGTTTTCTCACCTCCCACCTAACTTTCATAGTACTTGCAGTGGATCCTGATGCAGTTTGGAATTCCTCTGGATAGATGTCTGCTTATTACACATTACGACCTTCTTCAAATGTCGGTAGTCAACAGCCTGTACGCTTTTAGGTTTTACGTGTCCCTTCACGATGATGATGATGATGATGTTGGGGTTGTGGGGCGCTCAACGGCGTGGTTATCAGCGCCCGTACAATTATCCAATCTTTGCTCAGTCCAATTTCGCCACTTTCCTGGATGATGATGAAATGATGAGGACAACACAAACACCCAGTCATCTCGAGGCAGGTGAAAATCCCTGACCCCGCCGGGAATCGTCCCTTCACGGTTCCACTTCACTATCGCATCGGAAACAGCGCACCTAGGTATGTTCAGGAGTGTGGAATTCTCGCGTACAGACGTATGACACAAGTGACACCCAATCAGGTGACCACGTTCAAAGTCCGTGAGTTCCACGGACCGCCCCATTCTGCTCTCTCGCGATGTCTAATGACTACTGAGGTCGCTGATATGGAGTACCTGGCAGTAGGTGGCAACACAATGCACCTAATATGAAAAACGTATTTTTTGGGGCTGTCCGGATACTTTTGATCACATAGTATAATTACATCTTTGTCCGCAGAGCACTGCGATCTCTTTTCACATTGCACTTGATTTATCGATCAGTATAGTATCAATAGAACGAAAATTAAGTAAGTAGCCTTTGAAATCGCTGACATGCTTTTATTATGGTTCTAGGAGGTCGCCAAAATATTTTCACTTGGACAGGGTCGCGTATTCAAAAAGGTTCAAAAACACTGTGCTAGACTGACAAAAAACACCGTACAGGATTTGGGTTGGAAAGTCGTCCCGCGCCCACCTTACTCATCTGATCTTTAGCCCTCAGACTTTCACCTTTTCCGCTCTGTGTCCAACAACCTTCAAAGAGCTTCCTTTCCGGATGAAAATGCGCTCCGAAGTTGCCGCAACGTTGTCAGACAGGTGTAAATTGTGAAGGAGAATATATTACTAATGAATCGAAAAGATGTCCCTGCGTTCTCAGACTGTTGCAAATGGTGTAACTTATGACTAAATGGTTCAAATGGCTCTGAGCACTATGGCACTTAACTTCTGTAGTCATCAGTCCCCTAGAACTTAGAACTACTTAAACCTAACTAACCTAAGGACATCACACACATCCATGCCCGAGGCAGGATTCGAACCTGCGACCGTAGCAGTCGCGCGGTTCCGGACTGAGCGCCTTAACCGCGAGACCACCGCGGCCGGCTGACTAAAGCAAAACGAGGATAATGGAGAGTAGTCGAATTAAATCGGCTGATGCTGCGGGAATCAGATTAGGAAATGAGTTGCTTAAAGTAGTAAATGGGTTTTGCTATTTGGGGAGCAAAATAACTGATGATGGTCGAAGTAGAGAGGATATAAAATGTAGACTGGCAATGGCAAGGAAAGCGTTTCTGAAGAAGAGAAATTTGTTAACATCGAGTATAGATTTTAGTGTCAGGAAGTCGTTTCTCAAAGTATTCCATGTATGGAAGTGAAACGTGGACGATAAATAGCTTACACAAGAAGAGAATAGAAGCTTTCGAAATGTGGTGCTACAGAAGAATGCCGAAGATTAGATGGGTAGATCTCATAACTAATGAGGAGGTTTTTTTTTGATCATCAGTCTACTGACTGGTTTGATGCGGCCCGCCACGAATTCCTTTCCTGTGCTAACCTCTTCATCTCAGAGTAGCACTTGCAATCTACGTCCTCAATTATTTGCTTGACGTATTCCAATCTCTGTCTTCCTCTACAGTTTTTGCCCTCTACAGCTCCCTCTGGTACCATGGAAGTCATTCCCTCATGTCTTAGCAGATGTCCTATCATCCTGTCCCTTCTCCTTATCAGTGTTTTCCACATATTCCTTTCCTCTCCGATTCTGCATCGAACCTCATCATTCCTTACCTTATCAGTCCACCTAATTTTCAACATTCGTCTGTAGCACCACATCTCAAATGCTTCGATTCTCTTCTGTTCCGGTTTTCCCACAGTCCATGTTTCACTACCATACAATGCTGTACTCCAGACGTACATCCTCAGAAATTTCTTCCTCAAATTAAGGCCGGTATTTGATATTAGTAGACTTCTCTTGGCCAGAAATGCCTTTTTAGCCATAGCGAGTCTGCTTTTGAAGTCCTCCTTGCTCCGTCCGTCATTGGTTATTTTACTGCCTAGGTAGCAGAATTCCTTAACTTCATTGACTTCGTGACCATCAATCCTGATGTTAAGTTTCTCGCTGTTCTCATTTCTACTACTTCTCATTACCTTCGTCTTTCTCCGATTCACCCTCAAACCATACTGTGTATTCATTAGACTTCATTCCGTTAAGCAGGTCATTTAATTCTTCTTCACTTTCACTCAGGATAGCAATGTCATCAGCGAATCGTATCATTGATATCCTTTCACGTTGTATTTTAATTCCACTCCTGAACCTGTCTTTTATTTCCATCATTGCTTTCGATGTACAGATTGAAGAGTGGGGGCGAAAGGCTACAGCCTTGTCTTACACCCTTCTTATTACGAGCACTTCGTTCTTGATCGTTCACTCCTATTATTCCCTCTTGGTTGTTGTACATATTGTATATGACCCGTCTCTCCCTATAGCTTACCCCTACTTTTTTCAGAATCTCGAACAGCTTGCACTATTTTATATTGTCGAACGCTTTTTCCAGGTCGACAAATCCTATGAAAGTGCTCTGATTTTTCTGTAGCCTTGCTTCCATTATAAGCTGTAACGTCAGAATTGCCTCTCTCGTCCGTTTACTTTTCCTAAAGCCAAACTGATCGTCACCTAGCGAATTCTCAATTTTCTTTTCAGTTCTTCTGTATATTACTCTTGTAAGCAGCTTCGATGCATGAGCTGTTAAGCTGATTGTGCGATAATTCTCGCACTTGTCAGCTCTTGCAGTCTTCGGAATTGTGTGGATGATGCTTTTCCGAAAGCCAGATGGTATATCGCCAGACTCATATATTCTACACACCAACGTGAATAGTCGTTTTGTTGCCACTTCCCCCAATGATTTTAGAAATTCTGATGGAATGTTATCTATCGCTTCTGCCTTATTTGACCGCAAGTCCTACAAGGCTCTTTTAAATTCCGATTCTAATACTGGATCCCCTATCTCTTCTAAATCGACTCCTGTTTCTTCTTCTATCACATCAGACAAATCTTCTCCCTCATAGAGGCTTTCAATGTATTCTTTCGACCTATCTGCTCTCTCCTCTGCATTTAACAGTGGAATTCCCGTTGCACTCTTAATGTTACCACCGTTGCTTTTAATGTCACCAAAGGTTGTTTTGACCTTCCTGTATGCTGAGTCTGTCCTTCCGACAATCATATCTTTTTCGATGTCTTCACATTTTTCCTGCAGCCATTTCGTCTTAGCTTCCCTGCACTTCCTATTTATTTCATTCCTCAGCGACTTGTATTTCTGTATTCCTGATTTTCCCGGAACATGTTTGTACTTCCTCCTTTCATCAATCAAGTGAAGTATTTCTTCTGTTATCCGTGGTTTCTTCGCAGCTACCTTCTTTGTACCTATGTTTTCCTTCCCAACTTCTGTGATGGCCCTTCTTAGAGATGTCCACTCCTCTTCAACTGTACTGCCTACTGCGCTATTCCTTATTGCTGTATCTATAGCGTTAGAGAACTTCAAACGTATCTCGTCATTCCTTAGTACTTCCGTATCCCACTTTTTTGCATATTGATTCTTCCTGACTAATGTCTAGAACTTCAGCCTACTCTTCATCACTACTATATTGTAAGAGGTATTGAATAGGATTGGCGAGAAGAGAAGTTTGTGGCACAACTTGACAAGAAGAAGGGATCGGTTGGTAGGACATGTTCTGAGGCATCGAGGGATCGTCACTTTAGTACACGAGGGAAGCGTGGAGAGTAAAAATCGTGAGGGAGACCAAGAGATGAATACACTAAACAGATTCAGAAGGATGTAGGCTGCAGTAGGTAATGGGAGATGAAGAAGCTTGCACAGGATAGAGTAGCATGGAGAGGTGCATCAAACCAGTCTCAGGACTGAAGACCACAACAACATCATACAGTATCGTAACAGCTGCACCACCTAAACGATCGTGTTTGACAACCCTGGACAAAGCCTCTTATGTTGGACAGGGGACCTGTAATGTACCCACGAACACTGTTGAACACGTTCCTTTGGCAAGAGCCTTTCAAAAAAAATGGTTGAAATGGCTGTGAGCACTATGCGACTTAACTTCTGAGGTCATCAGTCGCCTAGAACGTAGAAATAAATAAACCTAACTAACCTAGAGACGTCACACACATCCATACCCGAGGCAGGATTCGAACCTGCGACCGTAGCGGTAGCTCGACTCCAGACTGTAGCGCCTAGAACCGCACGGCCACTCCGGCCGGCCATTTCAAACGAGAGGACTAGTCGTCTCGCGAGCTAAATCCTATCGTGCACGTACGCTATGGCCTGGGGAGACATATCGCAGCATGTCCGCGACTACCAACTGGCATCCAATAGTCGTTAGTTGCGCTGGTGGGGGAATGAAACGCCTCACCACACGAACTCCTTACAAACCTCGTGGCCAGCATCGGAACACTTTGCAGAACATGCATTGCCGTTCATCAGGTACCAACACCTCTCTTATATTATGCCCAGGAATATATCATAAATCGCGGTGATTACAGTGTAATTATTGCCTTTGAATGACAGTGTCAGTTCTGTCCGTATCACTGCGTATTTTTCCCGGACACAAAGGACTTAAAGACGTTATCTGCCAGTGGGCGTGGACTTCTATCAATACGACAAGTTCAAAACTTGTGCCGAGCGGCGATCCGAACCCAGGCTCGTGCTTACTAGGCAGATGTGCTGACCAGTACGCTATGCGGACAAAGTGCCCACTACAAGCGCCTCGACTACCCTAGCACACTTCCCGTCAGACACAAAAAAAGTACGATTATAGCATCTGTAGACTTAGAGAAAGCTTTTGACAGTGTTGAAGGTGTTGCGAAGGTAGCAGGGGTAAAATACAGGGAGGGAAAGGCTATTTACAAGTTGTGTAGAAAGCTGACAGCAGTTGTAGGAATCGAGGGGCATGAAAGGGAAGCAGAGGTTGAGAAGGGAGTGAGACAGGGTTGCAGCCTATCCCCGATGTTATTCAATCTGTATATTGAGTAATTATGTAATTATTTCAGAGACAGTAAAAGACTTGGAAGAGTAGCTGAACGGAATGGACTGTGTTTTTAAAGGAGGATATAAGATCAACATCAACAAAAGCAAAACAGAGGTAACGAAATATAATCACAATAAATCAGATGATGCTGACGGAATTAGATTAGTAAACCAGACGCTTGAGGTAGCAGATAAGTTTTTCTGTTTGTGCAACAAAATAACTGATTACAGCCGAAGTAGACAGAATATAAAATGTAGACTGGCAATGGCAAGAAAAGCGTTCAGGAGGAATTTGTTAACATCGAATATAAGTCTTAGGAACTCTTTTTGACTGTATTTGTCTGGAGTGTAGCCAATTTGGAAGTGAAACATGCACGGTAAACAGTTTAGGCAAGAAGAGAATGGCAGCGTTTGAAATGTTGTGGTACAGAAGATTGCTGAAGATTAAGCTTGTAGATCACGAATGTAATTAGGAGGTACTTATATAATTGGAGAGACAAGAAATTTGTGACCAAACTCGACTAGAAGAAGGTTTCGGTTGATAGGGCACATTCTGAGACATCAACTGATCGCCACTTTAATACTGTAGGGAAGTGTGAGGGGTAATAATCGTAGAGGGAGAGCAAGAGATGAATACACTAAGCGGATTCAGAAGGATGTAGGTTGCAGTAGGTTCTGGGAGATGAAGAAGGTTGTACAGGATAGAGTAGCATGGAGAGCTGCATCAAATCAGTCTCAGGACTGAAGACCACAACAACAACAACAACAACAACACATTACTGATGTAGGGCCCCTGGTCCTTAGCCTCATTAGTCGTGGCATATCGCCGATTCCCGTAAGATTTCGACCTTTGCTGTACATCTGTGCTGAAAGAAACACTAACCATTACCACCTCAGTTATACGAATGTGTTCTTTCGGACTGTTCTACTAGATACACAGGGTGTTACAAAATGGTACGGCCAAACTTTCAGGAAACATTCCTCACACACAAATAAAGAAAAGATGTTATGTGGACGTGTGTCCGGAAACGCTTAATTTCGATGTTAGAGCTCATTTTAGTTTCGTCAGTATGTACTGTACTTCCTCGATTCATCGCCAGTTGGCCCAATTGAAGGAAGGTAATGTTGACTTCGGTGCTTGTGTTGACATGCGACTCATTTCTCTACAGTACTAGCATCAAGCACATCAGTACGTAGCATCAACAGGTTAGTGTTCATCACGAACGTGGTTTTGCAGTCAGTGCAATGTTTACAAATGCGGAATTGGCAGATGCCCATTTCATTTATGGATTAGCACGGGGCAATAGCCGTGGCGCGGTACGTTTGTATCGAGATAGATTTCCAGAACGAAGTTGTCCCGACAGGAAGACGTTCGAAGCAATTGATCGGCGTCTTAGGGAGCACCGGAACATTCCAGCCTATGACTCGCGACTGGGGAAGACCCAGAACGACGAGGACACCTGCAATGGACGACGCAATTCTTCATGCAGTTGACGATAACCCTAATGTCAGCGTCAGAGAAGTTGCTGCTGTACAAGGTAACGTTGACCACGTCACTGTATGGAGAGTGCTACTGGAGAACCAGTTGTTTCCGTACCGTGCACAGCGTGTGCAGGCACTATCAGCAGCTGATTGGCCTCCACGGGCACACTACTGCAAATGGTTCATCCAACAATGTGTCAATCCTCATTTCAGTGCAAATGTTCTCTTTACGGATGAGTCTTCATTCCAACGTGATCAAATTGTAAATTTTAACAATCAGCATGTGCGGGCTGACGAGAATCCGCACGCAATTGTGCAATCACGTCATCGACACAGATTTTCTGTGAACTTTTGGGCAGGCATTGTTGGTGATGTCTCGATTGGGCCCCATGTTCTTCCACCTACGCTCAATGGAGCACGTTGTTATGATTTCATACGGGCTACTCTACCTGTGCTGCTAGAACATGTGCCTTTACAAGTACGACACAACATGTGGTTCATGCACGATGGAGCTCCTGCACATTTCAGTCGAAGCGTTCGTACGCTTCTCAACAACAGATTCGGTGACCGATGGATTGGTAGAGGCGGACCAATTCCATGTCCTCCACGCTCTCCTGACCTCAACCCTCTTGACTTTCGTCTATGGGGGCATTTGAAAGCTCTTGTGTACGCAACCCCAGTACCAAATGTAGAGATTCTTCGTGCTCGTATTGTGGACGGCTGTGATACAATACGCCGTTCTCCAGGGCTGAATCAGCGCATCAAGGATTCCGTGCGACGGAGGGTGGATGCACGTATCCTCGCTAACGAAGGACGTTTTGAACATTTCCTGTAACAAAGTGTTTGAAGTCACGCTGGTATGTTCTGTTGCTGTGTTTTTCCATTCCATGATTAATATGATTTGAAGAGAAGTAATAAAATGAGCTCTAACATGGAAAGTAAGCGTTTCCGGACACATGTCCACATAACATATTTTCTTTCTTTGTGTGTGAGGAATGTTTCCTGAAAGTTCGGCCGTACCTTTTTGTAACACCCTGTATATAATATTCTGTAGCAGTTTTCTCTGTGTGTGGCCCTAGTTTCATTGCGCTATGTTACTTTGCAGCACCACACTATGCGAAAGCTGCTTTCGTTCATAAATTGAAAGTAGTGTGTAAAACTTTTGTTTGTAATCCTGAAGTTGGTATCCGAGAAATGTATAAAACATTTTGTTATTGAAATGTGGAAAACTCAGTGCAGGGCAACAGAAGTATGAGATTCTGATCATACATAAAGCACACCAGTGGCAAGAGACAATCAATACCTCCACTGCGCGATAACAACGGTGCAGTCACTGATGACAGTGCCACTAAAGCAGAGTTGTTAAACACGGTTTTCCGAAACTCCTTCACCATAGAAGACGAAGTAAATATTCCTGAATTCCAGTCAAGAACAACAGCGAAGGTGAGAAACATAGAAGTAGATATCCTCGGTGTAACAAAGCAGCTTAAGGGGATACGGAATCGGATTTTGGGTTAAAAAATCGAATTTTTTTTTATTGGCGTATTATATTCTGCCATGTTTCCTCTTTAAAATGACGTATCATACATAGCTCTACTACAATTATAACTATTTTATTTTTATATATTTGTGAGATCGGGTATTGCGCTTTAGTTATACACGTCTCTCGTGGCTGACCATGAACTTTTTGGCAGTACCTTTAAAGTGACATGAATTCAAATATCCCGGTTTCCAGCGACTATTTATACACTAGTTGCCCGAAAATGTTTCTCTCTGGTTTCCTCAAGTTACTCTTTGACTTTGTGGCGGGACTGTTTTGTAAACAGTGTGATATAAGAAAGTAGTTGTTGTTGAGTTATTTCGTATTTAGTGCTTCATTTTTCGCAGTGAAAATGCCTAGAGCTAAAGCAAAAGTATTTAAAAAGCGTGTGAACTGGCAAAAGAAAAGAAATAATGATTCATTAGCAAAGCAAAGCAGTTCATCATCATCACTGTTGGAAAATGTGAATCCACTTATTACTGATTTGCCGAACGAACTTACACCAAATGAAAACAGTGCTTCTCATAAAAAACTAAGAGATTTGGAAGAGAAATATAATTTACTTGATAGAGGGAATGAAGTTTTTGAACTCATTGATACGAATATATTGTGTGAAGCTCTTGAAAACAGTTTGTGCTGCAAAAAATGTCATGGAAACGTTTCTCTGAAAGTAGAATCCCATGTTGGCCTGGCTGCCCAGTTTAATTTAATATGCAGTGTTTGTAAATACAGCTGTAAGTTTCCAAGTTCGGTTTCAGTAACTGTAAATAATGGATACAAGAAAACTGAACTTTATAGTGTAAATATTAGGTTAGTTTATGGATTGCGAGCAATTGGTAAGGGCAAAGCAGCTGGTGATATGCTATGTGGTGTTCTAAATCTTCCAAGTGCACCTTCAAAGTTTGAAGCTTACAATTATGTACTAGGATCTGCAGTTGAAGATGTAGCACAGAAGTCAATGCAGGTTGCTGTGGAAGAAGCAGTGGAAGAAAATGACGGCAGTCGTGACCTCACAGTGGCGTTTGATGGCACGTGGCAGAAAAGGGGCCACACCTCCAACAATGGTGTTGTAACAGCAACTACTGGCAAGGTTATTGATGTTGCAATAATGTCTAAATACTGTAGGTGCACAGGCAGGCTGAAAAATGAACACAGTGATGACTGTATTGCTAATTATTATGGTAGTAGTGGTGGCATGGAGGTTGCTGGGGTGAAGAAAATTTTTCATCGCTCTTCACAGTGGTATAATGTTCGCTATGTCAAATATCTGGGAGATGGTGACTCTAAAGCATTCAAAGAAGTTTTGGAAAGCAAACCATATGGGAACAGTGTAAATATAAGCAAACTTGAATGTATAGGACATGTGCAGAAGAGAATGGGTGCCAGGCTGAGAAGGTTAAAATCAGTTATGAAAGGGAAAAAACTAGATGATGGGAAAACCTTGGATGGCAGAGGAAGATTGACTGATTCCATAATAGACCACATTCAGAACTGCTATGGCCTTGCAATCAGGCAAAATACAGGCAATCTTGAAGAAATGAGGAGAGCTATATGGGCTTTATATTTCCACACCGCATCCACGGATGAGCATCCACAACATGGTTTGTGCCCCAAAGGTGAAAACAGCTGGTGTAAATACAATAGGGGACTAACAACAGGAGAGAAATACATTCACCACCACAGTCTACCATCAGCCATCATGGCAGAAATAAAGCCCATTTTCAGAGATCTGGCTGACAGAAGTCTTCTGATGAAATGTCTTCACGGAAAAACGCAGAACCCCAACGAGTGCTTGAATAGTGTGATATGGCATCGTCTCCCAAAAACAGTGTTTGTCGGAATTAATACACTACATTTTGGTGTGTATGATGCTGTGGCAACCTTTAATCTTGGAAATATAACTAAATGCCAGGTCCTTCAAAAGTTGGGTATGTGTATTGGTTCCCGTACGGTACGTGCTATGTTATTTTTAGATCAGCACAGACTAAGGCATGCTGATAATATAATCAAGACATTAGTGAAAAAAGCAAGACAGGTGCAGAGGGGTGCCAAAAGAAGACTTGAAGATGATTATGAAGACTGTGAAGGGGGTATTAGCTACGGATCAGGAATGTTTTAATCTTCTTTCTCCGTTTCCCGTAAGTTTACTTTTTACTTCATCTAGGAACATTATCTCAGGTACTGGTCAACCTAGAAGTCTGAAATTTTTATGACGTAGTGACATAGGTCCCTATTACATACTGAAACAACGATTTTTTAATTACTTGATTTACAAAAGACTTAGGGGTGATAGTCTAGTAAAAAGCGACGGAAAAAATTTACTTAAAAATAAATGTACAATACGTCTGTAAGAAAATACTTTGACAATAAACTGTTGTTTCAGTATTGTTGTAACATATGAATGCACATACAGTAAAATTTTTACCTCTCTGTCTCCAGTAGTTTGTGAGAAAATGTTCCCTATAGTAGGCATATATTAACATTGCGGGGATAGGTGATTCCGTATCCCCTTAAATCACTTAATAAAGGCAACGGCTCTGGTCCAGATTGTATACCAGTCAGGTTCCTCTCAAGAGTATGCTGATACAATAGCTCCATATTTAGTAATTATGTACGACCAGTCGCTCACAGAAAGATCCGTACCTAAAGACCGGAAAATTGCTCAAGTCACACCAATACCCAAAACGGAAGTAGGAGTAATCCGTTGAATTACAGGCCTATATCACTAACGGCGATTTGCAGTAGGGTTTTAGAACATATACTGTATTCGAACATTATGAAGTACCTCGAAGAAAACGATTGATTGACATATAGTCAGAAAATATCGTTCTTGTGAAACACAACTAGCTCTTTATACTCATGAAGTAATAAGTGTTGTCGACAGGGGATGTCAAATTGATTCCATATTTTTAGATTTCCAGAGGACTTTCGACACCGTCCCTCACAAGAGTCTTCTAACCAGACTATGTGCCTATGGAGTATCGCCTCAGTTGTGCGACTGGATTCGTGATTTCGTGTCAGAAAAGTCACAGTTCGTAGTAATAAACGGAAAGTCCTCGAGTAAAACAGAAGTAATTATCCGGCGTTCCCCAAGGAAGTGTTATAGGTTCTGTATTGTTCCTGATCTATATTAACGACATAGGAGACAATCTGAGTAGCCGTCATACATTGTATGCAGATGATGCTGTCATCAGATGACCAAAACGAATTGCAAAATGATTTATATAAGGTATCTGTATGATGCTAAAAGTGGCAATTGACCCTGATTAAGGAAAAGTGTGAAGTCATATTCACATGATTACTAAAAGAAATAAGCTTAATTTCGATTACACGATAAGTCACACAAATCTGAAGGCTGTAAATTCAGCTAAATACTTAGGGATTACAATTACAAATAACCTAAATTGGGACGATCACATAGATAATATTGTGGGTAGAGGAAACCAAAGACTGCGATTCACTGGCAGAACATTTGGAAGGTGCAACAGGTCCACTAAAGAGACTGCTTAGACCATGATTGTGCGACCTATTATGGAGTATTGCTGTGTGGTGTGGGATCCGCATCATGTGGGACTGACGGATGACATCGAAAAAGTACAAAGAAGGGCAGCTCGTTTTGTATTATCGCGAAATAGGGGAGATAGTGTCACAGACATGATACGTGAATTGGAGTGGCAAACATTAAAACGAAGGCGTTTTTCGTTGCGACGGGATCGCCCTCATGAAATTTCAATCACCAGTTTTCTCCTCCGATTGCGAAAACATTCCGTTGTTACCCACCTACATAGGGAGAAATGATCATCACGATAAAATAAGAGAAATCAGGGCTCGCACGGAAAAATTCAAGTGCTCGTTATTCCCGCGTGGCGTTCGAGAATATTGTCAATAGCAGAGTAATCACGTAGATGTATGTGAAAATTAAATTTTTAACGGAAATATGTGGAGCACACACTATACGATGCGAAATCCAGGCCAGCCCGTACATCAAAAAATTCGTCTGTGAGAGCGCAGTCCTTTTTTTTTTTCTCAATTAAATTTACATACGAGTGTCTTTTGTATGCGAAACGTAACGACTCAGAATAAAATATTGATCCTGAATATCGCTAATCTTTATTATTAGCCTTTCAATCAATGACGTTAGCAGAACTCTTATTGTAATTGTACAGTAAATGAACATGGAATATCATGCATCTAAGTTTCTGATAAAACTTCTTCAAAATTCACAAGATAGCCCTTTATAATGAAAAGTTTTAGTGTTAGTTTTAGTGTTATTAAGCGTCACAGATGAAACTGATATTTTTACAAGCACTCTGACAGTCATTGTGCTACAATGGACATGAGCTATGCGGGTAGTTAAAGTTGTAAGTAGGCTGTTTAGGTTTTTAGGTTGGTAACGCCACGTAGCGCTCTGTATGAAAATCACTGACCGTGCTGTGTGCAGTCTGTGGCTGGTTGGACTCATTGTTGGAATATATTCGCTTGTGTAGCGTTGGGCAGTTGGATGTGAACAGCGCGTAGCGTTGTGCAGTTGGAGGTGAGCCGCCAGGTAAGAGGTTTATCAGCACAGTCATTCATTAATATTTCTAAGGGGATGTTTCAACCTCTGCGCATGGAACGCTCTTTTATGCAACTTGTTACTACTAAGATAGTATAAGTTGTTTATGCAATCTAATTATGTGTAACTATGAACTGGTTGTTCTTTACTAGTTAAGATCTTTGAATTGTCAGAGGGAAATGGAAGTTTGTAATATTTGTACCGTAAAGATTTAATAATGTTTAAAAATAATGAAACTTTATAAAATATGTGTGCTCGTAAAAGTGAAATTGTACTTTGAATAGTGGTTCATACTTAGGAAAGTAAATGAAGCAGGCAAAAAGGAATACAAACGCCTCAAAAATGAGATCGACAGGATGTGCAAAATGGCTAAGCAGGGATGGCTAGAGGATAAATGTAAGGATGTAGAGGCTTCTCTCACTAGGGGTAAGATAGATACTGCCTACAGGAAAATTAAAGAGACCTTTGGAGAAAAGAGAACCACTTGTATGAATATCAAGAGCTCAGATGGAAACTCAGTTCTAAGCAAACAAGGGAAAGCAGAAAGGTGGAAGGAGTATATAGAGTGTCTATACAAGGGCGATGTACTTGAGGACAATATTATGGAAATGGAAGAGGGTGTAGATGAAGATGAAATGAGAGATATGATACTGCGTGAAGAGTTCGACAAAGCACTAAACGACCATTAGAACTACTGACGGCCTTGGAAGAGCCAGTACTGACAAAACTCTACCATCTGGTGAGCAAGATATATGAGACAGGCGAAATACCATCAGACTTCAAGAAGAATATAATAATTCCAATCCCAAAGAAAGCAGGTGTTGACAGATGTGAAAAGTACCGAACTGTCAGTTTAATAAGTCACGGATGCAAAATACTAACGCGAATTCTTTACAGACGAATGGAAAAACTGGTAGAAGCCGACCTTGGGGAAGATCAGTTTGGATTCCGTAGAAATATTGGAACACGTGAGGCAATACTAACCATGCGGCTCATCTTAGAAGCTAGATTAAGGAAAGGCAAACCTACGTTTCTAGCATTTGTAGACTTAGATAAAGCTTTTGACAATGTTGACTGGAATACTCTCTTTCAAATTCTGAAGGTGGCAGGGGTAAAATATAGGGAGCGAAATGATATTTACAATTTGTATAGAAACCAAATTGCAATTATAAGAGTTGAGGGGCATGAAAGGGAAGCAGTGGTTGGGAAGGGAGTGAGGCAGGGTTGTAGCCTATCCCCAATGTTATTTAATCTGTATATTGAGCAAGCAGTAAAGGAAACAAAAATTCGGAGTAGGTATTAAAATCCAGGGAGAAGAAATAAAAACATTGAAGTTCGACGATGACATTGTAATTCTGTCAGAGACAGCAAAGGACTTGGAAGAGCAGTTGAAAGGAATGGATGGTGTCTTGAAGGGAGGATATAAGATGAACATCAACAAAAGCAAAACGAGGATAATGGAATGTAGTCGAGCTAAGTCGGGTGATGTTGAGGGTATTAGATTAGGAAATGAGACACTTAAAGTAATAAAGGAGTTTTGTTATTTGGGGAGCAAAATAACAGATGATGGTCGAAGTAGAGAGGATATAAAATGTAGACTGGCAATGGGAAGGAAAGCGTTTCTGAAGAAGAGAAATTTTTCAACGTGGAGTACAGATTTAAGTGTAAGAAAGTCGTTTCTGAAAGTACTTGTATCGAGTGTAGCCATGTATGGAAGTGAAACATGGACGATAAATAGTTTAGACAAGAAGAGAATAGAAGCTTTCGAAATGTGGTGGTACAGAAAAATGCTGAAGATTAGATGGGTAGATCACATAACTAATGAGGAGGTATTGAATAGAATTCGGAAGAAGAGGAGTTTGTGGCACAACTCGACAAGAAGAAGGGACCGGTTGGTAGGACATGTTCTGTGGCATCAAGGGATCACAAATTTAGTATTGGAGGGCAGCGTGGAGGGTAAAAATCGTAGAGGGAGACCGACAGACGAATACACCAAGCAGATTCAGAAGGATGTAGGTTGCAGTAGGTACTGGGAGAGGAAGAAGCTTGCACAGGATAGGGTAACATGGAGAGCTGCATCAAACCAGTCTCTGGACTGAAGACCACAACAACAACAACTTAAGAAATTTGAATTATATAATGGAAAAAATGTAGGGTACCCCTTCCGCTATGGAAGAGGCTCGGTGCGCGTTAAAAGATGGATTTGGCGGTCAATCTTGGCGGCCAGAGAGAGAACACGTTAGTCAGTCGGTGACCGGCAGTTGTACAGTCAATACCGTGGGTGCCTAGTGAGGCATTGGGAAGCCGTTTTATGTTTAAAGTGCCTCGGATATGGTTTCGGCTGTAATATGGTGCTCTTTTTTTATGGAGTGTCTCTAAAATGATTAACACGTCGCCAAGAAGAAGTTTGAAAAGAGCCATAAACTGCAGGAGGTGAGACCAGATAGTCACCACGTGCTTGCCACCACTGTTGCGCCACTGCTCCGTCACCTTTAGGAAATCAGATATACAGGGTGGTCCATTGATCGTCACTGGGACAAATATCTCACGAAATAAGCGTCAAACGAAAAAAACTACAAAGAACTAAACTCGTCTAGCTTGAAGGGGGGAAACCAGATGGCGCTATGGTTGGCTCACTAGATGGGTCTGCCATAGGTCAAGCGGATATCAACTGCTTTTTTTTAAAAATAGGAACCCCCATTTTTTATTACATATTCGTGTAGTACGTAAAGAAATATGAATGTTTTAGTTGGACCACTTTTTTCGCTTTGTGATAGATGGCTCTGTAATAGTCACAAACGTATAAGTACGTGGTATCACGTAAGATTCCGCCAGTGCGGACGGTATTTGCTTCGTGATACATTACCCGTGTTAAAATGGACCGTTTACCAATTGCGGAAAAGGTCGATATCGTGTTGATGTATGGCTATCGTGATCAAAATGCCCAACGGGCGTGTGCTATGTGTGCTGCTCGGTATCCTGGATGACATAACCCAAGTGTCCGGACCGTTCGCCGGATAGTTACGTTATTTAAGGAAACAGGAAGTGTGCAGCCACATGTGAAACGTCAACCACGACGTCCAACAAATGATGATGCCCAAGTAGGTGTTTTAGCTGCTGTCGCGGCTAATACGCACATTAGTAGCAGACAAATTGCGTGAGAATCGAGAATCTCAAAAACATCGGTGTTGAGAATGCTACATCAACACCGATTGCACCGGTATCATATTCCTATGCACCAGGAATTGCATGGCGACGAATTTGTAATTCGTGTACAGTTCTGCCACCGGGCACAAGAGAAATTACGGGTCGATGACAGATTTTTAGCACGCGTTCTATTTAGCAATGAAGCGTCATTCACCACTAGCGGTAACGTAAACCGGCATAACATGCACTATTGGGCAACGGAAAATCCACGATGGCTGCGACAAGTGGAACATCAGCAACCTTGGCGGGTTAATGTATGGTGCAGCATTATGGGAGGAAGGATAATTGGCCTCCATTTTATCGATGGCAATCTAAATGGTGCAATTTATTCTGATTTCCTACGTAATGTTCTACCGTTATTACTACAAGATGTTTCACTGCATGACAGAAGGACGATGTACTCCAACATGATGGATGTCCGGCACATAACTCGCGTGCGGTTGAAGCGGTATTGAATAGCATATTTAGTGACAGGTGGATTGGTCGTTGAAGCACCACACCATGGCCCGCACGTTCACCGGATCTGACGTCCCCGGATTTCTTTCTGTGGGGAAAGTTGAAGGATATTTGCTATCGTGATCCACCGACAACGCCTGACAACATGCGTCAGGGTATTGTCAATGCATGTGCGAACATTACGGAAGGCGAACTACTCGCTATTGAGAGGAATGTCGTTACACGTATTGCCAAATGCATTGAGGTTGACGGACATCATTTTGAGCATTTATTGCATTAATGTGGTAATTGCAGGTAATCACGCTGTAACAACATACGTTCTCAGAAATGATAAGTTCACAAAGCTACATGTATCACATCAGATCAACCGAAATAAAATGTTCAAACATACCTACGTTCTGTATTTTAATTTAAAAAACCTACCTGTTACCAACTGTTCGTCTAAAATTGTGAGCCATATGTTCGTGACTATTACAGCGCCATCTGTCACAAAGCGAAAACAGTGGTCCAAATAAAACATTCATATTTATTTACGTACTACACGGATATGTAATAAAAAATGGGGGTTTCTATTTTTAAAGACGCACTTGACTTATGGCAGCGCCATCTAGCGGGCCAACCATAGCGCCATCTGGTTTTCCCCTTCAAGCTAGACAAGTTTAGTTCTTTGTAGTTTCTTTCGTTTGACGCTTATTTCGTGAGATATTTGGCCCCGTCACGATCAATGGACCACCGTGTATACATCTTAGTATGGACCAGTATTTTTGTGTGTGTGCTATTTCAATAATAGTTCAAGTGATCAAAACATGTGTGTGAACTTTGAAATTGTCCTGATCATAAATCCGTTTTAGGGTCCTATCCTAAACGTGCAAAAGACCGAGTATCTTGTTTCTGAGTAATCATTGAATTGTTTCTACTTTGAATGTGCCAAAGTTTCAATGACAGTGTATAAATGATGCCAGTTAAACCACCTGCTTCACAGGTAATAATAGAGGCACAAAATTTGAACATTCATGAAACTTAACTTTGTTGTGACTATTACTAGGAATTAATTTCTGAAGTGTTATTAGAAAATATTAATTGAGTAAATTGCCATATAATATTGAAATACAAACAAATTCAAGTGGAGTTATAAATCCACATTCGTGTAATACAATTTGTCTTTAAATCGTTACAGAATTTTCTTATAGAGTAAATGACACTTTATGGGCCCCCAATATAATCTTTTCCAGTGTGAGAAAGCTCAAGGAATATGAAGCATTTCCATAAATGATAGAGTGTAAAAAAGTGTTTTTACAGTAATATTTATCTGCATTTATGTGTCGTGTGTGTGTGTGTGTGTGGGTGTGGTAGTTTAACTAGGACCCTGGTTATGCTTCATTTCAGTCTCGTGATGGTTTTGGCAACATTTTGGTGCTGAATTAATTAAGGATTGAGATATCAATAAGAGTGAAGTGCCATTTATCTTTTTTTGTCAATGGCAATTTTATGCATATAATTGCTGCTACCCCTTACTCTGTTCGTCCAGTAGTAGTGTGTATTCATTGCACTGTTTAAAAAGAATCATTAACGAAAGTCACTTCAACAATCCAAGTTCATTTTTCTTTCAACTTAATGTTTCAAATTATTATGCCTAATTAGTCTGGCGAGCGCTTATTATTTCAGTCACGGGAACTTCATTACTTTCTCAGCATCCAAAATTAAATTCTTTCTACTAATTGCCATTTATATGAAATTCATTTTCGATACCCTCTGTCCATTAGGTAAACGCACTGTCAAGCTTCAAAATTCCTCCCAGACGGTAACACTTAATGTCTGTTAACGTCATATTTGATACAACGTACGCATAGGTCTTATAGACTGTCAAAAATCAAATTTCATTACCGTACTTGCGATGTGCAATGCAAGACGGTATTTTGGCAATTTTCACAAAATGCTTCTCAGTGAACAAATCGCGATGTGCAATGAGAGTTGCAGACACTTTCGTGAAAGTAAATGAAACTGAGGACCTAATCTCAACGACTGATAAACGAGAAGAAAACTCCAAGTTAAACTATGCTTCATTAGCTCATAGCAACAATACACTTTTTCATAATGTTCTCGCAACAAGACAAGTAACATATTTTTAAATATTTTTCTTGTGTATAATTGCTTTCCATTACTCTTATTTCAAGTATCAAGCAAATCCATATGCTCCTTTGTAAAATTTCTACGGCAGACTTTTATCATAAACAATGTTATGTTGTTGTTGTTGTTGTTGTTTTGGTCTTCAGTCCTGAGACTGGTTTGATGCAGCTCTCCTTGCTACCCTATCTTGTGCAAGCTTCTTCATCTCCCAGTACTTACTGCAATCCACATCCTTCTGAATCTGCTTAGTGTATTCATCTCTTGGTCTCCCTCTACGATTTTTACCCTCCACGCTGCCCTCCAAAGCTAAATTGGTGATCCCTTGATGCCTCAGAACATGTCCTACTAACCGGTCCCTTCTTTTTGTCAAGTTGTGCCACATACTCCTCTTCCCCACCAATTCTATTCAATACTTCATCATTAGTTATGTGATCTACCCATCTAATCTTCAGCATTCATCTGTAGCACCACATTTTGAAAGCTTCTATTCTCTTCTTGTCCAAACTATTTATCGTCCATGTTTCACTTCCATACAAATACTTTCAGAAACGACTTCCTGACACTTAAATCTATACTCGATGTTAACAAATTTCTCTTCTTCAGAAAGGCTTTCCTTGCCATTGCCAGGCTACATTTTATACCTTCTCTACTTCGACCATCATCAGTTATTATGCTCCCCAAATAGCAAAACTCCTTTACTACTTTAAGTGCCTCATTTCCTAACCTAATTCCCTCAGCATCACCCGACTCAATTCGACTACATTCCATTATCCTCGTTTTGCTTTTGTTGATGTTCATCTTATACCCTCCTTTCAAGACATTGTCCATTCCGTTCAACTGCTCTACCAGGTCCTTTGCTGTCTCTGACGGAATTACAGTGTCATCGGCGAACCGCAAATTTTTTGTTTCTTCTCCAATCATTTTAATACCTACTCCGAATTTTTCTTTTGTTTCCTTTACTGCTTGCTCAATATGTTGTTGTTGTTGTGGTCTTCAGTCCTGAGACTGGTTTGATGCAGCTCTCCATGCTACTCTATCCTGTGCAAGCTTCTTCATCTCCCAGTACCTACTGCAACCTACATCCCTCTCAATTTGCGTAGTGTATTCATCTCTTGGTCTCCCTCTACGATTTTTACCCTCCACGCTGCCCTCCAATGCTAAATTTGTGACCCCTTGATGCCTCAAAACATGTCCTACCAACCGATCCCTTCTTCTAGTCAAATTGTGCCACAAACTTCTCTTCTCCCCAATCCCATTCAATACCTCCTCATTAGTTATGTGATCTACCCACCTTATCTTCAGCATTCTTCTGTAGCACCACATTTCGAAAGCTTCTATTCTCTTCTTGTCCAAACTGGTTATCGTCCATGTTTCACTTCCATACATGGCTACACTCCATACAAATACTTTCAGAAACGACTTCCTGACACTTAAATCTATACTCGATGTTAACAAATTTCTCTTCTTCAGAAACGATTTCCTTGCCATTGCCAGTCTACATTTTATATCCTCTCTACTTCGACCATCATCAGTTATTTTACTCCCTAAATTGCAAAACTCCTTTACTACTTCAAGTGTCTCATTTCCTAATCTAATCCCCTCAGCATCACCCGATTTAATTTGACTACATTCCATTATATTCGTTTTGCTTTTGTTGATGTTCATCTTATACCCTCCTTTCAAGACACTGTCCATTCCGTTCAACTGCTCTTCCAAGTCCTTTGCTGTCTCTGACAGAATTACGATGTCATCGGCGAACCTCAATGTTTTTATTTCTTCTCCATGGATTTTAATACCTACTCCGAATTTTTCTTTTGTTTCCTTTACTGCTTGCTCAATATACAGATTGAATAACATCGGGGAGAGGCTACAACCCTGTCTCACTCCTTTCTCAACCACTGCTTCCCTTTCATGCCCCTCGACTCTTATAACTGCCATCTGGTTTCTGTACAAATTGTAAATAGCCTTTCGCTCCCTGTGTTTTACCCCTGCCACCTTCAGAATTTGAAAGAGAGTATTCCAGTTAACGTTGTCAAAAGCTTTCTCTAAGTCTACAAATGCTAGAAACGTAGGTTTGTCTTTTCTTAATCTTTCTTCTAAGATAAGTCGTAAGGTTAGTATTGCCTCACGTGTTCCAACATTTCTACGGAATCCAAACTGATATTCCCCGAGGTCCGCTTCTACCAGTTTTTCCATTCGTCTGTAAAGAATTCGCGTTAGTATTTTGCAGCTGTGACTTATTAAACTGATAGTTCGGTAATTTTCACATCTGTCAACACCGGCTTTCTTTGGAATTGGAATTATTATATTCTTCTTGAAGTCTGTGGGTATTTCGCCTGTCTCATACATCTTGCTCATCAGATAGTATAGTTTTGTCATGACTGACTCTCCTAAGGCCATCAGTAGTTCTAATGGAATTTTGTCTACTCCCGGGGCCTTGTTTCGACTCAGGTCTTTCAGTGCTCTGTCAAACTCTTCACGCAGTATCTTATCTCCCATTTCATTTTCATTTACATCCTCTTCCATTTCCATAATATTGTCCTCAAGTACATCGCCGTTGTATAGACACTCTATATACTCCTTCCACCTTTCTGCCTTCCCTTCTTTGCTTAGAACTGGGTTGCCATCTGAGCTCTTGATATTCATACAAGTGGTCCTCTTCTCTCCAAAGGTCTCTTTAATTTTCCTGTAGGCAGTATCTATCTTACCGCTAGTGAGACAAGCCTCTACATCCTTACATTTGTCCTCTAGCTATCCCTGCTTAGCCATTTTGCACTTCCTGTCGATCTCATTTTTGAGACGTTTGTATTCCTTTTTGCCTGCTTCATTTACTGCATTTTTATATTTTCTCCTTTCATCAATTAAATTCAATATTTCTTCTGTTACCCAAGGATTTCTACTAGCCCTCGCCTTTTTACCTACTTGATCCTCTGCTGCCTTCACTACTTCATCCCTCAGAGCTACCCATTCTTCCTCTACTGTATTTCTTTCCCCCATTCCTGTCAATTGCTCCCTTATGCTCTCCCTGAAACTCTGTACAATCTCTGGTTCTTTTAGTTTATCCAGGTCCCATCTCCTTAAACTCCCACCTTTTTGCAGTTTCTTCAGTTTTAATCTACAGGTCATAACCAATAGATTGTGGTCAGAGTCCACATCTGCCCCTGGAAATGTCTTACAATTTAAAACCTGGTTCCTAAATCTCT
Organism: Schistocerca serialis cubense; assembly: GCF_023864345.2. Taxonomy (NCBI): domain Eukaryota; kingdom Metazoa; phylum Arthropoda; class Insecta; order Orthoptera; family Acrididae; genus Schistocerca; species Schistocerca serialis. Next base: position 88,920,098 of record NC_064648.1, on the reverse strand, counting down.
GTCTTACCATTATGTAATCTATCTGATACTTTTTAGTATCTCCAGGATTCTTCCAGGTATACAACCTTATTTCATGATTCTTGATCCAAGTGTTAGCTATGATTAAGTTATGCTCTGTGCAAAATTCTACAAGGCGGCTTCCTCTTTCATTTCTTCCCCCCAATCCATATTCACCAACTATGTTTCCTTCTCTCCCTTTTCCTACTGACGAATTCCAGTCACCCATGACTATTAAATTTTCGTCTCCCTTCACTACCTGAATAATTTCTTTTATCTCGTCATACATTTCATCAATTTCTTCATCATCTGCAGAGCTAGTTGGCATATAAACTTGTACTACTGTAGTAGGCATGGGCTTTGTGTCTATCTTGGCCACAATAATGCGTTCACTATGCTGTTTGTAGTAGCTAACCCGCACTCCTATATTTTTATTCATTATTAAACCTACTCCTGCATTACCCCTATTTGATTTTGTATTTATAACCCTGTAATCACCGGACCAAAAGTCTTGTTCCTCCTGCCACCGAACTTCACTAATTCCCACAATATCTAACTTTAACCTATCCATTTCCCTTTTTAAATTTTCTAACCTACCTGCCCGATTAAGGTATCTGACATTCCACGCTCCGATCCGTAGAATGCCAGTTTTCTTTCCCTGATAACGACGTCCTCTTGAGTAGTCCCCGCCCGGAGATCCGAATGGGGGACTATTTTACCTCCGGAATATTTTACCCAAGAGGACGCCATCATCATTTAATCATACAGTAAAGCTGCATGTCCTCGGGAAAAATTACGGCTGTAGTTTCCCCTTGCTTTCAGCCGTTCGCAGTACCAGCACAGCAAGGCCGTTTTGGTTAATGTTACAAGGCCAGATCAGTCAATCATCCAGACTGTTGCCCCTGCAACTACTGAAAAGGCTGCTGCCCCTCTTCAGGAACCACACGTTTGTCTGGCCTTTCAACAGATACCCCTCCGTTGTGGTTGCACCTACGGTACGACTATCTGTATCGCTGAGGCACGCAAGCCTCCCCACCAATGGCAAGGTCCATGGTTCATGGGGGGTTGCTCAATATACAGATAATAATAATGTTATAACAATAAGAAATAACACAGTCACAAATATAAAAAGACTTGATTTTTTGTTAGAAAATTGTTTATGATTAAAATATGCCTGAGAAATTTTATAAAAAAGCCTCTTAAATATTGCATTCATATAACCTCATTTCTTCAACATTTTTTTTTCAAAACGTATTATTTACAATGTCCCTTTTAAATAATGCTGCCTCCACTACATGGCACGCTTCCTTTTCAAACTAAGTACGTACCCAGACTGTCCAGGACACACAGTTAGTCTCTTGAAAAGAAGTAACCTCTCTGACCAACATCTGTGATTCCAAGGACAGACTTACAGAGAATATTATTAAATATCGATACTTCAGAGGTTCAGTACACTTGTCAAATTAAATTTGCAACTACATTCACATTTATGGACAACCTACCTGGAAATCTTCATGGTAAATAGGACGGTCCCCTATCAAAGTTTTTCACACTAGTAAATCTCACTTGCCTTCAAGCTTTATTTCACTGACTCTTCGTTTGAGGTAGTTACGTCGTAACCGCACTACTGTGAAGTACAAGGCAGAGGGTACTATCTACACTACTGGCCATTAAAATTGCTACACCACGAAGATGACGTGCTACAGACGCGAAATTCGACCGATAGGAAGAAGATGCTGTAATATGCAAATGATTAGCTTTTCAGAGCATTCACGCAAAGTTGGCGCCGGTGGCTACACCTACAACGTGCAGACATGAGGAAAGTTTCCAACCGATTTCTCCTAAACAAACAGCAGTTGACCGGCGTTGCCTGGTGAAACGTTGTTGTGATGCCTCGTGTAAGGAGGAGAAATGCTTACCATCGCGTTTCCGACTTTGATAAAGGTCGGATTGTAGCCTATCGCAATTGCGGTTTACCGGATCGCGACTTTGCTGCTCGCTTTGGTCGAGATCAAATGACTGTTAGCAGAATATGGGATCGGTGGGTTCAGGAGGGTAATACGGAACGCCGTGCTGGATCCCAACGGCCTCGTATCACTAGCAGTCGAGATGACAGGCATCTTATCCGCAAGACAACAATCATCTGCACTAACAGTTCGACGACGTTTGCAGCAGCATGGACTATCAGCTCGGAGACCGTGGCTGCGGTTACCCTTGACGCTGCGTCACAGACAGGAGCGTCTGCGATGGTGTACTCGACGACGAACCTGGGTGCACGAGTGGGAAAACGTCGTTTTTTCGGATGAATCCAGGTTCTGTTTACAGCATCATGATAGTCGAATCCGTGTTTGGCGACATCGCGGTGAACGCACATTGGAAGCCCTGGCGTGTTGGTAAGGGGTGCCATTGGTTACACGTATCGGTCACCTCTTGTTCACAATGACTGCAGGTTGAACAGTGGACGTTACATTTCCGTGGCTCTATACTTCATTCGGTTCCTGCGAAACCCTACATTTGAGCAGGATAATGCACGGCCGTATGTTGCAGGTCCTTTCTGGATACAGAAAATGTTCGACTGGTGCTCTGGCCAGCACATTCTCGAGATCTCTCACCAATTGAAAACGTCTGGTCAATGGTGGCAGGGCAACTGGCTCGTCACAATACGCCAGTCACTACTCTTGATAAACTGTGGTATCGTGTTCAAGCTGCATGGGCAGCTGTACCTGCACACGCCATCCAAGCTCTTTTGGACTCAATGCCCAGGCGTAACAAGGCCGTTATTGCGGCCAGAGGTTGTTGTTCTGGGTACTGATTTCTCAGGATCTATGGACACAAATTGCGTGAAAATGTAATCACGCGGCAGTTCTAGTATAATATATTTGTCCAATGAATACCCGTTTATCATCTGCATTTCTTCTTGGTGTAGCAATTTTAATGGCCAGTAGTGTAATTGCAATCATTCATTTATAAACGTCTTTGTTACGTTCTAAATTCGCATTTGCCGAGTGATAGGAACTTTCGACCATTCGATTCATGTGTATATGCATATTCTATGCTGTAGACTCAGCAGTATTTGGCTTCTAATGCGGCAGCTACGTATCCCAGCCCCTAGGCAACGAAACCAGCCAAAAAGTTAATGTTTCAACTGTACGAGGACACGTAGTTGACGGCAACACCACGCATCATCTCATAGTTTTTATTTGAAAGCCCGCACTGTGAATGATTCTAATGCCTTGAACACATTGCGCGCAATGAACACGACGATAAGATAAGGGAGATTATGCCTCATACGGAGGGGTATAGACAGGCGTTTTTGCCTAGTTCTATTGGCGCGTGGACGAGGAAAGAAAATGACTGGTAGTGGTACAGTATACCCTCCACCACTTGCTGTCAGGTGGACTGCGGAGTACCTGTATAGGTGCAGATAGTTAGAGCCACTAAGCAAGACTCTAGCTTGCAAGGCTCTAGTATTCATAGAGAAATGTTTTACATGTCGAGCCCGCTGTTTTTGACGAATAAAGAGAAATGGCGAGGCTGCAAGACAAGAATTTAGAATGGTTCAAATGGCTCTGAGCACTGTGGGACTTAACTTCTGAGGTCATCATTCCCCTAGAACTTAGAACTGCTTAAACCTAACTAACATAAGGACATCACACACATCCATGCCCGAGACAGGATTCGAACCTGCGACCGTAGAGGTCACGCGGTTCCAGACTGTAGTGCCTAGAACCGCTCGGTCGCTCCGGCCGTCAAGAATTTAGAAGTTTCAATTTGTACGAAAGGGTGAAGTGCGTGTAGCTCTTGTAAGTAACGTTGAATTGCCGCTGCAGAATCCCTGAGAATTATTCCCAAGGCTTTGTGAGTATCGTAACGCGGCAAAAAAATTGTCGCAAGTGAACGAACGGCAGTTTTTAGTTTCGGTCACTGGGAAATCGTTTGGAGTGCCGCGTCACACGTCTGTCTCGCAGTTTGTCCACTACGGCCCGTTTGAGTCAGTTGTGTTATAGACTACGTCACGATTCGCCACGCCAAGAACAGCCTCGCTTCAGCGTTGGTAGCGGCAGCCGTCCATCATGGGACATTCAAGGAGAGCGGCTCATTTTTAGTTGCGACGCTTTTCATATATGTGTATGTGCAGTGTCTGTTGTGTCGGACATGTTTCAGGTATGTTGAATGTTACTTTTAATATCAGTGATTTATTTCAATTTCTGTCTTTATAAAGTGTTGGTTGGTTTGGGGGGAGGGGACCAAAACAGCGACGTCGTCGGTCGCACCGGATTAAGGAAGGATGGGGAAGGAAGTTGGCCGTCCCCTTTCAAAGAAACCATCCCGACATTTGCCTGAAGCTGTTTAGGGAAATCACGGATAACCCAAATCTGGATGGCCGGACGTGGGGTTGAACCGTAGTCCTTCTGAATACGCGTCCAGTGTGGTAACCACTGTGCCACCTCGCTCGATATCAAGTGCCTGTGTCTTAAATTACAATGTCCTTGAAACTTGCATGCATGTCTGAAGGAACAGACACTGTTTTGACGACTACAGGTATTGTAAATATTACGAAATTTCTTGCGTTGTAGCGTAAAAGAAAAAAAATGGTAATTTCTGCCATAAAGCAAGTTTATACTGAATCCGTGGTGGTGGTGGTTAGTGTTTAACGTCCCGTCGACAACGAGGTCATTAGAGACGGAGCGCAAGCTCGGGTTAGGGAAGGATTGGGAAGGAAATCGGCCGTGCCCTTTCAAAGGAACCATCCCGGCATTTGCCTGAAACGATTTAGGGAAATCACGGAAAACCTAAATCAGGATGGCTGGAGACGGGATTGAACCGTCGTCCTCCCCCCCCCCCCCCCCCACTACTGAATCCGTTCCTATATGATGTAAATGCACGCATGATTCAATATTTTCGTAAGGGTCTTCCTGTAATTATACATATTTGATATTGTCTATTAAATTGCATTAATTTTCACAAATAACAGTTTTGTATTTTGTGTTTTACTAATACAATGGTTCCAACTTGTTTTTAAATTTTTTTAGCTTAATTTAGGGTGGAAAAGTGACAAAAATATTCTTTGAGGCGTTATTCCGTAACAGAAAAGTGACACAACAAAAAGTAGTTAATAATTTCCGGGCAGCACATCATATTCGACGAGTACAGAACTACATGTCCATGTTACTGTTATAGAGACTATAATGGAATCTGCTTTCAAAATTATTTACGTGAAGTTTAAAGAACGCTCGTAGTATTTCAATACAACTTTTATATAATTTTTGTAAGCCGAATATTCTCTATTTCTATATTTTTGAGTCGTGTCACTGTTCTGCGAAATGTAGGATAACGCTTTCCGCTGGTTTCTCATAACAGCCGAGGAGAAAATTGAATAGCGGAATATTTATCAGTAACTGGTCTTGGGTAATTAGACCAACATAAGCTGAAGTAAAATTATTACTAACTACAGAAAAATGGTTCAAGTGGCTCTGAGCTCCGACCGGCCGCCGTGTCCTCCTCACCCACAGCCGTCACCGGATGCGGATATGGAGGGGCATGTGGTCAGCACACCGCTCTCCCGACCGTTTGTCAGTTTACGAGACTGGAGCCGCTACTTCTCAATCAAGTAGCTCCTCAGTTTGCCTCACAAGGGCTGAGTGCACCCCGCTTGCCAACAGCGCTCGGCAGCCCGGATGGTCACCCATCCGAGTGCTAACCCAGCCTGACAGCGCTTAACTTCTGTGATCTTACGGGAACCGGTGCTACCACTACTGACTGGTTTGATGCGGCCCGCCACGAATTCCTTTCCTGTGCTAACCTCTTCATCTCAGTGTAGCACTTGCAACCTACGTCCTCAATTATTTGCTTGACGTATTCCAATCTCTGTCTTTCTCTACAGTTTTTGCCCTCTACAGCTGACTCTAGTACCATGGAAGTCATTAGCAGATGTCCTATCATCCTGTCCCTTCTCCTTATCAGTGTTTTCCACATATTCCTTTCCTCTCCGATTCTGCGTAGAACCTCCTCATTCCTTACCTTATCAGTCCACTTCATTGACTTCGTGACCATCAATCCTGATGTTAAGTTTCTCGCTGTTCTCATTTCTACTACTTCTCATTACCTTCATCTTTCTCCGATTTACTCTCAAACCATACTGTGTACTCATTAGACTGTTCATTCCGTTCAGCAGATCATTTAATTCTTCTTAACTTTCACTCAGGGTAGCAATGTCATCAGCGAATCGTATCATTGATATCCTTTTCCTTGTATTTTAATTCCACTCCTGAACCTTTCTTTTATTTCCATCATTGCTTCCTCGATGTACAGATTGAAGAGTAGGGGCGAAAGGCTACAGCCTTGTCTTACACCCTTCTTAATACGAGCACTTCGTTCTTGATCGTCCACTCTTCCCTCTTGGTTGTTGTAGATATTGTATATGACCCGTCTCTCCCTATAGCTTACCCCTACTTTTTTCAGAAACTCGAACAGCTTGCACCATTTTATATTGTCGAACGCTTTTTCCAGGTCGACAAATCGTATGAAAGTGTCTTGATTTTTCTTTAGCCTTGCTTCCATTATTAGCCGTAAGGTCAGAATTGCCTCTCTCGTCCCTTTACTTTTCCTAAAGCCAAACTGATCGTCACCTAGCGCATTCTCAATTTTATTTCCCATTCTTCCGTATATTATTCTTGTAAGCAGCTTCCATGCATGAGCTGTTAAGCTGATTGTGCGATAATTGTCGCACTTGTCAGCCCTTGCCGCCTTCGGAATTGTGTGGATGATGCTTTTCCGAAAGTCAGATGGTATGTCGCCAGACTCATATATTCTACACACCAATGTGAATAGTCGTTTTGTTGCCACCTCCCCCAATGATTTTAGAAATTCTGATGGAATGTTATCTATCCCTTCTGCCTTATTTGACCCTAAGTCCTCCAAAGCTCTTTTAAATTCCGATTCTAATACTGGATACCCTATCTCTTCTAAATCGACTCCTGTTTCTTCTTCTATCACATCAGACAAATCTTCACCCTCATAGAGGCTTTCAATGTATTCTTTCCACCAACGTCTTGCTGCATCAATAACCTCCCCATCATCCACGTACTGCTGCCCACAGGGTGCAACGTCCGTAAGGCCAAACAGATTGAAGGTGCCAGATCTGGGCTGTAGGCTGGATGAGGAAGAACAGTCCAGTGACGTTTTGTGAGCACCGCTCGGGAGCGCAGACTAGTTTGAGGCCTTGCGATGCCATGGAGCATTTCGTTTGTATATTTATGACGACGAACACGCCTAAGTCGTCTAATTTCCCGAGGGTAGCACAGTACAATCCAGAGTTCATCGTTGCACCATGAGAGAGGACGTCAAACAGAATAACACCTTCAACAGCCCCACCCAGAAGACCGCTATCATTACTTTACCGGCTGAGGGTACAGGCCGGCCGAGGTGGCAGGGCGGTTCTAGGGGCTATAGTCTAGAACCGCTCGACCGCTACGGTCGCAGGTTCGAATCCTGCCTCGGGCATGGATGTGAGTGATGTCCTTAGTTTAGTAAGGTTTAAGTAGTTCTACGTTCTAGGGGACTGGCGCCCTCAGAAGTTCCATAGTGCTCAGAGCCATTTGAAGGTGCAGCTGCAAGCATTGTCTGCGGAGGAGAGATGGTGTGACACCACTCGTTGGATTGCCGTCTTGTCTCCGTTTCGAAGTGATGAACGCGTATTTCACCGCTAGTGGCAATGTTCGATAAAAAATTGTAACGGCTAGCCTCGTAATGCAAAATGAATTCTGCACAGATGCTGCTTATGATCTTTGTTACGCTGCAAGGAATCCGGCAGGCACACACCGCTCAGTACCATAACTGGTGGACGAGTGTGTCAGCACTACCAATGGAGACGTCCAGTTGAGCAGTGGGGTGTTTGTGATCCGTCGATGACCTAGAATGAGAGTGTCCGCACGTGCCAACATTACAGGACTCAACGCTGTGTGCGGCCAGCCAGCACACGGGGTGACTGGACAGGTTTGCGCCACCTTGTTGCGATTATGACAGACGCCGCGCTCAACGACTCGTCTTGCTTTTGTTCGCTGACAGGTCTCCGTAGACATTCTACAAGCGCCTGTAGTATCTGTGATACTCGGGTTTTCCAGCAAAAGAAACTCTGCCATCAGTTTTGAATCCACCTTCGTTACAGACGCCATTTTGAAGGCAAAAATTGTCACGACTAGCCTCTTAACGCAAAAGCAATTCTACACAGATGCTCTTTATGGTCTTTGTTACGCTGCAAGGAACTCAGCAGGAACACACCTTTCAGTACCATAAGTGGTGAGCGAGTGTGTCGGCACTGCCAATGGAGACGTCCAGTTGAGCGGTGGGGTGTTTCACTGTGAGCCGTCGATCTCCTAGACTGAGAGTGTCCGCACGTTCCAGCTCTGCTGTGTGCTGCCAGCCGACACGCAGGAAGATTGGACAAGTTAGCGCCACCTTGTTGCGAGGATGACAGAGGCCTCGCTCAATGACTCACCGTGCTTTTGTTCACTGCCAGGACTCCGCATTCCTTCTCCGCCTGTAATATCTGCGATACTCTGGTATTTGACAGAAAGAAACTCTACCATCTGTTTCAGATCAACCTTCGTTGCTGATCGGAACATCATGAAACTATACGGGTTGAAGCGGGAACACTCTACTGTCTACGGTGTCCCGAAACAAATTTCATATTTTTCGACCGAAATTGGTCGAGGAAAAAAAAAAACGTGTTGCCTTAGGTATTGAACGCCCGTTGTATGTTTCCAGACTCCTCAATTAATACTGGATCATAAACGTTTGTAAATATGCAATGGTGTGCAATTAAACGCTTTAGTTAACAGTTGGAGATGAAATATTTTCTACTGCAAGAACTGCGACTGAACTACGACTACAGCAAAGCGTTTTCTGAATTTATTTACTCCTCTGTGGCGTCAGTATTTGTACGCCTCAGGTAATGCGGCTATACAGGGGACTGCACGATCAACAGCTGCGTGTACGTCTATATACACACCCTACAAGCTGCCGCACGGTGTTTGGCGGAGGGAACGTTACACCAGTACCAGCGATTTCCTTTCCTGTTTCACTCACAAGTAGAGCGAGGGAAAAATGACTACCTGTATGCCTCCGTACAGGCCTTGATTTGTCTTCGTAGTCTTTAGGCGAAATGTATGTTAGTCAGTAGAATCGATCTGCAGTCAACTTTGAGTGCTGGATCTCTAAATTTTATCAAGAGTTTATGAAATACAAAGTTTTTATTGAAAAAAATTATATGCATATGAAGATGGTATCCGTTCTTTGGGACATGTCCCAAAGAACAGATACCATCGGTGACCATACAGCTCGCTAAACAGAAATTACAATGAAATGAATACCCTTAACTGCATACAGGAGTTGATATAAGTCAACAGGGACAGTTGAAAATGTGTGCCCCGACCGGGACTCGAACACGGGATCTCCTGCTTACATGGCAGACGCTCTATCCATCTTTTTTTTTTATTAATCTCATTTTATTCGTTTTTGTTCTTTGTATCTGGGCGGGGCGGACGTCGCAAGAGACCTGTTTCAGTCGTCGTTGACCCATTAACTCAGTTTTTTTTTATTACAGAAGGCAGCTAAGCCTCTGACCGAACATGCTGAGTTACCGTGCCGGCATCCATCAGAGCCACAAAGGATAGTGCGACTGCAGGGACTTATCTCTGGCATGCCTCCCGTGAGACCCCCACTCCCAATTTATTGTCCCGCACAGTATTCATAGTGTCCCTGCCCAACATTACTCGCGGCTTTACCGTTGATTCCCGTAAGAGTTCGGGCACTGTTTGTGCATCCGCACATAAGAAGATAGATGGTCAAAGGACTGGTGAGCCTTGGTGATCAAAAGTCAGTATAAATTTGAAAATTGTAAAAATCACGGAATAATGTATATACAGAGGCAAAAATTGACACACATGCTTGGAATGACATGGGGTTTTATGCAGGATGTCGCTCCACCCCATATTGCTAGACGCGTGAAAGATCTCTTGCGCTCGTCGTTTGGTGATGATGGTGTGCTCAGCCGCCACTTTCGTCACGCTTGGCCTCCCAGGTCCCCAGACCTCAGTCCGTGCGATTATTGGCTTTGGGGTTACCTGAAGTCACAAGTGTATCGTGATCGACCGACATCTCTAGGGATGCTGAAAGACAACATCCGACGCCAATGCCTCACCATAACTCCGGACATGCTTTACAGTGCTGTTCACAACATTATTCCTCGACTACAGCTATTGTTGAGGAGGCCGGCCGGAGTGGCCGAGCGGTTCTAGGCGCTACAGTCTGGAACCACGCGACCGCTACGGTCGCAGGTTAGTTAGGTTTAATTAGTTCTAAGTTCTAGGGGGACTGATGACCTCAGATGTAAAGTCCCATAGTGCTCAGAGCCATTTCATGAACAAATAAAGCGAGTTGGGTCTCACACGATCGCTGTTTCCGGAATCCATGTGGATTCCTACAGAGTAGAGTCTGGGTTTCCAGAAATGACATGATATGCGAGCAAAAAACATGTTCTAAAATTCTACAACAGATCGTTGTCAGAGACATGGAGGTATGGACAATTGCACTTTCCTTCTGATGGTCTTTTCAAATGCTTCGGCCTGGAATCTCATTCACTGGAGTAGCTCCAGCGATTACTCCCGCTTCAAATTGAGCCTTGGTGACCAGCAAGGACTTGCCAGGACAAGAACCGGACAGTGGTAGGATACCAGCATGACAACAACCAGGGGCGTCGCACAGGTCACCCGCACCACCGTACATATTTCCGTATGTCGATGATATTCTACACTCTGTTGTGCTGCCTTTAATAACAAGCCATTCTGGGCTTACATTTCAGCAATATAATGCCCGCCCGCGACGGCGAGAGATTCTGCTGCACTGAAGAGCCAAAAAAACACCTGTCTAATATCGTGTAGGGCCCCCTGCGAGCACCGTACATCGCAAGGACAACTAATGTCTGAAGTAGTGAAGGAGGGAATGGACACCACGAATCCGTAAGAGTACGAGGGAGTGGAGATCTCTTCTCAACAGAACGGTGCAAGGCATCCCACATATGTTCCACAGTGTTGTTGTCTGCGGGGTTTGGGGACCAGAGCAAGTGTTGAAGCTCAGAAGAGCGTCCTCGTAGCCACTCTGTAGCAATTCTGGACGTGTGAGGTGTAACATTGTCCTTTTGTAAATGCCCAACAAGTCCGTCGGAATCCACAATGGACATGAATGGATGCAGGTGATCAGACAGGATGCTTGCGTACGTGTCACCCGTCCGAGTCGTATCTAGACGTATCAGGGGTCCCATATCACTCCAACTGCACTCGCCTCGCACCATTACAGGGCCATCGACAACTTGAACAATCCTCTGCAGACATGCAGAGCCCATGGATTCATGACGTTACCCGTACACATCCACCCACTCGATACATCTGCATCCACATCTACGTGATTACTCTGCTATTCACAATAAAGCGCCTGGCAGAGGGTTCAATGAACCACCTTCAAGCTGTCTATCTACCGTTCCACTCTCGAACGGCACGCGGGAAAAACGAGCACTTAAATTTTTCTGTGCGAGCCTTTATTTCTTTTATTTTATCGTGATGATCATTTCTCCCCATGTAGGTGGGTGTCAACAGAATGTTTTAACAATCGGAGGAGAAAACTGGTGATTGAAATTTCATGAGAAGATCCCGTCGCAACGAAAAACGCCTTGTTTTAATTATTGCCACTCCAATTCACGTATCATCTCTGTGACACTATCTCCCCTATTTCGCGATAATACAAAACGAGCTGCCCTTCTTTGTACTTTTTCGATGTCATCCGTCAGTCCCACCAGATGCGGATCCCACACCACCAGCAATACTCCAGAATGGGTCGGACAAGCGTGGTTTAAGCAGTCTCTTTAGTAGACCTGTTGCACCTTCTAAGTGTTCTGCCAATTAAACGCAGTCTTTGGTTTGCTCTACCCACAATATTATCTATCTGATCGTTCCAATTAAGGTTATTTGTAATCGTAATCCCTAAGTATTTGGATGAATATACAGCCTTCAGATTTGTGTGACTTATCGCGTAATCGAAATGTAACTTATTTCAAATGGTTCAAATGGCTCTGAGCACTATGGGACTCAACTGCTGTGGTCATAAGTCCCCTAGAACTTAGAACTACTTAAACCTAACTAACCTAAGGACAGCACACAACACCCAGCCATCACGAGGCAGAGAAAATCCCTGACCCCGCCGGGAATCGAACCCGGGAACCCGGGCGTGGGAAGCGAGAACGCTACCGCACGACCACGTGTAACTTATTTCTTTTAGTACTCACGCAGGGTCAGTTGCCACTTTTCGCACCATACCGATATCTTATCTAAATGATTTTGCAAGTCGTTTGATCATCTGATGCCTTTACAAGACGGTAAATGACACCATCATCTGCAAAAAATCTAAGACGGCTACTCAGATTGTCTCCTATGTCGTTAATATAGATCAGGAACAACAGAGGGCCTATAACACTTCCTCGGGGAACGCCGGATATTACTTCTGTTTTACTCGATGACTTTCCGTCTATTACTACGAACTGTGACCTTTCTGACAGGAAATCACGAATCCACTCGCACAACTTGTAACGTTCTACACTCGGGCGTACGTTAACTCTTTAAAGCCTGTACTATGGTAAGTTGACGGGCTTCACCTTATAAGAAAGGATTTTAGTAAATATGTTGACCGCGTGTACCTGAATGGAAGCAAAATCAGACTTTCACCCACTCAGTAACAACAATGATACGTCAAGCAAGTATAAAGTGCAGCTTCACGTTAGGACGGACAAGAAACATACACTGCAGATGCACCAATTGTTAATAATACGGTCGCCAGCCTAATTAGGCAGTAAGTGAGTTTTTCCTTGTACAAGTGGATGTACGTACAAGCATAACAACACGTAGTAATACTGCATTATATGGTAAATTTTAGAACCAGAAAAATCTACTGACCTAATACTTTCATTTTCTGTACTAATTCGGACAAGCTATAAATACACAACATTACACTACAGTGATTACTACAAACTGTGTTTTGTCTATTAATCCGACTGAAATCGGGCATAGGTTACCCTAGTAATAGCACTTTTGAAACACACATACAATGTCAATTTTAAGAAGGGTAAAACACTGATAAATTTAGGTTTTATATTGACTTTAACTTTGCTGGTCAAATCAGTTCAGTACACTTCAAAATTTAAATGAATAGAAAAGAAAAGAGTGAAAGGGGGGGGACCCTGAAACTGTTATGATCACTATGTTGAAACTATTAACTATTGGAAAAATTAAGCACTCAAGATTTACAAAATATGAGTTACTACTCTTTTTGTCTTATTACTTCCTCATTTGACTACCATTAATTTTGTCTCAAATTAATTAAGCTTCATTACTAAACCAATTCCAAAATTATCTTCCAACTTTGTCAGACCTTTGTTCTTTGCTTATATTTTCATTAACAATAAAACTCCTTAAACATCTTTTTAGCATAGATAGGTCTGCAGGTAATTCTTATTAACATAAACTTTAAATCTTCATTTCGGGACACTCGGATTGCACAACATGTGGAAAGGACCCTGTCTAGGTTAGTGATAAGGATAATTAATTGCTAGGACAATTCTGGTAAAAGTTAAGTTGTTATTGAACAGTCAGGAACAAAATTAACACTGGTCCACACGAATACAATTCTAAAGATTCAACCTGTTCGTGTCGATGCGGCGGTTGGCGGGCGGCGAGATGGCGAGGCGCACAGCCCACATACAATCACAGCTATGGCTCTTGCTGTATCGGCACTTTGCTTCTTCTTAGCGTCGCAATCCTTTTCAATTCAGTGCCTATAAAATATAGCCATGCTGTATTGTCGTCGGAAACGGCACATCCGAGGCTCAATGAACCCACTGTTTCCAGGATAGCCTCCTCGATCCGGAACGTGTTCCTCAGACCGATGCCCAACTCCGACTGTATTGCTGAGCCCGTTATGCCGTGCCGCGCCCGTGTGCATTTTCCCGCGCTCGCCTGCCATCCACCTTTTACCGCTCCCCTCCAGACAGGGTATTCACCAAAGGTTTTACATTCCACATATCCTAATACATTGCCTACTTATGGACCAGGCGCACAATTACAATTTTTAAACATGTTACAATAGATTAAACATAAGTTACACTTCAATTCTGTTACAGCATTGCTTGAAATTTGACATAAATATTAATATTCACTTCAAAAGTTGCTTACAGTTTCTTCAACATAATGTCACGAAAAGAAAAAGAAATGAAATCAAAACGTTGCTTACACTAATTTATCGAAAATCAGAAAAAAAATCATTATATGTACAGTTGTTGTTGTTACAAACTGAGGCGATGCTCCGTGGCACGCAGTTTGGTTAGAAGACTCTTGTGAGGGACGGTGTCGAAAGCCTTCTGGAAATCTAAAAATATGGAATGAATTTGACATGCCTTGTCGATAGCACTTATTACTTCATGAGTATAAAGAGCTAGTTGTGTTTCACAAGAACGATATTTTCTGTAAACGTACTGACTATGTGTCAATAAATAGTTTTCTTCGAGGTACTTCATAACGTTCGAATACAGTACATGTTCGAAAACCCTCCCCCAAATTGACGTTAGTCGTATAGGCCTGTAATTCAGCGGATTTACGCATCTTTCTCTGAGCGACTGGTTGTATATAATTGCTAAATATGGAGCTATTTTATCACCATACAATTTGAAACGAGACTCGTCCGACCAGGCAACATGTTTCCAGTCATCAACAGTACAATGACGGTACTGACGGGCCCAGGCGAGGCGTAAAGCTCTGTAAAGCCTCGTGTCGTGCAGTCATCAAAGGTACACGAGTGGGCCTTCGACTCCGAAAGCCCATATCGATGTGGTTTCATTAAATGGTGGCGGCGGTAACACTTGTTGATGGCCCAGCATTGATATCTGCAGCACTTTGCGGCAGTGTTGGACTTCTGTCTCGTTGAACGGTTCTCTTCAGTCGTCGTTGGCCCTGTTCTTGGTGGATCTTTTTCCGGCCACAGCGGTGTCAGAAAGTTGATGTTTTACCGGCTTCTGGTATTTACGGTACACTCGTGAAATGATTGTACAGGAATATCCTCACTTCATCGCTACCTCGGAGATGCTGTATACCGTCACTCGTGTCAAGACTATAACACCACGTTGAAACTCACTTAAATCTTCACAACCTGCCATCGTAGCAGCAGTAAACGACCTAACACCTGCAGCAGACACTTGATGTCTTATGTAGGCGTTGCCGACCGCTTCACCGTATTCTGCCTGTTTGCATATCTCTGTATCTGAATACGCGTGCCTATATCAGTTTCTCTGACGCTTCACTGCACTCGTCTTCGTTCTTGCCAAAATATAGCCTAGCCAGCAAGTTTGCTGGATCTCTCCCCCAGTTGAGAACGTGTGGATCATCACGGGTAGGCCCCTCCAACCAGGTCGGTAGTTTTGTGATGTGTCCCACCAGTTGGACACAATTTGCCTCTGTACCCGTCATGAGGACACCCAGCCACTCCATCAGTCAACGTCAAGCCGAATAACTGGTTGCATAAAGGCCAGAGGTGCACCAAGGCCTTACTGATTTGCTCTGTTTGTGAGTGTCTCTCTTCTGAATGGATCATATAAGTTTTCTGAAAGCGTACGCATATGTTTGACTGCACATGTGGACCACACCTCCCAAGTTCCGCCCCAATCGGATAATTCATTCGCGGTGCTCCGTTTATTTTCTTAGAGGGTAATGATCGATTAATACTACACTACTGACCATTAAAATTGCTACACCACGAAGATGACGTGCTACAGACGCGGAATTTAACCGACAGGAAGATGATGCTGTGATATCCAAATGGTTCGCTTTTCAGAGCATTCACACAAGGTTGGCGCCGGTGGCGACACCTACAACGTGCTGACATGAGGAAAGTTTACAACCGATTTCTCATACACAAACAGCAGTTGACCGGCGTTGCCTGGTGAAACGTTGTTGTGATGCCTCGTGTAAGGAGGAGAAATGCGTACCATCACGTTTCCGACTTTGATAAAGGTCGGATTGTACCCTATCGCGATTGCAGTTTATCGTATCGCGACATTGCTGCTCGCGTCGGTCGAGATCCAATGACTGTTAGCAGAGTATGGAATCGGTGGGTTCAGGAGGGTAATACGGAACGCGGTGCTGGATCCCAACGGCCTCGTATCACTAGCAGTCATCTTATCCGCACGGCTGTAACGGATCGTGCAGCCACGTCTTGATCCCTGAGTCAACAGATGGGGACGTTTGCAAGACAACAACCATCTGCACGAACACTTCGACGACGTTTGCAGCAGCACGGACTATCAGCTCGTAGACCGTGGCTGCGGTTACTCTTGACGCTGCATCACAGACAGGACCGCCTGTGACGGTGTACTCGACGACGAACCTGGGTGCACGAATGGCAAAACGTCATTTTTTGGGATGAATCCAGGTTCTGTTTACAGCATCATGATGGTCGCATCCGTGTTTGACGACATCGCGGTGAACGCACATTGGAAGCGTGTATTCGTCATCGCCATACTTGCGTATCAGCCGGCGTGATGGTATGGGGTGCCATTCTTTACACGTGCCAGTCCCTTACGTTTTTACTACAACAAGCCATTTAACATTAACATTTGCAATCGCTCTGCCTATATGATTAAGATTTATATTATTTGGATGAATCAATCATAGTAACAACATATTTACAGACTCTTGTTCGCACTGACGGCACTTTGAACAGTGGACGTTACATTTCAGATGTGTTACGACCCGTGGCTCTACCCTTCATTCCATCCCTGCAAAACCCTACATTTCAGCAGGATAATGCACGACCGCATGTTGCAGGTCCTGTACGGGCCTTTCTGGATACAGAAAATGTTCGACTGCTGCCCTGGCCGGCACATTCTCCAGATCTATGACCAACTGAAAACGTATGGTCAACGGTGGCCGAGCATCTGGCTCGTCACAATACGCCAGTCACTGCTCTTGATGAATTGTGGTATCGTGTTGAAGCTGCATGGGCAGCTGTACCTGTACACGCCATCCAAGCTCTGTTTGACTCAATGCCCAGGCGTGTCAAGGCCGTTATTACGGCGAGAGGTGGTTGTTCTGGGTAATGATCTCTCAGGATGTATGCACCCAAACTGCGTGGAAATGTAATCACATGTCAGTTCTACTATAATATGTTTGTCCAATGAATACCCGTTTATCGTCTGCATTTGTCGTTGGTGTAGCCATTTTAATGGCCAGTAGTGTATGCATAGCTTTCTTCGTTAAGGTGTTCGTGCTGCGATACCACGCTAGGCCCATGACTTATCATAATGACGTAATCGTGCTCACGCCAGGAATGCTTCCCGTTCCTTCCAGAGTTGAGCGAGTTGGCGGTTCCCTCGCAAGCAGCGGCAACTTGGGCAGGCTGCTGCCCCTAGCGCCTGGCCCCTAGCGCGCCCCTCCACTTACGGTTGGGGGGGGGGGGGAGGAGGGTGATCGACAGCGGCGCCACAAATTGCCCTCCGCCCCCGCAGGCCAACTTACTGGGGCGGGTGGTCTGCAGCGCAGCCGGTGTCCGGAATTCTGGTGGCCGCCCAACTTTGGCGACTCACCTGTTCCGGTCTGTTCTGGTCCGGAGATCGCGTGTCGGAATCCCCATTACGTGCCGGCCAGCCAGCGAGGAATTCCAGCACCACCACCACCTCCAGCCGCTGCGCACTCCTGTGCCCCGACTGCTCATACATAGAAGCGGATTCCAGGCAAATTACCGAGGTTAGCGCGCTCTTTGTGGCTGGAATTCAACACCCTCCCAGCTACCCAACGTGCCTCAGCTATCGAGTGTCGCAACCTTTACGTCCAGCAGTCCAGAATGTGAAACCAGTCGAATCAATGAGCCGTGTAAGCTTCCCTTATGACGCATTTAACCTCCCAGTACAAATGTTCAAATGTGTGTCAACTCTTATGGGACTTAACTGCTGAGGTCATCAGTCTCTAAGCTTACACACTGCTCCGGCGGGAGGATCCTCCAATGTGTGGCGCTTCTGGCGTCCAGGTCACTGTGCGCCACGTTTTATTGGATTGCGTTTTATTTTCTGACCAGCGGGTCGCGGCTGACTTGCCAGCTGACCTGCCCTCTCTTTCAGTCAACTCTCGGACGAATGTGGTTAAAGTGTTAAAGTTCTGTGCCATGTCAAATGTTTTTACAAAGATTAGTGGGAGAGGATCTTAATTTGCTGACTATGTGACAAGCTCGCCCATATTTTATGTAAGTGGCCAGCCAATGACAATTAACTGTGGCATTCTTGTTGCTACGTTTTCCCTTTCCTTACGTTCTACTTTCTTATGTAGCATTTTCCTTCTTTGCCTGGTTTCTTTGCGTGTGTGTTTCAGTTTTCTTAGGCCTGTCCACATTCGTTCCCTTTAAGGTGTGTCAGGGCGCTGATGACCTCGACGTTGAGGGCCCATAAGCCCCAACACACACACACTAATTATCCTAAGCGCAAACACACACACCCATGCCCGAGGGAGGACTCGAACCTCCGCCAGGACCAGCCGCACAGTCCATGACTGCAGCGTTCTAAGACCGCTCGGCTAATCCCGCGCGGCAGGCCCAGTACATGCGAGATGCGCC
This sequence comes from Schistocerca serialis cubense, assembly GCF_023864345.2. Taxonomy (NCBI): domain Eukaryota; kingdom Metazoa; phylum Arthropoda; class Insecta; order Orthoptera; family Acrididae; genus Schistocerca; species Schistocerca serialis. Next base: position 88,901,405 of record NC_064648.1, on the reverse strand, counting down.
CAGACGATGACAGTATTGAACCTCGGACCCTTGAAGGTCTTTTTTTTCTTCTCGAGAAAGTAGGCAGGAAATCAAGACGTTTTCGTGGGATTTGTGGACCTATGAAAGGTTTCGACAACATAAAATGGTGCAGGATGTTTAAATTCTGACAGAAATAGGAGTAATCCCTAACCAGCCAAACTATTATTTGCACTTACCTCATAGCCAGTATGGCCGCGTTTTGGATCGATAACAGTGGCCACGCATCATGACAGGATGCAATGAGGCTTTGATAGGTCGCCGGAGGTAGTTCGCACCACACCTGCACACACAACTCATCTAATTCCGTAAATGCCGGGGAGAGGGCAGATGACTTCTGACGCTCCATTCAAGCCCATCCCAGATCTGACGAGTTGGGTGACCAGCACATCAAATGGAACTCGCCACTGCGTCCTTCTGGCCGAGCGGTTCTAGGCGCTTCAGTCTGGAACCGCGCGACTGCTACAGTCGCAGATACGAATCATCCCTCGGGCATGGATGCATGTGATGTCCTTAGGTTAGCTAGGTTGAAGTAGTTCTAAGTCTAGGGGACTGATGACCTCAGATGTCAAGTCCCATGGTGCTTAGAGCTATTTGAACCGTTTTTGCGTTCTCTATACCAGCCCATGAGACTCCTGGGCCTATCACATGACGCACTATCTTGTTGGAAGATGTTACTGCCATTGATAAACATGATCATCATAAAGAAGTGTATGGTCTGCAAGCAGTGTATGATACACCTTGGCTGTCATGGCGCCTTGCACGAGCTCCACTGGACCCACAGATGCCTTCGTCACTGTTCCCTGGAGCATAACGGACCCACCGCCAGCCCTCATCGCACAGTACAAGTCTCGTGGAGGTGTTGGCCTGGAAGACGACGGATTCGCGCACTCCCCTCGGCACGATCAAGAAGATATCAGGATTCATCATGCCCTGCAACGCTCTGGCACTGCGCCAGAGTCTAGTGTCTATGGTCACATGCCTATTTCAGTCCTAGACATCGTGGTGTTGGAGCCGTTTATTGTTTGTCATCTTCTCATTACGGCACTGCCGCCTCGTTTTCTTCGTCGGTTTACTAGCGTCAATAAGTTCCTGTCTTACCTGCCCATTAGTGGCAGCAGCAGCGCTTATCGATAAGGGCACTTGTACTATCTCTGCAGTGACCGCTAGTATTTTCCGGGTCGTCATCTGTCGGAGTTGGGACGGAGCGCCAGTGAGGTGCCGACGGCCAGTGCTCGCCGACCGCTGGCTACACACATGTACTGTCCGACCAACGGAGGCTGGAGTGGGAATGACAGTTGGTTCGTCGTTCGGTTGGTCATCTGAATCGGGTGACGGGTATTCGGTCTTTTGGCCATTTCTGGGCCTCGTCAGATGGTCATCGTGCTGGACGTGGGTCGGTTCCTTCCTTGTGCAGAGAGGTCAGTGGCCAAGTGTTCCCTCTGGATGGTGGGGTCTGAGCCAGTGTGTCTGGGTCGTCATGTCTCCGAGTTCCGAATGGACATCAAGGAGTCCAGATGGAGCTGCAGTGATGTCTAGACAGCCAGTACTCTCCGACTGCTGGTGACACCCATGTACTGTACGACCAAAGGAGGCTGGAGTGGGAATGACAGTTGGTTCGTCGTTCGGTTGGTCATCTCATCGGGTGATGGGTATTCTGTCTTTTGGCCATTTCTGGGCCTCGTCAGATGGTCATCGTGCTGGACGTGGGTCGGTTCTTTCCTTGTGCAGAGAGGTCAGTGGCCAAGTGTTCCCTCTGGATGGTGGGGTCTGAGCCAGTGTGTCTGGGTCGTCATGTCTCCGAGTTCCGAATGGACATCAAGGAGTCCAGATGGAGCTGCAGTGATGTCTAGACAGCCAGTACTCTCCGACTGCTGGCGACACCCATGTACTGTACGACCAAAGGAGGCTGGAGTGGGAATGACAGTTGGTTCGTCGTTCGGTTGGTCATCTCATTGGGTGATGTGTATTTGGTCTTGTGACCATTTCTGGGCCTCGTCAATTGGTCATTGTGCTGGACGTGGGTCGGTTCCTTCCTTGTGCAGAGATGTCAGTGGCCAATGGGCAAGTGGGCCCGGGTCGCCGTGTCTCCGAGTTCCGAACGCACAGCGAGGAGTCGAGATAGAGTTGTAGTGAGGTCCAGACAGCCGAGATGCGCCCGACCGTTGCCGATGCACATGACTTAAGTGGGGACGACGTTGGTTGGTCGTTCGGTCGGTCGTCTCATCAGACGGCAAGTATGTGGTAGCCAACTGCTTACGGGTTCTCTGTGTTTCTCGACTTGTCATTAATCCTTGTTCCACAGTGGTTGCTTTTAGGATTGTTCGAGTTGTTGTTGAAGTGTTTTTGTGGAACTGTGTCTAGCTTGTGTGATGTCGACTCAGCAGTTATGTTAATGCTCAAATGTTTTTTATTTCAGTCTCTGATCACAATATGAGTTCTTTAGACGATGACCGGTTTCAGTCCATAATGACCGTCCTCAGATCTAAAATATATAAATATATACTGTGGTGTCACCGCCAGACACCACACTTGCTAGGTGGTAGCCTTTAAATCGGCCGCGGTCCGTTAGTATACGGCGGACCCGCGTGTCGCCACTGTCAGTGATAGCAGACCGAGCGCCACCACACGGCAGGTCTAGAGAGACGTCCTGGCACTCGCCCCAGTTGTACAGCCGACTTTGCTCACGAAGCTACACTGACCGATACGCTCTCATTTGCCGAGACGATAGTTAGCATAGCCTTCAGCTACATTTGCTACGACCTAGCAAGGCGCCGTATTCAATTGATATTTATTATGTGAAGCATGTATCATCAAGAGAGATGTTCTACAATTGTGGATTAAAGTTAAGTATTACTTCATCTACGTACTTTATTTGCAATTCTCAAGATATTGTCCTGTTCCAGACCTCACGCCAGTCAGCGTGTAATTAAACGCGTGCATTTCGGCCTCCTCTAGAAACACAGTGTTGGCTCTTCTGCCAACACTACATATACATCTAGTGAGCAGTGTGTCTTTCTACATAAAACAGCAATATGTATCACAATATACTGTCATATAACCAGGGAAATGTACAGATAAAATACGGTAAAACGTGAAACTTCCTGGCAGATTAAAACTGTGTGACCGACCGAGACTCGAACTCGGAACCCTTGCCTTCGCGGGCAAGTGCTCTACCAACTGAGCTACCGAAGCACGACTCACGCCCGGTACTCACAGCGTTGCTTCTGCCAGTACCTCGTCTCCTACCTTCCAAACTTTACAGAAGCTAAGCCATGTCTCCGCAATATCCTTTCATTCAGGTGTGCTAGTTCTGCAAGGTTCGCAGGAGAGCTTCTTTAAAGTTTGGAACGTAGGAGATGAGGTAATGGCAGAAGTAAAGCTGTGAGGATGGGGCGTGAGTCGTGCTTGGATAGCTGAGATGGTAGAGCACTTGCCCGCGAAGGCAAAGATCACGAGTTCGAGTGTCGATCCGGCACACAGTTTTAATGTGCCAGGAAGTTTCATCTATTAATATAGTTTGTTTCAATGTTACGATAAGGCATCAGCCGTGTTAAATTAATGCTTGCATAATTGGGTAGCTCAGCTGGTGTACAAATTGAATGCATTTTACTGAGTGAACATTGTATATGATGGCAGCAAGGCATCTAGAACTATTTAATACGAAAATTACGTCCGAATCAGTTTTGTCGTCTACATTATTCTACAGACACTTCAACCTATTGTGTTTCCATACTTACAAGAGAACCAGGCTTCCAGAAAAGAAAGTTGGTTGAGCACTTTCCCGTGAAAGCCAAAGGTCCCGATTTCGAGTCTCGGACCGGCACACAGGAAGTTTCAACTTAAAAACATATTAATCGCAATAGCTATAATTATTGGTGTGTAACTGAAGTAAGTAATGATGTAATGTTGTTGAATACATTGTCCTAAGTGATCAAATTTCTGCATGCATTAAACATCTGTAAGTGTGCATACGGAGCGATTTGAAGTATGGCTGATTGGCTCTGAGCACTATGCGACTTAACTTCTGAGGTCATCAGTCGCCTAGAACTTAGAACTATTTAAACCTAACTAACCTAAGGACGTCACATACATCCATGCCTGAAGCAGGATTCGAACCTGCGACCGTAGTGGTCACTCGGTTCCAGACTGTAGCGCCTAGAACCGCACGGCCACTCCGGCCGGCTTTGAAGTATGACGATCACGTAAAAGTAGCATTTATGATTATAAATAAAAAGTGTCAGTGAAATTCTCCTACACAGTCACATGACAGGTGGGGGAACGGAGATGCACTGCCAATAGCTTCAAAAATACAGGGTGTCCGAAAAGTCTTTCCCTGATTACATAAATTGATAACTCAGGCTAGAAGTAAGGTACAAATATGAAACTGGTGTCTAATTGTTTACAAACTATTAAAATTTTTTTCAGACATCTGTAAACTTCCACGTCAGCACCCATGGTAGCACGTAGCACATCTAGGCGATATTCAGTTTCCGTCCACACATTAGCCAACATCACTGGATTCAACGACTTTGGTTATCTGTTGCCGCAGACTTTGAACATCTGGTACACATGTTCGGTAGACCTCGTCCTTGACATAACCCCGTAAAAAGAAGTCTAATGGGGTTTGTCAGGAGAACGTGGAGGCCAAACCGTTGGCCCATCACGACCAATCCATCGCCCAGGAAAGGTCATATCGTGATAGGCACGGACGTCCAAACCCCAATGAGGCGGTGCACCGACTTGCCGAAACAAGACATCGGGGTGATTCTGAAGCAGCTGAGGAACAGCATACAGTTGCAACATGTCCAGATACACTGCAGATGCGACGGTAGCCTCAGCGAAGAAGAATGGCCCGATAATTCGATCGTGCAATAGCGCGCACCAAACATTCACCTTTGGACTGCCTCTGTTACACTCCATGACCTCGCCAGGGGGTTGTGAACCCCAAATTCGCACATTATGGCGATTCACTACTCCACTGACAAAAAAGGTCACTTCGTCGGAAAAGGCAATTCGTCTAACCATCATCGTCCACAATACGTAATAGCATTTCGCATTTCGACCGCAAAGTCATATCGACGTGTACTGCCATTGGGCAACAAGGCCTGAACGATTTGCAACTTTGTATGCACGAAACAATAAACGTTTGTGTAAAATGTCACGGAGAGAGCTTTTTGGCATCTGTAATTCACGTGAGGCCCTGCGCACCGATTTCTTCGGACTTCGCAGAAAAGACTGCCTTACAGCTTCCACCCTGTCTGCTGAGGTTCTTGGTCGACCAGACCTCGGAAGGTCAGCAACCGATCCTGTGTTCTTGAACTTCTCATACCAGGCTTTAATGCTCTTGACGTCAGGTGGATTCCTTCCAAATGTTGTCTGGAAGTGTCTCTGCACTGTGGTTGGTGATCGTGTCTCATGGTACCACAGGACACACTGTGCCTTCTCCTGATTGGTTAACATGGCTTCCTGGGCACTGCACTTCATCCACTACTTACGTACTGCGAACCTAAAACAGAAAAAAAACTTTGATAGTTGTAAAGAATTCGACACAAGTTTCATTTTTGTACCTTACTTCTAGCCTGTAATCAGGGAAAGACTTTTCTGACACCCTGCGTTATGGCAGTACAGTCGAAGAATTAAACTCAAACAAAAATCAAGACACTTTCATAGGATTTGTCGGCCTGGAAAAAGCGTTCGACAATACAAAATGGTGCAAGCTGTTCGAAATTCTGAAAAAAGTAGGGGTAAGCTATAGGGAGAGACGGGTCATATACAATATGTACAACATCCATGAGGGAGTAATAAGAGTGGACGATCAAGAACGAAGTGCTCGTATTAAGAAGGGTGTAAGACAAAGCTGTAGCCTTTCGCCCCTACTCTTCAATCTGTACATCGAGGAAGCAATGATGGAAATAAAAGTAAGGTTCAGGAGTGGAATTAAAATACAACGTGAAAGGATATCAATGATACGATTCGCTGATGACATTGCTATCCTGAGTGAAAGTGAAGAAGAATTAAATGATCTGCTGAACGGAATGAACAGTCTAATGAGTGCACAGTATGGTTTGAGAGTAAATCGGAGAAAGACGAAGGTAATGAGAAGTAGTAGAAATGAGAACAGCGAGAAACTTAACATCAGGATTGATGGTCACGAAGTCAATGAAGGAATTCTGCTACCTAGGCAGTAAAATAACCAATGACGGACGGAGCAAGGAGGACATCTAAAGCAGACTTGCTATGGCAAAGAAGGCATTTCTGGCCAAGAGAAGTCTACTAATATCAAATACCGGCCTTAATTTGAGGAAGAAATTTCTGAGAATGTACGTCTTGTGGGGCGGCGGGTAGAAACTTTACTGTTGCATAAATGTTTGAATGTTGAAACACTTCCCGGCCGATGCTCCATATGTGAGGCGGCGGGTAGAAAATTTTTACTGTTGTATAAAATGTTCCTGTTATTTATGCTGTTGTTTTGCCGTTCTCAACACTGGCTCTCTAACTACAATTTTGGCAACGCGAAAGTGAATAGCAAAACGTGAAGCCTGTAATTAGAATTCCTAGTGCCCACTTCACCAGAGAAATACACTTATAGCTACAGCTTATAGCTCTGAGGAATTAGGAGATTGTCTGGGATTCATAATCAAAAACGATCGTGAAAAAAAATGTTCTCTGTATTCTGAAAGTCACAGATGAAAAAAAAAAAAAAGAACCCACACAACCTGACTAACAGAGCAGTTCAGAGTCTAATGCGCTGATGCAGCTATAACTGTGCAAATTAAACGTTTAAGTGAATGCTCGCCATAATTTGATGATAATGTACATCAAACGCCACGCTAAATGATGGTAGAATGTCTGTCCCGCGACGGCACGTGAAAATACGACATACGTAAACTGAAGATGATAATTAAAGTCATCCCGGAATTAACACTTCACTCGAAAATGATTTCATGGTTACGCGTATCCCGATTAACTTAATACGGCATCCGAGGCTGTTTATAGCAATGATACCGACGCGATGCGACCTCCGACACAGATGGAGTGCTATTCAGCGTCTGGAGAGAACTGGGGCCTTGCTTCCTCGCGCAGCGTTCTTATATATAAAGCCGCGGTGCGGACGGCTAAGGGAACGCCTGATCAAATCGGTTCTCCCGACTAGCCGCTGGGCTAGTAATGCACCACATTAAGTTATTGAATAAATCATAGCTTCTTTTGCTGATGGCAAATGAAGCTCTCAATTTAAATGTGCATTCAGCACACAGGTAAGTAATCATAATAAAAGTTTGACGTGGCTAAATTAATTATTTTGGGCGAGAGAATTAATTTAATTACACTGCACGCAGTAGACGAGCTCTGAACTTGCCCTTTGGAAATTCCCTATCGCTCATAGTTTTATAGTTATTCAATTGAAATTTTTCACATCTTTATGATTATAGCGGATCTCCATTCTACTTAAATATAAACATCCTAGCCTTATTTATTAGCCTACTTAATCTATCTTGCTTCCTTAATTTCTAAGACAAAACCCAGAAAATATTGAATTTCAACAAAAATTTCAATTTGTGAGATCCAAAGTACTGTTTCTATTAAATTATTATGAAAAAGGAATCTAAATTTAAATTTTTAAGTCTCTAGCTCTTTTCTGTTGCGCCAATGATTTTTACAGAAAAACGTCCAAATTTCGAAAATGGTTAAAGTTATCGAACTGACAATCAACACATATTAATTTAGTATTACTCCTGACATGCTAGAACCGTTTTAGGTTATTTACTTAATTTTTAAAGTATTGCACAACATTCATGTCGTCAAAGCTAGTTACAGCGGACTAGGCTGGCACACAATGGAAAGACTGATGAGAATTTTATACGGCGTGTGTAGGCTGCTTCCCTACAGTCTGGAGTACAGCATTGTATGGTTGTGAAACATGGACTGTGGGAAAACCGGAACAGAAGAGAATCGAAGCATTTGAGATGTGGTGCTATAGACGAATGTTGAAAATTAGGTGGACTGATAAGGTAAGGAATGAGGAGGTTCTATGCAGAATCGGAGAGGAAAGAAATATGTGGAATACACTGATAAGGAGAAGGGACAGGATGATAGGACATCTGCTAAGACATGAGGGAATGACTTCCATGGTACTACAGGGAGCTGTAGAGGACAAAAACTGTTGAGGAAGACAGAGTTGGAATACGTCAAGCAAATAATTGAGGACGTAGGTTGCAAGTGCTACTCTGAGATGAAGAGGTTAGCACAGGAAAGGAATTCATGGCGGGCCGCATCAAACCAGTCAGTAGACTGATGACCAAAAAAAAAAGCCGATACCACGAAGGTTATAATAGATACAACACGCGGCTTAAACTGTTACGTTAAAATTAGTAGCATGAGCATTCATCTAAAATTTCATGACTTTGTTGTAAAACATATGGTTTTAAGTTTTTGCAAAATAAATAATAACGAGGTTTAAAAGACCTACAGCGCTCAGACCGAAGCACACTGCAGGTCGACGCAACGCGTACAAAAGATCAAAGGGGCCGTCTTTGTGTGTGTGTGTGTGTGTGTGTGTGTGTGTGTGCGTGCGTGCGTGCGTGCGTGTGTGTTGGTGCGCGGGGAAGGGGGGTGGTGGTAAGGGGGGGGGGGGGGCGAGTCTCGCCGAACAACAAAGCAATCGGCTACAGCAGTGGACCGCGTATCGCAGACTGAATCACTGCCGCCACTGGTAGACGGCTACCGGATATCACAAAGTGGACGAACCAAACACCCCGTAGTCTCACCGCACGAAATACGCTTTGTGGCCAATTGAATACGTTCTGTGCAACGTTAGTTTATAGGAGTCGGGCGTTAACGTGGAGTTATCGCGTTGCTGTTGAAACGAATCTTCCGGAAAGACGGAGGAGGGCATATATTTCAATCTCGGATAGGAGTCAATGATTTGGAAAAACGGCCGAGTAAAAAGTGGCGAAGACGTGCGTTGTGTTGGCTGACGTTGCCAGTGAAATACTGTTTAATAGACTCATGTACTGCGGGCTGAAATTGTCGGAGAGGGTGGGAGGGCGGTAGAAAAATAAAAAAAGATTATGTTACTGCAGTTGCCGATATAAGTGTTTATCAAGACTCTCGATACTCTGTTTTATATGAATTCTGTGATACAAGTGATCGCAAATAATTATTAATTTCAATCAGTATTTGTTGTCATCAAAACCTTTTGTATTGTGAAGTACAACATGGACGTTTACCATATGATAATATACATGGTGGTCCACTGATCGTGACCGGGCCAAATATCTCACGAAATAAGTATTAAACGAAGAGCTACAAAGAATGAAACTTGTCTAGCTTGAAGTGGGAAACCAGATGGCGCAATGGTTGGCACGCAAGATGGCGCTGCCATAGATCAAACGGGTATCAACTGCGTTTTTTTTAAATAGGAACCCTCATTTTTTATTGCATATTCGTATAGTACGCAAGGAAATATGAATGTTTTAGTTGGATCAGTTTTTTCACTTTGTGATACATGGCGCTGTAATAGTCACAAACGTATAAGTACGTGGTATCACGTAACATTCCGCCAGTGCGGACGGTATTTTCTCCGTGATACATTACCCGTGTTAAAATCGACCGTTTGATGATCCGTCAGTCTTCTCTGTCCTTGTTGTGGTAGGCTGGGATGTGGCTCGCGAATCCGAATTTCGCTTTGAATATCCTGTTGCATGAAGCACAGTGAAGTTGACCAGCAGAGTTCTAAGTATACGCGTAGACAGGCTTCAGCTGAGATTTTCGGAGCTCTCTTTTAGCATCCAGGTTCATTAGACGCTTTTGCTCGAATTGTTCGATGCTCTTATGTACAGTTGATCGCCACTCCGATCGGCGCAATGCTAGCTCCTCCCAGCGGTTGCTCGGAATGCCACAGGCTGCAAGGTGGCGTTTAACGGTGTCTTTACATCGCAGGTGTTGACCATCTTTCCTCCTCTTCCCGCACGAGAGCTGCGAGTGGAACACCGCTTTATATAGCCTACTGTCATCCGTGCGTACTATGTGACCACTCCATCTCAGTTGATGTTTCATTATTAAAGCTTCAATACCAGCCAGTTTCACGCGGCGCAAAATCTCCGTGTTTGGGACACGGTCTTCCCATTTGATGCGCAGAATTGATCTCAGACATCGAAGATGAAATTTATCTAGCTTCTTAATGTCAGCTTTGTAACAGCACCAGGTTTCCGAGGCATAGAGTAAGGTGGATAGTACTACTGCTTTGTAGACTGCAATTTTTGTTTGTAGTTTGAGATCATGTGATTTCCGTACTCGGTCATTAAGCTTACCGAAGGCTGAGGCTGCGCTGGCTACACGCGCTGCGATTTCCGTTGTCAGGCTGTTGTCACTTCTAATTTGGCATCCCAGGTATTTGAAATTTGACACATTTTGCAACGGTTTGTTATTTATCTCAATACTGGAGTCATCTGCATTAAGACCTCTAAGTGGCTGTTTGAGAACTTGCGTCTTAGTGATGCTAATGGCTAAGCCAAATCTTCTGCAGGGGGCATTTAGCAGATTTATGTAAGTCTGAAGAGTTTCGCAAGAATTAGCCATCATGCATACATCATCCGCGTAGAGAATCTCTAAGATGCATAGTTTGGTTACGCGACTTTTTGTTCTGAGGCGAGAGATGTTGAAGACACTTTTGTCTGTCCTTGTGTCGAGACTAATTTGATTACTACAGGCTTTGGTCGCGTCTGTCATAACAACTGCGAAGTAAAGTGAGAAGAGTGTGGGAGCCAGAACACAGCCTTGTTTTACACCACATGCCACGGGAAACTGTTCTGAGAGCTTGTCCTCATGGCGGATTTTTGCCATCATGTTTTCATGAAACTGCCGAATCAAACTGACAATTTTGTCAGGGCACCCAGTTTTCTTTAGTATGATCCAGAGAGCTTCCCGTGGGACACGATCAAAAGCTTTTTCCAGGTCTACAAAGCACATGAACAAAGGCCGATGTTGCTCTAAGCTTTTCTCTTGCATTTGTTTGACAGCAAATATGGCATCCACTGCGCCTCTGTTTGGGCGAAAGCCACACTGGGTCTCTGGTAGCAGTTTTTCTGCAAAGTGTGTTAACCGGGTGTTAATTATGTGGGCAAGGACTTTTCCCGCTGCTGAGAGAAGAGAAATGCCCCTGTGGGAGCTGCAGTCTGATATGTCACCCTTGCCTTTATAGATCTTGGAAATACAAGCATCTTTCCAGTCTTGTGGAATCATTTCATACTCCCAAATCCTTAAGATCAGAGCAAACAACGGTTTCTTGATGTTTGGCCCCCCATATTTATATAGCTCTGATGGCAAGTTATCTAATCCTGCTGTTTTGTCATTTTCAGCTTAGCCAGTGCTGAAATGAATTCATCGTAGGAAGGGGCATCCGCAAGTTGTTCCTCAACTGGCAGGTCTTCAAGTGCTTCTATGTATGGAATATCGGTTGTCTGATGGTCGGAATTAAGAACGTCATTAAAATGTTCCGCCCACCGAGACAGGATGTCACTCTGTTGCGTCAGCCGACAACTTTTATCTTTGTTATAAACTGGTGCTATCTTCCCAACTCTTGGACCAAAGATAGTTTTCAGGGACTCAAAGAATCTGCCCGTTTGGTGTGTGTCGGCATATAACTGTATTTCATTTGCTTTATTTGCCCACCAACAGTCTTTGAGAGAACGTACCTTCACTTTCAGACTGTAATGCGCTGCTCTACGCTTGTTAACATCAGGGGTGCGAAGGGAGGTTCTGAAATCATTAATTAGCTTTCTGATCTCTGGATCTGAGTCGTCAAACCAGTCCTGGTGCTTCTTCTGAGGCTTTCCCAAGACTTCCGAAGCACAGCCACGCAGTCTGCTAGCGTATGCACTCCACTGTTCATCTACAGCGGCAGATTCAGATATCAAAAGGCCATCGACACCAAATTTTTCATCCAGTTTTGCTCTCATAGTCTGATCATTGGCCAAGATTTTGCAGGACAATTTTGTTGGTATTTTGTGTAAAGCTCGGCGTGGTGCCTTCAAAGTTATCTTTAATTTGGACCTCACGAGTCGATGGTCTGTCCATCCCTGAGCGCCTCTCATTGCACGTGCGACCAGTACGTCACCAAGATCTTTTTTCCGTACTATCACATAATCCAGGAGGTGCCAGTGTTTAGATCGCGGATGCATCCATGTCGTTTTATATTTTTCAGGCAGACGAAAATATGTATTTGTCAGACAGAGTTCAAACTCGGCACATAGAGTTAGAAGATCCAAACCATTCGAGTTGCATTTTCCAATCCCATGGCGACCGAGGACTCCATTCCAAGCACTGAAATCATTCCCAACACGAGCATTAAAATCACCAAGTAACAGAAGTTTATCTGCAGAAGGAATATCCCTAAGGACATGTCGGAGGTCTTGGTAGAACTTGTTCTTCTCTTCATCCGGAGATGGCAATGTAGGTGCGTATACATTGATCAAGTGAAGATATTTCTTGGATGCCAGGTGAAGGCTGAGTGTTATTATTCTGTCACTGATACCTTTTGGGAGTTCTGTTACTGAACATGCCAATTTATTGCGTATGGCAAAGCCTACCCCACTTTCCGCCCTTTCAGTGGATGATTTTCCACTCCAGTAGTAGGTATAACCTCCGAGCGGTTCACATAACTGTCCAGAGTCACTAAGATGTGTTTCACTTATGGCGGTAATGTCGATGTTATATCTAGCCAATTCCCTTGCGATAAGTCCTGTCTTTCTCTCTGGACACTGATTATGGTCGTTATCCGGTAAAGTACGGACGTTCCAGACTCCAATCATTAGATATTTAAGGTAACTGTTTATTTTATTATTTTTTTGACCGCATATGGTAGTGAACAAGTGACCGCATTTTGCCACTTGTGCTGGGTTGAGACGGGCTATGTTTAGGCCACCTTTTCTAGGCCCCTCCCTGGATTAGGGAAAGCAGAGCGATCCTAAATAGGGCTGCTTTGTCGTCTGACGAGCTGCCGAACCAGTCCTCCCGTCTCTCACGAGTACCAGAACGACCATCGCCGTCTGACCGCCTAACGTGCAGAGCACCAACTAAGGTTCAGGTACACCAAACCCTTGCCTCACCATCAGTACTCCATCGCCGCAGGCCTTTCAAAGCTCATAGTCCATTGTAACTTTGCCGGAGTCATCTGCGCGTGAAGTTATTTCAAGTGGACAAGCAGTTGCGCAGATGCAGATCCACTCTCTCGTCCTCTGCCTCTGGTTGGCAGTGGATCGTAGGGCCGATACGACTGGCAAGAGGCAGGGGATGCAGTGAATGGCCATATGCCACTGGAAATATCCTGACATACGCCCTTAAGGCACATCACAGGTGCCTTCCTTCGTCGGTACAGAAGTCGTGAGTGTTTACCTATCGATATTACCCGCCTCCTACACCGATGAAGAGACTGACAGAAGGGAAGAAGGAAAGGGAAGGGACTGGAAGGGAAAGGGAGGAAAGGACGGTAGGTCGTTGTGAGGCACACTTCGTCTGGCTCCTCTGCTGAGACCTGACCGGATAGGTTGAACCTGCCAGTAGCTACGCTACCACCGGTATAGCTCTCAGCATCACAGGAACACGCAAACCCTCCCACCCGCACGGACAGTGCTACGATAAGGTGGTGCCTCCAGGGGGAGAAATCGACCGTTTACCAATTGCGGAAAAGGTCGATATCGTGTTGCTGTATGGCTATTGTGATGAAAATGCCCAACGGGCGTGTGCTATGTATGCTGCTCGGTATGCTGGACGACATCATCCAAGTGTCCGGACCGTTCGCCGGATAGTTACGTTATTTAAGGAAACAGGAAGTGTTCAGCCACATGTGAAACGTCAACCACGACCTGCAACAAATGGTGATGCCCAAGTAGGTGTTTCAGCTGCTGTCGCGGCTAATCCACACCTCAATAGCGCACAAACTGCGCGAGAATCGGGAATCTCAAAATCGTCGGTGTTGAGAATGCTACATCAACATCGATTGCACCCGTACCATATTTCTATGCAATAAGTTTCCTTTAATTTACGTCTATGGTCATAATCTTTTCCGTTTGACAGATTACCGGTTTCGGTCTTTAATGACCATCATCAGATCTGTCTCATAAAATCAAAGTCCTTTTAAGAGACAGATCTGATGATGATCATTAAAGACCGAAACCGGTAATCTGTCAAACAGAAAAGATTGTGACCATAGACGTAAATTAAAGGAAACTTATTACATATACGGGTCACCGTGTTTTTTCGCGACGATGTCGCAGCTTGTGATATTTCTATGCAGCAGGAATTGCATGTCGACGACTTTGAACGTCGTGTACAGTTCTGCCACTGGGCACAAGAGAAATTATGCGAAGATGACAGATTTTTTGCACGCGTTCTATTTAGCGACGAAGCGTCATTCATCAACAGCGGTAACGTAAACCGGCATAATGTGCACTATTGGGCAACGGAAAATTCACGATCGCTGCGACAAGTGAAACATCAGCAACCTTGGCGGGTTAATGTATGGTGCGGCATTATGGGAGGAAGGATAATTGGCCCCCATTTTATCGATGGCAATCTAAATGGTGCAATGTATGCTGATTTCCTACGCAATATTCTACCGATGTTACTTCAAGATGTTTCACTGCATGACAGGATGGCGATGTACTTCCAACATGATGGATGTCCGGCACATAGCTAGCCTGCGGTTGAAGCGGTATTGAATAGCATATTTCATGACAGGTGGATAGGTCGCCGAAGCACCATACCGTGGCCCATACGTTCACCGGGTCTGACGTCTGTGGGGAAAGTTGAAGGATATTTGCTATCGTGATCCACCAACAACGCCTGACAACATGCGTCAGCTCATTGTCAATGCGTGTGCGAACATTACGGAAGGCGAACTACTCGCTGTTGAGAGGAATGTCGTTACACGTATTGCCAAATGTATTGAGGTTGACGGACATCATTTTGAGCATTTATTGCATTAATGTGGTATTTACAGGTAATCACGCTGTAACAGCATGCGTTCTCAGTAATGATAAGATCTCAAAGGTACATGTAACACATTGGAACAGCCGAAATAAAATGTTGAAACGTTCCTACGTTCTGTATTTTAATTTAAAAAACCCTACCTGTTACCATCTGTTCGTCTAAAATTGAGAGCGATATGTCTGTGACTATTACAGCGCGATCAATCACAAAGCGAAAAAAGTGGTCCAACTAAAACATTCATATTTCTTTACGTACTACACGAATATGCAATAGAAAATGTGGGTTCCTATATAAAAAACCGTAGTTCATATCCGTTTGACCTATGGCAGCGCCATCTAGCGGGCCAACCATTGCGCCATCTGGTTTCCCCCTTCAAGCTAGACAAGTTTCATTCTTTGTAGTTTTTTCGTTTGACGCTTATTTCGTGAGATATTTGGCCCGGTCACGATCAATGGACCACTCCGTATAGACGTTGCCGTCAGCAGCGCCGAATTCTGCCTGTTTACGTATCTCTGTATTTGAATACGCATGCCTGTACCACTTTCTTTACCACTTCAGTGTATGACGTGTTTTGGGTGACCATTTTCTTACCGGTCTATGCAACGAAACGGAACAAAAACGAATGCGCCTGCCACAAGGTCGGCAGGGAACGAAGCACGTGTGGAATCCTCACGACGAAACATATGCTTTATAAATGAATCCAGCAGCTATTGAAGCACTCCGCCGGACAAATTTCCAGCTTTCGGAGCTAATATGGATAGACAAATATTTTGGGACGCGCGGCTATGTTTTCGGAGTCTGTGGAGCGGACCGTGATGGAGACAGCTGGTTCCCTCTACGGGACTCACCCCACGGCCCACGGCAGGCCGGCACGGAACAAACAGTTGCGAGCCGCTATTACTTTGCTATCCCTTCCGCGCCGCGGTGCGTCGCTTCCGCAGAGCACACAAAGACCTGTTGACGCTCGCTCTCCCACGTAATTGCTTTCGCGACTCCTGTAGCGTCAGTATATTTTCCACTCTATGAATTCTGCTTTCCATCAGGTTTCCCGGGAACTGTTTGCGCACTAGCTCTACACAAAGCCATCTACGTCCATATTCTGCAAACCACTGTGGACTGCATGGCAGAAAGTACATCCCACTGTACCAGTTATCAGGGTTTCTTCGTGTTCCATTCACGGGAAGAATGATTATTTAAATCCTTCCGTGGGTGCTGTAATTAATCTTGTCCTCACGATCCTTACAATAGAGTTCTATTACACACACATAAAAAAGTAATGCATTACCTCGGTTCCGAGAGCTCCTGAACCTATAAAGAAAACTGAAATAGAGAAGAACATCATTTCCGCCCTTTTTATTGCTCGTGAAAACCACACATTGTATGTTGTACCACCATACAGGGAGACCTTCAAGAGATGCTGGTCCAGATTGCTGTACACAGCGATACCTCTAATACCCAATAGCACGTCCTCTTGCACCCTATGGACACCTGTTTTCGTCGTGACATACTATTCACAAGTTTATCAAGGCACTGTTGGTCCAGATTGTCCCACTCCTCAACGGCGATTCGGCGAAGATCCCTCAGAGTGATTTGTGGGTCACGTCGTCCATAGACAGCCCTTATCAATGCATCCCATGCATGTCCGATACGGTTCATGTCTGGAGAACATGCTGACCATTCTAGTCGAGCGATGTCGTTATCCCGAAGGAAGTCGTTCACAAGATGTGCACGATGGGGGCGCGAATTGTCGTCCATGAAGACGATTGCCTCGCCAGTATGCTGCCGATTTGGTTCCACTGTCGGTCGGAGGACGGCATTCACGTATCGCACAGTGCCTTCCGTGACCACCAGCGGCGTACGTCAGCCCCACATAATGCCACCCCAAAACAGCAGGACACCTCCACCTTGCTGCACTCTCTGGACAGTGTATTCAGACTGACCAGGTTGCCTCCAAACACGTCTCCGACGACTGTCTGGTTGAAGGCATATGCGACACTCATCGGTGAAGAGAACGTGATGCCAGTCCTGAGCGGTCCATTCGGCACGTTGTTGGGCCCATCTGTACCGCGCTGCATGGTGTCGTGGTTGCAAAGATGGACCTCGCCACGGAATGAAGTTGCGCATCATGCAGTCTACAGCGCACAGTTTGAGTCGTAACACGACGTCTTGTGGCTGCACGAAAAGCACTATTCAACATGGTGGCGTTGCTGTCAGGGTTCCTCTGAGCCATAATCCGTAGGTGGCGGACATCGACTGCACTAGTAGCCATTGGACGGCCTGAGCGAGCCATGTCATCGACAGTTCCTGTCTCTCTGTGTCTCCTCCGCGTCCGAACAACATCGCCTTGGGTCTCGCCTGGAAACCACCCCTGTTGAGGGACATTCCCGGCACAAAGTAACAATGCGGACGCGATCGAACCGCGGCACGGTTGAACTACAGACAACACGAGTCGCGTACTTCCTTCCTGGTGGAATGACTGGAACTGTTCGGCTATCAGACCCTCTCCGTCTAATAGGTGTTGCTCATGCATCGTTGTTTACAACGGTGGGCGGGTTTAGTGACATCTCTGAACAGTCAAAGGGACTGTGTCTGTGATACAATATTCACAATTAACGTCTATCTTCAGGAGTTCTGGGAACTGGGCTGATGTAATGCCCCAACAACATGTATAAGTTATACCTGACCTTTCGCTCACATTTTCTTCACAGAAAAACAAGGACTTGCGCTCGTCCTTCTTCCACGGAAACATCCAGTGACCTCGCATCAACAGCTGATTGGGATGTCTCAGGTCTCCAATGCAGCGTCTGCCAAATACCACCAATTCCAGGAGTTGCTTTGCACTAGTCTCTGGTGATAACTCTCTCGTCCCCTAATAAGGCACGTATTATTACGCGCTCAATTAGAGAACGCTTGGAGAGCGCGCTAGTCTAATGGTTACAGGACCTCTCCACACAGGCAGTGTGTGGGACGAGCGTATAGGATTGCCAGTTAACAGGGGAGGGCGTAGCGTTTCTGGGTAGCGAGCTCAGCGCAATAAACCTCTCTCTATGCAGCATTATTATCTGAAATCTACGCTGTGCACTCGTGTATAACGTACCGTCGACATCTGCGTCTACCTATACACTGCAAACAGCTATAGGATGGTGGAGGGTACTTCAGACCAATATTATATTTTTCTGTCACAATCCATTCAAGTACTGCTCCATGGAAAGAATGATTGTCTACATGCCTCCAAACCTACCCTAATCTCTCTTTAGCCCTCGTAACTATCCAGTTATACAGGGTGGTCCACTGATCGAGACCGGGCCAAATATCTCACGAAATAAGCGTCAAACGAAAAAACTACAAAGAACGAAACTTGTCTAACTTGAAGGGGGAAACCAGATGGCGCTACGGTTGGCCCGCTAGATGGCGCTGCCATAGGTCAAACGGATATCAAATGCGTTTTTTAAAATAGGAAACCCCATTTTTATTACATATTCATGTAGTACGTAAACAAATATGAATGTATTAGTTGGACGACTTTTTTCGCTTTGTGCTAGATGGCGCTGTAATAGTCACAAACATATGGCTCACAATTTTACGCGAACAGTTGGTAACAGGTAGGTTTTTTTAAATTAAAATACGCAACGTAGGTACGTTTGAACATTTTATTTCGGTTGTTCCAGTGTGATACATGTACCTTCGTGAACTTATCATTTTGAGAACGCATGCTGTTATACCGTGATTACCTGTAAATACCACATTAATGCATTAAATGCTCAAAATGATGTCCGTCATCCTCAATGCATTTGGCAATATGTGTAACGACATTCCTCTCAACAGCGAGTAGTTCGCCTTCCGTAATGTTCGCACATGCATTGACAATGCGCTGACGCATGTTGTCAGGCGTTGTCGGTGGATCACGATAGCAAATATCCTTCAACTTTCCCCACACAAAGAAATCCGGGGACGTCAGATCCGGTAAACGTGCGGGCCACGATATGGTGCTTCGACGACCAATCCATCTGTCATGAAATATGCTATTCAATACCACTTCAACCGCACGCGAGCTATGTGCCGGACATCCATCATGTTTGAAGTACATGGCCGTTCTGTCATGCAGTGAAACATCTTGTAGTAACATCGGTAGAATATTGCGTAGGAAATCAGCATACATTGCACCATTTAGATTGCCATCGACAAAATGGGGACCAATTATCCTTCCTCCCATAATGCCGCACCATGCATTAACCCGCCAAGGTTGCTGATGTTCCACTTGTCGCAGCCATCGTGTATTTTCCATTCCCCAGTAGTGCATATTATGCCGGTTTACATTACCGCTGTTGGTGAATGACGCTTCGTCGCTAAATAG
Organism: Schistocerca serialis cubense; assembly: GCF_023864345.2. Taxonomy (NCBI): domain Eukaryota; kingdom Metazoa; phylum Arthropoda; class Insecta; order Orthoptera; family Acrididae; genus Schistocerca; species Schistocerca serialis. The sequence continues at coordinate 88,882,042 of NC_064648.1, read as the reverse complement.
AACGCGTGCAAAAAAATCTGTCATCGTCCCGTAATTTCTCTTGTGCCCAGTGGCAGAACTGTACACGACATTCAGAGTCGTCGCCATGCAATTCCTGGTGCACAGAAATATGGTACGGGCGCAATCGATGTTGATGTAGCATTCTCAACAACGACGTTTTTGAGACTACGAATTATCGCGCAATTCGTCTCCTACTGATGTGCGGATTAACCGCGACAGCAGCTAAAACACCTACTTGGGTATCACCATTTGTTGCAGGTCGTGGTTGACGTTTCACATGTGGCTGAACACTTTCTGTTTCCTTAAATGACGTCACTATCCGGCGAACGGTTTGGACACTTGTTGTCCAGGATACCGAGCAGCATACATAGCACACGACCGTTGGGGATTTTGACCACGATAGCCGTACATCAACACGATATCGACCTTTTCCGCGATTGGTAAACAGTCCATTTTAACACGGGTGATGTATCACGAAGCAAATACCGTCCGCACTGGACGAATGTGACTATTACAGCGCCATCTATCACAAAGCGAAGAAAGTGGTCCACATAAAACATTCATATTTCTTTACCTACTATACGAATATGTAATATAAATTGGGGTTCCTATTTTTAAAATCGCAGTTGATATCTGATGACCTATGGCAGTGCCATCTAGCGGGCGAACCATAGCGCCATCTGGTTTCCCCTTTCCAGCTAGACGAGTTTCGTTCTTTGTTGTTTTTTCGTCTGACGTTTATTTCGTGAGATATTTGCCCCGGTCTCTATCAATGAACCACCCTATATATATATATATATATATATATATATATATATATATATATATATATATAATATACGTGAGCAAAAGTATGTCGACACCCGGCTGAATGTGACTTACAAGTTCGTGGTGCCCTCTATCGGTAATGCTGGAATTCGATATGGTGTTGGCCCACCCTTAGCCTTGATGACAGCTTCCACTCTCGGAAGCATAAGTTCAATCAGGTGCTGGAAGGTTTCTTGGGGAATGGGAGCAGATTCTTCACGGAGTGATGCGCCGAGTACAGGTATCGATGTCGGTCGGTGGGGCCTGACACGAAGTAGGCGTTCTATACGATTCCGGTCAGGGCTCCTCGAATGGCTCTGAGCACTATGGGACTTAACATCTGAGGACATCAGTCCCCTAGAACTTAGAACTACTTAAACCTAACTAACCTAAGGACATCACACACATCCATGCCCGAGGCAGAATTCGAACCTGCGTCCGTAGCGGTCACGCGGTTCCAGACTGAAGCGCCTAGAACAGTTCGGCCGCTCCGGCCGGCCTCAGGGCTCTGTGCAGGCCAGTCCATTACAGGGATGTTATTTTAGTGTAGCCACTCCGCCACAGACCGCGCATTATGAACATGTGCTCCCCGTGTCGAAAGATGGAATCGCCATCCTCGAATTACTCGTCAACATTGGGAAGCAAGGAGGTCCATAAAACATCAATGTAGGCTTGTGCTGTGATAGTGCCACGCAAAACAACGACCAGTGTATAGCCCCTCCATCAAAAACCCGACCACACCATAGCAGCACCGCCTCCGTATTTTAGTTTTGGCATCACACATGCTGGCAGGTGGCGTTCACTGGGCATTGGCCATACCCACACCCTGCCATCGGATCGCCACGTGCACCGTGATTCGTCACTCCACACAACGTTTTTTCACTGTTCAATCGTCGAATGTTAACGCTCCTTACACCAAGCGAGGCGTCGTTTGGCATTTACCGGCGTGATGTGTGGCTTATGAGCAGCCGCTCGACCGTGAAATCCGAATTTTCTCACCTCCCGCCTAACTTTCATAGTACTTTCAGTGGATCCTGATGCAGTTTGGAATTCCTGTGTGATGGTCTGGATAGATGTCTGCCTATTACACACTACGACCCTCTTCAACGGTCGGTGGTCTCTGTGAGTCAACAGACGAGGTCAGCCTGCATGCTTTTGTGCTGTACGTGTCCCTTCACGCTTCCACTTCACTGTCACATCGGAAACAGTGGACCTAGGGAAGTTTAGGAGTGTGGAAATCTCGCGTACAGACGTATGACTCATGTGACACCCAATCAATCACCTTGACCACGTTCGAAGTGCGTGAGTTCCGTGGAGTGCCCCATTCCGCTCTCTCACGATGTCTAATGACTGCTGGGGTCGCTGATATGGAGTACCTGGCAGCAGGTGGCAGCACAATGCACCTAATATGAAAGACGCATGTTCGTGGGGGTGTTATTATCGCTGCTCATTTGTTCATCGTTAGTCTTGTGTTTGTTGTGTCGCTAATTTTGAACGTTTCGCCAGAACTAGTGTTATGTGGCTTCTGGGAATATATATATATATATATATATATATATATATATATATATATATGTGTGTGTGTGTGTGTGTGTGTGTGAAATGAGAGAGAGAGAGAGAGAGAAAGCTGGACAGATGGCTGGGGAGGGAACCGAGGAAACAGAAGTTTGTTGCGTTATTTGTCGAACGCCTATAGTATGTACGAAAGGAGCGAGCGCTTTCGCTAAAGTTTTCTGTTAGATCATGAGGTGAATGCGGTGGTCGATAGAAGGATTACGAGCTAGAATGGAAAGCAACCTCCGCCACGCACTTCACGGTGTTTTTGTGAGTTTGGTTGTAGTTTTACAACAAGGTATTTGATTTTACACCATGGTCGTTACTGGCTAGCATAAAAAGCGCTGCAGAATTCCGCTGTACTGGACCGCCCATATAAGCGCACCTGTTGAACCGCCTCCTTTCCCCGAAGCACTGCGTGACGAAAGAAAAGAAAAGGTTCCTGCTTCTACCGTCCCCGCTTTCTTCCCCTTTTCGGCGGCTAGGGCTGCACTGGACGTGCAGTGAGGCAGGGCGGAAAGGGCTCTGCGGCCGGTAAGAAAATGGATGTTCCGATCCGTCGCAGGAGCCTCGCTCATCGACAGCTGTCACTGACCCCACACCCACTCCAGCCCTCTCTCGCCGCCGCAGATCTCACCGCTGTGCGGCACTCGGGAATTGTCGCGAAGCAATCTGCAGCCGGAATCTTTCCTTCGAGGGCAAGTGAGCATTTTTCACCGTCTCGAACGATTTGCGTCCTCATCAGTCTCTCTCTCTCTCTCTCTCTCTCTCGATCTCTCTTCTCTATAAACAAAAAGCTCAATACCGTGTACACTGCACAATTTATTTTGTTCGCCGGTTTTCGGGTGCACGTCCTAAATCACACTTTTAACTCACTGTCTATATTAATTACAGTACAATAATCAAGGACAAAATTTAAAAAAAGTACGTATCTTCTTTGGCAAAACAATAGTAATGCAATTCAATGCGTTGAACGTAAACAGCAAGTAAACACATTGAGAAGAAGTTAGAACTATATCTCATGAGTGATTCACGAAGATATGCAAAGATTTTAATACACTACTGGCCATTAAAATTGATACACCAAGAAGAAATGCAAATGATAAATGGGTATTCATTAGACAAATATATTATTCTAGAACTTAAAGGTGATTATAGTTTCACGCAATTTGGGTGCATACATCCTGAGAAATCAGTACGCAGAACAACCACCTGTGGCCGTAACAACGGCCTTGATTCGCCTGGGCATTGAGTCTAACAGAGCTCGGATGGCGTGCACAGGTACAGCTGCCCATGCAGCTTCAACACGATACCACAGTTAATCAAGAGTAGTGACTGGCGTATTGTGACGAGCCAGTTGCTCGGCCACCATTGACCAGACATTTTCACTTGGAGAGATCTTAAGAATGTGCTGGCCAGGGCAGGAGTCGAACATTTTCTGTAACCAGAAAGGTCCGTACAGGACCTACAACATGAGGTCGTGCATTATCTTGCTGAAATGTAGGGTTTCGAAGGGATCGAATGAACAGTACAGCCACGGGTCGTGCTGGCCGGAGTGGCCGTGCGGTTCTAGGCGCTGCAGTCTGGAGCCGAGCGACCGCTACAGTCGCAGGTTCGAATCCTGCCTCGGGTATGGATGTGTGTGATGTCCTTAGGTTAGTTAGGTTTAATTAGTTCTACGTTCTAGGCGACTGATGACCTCAGAAGTTAAGTCGCATAGTGCTCAGATCGATTTTTGAGCCACGGGTCGTAACACATCTGAAATGAAACGTCCACTGTTCAAAGTGCCCTCAAAGCGAACAAGAGCTGACCGAGATGTGTAACCAGTGGCACCCCATACCATCACGCCGGGTGATACGCCAGTATGGCGATGACGAATACACGCTTCCAATGTGCGTTCACCGCGATGTCGCCAAACACGGATGCCACCATCATGATGCTGTAAACAGAACCTGGATTCGTCCGAAAAAATGACGTTTTGCCATCGTGCTCCCAGGTTCGTCGTCGAGTACAGCATCGCAGGCGCTCCTGTCTGTGATGTAGCGTCGAGGGTAACCGCAGCCACGGTCTCCGAGCCCGCAGCCACGGTCTCCGAGCCGATAGTCCATGCTGCTGCAAACGTCGTCGAACTGTTCGTGCAGATGGTTGTTGTCTTGCAAACGTCCCCATCTGTTGACTCAGGGATCGAGACGTGGCTGCACGATCCGTTACAGCTATGCAGATAAAATGACTGTCATCTCGACTGCTAGTGATACGAGGCCGTTGGGATCCAGCAGGACGTTCCATATTACCCTCCAGAACCCACCGATTCCATATTCTGCTGACAGTCATTGGATCTCGACCAACGCGAGCAGCAATGTCGCGATACGATAAACCGCAATCGCGATAGGCTACAATCCGACCTTCATCAAAGTCGGAAACGTGATGGTACGCATTTCTCCTCGTTACACAAGGCACCACAACAACGCTGTATATGAGAAATCGGTTGGAAACTTCCCTAATGTCAGCACGTTGTAGGTGTTGCCACCGTCGCCAACCTTGTGTGAATGCTCTGGAAAGCTAATCATTTGCGTATCACAGCATCTTCTTGGTGTCGGTTAAATTTCACGTCTGTAGCACGTCATCTTCGTGGTGTAGCAATTTTAATGGCCAATAGTGTATGTTACAAGTGACTAAAGAAAAAAGTTCCTATAAACGTAGGTCCGCAAGTGTTTAGTTACGGAGTTACGGCTAATAAAAGATTCTGCCTGGAATTTAGCAACTTCACTAGCATGAAACTGTCGCATAGCTGTCTGAGGTTAAAGTAAACCACGGTTTCCATTTATTTTGTTGTTATTGGTTTGGTGAATGTACACTCCTGGAAATTGAAATAAGAACACCGTGAATTCATTGTCCCAGGAAGGGGAAACTTTATTGACACATTCCTGGGGTCAGATACATCACATGATCACACTGACAGAACCACAGGCACATAGACACAGGCAACAGAGCATGCACAATGTCGGCACTAGTACAGTGTATATCCACCTTTCGCAGCAATGCAGGCTGCTATTCTCCCATGGAGACGATCGTAGAGATGCTGGATGTAGTCCTGTGGAACGGCTTGCCATGCCATTTCCACCTGGCGCCTCAGTTGGACCAGCGTTCGTGCTGGACGTGCAGACCGCGTGAGACGACGCTTCATCCAGTCCCAAACATGCTCAATGGGGGACAGATCCGGAGATCTTGCTGGCCAGGGTAGTTGACTTACACCTTCTAGAGCACGTTGGGTGGCACGGGATACATGCGGACGTGCATTGTCCTGTTGGAACAGCAAGTTCCCTTGCCGGTCTAGGAATGGTAGAACGATGGGTTCGATGACGGTTTGGATGTACCGTGCACTATTCAGTGTCCCCTCGACGATCACCAGTGGTGTACGGCCAGTGTAGGAGATCGCTCCCCACACCATGATGCCGGGTGTTGGCCCTGTGTGCCTCGGTCGTATGCAGTCCTGATTGTGGCGCTCACCTGCACGACGCCAAACACGCATACGACCATCATTGGCACCAAGGCAGAAGCGACTCTCATCGCTGAAGACGACACGTCTCCATTCGTCCCTCCATTCACGCCTGTCGCGACACCACTGGAGGCGGGCTGCACGATGTTGGGGCGTGAGCGGAAGACGGCCTAACGGTGTGCGGGACCGTAGCCCAGCTTCATGGAGACGGTTGCGAATGGTCCTCGCCGATACCCCAGGAGCAACAGTGTCCCTAATTTGCTGGGAAGTGGCGGTGCGGTCCCCTACGGCACTGCGTAGGATCCTACGGTCTTGGCGTGCATCCGTGCGTCGCTGCGGTCCGGTCCCAGGTCGACGGGCACGTGCACCTTCCGCCGACCACTGGCGACAGCATCGATGTACTGTGGAGACCTCACGCCCCACGTGTTGAGCAATTCGGCGGTACGTCCACCCGGCCTTCCGCATGCCCACTATACGCCCTCGCTCAAAGTCCGTCAACTGCACATACGGTTCACGTCCACGCTGTCGCGGCATGCTACCAGTGTTAAAGACTGCGATGGAGCTCCGTATGCCACGGCAAACTGGCTGACACTGACGGCGGCGGTGCACAAATGCTGCGCAGCTAGCGCCATTCGACGGCCAACACCGCGGTTCCTGGTGTGTCCGCTGTGCCGTGCGTGTGATCATTGCTTGTACAGCCCTCTCGCAGTGTCCGGAGCAAGTATGGTGGGTCTGACACACCGGTGTCAATGTGTTCTTTTTTCCGTTTCCAGGAGTGTAATAAAACATGTCCCAGAGGTGTATCTTCAGTATTCAAGGAATCAAAGATTATTATACAAGTAAATTTGTTTACTTTCCATTAACAATGTAGACACGTTTATGTCATTGTTGCCAACTGTTAGTGAGTTGTTCCGATATGTGAAATTGCATCAACACTGTACAACTTCCTTAATACTGAGTTTTATTTTTTCTGTGGTTTAGCATGAATTAACGTGTGCTGTATTATTAATAAAAGCAGATTATCTGACTCATCCACACAGTTTCAGTTAACGTTTTTACCATCATTCTTTTCAAAGTTAATTTCTCTATAACTTCTGTTGAAAATTGTGTGGAATTTAATAAAACAAACTGGGCCAAGTAGTTAATAATTTAAAATTTTTACGAAATTACATCTTTACTTATCTGGATGTTCTGGAAAACCGCTGCAGATATACGTGAGCGACATGTTTTATTGGATTCACCAGATCAATAACAACAAAGTAAATGGAAATCGTGCTTTGCTTTAACCTAGTACAGTTTTGCAATGGCTTCATGTAGCGACGTTTCTAAATTTCACGCAAAATCTTTTACTAGCCGTAACTCCGTAACTAAATATATGCGGACCTAGGTTTATATCGACTTTTTTCTTTAGTTTTACTTGTAGAATAACATATTAAAATTTTTGCATATCTTGGTTCAGAAATGTTCAAATGTGTGTGAAATCTCATGGGACTTAACTGCTAAGGTCATCAGTCGCTAAGCTTACACATTACTTAACCTAAATTATCCTAGGGACAAACACACACTCATGCCCGAGGGAGGACTCGAACCTCCGCCGGGATCAGCCGCACAGTCCAGGACTGGAGCGCCAGAGATCGCTCGGCTAATCCCGCGCAGCCATATCTTGGTGAATCACCTCGTACATACGGGGTGAATCACCTAACACTTGCACCGCAAATAGTGCGAAAATGGGAACTGGCATTGATGTGCGGATTTCACAGACTGAATTGGTAGTTTGGGACCCGTATTGTTAGCCAATAATCAGAATGCAATAATACTTAGAAAGCGTATTTTTCTACCAATATACGCTTCTTAAACCGAACAATGTCTATTAACATTTGAAAAACCAAACTAAATTTCGCCGGAACAGGCCATGAAGGCCCAACACACCGACCGGCCGCCGTGTCATCCTCAGCCCACAGGCGTCACTGGATGCTGATATGGAGGGGCATGTGGTCAGCACGCCACTCTCCAAGCCGTATGTCCGTTTCTGTGACCGGAGCCGATACTTCTCAAACAAGTACCTCCTCAGTTTGCCTCACAAGGGCTGAGTGCACCCCGCTTGCCAACAGCGCTCGGCAGACCGGATGGTCACCCATCCAAGTGCTAGCCCAGCTCGACAGCGCTTAACTTCTGTGTTCTGACGGGACCCGGTGTTACCACTGCGACAAGGATGTTGGACGATTGACATTTAACATACTAATATTAGGGTAAATTAGAATGTCAGTAGTGTTAGTAGGAAGACTATAGTGCTAATGGTATTTTCAGAGGTTTCCACACTTACACTTGTTTGTGCCATTAGACCTTTGTAGCTGCTAGGTATGATGTTGTTGTGTTCGCTTACACTGTGTCTACATGTTCTTTGGGTGCACTGTGACTTGCTAGTTGGTTAGTTACTGTGTGCCAGTCAAAGCAGTAGGTCGTGAGAGGACGGCGGGCAGAAAAACCCAGCATCCTCATGGTACGTGGAGAGTGTGCGAAGGATGCAGTTCGTTCTTGTACAGTGTATGCAGCAAGATGTCCCAATAGATGTCAACCATCTCGGCAATTATTTAATAGCCTCTTCAATTACTTACGTGAAAATGGTACTGTAACACCTACACAACGTAACAGAAGGAAACAAGGAAAGATAGAAGAGGAGGGGAATTTATGCTCTTGCTGCTGTTGCAGTTGATACGCACATTAGCTACTGCGCCCTCGCATGAGGAATTGGCCATACATTCTTCGTCGACGTGAGTTCCATCTCTGTCACATGTCTCCATCAAGACGTGCATGGAAACGATTGTGAGAATCGTGTTAACTTCTGTACATGGGCACTAAGACAGGACACTCAAGGTGCACACTATGTGGTCAAAAGTATTCGCACACCCTCAAAAACACACGTTTTTCATATTACGTGTATTGTGCTGACACCTACTGCCAGGTACTCCATATCAGCGACCTCAGTAGTCATTAGACACCGTGAGAGAGTGGCATGGGCGCTCCGTGGAACTCACGCACTTCGAATGTGGTCAGGTGATTGAGTGTCACTTGCGTTATACGTCGGTACGCGAGATTTCCACACTCCTTAACGTTCCTAGGTCCACTGTTTCCGATGTGATAGTGAAGTAGAAACGTGAAGGGACACGCAAAGCACAAAAACGTACAGGCCGACCTCGTGTGTTGACTGACAGAGACCGTCGACAGTTGAAGAGGGTCGTAAAGTGTAATAGGCAGACATTGTAGTGGACTGGCCAGACAGCCAATCCACTATGACCGGTAGCCGAAAGGCACGCGTTTAAGCTCACGCAGGCTGGCGTGAGGTCTGGAACAGGTCCGAGAAATAAGACTAGCAAAACAGGAGGTAACTGGTAGAATACTTAACTTTAATCCATAATTGGAGAACATCGGTCTGACGGTACATGCGTCACAAGATAAATAGCAAATGATAATGGCGCCTTGCTAGGTCGTAGCAAATGACGTAGCTGAAGGCTATGCTAACTATCGTCTCGGCAAATGAGAGCGTATTTGTCAGTGTAGCATCGCTAGCAAAGTCGGCTGTACAAGTAGGGCGAGTGCTAGTCCGTCTCTCTAGACCTGCCGTGTGGTGGCGCTCGGTCTGCAATCACTGACAGTGGCGACACGCGGGTCCGACGTATACTAACGGACCGCGGCCGATTTAAAGGCTACCACCTAGCAAGTGTGGTGTCTAGCGGTGACACCACAGACATCTATCCAGGCCATCAAACAGGAATTCCAGACTGCATCTGAATCCACTGCAAGAACTATGACAGTTAGGTTGGAGGTGAGAACCGGCTGCTGATAAGCCACACATCACGCCGGTAAATGCCAAACGACGCCTGTCTCGGTGCAAGGAGCGTAAACACTGGACGACTGAACAGTGGAAAAACGTTGTGTGGCGATCCGATGGCAGGGTGTGGGTATGGCGAACGCCCGGTGAACGTCATCTGCCAGCGCGTGTAGTGCTAACATTAAAATTCCAAGGCGGTGGTGTTATGGTGTGGTCGTGTTTTTCATGGAGGGGGCTTGCACCCCATTTTTGGCTGGCACTATCACAGCACAGATGTTTTAAGCACCTTCTTGCTTCCCACTGTTGAAGATCAATTCGGGGATGGCGATTTCATTTCTCAATACGATCGAGCATCTCTTCATAATGTACGGCCTGTGGCGGAGTGCTTACACGACAACAACATCACTGTAATGGACTGGCCTCCACAGAGTCCTGACCTGAATCCTCTAGAACACCTCTGGGATGTTTTGGAACGCCGACTTCGTGCCAGACCTCACTGACCGACATCGATACCTCTCCTCAGTGCAGCACTCCGTGAAGAGTGGACTGCCATTCCCCAAAAAACCTTCCAGCACCTGATTGAGCGTAGGTGTGCCCGAGTGGAAGCTATCATCAGGGCTAAGTGTGGGCCAACATAATATTTAATTCCAGCATTACCGATGTAGGGCGCCACGAACCTGTAAGTCATTTTCAGCCAGGTGTCCAGATACCTTTGATCACATACTGTATCATCTGTTTAATGATGGAGCCACATTTAGCAAACAAGGCCAAGTAAACAGCCGAAACAGGCACTATTGGTCTGTTGAGAAACCTCATTGGCTTCGTCAGGTGTAGCGTCTGCGCCCATGGAGTGTAAACGTGTGGCCTAGGATAGAGAATCGTCAGCTCATAGTCCCGTTTTTCGTAGAAGAAATACATGCACAAGTATCGCGGCCTCTGAATAGACTACTTTCCTTGGATGACAGAAGACGTTCCTCTGAAGTTCCTGTCACCAGTATGACTGCCGTCCAGCCTGTAGTGCACGATGTACCACAGCATGTCTTCACGTATTGTTTCCAAATCGTTGGATCGGGCGACAAGGACTTGCACCTTGGCCGACCTGTTCACTGGATTTCACACCTGTAGACTTTTCCTGTGGGGAAAGCTGAAAGATGCCGTCCACAAGGACATACCGGCTACATCCGATGAAATGCAACCACGTATTACTGCAGCGTGCTCGAACATTCTCCGCTGAAACTCTAGTACGTGTGTAGCAGTCGTTCCATACCAGACTGCAAGCGTGTACTGTTGCTGCCGGTGGTCATTTTTAACACAATCTGTCATGGTGAGTTGTCTCGTTACTGCTCAGAATCCACATGACTACTGTATGCACTTGCGATCTTCTTTAGTGTCTGCTACCGCAGGTATTGTACAAGTGTCGGTATAGGAACTATTGCAAATACGATATGTCCTACATAACTTGCACCAGAATCCTCCAATAAACGTCACTGACATTCTAATTTACCTTACTTTCGGTTTATCAATAGGCATTGATTTAAAAATTTACGAGGGTCATTCAATAATTAAAGAGACAAACTGGTCTGGAGAAATAAGCATTTATTTTTACAGTAATTTTTCTACTTTTCAACATAACCCCCTTCAACATTTATGCACCTGTTCCAACGGGCTACAAGCTTTCTTTATTCCAGGTGCAAAGAACTCTTTATCTTGATGTTTGAACCAATTTCCCACAAACTTTTTCACGTCCTCGTTGTCCTGGAACCTCTTCACACGTAATGCTTCCTTCAGTGCAGGCCGGCCGAAGTGGCCGTGCGGTTAAAGGCGCTGCAGTCTGGAACCGCAAGACCGCTACGGTCGCAGGTTCGAATCCTGCCTCGGGCATGGATGTTTGTGATGTCCTTAGGTTAGTTAGGTTTAACTAGTTCTAAGTTCTAGGGGACTAATGACCTCAGCAGTTGAGTCCCATAGTGCTCAGAGCCATTTGAACCATTTGAACCTTCAGTGCACCAGAAAAATGGAGGTCACTAGGTGCTAAGTCAGCTCTGTAAGGGGGGTGAGGCAGTATTTTCTAGCCCATTTTCTTGATGGTTTCACGGATTAGTTGAGCAATATGAGGACCTGCGTTGTCTTGCTGGAGAATCACACCTCTCCTCTGAGATCCACGGCCTTGTTTAAAAGCAGATCCGAGTAGTGTTGGCTGTTCATTGTACGCTGCTCTTCGAGATAGTCACAATAAATTGGACCATCAGCATCCCAAAAAACCGTCAACATGGCTCTGAGCACTATGGGACTAGCTTCTGAGGTCATCAGTCCCCTAGAAGAACTACTTAAACGTAACTAACCCAAGGACATCACACACATCCACGCCTGAGGCAGGATTCGAACCTGCGACCGTAGCGGTAGCGTGGTTCCAGACTGTAGCGCCTAGAACCGCTCGGCTACTCCGGCCGGCCCGTCAACATGACTTTTCCTGCTGATGTTTGGGGTTTGGATTTTTTCTTGACGGGTGAGTTGGTGTGCTTCCACTCCGTGCTTTGTCTTTTTGATTCTGGCTCATAATAGTGAACCCAAGTTTGATCACAAGTTAAAATTTTGCTGAGAAAGTCCTCATATTCTCTTTCATAACGTTCCTTTAGCTCTGTGCACACTATCAACCTCGTTTCCTTGTGTAGCCGCGTCAACTCCTTTGGGACCCATCTTGCACATGTTTTGCGGTACTTCAGCTTTTTACAGATAAAGTTATAGACTGTAACAATACTAACTTGAACCTTATCAACATTCATTTCCACAGTCACAAGGCGGTCGGCAGGAATAATGTCATCAATTCGACTTTCAAGGGCCGGCCGCGGTGGCCGAGCGGTTCTAGGCGCTTCAGTCCGGTACCGCGCGACTGCTACGGCCGCAGGTTCGAATCCTGCCTCGGGTGTGGATGTCTAATGTCCTTAGATTAGTTAGGTTTAAGTAGTTCTAAGTTCTAGGGGACTGATGACTTCAGATGTTAAGTACCACAGTGCTCAGAGCCATTTGAACCATTTTTCGACTTTCGAGTGAGGGAGCTGAAAATGTAACTGGTCGGCCAGAACGGTGTTCGTCAGTCACTGAATCGCAACCATTTTTGGACTCCTCTACTCGCGTGTAAAAATTTGCACTACTCATACAACCTTCACCATAAACTTTAGACACTGTACAGTATACATTCACTGGTTTCTGGCCTTCAGCAAGTAAAAAATTAATACCAGAACGTTGTTCAACTAACGTGGACGTTTCGTCGGTTTGGGCATATTGAAACGTATTCCTGAGGTTATAAGCACAACAACGTTGACACAGCAGCTGATCAGGGCTCCTACCAGTGATGCCAACTTAAAGCCATAAAAGTACCAAACTTGCCCTACTAACAGTATTTTCCGCAGACTAATTTGTCTCTTTAATTATTGAACGACTCTCGTACTGTGTCATCTCTTTGCCTTGGTCTTACAGACAGGAATGAGCTTGCACATATTTTGCAGACACAAAGGAGTATTACGTTGGTTGGTTGATTCGGCGAAGGGGGCCAAACAGCGAGGTCATCGGTCTCATAGGATTAGGGGAGGATGGAGAACGTAAGCGGCATTGGCCTTTCAAAGAAACCATCCCAGCATTTTCCTGAACCGATTTAGGAAAATTACGGAAAACCTAAATCAGGATAGCCGGACGCGGGTTTGAACCATCGTCCTCCCCAATCCGAGTCCAGTGTGCTAACCACTGCGCCACCTCTCTCGGTCCAAGACTGCCTCCTGTGTGTTTGGCTGAAGGGCAGTAGAAGGCTTGACAGTGCCCCTTCCTGGTCTCGTGTGACAGCCTGCCCTCTCGTGTGTTCCAGGACCCCGGCGCGGTGAAGACGACACGTGTGAGGGTGAGCCGGAGATGTGCCAGCCTGCGGCACCACGTGGGCGCCAGCACCGCCACCCTCACCGTGGTGCCGCCCTGGAGGGCCGGACGTGGTAAGTACCACCATGACATCCCACATACCAGGTTTAATCAAAAAGTAACGGGAATTATTTACCAGAAGTTGAAAATACTACAGTCGTATGCATGCTTTGCGCTCGTTGGTAGCACACCGCGTCTTCTACTCATCCACTGTGGCGCTCCACGCGGCGCTCGGGGTCACAGCATCAAGTTACGACGCCTGAAGATGGGAGTAGAAGAGCCCTAAACCGATCGTGTGCTGTACAAAAGAACTTTACAGGATTGTTTGTGCGAATTTTTTAATTCCGCGGCTTATATACGTCTGATTTTCAAACGTATTTCTATCTTGTATATATGGTTTTCGGTCGAGACGTCGGATGTCATAGTGAAAGCTCCACAATATTTCATCAGCGCAGCTGGCCGACATCTTCAGGTGCGACGAACACACTGCGAAGGCATGATTTTTTTTTATTGTTGGGGGGGGGGGGGATGGGATGTTTAAGGGGGGGGGACTAAACAGCTAAGGTCATCAGTCCGTTTTCATTGTTATTTAACACCATACATAAGGTGGGCTGGCAGCAGCACACTACGCTGCTCTTCAGCCACAGGTTTTACAAAAGAAAAACAATTGAGTCACAGAATATACAGAACAAAGTGGGGGGGGGGGGCAATAAACAGTAGACACAGAGAACAAATAACACGTAGCCGTTCACACGCAAAGACACCTAAAGAAACTGATGGCACTGCACACGGACACTGATGACGGAGACGACACGTGAACGATGGAGCGTGGGCGGCGAAAAACACTGACGCACAAACACGACGGCACACACACTAAAACGATGGCAATGATCTCCGGCGCGGGAATGTCCACTTAATGTGTGCGAGTCTGGGGACCTGCCAAGAGGGTAAGCAGGTGGTGACGGAGGGAGAGGGGAGAGCAGAGATGCCAAGGGCAGAGGAGATGGCGGGAGGAATGAAGGTATGGGGGTAGGGGAAGCCTGGGGGAGGAGGGGTGAGAAAGGGAGGAGGAAGGGAAGGGGGAGAGAAGGGAGAGAGGGTGCCCATAGGAACAAACACAGGAAGAGGGAGGAGGATCAAAGTTGGTAGGAGGGGTAGGTGGAGGGGAGGAGGGCATCATCAGGGAGGGGGAGCTGGCGGAAGCCACATTGTGAGAGGGTATGGAGAGTGGAGAGATGGAGAGCAGGTGGGACGTGGAAGTACAGGCGTGGCAGCGGACGGGGGCGGGAGAGGATGGGAGACCAGCGGGTGAGGAAGATCGAGTTTATGGGAGGTGTAGTGGATCTGTATCGGTTCGAGGAAAAGGAGGAGGTGGGGCAACAGAGAGAGGTCATGCAGGATCCACGTGGGGGAGGGGAGACGGATGTGATAGGCGAGGCGAAGAGCATGGCGTTGGAGGATCTGAAGGGAGTTGTAAAAGGTAGGAGGGGCGGAGATCCAGGCAGAGTGGGCGTAGCAGAGGATAGGGTGGATGAGGGATTCATAGGTGTGGAGGAGGGAGGACAGCTCCAGACCCCATGTACAGCCAGAAGGGAGCTCGAGGAGACGGAGTCGGGAGCGTGCCTCAGCTTGGATCATCCGGAGGTGGGGGGTCCAGGAGAGGAGACGGTCCAGGGTGACGTCAAGATACTTAAGGGCGGGGGTGAGGGCAATAGGACGGCCATAGACGGTGACATAGTAGTCGAGGAGGCGGAAGGAAGGGATGGGTTTGCCTACAATGATCGCCTGGATTATGGAAGCATTGACATAAGCAACCACTGGTTGCACCAAGTGGTGAATCGGTCAAGATGGGACTGCAGAAGGTGTTAGGAGCGTTGCAGGGTGGGGGCGAGGGCAAACAAGGCGGTCTCATCGGCAAACTGGAGATGGTGGATGGGGGGTGAAGGTGGCGGCATGTCCGCCGAATACAAGAGGTACAGAAGAGGGGAGAGGACGGAACCCTGGGGCACACCGGTGAAGGGGAAGAAGGTGTAGGAATCCGTGTTACGGATGGAAAGGCATGACTAAGAGCCCCCTATTTATGCAAGTCTTAGGCAGGAAGTGCGCATGCGTGGAGGCGCCAAATTCGATGGCTAATAGCGACGATAACAGCCGATAGCTGGAAGGACAGCAACGCCACCTACAGGATGAAGAACCAAAGACGTCGGCGCATGCGCGGAGGCTGCCGTTGATGCTCTGCGCTTCCATCGGCCGCCCCAGTGACCTCTGTCGGAAGCCGCAGGCAAAGATGCGCGTCCGCGTACGCGCGTGACTATCCTCCCGTTGCCAACAGAATATTTATGTTTTGGCGAATCGTCATCCGTCGTATGACCAATAGCACTCCTCACTGCTCGATGCGACTTCAATGTGGCCAATGCTGGATCTTAAGCCGTACTGAACTGAAAATCCGTGCCTCTGTTTACAAGATTCGTCGAGCTACGTATTACCACTGCTTCCTTAATAATACTGTCCCAGTAGAACTCGTCGACGCGAGAATTTTGGTTTGTTGATAATTCAGGTGGAAGGTGGAAGGAGTATATAGAGGGTCTATGCAAGGGCGATGTACTTGAGGACAATATTATGGAAGTGGAAGAGGATGTAGATGAAGATGAAATGGGAGATATGATTCTGCGTGAAGAGTTTGACAGAGCACTGAAAGACCTGAGTCGAAACAAGGCCCCGGGAGTAGACAACATTCCATTAGAACTACTGACAGCCTTGGGAGAACCAGTCCTGACAAAACTCTACCATATGGTGAGCAAGATGTATGAGACAGGCGAAATACCCTCAGACTTCAAGAAGAATGTAATAATTCCAATCCCAAAGAAAGCAGGTGTTGACAGATGTGAAAACTACCGAACTGTCAGTTTAATAAGTCACTGCTGCAAAATACTAGCGCGTATTCTTTACAGACGAATGGAAAAACTAGTAGAAGCCGACCTCGGGGAAGATCAGTTTGGATTCCGTAAAAATATTGGAACACGTGAGGCAATACTGACCCTACGACTTATCTTAGAAACTAGATTAAGGAAAGGCAAACCTACGTTTCTACCATTTGTAGACTTAGAGAAAGCTTTCGACAATGTTGAATGGAATACTCTCTTTCAAAATCTGAAGGCGGCAGGGGTAAAATACTGGAAGCGAAAAGCTATTTACAAATTGTACAGAAACTAGATAGCAGTTGTAAGAGAGGAGGGGCATGAAAGCGAAGCAGTGGTTGGGAAGGGAGTGAGACAGGGTTGTAGCCCCTCCCCAATGTTATTCAATCTGCACATTGAGCAAGCAGTGAAGGAAACAAAAGAAAAATTCGGAGTAGGAATTAAAATCCATGGAGAAGAAATAAAAACTTTGAGGTTCGCCGATGACATTGTAATTCTGTCAGAGACAGCAAAGGACTTGGAAGAGCAGTTGAACGGTATGGACAGTGTCTTGAAAGGAGGATATAAGATGAACATCAACAAAAGCAAAATGAGGATGATGGAATGTAGTCGAATTAAGTCAGGTGATGCTAAAGGAATTAGATTAGGAAATTAGACGCTTAAAGTAGTAAAGAGTTTTGCTATTTGGGGAGCAAAATAACTGATGATGGACGAAGTAGAGAGGGTATAAAATGTAGACTGGCAATGGCAAGGAAAGTGTTTCCAAAGAGGAGAAATTTGTTAACATCGAGTATAGATTTAAGTGTCAGGAAGTCGTTTCTGAAAGTATTTGTATGGAGTTCAGCGATGTATGGTAGTGAAACGTGGACGGTAAATAGTTTAGACAAGAAGAGAATAGAAGCTTTCGAAATGTGGTGCTACAGAAGAATGCTGAAGTTTAGATGGGTAGATCACATAACTATGAGGAGGGTTGGGGAGAAGTTTGTGGCACAACTTGACTAGAAGAAGGGATCGGTTGGTGGAATATGTTCTGAGGCATCAAGGGATCACCAATTTAGTATTGGAGGGCAGCGTGGAGGGTAAAAATCGTAGAGGGAGAGGAAGAGATGAATACACCAAGCAGATTCAGAAGGATGTAGGTTGCAGTAGGTACTGGGAGATGAAGAAGCTTGCACAGGATAGAGTAGCATGGAGAGCTGCATCAAACCAGTCTCAGGACTGAAGGCCACAACAACAACGATAATTCAATAGAATGGCCAGTACTGAGACAATGCTCGGCCACTGCAGACTTCTCTGGTTGCTCCAGACGAGTGTAGCGTCGGTGTCCAGTACATCTCTCTTTTACAGTGCGACAAGTTTGTCCGATGTAAGACATGCGACAGCTACAAGGAATCTCGTAAACACCGGGTCTTCGTAGGCCAAGGCTGTCCTTAGATGAGCCCAAGAAAGACACATTTAACTTTATGCCTCTTCAATAATCTTCCTATTTTTGAAGAGACACCGCCGATGTATGGCAAGGTGACCATTCCCCTTTGTTCTTCGTCTTCTTTTACTTCCTCACGTTGGGTAACCCGCTTCGGGTGTAAGGCACAGCGAATCTCCCGTTCGGAGTATCCATTTTGTTGAAAAGTGGTACGCAGATGGAGTAGCTCATTGGATAAGCTGTCTGAGTCTGATGTGGCTCGTGCTCTGCGAACCAACGTCCTCAGTACGCCACTTTGTTGCGAAAGATGGTGACAGCTGGTGGCCTGTAAGTATAAGTCCGTGTGCGTTGGTTTACGGTACACTGCGTGACCTAATGTGCCATCTTCTTTTCTCCGTACCAAGACATCCAGGAATGGAGGGTCGCCGTTTTTCTCCATCTCCATAGTGAACTTGATGTTGGGATGAAGAAATACATTCAGGGGGCTCTAGTCATGCCTTAGCAGTGTGTTCGTCGCACCTGAAGATGTCGGCCAGTTATGCTCATGAAATATTGTGGAGTTTTCACTATGACATCCGACGTCTGTTGTGCTTATGAAATATTGTGGAATTTTCACTATGACATCCGACGTCTCGCCCGAGAACCATATATACAACAGGTCTGTCGGCAAAGCCTCAAGCAACATATTTTTATCTTGTTCGTATATATGTTCCTCATGTATGTTTGCATTTTCAGGTTTTTTGCATGTATACTTTATTGTTGAAAGTCCAAGAGGTAATACGTGTATTCGAGTGCTCGGCGAATTTTTACCTACGAAACAGATGGACCAAATAATTTACATTAAATTTCGCTGGAAAAATGGAATAAAGAGCAGCACATTATTCAAAGTGTTGAGGCTTTTGGCGAATATACAGGGCAGAAAGATCGCCTGCTGGCTGTCGAGATGGATTTCTGGAGACGCGGTTGTGGATATTCCAGGCTCGATCATGTTAGAAATGATAGGATCAGAGATGTCGAAAGCACAACCCTAGGCTAACATAGAAAGGAAGCGCCTAGTCTGGTATGGTCACTTACAGCGTATGCCAGACACAAGATGGGCAAAACGTGTACGAAAAAGAACTCCACATTAAAGAAGAAAGCACGGTGGACCTGCAAGATGCTGGGAAGACGATGTCAACAAAGCAATGGCGGCGAGGGGTCTTAACGAAGGATACTCAAATGACCTTGAAAGATGGAGATTGGGATGCGAGAGGCGGCGGCAGCCGTAGAAACCTCGCTCATGTGCATATACGGGGTGACACAGAATGACGGGAATGTTTGAAATGAGTAGTGGCAGCCATAGGAACGTGAAAGCACTGTGGTTTCGTGACAGTTAACGAGTAAACAGTTCGCCATTTCCGTAATCATGGATCTGTGGAACGGACAACAGCGTGCGTTAGGCACAAAAATGTTTTATAAAAACAGTGATAGTTCGGTAGCGGCGCAGAGGGAGTATCGACGTTTTTATAAATTAGTGCGTCATGATGACGCTCCGTCGAGACACGCGAAAAATGTTGGATTAATAGCGTTTTAGACGCTGGACCTGTCCCCCAAAAGAAACCAACAGTACGACTAAGAAGTGTGCGTTGTCCAGCGAACGTAGAAGTTGTACACGAGTCTGTCTTACAGAGCCCACAGCGTTCAATTCGTAAGCAAGCAGCAGTGGTTGGAATGTCCCGAGAGAGTGTTTGCAGAATTCTTCATCTCGATTTAAAATTTCATCTGTACAAACTACAGATGGTGTAACAATTGAAGGACAACGATTACCGGCTACGATTAGGATTCTGTCAACAAATGATAAGAAAAATAAACAATGACGATAAATTTCGAAAGAAGTTGTGGACGCCAGATGAGGCTCATTTTCACCTCACAGGTTATGCGAATAAACAGAACTAAGGGTACTGGGCAAACACAAATCCTGATGACGTTCATGAGCGCCCTTTACACGCTAGTAAAGTGACAGTATGGTGTAGTGTTTCATGACATTCGATTACCGTGACCGTATTTTTTTTGCAAATGAACAGGGAAACACAATAGCTGTCAATGCCGATCGTTAGGTGGGGATGTTACGAACTTTCGTTACACCTGCATTGGACAACTTTCGAAACGTTCAAGAAGCCTGGTTTCAACAGGACGGAGCGACGTCATACACTGCACGGCAATCAATGACATACGTGCAAGAATTGTTTGGCAATCGTGTGATGTCACGATTCGGTAACATTCCCTGGCCTCCTAGATCGCCAGATCTATTTGTGATATTTTCTTGTGGGGCTACCTCAAGAGCAAAGTCTACACGACTCGATCAAGAACTCTGGACGAGTTGGAACAAAGCATTCGGGATGCAATTCACAGTATCCCAAGCTGAGACGTTTCAGCGATCAATGAGGAATCTCAACAGCGGTTTTCACGAATGTATTCGTAAAGGAGGACGCTATCTAAAGGACGTAATTTTTTAAAAATGATAAATGCCATCAATGTTTCGTAAATGGCAACGTTGTAGGGTTTTAATTATTATGTATGCAATTTCTTTCCTTCATCACTTCTAGTTGTATTGCTTTGTGGAAATGTTCCCGTTTTTATGTGTCACCCTGTACTATGAGTAAGAGTGCACAAGTGGTATCACCGTTTCAAAGAGGATCGAGAAAGAAGACATTGAAGACGACAACTGGCCTGGACGTACTCAATTGCTGACGAGAATGTGGAATAAGTAAATAAAATTGTTGTGGAAAGTCGCCGATCTCCGTCAGAGAGGTTGCTAATGATGTTGGCACTGTCTCATGCCAAGAAATGTTTTCTGATATTTTGGGTATGAAACGTGTAGCAGCAAAGTTTGTTCCGAAATTGTTGAATTTCACTAAAAAAGATATGGTAGACATCGCCTAGCGATTGCTGAATGAAATCGACGGCGGTCCAAAACTTCTGAATCAATTTACATCAGGTGACGAAACATTGGCATATGGGTATCATGTCCAAAACGACGGCCAGTTGTCCCAATGGAAACTGCCGGAAGAGGCAAAACAGAAAAAAATCGACAAACTCGATCACATGTGAAGGTTCTTCTCGGTGTTTTCTTCGATTACATTGTCATAGCACATCATGAGTTCCTCCCTTACGGTCGTGCAGTCAACAAGGAGTACTTCCTGTAAGCTAGGCGGCATTTGCGTGAAGCAATCCGAAGAAGACGACCACAATTGTGGCAAAACCACGCGTGGAAACTGCATCACGACAATGCTACCGCTCACTCATCGTTGCTTGTTCGTGGTTTTTTTGGCAAAAAAACAAAACCGTTACGTTGCCTCAGCCACGTATTCGACGAAAATCACCCCCTACGACTTGTTTCTAATCCTTAGTCTGAAGAGAATCATGAACCGAATTTGTTTTGCCAACATTGATGAGGTAGAAAAAAATCGATGAAGGCACTGAAGTTTACCGTAGTTTACGGGCTATAAGTCGCAAGTTTTTCTTCGAAAAATTGCCTCAAATATTCAGACTGCGTCTAATACTCGAAATGAATATAAAAATGTCCCGTGTTTGATTTAAATTTCCCGAGAGTCTTAGAAATGGCCATTTATTCGATGTCGCAGGAAACCTATCCCTGTCTGGCAACAATGGAAACAACTGGCAGCAGCAGTGCTCCAGTGCGACGAACACAAGTTACGGAGATTCACGAGCTTACTAACACTGTCTGCCCCGCACTGCCGCCATCAGAAAGCCATAACACTGTCTAGCCAATGATACATTGCACTTTACAGTGCCAGTGAACTTGAGCTGAAAGTGGTTTGAGTAATCGGTAACGGTAAAATAATTTTCTTAGTAGTTGGTTTCGTAATGGAAAAAATGAAGGTATTCATATAATGTGGGCTATAAATTGAAAGCGATACCATATGCAGAGGAACATGAAAACAGAGAAGCTGAGCGGTATTTCGGCCATCCGCCAACAGAAAAAACCATTCGCAATTGGCAGGCTACTTAAGAAGAAGTGAGGAAGACTAAATGTGCAAATAGAGGACTGAATACTAGGTGGTCACAAAACTAAATGATGACGATTTTCAGGGATTTTAAGGTCAGGTCGTTTTATAAACAGAATCTTTTTAGTCCAGCTTGGCAATCTAATAATAAAAATGGCATACATGTTATTTATTGAAAAAAATTGCTTAGAAATTAAGGTGCGTCTAATAGTCCGTAAAATACGGTATAACGAAAAGTGAGCTTCCTAGTTTGGAAAAAGCGCTGGCACAAGTTTAGTACATCCGAGAGGAATTACTCTGAAGTTGATGTTGATGAGTAAATAAAGATTCTTTAAGAAACATAAGAAATCCCGTTGCTCTCTGATCTGAATGTCGCAGGGGTCAAATACAGGGAGCGAAAGACTGTTTGCAATTTATACAGAAACCAGTCGAGGGCACGAAAGAGAAACAGTGGTTGGGAAGGGAGTGAGACAGGGATGTAGCCTATACCCGTCGTCTGTATATCGAGCAAATAGTAAAAGAAACACAAGAAAAATTTGGAATTAAAATCCATGGCGAAGAAATAAAAACATTGAGTTTTTCCGATAACATTGTAATTCTATCAGAGACAGAAAAGGACCTGGGAGAGCAGTTGAACGGAATGGACAGTGTCTTGAAAGGATAATATAAGATGAACATCAACAAAAGAAAAACGAAGATGAGGGAATGTAGTCGAATTAAGTCAGGTGATGCTGAGGGAATTAGATTAGGAAATGAGACGCTTAAAGTAGTAAAGAGTTTTGCTATTTGGGGAGCAAAATAACTGATGATGGACGGAGTAGAGAGGATATAAAATGAATACTGGCAATGGCAAGGGAAGAGTTTCTGAAGAAGAGAAATTTGTTAACATCGAGTGTAGATTTAAGTGTCAGGAAGTCTTTTCTGAAAGTATTTGTATGGCGTGCAGCCATGTATGGAACTAAAACGTGGACGATGAGCAGTTTAAGATTACAGCTTACATTGCTGCGAGAGAAACTACTTTTCATCTTAGCCTTGTTAACTGATTCTTCGAGTTTCTTGTGAATGTAATGCAAGTATGTTGTGCAATATTTGATGTTTGTATTTCCGTGTGATTAGGAAACCAAGAGTGAAAGTAATATTTGGCTGTTTATTTCTGAGTATGTTGCGGTTGGAACAGATTTGTGTTGTACGTTTAACGTCTTGTCTCACTCTGGTGCCACGTCAAAGGCAAGCAAAAATAATGGCCACCTTGCATGACCCTCCGTGGTGGGCGAGACGTCGTCGCACTCTCCACGTTGATACTTGTCTATCTGGAAACGAGCCCGTTTCCAGCGTATGTGATGTGTGATCCCGCACGGCCGAGTGTACAAGATAGTTGTCCTCTCGGGCGCTAGTCACGTGGCGCCATTGAAATACTCCAGGCTTTGAGTATGGCCCTTCTGAATTCTTGAATTCCATATTTTGCGTGACAGACTTTGGATCCTCCCCAAGACGGACAGCGAAGTTACTGAAGGACAAGCCTCAGTCTGGGTACAACATGTTCCTGCTGCTGTCGAATAGTGACATGTGCTGGTAGGTGTTTCTCCTTCTCACACGTGGCGTAGCACCACCTTCTTACAAATGCATTTTCTGAATGAGTAACTTGCTGTGTAACATTTCCTTATATGTGGTGATTCCATGATGATGTTACAAACCTTCAGGGACGATGGAGAAGGACAAATGTATCAATTTGAGGTAAGACTCTGGTATAGAAACGACCGATTCCGAAGTTATAAGCGGAAATAATTCTGATACCTCTACATCTGCTGGTACTGATGTTGCGACGATTGTAGGATAGACACTTTTCGGAGGTGGTAGTGTGGACCAACAAACGAAAAAAATGTCTAGTAAACATGTGCTCTTAAATACGTAAATTATGAGCTATTAGCACTCGTTAATTTTCGGAAGTGTGATGGAGATGTTTGGTTTGTGGGGCGCTCACCTGCACTGTCACCAGCACCTGTACGAAGTCCCAATTTCTCCACAGTCCCATTTTTTACACAGTCCAATCCAGCCACTGTCACGGATGATCTTGTTGTTGTCTTCAGTCCAGAGACTGGTTTGATGCATCTCTCCATGCTACTCTGTCCTCTGCAGGCTTCTTCATCTCCAAGTAACTACTGCACACTACATCCTTCTGTTAGTGTATTCATCTTTTGGTCTCCCTCTACGATTTTTACCCCCCACACTGCCTTCCAGTTCCAACTTGGTGATCCCTTGATGCCTCAGAACATGTCTTACCAATCAATCCCTTCTTCTAGTCAAGTTGTGCTACAAATTCCTTTTCTCCCCATTCTGTTTAGTACCTTCTCATTATTTACATGATCTACCACTCTAATCTTCAGTATTCTTCCGTAGAAATTCTTCCAATCCATATGTGGCATACAGCAAACCAGTGCTTAACACTACTGGTTAAAAACAGTCCTGGTTGCGATTTTAGTTTTTTTATTTTTCAATGACGCGTTTCGCCTTATTTCGGCATCTTCAGGTTATCTTTTCTGGATGGACGCGAGAGGCACCAAGATCTGCATAACACGTTCCCGTTCATGCATTATGCTTATTACCTGAGACCCCATCTTACTCTGTTACTCACTCCTGTGAACGGGAACGCGTTGCGCAGATCTTGGTGCCTCTCGTGTCCATCTAGGAAAGATAATCAGAAACGCATCGTTGAAAAATAAAAAAAAATTAAAATTCCAACCAAGACAGTTTTTAACCAATATTCTTCTGTAGCACTACAATTTGAAAGTTCTATTCTCTTCTTGTCTAAACTACTTCCCGTCCATGTTTCACATCCATATATGGCTACACTCCATACAAATACCCTCAGAAAAGATTTCCTGACACTTAAATCTATAATCGATGTTAATAAAATTCTCTTCTTCAGAAACGCTTTTCTTGTCATTGCCAGTCTACATTTTACATCCTCTCTACCTCGACCATAGTCAGTTCAATTGCTCCCTAAATAGCAAAACTCCTTTACTACTATTTCTCATTTCCTAATCTAATTCCCTCAGCATCACCTGACTTAATTTGACTACATTCCATTATCCTCGTTTTGCTTTTGTTGATGTTCGTCTTATATCCTCCTTTCAAGACACTGTCCATTCTGTTCAACTGCTCTTCCAGGTCCTTTGCTGTCTCTGACAGAATTACAGTGTCGTCACCAAACCTCAAAGATTTTATTTTTTCTCCGTGGATTTTAATTCCTCCTCCAAATTTTTCTTTTGTTTCCTTTACTGCTTGCTCAATATACAGATTGAATAACATTGGAGATAGGCTACAACCCTGTCTCATTCCCAACCGCTGCTTCCCTTTCCTGCCCCTCGACTCTTCTAACATTCTGCGTGGTGTCTGTTTGTTCTAAGTCGTGTCTCCCTACCACTTTCGCGCAACGACGCTCTGAGCGTATTTTTTAGGGAATTGCCTAGTTTGAACCTGAGACCTGTTGCTGGTAAGGAGAAGCCAGACCACACATGACATGTAGAGTTCAGTGAGACTAGCGATATAATCAAATACTTAATGATTTCAGCGTCAGCTCCACTGAACTCCCTGTAAAAGAATCTTAATACTAGCTAAATTTAGTGGGGATTCAAGGCTTTCCTATTTTTAGTTAGCTGGTAAAATAACGTCGAAAAAACAGTTAAGTTTACCATTGGAAATTTTATTCTACTCACAAAACATTGTTTATAAATTGCACTATTGATAAAAGGAAATATTTTAATACAGGATGACAAAAACCAACTGCATTCAACAAAAATGTGAACGAATATTCCCTGAATGGGTTTCCAAGTTCTACAAGGGATCGAAGGATGGCCTATGCCATATCACATCTGTAATCTAGGTTTAAATTAAGTTTCACAAGAGAGAAAACTATCAAAATGGTCTACAGTGACCCTCAATTATCTTTAATTACTTATCTGACTTGTCGTAAATTACAGTGGCTGATGTGGCTTCTCAATAACTACACTCCTGGAAATGGAAAAAAGAACACATTGACACCGGTGTGTCAGACCCACCATACTTGCTCCGGACACTGCGAGAGGGCTGTACAAGCAATGATCACACGCACGGCACAGCGGACACACCAGGAACCGCGGTGTTGGCCGTCGAATGGCGCTAGCTGCGCTGCATTTGTGCACCGCCGCCGTCAGTGTCAGCCAGTTTGCCGTGGCATACGGAGCTCCATCGCAGTCTTTAACACTGGTAGCATGCCGCGACAGCGTGGACGTGAGCCGTATGTGCAGTTGACGGACTTTGAGCGAGGGCGTATAGTGGGCATGCGGGAGGCCGGGTGGACGTACCGCCGAATTGCTCAACACGTGGGGCGTGAGGTCTCCACAGTACATCGATGTTGTCGCCAGTGGTCGGCGGAAGGTGCACGTGCCCGTCGACCTGGGACCGGACCGCAGCGACGCACGGATGCACGCCAAGACCGTAGGATCCTACGCAGTGCCGTAGGGGACCGCACCGCCACTTCCCAGCAAATTAGGGACACTGTTGCTCCTGGGGTATCGGCGAGGACCATTCGCGACCGTCTCCATGAAGCTGGGCTACGGTCCCGCACACCGTTAGGCCGTCTTCCGCTCACGCCCCAACATCGTGCAGCCCGCCTCCAGTGGTGTCGCGACAGGCGTGAATGGAGGGACGAATGGAGACGTGTCGTCTTCAGCGATGAGAGTCGCTTCTGCCTTGGTGCCAATGATGGTCGTATGCGTGATTGGCGCCGTGCAGGTGAGCGCCACAATCAGGACTGCATACGACCGAGGCACACAGGGCCAACACCCGGCATCATGGTGTGGGGAGCGATCTCCTACACTGGCCGTACACCACTGGTGATGGTCGAGGAGACACTGAATTGTGCACGGTACATCCAAACCGTCATCGAACCCATCGTTCTACCATTCCTAGACCGGCAAGGGAACTTGCTCTTCCAACAGGACAATGCACGTCCGCATGTATCCCGTGCCACCCAACGTGCTCTAGAAGGTGTAAGTCAACTACCCTGGCCAGCAAGATCTCCGGATCTGTCCGCCATTGAGCATGTTTGGGACTGGATGAAGCGTCGTCTCACGCGGTCTGCACGTCCAGCACGAACGCTGGTCCAACTGAGGCGCCAGGTGGAAATGGCATGGCAAGCCGTTCCACAGGACTACATCCAGCATCTCTACGATCGTCTCCATGGGAGAATAGCAGCCTGCATTGCTGCGAAAGGTGGATATACACTGTACTAGTGCCGACATTGTGCATGCTCTGTTGCCTGTGTCTATGTGCCTGTGGTTCTGTCAGTGTGATCATGTGATGTATCTGACCCCAGGAATGTGTCAATAAAGTTTCCCCTTCCTGGGACAATGAATTCACGGTGTTCTTATTTCAATTTCCAGGAGTGTATATAACAGAAAAATCATCGCGTTTCAGATTTTTACTTCAAGTGGCAAGTGTGAACACCATGAGATTTAATTGACGATCGACACTAGTATTATGTAAAAAGGGGATGTAACAGATGAGACTTCTGCAGTTCTGAGTGCTCAAAATTACTGAGTGCGCTCAAAAATGCGGCATCGCGTGCGTTCATTACCTTGTCGGTGTTTGTCAGTGGGCGGCGGGCAGCACAGCTCCACGTACCTCGCCATCTCGGAAGCAACCCTCTCCTAACATCCCCTTACTACAATTTACCGAAGTTGGTTTAAAAAAAAGGGTATCTGGCTGTGTTTTCAACTGACCAATCAGCGCCTCAATGTTAACTTAAAGCTCTGCCTACAAAACTTCTTTCTATCCAATGACA
Source organism: Schistocerca serialis cubense (assembly GCF_023864345.2). Lineage (NCBI taxonomy): Eukaryota > Metazoa > Arthropoda > Insecta > Orthoptera > Acrididae > Schistocerca > Schistocerca serialis. The sequence continues at coordinate 88,854,278 of NC_064648.1, read as the reverse complement.
AACGTTATACTTTTCGTGGTGGGTCAATGTTTTTAACGTTTGCAACGTGACAGAGACGCTAAAAAGTCTCACGCTAAAACTTGCAGCTGGTGTGGCCCTTTTAGTGTTATCGTAAGATCTATACTGTTCTTCTGGAGGGCTCTATCTTTTAACATAGGCTGGGGGTTGGTATTGGCGGTCGGCTGGCGAAGTGGGTGGCCGTCCTTTATCGTAAGGCCTTCTAGCTTAACACGGTTCTGCTCTCGGCTTTTGTTCTCGTTTCTTCCCTCAGAACTGCGTTTGTTTGACGGTGGGAAGGGTGGGATGGTATGACATTCATTTAGGTGTTCCTGTGTTAGTCTGTGGTATTCCATTTGCTCACTCGTTACTCGTATTACTTTGGTTAATTTAATGTCAGGATTTATTCGGAGCTATGTGACTTACTGCCGGATTTGCTATCATGTCAGGGTTTTCATGGAAGGTGTTGGATTTGCCTGACACCTTACACTCCTATAACCTCCAGCTGGTTTCTGTACAAATTGTAAATAGCCTTTCGCCCGCCCCCTCCCCCCCCCCCCCCTGTATTTTACCCCTGCCACCTTCACAATTAGAAAGAGAGTATTCAAGTCTCTATGTCAATAAATGCTAGAAACGTAGGTTTGCCTTCCTCAGCCTATTTTTTAAGTTACGTCATAGTCTCTTTACTGCCTTACGCGATCCAACATTTCTATAGAGTCGAAACTGATCTTTCCGAACGTCGGCATCTACCAGTTTTGCCATTCGTCTGTAAAGAATTCGTGTCAGTATATTGCAGCTGTGGCTTATTAAACTGATAGTTCGGTAATTTTCACATCTGTCAACACCTCCTTTCTCTGGGACTGGAATTATTATATTCTTCTTGAAGTTTGAGGGTATTTCACTTGTCTCATACATCTTGCTCACCAGATGGTAGAGTTTTTTCGTGGCTGTCTCACCAAAGGGTATCAGTAGTTCTAATGGAATGTAATCTACTCCTGGGGCCTTGTTTCGACTTAGGTCTTTCAGTGCTGTTTCAAATTCTTGACACAGTATCGTATCTCTCATTTCATCTTCATCTACGTCCTCTTTCAATTCCATAATGTTGCCCTCGAGTACATCGCCCTTGTACAGATCGTCTATATACGCTTTCCACCTTTCTGGTTCCCTTCTTTGCTTAGAACTGGTTTTCCACCTGAGCTCCCGATATTCATACAAGTGGTTCTCGTTGCTCCAAAGGTCTATCTTACCCCTAGTAGTATATGGCTCTACATCCTTACATTTGTCCTCTAGCCATCTCTATTTAGCCATTTTGCACTTTCATATCGATCTGATTTTTGAAACGTTTGGATTTCCTTTTTGCCGCTTCATTTACTGCATTTTTATATTTTCTCCTTTTATCACTTTAATTCATTATCTTTTCTATCACCCAAAGGTTTCTACTAGCCCTCGTCTTTGTACCTACTTGATCCTTTGTTGGTTTCACTATTTCATGTCTTCTTCCACTGTATTCCTTCCCCTGTTTTTGTCAATCGTTCCCTAATGCTCTTTCTGAAACTCTCTACAACCTCTGGTTCTTCCACTTTATCTAGATCCCATCTCCTTCAATTCTCACTCTTTTTGCAGCTTCTTTAGCTGTAATCTACAGTTTGTAATCAATAGATTGTGGTCAAAGTCCACATGTGTTCCTGGAAATGTCTTACAATTTAAAATCTGGTTTCTAAATCTCTGTCTTATCATTACATAATCTATCTGAAACCTGTCAGTATCTCCAGGCTTCCTCCATGTATATCACCTTCTTTTATGATTTATAAACCAAGTGTTAACTATGATTAAGTTATGCTCTGTGCAAAATTCCACCAAACGGCTTCCTCTTTCACTCCTTATCCACATTCCATTTTCACCTACTAGTTTTCCTTCTCTTCCTTTTCCTACTATCGAATTCCAGTCCCCCATGACTATTAAAATTTCGTCTCCCTTCATTGTCTGAATAATTTCTTTTATCTCATCATACATTTGCGGAGCTAGTTGGCATATAGACTTCTGCGTTGCCCCTATTTGATTTTGTATTTTTAACCCTGTACTCACCTGACCAGAAGTCTTGTTCCTCCTGCCACCGAACTTCACTAATTAGCACTACAATTAACTTTAACCTATCCATTTCATTTTTAAAATTTTCTAAGCTATCCGCCCAATTACGGGAACTGACATTCCACGCTCCTATTCGTTGAACACCATCACGAATGATGGTGGTGATGAAATGAATAGGACAACCCCAGGCAGAGAAAATCCCCAACCCAGCTGGGAATCGAACCCAGGACCCCGTGATCCAGAGGCAGCAATGCTAGTCACTAGACCACCAGTTGCGGACTTCGGAACTGTGAAACCATCTCTTCTACTGAGCAAGGACCCATAATTCTTAAGGTATACATTTTGGAGTCCATATTTACTTGACATATCGTTGTTTTGTTTTGGTCCATACTATCCCCACCGAAAATATGGATACGGAAGCACTTGCAGTAGAAGAGATATGTTTCAATGTATCGAAGACGGACAAGTGCTCATAAGTCTTAAGATGTGCGTTTTAGACCCTACTTTTACCAGAATTGTTTTTTCCTCTGGAAGTTGCCTTCCTTACAATCTTAACAACAGTTCTCGTACACACAGTGTTTCCCATGAGGAATGGTCAGTATTCAGAAATAATATTATCATTACCTACATGTCCTTCCAGTTAGCAGGATAGGGTGTTTATCAACAATTTGCCTCCATTTTGCTTTCGTCATATACTTCTTGACTTGTTACTGTTTCTCGGTTTTCTCTTTTAGTGTTAAGATCTTCCTTATCCTGATCGATGCATCTTGCCCTGGGTAATACTATAGCTCTTTCACCTAAACATTTGTATCCAAGTATCGTTTTGGCAGGCGGATATCCTTCAGCCTCTTCATATGTCGAAACCACCTGAGCTGTACAGTATTCTGTCTTTCAGTGACTGAGAGATTCTCATCCATCTCTAAACTGATGTCTTCATTCCAAATTTTGTACCACCTATTCTTCTGCAAGGCTGAACGAACAAATTACAGTTCATATGCTTGTAGCTTGCTTAAATCTGCCTTACTAATTACACAGTACTGCATACTGAATGTCAAAATCGGCAGGAGACAGGTTTTAAACAGGGTCTCTTTGCGTCTCACAGAAAGACTCTGTCCCACATCAGGTTCCACGACTGATGACAACAAGTATTCATCGAAGCAAAAAAGTCTAGTAAACATCGCATCTACAATGCATAGCCCTATAAACACTTCTTCCCCTTCGATACCGTGAAACAAATCTCTTTTACTGCAAGCTCTTTGCTTTCGTATTTTGAGAGTGGTAGTATGGACATAAATAACAAAAACGAGTCCAGCAAACATTACCGCTAAACAGGCTACCTTAAGAAATATGAACACTTGTTGTTCTTAGCTGCTTTGAAGCAAATGGTACCTATGAAACGGGCGTAGCTCTTAAGGTATGCGTTTTAGAACCCATGTTTGGTAGACGTATTTGCTGCAAATGATTGTTCCATCCATATTCTGCTCATTCCAGTTACCCCACTGTCGGAGGTATCCGAAAAATGAAAATCTTCTGTCGACTTAGTCGTTTCGGGACCTGGGCCTTTACCTCACGTTGATACATTTGCGCTTCTCTGTCGTCCCTGCAAGTTTGTAAAATCATCACTGCATCACCTTATGCGCAGGTAAGGAATGTACACTGAGGTAACGAGACTCATGAGATATCTCTTAATGTAGTGTCGGACCTCCTTTTGCTCGGCGTATGCAGTAGCTCGATGTGGCACGACCGAGCGAGGTGGTGGAGTGGTCAGCACACTGGCTCGCATTCGGGAGGACGACGGTTCAATCCCGTGTCCGCTCATCCAAATTTAGGTTCCCCGTGATTTCCTTAAATAGCTCCTGGCAGATGCCGGCACGGTTCCTTTAAAGCAGCACGTCTGATTTCCCTCTCCATCCTGGACACAATGCGAGGTTGTGATTAATCTCCAATGACCTCAATGTCGACGGGAAGCTAAAATCAGTCTTCCTATGTTTTCGACATGGCATGCACTCAACAAGTCGTTAGATGTCCCCAGTGTTCTAACACTGTTCTAGCAGTAGTGGACACCAGAAGATCCTGAGGAAGAACCCAGCAGAGGGGTCGAAAGGTCGATCATTTTAGAAGAAATATGACGCGGCGTAATATCCCAGAAGATTTTAACTTCATACTGAACCATGCTGCCTCTATAGCCATCCATACCTGGGAAAGTGTTTCCAATGCAACAATTTGTGCACGAACTGACCTGTCAATTATGTGCCATAGATGTTCGGTGGGGTTCATTTCGGGCGATCTGGATGGTAAAATCATTCGCTCGAATTGTCCAGAATGTTTTTCAAACCAATCATTAACAGCTGTGGCCTGGTGACATGGCGCACTGTCATACATAAAAATTCCATCTCTGTTTCAAACGTGGAGTCCATGAATGGCTGCAAATGGTATCCAAGCTTGGGTAGCTCAGTAGGTTGAGCACTTGCCCACGAAAGGCAAAGGTCCCGAGCTCGACTCTCGGTCCAGCACACAGTTTTAATGTACGAGGAAGTTTCATAATCATTTCCAGTCGATGATCGGTTCAGTTGGACCGGAGAACCCTGTCCAGTCCATGTAAACAGCCCACACCATTATAGGCTTTGCATAGTGCCTTGATAGGCGACCGCTGTAGCCGAGCGCTTCTTGGCGCTTCAGTCTGGAACCGCGCTGCTGCTACGGTCGCAGGTACGAATCCTGCCTCGGGCATGGATGTGTGTGATGTCCTTAGGTTAGTTAAGTTTGAGTAGTTCTTAGTGGACTGATGACCTCAGATGTTAAGTTCCATAGTGCTCAGAGCCATTTGAACCATTTTTGAAAAACGAGCACTTAAATTTTTCTGTGCGAGCCCTGATTTCTCTTATTTTATCGTGATGATCATTTCTCCCTATGTAGGTGGGTGCCAACAGACTGGTTTCGCAATCGGGGGAGAAAACTGGTGATTGAAATTTCATGAGAAGATCGCGTCGCAACGAGAAACGCCTTTGTTTCAATGGTTGCCACTCCAATTCACGTACCATGTCTGTGGCACTATCTGCTCTATTTCAAGATAATACAAAACGAGCTGCCCTTCTTTGTACTTCTTCGATATCACCCGTCAGTCTCACCTGATGCGGATCCCACACCGCACAACAGTTCTCCAGAATAGGGCGGACAAGCGTAGTGTAAGCAGTCTCTTTAGTAGACCTGTTGCACCTTCTAAGTGTTCTGCCAATTAATCGCAGTCTTTGCTTTGTTCTACCCACGACGTTATCTATGTGATCGTTCCATTTCAGTTCATTTGTACTTGTAGTCCCTAAGTATTTAGCTGGATTTACAGGCTTCAGATTTGTTTGACTCATCGCGTAATCGAAATTTAGCTGATTTGTTTTAGTACTCATGTGAATAATTTCGCATTTTTCTTTATTCACAGTCAATTGCCACTTTTCGCACCATACAGATATCTTATCTAAATCATTTTGCAAGTCGTTTTGATCATCTGATGAGTTTACAAGACGGTAAATGACAGCGTCATCAGCAAACAGTCTAATAGGGCTACTCTGATTGTCTCCTATGTCGTTAATATACAGGGTGAACACAAAGTCTTGACCTCATTATTACAATTTATTGGAGAATAACCGTTTGACCTAATAATTTACATTTGATGCCGTTACATAGGTTAGCGTTACTGGTTTTTTTTAAGACCACTTACGTTAGTAATGTCTGGAGAGGGGAGTAATGTCCGGATCGATGAATTGTAAGGAACAGTCCAACACCCTGGCTACCCCGCTCTCTAGACATTACGCCCTTGACTTTTTTTTCTGGGGCTATATCAAGGACATTGTCTTCGTCACACCATTTGCTGACGTCGACGAACTGAAGGCTAGGGTACAAGCTGCTGTGGGCCCTGTGACAGAACACATGTTACAAAACACTTGGCGGGAACTGGAATACCGCCTCGACATTATCCAAACTACCAAGGGAGCACACATTGAGATTCACTAACGTAAGTGGTCTTAAAAAAACTTGTAAGACTAACCTATGTAACGGCATCAAATGTAACTTATTATGTCAAACGGTTATTCTGTTATAAATTTTTACAATCAGGGTAAGACTTTGTGCTCACCTTGTAGATCAGAACCAGCAGAGGGCCTATAACACTTCCTTGGGGAACGCCGGATATTACTTCTGTTTCACAAGATGACTTTCCGTGTATTAGAACGAACTACGACCTTCCTGACAGGAAATCACGAATCCAGTCGCACAACTGAGGCGATATTCCATAGGCACGCAGTTTGGTTAGAAGACGCATGTGAGGAACGTGTGAAGAGCTGAGTTGTGTTTCACAAGAACGATGCTTTCTGAATCCGTGCTGATTATCTGTCAATAAATCGTTTTCTTAGAGGTTCAAATGGCTCTGAGCACTATGGGACTCAACTGCTGAGGTCATTAGTCCCCTAGAACTTAGAACTAGTTAAACCTAACTAACCTAAGGACATCACAAACATCCATGCCCGAGGCAGGATTCGAACCTGCGACCGTAGCGGTCTTGCGGTTCCAGACTGCAGCGCCTTTAACCGCACGGCTTTCTTAGAGGTAATTCATAATGTTCGAACACAGTATATGTTCCAAAACCCTACTGCAAATCGACGTTAGTGATACGGGCCTGTAATTCAGCGGGTTACTCCTGTTTTCTTTTCTGGATATTGGTGTGGCTTGAGAAATTTTGCAGTCTTTAGGTACGAAAATTTCCACTTTGCCCGGTCTTCAGTACACATCGAGCCAAACGATATTTGTTGCATGCCGCCATCGTGGCGTTGCAACTTTAATGCCCAGCACTGTACGCAGTGGGACCCTGTTGATTAGTATTCCTTTCCGGACCGCTGCGGCAGAGTGCGGGCTGCGGTGTTTTGGCCACCTTTTGCGTCGCAGTGGTCGTAGCCCGATTGGAAAAGCTGTCCGGTCGCATCCATCAATTACGTGCCATCGGTGAGTCCACTATGATTCCATTAGCTGCAACGTGCGCCGCTGTTCGTCCGCGCCCACTGTCAAACTTGGCTGACACTGACGTATGCGGGTTTAATGACTTAGTGACATTCCCGATACGTCCATCACCCGCTGATTAGTCAATCGATCAATTATGCAGACTTTCCGTAACACCATGTGGGTCACCAGGATGGTCAGTTCAGGGAATTAACGTTGCTAGAACACTGCGCAGTAGTAATAATACGAATTACCGGCCAATTTCACTCCAAAAGAGATGCACACTATTTTTTTTAAAATCCATCTTTTATTCCAAATGTTTGAAAGTTTTACAGTGTGTAGATACGTCCTTTAGGAACAATATTTTCATTTCTCCGCATAATTTCCATCCCTCTCAACTGCCTTACGCCATCTTGAAACCAACGCTTGAATACCCGGACGGTAAATTTCTGGAGCAACAACCTGTTGGAGCCACTGTTTGGCAGCGTGCACAAGGGAGTCATCAGCTTCAAACTTTGTCCCAAGAAGAGAGTCTTTCAGTTTCCCAAAGAGATGATACATGGAGCCAGGTCAGGACTGTAAGGTCGGTGTTTCAGTGTTGTCCATCCGAGTTTTGTGATCACTTCCACGGTTTTTTGACTGACATATGGCCGTGCATTGTCATGCAACAGCAAAATATCCTGCTTTTGCCGATGTGGTCGAACACGTCTCAGTCGAGCTTGAAGTTTCTTCAGTGTCTTCACATATGCATCAGAATTTATGGAGGTTCCACTTGGCACGATATCCACAAGCAAGAGTCCTTCGGAATGGAAATACACCTTAGCCATAACTTTTCCAGCAGAAGGTGTCGTTTTGAATTTTGTTTTCTTGGGTGAATTAGCATGATGCCTCTCCTTTGATTGCCTCTTCGTCTCTGGTGAACAACGATGGAGCCATGTTTCATCACATGTCACAATTCTTCCAAGAAATTCATCTCCACCATTCTCTTACTTTTCCAAAATTTCGCTGCATACCGTTTTTCTTGTTTCTTTGTGAGCCACTGTCAACATCCTGGGAACCCACCTGGCACAATTATTTTTGACGCCAACACTTTCTGTATTCTGCAAACACTTCCTTCCCCTAACCCAACGTAGCGTGACAATTTGTCTGTCAGCAGTCACCAATTCGTTAACTCTCTGCACATTATCTGGAGTGTGTGCAGTACGAGGCCTGCCGCTGCGAGGACAACCCTCAATATTGCCGTGCCCGCTTTCATCACGTAACCTGCTTGCCCACCGACTAACTGTACTGTGATCGACAGCAGCATCTCCGTACACCTTTTTCAACCTCTTGTGGATGTTTCCCACTGCCTCGTTTTCACAGCACAGACATTCTATGACAGCACGTTGTTTCTGACTAACGACAAGTGTAGCAGCCGTCTTGAAGACATGCTGTGACAGCTCCACTCACGGGAACAGGTTGAACTAAGTTTGAAAACAAGCGGGAAGGATGTATCTACACACTGTAAAACTTTCACACATCCAGAATGAAAACTGTATTTTTACAAAAATAGTATGCATTTCTTTTGGAGTGACCCTCGTATCAGTAAATAGTAATAAGAATAATTATGATGACGACATCAGATCAGTCTTTCAGATATTTAAATAGCGAATTTAGGGCCTGAAAATTACAATAACGAAGCAGACACAAACCGACAAGAAGTCCAAAATTCTGTTTATAGGGATATCACACATTCTTTCGGAATCAAAACGGGAGAAAGACAAGGAAAAGGGCTGTCTCCATTACTTTCCAACTGTGTCCTTGAGCGAGAGACACAAGAATGGCGCAAACCAGCCAATAACTTTAGGCAGAGATATCTACAGATTGCCTAGCATTTGCAGGCGCTTTAGCAATGTTAATGTTTCATCAGCGTAAAATCAAGGAAACTGCAGAAAAAGTCACTCTCCAGTATCTTTTTGAAAAGACAGAATACGAGACCTGCGACAAACAAGCACCTTAACTCATAGAGACGAGTAACAGCAAAATTACACGAGTTTTACAGTTAAAATGTGCCGGTGAAACCATTCAGGGAAATGGAATCGTAAAAAAATTCTAAGGAAATTAGATGCTAAAAGATGGGAACTGCATACCAACGTACACAAAAGATCTACAACAAGACCTATATCTCCAAGCTCATAAACTTAAACATGAATGACTCTGTGGATCAGAAACAGTAATTCTGAACACGAAAACAGACATTTAAGCATTGAGAAAAGGAACGCAAAGCTGTAAGAAAAATTCTAGTCAAAAAACTTGTATACGAACAATACCGTTCAGAGGCATTCAGGAAATCAAACAAAACACAAATATCCATAGTGTCTTTAGAAGACGCAGCTCATGATTCTATGGGCACTTTTGAAAGAACGAATCCAGAAAGATTTATAAAACAAATAATCGAATTCTTCGACACTAAGAGTAAAGCCAGAACGGACATGATGAAGTGGGTGGCGATGTCAGTGCTAATGTGATATCGGTAGATATTACTCCAGAAAATATAACAAACCGCATAATGTTCTGGACTAAAATTCACAAATGGAAAACTGAGTAAGAGGAAAAATCCACGAAGAAAAGATGGAAAGAAAATCCACAGGAAAGGAAAGAAAGAAATATGGGCAGAAAGGAAGATAAATGGTCACCTCTAAGTACTCTGCGCAGTCCTAATGGGGTTATTCGCAAATAATAATAACAGTAATAGCACTGACAATAACAATAATATTTCTTAGACACATGTATAGAATGTGCAGAATAGAGAAATAATCATTTGATTACCTTTGGAAGAAGAGAACCACTTGGATTACAGACCCTCGCAAACACGTTGAGATGTCTAATGCCCAAGAAACCCTCATGTTAGAATGGGATATCTTTCGAAACATAATACAAATTTTGGAAGCCGTTCAAGTCGGGAAAAGAGCGACAAATACTGGAAGAACTAAAGTAACAGCCTAGCGACTGTGTGAAGCAATATGGGGAAAAGAGAAAATTCTGGACAAAGAGGACAAAAGTAAGTGGTCAGTTCGCCAATTAAAAAACAAGTAAAAGTAATAACAATGTATCTTCATTATAATTAACTGCTTCTTCAATGCAAATGTTGCGATTCCCCACAACCTTATCTCCCAATGCATTACAAGCTGCAATGGTGGATTCCAACAGAAATTGGTAAAATAGAATGAATTCGTAATTTTATATCTCTTGGAGAACGTCTACACCAGAATAGACTAAAACAATTTGCGTATTTTACCCACATTTAGTTTTGGCTTTTCTTGGGAACTGCTACGTGGTCACATTGCCTCACCTGTAGGTTCCCTATCTAACAGCGTCCAGGAACGACAAATATGTTATTTTCAGCACTTCATATAATTATTGGCCGAATTTGAGATTTTAAGATGCTGCCGTAATCTACTAATATACAGGTATAATATTATGGCACAGGCATCGCTGTTAGAGGCTGTGTGTATATCTCGAGATAGCCTCACTCGCTACGTGCATATTGCCCACACTATTTCATCCAGTATTTGAGAATAAAAGCGCGTAGTGACCTTCAACAAACTTTACTTATAATTTCAAATAGTTATGAAACTTTTACTGACATCGCAGCAAAATAATGGAGGGTAAAAAGTTTATCACTTACTATATTCTTCTGTTCATGCTGCATCAGACATGATGTTTTGATTTACTACTTCTTTACTACTAACTCTCTTTCCAACTTATTTTGCAGACAGAATCCACATATACCAATGAAGGTCTTCGCAAAATTATTGTAAGACACATATTTCAGGAGGTATGACATCATAAACATTGAGATGCAAGGAAAACTAGCTTTTGCTTAAGAAGGAGGGCTAATTAAAATTTTTTAAAGAATAATTGATTGGGGGGGGGGGGGAGGAAGGGGCGAGATAACTGGTTAGATAAAAAAAGGAAACGAGAGACATTTTAACGTTTTCGAAACAGACGTCCCATCCGCTTATTTGCGTGGGGTTCATTTATTTTACTTTCAATTTCTTGTGGGACAAAACAGCTGAGGTTATTAGTACCCAACTGTGTATGTGTGTTTGTGTTTCTGAAAGGCACACTTTCTTTGTGAGTAATTAACTGGCGGCTTCGATTTGCAAGATGACATCAGCTCGACAGCTAGACCATTAAACTTCATTTACTTCCTTTCTCGACAGAGGCGTCTGCGGCGAATTTAACTTTTATATTCAGGGATTATGGCTGTAATTAGATCTGTAAGAAAGCAATTAAGAAATCCTGCCACACCGCCAGCCAACTTTTCCTGTATGAAACAGGTCGATGGGAAAATGTATTTTGATTACTTCCTGCTAGGCAACAAGTTATTCTCATAATTTACTGAACACTCAAACCATTCCCTCTTACATCAGGCTTCTCTGTCACTTACAATTTTGTCTAAATACGAATTGTTGATAAAGTAGAAGTCAAGCATAACACATGTAATAGGAATAAATATGATTTCATATTTCAGTAACGTTTCACCTATATTTGTTATAGATGTAAAGCAGAGTATATGCATATGTGTCTGAGATCTCTTCCTAAACAGCTGAATCGAAGTCAACCAAATTTGGCACAGAAAGAACAGGCCTCACGAGTATCAACAGTGTGGTGCTCATAACTTCCTAGCTCCAATAAGAGCAAAGATATAGGGAAATACGTGTTTTCTGCAGCGCCTGGCATATAGGCTACCCTGTGATGCATGCATGTTGCATGGGATCAGTATCTGCCTGTCGATCAACCTGGTTTGGAGACCAGCTGTGTCAGGAAGAATAGTTTTCCAGACGTGTGTGATAGGCGTGTTGTGTTGTAATGGTATCAACCTGCTTTATCGACCTGCTTGGCATGGTGGTCTGCATGTCAGGGGCAAGTAAATGATTTTCAAGCCCCTGATGTGGAGCCTGCCCTATGTGATAGGTGTGTTGTGGGAATAGTATCAGCTTGCAATATTGAACTCTAAAGTTCAGTAAATATTGAAATTTATTGTACGAGATGTCCATAAAATTATGTTCAAGTTTCAATGGTCTATTATGAATGTTTATGAAAACTAAACTCCGTCTGAGCAGACCATGAAGGCCCAATGGTATCGACAGGCCTCTGTGTGGTCCTCAGCCCATAGGCATCACTGGATGCGAATATGGAGAAGCATGTGGTCAGCACACCACTCTCCCAGATGTATGTCAGTTTACAAGACCGGAAGACTATTTATGAGGGGCATTCAATAAGTAATGCAACACTTCTTTTTCACAGCAAGTTGCAAAAATGCAGACTCTATTATGGACTTAATGCAGTATTCCCATCTCAGTCTCTACTGTTTCATGAAGTTTTGCTAGGTGGTGGAGCAATGTGAAACCTTCAAAATGATGTCTGTAATGGAGTTGCTTTCCAAACAGTGGCCAACCGGAGTGGCCGAGCGGTTCTAGGCACTATAGTCTGGAACCGAGCGACCGCTACAGTCGCAGGTTCGAATCCTGCCTCGGGCATGGATGTGTGTGATGTCCTTAGGTTAGTTAGGTTTAATTAAAGCTCTAGGCGCCTGATGACCTCAGAAGTTAAGTCCCATAGTGCTCAGAGCCATTTGAACCATCCAAACAGTGGGCTGTCATTGAGTTTCTTTTGGCGGAAGAAAAAGCACTGCAGATAAACATAGGTGCTTGTAGAATTTCTACAGTGACATGGCAGATAACAAAAGCATGCTGAATGATTGTGTGAGGTGTTTATCATCATCAGAACAAGGTCGCGCAACTTTTCCAATCTCCTATGTGCCACCTGGCCGCACACAGCTGTTACTCCTGTAATGTTAGACTTTGTGGATACTCCCATTCAAGGTGATCGATGGATCGCAGTCAAACATGTCACTGCACAACTGGATGTCTCTGTTGGTCTGACATACTAATCCACCAATTGGGGTTATCCAAGGTGCGTCCCCATTGGGTTTCTCTATGCCTAAGATAAGACAACAAAGAGCAATGAAGAGCCATGTGAGCAGAATTGCTGGCACGTTACAAGGCTGATCATGACTTTTTTGTCAGACATCATCACAGGCGATGATATATGAGTTCTTCACTTTGAACATCCTTTCAACTTCCGGAAGTGTTTGGCCCAATGGGGGATGCACTCCATAGCGAATGTTACATTAATGATGGAGAGGTTAGTGATGCAGCAAGATGTTGGCTCTGGTTCAAATGGCTCTGAGCACTATGGGACTTAACTTCTGAGGTCATCAGTCCCCTAGAACTTAGAACTACTTAAACCTAACTAACCTAAGGACATCACACACATCCGTGCCTGAGACAGGATTCGAACCTGTGACTGTAGCAGTAGCGCGGTTCCAGACTGTAGTGCCTAGAACCGATCGGCTACCCCGGCCGGCGTGTTGGCTCTGACGTAGACCAGCAGATCGGGACCACGCCAGGATATACAGGCCCTCCCAGTGAAATGGCGTCACATTGAACGGATATTACGTTGCAAAATAGGGTTTTCTTGACAGAAGAGTGGGGCATAATTATAGTGTATTGGAATCCTCAATAAACCCAAACTGCTTCCAGAAAAATTATGTTGCATTGCTTATTGAAATCCACCTGTACAAGAAACTATACATCAGACTGAAGGTAAACTAATGTAGTTTTGCTTACAAATGTAAAGTATGTGCGCCGTTTGGTTACAAGGCTGATGTCCAATCTGAGAGCCAATTCTTGCTACACTATGCTTCACAAGTTAGGAGTAATGGAAGCAATAGGTTATTCAGTTCTGTGTCTCAACTTTGGCAAAGTGTTAAGTAGTCTGAGGTGTGGGGTTGATCTGTTATTCTGTTATTCTGCGCAATGGACTAATCTGAGATGTACCGTTTACCCCGTGGCTCCTGCAAGATGCAATTTTCACCCCCACGCTACTACAGAAGTCAGACAGACGCTCCTAACGTTCTAAAGAGAAATGCCTGAAAAACTTTCAGCAATAAATATCTTCTGGAGTTGTCCACTGTAAGAAAATGACACAAAAATTCACAAAATTTCTTACGTAACTAGTGGGATACTTGGGTACTGGAGTAGTGCTAGTTAGTGTAAGAAAAACATGAAACTAACGAAAGTTATTATTTTATTTTGCAAAAATTCTGAGAAATCACAATGACACTTTTAGTTATGAATTGAACAAATTATATCATGGTTCTTTTCGGAATGTGAAGTTATCTTTCAAGGATAGGATTCACTAATGAAATTTCTACACAAAGTTAAAGATGGTAGTTAACTTGGAAGAATGGCTGAGAGGCACGCCTACTCAACTTGAATAATTATCCTTTAGAATGTTGCTAGGTACGATCGAGGCTGTCGCGTGTGAAATGCAATGAAGTGTACTGTTGTGGAGGAAATACGGGGCTCGCAAGAGCTGTAGCGTACAATACCGTAAGCTGCGATGACTGTTGTCTGCACCGCTCGCTGCTGACAAATAAGATAACTCTCGTTCTATCTGTACTGACCTTCGCCCATCAAACTCTCCCTACGCCTTGATGAAGTCAAGGATTCCTATTCGCCCCTAATTTAACTATTGGCGTGGTACACTGGTCTGATAACCGTGGTGCCACTCAAAAACTCGCTCACAGGCGTGTAACTATAACTCTGTTCACACCGCACAATAAGTGTGTCGGCCAACACAGTGAACAATGCTTAATCTCAAGGACTCAATATAGATTAGCACTCCGATTCGCTCTCGACAGAGGTGCTCTCCCAGTGAAGTACTGAGGAGAGACTTGTTCCTCACTCTTTGAGTACACGTATGAGCGCGCACACTCTCGTTACGTGTTCTCGCTCCAAGAGCGACAACGGAACGGCCCCTCTCCACGCCAGACGTGAAGGGTATATCTTTTGGTCTCTTCCATTATTCCTTCAGCTCAAGGCGTCAGAAATATCGTCTACCGATCAGCATTGCTCTTCTAAAACGGGAGAATGACGTTTCGTTTAAGGCGACCAATCCGGAAAATTGTAGCTTTGGCGTTTGCTGTCTCCCTGTGAAAATCTCTGAAACTGCGTGCTATGTGTAAAGAATGCGTAGGCTGGCCGCTCCCACACAGTGTAGCGGAATTTGCTTTTAAGCCGAACATGGGGTCGTTCCCCCCTTTCCACTCGGGTCCACACTGTCCGCTACATGGGCGGTCACCTGCTGACACGGGATGGGTCGTCCTCTGAAGGGCCTGGCATCCTGTTGTGCGGTCTCTCTCCGGAACTGAAAGCTTCTGTGACCGTCGTGTCTGGAATGTATGTGTATTTCAACCACGGTGCGTTCACTTGTCAATTGCCTATCGTTTGCATAAATTTATACTAGATTGACTTTATCTTATCGAGTTTGGGTTCGAATGAAGCGTCTTGATGTGCGGAACATGTTTGTGAGGTCAGAATATGTAAGCAATGAAGGTCAGGAGACCGCGACGTCTTATAGTAGTGGCGGAATACAGACACTATCTTCTGTGCTGGCCGCAGTGGTCGTGCGGTTCTAGGCGCTCAGTCCAGAACCGCACGACTGCTATGGTCGCAGGTTCGAATCCTGCCTTGGGTATGGATGTGTGTGATGTCCTTAGGTTAGTTAGGTTTAAGTAGTTCTAAGTTCTAGGGGTCTGATGACCTCAGATGTTACGTCCCATAGTGCTCAGAGCCATTTGAACCATCTTTTGCAAAGCCCCACAGGGAGAAAATGTTATTATGGAAGGTCAGGTGAATGTGGAGGCCAGCAGAAAAGATCTCTGCTGTACTCACCATTACGCGAGTCCAGTGGTCAGGGACTTTGACATTCAACCATCTTCGTACAAAGAGATGACAATGGGTAGGGACTCCATCTTGTTGCCAAATAAAGTCTTTCTGTTCACCTTCTAATTGAGAAAAGAACCATTCTTGTTGTATCATATCCAGATAAGCCACCCATGATATATAAGCTACCCCTGTTGGAGAAGCCACCTGTGTTCAGTGAAAAAAAGTTTAATCTTGAGGAATCTCTTTGATATTGCACATGTTCATACTTCCCTATTTCCATCATAAACTGGATGTTCTTGTGGATTAAATTCAGATGTTGCAAGAAGCGTGACAGTTTTTCTTCATCATGGGGCCACACTACAAAAGTGCCATCATGAGAATGGTTCTGTCCATCATATACAAACATTAGCTGAAAACTGAAATGACGAATAGAAATTTGTACCAAAGCCAGGATTCGAATACGTGTCTTGTGCTCTCTAGACAGATGCACTAACCACTACATTGCCTTGGCACAGTGGTTTTGCGCTATTGCGCAGACAGCCCTAGCCCTCCTCCCTGCTCAATCTAAATTCCCTGTCAAACCTTAGCCACCTTGGTATTCCCTTTCATGTAAAACAGCACGGAAGGGGCTCTCCAGCCGTATTGGAATAGCATCTAAGCATCCCTTCATTGGTACAAACTTTCATTCGTCAGTTCAATCTGTCCATACCAAACAGCCAAAGAAACTGCTACACTTGGCTAATATCGTGTAGGACCCCTCGAGCAGGCAGAAGTGTCGCAAAGCAATGTGGCATGGACTCGACTAACGTCTGAAGTAGTCATGGAGAGAAATGAAACCATGAATCGTGCAGGGCTATCCACAAATACGTAATAGTACAGGGGGTGGAGATCTCATCCCAGCAGCATGTTCCAAGGCATCCCAGATATGCTCAATAATGTTCACTGGGGAGTTTGGTGGCCAGCGCAAATGTCTAAACTCAGGAGAGTGTTCCTGGAACCACTCTGTAGAAATTATGGACGTGTGGGGTGTCGCATTGTCCTGCCGGAGTTGTTCAAGCCCGTCGGAATGCGCAGTGAACATGAATGGATGCAGGTGGTCAGACAGAATGCTGAAGTGCTTGTCACGTGCCAGATTCGTATCTAGACATATCAGGGGTCCCATATCACTCCAACTGCACACACACACACACACACACACACACCATTACAGAGCCTCCAAAAGCTTGAGCAGTCCGCTGTTGACATGCAGCGTCCATGGATTCATAAGATTGTTTCCCTACCCACACACGTCCATCCACCCGATATAACTCGAAACGACCAGGAAACATGTGTCCAGTCATCAACAGTCCAATGTCGGTGTTGACAGGCCTACATGAGGCGTGAGACTTTGTGTTGTGCAGTCATCAAGGCTACACGCATGGGCCTTTGGCTCCAAAAGCCTATATCTACGATGTTTCGTTTAATAGTTTGCATGCTGACACTTGTTGATGGTCCAGCGCTGAGATCTGCAGCAATCTGCGTAACGATTGCACTTCTGTCACACTCAACGATTTTCTTCAGTTGTCGTTGGTCCCGTTCTTGCAGCAACTTTTCCGGCAGCAGCGATGTGGGAGATTTGATGTTATATGGTATTCCTGATATTCACAGTACACTCGTCAAATGGTCGTACAGGAAAATTCCAACTTTATCGCTACCTCAGACATGCTGTGTCTCATCGCTTGTGAGCTGACTACAACACTGCGTTCAAACTCACTTAAATCTCGAAAATCTGCTATTGTAGCAGCAGTAACCAATCTAACAACTGCACCAGACACTAGTTGTCACATATAGATGCTGTGACTGCAGCGCCGTGTTCTGTCTGTTTACATACCTATGTATTTGAACATGCATAGCTATACTACTTCTTTCGCAGTTCAATGTGTATACATCATACTTGTTTGAGACTTGAAAAGGTGTCTGGAACTATGTAGTTTCATTTGATTAGTTGGAAACGCCACAGGATCAAGAAAGTGACCTTTCCATTACAAAACTTCACTTGCAAAGTTATAACATAGACCATAGTCATCCGGCTGTAAAGCATGTAACATGTATGGACATACAAGGTGCGACAATAAAGTAATGAGACTGATTTTCTTTTCAAGGTGTGGCAACCCTGCAGGCTTGTGTAGGCACAATATCTTTGACCTTGGTCTATAAGCTGCTTCTAGTCCAAGCGGCACTTCGATGCAACTGCTCAGTCGTGAGTTGTGCTGTAATAAGTTAACACGTGTTTGTCTCACTCGTCACGGAAAAGGAACCACATAATATTGCGCAGCGGTGTGCCATTCCTTTTTGCGTTAAATTGGATGAAAACGCGACGACAACTTATGGTAAGTTTCAGAAGGTTTTTGGAGGGGATGTGCGGTTCTAGGTGCTACAGTCTGGAGCGGAGCGACCGCTACGGTCGCAGGTTCGAATCCTGCCTCGGGTATGGATATGTGTGATGTCCTTAGGTTGGTTAGGTTTAATTAGTTCTAAGTTCTAGGCGACTGATGACCTCAGAAGTTAAGTCGCATAGTGCTCAGAACCATTTGAACCATTTTTCTCGAGAGGAGATCATGTCAAGAGCTCAAGTTGCTCGTTGGCATAAAATGTTTAGTGAAGGCAGAACGAATGCTGAAGATGAAGACCGCAGTGGACGACCATCAATCTCACGGACCGATGTCAACTTGGCGAGGGTGCGTGAACTCGTACGATCTGATCGAAGATTGTCTGTGAAAATGATTGCAGAAGAACTGAACATCAGTCGAGAAACGGTTCGTTTAATAATGACTGAAGATCTTGGTATGAGAAAGATTTGTGCAGAAATGGTCCCCAGAAATCTCACACCACAACAGCGAGAAACACGGAAAAATGTGGCAGCCAATCTGTTAGAGCAAACGGAAATAAATCCATAATTGTTGAGCCGTGTTATCACTGGTGATGAAAGTTGGTTTTTTCAGTACGATCCAGAGACAAAAAGCCAAAGTTCGCAATGGTGCTCAAAGCGATAAGCCAACCAAAAGAAGCTTGCATGTCAAAGTCAAAAGTGAAACACATGCTTGTGGGCTTCTTTGAGTCCAAGAGAATTGTTCATAAGGAGTGGGAGCCTCCTGGACAAACAGTTAACCAATATTAGTACAAAGAAATTTTAGAAAGACTTCGTAAAATAGTTCGTGTCCGTGCCAACATTGCTGATAACTGGATTCTGCATCACGACAATGCGCCATTCCATACTGCTCTACCAGTACAGCAATTTTTAACCTCAAAACAAATTTCAGTACTATCGCAACCACCTTATTCACCAGATATCGCTCCGCGCGACTTTTTTCTGTTTCCGAGAGTCAAAACGGCGGTCAAGGGACACCATTTTAAAACAACACAAGATGTCCAAAAAGCTGTGACGAGGGTCTCGGAGGATATTACAGAAGATGAGTTGCAGAAATGTTATCATCAATGGCAGAAGCGCTGGAAAGAGTGTGTGCAATCAGAAGGGAATCACTTTGAAGGAGACAACACTAAACTTGACTAAAACGGTAAGCAAAATTTTTTTCACGTTAGTCTCATTACTTTATTGTCGTACCTCGTATGTGTAATCGTTTTCTTAAAACCTTCCACTCTTTTGTGCTTGGTAACTGACGTAGTTTCCCCAAACAGACTTCTTAGAACTCCAGAGGTAAGGTGCTACGACATGCTAAACTTGCTCTTCAGACTCTTTTTGTTGCCCTGAGCGTTACCCTTTGCATACACATTTGGTCGTTCCGAAATGACGACACCATTGTTGGATGTTTTTACTCCATAGTGGATCATAAACTTTAAATGAAACGCACATTGAACTGAATTTATTGATTCACTCCTAACAAACTGCTCAACATAAAACGATTTACACTCAGGGATGGCCATTTTGCGTAATTGGCGCTACAAGTGGGGAAACAGAAAAGCAGTTCCCGTGCATGCGCTTATCTAAAACTGTTTCGAGTTCCTCTTTAATTGTGACCTTGAACCAAGTCTCTACAACTCTTACAGTTGGTATTGTGACAATTTATAACTTCCACATTCTTTCAAGGACACCTTGTAGTTTGTTTCGGGTGAACCATCGGTATAAGAGGCCAAAATAGGAGGATGGTTTGAAAAGCTTTCGGGACAGAATAGATAAAAGTATATACATCACTGAAACTTTTTTTAGTTTT
The DNA here is from genome assembly GCF_023864345.2 of Schistocerca serialis cubense. NCBI lineage: Eukaryota > Metazoa > Arthropoda > Insecta > Orthoptera > Acrididae > Schistocerca > Schistocerca serialis. Next base: position 88,834,222 of record NC_064648.1, on the reverse strand, counting down.
TAACGTAGTCTCCTTGTAGATTAATGCACTTGGTACCACCTCGAAAATGAGTTTCCTCCAGGCCTGCAAAATAGTTGTCAACTCCGGCTATCAGTTCTTCGTTTGAATTGAATCTTCGTCCACCAAGAAAAATTTTCAGTTTTGGGAAGAGACGCAAGTGTGACGGAGCCATAACAGGTGAATAAGGCGTGTGTGGCAACAATTCATACCTTAGTTCGGCGACAGCACATGTGTGTGAGCGCGCATTGTCTTGATGGAAGATGACTTTATTCCTTGCTGAACCTGGCCTTTTTTCGCGTATCTTTTGTTGCATATTGTCCACGAGGTTAGCACAGTATTCTCCAGTAATTGTTTGTCCAGTGTGGAGATAATCTACGATCAGAATCCTCTTCGCATCCCGCAACACTGATGCCACGACCTTTCCCGCCGAAGGAATTGTCTTTGCTGACTTCTCGTCGTGATTACGAGAACTTTTCAAACAACTATCGTAAGAAACTTCTTTTAAAAATTTCGGTTAGCAGCAGTATAAGATGCAGGACAGTATGCATCTCATTGCTTCCAGTAGTGCCTCACCGCTCCAGGTGCCTCTAATGAAAACAAAGAAAGGGTACATTATTGTCTCAACTTCAGACAGTACTTAAAGAGAACTGGAGGCTGCACTAAATTTCCGGAAACAAAATTAGAATGTCTTCGTTCCAGTACGCGTTGTAAGGTAAACGACTTCCTGCTGAGAAAAAAATAAAAAATGAAAGAGGAACTATATATTCTGCAAATGATGCTACAGCCAATGCGCCTCGTAGTATTAACACCCTAATAGTCTTTAAAAGAAATCGATCTGGCGCAGATACACACCGGATAGTCCAGAACGAATACAAAGCCATTTCATTGTTTGCTTTCCTGTGCAATACGATGGTGTCTGAGGATTCCGTGCCTCGTAAGACCCTCATAAACGGCTGACTTGATTTTCAAACCAAACCGTACATGTACCAACGGATTTCCTCAAATTAACATCAATTTTTGAAGCAGATGCTGTTCCTGTATGCCGTATTCTGAGACTAGTTGGAGTAACTACAAATGCCGATAAAGCATTTCTATCATTGACTCCCGCACTGTACTTAAAGAAGAAGAAATCAAGACGCCGGTCCACGGAAAGGATAAAAATCACATAAATACACATGAAAACCTGTTAAAGGAAATTTCCAATCACAACCTAATGATTACATCTAGTTTTCGCCGATTGGTGGTGAAACTTGTAATAGCTTGTTTAGAGTTACTTCGCACTCACATTGAAAAACAAGACGCAAGGATAGGAAAATTTTTTCTTTTCTGCTCGGTCATCTAATGATATTAATTACATATCCACAGTGTTGGAATATGGCCGGCCGGAGTGGCAGTGCGGTTGTAGGCGCTACAGTCTGGAGCCGAGCGACCGCTACGGTCGCAGGTTCGAATCCTGCCTCGGGCATGGATGTCTGTGATGTCCTTAGGATAGTTAGGTTCAATTAGTTGTAAGTTCTAGGCGACTGATGACCACAGAAGTTAGGTCGCATAGTGCTCAGAGCCATTTGAACCACATTTTGTTGGAATATGTACCCTGAATCGTCCGTGAAAGAACCAGAGTGTTTCAGTTCTTTTTCTATTTATTTCACTCCTTATACAGCGTGATTTTATCCACAGTGTACAAACTCTAAGGATTGATCGATGAGAGGATACGGAACAAAAAAAAGGTCTAATGAACGTATGTCCGTATATGTATGGTGTCCATGGTAGAGGCCGTTTAGTCAATCGTACATTATTACAGAGACTGCGGTCTCATACGCGCTATACTACGCATGCACAGTTACATAGAAGGTGCGTGAACGCATGTGTGTACGCGCCGTAGCACGTTCTGTCCGCCGGCCGGTGTGGCCGTGCGGTTAAAGGCGCTTCAGTCTGGAACCGCGTGACCGCTACGGTCGCAGGTTCGAATCCTGCCTCGGGCATGGATGTGTGTGATGTCCTTAGGTTAGTTAGGTTTAAGTAGTTCTAAGTTCTAGGGGACTGATGACCACAGCAGTTAAGTCCCATAGTGCTCAGAGCCATTTGAACGTTCTGTCCCACACGTCCACGTCGGCCAGGCTGCATCCCAACAGTGTCAAAGGCAGCAGGAATACTCTGCTCCAGAGTCTCCACATCTGGAATGGGCTCTGCATACACGATAATTTTGAGATGGGCCCATAACCAGAAATCGGATGGGTTGAGATCTAGTGATCGAGCAGGCAATGAAACTGGACACCCTCGTTCGATACATCAACCAGGGAAGACGCGATTGGGATGCCTCCAGATGCTAACGACGAAGTGGGCTGGAGCACCGTCATGTAGCAGACTCTTAACCCTTCGAATTATTAGTAGCACGTCATTCAGCAGGGGACGCAAAGTCAACCGCAAGAAACGCCGATAGTTCCGGCCTGTTAGCCAACGTGGAAGGAAGACTCACCCCAAAATACATCCCCAATTATCACGGCCCACACATTCCAGCTCTACAGATCTGACAATTCGGTGTCATCATACCTTGGGTATTCTACATACTATCCCACAGATGACTGTTATGAAAGTTGGAAATACCATTCCGCGTAAAGGGAGCTCCATCTGTGAATAGGATGGGTGGCGCAAATCCCGGAATCGTGGTTGCCTGGTGAAGAAATCAGTAACAATACTGCTCCCGATGTGGAAAGTCTGTCGCTAGTAAACCCTGCGCACTCTGTAAGTGGTAAGGATAGTAACAGTTGTCATGGAGAATGTTCCACACGGTCGTCTGGCTTACCCTGTACTGGCGGGCCAATTGGCTGGTACTGACACGGCGGTCGCCTTCCACGGTGTTAACCACGTTTTCTTCCAAGTCTGGGGTCCGAACATTTGGGTTGGTTGGTTTGTGGGATGGAAGGGTCCAGATTGCTACGGCCATCGGTCCCAACATTTGGGGTACGTCCTTCACGATTTTCTGCTTCCTGAAACGATCTTGTCTCACACAAACGGCGAAACACTGTTGCAAAAATTGAATGCTGTTTTTGTTGTTGTCGTCGTCGTGGGGGTGGGTCTCCTGATACAACCTTGCTGCCCGCCGCCCGTAACCATTTGCCCTTCTGTAAGACTGACACCATCTGGGGATGCTCCCGATTCGAATGTGGGACCATTGTGTACAACGCTGTATCACTTCCGCTACAAGGTGACTCAGCAAGAGAAGTGAATCGGGAACCCACGCACTTCCAGATGTAAGTTCGTTAGATCTGTTTTGTTCTGTATCCTTTCACCGATCAATCCCTAAGTGCGTGCACGGTGGAAAAAAAATCACCATTTATATTGTGTATGGAGTATCGATTATCTTGTGAAGCTATTCCAGTCTAAGTAACGTCTGAGAAGGAAGCGATACAGCTAAAAAATTGGTTCATAATGGTTCAAATGGCTCTAACCGCTGTGGGACTTAACATCTCAGGTCATCAGTCCCTTAGACTTAGAACTACACTACTGTCCATTAAAATTGCTCCATCAAGAAGAAATGCAGCTGATAAAACGAGTATTCTTTGGACAAATATATTATACTAGAAGTGACATGTGATTACATTTTCACGCAATTTTGGTGCATAGATCCTCAGAAATCAGTACCCACAACAACCACCTCTGGCCGTAATAACGGCCCTGATACGCCTGGGCATTGAGTCAAACAGCTTGGATGGCGTGTACAGGTACAGCTGCCCATGCAGCTTCAACACGATACCACAGTTCATCAAGAGCAGTGACTGTCGTATTGTGACGAGCCAGTTGCTCGGCCACCACTGACCATACGATTTCAATTGGTGAGAGATCTGGAGGATGTGCTGGCCAGGACAGCAGTCGAACATTTTCTGTATCCAGAAAGGCCCGTACAGGACCTGCAACATGCGGTCGTGCATTATCCTGCTGAAATGTAATGTTTCTCAGGGATCGAATGAAGGGTAGAGCCATGGGTCGTAACACATCTGAAATGTAACGTCCACTGTTCAAAGTGCCGTCAATTCGAACAAGAGGTGACCGAGACGTGTAACCGATGGCACCCCATACCATCACGCAGGGTGATACGCCAGTATGGCGATGACGAATACATGCTTACAATGTGCGTTCTCCGCGATGTCGCCAAACACGGATGCGACCATCATGATGCTCTAAACAGAACCTGGATATATCCGAGAATAAGACTTTTTGCCATTTGTGCACGTAGGTTCGTCGTTGAGTACACCATCGCAGGCACTCCTATCTGTGATGCAGCGTCAAGGGTAACCGCAGCCACGGTCTCCAAGCTGATAGTCCATGCTGCTGCAAACGTCGTCGAACTGTTCGTGCAAACGTCCCCATCTGTTGACTCACGGATCGAGATGTGGCTGCACGATCCGTTACAGCCATGCTGATATGATGCTTGTTGACTGCTAGTGATACGAGGCCGTTGGGATCCAGCACGGCGTTCCGTATTACCCTCCTGAACCCACCGATTCTATATTCTGCTAGCAGTCATTGGATCTCGATCAACTCGAGCAGCAATGTCGCGGTACGATAAACCGCAATCGCGATAGGGTGCAATCCGACCTTCATCAAAGTCGGAAATGTGATGGTACGCATTTCTCCTCCTTACACGAGGCATCACAACAACGTTTCACCAGGCAACGCCGGTCAACTGCTGTTTGTGTATGAGAAATCGGCTCCAAACTTTCTCATGTGAGCACGTTGAAGGTGTCGCCACCGGCGCCACCCTTGTGTGAATGGTCTGAAAAGCTGATCATTTGCATATCACAGCATCTTCTTCCTGTCGGTTAAATTCCGCGTCTCTAGCACGTCATCTTTGTGGTGTAGCAATTTTAATGGCCAGTAGTGTACGTAAACCTAAGCAACCTGAGGACGTCACACACATCGAAGCCCGAGGCAGGATTCGAACCTGCGATCTTAGCTGCAGCGCGGTTCCGGACTGAAGCGCCTAGAACCGCTTGGCCACACCGGCCGGCACAAATTTGGTGACAGTGTTGTTTTGTTATTATCCTTGATCGCAGTTTCTCCAGTTGTGTAAACTCACGATACTGTGAGGTAAATTGCAATAAAACTAGCTTTCATTCAACATACGCGGTGCATCATTTTGTAAAACTTTCCGTCAGTTAAAATTTCTGGCAGACAGGTCAGACGCGCACCACGTTAGACTAGCACGTCAAACAGCACCGTAGAGCTGAAATATTTGGCGAACGTAGTAAAATTTGACTGTTTGATCGTTTCAAATCGCTCTGAGCACTATGGGACTTAACTTCTGAGGCCATCAGTCCCCTAGAACTTAGAACTACTTAAACCTAACTAACCTAAGGACATCACACACATCCATGCCCGAGGCAGGATTCGAACCTGCGACACTGTAGCGGTCGCGCGGTTCCAGACTGTAGCGCCTGAACCGCTCGGCCACTCCGGCCAGCCTTTGATATTTTCTTGACGTCAACTGTTTAGTGCTTGCATGGCATGCACACACACACACACACACACACACACACACACACACACACACACACACACGCACTCACGCACTAGTTCTCGAGAAACTACATTCTCCAGAACTCACAGGCGGGTGGCGGCTCGCGTATTCATTTTTCTGTTTACATGAAACAAAATTTTTCCAAAAATCGTGAATAAAACGATTTTTTTCCCAGTTGTCCCCCTAGTCCCGTCACTTGGCAAGAGTTCGAAATTAATATTTCAGCAGAGAATGAAAAATCGTATATAACTGGACAGTTACGAGGGCTGAAGAGAGATTAGGGTAGGTTTGGAGGCATGTAGACAGTCATTCTTTCCATGGAGCAGTACTCGAATGGATTGTGACAGAAAAATATAATATTGGTCTGAAGTACCCTCCACCATCCTATAGCTGTTTGCAGTGTATAGGTAGACGCAGATGTCGACGGTACGTTATACACGAGTGCACAGCGTAGATTTCAGATAATAATGCTGCATAGAGAGAGGTTTATTGCGCTGAGCTCGCTACCCAGAAACGCTACGCCCTCCCCTGTTAACTGGCAATCCTATACGCTCATTGCACACACTGCCTGTGTGGAGAGGTCCTGTAACCATTAGACTAGCGCGCTCTCCAAGCGTTCCCTAATTGAGCGCGTAATAATACGTGCCTTATTAGGGGACGAGAGAGTTATCACCAGAGACTAGTGCAAAGCAACTCCTGGAATTGGTGGTAATTGGCAGACGCTGCACTGGAGACCTGAGACATCCCAATCAGGTGTTGCCGCGAAGTCACTGGATGCTTCCGTGGAACAAGGACGAGCGCAAGGCTGTCTTCCCTGTGAAGAAAATGTGAGATAGAGTTAAGGTATGTATATTGTTGGGGTGATCTCTCTCTCTCTCTTTAAAAAGTTTTGCACCACCTCGTTTCCGAGAGTTCCGGCGGCTGTACAGAAAATAAGAATGGAGTTGAACATAAACAACATTTGCGCTCTTTTTATTGCTCATGAAAACCACACATTGCCTGTTGTACCATGATAGCGGAACGCCGGCCGATGTGGCCGAGCGGTTCTAGGCGCTTCAGTCTGGAACCACGCGACCACTACGGTCGCAGGTTCGAATCCTGCCTCGGGCATGTATGTGTGTGATGTCCTTAGGTTAGTTAGGTTCAAGTAGTTCTAAGTGCTCAGAGCCATTTGAACCATTTGATAGCGAGATCTACAGAGCTGGTGGACCAGATTTCTGTACACACCGGTACCTCTACTTACCAGTAGCATGTCCTCTTGCATTGATGCATGCCTGTATTCGTCATGGCACTGTTGGTCCAGATTGTCCCACTCCTCAACGGCGATTAGGCGTAGATCCCTCAGAGTGGTTGGTCGGTCACGTCGTCCGTAAACAGTTCTTTTCAGTCTATCCCAGGCACGTTCGACAGGGTTCATGTCAGGAGAACATGCTGGTCACTCTGATCGAGCGATGTCGTTATCCTGAAGGAAGTCATTCATTAACTGTGCACGATAGGGACACGAATTGTCCTCCGTGAAGACAAATGCCTCGCCAGTATGCTGCCTTTATGTTTGCGCTATCGATCGGAGGATGACACTGACGTATCGTTCAGTCGTTATACAAAGCTGTCATCCAGCACCATTGGCATGTATAGCTACCGGACTCAGACGTAGTTGAGAATCTCTGGCAAGTTGACCACCTCTCTCTCAACCAGCAGGGGTTCTGAAGACATCCACATGAAACCCAACTCGCACTTTTGATCAAGGCAGCCAAGTAGATGCAGTGTTTCTTGATTTTCAAAAAGCGTTTGATTCAGAACCACACCTACTCTTACTATCGAAAACACGGTCGAATGGGGTACCAAGCGAAGTTTGTCATAGGGTTGAGGATCTAGTAGTACAGAGTATGCAGCATGTTACCTTCGTAGGAGATTAGTCGCTGGATGTCGAAAAAACTTCAGGTGTGGCCCAGGGAAATGAGTTCGGATCACTGCTGTTCATCTTGTAGCTTGATGACTTCTCAGAAGATATTATTTTCAGCCTTAGATGTTTTACAGATGACAGAGTAATGCACAATATAGGGTACGTGTGGCTGAAAGTAAGCCTGGGGTAAGACTACGCATAGAGTTTTCAAGAGAAGTTCACCATTCTCCCGCTAGGCAGCGCATTGGTCACCATCTGCTCAGTTCTGTTCTTGAACCTTGAGGCAGTCGGACGCTTACTGCTGGAGAAAATGGCGTAAGTCGCTTTTGTACTTTTTCGACGTAAAATTTGTGCCGCTTTCATTGAGTATTATATCAACTCTACTCAAGAAGTTGATAAACTCGGTACCGCAACTGGCAGTTAGTTATGAGCTTCGAATATCCTCCTTGTCTTCCACGACTTAACTTGAGTATGTCATCTGTGGACTGCCGAAAACAAAAATAGCGGGTTGGGTAAAAGTGCGCAGGTCTATTGGGGTAGACGTACAGAGACACTAGAGTGAAGCGCCAAAGAAACTGATATGGTCATGCGTATTCAAATACAGAGACATTTAAACAAGGAGAATACTGGGCTGTGATGGGCATCCCCTATATAAGAGAAGTGTCTCGCGCAGTTGTTAGATATGTTACTGCCCCTACAATGGCAGATTGTCATGATTTCAGTGAGTTCGAACATTGTGTTATAGTCGGCACACGAAAGATAGGACACAGCATCTCAGAGGTAGCGATGAAGTGAGGATTTTCCCGTACGACCATTTAACGACTTTTCTGTGTCAGGAGTCCAGCAAAACATCAAATCTCAGACATCGCTGCGGCCAGAAAAAGACCCCTTAAAGAACGGGACCAACGACGACTGAAGAGAATCGTTCAACGTGACAGAAGTGCAACCCTTCTGCTAATTGCTGCAGATTTCAATGCTGTACCATCAATAAGTGTCAGCGTGCGAAACATTCACCGAAACATCACCGAAATGGGCTTTCGGAGCCGAAGATACCGTCGTGCACCGTTGATGACCGCGTGACACAAAGCTTCACCGCTCGCCTGGGCCCATCAACACCGAAAAAATGGTTCAAATGGCTCTGAGCACTATGGGACTTAACTGCTGTGGTCATGAGTCCCCTAGAACTTAGAACCACTTAAAGCTAACCAACCTAAGGACATCACACACATCCATGCCCGAGGCAGGATTCGAACCTGCGACCGTAGCAGTCACGCGGTTCCAGACTGTAGCGCCTAGAACCGCTCGGCCACTCTGGCCGGCACATCAACACCGACACTGGATTGTTGAAGACTGCAAGCATGTCGTGTAGTCGGACGAGTCTCGTTTCAAATTGTAGCGCCCAGATGGATGTTTACGGGAATGGAGACATCCTCATGAATGCATGGACCCTGCATGTCCACAGCGGACTGTTCAAGCTGATGGAGGCTCTGTGACGGTGTGGGGCGTGTGGAGTTAGTTATATGCGGCCCCTGATACGTCTAGGTACGACTCTGCCAGGTGACACGTACGTGAGCATCATCTCTGATCACCTGCGTCCATTCATGTCCATCGAGCATTCCGACGGACTTGGGCAATTCCTGCAAGAGAACGTGACAGCCCACACGTCCAGAATTGCTACAGAGTGGGTCCAGGAACACTCTTCTGACAAGGGAACCTCCCCGTCGCACCCCCCTCAGACTTTGTTATAATTTGGCACAGTGGATAGGCCTTGAAAAACTGAACACATATCAATCGAGAAAACAGGAAGAAGTTGTGTGGAAGTATGGAAAAATAAGCAAAGCATACAAACTGAGTAGTTTATGGGCAACGTAGGCAACATCAATGATGATGTGAGCACAGGAGCGCCGTGGTCCCGTGGTTAGCGTGAGCAGCTGCGGAGCGTCAGGTCCTTGGTTCATGTCTTCCCTCGAGCGAAAAGTTTACTTACTTTACTTTTGCTAAGTTATGATCTGTCCGTTCGTTCATTGACGTCTCTGTTCACTGTAATAAGTTTAGTGTCTGTGTTTTGCGACCGCACCGCAAAACCGTGCGATTAGTAGACGAAAGGCTGTGCCTCTCCAATGGGAACCGAAAACATTTGATCCAGGAAAACACGTCTGATATATTCTATACGACACTGGTGACGGCATGTGCGTCACATGACAGGAATGTGTTGTCGACCCACCTAACTTACACACTTGGCTAATAGGTAAAAAGATTCTTCTACCTTGCCCGATTTAGGTTTTCTTGTGGATGTGATAATTACTCCCAAAAAAGTGATGGAAACATAAGAGTGTGTCACATAAACTGCAACAAATGAATGAAACAGTTTCACAGTCCCACAGTTTTCTCTGTGCTCTGTGAAAACATATGTTTTTAACGGTTTCAAATTTTTCCGCGTGTAGATCGTCAAATCCTGCATATGTCCAAGCAAATCTGAACATGTCCTGGAATTTTGGAGAGCGAAGTTGATTATGTGTGAGTGCCTGAACTTTGATAATTGTCTGAAAATAAAAAAAAATTAAACTTTTCACTCGAGAGTAGACTTGAACCAAGGACCTCTTTCCGCAGCTGCTCACGTTAACCACGGGACCACGGCGCTCTTGAGCTCACATCACCCTTGATGTGGCCTGTATTTCCCATGGACTACTCAGTTTGTATATTTTGCTTATTTTTTCATAGTTCCACACAACTTCTTCCTGTTTTCTCGATTGATCTGTGTTCATTTTTTCAAGGCCTATCCAGTGTGCCAACTTGTAACTAAATCTGAGGGGGGTGCGATGGGGAGGTTCCCTTGTGAGTTTAAACGCTTCCGCTGGCCACCAAACTCCCCTGACGTGAACATTATTGAACATATTTGGGATGCCTTGCAACGCGCTGTTCAAAAGAGATTCCCACGCCGTCGTACTCTTACGTATTTCTGGACAGCCCTGCAGGATCCATGGTGTCAGTTCCCTCCCGATGATGGTTCAAATGGCTCTGAGCACTATGGGATTTAAAACATCTCAGGTCATCAGTCCTCTAGAACTTAGAACTACTTAAACCTAACTAAGGACATCACACACATCCATGCCCGAGGCAGGATTCGAACCTGCGACCGTAGCGGTCGCGAAGTTCCAGACTACAGCGCCTAGAAACGCTCGGCCATTACACGGTGACATGTTGTTGTTGTGGTCTTCAGTCCTGAGACTGGTTTGATGCAGCTCTCCATGCTAATCTATCCTGTGCAAGGTTCTTCATCTCCCAGTACCTTCTGCAACCTACATCCTTCTGAATCTGCTTAGTGTATTCATCTCTTGGTCTCCCTCTACGATTTGTACCCTCCACGCTGCCCTCCAATGCTAAATCTGTGATCCCTTGATGCCTCAGGACATCTCCTTCCAACCGATCCCTTCTTCTAGTCAAGTTGTGCCACAAACTTCTCTTCTCCCCAATCCTATTCAATACCTCCTCATTAGTTACGTGATCTACCCACCAAATCTTCAACATTCTTCTGTAACACCACATTTCGAAAGCTTCTATTCTCTTCTTGTCCAAACTATTTATTGTCGATGTTTCACTTCCATACATGGCTACACCCCATACAAATACTTTCAGAAATCACTTCCTGACAGTTAAATCTATACTCGATGTTAACAAATTTCTCTTCTTCAGAAACGCTTTCCTTGCCATTCCTAGTCTACATTTTATATCCACTCTACTTCGACCATCATCAGTTATTTTGCTCCCCAAATACCAGAACTCCTTTACTACTTTAAGTGTCTCATTTCCTAATCTAATCCCCTCAGCATCATCCGATTTAATTTGATTACATTCCATTATCCTCGTTTTGCTTTTGTTGATGTTCATCTTATATCCTCCTTTCAAGACACTGTCCACTCCGTTCAGCTGCTCTTCCAAGTCCTTTGTTGTCTCTGACAGAATTACAATCTCATCGGCGAACCTCAACGTTTTTATTTCTTCTCCATGGACTAATACCTACTCCGAATTTTTCTTTTGTTTCCTTTACTGCTTTCTCAATATACAGATTGAATAACATCGGGGACAGGCTACAACCCTGTCTCACTCCCTTCCCAACCGCTGCTTACCTTTCATGTCCCTCGACTCTTATAACTGCCATCTGGTTTCTGTACTGGTTTCTGTACTAATTATAAATAACCTTTCGCTCCCTGTATTTTACCCCTGCCACCTTTAAAACAGAGTATTCTAGTCAACATTGTCAAAAGCTTTCTCTAAGTCTACAAATGCAAGAAACGTAGGTTTGCCTTTCCTTAATCTTTCTTCTAAGATAAGTCGTAAGGTCAGTATTGCCTTACGTGTTCCAACATTTCTACGGAATCCAAACTGATCTTCCCCGAGGTCGGCTTCTACCAGTTTTTCCATTCGTCTGTAAAGAATTCGCGTTAGTATTTTGCAGCTGTGACTTATTAAACTGATATTTCGGTAATTTTCACATCTGTCAACACCTACTTTCTTTGTTATTGGAATTATTATATTCTTCTTGAAGTCTGAGGGTATTTCGCCTGTCTCGTAGATCTTGCTCACCAGATGGTAGAGTTTTGTCAGGACTGGCTCTCCCAAGGCCGTCAGTAGTTCTAATGGAATTTTGTCTACTCCCGGGCCTTGTTTCGACTCAGGTCTTTCAGTGCTCTGTCAAACTCTTCATGCAGTATCGTATCTCCCATTTCATCTTCATCTGCATCCTCTTCCATTTCCATAATATGGTCCTCAAGTATATCGCCCTTGTATAAATCCTCTATATACCACCTTTCTGCTTTCCCCTCTTTGCTTAGAACTGGGTTTCCATCTGAGCTCGTGATATTCATACAAGTGGCTCTCTTTTCTCCAAAGATCTCTTTAATTTTCCTGTACGCTGTATCTATCTTACCCCTAGTGAGATAAGCCTCTACATTCTTACATTTGTCCTTTAGGCATGCCTACTTAGCCATTTTGCACTTCCTGTCGATCTCATTTTTGAGACGTTTGTATTCCTTTTTGCCTGCTTCATTTACTGCATTTTTATATTTTCTCCTTTCATCAGTTAAATTCAATATTTCTTCTGTTATCGAAGGATTTCTACTAGCCCTCGTCTTTTTACCTAGTTGTTCCTCTTGTGCTTTCATTACTTCATCCCTCAGAGCTACCCATTCGTCCTCTACTGTATGTCTTTCCCCCATTCCTGTCAATTGTTCCCTTATGCTGTCCCTGAAACTCTGTACAACCTCTGGTTTAGTCAGTTTATCCAGCTCCCATCTCCTTAAATTCCCACCTTTTTGCAATTTCTTCGGTTTTAATCTACAGTTCATAACCAATAGATTGTGGTCAGAGTTCACATCTGCCCCTGGAAATGTCCTACAATTTAAAACCTGGTTCCTAAATCTTTGTCTTACCATTATATAATCTATCTGATACCTTTTAGTATCTCCAGGATTCTTCCATGTATACAACCTTCTTTTATGATTCTTGAACCAAGTGTTAGCTATGATTAAGTTATGCTGTGTGCAAAATTCTACCAGGCGGCTTCCACTTTCATTTCTTAGCCCCAATCCATATTCACCTACCATGTTTCCTTCTCTCCCTTTTCCTACTCTCGAATTCCAGTCACCCATGACTATTAAATTTTCGTCTCCCTTCACTTCCTGAATAATTTCTTTTATCTCATCATACATTTCTTCAATTTCTTCGTCATCTGCAGAGCTAGTTGGCATATAAACTTGTACTACTGTAGTAGGCATGGGCTTCGTGTCTATCTTGGCCACTATAATACGTTCACTATGCTGTTTGTAGTAGCTTACCCGCACTCCTATTTTTTATTCATTATTAAACCTACTCCTTCCTGCATTACCCCTATTTGATTTTGTATTTATAACCCTGTATTCACCTGACCAGAAGTCTTGGTCCTCCTGCCACCGAACTTCACTAATTCCCACTATATCTAACTTTAACCTATCCATTTCCCTTTTAAATTTTGTAACCTACCTGCCCGATTAAGGGATCTGACATTCCACGCTCCGATCCGTAGAATGCCAGTTTTCTTTCTCCTGATGACGACGTCCTCTTGAGTTGTCCCCCTCCCGGAGATCCGAATGGGGGACTATTTTACCTCCGGAATATTGTACCCAAGAGGACGCCATCATCATTTAGTCAAAAAGCTGCATGTCCTCGGGAAAAATTACGGCTGTAGTTTCCCCTTGCTTTCAGCCGTTCGCAGTACCACAACAGCAAGGCCGTTTTGGTTAATGTTACAAGGCCAGATCAGTCAATCATCCAGTCTGTTGCCCCTGCAACTACTGAAAATGCTGCTGCCCCTCTTCAGGAACCACAAGTTTGTCTGGCCTTTCAACTGATACCCCTCCGTTGTGGTTGCAGCTATGGTACGGCTATCTGTATCGCTGAGGCACGCAAGCCTCCCCACCAACGGCATAGGGAACGTAATTCCATAAAAATTCCATCGGTATATTTTAACTGAAGTTCAGTCTTGATCACAACACTTACGTCTCAATAACATAGGTGACCGGTTTCGGTTATATTTATAAAATGAACTTCAGACCCATGGCTTCCTTGGAGGATGGTAGGCGGAGCTCACCTCAGCTGCTACGAAGTCAACTGATCAATTAAATATAATAATCTATTGATCACTGTATTCCAAAAATGTTTACCAAAATTCCATCGGTGTTTCAAAACGTGAAGTCCATTACTGTCTGCAAACGGTATCCCAGTAGGCACGCAGTCCAGTCCATTTAAACACAGCCCACCCACGCCATCATGGAGCCACCGCCGGCTTGCACAGTGCCTTCTTGACAGCTTTGGATGAATGACTTCGTGCGGTCTGCGCCACACTTGAAAAACTGAAATATGGACTCTTCTGATCAGGCCACCGTTTTCCAGTTGTCTTCGGTCCAACCGACATGTTCACGCACCCGCGCGAGGCGTTGCAGGCGATGTCGGGCTGATAGCAAAGGCGGCACTCGCGTCGGTCGTCTGCTGCCACAGCTCATTTACGCCACATTTCGCCGCACTGTCGTAACGTATACGTTCGTCGTACGTCCCACACGTTTTTTCACGCAGTGTTGCTTGTCTGTTAGCACTGACAAGTCGAATTAAACGCCGCTACTTTCGCTCGTTAAGTGATAGCCGCCGGCCACTGCGCTGTCCGTGGTGAGGTGTAATGCCAGAAACTTGGTATCATCGACGTATTCTTGACACTGTTCATCTCTGAATGCTGAATTCTATAACGGTTTGCGAAACTGAATGCCCATGCATATAGGTTCAACTACTATTCCGCATTCAGAGTCTGTTAATTCCCGTCGCATGGCAACAATCATGTCGGAAACCTTGTCACGAGAATCACCTGAGAACAAATGACAGCTTCGCCAATGCAGTGCCCTTTTATTCCTCGTGTACGCGGTGTTACCGCCATCTGTATATGTGCATCTCGCTAAGCCTTGAATCTTGTAACCTCAGCTTTTTTCTTAATATTTTGTAAACCAAAAATCCGTTCTTTTACTCCTACCTACCCTAGTACTGTGTGAAAACACATTACGGGCCATTAAAATTCCTACACTAAGAATAAATGCACATGATAAACGGGTATTCCATTGCACATATACAGGGTGCTACAAAAAGGTACGGCCAAACTTTCAGGAAACATTCCTCACACACAAAGAAAGAAAATATGTTATGTGGACATGTGTCCGGAAACGCTTACTTTCCATGTTAGAGCTCATTTTATTACTTCTCTTCAAATCACATTAATCATGGAATCGAAACACACAGCAACAGAACGTACCAGCGTGACTTCAAACACTTTGTTACAGGAAATGTTCAAAATGTCCTCCGTTAGCGAGGATACGTGCATCCAGCCTCCGTCGCATGGAATCCCTGATGCAGCCGTGGAGAATGGCGTATTGTATCACAGCCGTCCACAATATGAGCACGAAGAGTCTCTACATTTGGTACCGGGGTTGCGTAGACAAGAGCTTTCAAATGCCCCCATAAATGAAAGTCAAGAGGGTTGAGGTCAGGAGAGCGTGGAGGCCACGGAATTGGTCCGCCTGTACCAATCCATCGGTCACCGAATCTGTTGTTGAGAAGCGTACGAGCATTTCGACTGAAATGTGCAGGAGCTCCATCGTGCATGAACCACATGTTGTGTCGTACTTGTAAAGGCACATTTTCTAGCAGCACAGGTAGAGTATCCCGTATGAAATATGATAACGTGCTCCATTCAGCGTAGGTGGAAGAACGTGGGACCCAATCAAAACATGCCTGCCCAAACGTTCACAGAAAATCTGTGTCGATGACGTGATTGCACATTTGCGTGCGGATTCTCGTCTGCCCACACATGTTGATTGTGAAAAATTACAATTTGATCACGTTGGAATGAAGCCTCATCCGTAAAGAGAACATTTGCACTGAAATGAGGATTGGCACATTGTCGGCTGAACCATTCGCAGAAGTGTACCCGTGGAGGCCAATCAGCTGCTGATAGTGCCTGCACACGCTGCACATGGTACGGAAACAACTGGTTCTCCCGTAGCACTCTCCATACAGTGACGTGGTCAACGTTACCTTGTACAGCAGCAACTTCTCTGACGCTGACGTTAGGGTTATCGTCAACTGCACGAAGAATTGCCTCGTCCGTTGCAGGTGTCCTCGTCGTTCTAGGTCTTCCCCAGTCGCGAGTCATAGGCTGGAATGTTCCGTGCTCCCTAAGACGCCGATCAATTACTTCGTACTGGAAATATGTCTCGATACAAGGGTAACCGCAGCCATGGTCTCCGAGCTGACAGTCCATGCTGCTGCAAACGTCGTCGAACTGTTCGTGCAGATGGTTGTTGTCTTGCAAACGTCCCCATCTGTTGACTCAGGGATCGAGACGTGGCTGCACGATCCGTTACAGCCGTGCGGATAAGATGCCTGTCATCTCGACTGCTAGTGATACGAGGCCGTTGGGATCCAGTACTATGTTCCGTATTACCCTCCTATACCCACCGATTCCATATTCTGCTAACAGTCATTGGATCTCGACCAACGCGAGAAGAAATGTCGCGATAAGATAAACCGACATCGCGATAGGCTACAATCCGACCTTTATCAAAGTCGGAATCATGACGGTACGCATTTTCCTGCTTACACGAGGCATCACAACAACGTTTCACCAGGCAACGCCGGTCAGCTGCTGTTTGTGTACGAGAAATCGGTTGGAAACTTTCCTCATGTCAGCTCGTTGTAGGTGTCGCCACCGGTGCCAACCTTGTGAGAATGCTCTGAAAAGCTAACCATTTGCATATCACAGCATCGTCTTCCTGTCGGTAAAATATCCCGTCTCTAGCACCTCATCTTCGTGGTGTAGCAGTTTTAATGGCCAGTAGTGTAGCTCCCCAGATATTCAGTGAGATCTTTTTTGGAGGTGGTTCAAAGGTAACTAACAACCTTTTAATGATTACAATCGCAAAACGGAAAACTGAAAAATGGAGTGTTCTATGACTACAATATAAATGAGTCACAGTTGCAGTCGGCTATCTCTCACAAGAACCTAGATCACAGAATGTGTAGAGTTGCCATATGGATTGCTCAGATAGGCTGAGTCGTCGGTAACGGAAACGTTCATTGTTACTTTGGTGGGATACCAGGAAAATAAAGACAGGCTTCATAAGCGTACTCCTCGAAGTTTTCAACAATCAGTGTTCACAATGGGCGTCAATATTCTACGTTTTCAGGAAACTGTGCGCTTTTGGATGTATTATTTGATTGGAAAAGAGCTTGGCTTTGACACCTAAAAGGTCTACGAACAAAGGGCTTACAGTCACTGAATATTTTGATATGCCTCAGCGGAAAAAAATGGGGAGCTGACAGGTTCCGCCTCCTGCACTTTTATAGGGCATTTGTTCAATCACGCTTAGATTATGGCAGCGTGGTCAACGGATCAGCCCGTTCTTCCTACCTCAAGACAGATTCTGTCCAATAATTGGCAGCCAATGCTGTACAATCGCAATAAAGTCATGAGATGTTCAATTGACTCTTTTATTAGAAAATGTTACGCGTTTCGGGATTACACCCATCATCAGACATCACATGGGTGTAATTTCGGAACACGTAACATTTTCTAATAAAAGAGTCAATTGAACATATCATGACTCTATTGCGATTATACAGCAATGGTTGCCAAATACTAACATAAAAATGATCGCAGGCCTCAGACGGGATTTTATGTCCTGTATATCACAGATGCTGTCCACAATGAGGGCATTCGGATATCGACTGCAGCCTTTCGCACCAGCCAGTTTCCGAGTCTGTGTGCAGAGGCTGGTAAACCACCATTCCGGATTGAGCGACGTATTCTTTTGGCTCGACAGGCGGTGAAAATCTCAGCTTCACCTCAGTCATTGACATTTAGTTCAGTGGTCTAATCCACCTTTGAACGACTGTTCAGGGATCGGCCCCATACGACCAAGCCATTTGGGATACGTGCTGCAGACTGTCTCAAGGATCTGGATCTATCAGGGATCAAAATACACAGCCAGTGGTGAAACGCATTGCCGCCTTGGCGTCTTCAGAGGCCTGAAGTGACTTTAAGCTTGACAACTAACAAGAAAACTTGTACTCGAGATTATGTTTTTAGGACTTTGTTTTCGTCCATTTTAGGTACGTACGACACTTTTATTGTTGTTTATACAGATGGATCCCAGCAAGTGAATGTCCGTGGCTGTTCTGCTGTTTTCCCTGATGGGTTTTTTAAAGTGCGTCTGCCAGAACAATTTACAAATTATGATGCAGAGTTCTATGGCATTCTGATGGCACTGGAGAGTGGTCACAGACATAACCGTACAAGTTTTCTTGTCTGTTCAGACTCGCTTGGTGCACTGCAAGCACTTCAGCAAATGCACTCAGTATACCAGCTGATGCAGCTCATCCATGACTCCTTACAGTCCGCAGCTCGTGGTCGTGCGGTAGCGTTCTCGCTTCCCGTGCCCGGGTACCCGGGTTCGATTCCCGGCTGGGTCAGGGATTTTCTCTGCCTCGTAATGACTGGGTGTTGTGTGATGTCCTTAGGTTAGTTAGGTTTACGTAGTTCTAAGTTCTAGGGGACTGATGACGATAGATGTTAAGCCCATAGTTCTCAGAGCCATTTGAACCATTTGACTCCTTACAGCGTCTGGAACACCGCGGCAAGGAACTGATCTTCCGCTGGGTAGCTGGCCACATCGGGATGCAGGGCAACGACACAGCCCACAAAGTCACCAAGGAAGCATGTCGGGATCGTGCTGTCCATCAATGTTCCATCCCGTTGCACGCCATTATCTCATTTTCTGACAGATGCATCATGCATCATGCGTCAGCGGGACACTGAATCGTTGCAGGTGCAGACAGCTAACTGCAGTCGCTCAAAGCGACCACAAAGGCATGATGGACTTCATGTCAGTCTCGCCGGTGGAAGGAGATTCTGCTTACCAGGCTGCTCATTGGGCATAGCGCTTTAACATATGGCTTCCTCCTCTAGCGAGAGGATCCATCACTCTGCGAAGTTTGTGGCGTGCCAGTTATGTTCAGCGTATTGTGGCTACATGCGCCCTATATACTGATCTTAGGGAAGCCCTCTGTCTCGATGGAGATCTGCCCACCATCCGCGCAGATACTGATTTCAGCGTTACAAGGGTGGTGAAATTTTGTGAACCATCAGTCCTCTTTCCTCAATTGGTGGGGAAGGGAGGCAGACTTTAATACATTATAAACTGCTCCACATGTGGGGACAGAATTCGTCCTCACCCACGAGATTTGCATGCTGATTTTTCGTCAGGGCGCTGATGACCATGATGTCGAGCACCCCTCACCTCATACACGAAAATATAAAATTTACTATGGAGTTAGAGGAGGAGGGTTGCTTGCCGTTTCTAGACGTATTGGTGCGACGTAAGAGCGATGGCACACTCGGTCATTCGGTACATAGAAAGCCCACTCACACAGACCTTCACTTTGCAAGCCGCTAGTCGCCACCATCCGGCACAAACGATGGGTGTTTTGAAGACGTTGATTCACCGAGTCCACCTTATCTCCGACACCGATAGTTTGCGAACGGAACTGGAGTACCTGCAGACTGTATTTCTGAAGAATGGGTACTCGTCCCAGCTAGTGGGGAGAGCGCTGCAGACCTGTAAACGACGGAACAAAGAAGAGGAAGAGGCTTTTAAAACGACTGCCTGTTTACCATATATTGGTAATATTTCAGCGCAAATAGGCAGAATAATAAGAAAATATAAAGTGAAAGCAATCTTTCACCCTCCCGCAAAAATTTCGTCGGTGTTGGGATCTGTCAAAGACGACCTAGAGCTGCGCAAGGCAGGTGTTTACAGAATTCCGTGTGAATGCGACAGATCTTATATAGGGCAAACGACGCGACGGTGCAGGATCGCATCAGCGGCATACTCGCCTTCTTCAGCCTTGTGAGTCTGCCATCACCGAACACTATATTTCCACTGGCCATGCCATGAATTACATACAATGAGACAAAAATTGTGGCCCATACGTATAATTTTTGGAGTTCTATTATTAATGAATCCGTGGAAATACGGCTGTCTGACAATGTCTCTTATTAATCGTGACGGCGGTCACCAATTGAATTCGGCATGGAATCCAACTGTCGAAAACCTTCGTGTCCTCTGTAGCTGGCGTAGGTCTGTGATGGAACCGCAGGAAGACAATCGAATTGACATCGATGCGGCGAGAATTCACAACGGAGGGCGCGTGTCACAGCCGAATCGAACGCGCTCAAGTAGCACAGCCGCAACGACAAGTGAATCCACCACGCATGTGCCGGAGCTCAGGGAGTGTTCGCCAGTATCACGTGAAGATGGCCAGAAGACTCTGCGCCGAAATATTGTGGCAGGAAATTGCAAACATCCGGCACTTCGCCCCAAATTTTGTGGAACAATATGTACCCTGGGAAAGTTTTAAATCTATCATCATCATCATTAAAATACAGGGAGCGAAAGGCTATTGACAATTTGTACAGAAACCAGATGGCAGTTATAAGAGTCGAGGGACATGAAAGGGAAGCAGTGGTTGGGAAGGGAGTAAGACAGGGTTGTAGCCTCTCCCCGATGTTGTTCAATCTGTATATTGAGCAAGCAGTAAAGGAAACAAAAGCAAAACTCGGAGTAGGTATTAAAATCCATGGAGAAGAAATAAAAGTGTTGAGGTTCGCCGATGGCATTAATATTCTGTCAGAAGCAGCAAAGGACTTGGAAGAGCAGTTGAACGGAATGGACAGTGTTTAAAGGAGGATATAATATGAACATCAACAAATGCAAAACGAGGATAATAGAATGTAGTCCAATTAAATCGGGTGATGCTGAGGGAATTAGATTAGGAAATGAGACACTTAAAGTAGTAAAGGAGTTTTGCTGTTTGGGGAGCAAAATAACTGATGATCGTCGAAGTAGAGAGGATATAAAATGTAGACTGGCAATGGCAAGCAAAGCGTTTCTGAAGGAGAGAAATTTGTTAACATCGAGTATAGATTTAAATGTCAGGAAGTCTTTTCTGAAAGAATTTGTATGGAGTGTAGCCATATATGGAAGTGAAACATGGACGATAAATAGTTTGGAAAAGAAGAGAATAGAAGCTTTCGAAATGTGGTGTTACAGAAGAATGCTGAAGAGTAGATGGGTAGATCACATAACTAATGAGGAGGTATTGAATAGAATTGGGGAGAAGAGGAGTTTTTGGCACAACTTGACTAGAAGAAGGGATCGGTTGGTAAGACATGTTCTGAGGCATCAAGGGATCACCAATTTAGTATTGGAGGGCAGCGTTGAGGGTAAAAATCATAGAGGGAGACCAAGAGATGAATACACTAAGCAGATTCAGAAGGATGTAGGTTGCAGTAGGTACTGGGAGATGAAGAAGCTTGCACAGGATAGAGTAGCATAGAGAGCTGCATCAAACCAGTCTCAGGACTGAAGACCACATCAACAACAACGTCATTAATTGGCGTTCGGTATTAATGTTTTGATAGTGCTATAGACAGATTTCGTTTACGTCATTGGCAGTTGTACCCGCTGTATAAATAAGTTTGTAAACTTCTCGCTAGAGAGCACTGAAATACTGTGGTATTAAATGTCACCACTAACGGAGAGCTTCGCGAATGAACACAGGAGGAAATACGCACGCGAAAAATGTTCAGTTACCGTTATTACCTTGTTTCTTTCTGTCAATGTATTGTGCTTGACTTCTAGTGAGTTTTACTTTCTTCCAAATAACTGCGGCGAATCGCGAGTCTGTAAACATCAAAACATGAAATCAGCCGACAATTTATTAGGCAAAAATTTGAAACTTGTGCTTGGAAAGGAGCTATTGAATCGTTCGAATTTTAATTAAATGGTCAGAGACCAATTTGCAGCCTAGAGGTGGAGATGAACTGACTTCGGCTATAAACAAATGAATAAAGGTAAGTAATAAGCGATAACAAGCGTTTACTTTGCTGTAACTACCCATTTAAACTATTAAATGAAGTGCTTGCAAATGGGTGGTAAAATGTTTATACACGACACAAGAAACTGGTGTAAAAGTACTGCATTTTGGTGAGATCTTTAATGCACTTCATCATTGAAACTACATATTTTCTTAAAGCACAAGTATAAGTTCGAGAACCAACAAATACAATACGCTAGCTTCGGTTAGCTTCTGTCAGCCAATCACAACGCAAGACCCGCCAGCTCACGGAAGCATCACTGTTTCATCTTGGGAGTTCATAAACGCTACGGATTGGACATTCACGAAACATTAAACGTCTCAAGCTTAGATTTGAAAACACGGTTACGGTTATGCATACATACACTCCTCATTGGACTGCTTCAGTCTATCATTTTCTGGTCATCTTCCTTAACAGATTTTCTTTCACAACTGCCCAGTTTCTTTTTATTTGTTTTCATCTTTTTTGTTGTTCCTCATCTGATCCCTTTCATCGCTAGTCGTTTTTCTATGTTTTGCTTAAGTGTAATCTTAACGTTTTTCAGTTTCTTTAAATTTACTGTTTTGTTTTGCAAATTGTCGTGGATTAAGTCTAGCTCTTCCATATCCACCCTGATTTACTTTATCCGTCTTACTTGTTGCTTTCTGCTCAACGTTTCTCTCTAATTTTTCTTCGTTATCTTGTTTCTGGTGTCTTCACAATGTGACAAAAAAAGAAACCTTTTTTTCCTTATGGCACCTGTAATGGGTTGGTTGGTTTAAAGGGGGGAGGGACCAAACTGCTTGATCGTAGTTCCATCTCTAGTGGTCTCCAGTTTTTGCACACCACTTCATTTGGTCCTATTAACCATTGTCCATCTCTTTGAAACTTTTTTATTTATGCATGTCCTAACTATCTTTCTCTCTGCTTTTAGAATTTTGTCGATTCTGCTTTTCTAGGTGACTTTTCAGAGTTTAACTTTCGTTTGTTGTCACCTAGGGTTGAACCACCATCTTGTAAGGTTTTGATTTGTTTTCGATAGACAATTCTTATTGTATGTAGGATATGTAAATTTCTGAGGTTTTATCATTTTGGTAATTCTCTCTTTCGCTGCAGGTTTCCTAAATTGTATGTTATAATTTTGCCCAGGTATTTAAAGTGTTTCACTGTTTTTACTTTCCTCTTATTTTCTATTATGTGGTTAATTACTATTGGATCGGCTACTATTATCTGGGTATTTTCGGATGATATATGCAGCTCTTTTTTTTCCTATATTTTTTGGGCTTGTTGTCTGATTTCTGACTTCTTGAATTTTAGTAGCTACTAGCTATACGCGGCAAACTTCGTTCCGCCTCTGAAAATCTTTATATGTTATAGCTGACCCGGCAAACGTTGTTTTGCCATATAAATTATCCCTAGTCTATAAGAATAATGTATACGTGTAACACAATGTATATGTGTAACAAATGGTTCAAATGGCTCTGAGCACTATGGGACTCAACTGCTGTGGTCATCAGTCCCCTAGAACTTAGAACTACTTAAACCTAACTAACCTAAGGACATCACACACATCCATGCCCGAGGCAGGATTCGAACCTGCGACCGTAGCAGTCGCACGGTTCCGGACTGCGTGCCTAGATATGTGTAACACAATAGCCGTTGTTGGCGAGAGCTCGTGACACAAACAATAATAATGGCCGAAAACTGTGTAGGGGGTGAGAAAAGGGTTAGGGGGAAGTCCGGCACTATCGGCCACTATTGGTTCTCGCGTTTCTACGGTAGATAGCGCGGATTTAACAATTGCAGCTTATACATAGCTCGCCCATGAGCACACAAACATGGCGGCAATTTCGTGTCGAAACGTGTTCGCCAGCATTACGAATAAGGCCAAGCGCACACGCATCGTTTTATATCGTACGTAAAAATATTGTACGATTAAATTCTATTAGACGAACAAAGGAGAGCATAGGAACTTCTTTGTTCCACTGAAAGAATTTGATCGTTCGATGTATTTCCGTACGATAAAAATCGATGCGTGTGCTCTGGACCTAAATGTCGGTTTGGCGAATGACGCGTGCTACCTAGTTTAACTTCTCGGTCTAGTTACGTCGACTCAAAGAGGGATATTCGAGTTGTTCCTTTTGGTACGTTTTCTTCAATTACCAATCTATCGAATAGTGAAAGACTATCACCGGTAGACACGTGGCGGGGGTAACTGATCAAGTGATAATTGATCAGTTATCGACCGGAGTTGAAAATTATTAAATTACTAAAATCGCTATTAAAAATATGGGTTGGTGGTAGAAGGGTGAAAATTTAGGGTTGCGTGTATTTTGTAATGCCAAATCATAAAAAAATAAGTTTTGTCCAAAAATTAGAAAAAACTTTTTAGGATGGACCACTCTAATCAGTTAGGGGTATGAAGAATAGATTACGACCGATTCTCAGACGTACCGAATATACATGTAATATTTCATCAGAATCGATCCAACCGTTTCGGAAGAGTATGGCAACTAGCACTGTGACACGAGAATTTTATATATAAGGACAAGGATTAACGCTAAGTCAACTGCGAATGCCAAGCAATTTGAGTTTATTTGATGCCTGAAGTTTCTTGGTTCCAATTCTTATGTTTCTTGGATCTTTCTTGTACCATTCCATTAAAAATCTTCCTCGAATTCGCACCCTTTAGCACAGACTATCTGGATATATACGCTACGTATAGATCTTATCTTGATTATGAAACCGGAAGAATATACAGCATGTAAACTTGTTGCTAGAGAGTCATACTGTTCTCCCGCCTGCCCACTTGAAATGATGCTTGTGGTGACAGACGGACTTGTATCGTAGCAAGAGGCCTAGGTTACTTCAGACCGTTAAGTGCCGCAGGCTTCCCCAGTATGGCAACTGCGAGAAACGTGTGGTCCTAGATAACGCTTCCATAGGGGACACGGAGGAAAAATGAGGCTAATTGTAACATGCACAGAGGCAGTTAACCAATGATTCTTCTCGCATTCCACACGCTTATGGAACAGGGGTAAACTCTTAGGTGTGGTATAGCGAGGGGTGCCCTTTGCAAATCACTTCACAACCATTTGCGGAGTGTAGATGTAGATGCAGATTCCTGTCATCGTGTCACTTCTTGCAGTCACTATCTTTCACGTAGCTCCTACCCACCCCATCGATTCTACAAAAGTCCTCTTAATTTCTTATCACAATACTCCACCTACAGTTTCAACATCCTTCCATGGCAACACGTATCAAACGCTACGACTGTCTTCTTTTCCGGTTTTGCCCACAGTCCATTATTCTCTTCTGTCTAGTGCTGTGCTCCAAAACGTACGTTCTATGAAATTTCGTCCTCAAATTAAAGCTAATTTTGGGAAGTAGCGGACTTGTTTCGACGAGAATGCCCACTTCGACCATGCTACCCCCTTTCTTATGTCCTGCTCGCGTTGTACATCATGTGAGATTTTACTTCAAAACTAGCAGAATTCCTTGAATTTCTCTACTAATTCCTTCCCAGCTTTCACGGTATGTTCATGGCTAATCTTAATTCTGTCACTCCTTATTAGTTTCGTGTCTGTCTGGTTTACTCTCGGCCGACATTCTTCGCCCAACAGACTCGTCACTCCTTTCAATCTGTTCTATACATCCTCCTCACTTTCATTGAGGATAGCAATGTCAACAGCGAATATTTTCATTGATATTTTGCCGCCTTCAATGTCAGTCTGAACCTACAGTTTATTTCCTTCATTGCTTACGGGTTCAGCACTAGAGTAGAAAAACTGCAGTCCTGCCTCAATAGCTTTACAAACAGAGCAGTCCTCTCTGGATTTACATTCTTAGTGCCCTCCCTTCCTCTTCTTGTACATATTGTGTGTTATCTGTCTTTCGGTACAGTGTACCGTATGTCTACGAGTTATCTGTATTACTGAACTTCTAAATCGGTCACCCCGTCATGCAATTCCAGCTTCAAGTTGGCTGTCTGACAGTTACTAAGGGCGAAAAATATTGATTTCCAGTATTTCTCGTATAATTATTGACTGAATTTGAAAATTAAGAATGCTGTCGTAATCTACTCAGTAAGAGATACAATCGCACGTTAAAGGTTTAACACAATAAGTCAAGTGTCAAGTTTAGAAACTATGTATATGTGTTGAAATAGGCAAACACATATCGTGCAAATTACCGCGACTATATTAGTCAAAAATTGTCCGCCCCTGGCAGCTGAGTGGTCAGTGCGACGGAATGTCATACCTGACGGCCCGGGTCGGAGATTTTCTCCGCTCAGGGACTAGTTGTTGTGTTGTCCTTCTCATCATCATTTCATCCTCATCGACACGCAAGTCATCGAAGTTGCGTCAACTCCAAAGACTTGCACCCGGCGAAGTTTTATGAAATTTTATCTCGCTTAAACACTCCCCCTCCCGTCCCCTCCAAGAAAATAATGAAGGGAGAAAGGTTTATGACTTACTACATTCTCGCTATGCGTGCAGTAAATATTCAGCATCCGGCACGACGTTTTTAATTTGTTGCCTATTTCATATTAACTGTATTCGCAACAAATTTTGCAGCCTGTATCCACACATAATATTGAACCCACCTGCAAAATGATACGACTGTCAGAAACTTAATTCAGACGATATCACGTCATAAACGTCGAGTTGCGGGGAAAACTAGTTTTCCTTTAAACGTTTGAAGCTATTTTGTACATGGGACTTCGATTTCTTGCACATTCGTGGGCGGGAGGGGGGAGTCTTTACAAGTATGTCTCTCTCTACTTAAATTACCATAACCGTATGTCTGCTATTAAGAAGTGAGTTTCGTGATGCTTCGCAGCAGTCCCAGCTACTGCAGGTTGCGAAAACGACACCCCTACGATGCCGTGGCTATTTATATCTCCACTGGTAGCCTCGGAATTCCTTTGTCTAGAAAGCCGATAATGAGTTCGCGTGGCTTTTGAACATCAAACAACGCGCTGAGCTGAGATATTACTGTGAAATCTGGAAGCCAGTCACATGGACGCTTCTTCTGAATCTACTGACAGCTCATTGAGTAGCCGCTGTTATTCGGCGAGGGCGTAATAGCCCGAAATATGCTAGTACGTGTGGCTTCTGTAATCCTGGTATGCGTTATTAATGGTATTCCGGTTGACTCGGGTAAAATTTCTGATAATGTGCGTAATAGTAATATTGAACGGGGGACACTTTTCTAATGTTGTGCAAAAGTTGTTTCTATTTAGGCAGCAATCGGGTTTCCGCTCCGTAGACCATCGGTAGGAGACAACTGATTGTCGCAAATACACACAAAATTATGTGCGAATTATATACATACGTACTGCCTCTACATGTTTTATGCATAGGTACGAGAAGATTAGGAGGACCTTCTGGTACCAACATGATTTCTGTACAGCCTACAGTGCGCAAAGTACTACAGCATGTCTTCACGAATTGCTTCCAAATCCTTGTTTTGTAAATAACACTGCCTCTTCCTGCTTCTACTTAATTTGTGTGTCCCATACGCGTTTCGTCCTATCTTGATTTTGTCTAAGGTATGATCAGTGGGATCTACGAGTATAACGATGCAGTTTTGTTAGTCTTAGATTATTAAACAGTTCACGTAACGATTCTTTTGTACAAAAGTAATTACTTACGATTTTCTGATCTGCGTTAACGAAGTACGAAGCATATGTTCAACACTAACTTCTATTCATGATGTTTGTACCGTGTGTGTGTATGAGAGGGGAGAGAGAGGGAGAGAGAGAGAGAGAGAGAGAGAGAGAGAGAGAGAGAGAGAGAGAGAGAGAGACGAACAGTGTTTTTTTTTTGGGAGGTTGGTGGTTTGAATTGTATGGTGTTTTCAACTACTCGCTAACAGCTACAATTCAAACCACCAACCTTCCCAAAAAAAAAGCACTGTTCGTCTCTCTCTCTCTCTCTCTCTCTCTCTCTCTCTCTCTCTCTCTCTCTCTCTCTCCCTCCTTAGTTGGCAACAAGTAGGTAAACATGCCAGAGGAGGAAACCAGCAATGGAGTCGCAATATTTACGCTGTGAAAAGCAGTGTCCGGCGAAATAGTTATATCGAGTGGCAAAAGAACAACAGTATACCACAAAAAAGAATGAGAAACATGGTGAACAGTGTGAAGAAGGTCAGAACTCAAAGTTGTGCTTGTATGGCAGTAATAAAAGTGGTAGTGCGGCCTCCAGACCAGATGTGAGGAAACGCAGATCAGCGAATCGTAAGTAATTACTATTTTACAAAAAAAAATCGCAACATGAACTGTTCAATAATCTCAAACTAACAAAACTGCATCGTTATACTGGTAGATCCCAGTGATGATGCCTTAGAACAAGTTAAGGCGAAACGAGTCTGGGATAAATAAATTAAGTAGAAGCAGGAAAAGGCAGTTTTATTTACAAAACAAGTATTTATATGCTTGCTGCGGAAGACGGCTGCATAAACAAACTTGCCACACAAACAAACTTGTGCTTTCAAATTGTTCGATTAGACGCAGAAGGACCTTCGCCTGCCTGTTCCCCGTATTTGACGCCTGTATATTTTTCCGTGGGGCCGGCCGCTGTGGTCGAGCGGTTCTAGGTGCTTCAGTCCGGAGCCGCGCTGCTGCTACGGTCGCAGGTTCGAATCCTGACTCGTGCATGGACGTATGTGGTGTCCTTACGTTAGTTAGGTTTAAGTAGCTCTAATCTAGGGGACTGATGACCTCAGATGTTAACTCCCATAGTGCTTACAGCCATTTGAACCATTTTTTCCCGTGGGGAAAGCTGAAAGACGCTGTCTACAAGAACATAGAAACAAGACCCGATGATATGCAACGACGTATTACTGCAACCTGCTGGGACATCTCTGCTGCAATGCTAGCACGTGTGCAGCAGTCGTTCCATACAGACTGGAAGCGTGTATTTCCGCTGTCGGCGGTAATTTTGAACTCAACCTATGATGGAAAATTGTCTCGTTACTGGTCAAAATCGACATCACTAGTGCACCAACTCGCGATGTTCTTCAGTGTCTGCAACCACAGATATTGTACAGGAGTCGCCGTGGGAACTTTTCAAAATACAATGTCTCGTAAACGACTCGCACTAAAACCCTGCAGCCACCACCACTGCCATTCTAATTTACCCCGCTTTTAGTCTTTTGATGTCATTTGGCGTTATCCCATTTAGGTGTACGTTTGCAGAAAAAATACTTTGAAAGTATTATTGCAGTCTCTTTATTCGGTAACAATACGACCCATCACTACCAATCCATTCTGTGAATCAGTAGCACTTTTCATTTTCGCAATATTTGCGGTGATTCGTCCTGTTTAAACAAGCGTTTTCTAATATATTCAGAGAGTTCATTCAGGCGTGCGTTGCCTCTGTCCGTTGTTTAAATGAATCAGTTTATCTGTTTGCAGTGTAAAGTATTCTGTGAACTCACATCAGTCACACACTGCGGGCAGCGGCAGTGTGCTTGACTGATGTAGCGTTGCTCTTGGGGGACAAAAATAAAAGAATTGTTACTCTTATTTAATGTCGAAAAGGTGAATATTTTTGGTGGGCCACTTGGCAACAGAATCAGGGATTTATTACGCTATTATAATAACATACGTTGAGCATTAAATACCTGAATAAGAGCAGCATATTGATATATATATATTTGAGATCGCTCGGAAGAAACATTATCATTTCTGTGCATTTTTTATAGTCGCGATGTAGTCATACCCGGATCAACACTAAGGGACCAGAAGATTTATAGACTTTAAAAGAAATGCAACACTACACGAAAAAGTTGGCTCAGAAATAATAGGAAAACGATAATGTTCCTTCTGCCTCATGCTGCGTTCGGCCCATCAGCGTGATCGTAATTTCTGATGATGAAGTAACACAAAAATAATTATCATTCAGTTAAATAAGGAGATGGAATCATCAAGGTTAATTTACGAAAATAAGCACACTTATCTTTAACACACGTTTTTTTTAATGCTACGTACCTTTTCATATTAAATTACAATAGATGACCATTGTGGTTAAATACTTTATACATAACAGTCAAAATGTCCTCTTGATGCTGTCTGTTCGTAATCAGTTACCAGAAACTACATGCTTTCTGATTGTAAAAGAAATAACATTTAGCATTTTCACTCAATATTTACACATAGAATATAAAATACAGTTGCGGAACGCAGCAAGTCCGCGTCCGCCTCTCATGGAATACAAACAGTAGAAGGTGAGGCGCCAAAAGCCTCATTTGTCTTGAAACAACAGAATTCTTTTTTACACCATTAATCGATACATGTACATAGAGATTTTACTGGCACCGCGCAAGAACGGCAAAGATAAAGAATAATAGATTCTGTCGCTGCTATGCGATGGTTCATTTCTTTTACTTTACAATTGTTCGATAACTTTAGGCCATCAGGCGTTTACTATTGAGCGTACATTAATGTTTGTGAGGCGAAAATTACTAATATTACACTGAGCTATCACTATAATGATTTCCTGTAGATCTGGCTTGTACAGTCGATAACACACTTCTGCTGTAACTAAATCCCTAAATAGTATCAGCCTCCTTTGCGTATGATCACTGCCTTATTAATTTTCTTAACGAATTAGAACATATATTTATTGTAGTTTGATATACATGCAGAAAGCGACATGGGATACTTCAAATTTACTTTCTTGGTACCGCATTTACTTTTATCTGCAGTATTATTTACCCCTTAAAAGGTGCTCTTAGACGTAAGCAGGCCGGCCTTTGTGATCGAGCGGTTCTAGGCGCTTCAGTACGGAGCCGTGCTGCTGCTACGGTCGCAGGTTCGAATCCTGCCTCGGGCATGGATGTGTGTGATGTCCTTTGCTTAGTTAGGTTTAAGTAGCTCTAAGTCTAGGGGACTGATGACCTAAGATGTTAAGTCCGACTTGAACCTTTTTTTTTTTTTTTTTTTTTTTAAATGTTCAAATGTGTCTGAAATCTTATGGGACTTAACTCCTAAGGTCATAAGTCCCTAAGCTTACACACTACTTAACCTAAATTATCCGAAGGACAAACGCATATACCCATGCCCGAGGGAGGACTCGAACCTCCGCCGGGATCAGCTGAACCATTTTTTGAGCGTAAACAATGCGCAGAGTAAGTGTAACTCTAGCATATTTCACACAGATGTGTGCATGTGTAACTGTACTTTTTCTACATGTTAATTATAATTAACACAAACGTTCTTACAACACACGTATTTTGCTGTTGCGTACAATATATCCTATCCTAATATGATATGGGTGTCACATACGAGTATACTTACTGTATACTTACACATACAGGTGTTCGTTTTTTCCGCGCCTTGTTCGAGAGTGGAATACCAAAGAATTGTTGTGAAGTTGGTTCGATGAACCCTCTGTCAGGCAGTTAAGTGCCATTTTCAAAGTAGGCATGTAGATGTAGATATAGACAGTGCTCGGAAATCTTGAAAGTCGATTTTTTGTGTTTTATGTATTCTAAGAAGTGTTTCGTACTGCTTGAGGAAATTAACGTCACAAAAAAACTTCAAATTCTTTAGATATGAAAAACATTACGGAGATCCAGTCTATGATGTCCCTATAATAGTATGTATCTAAATATTCTGAAGTTTGTTACAACTAGTCGACTGATACTCCGCTACCTGACGATCAGTTTTATGCTGAGTTTTTCTTTTTTTTTTTTTTAGTTTCATTCTCGATGTCTGTCACCAACTAAGCTTCAGTACAACGGGGCAAAAATTCCGCACACGTAAAAAGCAGCTGTCAGTAAAATTTAAAATACAGGAAAACGAAATAAAAATAAATGAAACAGGAGGAGAAAATTCTGGGAAAAATTGCAGTTCCGCTGTCCGCAGAGTCACGTTTCGCGAAGTAATTTCGTGCTCAGAATTGTCAAGTTACTCAAAGAGAAGGGTGGGAGAGAGAGGGAGAGAGAGAGAGAGAGAGAGAGAGAGAGAGAGAGAGAGAGAGAGGCAGACAGAGAAAGAGAGAGAGAGAGAGAGAGAGATCACAGAAGCTTCCGGACGATTAAAAATGTACTGCGTTTAGCTCTCGTGGAAAGTCCGGAAAAGCCTTCGGTGGCTTCTAAATTCCAGCCGATTGAATTTGTGGTAAATGGAAGCTACTTCCTGCAGCGGGCTCATGCCAAGTTCCTGTTTCTTCCCCCTTCTTCCTTGCATGGAAAATGAGATTGGTCTAAGGGTGGGCGGAGTAAAACCAGTTTCCTTAGACTTCACTCGTATCGCCAACGACACTGTGCGTTATCTTCCTTTCATAGCGTTGAGGCGAATTTATCAGATGAAGCTGATAGAAAAATAAGGGAAGCTTGTGCACGTCGCTTAATTTCGTTCCACCGCCTCATACCGATTACTTTTCGGAGAAAATCATCGACCAGGCTAAAGTTTTCCAACTCCAAAAGCGTGCAGTGTGTATTACTTACGGTATACAGTTAAGAACGTCCTGCAGATGGGCTGTTGCAGCTACTAAGCATACTATCTACTGCTTGGCGTTGTACCACTACGTGATGAAAAATACCCGGTCACCTGTTTTGTTTATTTTTTTCTTATCTTTGCGTCACGGGTTTTCTGGCTGGCTTGATGCTCCCCGCCACGAATTCCTCTCGTGTATCAACCTCTTCATCTCAGAGTAGCACTTGCAACCTACGTCCTTAATTGTTCGCCGGGTGTGTTCCAACCTCTGTTCTCCTCTACAGTTTTTGCCCTCTACAGCTCCCTCTAGTAGCCTTGGAAGTTATTCCCCTAATATCTTAACAAATGTCCTACCGTTGCGTCCCTTCTTCTTGTCAGCGTTTTCCACGTATGCCGTTTCTCACCGATTCTACGGAGAATCTGTGGTGTCACCGCCAGACACCGACACCTGCTAGGTGGTAGCCTTTAAATCGGCCGCGGTCCGTTAGTATACGTCGGACCCGCGTGTCGCCACTATCAGTGATTGCAGACCGAGCGCCGCCACACGGCAGGTCTAGAGAGACTTCCTAGCACTCGCCCCAGTTGTGCAGCCGACTTTGCTAGCGATGCTACACTGACTACATACGCTGTCATTTGCCGAGACGACAGTTTAGCATAGCCTTCAGCTACGTCATTTGCTACGACCTAGCAAGGCGCCATATTCAGTTACTATTCTAAACAGATAATATTGTGACTCATGTACCGTCAAGAGCGACGTTCATTATTAATGGATTAAAGTTAAGTATCAAACTAATTACGTCCGCTTTCTGAATTCTAATTCCTTGTCATGTTCCAGACCTCACGTCAGTATAGTTCTTCCCTCCTCACGCCAGCCTGCGTGAGCTAAAACGCGTGCATTTTGGCCTCCTCTAGTAACACGGTGTTGGCTCTTCTGCCAACACAACAGAATCTCCTCATTCCTTGCCTTAAGAGTCTACCTAATTTTCAGTATTCTTTTGTAAGACCACATCTTAAATGCTTCGATTCTCTTCTTTTCTGGTTTTCCTATAGATTATGTTTCCCTACCATTCAATACTGTGCTCCAAACGTACATTTTCAGAAATTTGGTCCTCAAATTAAGGCGTATGTTTGATAATACTAGACTACTCTTGGTCAGGAATGCTGTACTAGTCTGCTTTTGATGTCCTCCTTGCTCCGACCGTCATGGTTTATTCTGCTATCTAGGCATTAGAATTCCTTAACTTGACCTACTTCGTGGTCACCTATCCTGATATTAAGTTTCTCGCTGTTCTCATTTTTGCTACTTTCCATTGCTTTCAAAAATGGCGCTGAGCACTATAGGACTTAACATCTGAGGTCATCAGTCCCCTAGAACGTAGAACTACTTAAACCTAACCAACCTAAGGACATCACACACATCTATGCCCGAGGCAGGATTCGAACCTGCGACCGTAGCGGTCCCATTGCTTTCGCCTTCTTCGCTTTACTGAGGTCTGTGTTCTGTACTAATTAGACTGTTCATTCCATTCAGCGGATACTGTAATTCTTCTTCACCTCCACTGAGGATACCATCGGCAGATCTTATCACTGATATCCTTTCACCTTGAACTTTGATTCCATTCTTTGACCTTTTATTTCTGTGACTCCTCCTTCTTCTACATTCCTTACCCCCATTCCGTATTCACTTACTACTTTTCCTTCTCTTCCTTTTCCTACTATCGAATTCCAGTCCCACATGATTATAAAATTTTCGTATCACCTCACTATCTGAATGATTTCTTTTATCTGATCATACATTTCTTCAGTCTCTTAAACTTGTACTACTGTGGTAGGCGAGGGCTTCGTGTCTATCTTGGCTACATTGATGCGTTCCCTATGCTGTTCGTAGTAGCTTACCCGCCTCCTATTTTTTATTCATTATTAAACCTACTCCTGCATTACCCCTGTATTCACCTGACCAAAAGTCTTGTTCCTCCTGCCACCGAACTCCACTAATTCCCACTACATCTATCTTTAATCTGTCCATTTCCCTTTTTAAATTTTCTAACCTACCTGACCGATTAAGGGGTCTGACATTCCACGTTCCGATCCTTAGACCGCCATTTCTGTTTCTCCTGACAAGGGAACCTCCCCATCGCACTCCCCTCAGATTTAGTTATAAGTTGGCACAGTGGATAGGCCTTGAAAAACTGAATCCAGATCAATCGAGGAAACAGGAAGAAGTTGTGTGGAACTATGAAAAAAATAAGCAAAATATACAAAATGAGTAGTCCATGCGCAAGATAGGCAACATCAAGGATAGCCTGAGCTCAGGAGCGCCGTGGTCTCGTGGTTAGCGTGAGCAGCTGCGGAACGAGAGGTACTTTGTTCAAGTCTTCCCTTAAGTGAAAAGTTTAATTTTTTATTTTCAGACAATTATTATCTGTCCGTCCGATGCGAGGTAACTGCGCCGTAGTTTGGGGACGCTACAGCTAAACAAGCATCGAAAGGTATAAGAATCTTTTTACCCATTCGCCCGCCAGGTGTACAAGTTAGGTGGGCCGAAAACATATGCCTGTCATGTGACGCACATGCCGTCACCAGTGTTGTATAGAATATATCAGACGTGTTTTCCTGTGGAGGAACCGGTTGCGATCAAATGTTTTCGGTTCCCATTGGAGAAGCACGTCGTTTCGTCTACTAATCGCACGGTTTTTCGGTGCGGTCGCAAAACACAGACACTAAACTTATTACAGTGAACAGAGACGTCAATAAACGAACGGACAGATAACTTTGCGAAAATGAAGAAAGTAAACTTTTCACTCGAGGGAAGACTTGAACCAAGGACCTCTCGTTTCGCTGCTGCTCACGCTAACAACAGGACCACGGCGCTCCTGAGCTCACACTATCCTTGATGTTGCCTATCTTGTGCATGGACTACTCAGTTTGCATATTTTGCTTGTTTTTTTTCATAGTTCCACACAACTTCTTTCTGTTTTCTCGATTGATCTGTGTTCAGTTTTTCAAGGCCTATCCACTGTGCCAACTTATAACTAAATCGGAGGGGGGTGCGATGGGGAGGTTCCCTTGTGAGTAGTCCCTCCCGGTGATCCGATTGGGGGACTATTTTACCTCCGGAATATTTTGCCCCTAGAGGACGCCATCATCATTTAACCATACAGTAAAGCTGCAAGCTCTCTGGAAAAATTACAACTGTAGTTTCCCCTTGCTTTCAGCCGTTCGCAGCAACAGCACAGCAAGGCCGTTTTGGTTAGTGTGACAAGGCCAGATCAGTCAATCATCCAGACTGTTGCCCCTGCAACTACTGAAAAGGCTGCTGCCCCTCTTCAGGAACCACACGTTTGTCTGGCCTCTCAACAGATACCCCTCCGTTATGGTTGCACCTACGGTACGTCTATCTGTATCGCTGAGGCACACAAGCCTCCCCACCGACGACAAGGTCCATGGTTCATGGGTGGGGGGGACCAAGAGATGAATACACTAAGCAGATTCAAAAGGATGTAGGTTGCAGTAGGTACTGGGAGATGAAGAAGCTTGCACAGGATAGAGTAGGATGGAGAGCTGTATCAAACCAGTCTCTGGACTGAAGACCACAACAGCAACAACTCCTTCTGAGAATTGAGCTGTAGGGGCGAAAAAACTACGTTTATCTCTTACACCCTTTCTAATCCGACAACTTCGTTCTTCGTCTCCCACTTTTATTATACCCTCTTGGTTCTTTTACATATGTATATTACCCGCCTTTCCCTATAGATTGGTCGCGCGGGATTAGCCGAGCGGTCTAGAGCGCTGCAGTCATGGACTGTGCGGCTGGTCCCGGCGGAGGTTCGAGTCCTCCCTCAGGCATGGGTGTGTGTGTGTTTGTCCTTAGGATAATTTAGGTTGAGTAGTGTGTAAGCTTAGGGTCTGATGACCTATAAGATTTCACACACATTTACCATTTACCTATAGCTTGCACCTATTAGTAGATAGTAATATATGGTGCGTTCACATGTTACCATTATGGAGGCTTGATTTTTCTGGGGCGTTTCCAGTGTGGTATTTGAGTGTCTGTGGAGGAATGCAAGCCCATTCTTCATCAAGAACAGGAACCAGAAATTATTCAACACTGATATCTGGAGCGAAGTCGTCGTCCTAACTCATCCCAAATACGTTACCATGGGTTCAGGTCACGATTTTGTGCAGGTCAGTCCGTTTCAGGAATGTTCTCGTGCCTGGGATATACTGCCTTATGACAGGGTGATACAGAGAGTTATCTATCGTCTCGGAACTGTTCCTCTGCTGTACTCAGCACACAATACTGTAAAAATTTTTCATGTCATTCCGCATTTAGCGTTTTGTTATGCACAATATGGGGAGCACACCCTAAACGCGAAAACCACCCCTATACCGTAACGCTGTTTCGTCCGCAGTTCAATGTTGGCACTACATTTAGTGGCAGGTAACATTCTCCAGACAGTCACCAAACCAACCATCTTCCACTGAACTGCCAAAGGCCATAACGTGATTCGTCACTTCAAATCATTCCTTTCGAGCCATCCACTCTCCAGTGTCGTCCCTCCTTACTCCACCTCAAGCGTACTGAGTACGGAAATGCTGGCTACAGTAAAATTTAAGAGACCTTCGGGGAAAAGAGGAGCAGCTGTATAAATATCAAGAGCTCAGACGGGAAATAGGTCCAGAGGAATGAAGGGAGAGCTGAAAGGTGGGACCAGTATGTAGAGGATCCATACAAGGGAGATGGAGTGGAAAACAGTATTATAGAACTGGAAGAGGACGAAGATGAAGATGAGGCGGGAGATGTGATACTGCGAGAAGAATTTGACAGAGTTCTGAAAGAGTAAGGCCAAAACAAGGCTCCAGGAGCAGACGATATTCCATCAGAACTACC
Organism: Schistocerca serialis cubense; assembly: GCF_023864345.2. Taxonomy (NCBI): domain Eukaryota; kingdom Metazoa; phylum Arthropoda; class Insecta; order Orthoptera; family Acrididae; genus Schistocerca; species Schistocerca serialis. The sequence goes on along the minus strand of NC_064648.1, from coordinate 88,796,972 downwards.
GATAGCCTTGGGAGAGCCAGCCATAACAAAGCTCTTCCATCTGGTATGCAAGATGTATGACACAGGACTTCAAAAAGAATGTAGTAATTTCAATTCCGAAGAAGGCAGATATTGACAGGTGCAAAAATTTCCGTTCTATCAGTCTAATAAGTCGTGGTTGCGAAATATTGAGACAAATTCTTTACAGGAGATGGAAGAAGCCGACGTCTGGGAAGATCAGTTTGGATTCTGTAGAAGTGCAGGAACACACGAGGCATTACTGACACTATGACTATCTTAGAAGATAAGTCAAAGTAAGGCAAGCGCACGTTTATAGCATTTGTAGACTTAGAAAAAGCTTTTGACTGTGTTGACCGGAATACTCTCTTTGAAATTCTAAAGGTAACAGGGATAAAATACAGGGAGCGGAAGTCTATCTACAGCGTGAGAGAAACCTAACGGTAGTAGTAAGAGTTGAGGGGCATGTGAAGGGAGTCAGACAGGGTTGCATCCAATACCAGATGCAATTCAATCTCTACACTGAACAAGCAGTAAAGGAAACAAAGAAGAATTTGGAGTAGAATTAAAGTTCAGGGAAAAGAAATAAATATTTGAGGTTTGCTGATGACATTGGAATTCTGTCTTCGGTTTCACGGTTCACGTGGCTCCCCCCCCCCCCCCCTCCCCCCGACCCCCCGCCGACCCCCGTCGGAGATTCGAGTCCTCCCTCGGGCATGGGTGTGTGTGTGTTATCCTTACAGTAAGTTCGTTTAAGTTAGATTAAGTAGTGTATAAGCTTAGGGACCAATGACCTCAACAGTTAGGTCCCATTGGATCTTACCACAAATTAATTCTGTCAGAGACAGCAAATGGTTCAAATGGCTCTGAGCACTATGGGACTTAACATCTGAGGTAATCAGTCCCCTCCCCTAGACTTAGAACTACTTAAACCTAACTAACCTGAGGACATCACACACATCCATGCCTGAGGCAGGATTCGAACCTGTGACCGTAGCAGCAGTGTGGTTCCTGACTGAATCAGAGACAGCAAAGGGCTTGGAAGAGCATTGTAATGGAATGGACTGTGTCTTGAATGGAGAATGTGACCATAACAAAAGCAAAATGAGCATAACGGAGGGTAGTCGAATTAAATCAGGTGATCAGGAAATGAGGCATTTGAAAGTAGTAGAGAAGTTTTGATATTTGGGTAGAAAAATAACTGCTGATGGCCGAAGTAGAGAGGATATAAAATTTACAGTGGCAATAGCAAGAAAAGCGTTTCTCAGGAAGAGAAATTTGTTAACATCGAGTGTAGATTTAAGTGTTAGGATTGTAGCCATGTATGGAACTGAAACATCGACGATAAACAGTTTAGACAAGAAGAGAATGGAAGCTTTCGAAATGGTGTGCTTAAGAAGAATGTTGAAGATTAGATGGGTTGATCATGTAACTAAAACGGAGGTACTGAACAGACCTGGAAAGACAAGAAATTTGTGGCGCAACTTGAATAGAAGAAGGAATCGGTTGATATGACACATACTGAGACATTCAGGTATCACCGTTTCAGTGTTGGAAAGAAGTGTGTGTGCGGATGGGGGTGGTGTTAAAAATCATAAAGGGAGACCAAGAGATGAATACAGTTAGCAGATTCAGAAGGAAGAAAGACGCAGTAGTTACTCGGAGATGAAGCGGTCTGGCGGATAGACGTCAAAATCTTCGTACATCCATATTTAAACTGGATGAAGGTGGGACACAGCTTGTATAATTTTTATTGAAAATGAAATTCCTCCAGCTGTACTCAAGATTTTATATTTACTTTCAGTCACATGTTGGTCTCACCTCGGACTTCTAGACTGAGCCACAAACAACTGATTTCATCAAAGTGTGCGGGTCTGAAGATGGCGTTGACGCAACATCGAAACTTGTTGTTGTTGTTGTGGTCTTCAGTCCTGAGACTGGTTTGATGCAGCTCTCCATGCTACTCTATCCTGTGCAAGCTTTTTCATCTCCCAGTACCTACTGTAACCTACATCCTTCTGAATCTGCTTAGTGTATTCATCTCGTGGTCTCCCTCTACGATTTTTACCCTCCATGCTGCCCTCCAATACTAAATTGGTGATCCCTTGATGCCTCAGAACATGCCCTACCAACCGATCCCTTCTTCTGGTCAACTTGTGCCACAAACTTCTCTTCTCCCCAATCCTATTCAATACTTCCTCATTAGTTACATGATCTACCCATCTAATCTTCAGCATTCTTCTGTAGCACCACATTTCGAAAGCTTCTATTCTCTTCTTGTCTAAACTATTTATCGTCCATGTTTCACTTCCATACATGGCTACACTCCATACGAATACTTTCAGAAATGACTTCCTGACACTTAAATCAATACTGGATGTTAACAAATTTCTCTTCTTCAGAAACGCTTTCCTTGCCATTGCCAGTCTACATTTTATATCCTCTCTACTTCGACCATCATCAGTTATTTTGCTCCCCAAATAGCAAAACTCCTTTACTACTTTAAGTGCCTCATTTCCTAATCTGATTCCCTCAGCATCACCCGACTTAATTAGGCTACATTCCATTATCCTTGTTTTGCTTTTGTTGATGTTCATCTTATATCCTCCTTTCAAGACACTGTCCATTCCATTCAACTGCTCTTCCAAGTCCTTTGCTGTCTCTGACAGAATTACAATGTCATCGGCGAACCTCAAAGTTTTTATTTCTTCTCCATGAATTTTAATACCTACTCCGAATTTTTCTTTTGTTTCCTTTACTGCTTGCTCAATATACAGATTGAACAACATCGGGGAGAGGCTACAACCCTGTCTTACTCCCTTCCCAACCACTGCTTCCCTTTCATGTCCCTCGACTCTTATAACCGCCATCTGGTTTCTGTACAAATTGTAAATAGCCTTTCGCTCCCTGTATTTTACCCCTGCCACCTTTAGAATTTGAAAGAGAGTATTCCAGTCAACATTGTCAAAAACTTTCTCTAAGTCTACAAATGCTAGAAACGTAGGTTTGCCTTTCCTTAATCTTTCTTCTAAGATAAGTCGTAAGGTCAGTATTGCCTCACGTGCTCCAGTGTTTCTACGGAATCCAAACTGATCTTCCCCGAGGTTGGCTTCTACTAGTTTTTCCATTCGTCTGTAAAGAATTCGTGTTAGTATTTTGCAGCTGTGACTTATTAAGCTGATAGTTCGGTAATTTTCACATCTGTCAACACCTGCTTTCTTTGGGATTGGAATTATTATATTCTTCTTGAAGTCTGAGGGTATTTCGCCTGTTTCATACATCTTGCTCACCAGATGGTAGAGTTTTGTCAGGACTGGCTCTCCCACGGCCGTCAGTAGTTCCAATGGAATATTGTCTACTCCGGGGGCCTTGTTTCGACTCAGGTCTTTCAGTGCTCTGTCAAACTCTTCACGCAGTATCGTATCTCCCATTTCATCTTCATCTATATCCTCTTCCATTTCCATAATATTGTCCTCAAGTACATCGCCCTTGTATAGACTCTCTATATACTCCTTCCACCTTTCTGCTTTCCCTTCTTTGCTTAGCACTGGGTTTCCATCTGAGCTCTTGATATTCATACAAGTCGTTCTCTTATCTCCAAAGGTCTCTTTAATTTTCCTGTAGGCGGTATCTATCTTACCCCTAGTGAGATAGGCCTCTACATCCTTACATTTGTCCTCTAGCCATGTCTGCTTAGCCATTTTGCACTTCCTGTCGATCTCATTTTTGAGACGTTTGTATTCCTTTTTGCCTGTTTCACTTACTGCATTTTTATATTTTCTCCTTTCATCAATTAAATTCAATATTTCTTCTGTTACCCAAGGATTTCTACTAGCCCTCGTCTTTTTACCTACTTGATCCTCTGCTGCCTTCACTACTTCATCCCTCAAAGCTACCCATTCTTCTTCTACTGTATTTATTTCCCCCATTCCTGTCAATTGCTCCCTTATGCTCTCCCTGAATCTCTGTACAACCTCTGGTTCTTTTAGTTTATCCAGGTCCCATCTCCTTAAATTCCCACCTTTTTGCAGTTTCTTCAGTTTTAATCTACAGGTCATAACCAATAGATTGTGGTCAGAGTCCACATCTGCTCCTGGAAATGTCTTACAATTTAAAACCTGGTTCCTAAATCTCTGTCTTACCATTATATAATCTATCTGATACCTTTTAGTATCTCCAGGGTTCTTCCATGTATACAACCTTCTTTCATGATTCTTAAACCAAGTGTTAGTTATGATTATGTTGTGCTCTGTGCAAAATTCTACCAGGCGGCTTCCTCTTTCATTTCTGTCCCCCAATCCATATTCACCTACTATGTTTCCTTCTCTCCCTTTTCCTACACTCGAATTCCAGTCACCCATGACTATTAAATTTTCGTCTCCCTTCACAATCTGAATAATTTCTTTTATTTCATCATACATTTCTTCGATTTCTTCGTCATCTGCAGAGCTAGTTGGCATATAAACTTGTACTACTGTAGTAGGTGTGGGCTTCGTATCTATCTTGGCCACAATAATGCGTTCACTATGCTGTTTGTAGTAGCTTACCCGCATTCCTATTTTCCTATTCATTATTAAACCTACTCCTGCATTCCCCCTATTTGATTTTGTGTTTATAACCCTGTAGTCACCTGACCAGAAGTCTTGTTCCTCCTGCCACCGAACTTCACTAATTCCCACTATATCTAACTTCAACCTATCCATTTCCCTTTTTAAATTTTCTAACCTACCTGCCCGATTAAGGGATCTGACATTCCACGCTCCGATCCGTAGAAACTAGCAGCGAAATAAATATAAAATCTTAAGTACAGCCGGGGGAATTTCATTTTTAATAAAAAAGACTTCAAAACGGTTCAAATGGCTCTGAGCACTATGGGACTTAACATCTGAGGTCATCAGTCCCCTACAACTTAGAACTATTTAAACTTAACTAACCTAAGGACATCACATACATCCATGCCCGAGGCAGGATTCGAACCTGTGACCATAGCAGTAGCTACCTACCCAGAGGTCGAGCCCTGGAGCACCGTCTGTGACTAGCCCTTGTGTTTTATTATTGCACAGGGTTATTACAAATGATTGAAGCGACTTCACGGCTCTACAATAACTTTATTATTTGAGATATTTTCACAATGCTTTCCACACACATACAAAAACTCAAAAAGTTTTTTTAGGCATTCACAAATGTTCGATATGCGCCCCTTCAGTGATTCGGTAGACATCAAGCCGATAATCAAGTTCCTCCCACCCTCGGCGCAGCATGTCCCCATCAATGAGTTCGAAAGCATCGTTGATGCGAGCTCGCAGTTCTGGCACGTTTCTTGGTAGAGGACGTTTAAACACTGAATCTTTCACATAACCCCACAGAAAGAAATCGCGTGGGGTTAAGTCGGGAGAGCGTGGAGGCCATGACATGAATTGCTGATCGTGATCTCCGCCACGACCGATCCATCGGTTTTCCAGTCTCCTGTTTAAGAAATGCCGAACATCGTGATGGAAGTGCGGTGGAGCACCATCCTGTTGAAAGATGGAGTCGGCGCTGTCGGTCTCCAGTTGTGGCATGAGCCAATTTTCCAGCATGTCCAGATACACGTGTCCTGTAACGTTTCTTTCGCAGAAGAAAAAGGGGCTGTAAACTTTAAACCGTCAGATTGCACAAAACACGTTATCTTTTGGTGAATTGCGAATTTTCTGCACGAATGCGTGAGGATTCTCTACCGCCCAGATTCGCACATTGTGCCTGTTCACTTCACCATTAAGAAAAAATGTTGCTTCATCACTGAAAACAAGTTTCGCACTGAACGTATCTTCTTCCATGAGCTATTGCAACCGCGGCCAAAATTCAAAGCGTTTGACTTTGTCATCGGGTGTCAGGGCTTGTAGCAATTGTAAACGGTAAGGCTTCTGCTTTAGCCTTTTCCGCAAGATTTTCCAAACCGTCGGCTGTGGTACGTTTAGCTCCCTGCTTGCTTTATTCGTCGACTTCCGCGGGCTACGCGTGAAACTTGCCCGCACGCGTTCAACCGTTTCTTCGCTCACTGCAGGCCGACCCGTTGATTTCCCCTTACAGAGGCATCCAGAAGCTTCAAACTGCGCATACCAACGCAGAATGGAGTTAGCAGTTGGTGGATCTTTGTTGAACTTCGTCCTGAAGTGTCGTTGCACTGCTATGACTGACTGATGTGAGTGCATTTCAAGCACGACATACGCTTTCTCGGCTCCTGTCGCCATTTTGTCTCACTGCGCTCTCGAGCGCTCTGGCGGCAGAAACCGGAAGTGCGGCTTCAGCCAAACAAAACTTAATGTTTTTCTACGTATCTGTAGTGTGTCGTGACCATATGTCAATGAATGGAGCTACAGTGAATTTATGAAATCGCTTCAATCATTTGTAATAGCCCTGTATTTGCCGTTTTATTGTATTTTACTAAATTTTTGATATAATTGCCATTCTTGGCGTTACAGCAGGATTAAATGGTTGTGCTACCAAGTTTCTCATCATTTTGTCTCACCCGTTTGGCGATGAGTTGCCTGTTTTTTGAAATTAACCTTTGTTACTGCATTGCTGTTTTACAGTGTGTTTGTTAATTTTTTTATAATTGCCGTTCTTCGAGTTAAAGGCCTTCAGCCATGACTGTGGTTACTTCCCTTAAAATTCTAATTGGGATCACATTGGCTTGTTCTTAAAACATTATTTTGCTGTGTCTGTATTTTATGCTCATTTGGTAAATTGGAACGCACTGAAAGCACTGTTAATTACGCAGTTGTTTATTCCATAAATAATAACGTGTGATATCTTGATTTATTGCTGAGTTTGGAATTACCGTTTTAAAATAAATGTGTGTAATTGCAATAGAGAACCAATAGTAGCTGATTACGGCCCTGTCCACAATCGTAACCAAATCTTGCCTTCCTTGACTACTAGGCTTCACTAGTTTTCACTGGTTAAGTCTGAATAGTTGATGTATAACATTTTTAGTGACATTGGCACGGGATTGTTAAGTCTACTTTCATCACTAAGTACAGTAGCCCTCCGAAACTTACACAATGACTTGGGGCCTTTGGAACAGAAAAATTGACAGAGGTCCTCTCGTACCTTTAAACTTATTCCTGTTGTCAAACTTCCTTATTCTGCCCATATTTACGATCTGCACGGAAGAAACGTAAATATAAACACTATAAGATTACCTCCGAAAATCAAGGGCTGTTTTAAATCACTACGATCGGTAAAACTAAAATAAAACGTTGAACCGATGTTCAGCTCTTACCTACACTCGCTTAACTCTTCATCTGCATCTACATCTACATGTATACTTTGGAAATCACATTTAAGTGTGTAGCAGACGGTTCATCGAACCATCTGCAAAATTATCTGTTATTCCGATCCCGTTTAACGCGCGGGAAAAACGAACACCTATATCTTTCTGTGCGAGCTCTTATTTCCCTTATTTTATCACGGCGATCGTTTCTCCCTCTGTAAATCAGAGTCCACAAAATATTTTTGCCTTCGGAGGAGAAAGTTGGTGAATGGAATTTCGTCAGAAGATTCCGTCGCAACGAAAAACGCCTTTCTTTTAATGATTTCCAGTCCAAATCCTGTATCATTTCTGTGACACTCTCTCCCATATTTCGCGATAATACAAAACGTGCTGCCTTTCTTTGAACTTTTTCGATGTGCTCCGTCACTCCTATCTGGTAAGGATCCCACACCGCGCAGCAGTATTATAAACGAGGACGGACAAGCGTAGTGTAGGCAGTCTCCTTAGTAGGTCTGTTACATTTTCTAAGTGTCCTGCCAAAAAGACACAGTCATTGGTTAGCCTTCATCGCAAAATTTTCTGTGTGTTCCTTCCAGTTTAAGCTCCTCATAATTGTAATTGCTAGGTATTTCGTTGAATTTGCAACATTTACATTTGATTGATTTATCGTGTAACTAGAGAGTAACTGATTTATTTTAGCACTCACGCGGATGACCTCACGCTTTTCGTTATTTAGGGTCAATTACCAATTTTCGCACCAAACAGATATTTTTTCTAAATCGTTTTGCGATTTTTTTGATCTTCTGACGACTTTACTAGTCGATAAACGACAGCGTCATCTGAAAACAAGATGGCTGCTCGGATTGTCTCCCAAATCGTTTATACAGACAAGGAACAGCAAACGGCCTGTAACACTACCTTGGGGAACGCCAGAAATCACTCCTGTTTTACTCGATGGCTTTCCATCAATTAATACGAACTGTGACCTCTCTGACAGGAATATATAACACCCACACATCCAACTGGATTTCTTTCTTAGTATCAGAATTATTAAATTATTCATGAAGTCTAATGGCATTTTGAAACATTCAGTAGTTTTTACTGCGTACCCTCCTGTGGTGATGTATCGTGAAAAATGCATTCCACTCCTAGAAGTTCAGAAAAAATTATTCAGGATGTGTGGTTGCCTGGGACATGCAGTGGCGGTGCATTTCCAACGGTCTGTCTGGACTTCTATTGTTCATATTTTCGGCCCTTTCTCCCTCCTGACGCTGAAATCCCATGAGCTAGCTTCAACCACATTTCCGTTATTCCGCGCCGGAAAAGAAGAAGGGAGGGAAAGAGGGAGAGAGAAATAAAGAGAGAGGGAGAGAGAGAGAGAGAGAGAGAGAGAGAGAACTGGAGACGTGTACAATCCGTCTCGCAGGCTCTTTTTAATTAAAAACTGTGGAATTCTTTGCGTTCCCAAATTACGTTCATTTTTCAATTTAATCCCCTCTCATCGATTCACTTCACAGAATCAGACATGGAAGACTTCACGTCAGTGCATTTCATCAAGATTTCCACACAAAACCTAGGAGAGCAACAGTCTTCTAGGAATTTTATTTTTAAGTCCTTACTGATAATAGAGAAGCAATCTTTTTCTAGTGCAGGACAGCTCTCAGATTTTTATTTCTCAGTGCTAGAAACGAAAACAAAACTCAACAGCTGAATGTAAAGAGCTTAATATAGAACAATAACGAGCCCTCAGAAAGTAGAGTGATGCAGTATTGAAAAGTACTTGTCGAGGCGGTTTCCCAACTAGATGTGTTCTTTCGTCTCTCCTTCATTCGTTTTAATTTCCCCACTACAGCGACGTAATTAGCAAAGCTCCCCTATGGCTATGGTACAGCAAACTCAAATGTTTACCAGCGCCTGAGGCAGCAAGATGAGCAAAACTGTGGGCGAGGATTACTGGATGCGACTTTACTATCCAGTCAGCCACTCTCAGGTGTACAGTGGTTTTCCTGAATGGACTGCAACCAATCTTAGCTTACCACCTGAAAATACTGGTCCATTCCTTCTGTTAGCCTAAAACATACACACACACACACACACACACACACACACATCCATTTAGCTTCCACTCCTCCTAAGCTCCATCTCTCTTATCCTCTCGTTCACCTCTTACTTAATCTATAAGTATTTCCTAACGTCTCTTCCTCCTAACCTCACAGCTGTCTTACTTCCCTCCCCACTAACTTCCCTTCTTACATCACTTGTACCTAAATTTCCTCTCCTAACTTTATTCCCTCCTAACCTCCCATGCACATTATTTTCTTCCTTCCTGAAACCCATTTTAATCTCCTACTCATCTTATTTATGTCACTCCTAACTTATCGCCCATCTCTCTTCCCACGTGCCTAACTTCCCACTCACCACACTTCCCACCCAGTTAACTTCCACCCACCTAACTTCTCACTTACCTAACTTCTCACTCACCAAACTTCTCACCTGCCAAAGTTCCTACCCGCCAAACTTCCCACGCGCCAAACTTCTCATCCACCAAACTCCCCACCTGCCTAACTCCCCACCTGCCTAACTCCCCACATGCCTAATTCGCCACATGCCTAATTCCCCACCCACCTAACTACCCACCCACCTAACTCCCCACCCACCTAACTCCCTACCCACCTAACTTCTCACCTGTCTAACTTCTTACTCATCTAAATTCCGACCATCTAATTCCCACCCATTTAATTTCCTACCAACCTGACTTCATTACTTTCGTAAGTCCCTCTTTCCTGTCATCCCATGCACATGTTACTAACCTCTTCCCCAACATTCTTCCACCAAAACCTACCAGCTGTCTCACTTCCCTCCCCCCTGATCTCCCTCTCTACAAATATACCAGTCACCTTACTTCTCTCCCTCATAATCTCTGATTCATCTTACATCCATCCCTCTTAAACCCCATTTCACCTAAAGTTTCACCCAACTTGCTTACCTCCATCGTAATCTCCCTCAATACTAGCCTCCAAGCTGAATTACTTCGTTGATGTGACTGCTTTCTCTCCTCTAAACCACATAAATTGCAACTCTCCACTCACATAACTTGTATCCCTCCTGGACACAATCTCTTCTAACTTTCAACCTACCTCTTATTTAGCCTACTTTCCTATCACCCTTCCTTCCTAACCTCCCTCCCACTTTACTTACCCTCCTCCACAAATCCCAAATTCCTTACTTTTCTCTCTGTTAACTTTACTCTTTCCTAACCCTCTACCAAACTAACTTCGCTTCCTTCTAGCCTCATACCCGCCTAAGTTCCATTCCTCTTAACTTCCCTATTAGCAACTTTCTCTTTTTATAACAAATCTGTGAAACAGTAGCTTAGGAGTCTAGTGACCATTCTACTAAATGTGCGTAGATCTGTCATTAAGCTGGTCGTATACTAAATCATACACCAAGTGAAGAATGACTTTATTTATCACAAAGTATGCACACTTTGTGAGCAGTAAAGTCATTGTTCACTTGCTGTATGTCTTTCGTACCACCTAGCTAGTTTAACCACAGATCTTCCCGTATTTCCTCTCTCTTAATATTCCTTGATTCTTTCCTCCCTTCTGGCATTTCTTTCCTCCCTCTCTTCTTGATGAAAAGCATCCTCTCCTCCTCACATATCCCCTTCTAGTCTATAACTTACCATTGGTAACCGTCTCTTGCCAACTCCTCTTTTCCTCCTTTCCTACTTTCCCCCATAGCCCTTCTTTCTCGCTCCATCCTGGCATTGAACTATGCTAATCTTATTCCTAATTAAATATCTGTTGTTCTTCAGTCCTCCTCTTTTTGTCAGCCTTCCATCTAACCTTCCACCCACCATAATATTCCTCTCATCCAATCTTTCGTTCTACCACCTAATTTCTTTCCCCTTTTCGAACATTCTTCCTCATGTCAAATTGGCTAGATAACACAGTTGTGATATCAGAGGAGTACTAGGGCATACTACTTTCTAGCCGGCCGAAGTGGCCGTGCTGTTAAAGGCGCTGCAGTCTGGAACCGCAAGACCGCTACGGTCGCAGGTTCGAATCCTGCCTCGGGCATGGATGTTTGTGATGTCCTTAGGTTAGTTAGGTTTAACTAGTTCTAAGTTCTAGGGGACTAATGACCTCAGCAGTTGAGTCCCATAGTGCTCAGAGCCATTTGAACCATTTTGAACTACTTTCTATGGGACAACCTAGCAAAGCACTGTATACCCATCTTCCAGGTGAGAGCAGGTTTACTTCTTTCGACTTCATTTCCATTGCCACTATCTAGCATATCTGAGAGAATATGAGGGAATTTGAGAGAATATAACACACACTGGGCTGCTTAAAACATGTCATATTTCATAATATCTTACTATATTTAAGTTGGTATGCCAACTATGCTACATCTTTGCAGATTTGGAAGTAGCTCAAACGAGGAAATAATCATATTCATCATCGTCGCAATAATCATCGTCGACCATCTTCTACCATCATCAATCATTCGCATAAGCTACGAATTTTACAGTCCAGCTGAGGCCAGTAACAGTCCTGTATATTAGGTCACATGATACAGTTATCTATATCTGTTTCTGTCGTGTACTACTACAAATATCTTGGATGACAGGTAGCAATTAACGGTTTTGTTTCTATTTATTCTACTTTGTATCTGAAGATGACCAATTATACCGAATCTGTGACATTCACTTGAAATTAAATTTAGTCTAGATTGTTCTTTATAAAATTACTAAAGGTTATCACTATTGTCTCCAGAGACATTGTGACAGCATATTGTAATTATTATTATATACCAGTAGTTCATGTATTAAGCAGACTGTGTTACCAAGAAATATAGAGATGAGAAGAGTGGAAGCAATAGAGAGAAAGCAGTATGAGGCAATATACAAATGGTTAGACAGGCAGAGACGTAGGTTGTTCGATAGGCAGATACTCTATCTAGGTAGGGAGGTAGGTAAGTTGGTTAGACGGATGGATATCTGTCCATCTGCCTACCACCTAAGCTATCTACCCGCCCGTCTGCCCATCCGTGTCTTGCCCCATACTGCCTCTTTCTATTGCTATGGAGGAGGGAGGGAGGGAGAGAGAGAGAGAGAGAGAGAGAGAGAGAGAGAGAGAGAGAGAACCAACTAGTACATGTTCCGAAAACATTATTCAAGCAAAACCTAACTCGAGCAGTGTTTCTTGTCGTCCGAAAACAGGTTAACTTGGTACTTCGTGAATGTTTATTAACAATAGTACGCCGCTAAACAAACAAATTTCATGATTGAATTCAGGACTTCTTCGTAGGGAGGCCACAGGATGTTATCTTGGAGGTAGAGTCATCGTATGATGTAAAAATAACTTCATGCGTGCCCAGTGAAGTGCGTCCATGTTTTATATTGTAGTACTGTCTGAAGAAATCTGCAAAAATATCGAGTCAGATCTTGACAAGTCTTAAAAGTGGTGCAAAGATTGGCGACTTACTTTATATGAACATAAATGTAAAACTACACACCCCACAAAGAAACAGAAAAATGGTATGCTAAGGATACATCATTTGTGAGCCACAAATGGAATCAGTCAACACATATAGCTGTGTGTATTAATTCTGGGGATATCAGATGGAATGATCACATTGGATCTGTCGTAGGTAAGGCGAGTGGCAAACCGTGAATCATTGGTAGGATACTGGGGAAATGGGGAAATGTAATTTAGACCAGAGATCGTTTACCTTCCTCTTTTTTTGAATCATCAGTCTTCTGACTAGTTTGATGCGGCCCGCCACAAATTCCTATTCCGGGGCAACCTCTTCATCTCAGAGTAGCGCTTTCAACCTACGTCCTCAGTTATTGCTGGGTGTATTCCAATCTCTTGCCTTCTTCCACAGTTTTTGCCCTCCATAGATCCCTGTAATACTATGAAAATCATTCCCTAATGTCTACAAACGTAGAACTTTGTGAAGTAAGAGTAACAGGGTTGGTTGGTTGATTCGTGGGAGGAAACCAAACAGCGAGATCATTGGTCCCGGCATTTGCCTGAAGCGATTTTGGGAAATCGCGGATTACCTAAATCAAAATGGTCGTTCGCGGGTTTGAACCGTCGTCCTCTCGAATGCGGATCCAGTGTGCTAACCAGTGCGCCATCTGACTCGGTGAGTAACAGGGTATATTGAACATACACAAAAGAAGAGCAACGTGAGAGCTGACATGTATGTTTGGCACATGACAGATCATGGTGGACATACTGAAAAATCTGAACTACGAGACCCTTGACGACAGACACAAGTAACTTGTGAAAGGCTAATTATAAAGATTCAGCTGCTAGTTTTGTGCGAAGAATCTATATATATACACTATGTGATCAGAAGTATCCGGACACCTGACTCAAAATCACTTACAAGTTAGTGGCGCACTCCATCGGTAATGTTGGAATTCAGTATGGTGTTGGCCCACCCTTAGCCTTCATGACAGCTTCCACTCTCGCAGGCATACGTTCAGTCAGGTGCTGGAAGGTGTCTTGGGGAATGGCAACCCATTCTTCACGGAGTTGCGCATTGTCGGTCGGTGAGGCCTGTCACAAAGTCGGCATTCCAAAACATCCGAAAGATGTCTTAAAGCATTCAGGTTTGGACACTGTGCAGGTCAATCCATTGCAGGGATGTTATTATCGTGTAACCACTCCGCCACAGGCCGTGCATTATGAACAGGTGCTCGATCGTGTTGAAAGGTGCAATCATCATGCCCGAGTTGCTCTTCAACAGTAGGAAGCAAGAAGGTGCTTAAAACATCGGTGTAGCAGTGTAGGCCTGTACTGTGATAATGCCACGCAAACCAAAAGGGGTGCAAGCCCCCTCCATGAAAAACACGACCACATCATAACACCACCGCCTCCGAATTTTGCTATTGGGACCACACACGCACTCAGATGACGTTCACCGGGCATACGCCATATTCACACCCTGTCATCGGATCGCCCGATTGTGTACCGTGATTCGTCACTCCACACAACGTTTTTCCACTGTTCAACCGTCCAATGTTTACGCTCCTTACACCAAGCAAGGCGTCGTTTGGCGTTTACCGAAGTGATGTGTGGCTTATGAGCAGCCTCACGACCATGAAATCCAAGTTTTCTCAACTCCCGAATAACTGTCATAGTCTTGCAGTGGATGCTGATGGAGTTTGTAATTCCTGTGTGATGGTCTAGATTAATGTCTCCCTATTACATATTACGACCCTGTTCAACTGTCGGCGGTCTCTGTCAGTCATCATACGAGGTCGTCCTTTACACTTTTGTGCTGTATGAGTCCCTTCACGTTTCCACTTCACTACCACATAGGAAACCGTAGACCTCGGTATGTTTAGGAGTGTGGAAATTTCGCATATAGACGTATGACACAAGTGACAGCCAATCACCTTACCAAGTTCAATGTCTGTGAGTTCCACGGAGGGCCCCATTCTGCTCTCTCACGATGTCTGATGACTACTGAGGTCGATGATGTGGACTACCTGGCAGTAGGTGGCAGCACAACGCAGCTAATATGAAAACCGTGTGTTTTGGGGTGTCCAGAAACTTTTAATCACATATTGTATACTCCAGGTCGGTATTATTATTGTAAGTAGGCTCTTTAGGTTTTCTTATTGGTAACGCCACGTAGCGCTCTGTATGAAAAATGACTGGCTGGGCTGTGTGCAGTCTGTGGCTAGTTTGCATTGTCGTCTGCCACTGTAGTGTTGGGCAGTTGGCTGTTAACAGCGCGTAGCGTTGCGCAGTTGGAGGTGAGCCGCCAGCAGTGGTGGATGTGGCGAGAGAAATGGCGGAGTTTTGAAATTTATAAGACTAGATGTCATGAACTGCTATGTATATTATGATTTTTCAACACTATTAAGGTAAATACATTGGTTGTTCTCTATTAAAATCTTTCATTTGCTAACTGTGCCTATCAGTAGTTAGTGCCTTCCGTAGTTTGAATCTTTTATTTAGGTGGCAGTAGTGGCGCTCGCTGTATTACAGTAGTTCGAGTAACGAAGATTTTTGTGAGGTAAGTGATTCATGAAAGGTATAGGTTAATGTTAGTCAGGGCCATTCTTTTGTAGGGATTATTGAAAGTCAGATTGCGTTGCGCTAAAAATATTGTGTGTCAGTTTAAGGACAGTCATGTATAATTGTTCAAAGGGGACGTTTCATTATCACATGGGGGCCACCTCTGCTAACTCACAGCACCAGCGGAACAAGAGAAATCCGGACCACATATGCCAAGCGCCCCCAGATGCAGACGTCGGAACCACTCTGTAACCACACAGAGATAGGCCGGGGAATGCCCTTATTTAAGAATAGCCACCTACGAAGAGTCTATAAGACAGTGAGAGGCCTCCCTAAGTTCTCGCTAATTCAATACTGTAAGTGGGATGAGGCAGTACTTCCCAGCCCGTTTTGTCGGTGTTTTTACGGGTGCGTTGTCTTGCTGGAGAATCACCTCTCCTCTGAGATCCACGACGTCTCTCTCTCTCACGGCTGGCTTCTTGTTTAAAAACAAATCCGAGCAATATTGGTTGTTCATAGTACGCTGCTCTTCAAGATGATCATAAAAACTGGACCTTCTGCATCCCAACATGACTTTTCCTGCTGATGCTTGGATTTTGAATTTTTTCTTGACAGATAAGTTGGTGTGCTTCCACTCTGTGGTTTTTTTCATTCTGGCTCATAATAGTGAACCCAAGTTTCATCACAAGCTGAAATTTTGTTGAGGACGTGTTCACCTTTTCTTTCGTAACCTTCTTTTAGCTCTGTGCACACTCTCAACCTTGTTTCCTTGTGTAGCCTCGTCAGCTCCTTTGTGGCTCATCTTGCACATGTTTTGCGGTACTTCAGCTTGTTACAGATAATGTTATGACCTGTAACCTGACCCTTATCAACTATCATTTCCACAGTCACACGGCGGTCGGAACGAATAATGTGATCAATTTGACTTTCAAGTGAGGGAGTTGAAACTGCAACTGGTCGGCCAGAACGGTGTTCGTCAGTCACTGCGTCGCGACTATTTTTGAACGTTCTACCCACTTATAAAAATTTGCATGATTCATACAACCTTCACTGGATTCTCGCCTTCAGCAAGTAAAAAACGAATAACAGAACATTGTTCAACTAATGTGGGAGTTTCAAGTGGACTCACCATCTTGAAATGTATTTTTGAGGTTATATCCAAAACAATGTTGATCCATCAGCTGATCAAAGCTCATCCCAGTGATGCCAACTTAAGCCTTAAAAGTACCAAACTTGCCTTACTAACAGTTTTTTCCCCAGACCTATTTGTCTCTGTAATTATTTAATGGCCCTGAACATTAATGATTTGGTGGACAGGTTGGGCAGCAATCTATTGTTTTTTGCTGATGCCGTAATGTACGGTAAGATGTCGAAGTTGTGTGATTGTAGGAACATACAAGACGACTTAAACTAAGTTTTTAATCGCTGACGTGAATGGTAGCTATCTATAAATGTGGAAAAATGTGATGCAGATAAGTAGGAAGAGCAAACCTGTAATTTTCTGGTACGGTATTATTAGTAGCGTCCTGGTTGACACAGTCAAGTCGTTAAAATATCTGGGCGTAACGTTTCAAAGCGGTATGAAATCGAATGAGCATGTGAGAACTATGGTAGGGAAGGCGAAATGATGGACCAGTTAATTGGGAGAATTTCAGGAAGGACAAAGCAGCCTGCCTATTGGACGCTGGTGCGACCTATTCTAGAATACTTCTTGAATGTTTGGAATCTGTACCAAGTGGGAATGAAGGGTGATATCGAAGAAATTCAGAGGCGGGCTGCAAGATCTGTTACCGGTAAGTTTGAACAACGCGTAAGTGTTACGAAGATGCTTCGGGAAATGGGAATCCCTAGAGGGACGGCGACTTTCATTCCGAGAAAAGTTATAGAAAACCGTGATTTGAAGCTGACTGCTGAACGATGCCACTGCCGCTGGCCACTGCCACTGGCCATTGAAATTGCTACACCACGAACATGACGTGCTACAGACGCGAAATTTAACCGACATGAAGAATATTCTGTGACATACAAATGATTAGCTTTTCAGAGCATTCACACAAGGTTGGCGCCGGTGGCGACACCTACAACGTGCTGACATGAGGAAAGTTTCCAACTGATTTCTCATACACAGACAGCAGCTGACCGGCGTTGCCTGGTGAGACGTTGTTGTCATGTCTCGTGTAAGGAGGAGAAATGCGTACCATCACGTTTTCGACTTTGACAAAAGTCGGATTGTAGCCTATCGCGATTGCGGTTTATCGTATCGCGACATTGCTGCTCGCGTTGGTCGAGATCCAATGACTGTTAGCAGAATATGGAATAGGTGGGTTCAGGAGGGTAATACGGAACGCCGTGCTGGATCCCAACGGCCTCGTATCGCTAGCAGTCGAGATGAGAGGCATCTTAGCCACATAGCTCTAACGGATCGTGCAGCCACGTCTCGATGGGGACGTTTGCAAGACATCAACCATCTGCACGAAAAGTTCGACGACCTTTGGAACAGCATGGATTATCAGCTCGGAGACCATGGCTGCAGTTACCCTTGACGCTGCATCACAGAGAAGAGCGCCTGCGATGGTGTACTCAACGACGAAACTGGGTGCACGAATGGCAAAACGTCATTTTTTCGGATGAATCCAGGTTCTGTTTACAGCATCATGATGGTCGCATCCGTGTTTGGCGACATCGCGGTGAACGCACATTGCAAGCGTGTATTCGTGATCGCCATACTGGCGTATCACCCGGCGTGATGGTATGGGGTGCCACTGGTTACACGTCTCGGTCACCTCTTGTTCGCATTGACGGCACTTTGAACAGTGGACGCAACATTTCAGATGTGTTACGACCCGTGGCTCTACCCTTCACTCGGTCCCTGCGAAACCCTACATTTCAGCAGGATAATGCACGACCGCATGTTGCAGGGCCTGTACGGGCCTTTCTGGATACAGAAAATGTTCGACTACTGCCCTGGCCAGCACATTCTCCAGATCTCTCACCAACTGAAAACGTCTGGTCAGTAGTGGCCGAGTAACTGGCTCGTCACAATACGCCAGTCCCTACTCTTCATAAACTGTGGTATCGTGTTGAAGCTGCATGGGCATCTGTATCTGTACACTCCATCCAAGCTCTGTTTGACTCAATGCCCAGGCGTATCAAGGCCGTTATTACGGTCAGAGGTTGTTGTTCTGGGTACTGATTTCTCACGATCTATGCACCCAAATTGCGTAAAAATGTCACATGTCAGTCCTAGTGTAATATGTTAGTCCACGCAATACCCGTTCATTATCTGCATTTCGTCTTGGTGTAGCAATTTTAATGGCCAGTAGTGTACATTGCGCCTGTGGACCGAAAAGGTAAGACACGATAAATTAATTGCTCATGCGGACACATATAGATAGTCGTTTTTCCCATGCTCTTTTTGCTAGTGGAACAGTGAAGGGAATGATTCGTAATGGTACATGGTATCCCCCGTCACGCATCTTACGGTGGCTTGCGAAGTATCTGTGTAAATGGAGATGTGCATCCTACACTCACAAAAGCAGAGTAGATACAAAGAACCAAGAATTCGCACAGGGAAGCGTGCAAAACTAACGACTTATGTAACAAGTTTGCCTGGTTGCAAAAGATGTATTCTGGGAAAGAAGGATGTTGCTTATAAATTACGAACGCCAACAGATTTGTAGATAAAACACAAGAATGAGACTGTCCAGGCCCCACGCAGAGAGAGCCATTACAAACAAGTGTTGTGTGGCTGCTTTCACAGCAACTAAGGGAATACAAAAGAACATCTAAACCACGTGCAAAAAAAAAAAAAAAAAAAAAAAAACGCTGGGAATAGCCTAGAGACTGAAATCGAGTCTTATCTAATTTTCGAGTCTTCTCTAACTAACAGGAAACAAAGGAATACCTGTGCAGTAAGCTCTCAGTCTTCATCTGATTGGTAATAATTTACGTGTGGTGTTCCTCAAGGTTCCATCTTGGGTTTGTTGCTTTTTCTTGTATAAATTAATGACCTCTCGTCTGGTACATTGCCAGATGCTAAGTTTGTTTTATTTGCAGATGATACAAACATTGCAATAAGTAGCAAGTCAAGTACACATTTAGAAATAACTGCTAATCAAATTTTCTGTTACATTATAATAAGTGGTTTAAAGCTAATTCATTCTCGTTAATCTTTAAAAAGACCCACTATATGCAGTTCACAATCTGTAAGAGATTTGCTCCGAGCATGTGCGTAATATGTGAAGACATGCAGATTGAAGAGGTTGACAATGTTAAACTTCTGGGATCACAACTCGATAATACATTCGGTTGCAAAGGGCATAGCCGGCCGGAGTGGCCGAGCGGTTGTAGGCGCTACAGTTTGGAACCGCGCGAGCGCTACGGTCGCAGGTTCGAATCCTGCCTCGGGCATGGATGTGTGTGATGTCTTTAGGTTAGTTAGGTTTAAGTAGTTCTAGGGGACTGATGACCTCAGAAGTTAAGTCCCATAGTGCTCAGAGCCATTTGGACCTTTTTTTTTTTTTTGAAGGGCATACCACAGAATTGCTGAAGCGTCGGTACTTGCAAGAGAACGATGTCAGATGTAGGAAATATAAATATAAAAAATCTTGCATACTTTGCTTACTTTCATTCTATTATGTCATTCAAGATCTTATGATCTTATTCTGGGATGACTCATCAAACTGAGAAAAAGTTTTTATCGTGCAAAAGTGTGTAATGAGACTTATTTGTGGTGTAAGTTCAGGAACATCATGTAGAAATCTGTTCAAGAGACTTTGTATTCTAGCTACTTATTCTCAGTATAATTATTCCGTAATGAATTTTGTTGCAAGCCATATATCTCTGTTCCCAACCAATAGCTAAATACATAATATCAATAGTAGGAATAAAAACACTCTGCTTAAGGACCTAAAATGACTTACGTTGGTCCAGAAAGGGGTCCAATATTCAGGAATGGACATTTTCAATAATTTGCCAGCAATCATTAAAAATTTTATTTAAGTAAAGCGCAGTTTAAACAGAGTTTGAAACCCTTTTTGATAGGTAACCCCTTCTGCTCTATAAATGAATATCTTCACACTAACTGTTTGACCAGCTTAAGTAGAAATGTCTGCTAGTTTTCAGTTTTGACGGCGCTTGGTCAAAACGTGAAGGTTATGTACTTTGTGTATGATAAATTTATTAAATTTCCATAACTGTACTTCATTCTGACAGTGTATTAACTCTGCTGTAAATATTAGCAGTTCCAGTTTATAGTAATGTATTCATTGGTTCTGACAGTCTCCTGACAAATGATCAGCGTAGTGAGTATCATATTCCAGAATGAGATTTTCACTCTGCAGCGGAGTGTGCGCTGATATGAAACTTCCTGGCAGATTAAAACTGTGTGCTGGACCGAGACTCGAACTCGGGACCTTTGCCTTTCGCGGGCAAGTGCTCTACCATCTGAGCTACCCAAGCACGACTCACGCCCCGTCCTTACAGCTTTACTTCTGCCATTACCTCGTCTCGTACCTTCCAAACTTTACAGAAGCTCTCCTGCGAAGGTAGGAGACGAGATACTGGCAGAAGTAAAGCTGTGAGGACCGGACGTGAGTCGTGCTTCGGTAGCTCAGATGGTACAGCACTTGCCCGCGAAAGGCAAAGGTCCCGAGTTCGAGTCTCGGTCGGGCACACAGTTTTAATCTGCCAGGAAGTTTCAGTATCATATTCATTGGTTCTATGTTTTTATGCCACTCTTTCTCCTTGTTCCACACATACGGTAATCATATCTGTTTTGGATCTATGGAACGAAAGCTGAGTGTAATTTAATCCAGTCCAATCTAAAGATGGCAATCGCCGAGTCACACAACAGACCACACGACAGAAAATTTCGATTCTGCATGGAGAGGTATGGTCATGGAACGGCGATCAGTCATTGGGGAGCGTTGCAAATTTCGTCCGCCAATGGCAGCTTCGACAGGAGGAAAAATTTCGAGGGGTCGTTGCGCTTAGATATGGATGAGGAGTGAAGAGGACAGTCCTTTAGACAGCTGGGGCTCTTCCATCCATCACCAACACCCATCTTCTGACAGTTCCATTCGCTTATCAACCCCTAGATCTCATAACTCACTTAATTATTGGTTCCAGTGTAGGCTGACAACATTAGAAATATGTATACAATGTTACATCACAGGGAATTTTGTGATATTCACTACATTTTTGCCGCCCAATGTGGGGCAATATAATGTCATGAATCATCTACATTTCGTTTTATGTCAGAGGGAAGAATTATCGATCCCATAACGTGTTCTAACAATACCACCACTTGCAAAGTAAGTTAGAAATCAGATTAATTATGTTACTCACGCAGCTTATGTTCGCTTTATTAGGCAACAACAAAGTTATTGACTGTGGATGGTATCGTCAGAATGGAAATAATAAGGTCACTGTAAAAAAGTCATTAATTTGGCACATATCTTGAATGGATTCTCACGTAGATTTGGTCGAAGTTGTTATGGCTCATCTTGTTGATTCTAGGGTGATTCCACTTTGACTGCTGGAAGGTCCAGATTTGTATTTTAGCAATATTTGAATACCTAACAAATGCGTTTTTCAGGAAATTCTTAATGATCAAACAATCCCGGATCTGAACAATGGTATGGTAGAAATAATTTTTGACTTGGTTTTCACGATCCACATTTTTATTAAACTTCTTGTAAATTCACATATAGTTCTTCTTAATTGTCACATCATCAAGAAAACAGTTTTGTATTAATCTTCATATATTTAATTTCCACTTTAACCAAACACAAGACTTGACTGTCCTTTCCAAAGCGAAATAACAACTTCTGCCAAATTGAAATAAAGACTGCTCTGTGCGCATTCGCGTCAAAACGGGTACAAGTAAGTCAAAGATTATGACAGTCTCACAGAAATGAATACACACAAGAACCATATCACTGTAATATATCGATACATCGGAGTACCTATACATTAATAAAACCAAATGTGAATATTGTCACAAAAATATGTCTGTTACTTCGCAGAAAAGTAGCACTATATTACTGGTATCGAGAACTGGGGGGAGGACGACGGTTCAATCCCGTCTCCGGCCACCCTGATTTAGATTTTCCGTGATTTCCCTAAATCGCTTCAGGAAAATGCCAGGATGGTTCCTTTGAAAGGGCACGGCCGATTTCCTTCCCCATCCTTCCCTCACCCGAGCTTGCGCTCCGTCTCTAATGACCTCGTTGTCGACGGGACGTTAAACACTAATATCCTCTTCCTCCTCCTCGAGAACTGGGGTTGGAGTGCCGTAATGGTCACGTAAATAGAGAACCATTACAGTGTGATCCCTTGTTTAGGAAACTAAAGACAAGATCAGACTAATTACAGTCCAAATATATTTTTTAAACAGTGTTTCTTCTCCTGTTCTATACACAATAGGAATGACCCAAACATTTGGTATTACAGGACATACGCTCCGCCGTGCACTTGATTGTGGTTTACATGGTGTGCACATAGACGAATATGGACAGAAGTAGGGAGGAAGATTGGACAAGAGACGAAATTAATGACAGATGTAAGAAGAGAGAGAGAGAGAGAGAGAGAGAGAGAGAGAGAGAGAGAGAGAGAGAAATGCAGAGAGAGAGGGGGGGAAGACAGAGAGAGAGAAGGAAGTGTACAAAGAAGAGAGGAATGACATAAAGGACTGAGTGAAGAAATAAAGACAGATATAACAGTATACAGATAGAGTGAGGGGGAGGAGAAGAAGAAAACATAGAGGAAGTGATGGATAGGAAGAGGGGAGAGGAAAGAGGAAGGAAGGACGAAATGAATGAGATAGACAAAGAGGGAGGGAGGGAAGAATATAGGAGAGAGGGGGGGAGAGAGTAAGAGGGAGGGGGTGGCAAGAAGTGGAGAGAGAGAGAGGAAGAGGGAAAGAGAAAAGAGAAAAGAATGAGAGAAACAAAGAGGGTCAGAGGAAAAAAGAGAGAGAGGAGGGGAGGAGGAGGAGGATTCGGAGAGGGAAAGAAGGGGTGATAGGAAGATGGTGGGAGTAAGAGGATGAGAATGATAGCTGAAAGAGAGAGTGAAAGAAGCAAAGAAAGAAGGGGAAAACAAAGAGAGAGTGGGAGAGGAAAATTGTTTGTATGCGTATGTAAGAGACGGAAAGTGACAAACTGTGAAAGAAAGAAGAAAAATGTTAAGGGACGACAGAGCAGGAAGAGGAAAGAAGAGAGCAAAAGATGAAGAAGACTGAAAGAATAAACGGACGATGACTGATAGAACAGCGGATAGAGAGGTAGAAGAGATAGAGAAGCAGAGGGAACGAGAGAGAGAGAGAGAGAGAGAGAGAGAGACAGAAGATTTCAGTTTTTAACGGCAGTGCGGAGTGAACCCTGAAGGCTCAAGTGCAACGCGATATTTACTGCTCGTGTTGCTCCTACATACGCCGTAAATGGCACAAAGTCCCGGAGGCTTTGTTTGGAAACGTGAGCGCAGCCTTCCTCAGGGAGTTGCAGCTGAACTCGCCATAACGAGCCCTTAATCCCCGCGGGCATTAACCGAGCTCGCCGTCAACTGCCGTGAAACTTTAAAACCGTTTCCGGAGCGCTACAATACCGTCGCTGTCACGACGCGAGAAAATCGCCTTTTGCCGAGCAAAACGTATACTCCGCTCCTATACCCACCGGACACCCGTGTAATGCGCCAGTACCACAAAGATTAAAAAATAAAATAAAAAAAAAATTGATAAAAAAGTGTGAAAGGCCGGAGTGAGAGTTTATGCGATTTACGACTGACGCCAGGGTTTACCGGCGGCTGTAAATGCACGTTGAATCACATAGCTTACGTTTACCGAGAGTCTGCCACCTAGCAAACAGTCCCGCGTGACTGAAAAAAACCTGCGCGTCACTGCTATTTACAAAAAGGATAAAACAACAAATCCGCACCATAGCGGATCAATGTTGCTATAACGGTATATTTATAATTTTTACTCATGGACAATCCGACAGCAACTGAATAAAATACAATTTTACTGCCATGCGCGTTTTGCCTTTATTTTCTGGCCTGGAATATGTACATATGTTTGCTATTTAATTTACATTTTTGTCACCGTACGTATAGGTTATAAACAGTTCTGGTGGTTGGTATTTCCTATTAAGTAGTAATGTTTTGAACTGTACTTACAGGTTTCGTGGACAATTGCTTACATATTACGCTCCTGTTGTATTTTTGGTGTTGTTCTCCTGCTTATGAATGCCAATTTGCGTTTTTTTCCCACATTCCACAGCACTATGAACTGAACGCTTGCTTCAATGGAATGTTTTGGTTTCTGTTGCCTGTGATCTGTTCGTGTATGCATTTGTGTGTGCGTTTGTATATATGTGTGTGTGTGTGTGTGTCTGTTTTGGTGTGATACAATTTTTTTGTGCTGTGTGTGTTTTGCTGTGGTATATACATAATTTTTTTTTCGGTGGGCTCTGTGTGTGTGTGTGTGTGATACATTTATTTTTGTGGGATGTGTGTGTGTCTCCAGAATGTGATGGGGGTAGAGTTTTTTTGTTTGTCAGACGGTCCATAAGTAAAAATTATCAATATACCGTAATATTACACATAAATGAGGAAGACAGGACCACAAAAGTTGAAGATGTCAACGTTGCTATCATTTGTGCGCTGCATGATCCTATACATCGTTCAAACTTCGAACATTATGACGTACCTAGAGGAAATAAGGTATCTCTAAAAGAATCAGCAGGAATTGGTACCAAAACACTAGTGTGACACACAACTTTTTTCATTCATCCACGTCTTGTGAAGAGGAGATGAATGTGATCAAATAGATTCTGTCTTCCTAGATTTACGACTGGTGTTCTGTACTGTCTATTAACAACCAAGATACGAGCATCTCGGTAGGACACACTACGTTGAACTAGACGGAAATGATCACCAGAAAATGGCCCTTGTTTTTTGGTTATCAGTTTTCTGATTGGTTTTATGCAACCCACCTCGAATTCCTCGCCTTCGACACCTCTCCATCTCAGAGTACCCTAAAAGCCTGAATTATTTACAATGAAATGAACACCCTTAGCTGCTTACAGGCGTTGACATACGTCAACGGGGACAGATGAAAATGTGTGCCCTGATCAGGACTCGAACCTGCTTACATGGCAGACGCTGTATCCATCTGAGCCACCGAGGACACAGAGGATAGCGCGACTGCAGGGATTTATCTCTGGCACGCCTCCGGCGAAAACCACATTTTCAAAATATTGTCCCGCACTACATTCATAGTGCCCCCGCCCATTATACTCATTACTCGCGGCGCGTTGCCGCTTCCCGTAAGAGTTCGGGCTCTGTTTGTGCATTCGCACAGAAGAAGAAGATGGTCTAGTTGCCGGTGAGCCTTAACTATGTAACTGAATTATTTGTTGGATATATTCCAATCTCTGTCTTCCGCTACAGTTTCTACCCTCTACAGCTTCCTGTCGTCTTAACAGATGTCCTACCATCCTATCCCTTCTGGTTCCCAGTGTTTTCCATAAATTCCTTTCCTCGCTGATTCTCTGAAGGACTTCCTCAATCCTTACCTTATCAGTCAACCTAATTTTCAACATTCTTATGTAGCACTACATCTCAAATGCTTCGATTCTCTAAAGTTCTGGTTTTCCCACAGTCCGTATTTCACTACCACACAATGCTGTGCTCCAAACGTACATTCTCAGACATTTCTTCCCCAAATTAAGGCCTAAGTTTGATACTGATACACTTCTTTTGCCCCGGAGTGCTCTTTTTGCCAGTGCTACAGGGTGGCGCACGAAATGTGTTACCATTTTCTTTTTCAATATAAACTTTATTGTCAATACAATCTTGAAGGAACATATACTATAATGAAGAGCCGTCCATGGAGATTTGTTCTACCTCAGCGCATGCTCAATGTGTCCACCATTTCGTTTCCTAACTTCCTTCAAACGGACGCTGAAGTTAGCGATTACCCTACGGCACATGTCTTCCTTAATTTCACTGCAAGCTTGAAGATTAAGTCTTCTGAGCTCCATTAAATCACGTGGACGCTTCGGGAAAATTATTCCCTTTAGGTACCCCCAAAGAAAAAAGTCACATGGATTGAGGTCTGGACTATTGGGGGGCCAATTTTGTCCGTCATTGAAGCGACCTGGAAACCTGAGTGAAATGATCCGCATGCCGAAATGCTCGTGCAAAACCTCCAACACAGTGTTTGCAGTATGTGTCCTTGCTCCATCTTGCATGAACCACTGCGTGTTGAAGGTCAAGGCAGTATCAAGAAGCTGTGGAATGAAGCTATTGTGAAGCATGCTCAAATAACACTCGCTCTTCACAGTTTCTTCAAAGAGGAAGGGTCCAATAAGTCCGTGATTGGAAATTGCCTCCCACGCTGTAACCCTCGGAACATAATGTTGTCGTTCGTGAAGCACTTGTGGGTTTTCAGTGGGCCAAAAGTGTACATTTTGTTTGTTAACCACACCGTCTAAATGAAAATGCGCCTCGTCTGAAAACCAAACGTTGTTGAGAGTTTCTTCCCTATCCTCCGCCCACTGCTGCTTGTGTTCTTCAGTGAGCTTCTGTGCGCAGGTCATCTTGTCTGGGTACATATGGAGGTCACTTTTAAGAATGCGTTGAACGGAGCGTCTGGATATTCCCAGTTGCACTGCTGCCTTTCAACGCGATTTCCCGGGAATTCTCTGTACAGCAACTCGTACTGCTTCAATATTCTCCGGCGAACAAACAGGTTTAGGCCGAGATCGTTTCGCTTCCAATACTGTTCCTTCTTGTACAAATTTCTCGTACAACCTGTGGAAGGTGTTATTGTAAGGGACCCATCGTGTGTTAAACTGTTCCCGAAAACGCCTCTGAGTCGCAACAAGGCTTTTCATTTCATGAAAAAGTAACACAATTGCCGATCGTTGCTGTGTCGTCAGTCTTCCATTGTCAGCCATTGCTGCTTACTAGTCTCCTAGCGGCAGTATCGTGAATTAAACGTCATTTCGTAACTCATTTGTTTTTTCCAAGCTCTGCTGGTACTGCTGTAGAGATCCCAGCGGGATATCTTAATGTGCGTCGTAAATTGTGAAAGAAACAATTGGTAACACATTTCGTGCGCCACCCTGTAGTTTGCGTTTTATGCCCTCCTTGCTCGTCCATCATCACTAATACACTTTCTCTCTGAATTTTAATTTCGCTCTTGAACCTTCCTTTTATTTCCGTCATTGCTTTCTCCGTGTATACACTGAACGACAGTGGTGAAAGACGACACACCTGCCTTACACTATTTTTAAAGAGAGTGCTTCGTTCTTAGTCTCCCAGACTTACTGCTCCCCTTTGCTTCCTGTACATTTTGTGTATTACACATCTCTCCCTATACTTTACCCCTATTTTCCTCACAATTTCGCACATCTTGTGCCCTTTTACATTGTCAAACGCTTTCTCCAGGCTGCCAGATCCAATGGAGGTGTCTTCTTCAGTCTTGCTTCCATTATCAACTGCAACGTGAGAACTGCCTCTCTGGTGCGTTTGCCTTTCCTAAAGCCTAACACAGCCTCAAATTTGTTTTCCATTCACCCATATACACTACTGGCCATTAAAATTGCTACACCAAGATGCAGATGATAAACGGGTATTCGTTGGACAAATATACTACAACTGACGTTTTCACACACTTTGGCTGCATAGATCCTGAGAAATCAGTACCCAGAACAACCACTTCTGGCCTTAATCACATCCTTGATACGCCTGGGCATTGAGTCAAACAGAGCTTGGATGGCTTGTACAGGTACAGCTGCCCATGCAGTTTCAACATGATACCACAGTGCATTGTCCTCCTGAAATGTAGGGTTTCGCATAGATCGAATGAAGGGTACAGCCATGGGTCGTAATAGATCTGAAATGTAACGTCCACTGTTCAAAGTGCCGTCAATACGAACAAGGGGTGACCGAGACGTGTAACCAATGGCACCCCATACTATCACGCCGGATGACGAACACACGCTTCCAATGTGCGTTCACCGCGATGTCGCCAAACACGGATGTGACCATCATGATGCTGTAAACAGAACTTGTATTCATCCGAAAAAATGACGTTTTACCATTCGTGCACCCAGGTTCGTCATTGAGTACACCATCGCAGGCGCTCCTGTCTGTGATGCACCGTCAAGGGTAACCGCAACCACGGTCTCCGAGCTGATAGTTCATGCTGCTGCAAACGTCGTCGAACTGTTGGTGCAGATGGTTGTTGTCTTGCAAACGTCCCCGTCTGTTGACTCAGGCCGGCCGGAGTGGCCGTGCGGTTCTAGGCGTTACAGTCTGGCGTTACAGTCTGGGCGTTACAGTCTGGAACCGAGCGACCGATACGGTCGCAGGTTCGAATCCTGCCTCGGGCATGGATGTGTGTGATGTCCTTAGGTTAGGCGACTGATGACCTCAGAAGTTGAGTCGCATAATGCTCAGAGCCATTTGAACCATTTGTTGACTCAGGGATCGAGACGTGGCTGCACGATCCGTTACAGCCGTGCGGATAAGATGCCTGTCATCTCGACTGCTAGTGATACGAGGCCGTTGGGATCCAGCACGGTGTTCCGTATTACCCTACTGAACCCACCGATTCCATATTCTGCCAACAGTCATTGGATCTCGACAAACACGAGCAGCAATGTCGCGATACGATAAACAGCAATCGCGATAGGCTACATTCCGACCTTTATCAAAGTCGGAAACGTGATGGTACGCATTTCTCCTCCTTACACGAGGCATCACAACAACGTTTCACCAGGCAAAGCCGGTCAACTGCTGTTTGTGTATGGGAAATCGGTTGGAAACTTTCCTCATGTCAGTACGTTGTAGGTGTCGCCACCGGCGCCAACCTTGTGTGAATGCCCTGAAAAGCTAACCATTTGCATATCACAGCATTTTCTTCCTGTCGGTTAAATTTCGCGTCTGTAGCACGTCATCTTCGTGGTGTAGCAATTTCAATGGCTAGTAGTGTATTATTCTTATCAGTAATTTGGACACATGAGATCTTAAGCTGATTGTGCAATAATTCTTGTACTTGTCAGCTCTTGCAGTCTTCGTAATTCTGTGGATGATATTTTTCCGAAACTCAGGTGATATATCGCCAGACTCGTACATTCAACACACCAACGTGAATAATAGTTTTGGTGTCGCTTCCCCCAGTTATTTAGAAATTCCAATGGAAAGTAATCTGTCCTTATTGATCTTAAGTAGTCCAAAGTTCTTTGAAATTCTAATTCTAATACCGGATCCCTCGAAGATGTTTGGTTTGTGGGGCGCTAAACTGCGAGGTCGTCAGCGCACGAACAGAGTCCCAATTTTTACACAGTCCAATTTTTTTACCCAATCCAATCTAGCCACTGTCACGAATGATGATGATGAAATGATGAGGTCAACACAAAACCACCCAGTTGCTGTTCAGAGAAAAGCTCCAACCCAGCCGGGAATCGAACCGGGGACCGCGTGATCTAGAGGCAGCAACGCTAGCCCCTATACCGCCAGCTGCGCACTGGCTCCCTTGTCTTTTCCCAGTCGACTTCTGTTTCTTGTTTTATCACGTCGTCTGACAAATCTTCCCTGTCCTAGAGGCCTTCAGTTTACTATTTACATTCATCCGCTCTCTGCTCTGCAGTTAACAGTGAAATTGCCACTGCACTCTTAGCATTACCCACCTTGCTTTTAATTTCACCGAAGGTTGTTTTGACTTTTCTATCTGATGAGTCTCTCCTCCAGACAATCATTTATTTTTCCATTTCTTTACATTCTTCATGCACCCATTTTGTCAGAGCTTCCATGCACTTCCTATTTATTTCATCTGTAAGTGGCTTGTCTTCCTCAATTCATGAATTTCCCTGAACGTTTTTTAATTCCATCTGTAGTCTATCAACTGAAGTATTACTTCTATTACCCGTGGTTTCTTTGCAATTAGCTTCTTTGTATCTACGTTTGTCTGTCCAACTTCTGTGATTGCCCTTTTTAGAGACGTCCATTCCTCTTCAACTGAAATGCCTGCTGAGCAATTCATTATCGCAGTATCTGAAGCCTCAGAGAACTTCATTCGTGTCTCTATATCCTCAATTATATGTTGAATGCATTCCAATCTTTATATTCCACTATGAAATGATAATTAAATCATGACACTAAGGCAAGCTGTCCACAGGCGTTGTTATACACCAAGAGGGACAGTTGAAAATGTGTGCCTCGACCGGGACTCGAACTCGGGATCTCCTGCTTACATGGCAGACGCTCTATCCAGCTGAGCCACCGAGGGCACAGAGGATAGTGCGACAGCAGGGATTTATCCCTTGCACGCTCCCCGTGAGACCCACATTCCCAACTTAATGTTCACACACTACATTCGTAGTGTAATGGACGGGGGCACTACGAATGCCGTGTGGGTAATGGACAGTGTAATGGGCAGGGACACTACCAATGTAGTGTATATTATTTTGTTTCCTAGATAGCGTTACTGTCATGATCCCCAATTTCGATGTTAAGCTTATCCGTATTCCCATTTCTTCTACTGCTCATTACTTTTTCTTTTGTTTAATCTCAATCGGTAGTTTGTGATCGTTAGATCCTACCCATTCACTGAGCATAACAATATAGAATCCTATAACTCATTTCCTTTCACCCCTAATATTAATCCCCCCATGGAAACTTCTATTTCCGTCATCGTTTTTTCAAAATATAGACTGAACAATACGGTCATAAGACTGCAGCCCTGTCTTACACTCTTTTTAATTCGTTGTTGGTCTTCCAATCTTTTTGTTTCCTCTTGGTCCTTCTAAAGCTGCATGTTACTCACATTTCCTCACATCTTACTCCTATTTTCTGGAGAATGTGGAACACCTTGCATCACATTCCATTTTGGAACACTTTTTTTAGTTTTCCTTCAGCACCTACGAGATAATAAATATAACGTGTCTCTGTATAGTATTTAGCCGAACTCAATCTGTTTTTTACTGATTTTCCTGATTACTATGCAGGTGACGTATGGTCGCACATTGTCCAGAGGAAAGTGGTTATACTGTATGTAGGAAACCTTCTGTCCAGTTAACGTGGCCTTCGTCCATGTTGAAATGTGACGTGGAAAACTGTGACATAAAATGTAAATTAAAACAAAAGTCACATTTATTTTTTCCTAAGACGCACGTCAAGGGATTACAGTCTCATGATTCTGAATGCATCAAGTTTTTTTTCATTTTCATTTCGCTACGAATAAGGTATAATTTGTACTTTTTATCATAATATGGCACTGGAACTACGAATCTGAACATTTTATAAACAATTTTACATACATGACTACTCTGCAGTTCACAATCAAGTGCTTGGCAGAGGTTTCATCAAACCACCTTGAAGTTACTGTTATGCTCTTTCACTCTTGAATTGTGCGCGAGAACACCAACATCTTAATTCTTCCGTGTGAATTGTGGTTCCTGTTATTTTATTACCTTCCTATGTAGGTGAGTGTCCACAAAGTACACTACTGGCCATTAATATTGCTACACCAAAAAGAAATGCAGATGATAAACGGGTATTCATTGGACAAATATATTATACTACAACTGACATGTGATTATATTTTCACGCCATTTGGGTGCATCGATCCTGAGAAATCAGTGCCCAGAACAACCATCTCTGGCCGTAATAACGACCTTGATACGCCTAGGCATTGAGTCGTACAGAGCTTGAATGGCGTCTACAAGTACAACTGCCCATGCAGCTTCAACACGATACCACAGTTAATCAAGAGTAGTGACTGGCGTATTGTGACGAGCCAGTTGATGGGCCACCATTCTGTATCTAGAAAGGCCCGTACAGAACCCACAACATGCGGTCGTGCATTATCCTGCTGAAATTCGGGTTTCGGAGGGATCGAATGAGGGGTAGAGCCACGGGCCGTAACACATCTGAAATGTAACGTCCACTGTTCAAAGTGCCGTCAATGCGAACAAGAGGTGACCTAGACGTGTAACCAGTGGCACCCCATACCATCACGCCGGGTGATACGCCAGTATGGCGATGACGAATACACGCTTCCAATGTGCGTTCACCGCGATGTCGCCAAACACGGATGCGACCATCATGATGCTGTAAGCAAAACCTGGATTCATCCGAAACAATGACGTTTTGCCATTCGTGCACCAAGGTTCGTCATTGAGTACACCATCGCAGGCGATCTTGTCTGTGACGCAGCGTCAAGAGTAACCGCAGCCACGGTCTCCGAGCTGATAGTCCATGCTGCTGCAAACGTCGTCGAACTGTTGGTGCAGATGGTTGTTGTCATGCAAACGTCCGCATCTGTTGACTCAGGGATCGAGACGTGGCTGCACGATCCGTTACAGCCATGCCGATAAGATGCCTGTCATCTCGACTGGTAGTGATACGAGGCCGTTCGGATCCAGCACGGCGTTCCGTATTACCCTCCTGAACCCACCTATTCCATATTCTGCTAACAGTCGTTGGATCTCGAACAACGCGAGCAGCAATGTCGCGATACGATAAACCGGAATCGCTATAGGCTACAATCCGACCTCTATCAAAGTCAGAAACGTGATGGTACGCATTTCTCCTCCTTACACGCGGCATCACAACAACGCTTCACAAGGCAACGCCGGCCAACGATTGTTTGTGTATGAGAAACCGGTTGGAAACTTTCCTCATGTCAGCACGTTGTAGGTGTCGCCACCGGCGGCAGCCTCGTGTGAATGCTCTGAAAAGCTAATCATTTGCATATCACAGCATCTTCTTCCTATCGGTTAAATTTCGCGTCTGTAGCCCGTCATCTTCGTGGTGTAGCAATTTTAATGGCCAGTAGTGTAGTTTCGCGTTCGGCGAAGAAAGTCGGAGATTGAAATTTCGTGACTAAATCTCGCCACAACGAAAAACACCTTTATTTCAATGATTGCCACCCCAACTCGTTTATCATATTCGCACTGTCTCTCCCCTGTTTCGCAATATTACAAATCGAGCTGCCCTTCTTTGAACGATGTTCTCCGTCAATGCTGTGTGGTAAGAATCGCGCACCGCACAGCAATACTCGTTAGCACAGTGGTTCCCAATCTGGGGGTAATTTCCCCCATGAAGGGTAAAATGAAATTTTCTAAGGGATAAAACTAAACGATTTTATTCTGTTTCAAATTATTTTCTAATGATTATTACTCTTACCAAAATTTTGTAAGACTCTAATACTGATTACGTAAGTAATCAATAATTACTTTTTCTCAGCAGCATTCATGCGATGGAGGTTACAGGTTTCCCAGATAGTCCACCCACCACACACATAGGTTGCGCTTTGTCCCGTACATCGCTGGTGATAAAAATGAGACAATACGCAACAAATGCTTAAATATGCCCAGAAAATGTGTTCCCCAAGTTGTAGATTGTACCTGCAGAGGTCAAATAGATTGCTTCATTACTCACTTCGAAAGACATAAATTAGCTAAGTGAAAGGGTGACACAGCAGTAATTACATAAGGGCTACTATAGTGCTTAGTCAGTATTATTATTATTATTATTACTATCACTCTTATTGTTAGTCGTTGTGATCAGAAACAAAGCATTAGCAATCTGAAGTCATCCAATTTCTGTTAGTTGAAAAGTGAGTAACGCAGCAATCGAGTCATTAACGAACACTAAGTATAGTGCACACATCTGAACTTGTTTGATTTTAAATGGGGTTGCAGTGAGTAGGTCAAGTAAATGCCGCAATGGCAAGTAGTCGTGCAGGGGAAGTACAGGGTGTTTGAAAAAGAACTCCCTAGCTTTAATGTGTCCTGGAATCTGTACAGAGTGGCACACGCTATTCTAGTTTGGGGTGTTTGGTTCATAAAGTTTGGCGCCCCAACAGTTGGCAGGTCTGCATGACCTTGAGGCAGCGCCAGTGCTGTTTCTTTTCCTCTGTTCCCTCAGTTCAGTCCAGGCGTGCGTGCAGTGCAGTGCAGAGCAACTCAGCAACAATGTGTACTCCGCAACAGAAAGCGCAGCGTGTTATTTGGCTTGTGAAAACTGAGTCAGTTATAACAGTGCAACGTAATTTTAGACGTCGGTATGATGGTGATTCACCTACAGCAAAAACTATCCGTCATTGGCTAAAGTCCTTCAAGGAAGCAGGTAGTGTTTTAAAAGCAAAATCACGAGATAGACCGAGAATGTTGTTGAGCAAATCCGTGTTTCGTGTGTTCGGAGCCTGAAGAAGTCATTGGCGTGACGTAGTCTACAAATAGGAGTGCCTAAAGGTACTGTGTATCATGTTTAAGTTTCACACCAACAAATTGCAACTGTTACATGAAATAAAACCTACTGATAAAATCTAAAGGTATGAGCTTGCTGTTGACATTCTACACAGAAATGATGATGATGTCAAATTTTTTAAAAAATTCTCTTTTCTGATGAGGCTACATTACATGTCAGTGCAACAGTTAATCGTCATAACTGTAGAATTTTGGGGGCAGACCATCCACATGAAGTTATTCAACATCGACATGACTCCCCCAAAGTCTGGTGCAGTTTGATGGAAGATCGTATGATTGGTCCTTTCACTTTTGTAGAAAAAACAATAAACGGGAGCGTTTATGGTGCCATGTTGACAGAGTACGTCTTTCTCAAAATGGACGATATAGAGGCGGAAAAGGGACGTGTGTTTCTCCAACAAGATGGCGCCCCACCCCATTACAGTGACTACGTGTGTGCGGATCTTGACAATCGCTTTCCAGGAAGGTGGATAGTCAGGGCTGGCCGAATACGTTGGCCGCTGCGAAGCCCAGACTTAACCACACTGGACTCTTTCTTTTGGGGCCACATAAAAAATGTTCTGTACAGTGTAAAGATCAGAGACATCAATCAATTACAGGCAAGAAACCCCGCGGTGGCTGGCACCTGAAATGTTGGTGACTTCGTGGCGAGAAATGGAATATCGTCTACATCTACGTTATTACTCTGCTATTCACAATAAAGTGCCTGGCAGAGGGTTCAATGAACCACCTTCATACTGCCTCTCTA
This sequence comes from Schistocerca serialis cubense, assembly GCF_023864345.2. Taxonomy (NCBI): domain Eukaryota; kingdom Metazoa; phylum Arthropoda; class Insecta; order Orthoptera; family Acrididae; genus Schistocerca; species Schistocerca serialis. Next base: position 88,761,644 of record NC_064648.1, on the reverse strand, counting down.
CCGTTCCACTCTCGAACGGCACGCGGGAAAAACAAGCCCTTATATTTTTCTGTGCGAACCCTCATTTCTCTTAGTTTGTCGTGACGATCATTTCTCCCTATGTACGTGGGTGCCAACAGAAAGTTTTCGCAGCCAGAGGAGAAAATTGGTGATTGAAATTTCATGATAAGATCTCGTCGCAACGAAAAACACCTTTGTTTTAATGATTGCCACTGCAATTCACGTATCATGTCTGTGACACTATCTCCCCTATTTCGCGATACTACAAAACGAGCTGCCCTTCTTTGTACTTTTTCGATGTCATCCGTCAGTCCCACCTGATGCGGATCCCACACAGCAATACTCCATAATAGGGCGGACAAGCGTGGTGTAATCAGTCTCTTTAGTGGACCTGTTGCACCTTCCAAATGTTCTGCCAGTGAATCGCAGTCTTTGGTTTCCTCTACCCACAATATTATCTATGTGATCGTTCCAATTTAGGTTATTTGTAATTGTAATCCCTAAGTATTTAGCTGAATTTACAGCCTTCAGATTTGTGTGACTTATCGTGTAATCGAAATTTAGCTGATATTTTTTTTGGACTCATGTGAATAACCTCACACTTTCCTTTATTCAGGACCAATTCCCATTTTTCGCGCCATACAGATATCTTATCTAAATCATTTTGCAAGTCGTTTTGATCATCTGATGACTTTACAAGACGGTAAATGACAGCACCATCAGCAATCAATCTAACAAGGGAACCTCCCCATCGCACCCCCCTCAGATTTAGTTACAAGTTGGCACAGTGGATAGGCCTTGAAAAACTGAACACAGATCAATCAAGAAAACAGGAAGAAGTTGTGTGGAACTACGAAAAAAATAAGCAAAATATACAAACTGAGTAGTCTATGTGCAACATATGCAACATCAAGGACAAAGTGAGATGAGCAGCGCCGTGGTCCCGTGGTTAGCGTGAGCAGCAGTCGAACGAGAGATCCTTGGTTCAAGTCCCCTCCCTCGAGTGAAAAATTTTATTTCTTTATTTTCGCAGTTATGATCTGTCCGTTCGTTCATTGACGTCTTTGTTCACTGTAATAAGTTTAGTGTCTGTGTTTTGCGACCGCACCGCAAAACCGTGCGATTAGTAGACGAAAGGACGTGCCTCTCCAATGGGAACCGAAAACATTTGATCGCAAGGTCATAAGTCAACCGATTCCTCCACAGGAAACCACGTCTGATATATTCTATACGACACTGGTGACGGCATGTGCGTCACATGACAGGAATATGTTGTCGACCCACCTAACTTGTACACTTGTCGAATAGGTAAAAAGATTCTTCTACCTTGCCCGATTCAGGTTTTCTTGTGGATGTGATAATCACTCCCAAAAAAGTGATGAAAACATAAGAGTTTGTCACATAAACTGCAACAGTCGCACAGTTTTCCCTGTGCTCTGTCAGAACATACGTTTTTAACGTTTTCAGCTTTTTCCGTGTGTAGACCGTCAAATCCTGCATATGTCCAAGCAAATCTGAACATGTCCTGGAATTTTGGAGAACGAAGTTGATTGTGTGTATGTGTGCCTGAACTTTGATAATTGTCTGAAAATAAAAAATTAAAATTTTCACTTGCGGGAAGATTTGAACCAAGGACCTCTGACTCCACAGCTGCTCACGCTAACCACAGGACCACGGCGCTACTCAGGAAGTTCTGTCCATAATGTTACATATGTTGAGCATGGACTACTCAGTTTGTATATTTTGCTTATTTTTTTTATAGTTCCACACAACTTCTTCCTGTTTTCTCGATTGATCTGTGTTCAGTTTTTCAAGGCATATCCACTGTGCCAACTTATAACTAAATCTGAGGGGGGTGCGATGGGGAGGTTGCTTCGTAAGACGTGTACTAAGATTGTCTCCTATGTCGTTAATATAGATCACGTCTCGACGAGTGCAAATGGATCCCACGTTGACGTCTACTGACATTAAACAAAACTTGAAGGAACTCTCTTTTATGACATGTGCTCACCTATATAACTTCTCATTAATTTCCCCATTAAGTTTATACTTAAAACTAGGGAGTTGTTTTTCAAACACCGTGTATATTTTGTAACAAGCGTCCACCGTCACTGTCGATGGTTAACTTTCTTATCTGAGAAGGAGTTGTTCACAGCACTTCATCATCCAGTCTGCAACACACACACACACACATACACTTACACACAGAACACTATCATCCATCTTTCATCACAGTAAAAATAAAAGTGTTCCAAAGACAATCTCTCATTCTACAATTCTGTTCGGTTCTAAATTTGGTGATAATGTGGTGGAGGCATGGGGGTGGGGGTGCAGCAGATGGTATGGTGGGGGGCGGGGTGAGGGCGGGGGTACTAGCTGATTGATTGTACCAAGGGGTAATGGTCTAAGAAAAGTTCGGAATCACTGCAGTCTAGCAGAAGACGGACGAGTGTAGTGCAGGCGACCTCTTTGGTAGATCTGTTTGCATCTTGGAGGTGTTGTGCCAGTAAAACACAGTATTTCGGTTGCCCTCCTCATGATATTATCTACGCGATGGTTTCGATTTAAGGGGGGTAGGACGTCAAACGGGCCGACTCGGAGCGGGAGAGGCCCCACAGGACATTTCAATTTCCAGTGTCTATACGTTTACAAATAAATTCATAAAACTTTGTCAGCATCACCAGGAAGGATTCAGGATTCACACTCATAGTAGTGGAACTTCAAAAACATAACTAAATAATTTTTTTTTTACATGTGAAATTTCATCATTTTCCTCTTACAACCGGTTGCATTTGTTGCTATAGGTACACGTTTCTTCACAGCTAAGAGAGATAAATTTTGCACAGCTTACAAACCATACTTACAGGTCCAGAATGAGATTTTCACTCTGCAGCGGAGTGTGCGCTGATATGAAACTGGCAGATTAAAGCTGTGTGCCGGACCGAGACTCAAACCCGAGTGGTGTATGAAACTCTAGAATTTATTTAATTTACGAAAAAATGAATGTGCGGTTACATTTAAAACTTCATGTTTAGAAATAAATTCAATTTTTACCACAGTTTTTAATGGATTTGGAAAATTCTAGAGTTCAGCATTAAGCGGTTTGTGTTAAATAAGCATACCAAGTTCGAAAATAATAGGATATTTACTTTGGATGTTAAATGTACCTAAGTACAGAAATTTGTGTTTTGCGGAAAATGGCTGTTAAAGTTTCATTCTCTCTGAACTGTTCAGCACCATAATAAGGTTGTTTTAAATTTTCTAAATCAGTTTTCTTCCTTATCACATTCTTATAATGCACTCTTCTTGATTTTTAGCACCTCCAAAAATTATTTATCTCCTTTTACTACACGCACTCTGTCTATCACATACAAACCTTTGATGCAGTTCACTCAGGGATTAATTCCTATTTTCTCTAAAGCATATTTCCTGCTTTGCACGCCATCATTAAAACATGAAACTGCATCATAAACACCAATAGCAAGTGCATTTCTTCCGAAAAAAATGGAAAAATTGAAAATTTGTGGTAAGGTCTTATGGGACCAAACTGCTGAGGTCATCGGTCCCTAAGCTTACACGCTACTTAACCTACCTTAAACTAACCTATGCTAAGGACGACAAACACACCCATGCCCGAGGGAGGACTCGAACCTCTGACGGGGGCAGCTGTGCGGACCGTGATAAGGCGCTTGACCGCAGCTACATGCCGCGCCACACAAAAATGGTTTTTGGCAATATTTCTCAAAAACATTGGTTACAGCTTTCATTTGCGTTTTGGGTACCGCCATGAAGACATTTCTTCAATAAGTTTTCGTTTGCAAGGTCCTGTATTTCACGTATGATCATCTCTGGTGCAAATACCAACATTCGAACCCTACAGAGCGAAATACACTTACATATGACAGAAGAAAGCTGTGAAAAGGGTGGTGGCGCTGCATCTTGGTACACTTAAGATGTTTTATACATCAAACTTTTCAGGAAGATGCGCGCTAAGAAATAGGCATATTTTTGAAAAATTGAACTTTTTAAAATTTTTGACGTTCTACCCCCCTCAAGATATTCGTAATTATAATTCCTAGGTATTTAGTTTTCAGTTTCTCTAGTTTTTAGATTTGCCTGATTTATCGTGTAACCAAAGATCAGTGTATGTCTTTTAGTACTCATATGTTGACTGGAATACTCTCTTTCAAATTCTGAAGGTGGCAGCGGTAAAATACAGGGAGCGAGAGGCTATTTACAATTTGTACAGAAATCAGATGGCAGTTATAAGAGTCGAGGGGTAGGAAAGGGAAGCATTGGATGGGAAGGGAGTTATTCAATCTGTATATTGAGCAAGCAGTAAAGGAAACAAAAGAAAAATTCGGAGTAGGTATTAAAATCTGTGGAGAAAAAATAAAAACTTTGAGGTTTGCTGATGACATTGTAATTCTGTCAGAGACAGAAAAGGTCTTGGAAGAGCATTTGAAGAGGAATGAACAGTGTCTTGAAAGGAGGTTATAAGATTAACATCAACAAACGCAAAACGAGGCTAATGGAATGTAGTCGAATTAATTCGGGTGATGCTGAGGGAATTAGATTAGGAAAGGAGACACTTACAGTAGTAAAGAAGTTTTGCTATTTGGGGAGCAAAATAAGTGATGGTGGTCGAAGTAGAGAGGATATAAAATATAGACTGGCAATGGCAAGGAAAGCGTTTCTGAGGAAGAGAAATTTGTTAACATCGAGTATTGATTTAAGTGCCAGGAAGTCGTTTCTGAAAGTATTTGTATGGAGTGTAGCCATGTATTGAAGTGAAATATGGACGATAAATAGTTTGGACAAGAAGAGAATAGAAGCTTTCGAAATGTGGTGTTACAGAAGAATGCTGAAGATTAGATGGGTAGATCATATAACTTATGAGGAGGTAGTGAATAGAATTGGGGAGAAGAGAAGTTAGTGACACAACTTGACCAGAAGAAGGGATCGGTTGGTAGGAGATGTTCTGAGACATCAAGGGATCACAAATTAAGCATTGGAGGGCAGCGTGGAGGGTAAAAATCGTAGAGGGAGACCAAGAGATGAATACACTAAGCAGATTCGGAAGGCTGTAGGCTGCAGTAGGTACTGGGAGATGAAGAAGCTTGCGCAGGATAGAGTAGCATGGAAAGCTGCATCAAACCAGCCTCTGGACTGAAGACAACAACAACAACTACTACTACTACTACAAACCCTGCCATCTGTGGTATCACAACAACACACATGGATGACCTTGCACGTTTTCTTATTCAGACGCAACTGGCACTTTCCGCAACGTATAGTTATTGTGTCTAAGTCGTTTTTGAATTGGTTCTGAGATTTCGTGTGAGTAAGCAACTAGTTTTGTTTTAGAAGACCTATATTGTCTGAGTCCGTGTTGACTGCGAGATAACAGATTGTTTTCTTTGGGGTAATTCATGACTTTCGTAGACAGTATATGGTGCAATATCTTGCTTTCTATATTTGGTGTTTATGTATGTATGTGTGTGTACTGCTTGGGGCAAGCCGCATTGCTGTGGTGGTGGTACACGAAACCAGCGCGAACCACTGCAAATGACGCACAGAGTTTCAACCTCAGTTTGTACAGAGGACATGCGACGGAAAGTTGGCTAAGAAGGGAGGAAAATTTGGGAGAGGGGACACCCCCTCCCCTCACCGCACATACCCGCTAACCGCTACGCCCCGGCTTGGAACAACCGCACGCGCCGGCGAACTTTGGCAATGTAAATTTTCCTTCACTCCTGGGAATCGCAACTTCGCGCAGCAAACCGATGGCCAGGGTAGTTTTACAGCGGTAGCGAACTCCCTCCGGCGCTCTGCTGCTGCGAACCGCAATGAAGTTTTAATCATTTCCGGCGTTTCTTGTAGCGCTTTGCCGATATGTCTCCGCCACAAGGGAAAAAGAGAGAGGGGAAAGAGAGAGAGGAAAAAAAAAAAACCAGATTGATTCGGGAGAAGTGAATTTCATCGCTAGCTGGATGGAAAACTCACTATATTTGAGTCTGTCGCACACGTTTACCGGAATCCACTCGTTCAGTGTGCGTCATTATACAGAGTGTGTCACGGTCAATACCAAAACTTGTCACAGCTCAAAGCGTATTTATTTATTTACTGTATTTAAAGCTGTTACCTATAATTTAAAGCCGGGTGCTGTGGCCGAGCGGTTCTAGGCGCTTCAGTCCGGAACAGCGCTGCTGCTACGGTCGCAGGTTCGAATCCTACCTATGATAAACCGCAATCGCGATAGGCTACAATCCGACCTTTATCAAAGTCGGAAACGTGATGGTACGCATTTCTCCTCCTTACACGAGGCATCACAACAACGTTTCACCAGGCAACGCCGGTCAACTGCTGTTTGTGTATGGGAAATCGGTTAGAAGCTTTCCTCATGTCAGCACGTTGTAGGTGTCGCCACCGGCGCCAACCTTGTGTGAATGACCTGAAAAGCTAATCATTTGCATATCACAGCATGTTCTTCCTGTCGGTTAAATTTCGCGACTGTAGCACATCTTCGTGGTGTAGCAATTTTAATGGCCAGTAGCATATCAGCTGTGAGAAGCACCTGGGAGGCCAAGCATGACGAAAGTGGCGGCTGAGCACACGATCATCAGCAAACGACGCGCGCAACAGATCTTTCACGCTTCTAGCAATATGGGGTGTTTTTTTCGGTTCTAATAAAACCCCATATCATTCCAAGCGTGTGTGTCAATTTTTACCTCTCTATCTTCATTATTCCATGGCTTCTTAAGTTTTCAAATTTATACTGACTTTTTGATCACCCGGTATATACTAAGATGGTATCTGGTATTTCGGACATGTCCGAAAGAACAGAACCATGTTAGTATATAGACACAAGTAACTTGCGAAAGGCTAATTATAAAGATTCAACTACCAGTTTTGAGTGAAGAATATATATGTACACTATGTAATCAGAAGTATCCGGACAGCTGACTGAAAATGACTTACAAGTTCGTGGTAATGCTGGAAGTCTATATGGTTTTGCCCCACCCTTAGCCATGGCGACAGCTTCCACTCTCGCAGTCATACTTTCAATCAGGTGCTGGAAGGCTTCTTGGGGTATGGCAACCCATTCCTCACGGAGTGCTGCACTGAGGAGGGGTATCGATGTCGCTCGGTAAGGCCTGGAACGAAGTCGGCGTTCCAAAACATCCCAAAGGTGTTCTATAGGATTCAGGTCAGGACTCTGTGCAGGCCAGTCCGTTACAGGGGTGTTATTGTCGTGTAACCACTCCGCCACAGGCCGTGCATTATAAGCAGGTGCTCGATCGAGTTGACAGATGCAATCCCGAACTGCTCTTCAACAGCGGGAAGCAAGAAGGTGCTGAAAACATCAGTGTAGGCTTCTTCTGTGATACTGTCACGCAAAACAACAAGGGGTGTAAGCCCTCTCCATGAAAAACACGACCACACCATAACACCACCGCCTCCGAATTTAACTTTTGGCACCACACAGGCTGGCAGATGACGTTCACCGAGCATTCGCCATACCCACACCCTGCCATCGGATCGCCACATTGTGTACCGTGATTCGTCACTCCACACAACGTTTTTCCACTGTTCAGTCGTCCAATGTTAACGCTCCTTACACCAAGCGAAGCGTCGTTCGGCATTTACCGGCGTGATGTGTGGCTTATGAGCAGCCGCTCGACCATTAAATCCAAGTTTTCTCACCTCCCACCTAACTGTCACAGTACCTGTAGTCGATGCTGATGCAGTTTCGAATTTCCACCAGTGAATCGTCTTAAAAGAAACTGATTTTGTTTTCGTTCAGGAATCCATTCGCTACCCGAAATGTGGGAAAAAGTTGTAACTATCGAAGGGTGCTGCTTTCAGTAAGTATATGGGAGAAGAAGTCGGTTCAAAAAATTCCGCAACTAAGTCGACAAAATGTTTCTCCGCTTACCTTTTACTTACTGTGCTTCGTCTCCCTCAAAATACTCTCCTACATTACTGATATAGCCGGCCGGAGTGGCGGAGCGGTTCTACGTGCTTCAGTCTGGAACCGCGCGACCGCTACGGTTGCAGGTTCGAATCCTGCCTCGGGCATGGATGTGTGTGACGTCCTTAGGTTAGTTAGGTTTAAGTAGTTCTAAGTTCTAGGGGACTGATGACGTCAGATGTTAAGTCCCATAGTGCTCAGAGCCATTTGAACCATAACTGATACACCGCTCCCAGCGCCATTTCCACTCCTCAGAATCAGTCTCGGTACGTCTCTTGCTGAATCGCGAGAAGCGCCGTCTGAGAATTTTCTTTCGTCTCTATCGTTGCAAATCTTCACCCCTTAAACGGCGTTTTCAATTTCGGGAATAAAAAAATGTCCACAGGGGCCTGCTCTGGGGAGTACGGAGTATGACGTCACAGTGATTTCGCTTTTTGTGCAGTAGTCACACAGCAACGCGGATGAATGTGTAGGTGCGGTATCGTGATGGAAGAGCCACGAATTGTCTCACCACATTTCAGGCCGTTTCCCTCTTACATTTTCTCGCAAATGTTGCATCACCTTCCGATAGAAGCATTGATCACCGGTTTGTCACTGTGGCACGAATTCATGATGAAATAATCCCTCACAGTCAAAGAAAACTAACAGCATGGTTTTGACATTTGTCCTGACCTGGCTAGGTTTTCTTGGTCTGGGAGAAACTTTCTCGGCCCATGATGAGGACTGAACCTCGGTTTCAATATCATAATCGTAGAGGCATGTCTCACCACCCGTTATGATTCTCTTAAGGAACACCTCATTCTCATTTGGGCGATCAAAAAGCTGTTCAGAGATTGCGAGGCGAAGGTCTTTCTGGTGTTGACTCGTGAGCAGCGGGACGAACTTTCCGGCAACACGATGTATTCATCTACATCTACTTCTACATACATACTCCGCAATCCACCATACGGTGCGTGGAGGAGGGTACCTCGTACCACAACTAGCATCTACTCTCCCTGTTCTACTCCCAAACAGAACGAGGGAAAAATGACGGCCTATATGCCTCTGTACGAGACCTAATCTCTCTTATCTTTGTGGTCTTTCCGCGAAATGTAAGTTAGCGGCAGTAAAACAGTACTGCAGTCAGCCTCAAATGCTGGTTCTCTAAATGTCCCCAGTAGCGATTCACGAAAAGAACGCCTCCTTTTCTCTAGATACTCCCACCCGAGTTCCTGAAGCATTTCCGTAACACTCGCGTGATGATCAGACCTACCAGTAACAAATCTAGCAGCCCGCCTCTGAATTGCTTCTATGTCCTCCCTCAATCCGACCTGATAGGGATCCCAAACGCTCGAGCAGTACTCAAGAATAGTTAGTATTAGTGTTTTATAAGCGGTCTCCTTTACAGATGAACCACGTCTTCCCAAAATTCTACCAATGAACCGGAGACGACTATCCGCCTTCTCCACAACTGCTATTACATGCTTGTCCCACTTCATATCGCTCTGCAATGTTACGCCCAAATATTTAATCGACGTGACTGTGTCAAGCGCTACACTACTAATGGAGTATTCAAACATTACGGGATTCTTTTTCCTATTCATCTGCATTAATTTACATTTTTCTGTATTTAGAGTTAGCTGCCATTCTTTACACCAAGCACAAATCCTGTCCAGGTCATCTTGAATCCTCCTACAGTCACTCAACGACGACACCTTCCCGTACACCACAGCATCATCAGCAAACAGCCGCATATTGCTATCCACCCTATCCAAAAGATCATTTACGTAGATAGAAAACAACAGCGGACCTACCACACTTCCCTGGGGCACTCCAGATGGTACCCTCTCCTCCGATGAACACTCAAGGCGCTGTTCAAATGGTTCAAATGGCTCTGAGCACTATGGGACTCAACTGCTGAGGTCATTAGTCCCCTAGAACTTAGAACTAGTTAAACCTAACTAACCTAAGGACATCACAAACATCCATGCCCGAGGCAGGATTCGAACCTGCGACCGTAGCGGTCTTGCGGTTCCAGACTGCAGCGCCTTTAACCGCACGGCCACTTCGGCCGGCAAGGCGCTGTATCAAGGTTCCATGACATGATCCAACTCAAATGTCACATTCTTCTCCAATTTGTCGGACAGACAGTCTCCGATTGACACGCTCAGTTTCGTTGATGTTCCTGACAGGAGCGTCGTTGGAAGATGTCTAAGGGCATTCTGAACGAGGGTCATATTTAGCTTCCATCCGGCCAGTTTTAAACCGTGTGAACCACTCGTAACACGGAGTACCGCCTAAGCACTCATCACCGAAGGCTTACTGCATCTTTTGGTGGGTCTCTGTAAAGGTTTTCCTGAGTTTTGAGCAGAATTTAATGCAGACATCTTGCTCCTTTAACTCTGCCATCTCGAAATTCGCAAACTTTGAGACACAAAGATCTACTCAGTACAGCACTGAACGATAATTAACAGACCTTCTGAGGTCATCAGTCCACTAGAACTTAGAACTACTTCAACCTAACTAACCTAAAGACATCACACACATCCATGCCCCAGGCAGGATTCGAACCTGCGACCGTAGCGGTCGCGCGGGTCCAGATTGTAGCGCCTAGAACCGCTCGGCTACTCCGGCCGGCTCTAAGTAACTATTGGAACCTACATCCTTCTGAATTTGCTTAGTGTATTCATCTCTTGGTCTCCCCTCCACGCTTCCCACCAGTATTAAATATTAAATTGGTGATCCCTTGATGCCTCAGAACCTGTCCTACCAACCGATCCCTTCTTGTAGTCAAGTTGTGCCATAAATTACTCTTCTCCCCAATTGCATTCAGTACCTCCACATTATTTACGTCATCTACCCACCTAATCTTCACCATTCTTCTGTAGCACCACACTTCAAAAGCCTCTATTCTCCTCTTGTCTAAACTATTTATCGGCCACGTTCACTTCCATACGTGGCTACACTCCATACAAATACTTTCAGAAAGGACTTCCTGACACTTAAATCTATACTCGATGTTAATTTGTCTTCTTCAGAAACGCTTTCCTTGCCATTGCCAGTCTACATTTTATATCCTCTCTACTTCGACCATTATCAGTTATTTTGCTCCCCAAATAGAAAAACTTCTTTATTACTTTTAAGTGCATCATTTCCTAATCTAATTCCCTCAGCATCACCTGATTTAATTCGACTACAATCCATTATTCTCATTTTGCTTTTGTTGGTGTTCATCTTATACCCTCCTTTGAAGACACTGTCCATTCCTTTGCTGTCTCTGGTATAATTACGATGTCATCGGCAAACCTCAAAGTTTTTATTTCTTCTCCATGGATTTTAATTCCTACTGCAAACTTTTCTTTTGTTTCCTTTACTGCAAGCTCAATATACAGATTGCATAACATAGGGGAGAGGCTACAACCCTGTCTCACTCCCTTCCCAATTACTGCTTCCCTTTCATGTCCCTCGACTCTTATAACTGTCATGTGGTTTCTGTACAAATTGTAAATAGCCTTTCGCTCCCTGTATTTGACCCCTGCCGCCTTCAGAATTTGAAAGAGTACTCCAGTCCACATTGTCAAATGTTTTCTCCAAGTTTACAAATGCTAGAAACGTCAGTTTGCCTTTGCATAATCTATGTTCTAAGATAAGTTATAGGGTCAGTATTGCTTCACGTGCCCCAACATTTCTATTGAATCCAAAGTGGTCTTCACCGAGTTCGGCTTCTACCTGCTTTCCCATTCGTCTGTAAAGAATTCGCGTTAGTATTTTGCAGCCGTGACTTACTAAACTGATACTTCGGTAATTTTCACCCCTCTCAACACCTGAATTCTTTGGAATTGGAAAATAGAAATAAACATGTGTGCGAGGTGGGTGCCGAAAGTGTTGACAGAGGAACACAAAACAGAGCGAATAGGACATTCTTTGTATGTTTTGCAGTGCTATCTCAAGGATGGTGGCGTGTCCTTGTGTCACACTGTGACTGGCGATGAAACGCTGATTGCGCACTACACTCCAGAGAACAATCGTCGATGCAGTGAGTGGCATCATTCAAACTCGCCAACGAAACCAAGATAATTCCAGGTAGAACCTTCTAGACGGGAGATCATGGCCACGATTTTTTGGGAACGGAAAGGCATTCTTCTATTAGACTTTTTGCCAAGAGGAATGACAATAAATTCCGAGAGGTACTGTAAAACATCATTAAAGTTAGGTGCGTTATTCAAATTCACCGCTGAGGACTGCTCTCTAGCGATGTCTTCCGCTTGAAGACGATGCTCTGCCTCGCGTTGCGACGACAACGACGACGCAAGTGGACAAGTTTCATTGGGAATTACTGGACCATCCACCACACAGCCCTGACACAGCACCGTCAGACATTCATCCGTTTCTAAAAGTGAAGGAATTTCTTGGTGCTAAGGACTTGGAAAAAGATGACGTGTTGCAAGAATATGTTACCAACTAGTTTAACAGTCAGACGCTAGAGTTATGTGATACTGGGATCCAAAAGCTGGTGCTACGACTTGAAAAATATTGAAATGTTCATCGTGACTATGTTGAAAAGTGAAAAAAATGTGCATATTATAGTTTATGGTACAATATATGTTCATAAATAAAGTTTCTCCTTTAGGAATCGTTTATTGCTTTATAAAATGACCTTCGTAATTACTGATAAATGTGATTACTTAAGGGGGGAAACCACATTAGGAGCCTGTTTGACACTGACTTTTTGGGATTTTTTGTGTGGGAAGAATTAATTAGAATTTAATCAAATTTTGACATAATTTCATTCATATTTAGAAAAGTTTTTGTGAATTTTTTTGAGTAATTCCAGCCAAAAATAAAGAAGTTACGCTATGATGTCAGCTGGAGGTTGTGAGTATAGTTCTCCAATTGCCTGCCGTGTAGGCATTGCGATTTTCATCTGACATCAGAAACGTTTTGATGTTACATTAATAACTTATTTTATAAGAATATGAACGTCAATGCAGGTGAGAATAATGAAAATTAATAATTTTGCAGGCGTTGGAACAATTTACTGCTATTTGCACGTTTTTTTCTCTAATTATGCAGAGAAAAATACCCTTAAATTCATATATTATGTCACAAGTTGGTTCATATAATGCGAAATTTTATAAAGAATCATACTATCAATTTTCATAATGATCGGTTCTATACTTTTTGAGTCAGATTGCACGCAAATGTGAAAAAAAGTCATTTCGAGATTAACGCGTTTGAAAAATAAATTCTCGGAGACTAGAAATTCAAGGCAGTTAACAATAATGTAAAATGCTTACCGATTAATCTGCGATTACAGCACCATATAGTAAGCCTTCTTCTTCCTCACAGGCTTCGTTTTGCGCTTGCAGCAGTGCTTTCGGACCTTCCTTCGATTTTCACGATTTTCGAATGACCTACGTCGATTCTGCCGGCTCACGCGCTGATTATCCATTTGTTCGGCACAACTGAAGCCTTGCGTGCCTCGTCCATGACCATCGGAAGGGATGAATTTCCTTCATGGAATAAGCCCGCTGCTAAATACGATGCCAATTCGACGATGTTTAGTCCGGAGTGCAAGTGTTTAGGAGCTAATCGCCAGATAGTCGAATTAAGACTCTCATTCGCATTTTGTGTGTGGCCACCTAAACATCCCTCCAGTAATTCATCCCTTGATAAATCTTTATGTATTGGAAAAATTTCTTCTGTACTTCATTCGACTCTATGCTCATAAAATCTAAACGGATACGAATTTCGCTCTGACATTTTGACAGAGTAGTCTTGGATAGTTAAGTAACGATTTATGCAATAAAAATCGGATTTTTTGAACCTTCTTAATGTGATTTTCCTCCGTTATTCCCTGTATTGTGCAGTCCAGTTAACAGTGGTCTGTTGCCTGACGTAAAAGTGGACAGTTTTCAACATCTAAAAAATACGCCAGAATAAAATAAAACAAAAAAATTACACATCAACTGAACTGCTAAATTTTTTCTGTATAATTTATCCAAATTACTAAAGTAAAAGTTCACTTCTGATTTACCGTAGGAAACGTTTGAAGCGAAAGTCAGAATATGAAAAATGTTTTACACACAGATATATCGCATTGTTTCAGTAATAAGCAAATAACTTACAGACTGATTGTAAGCTACCTGACCTAATCACTGATTAACTGTGTAATAACTTTATTCTGTATGTACCGTGTAACTGTATGATTATGGCCCTGAACTGTTTTTGCACTTACCTCGGGAGAGTAAAACTTCTCTCGAAAGTGAATCACAGTAACCAGTGCTGCAGCAAAGCTAAAATGAAAATGGTAAACTAAAAATGTTATTCAAAATCTTGTGCAGCGCCACATTCAGTACGCACACAAGCAACATAGTGTTCCTTCGATGGGAATAATTCTGGTTCCTGATGTCCTACAAAAATGATTTCATTAAAACAGTTTTATAGCTAACGATTACTTTATAACTTGGCAGTGTCAATATAGCGAACAGTATTGACCTTATACAAAAATGACTGGTTTTAAAAACAATTCTAACAGATTGATCAAACAAAATTTTACTTTACACAAAAGATTAACCTAACTAAAATGATCTCTATTCTTTCACAAAATGTTTATGTCGGCGAGGAGAACTAATTTCCCTAGCTGCGAGTAATCCGCGAGATATGTTCCAACCAAATTTTGGGACACCAGTTAATTTTACAACACAGTGGTAACTACGTGCAACTATGCAAAATTGCAAATTTGCCTTAAATCAGTTCCTCGCAAAAGTGTTTTCTAAACTATGGAATACTCTCATAAACGCCTTATTCAATCACTTCCATCAAATTTGTATTCAGTATTTAGCAGCTCAGTTCCAGATAAGAATCCCCTGACCATTCAGTTCCACGTCTGCTCCCAACACGCCTCTACTAAGTGCCCTTAGGAAGAGACGGCGCAGCAACAAAACCAAAGATCACGGATCAAGATAGTTTACTCTCAGATGTCTGCACATCGAAATACTAGAGTATGTTGTTGTTGTGGTCTTCAGTCCTGACACTGGTTTGATGCAGCTCTCCATGCTACTCTATCCTGTGCAAACTTCTTCATCTCCCAGTACCTACTGCAACCTACATCCTTCTGAATATGCTTCGTGTATTCATCTCTTGGTCTCCCTCTACGATTTTTACCCTCCACGCTGCCCTCCAGTGCTAAATTTGTGATCCCTTGATGCCTCAGAACATGTCCTACCAACCGATCCCTTCTTCTAGTTAAGTTGTGCCAAAAACTCCTCTTCTCCCCAATTCTATTCAATACCTCCTCATTAGTTATGTGATCTACCCATCTAATCTTCAGCATTCTTCTGTAACACCACATTTCGAAAGCTTCTATTCTCTTCTTGTCTAAACTATTTATCGTCCATGTTTAACTTCCATACATGGCTACACTCCATACAAATACTTTCAGAAACGCTTTCCTTGCCATTGCCAGTCTACATTTTATATCCCCTCTACTTCGACCATCACCAGTTATTTTGCTCCCCAAATAGCAAAACTCCTTAACTATTTTAAGTGTCTCATTTCCCAATCTAATACCCTCAACATCACCTGACTTAGTTCGACTACATTCCATTCTCCTCGTTTCGCTTTTGTTGATGTTCATCTTATATCCTCCCTTCAAGACACCATCCATTCCGTTCAACTGCTATTCCAAGTCCTTTGCTGTCTCTGACAGAATTACAATGTCATCGGCGAACCTCAAAGTTTTTATTTCTTCTCCATGGATTTTAATACCTACACCGAATTTTTCTTTTGTTTCCTTCACTGCTTCCTCAATATATAGATTGAATAACATCGGGGAGAGGCTAAAACACTGTTTCACTCCATTCCCAAACCTCTCCTTCCCTTTCATGCCCCTCAACTCTTATAACTGCAATTTGGTTCCTATACAAATTGTAAATAGCCTTTCGCTCCCTATATTTTACCCCTGCCACCTTCAGAATTTGAAAGAGAGTGTTCCAGTCAACATTGTCAAAAGCGTTCTCTAAGTCTACAAATGCTAGAAATGTAGGTTTGCCTTTCCTTAATCTAGCTTCTAAGATAAGCCGTAGGGTCAGTATTGCCTCACGTGTTCCAATATTTCTACGGAATCCAAACTGATGTTCCCCAAGGTCGGCTTCTACTAGTTTTTCCATTCGTCTGTAAAGAATTCGCGTTAGTATTTTGCAGCCGTGACTTATTAAACTGATAGTTCGGTAATATTCACATCTGTGAACACCTGCTTTCTTTGGGATTGGGATTATTATATTCTTCTTGAAGTCTGAGGGTATTTCGCCTGTCTCATACATCTTGCTCACCAGATGGTAGAGTTTTGTCAGGACTGGCTCTTCCAAGGCCGTCAGTAGTTCTAATGGAATGTTGTCTACTCCGGGGGCCTTGTTTCGACTCAGCTCTTTCAGTGCTCTGTCGAACTCAACACGCAGTATCATATCTCCCACTTCATCTTCATCTACATCCTCTTCCATTCCCATAATATTGTCCTCAAGTACATCGCCCTTGTATAGACCCTCTATATCCTCCTTCCACCTTTCTGCTTTCCCTTCTTTGCTTAGAACTGTGTTTCCATCTGAGCTCTTGATATTCATACAAGTCGTTCTCTTTTCTCCAAAGGTCTCCTTAATTTTCCTGTGGGCAGTATCTATCTTACCCGTAGTGAGATAAGCCTCTACATCCTTACATTTATCCTCTAGCCATCCCTGCTTAGGCATTTTCACTTCCTGTCGATATCATTTTTGAGGCGTTTGTATTCCTTTTTGCCTGCTTCAGTTACTGCATTTTTATATTTTCTCCTTTCATCCGTTGAATTCAATACTTCTTCTGTTACCCAAAGATTTCTACTAGCTCTCGTCTTTTTACCTACTTGATCCTCTGCTGCCTTCACTACTTCATCTCTCAAAGCTACCCATTCTTCTTCTACTGTATTTCTTTCCCCCATTCCTGCCATTTCTTCCCTTACGCTCTTCCTGAAACTCTGTACAACCTCTGGTTTAGTTAGTTTATCCAGCTCCCATCTCCTTAAATTGCCACCTTTTTGCAGTTTTTTCAGTTTTAATCTACAATTCATAACCAATAGATTGTGGTCAGAGTCCACATCTGCCCCTGGAAATGTCTTACAATTTAAAACTTGGTTCCCAAATCTCCTTCTTACCATTATATAAACTGATACCTTTTAGTATCTCCAGGCTTCTTCCATGTATACAACCTTCTTTCATGATTCTTGAACCAAGTGTTAGCTATGATTAAGTTACGCTCTGCACAAAATTCTACCAAGCGGCTTCCTCTTTCATTTCTTACCCCCAATCCATATTCACCTACTACGTTTCCTTCTCTCCCTTTGCCTACTACCGAATTCCAGTCACCCACGACTATTAAATTTTCGTCTCCCTTCACCATCTGAATAATTTCTTTTACTTCATCATACATTTCTTCAATTTCTTCGTCATCTGCAGATCTAGTTGGCATATAAACTTGTACTACTGTAGTAGGTGTGGGCTTCGTATCTATCTTGGCCACAATAATGCGTTCACTATGCTGTTTGTAGTAGCTTACCCGCATTCCTATTTTTTTATTCATTATTAAACCTACTCCTGCATTACCCCTATTTGACTTTGTATTTGTAACCCTGTATTCGCCTGACCAAAAGTCTTTTTCCTCCTGCCACCGAACTTTACTAATTCCCACTATATCTAACTTTAACCTATCCATTTCCCTTTTTAAATTTTCTAACCTACCTGCCCGATTAAGGGACCTGACATTTCACGCTCCGATCCGTAGAACGCCAGTTTTCTTTCTCGTGATAACGACGTCCTTTGAGTAGTCCCCGCCCGGAGATCCGAATTGGGGACTATTTTACCTCCGGAATATTTTACCCAAGAGGACGCCATCATCATACAATAGAGCTGCATGCCCTCGGGAAAAATTACGGCTGTAGTTTCCCCTTGCTTTCAACCGTTCGCAGTACCAGCACAGTAAGGCCGTTTTGGTTAGTGTTACAAGGCCAGATCAGTCAATCATCCAGACTGTTGCCCCTGCAACTACTGAAAAGGCTGCTGCCCCTCTTCAGGAATCACACGTTTGTCTGGCCTCTCAACAGATACCCCTCCGTTGGGGTTGCACCTACGGTACGGCTATCTGTATCGCTGAGGCACGCAAGCCTCCCCACCAACGGCAAGGTCCATGGTTCATGGGGGGAAGTACTAGAGTATAACGTGAACAATTCTGCAATAGCCAAGGTAACATGCACACCGCACATCATCACAAAATCCTTGTATTGGGGTATTGTTCAACTGGCGCATCCCTATGTCGTCAAAGCGATGACCCTCCATTTGAATTTCTGTTCTTCTTCGTTTTGTGGTATGCCCATACCGATGCTTCATCACCCGTAATGATTCTTTTTCAGAAATCTCAGAGTCGATTATAGTATATTGTAGATCACAATGTTATGTCATAAGATCTAACAGTATGTCACAGGTGATAGTAGCTTGTAGGTGTGGATGTCATGAAATATGTCATGGTCATTATAACAGGAAGAGCTGGTGACACATTACAAGATGTACGTTATATGTGATGATGATAAATCACGGATAGGCTGTCATGATACATTTTAGACCAGATGGTATTATGATGATATTCTGTAGATGACAATGGCGGTGATATGATTGTGAAGGCAGATATGATGATAATTCTGATGCTGAAGGTGATGATGATACACTGATGCTGGCAGAAATGGTGATAAGGTGATGACAGTGATATGATGATGCTAATTCGCTAATAATGGTGCAAGTGTGATGGTTGTGATAAGATGTTGTTGTTGTTGTTGTTGTGGTCTTCAGTCCTGAGACTGGTTTGATGCAGCTCTCCATGCTACCCTATCCTGTTCATCTCCCAGTACTTACGGCAACCTACATCCTTCTGAATCTGCTTAGTATATTCATCTCTTGGTCTCCCTCTACGATTTTTACCCTCCACGCTGCCCTCCAATGCTAAATTTGTGATCCCTTGATGCCTCAGAACATGTCCCACTAACTGGCCCCTTCTTATTGTCAAGTTGTGCCACAAACTCCTCTTCTCCCCAATTCTGTTCAACACTTCATCATTAGTTATGTGATCTACCCATCTAATCTTGAGCTCCACAATAAAGTAATTCCAAATTCGACCTGTTTAGTAGGTTCAGTGATCATTTGCAACGATGGGACGATGATTGATTACTATAATAGCGGCTTGGGAGTGGGGCGTGGGGGGTGTATGACATATTGAGTGAGCAGTAGCAGTCCTTAAGGTAACACATGATGTAATAGTATTCTAATACAATGTTGTTGGCGAGTTTTTCTTTGGTGTGTGAATGCATGCAAAACTGAAGGCATCAGATGTACAGGGCTATTACAAATGATTGAAGCGATTTCATAAATTCACTGTAGCTCCATTCATTGACATATGGTCAACACACTACAGATGGGTAGAAAAATTCTTAAAGTTTTGTTCGGCTGAAACCGCACTTCAGGTTTCTGCCGCCAGAGCGCTCGAGAGCGCAGTGAGACAAAATGGAGACAGAAGCCGAGAAAGCGTATGTCGTGCTTGAAATGCACTCATATCAGTCAGTCATAACAGTGCAACGACACTTCAGGACGAAGTTCAACAAAGATCCACCAACTGCTAACTCCATTCGGCGATGGTATGCGCAGTTTAAAGCTTCTGGATGCCTCTGTAAGGGGAAATCAACGGGTCGGCCTGCAGTGAGCGAAGAAACGGTTGAACGCGTGCGGGCAAGTTTCACGCGTAGCCCGCGGAAGTCGACGAATAAAGCAAGCGGGGAGCTAAACGTACCACAGCCGACGGTTTGGAAAATCTTACGGAAAAGGCTAAAGCAGAAGCCTTACCGTTTACAATTGCTACAAGCCCTGACACCCGATGACAAAGTCAAACGCTTTGAACTTTTCGGCGCGGTTGCAACAGTTCATGGAGGAGGATGCGTTCAGTGCGAAACTTGTTTTCAGTGATGAAGCAACATTTTTTCTTAATGGTGAAGTGAACAGACACATTGTGCGAATCTGGGCGGTAGAGAATGCTCGCGCATTCGTGCAGCAAATTCGCAATACGCCAAAAGTTAACGTGTTTTGTGCAATCCCACGGTTTAAAGTTTACAGCCCCTTTTTCTTCTGCGAAAAAAACGTTACAGGACACGTGTATCTGGACATGCTGGAAAATTGGCTCGTGCCACAACTGGAGACCGACAGCGCCGACTTCATCTTTCAACAGGATGGTGCTCCAGCGCACTTTCATCACGATGTTCGGCATTTCTTAAACAGCAGATTGGAAAACCGATGGATCGGTCGTGGTGGAGATCATGATCAACAATTCATGTCATGGCCTCCACGCTCTCCCGACTTAACCCCATGCGATTTCTTTCTGTGGGGTTATGTGAAAGATTCAGTGTTTAAACCTCCTCTACCAAGAAACGTGCCAGAACTGCGAGCTCGCATCAACGATGCTTTCGAACTCATTGATGGGGACATGCTGCGCCGAGTGTGAGAGGTACTTGATCATCGGCTTGATGTCTGCCGAATCACTAAAGGGGCACATATCGAACATTTGTGAATGCCTAAAACAACTTTTTGAGGTTTTGTATGTGTGTGGAAAGCATTGTGAAAAGATCTCAAATAATAAAGTTATTGTAGAGCTGTGAAATCGCTTCAATCGTTTGTAATAGCCCTGTACTTAATATAACTAAGCGGCCAGAGTTTGCTTTCGGACAAGGTGGGTGTAGAAAGTATGGACGGCTGTTTCTCTCTGTGCAGGCCGGCAAACGAGTCTGGAGCTGAAGATGAGCGGCGGTGGGGAGGAGTCTGGCGCGGCAGGGTCCAGCTCCTCAGCTGACGCCTCGCAGCCCCACCAGCAGCCGCCCAAGAGGAAGTCCAACTGGGAGGTCATCGAGCACTTCAGTGGCCGCCCGCCACACTCCAGCTCCCTCATTGGGGTGAGTACCTGATACTGTGACCATACTGTGGCAGTCCCACACTATGTCTTACCTCAACATAAAATACCACATTGTGCCATGATGCACCATATCGTGAAATGACATACCAGCACAACATATTGTCCATAGTTCTACATCTACATCTACATACATATTCCGAAATCCACCATACGGTGCGTGGCGGAGGGTACCTCGTACCACAACTAGCATCTTCTCTCCGTGTTCCACTCCCAAACAGAACGAGGGAAAAATGACTGCCTATATGCCTCTATACGAGCCCTAATCTCTCTTATCTTTGTGGTCTTTCCGCGAAATGTAAGTTGGCGGCAGTAAAATTGTACTGCAGTCGGCCTCAAATGCTGGTTCTCTAAATTTCCTCAGTAGCGATTCACGAAAAGAACGCCTCCTTTCCTCCAGAGACTCCCACCCGAGTTCCTGAAGCATTTCCGTAACACTCGCGTGATGATCAAACCTACCAGTAACAAATCTAGCAGCCCGCCTCTGAATTGCTTCTATGTCCTCCCTCAATCCGACGTGACAGGGATCCCAAACGCTCGAGCAGTACTCAAGAGTAGCTCATATTAGCGTTTAATAAGCGGTCTCCTTTACTGATGAACAACATTTTCCCAAAATTCTACCAATGAACCGAAGACGACCATCCGCCTTCCCCACAACTGCCATTACATGCTTGTCGCACTACATATCGCTCTGCAATGTTACGCCCAAATATTTAATCGTCGTAACTGTGTCAAGCGCTAGACTACTAATGGAGTATTCAAACATTACAGGATTCTTTTTCCTATTAAAATAAAAATGGTTCAAATGGCTCTCAGCACTATGGGACTTAACATCTTAGGTCATCAGTCTGCTAGACTACTTAAACCTAACTAACCTAAGGACATAACACACATCCATGACTGAGGCAGGATTCGGACCTGCGACCGTAGCAGCAGTGCGGTTCCGGACTGAAGCGCCTACAACCACATGGCCACACCGGCCGGCTTTTTCCTATTCATCTGCATTAATTTACATTTATCTACATTTAGAGCTAGCTGCCATTCTTTACACCAATCACAAATCCTATCCAAGTCATCTTGTATCCTCCTACAGTCACTCAACGACGACACCTTCCCGTACGCCACAGCATCATCAGCAAACAGCCGCACATTGCCATCCACCCTACCCAAAAGATCATTTACGTAGATAGAAAACAACAGCGGACCTACCACACTTCCCTGTGGCACTCCAGATGATACCCTCACCTCCGGGGTAGCGTTCTCGCCTCCCGCGCCCGAGTTCGCGGGTTCGATTCCCGTCAGGGTCAGGGATTTTCTCTGCCTCGTGATGGCTGGGTGTTGTGTGCTGTCCTTAGGTTAGTTAGGTTTAAGTAGTTCTAAGTTCTAGGGGACTGATGACCATAGATGTTAAGTCCCGTACTGCTCAGAGCCATTTGAACCATTTTGAACCGGACCCCCTTGTCCTACGAAGACACGACTGAGGTGCCTACGGACGTCAACGGCGAAGTGGGTTGGAGCACCATCTCGTAGGAGCCTCGCAACCTTTCGAATCATCACTGGCAGTTGTTCCAGCAAGGGAGGCAAAGTCACCCGCAAGAAACGCCGGGAGTTCCGGCCTGTTAGGTGACGTGGAATCGAGACTAGTCCCAAAATATGCTCGCCCGTTACCCCAGGACTACATTCCAGCTGCACCGTACCATGGGACTACTGCCTACTATCCCACAGATGACTCTTGTGGAAAGCTGATGATACATTCTGCGTAAGTGCTGCCTCATCTGTCAATAGGATGGATGACACAAATCCCGGCTGCTTGCTGAAGAAGCGAGTGACTAAACTTCTTCCCGTGTGCAATTCTGTCGGTAGTAAGCACTGCACACGCTCTAAGTGATAAGGGTAGTACACTACTGGCCATTAAAATTGCTACACCACGAAGATGACGTGCTAGAGAAGCGAAATTTAACGGACAGGAAGAAGATGCTGTGATACACAAATGATTAGCATTCACACAAGGTTGGCGACACCTACAACGTGCTGACATGAGGAAAGTTTCCAACCGATTTCCCATACACAAACAGCAGTTCACCGGCGTTGCCTGGTGAAACGTTGTTGTGATGCCTCGTGTAAGGAGGAGAAATGTGTATCATCACGTTTCCGACTTTGATAAAGGTCGGATTGTAGCCTATCGCGATTGCGGTTTATCGTATCGCGACATTGCTTCTCGCGTTGGTCGAGATCCAATGACTGTTAGCAGAATATGGAATCGGTGGGTTCATGAGGGTAATACGGAACGCCGTGCTGGATCCCAACGGCCTCGTATCACTAGCAGTCGAGATGACAGGCATCTTATCCACATGGCTATAACGGATCGTGCAGCCACGTTTCGATCCCTGAGTCAACAGATGGTGACTTTTGCAAGACAACAACAATTTGCACGAACATTTCGACGACGTTTACAGCAGCACGGACTATCAGCTCGGAGACCGTGGCTGCGATTACCCTTGACGCTGCATCACAGACAGGAGCGCCTGTGATGGTGTACTCGACGACGAAGCTGGGTGCACGAATGGCAAAACGTCATTTTTTCGGATGAATCCAGGCTCTGTTTACAGCATCATGACGGTCGCATCCGTGTTTGGCGACATCGCGGTGAAAGCACATTGGAAGCGTGTATTCGTCATCGCCATACTGGCGTATCACCCGGCGTGATGGTATGGGGTGCCATCGGTTACACGTCTCGGTCACTTCTTGGTCGCATTGACGGCACTTTGAACAGTGGACGTTACATTTCAGATGTGTTACGACCCGTGGCTCTACCCTTCATTCGATCCCTGCGTTACCCTACATTTCAGCAGGATAATGCACGACCCAATGTCGCAGGTTCTGTACGGGCCTTTCTGGATACAAAAAATGTTCGACTGCTGCCCTGGCCAGCACATTCTCCAGATCTCTCACCAATTGAAAACGTCTGATCAACGGTGGCCGAGCAACTGGCTCGTCACAATACACCAGTCACTACTCTTGATGAACTGTGGTATCGTGTTGAAGCTGCCTGGGCAACTGTACCTCTACACTCCATCCAAGCACTGTCCGACACAATGCCCAGGCGTATCAAGGTCGTTATTACGGCCAGAGGTGGTTGTTCTGGGTACTGATTTCTCAGGATCTATGCACCCAAATTACGTGAAAATGTAATCACATGCGAGTTCTAGTATAATATATTTGTCCAATGAATACCCGTTTATCATCTGCCTTTCTTCTTGGTGTAGCAATTTTAATGGCCAGTAGTGTAATAATTACTGTACTGGCAGGCCAACTGCCTGGAACTGACACGCCGGTCGCCTTCCACAGTGCTATTTTCTCCAAGTGTGGTGTCATGATTTCCTGGTTCCTGAAACAACCCTGTCTCAGGCAAACAGCGAAACACCATTGCAAACTGAGTTGTGTGGTTGTTGTCAGCGCGCGTAGGTCTCCCGATACAGCCTTGCTGCCCGCCCCCCTTTGCCATTTGCCATTTGCCTTTCCGTAAGTAAACACCTTGTCTGGAAGCTCTGTATTCGAATACGGAACCACTGTGTGCAACGCTGCATAACATCCACAACAAGGTGAGTCAGCAAGAGAAATGAATGGGACAGAGGGTTACGAATTACTATGGCTGGAGAGGGTGCTAGGGCATGTCGTATGACGAAGCGTACCATCGTGCAGGAGGAAATCATGCGTACTGAAATTGTGCTTCAAATGCCTCTAAGCACTGCAAAAACATCTGACGTCATAAGTGCCCTAGACTTAGAACTACTTACTCGTAAGTAACCTAAGGACATCACACATCCATGCCCGAGGCAGGATTCGAACCTGCGATGTAGCAGCAGCGTAGTTGCGGACTGAAGCGCCTAGAACCGCTCGGCCACACCAATCGGCTGAAATTTTGCTGCATGATATAGCACGTATTGAGAAAATGGTCTCTAACACGGAAAACATGCGTTTCTGGACTTGAATTCTTTAGACCTTTTCATTATGTATCCTCTCATCGATCAGTTCCTGAATTTTATGCACGGTGGAAAACATCATCCTGCATACAAACAGAAATACATTGGAGAATGAGATTTTCACTCTGCAGAAGAGTGTGCGCTGATGTGAAACTTCCTGCCAGATTGAAGCTGTGTGCCAGACCGCGACTCGAACTCGGGACCTTTGCCTTTCGCAAGCAAGTGGTCTACTATCTGAGATACGCAAGAACGACTCACGCCCCGTCCTCACAGCTTTACTTCTGCCAGTACCTCGTCTCCTACTTTCCAAACTTTACAGAAGCTCTCCTGCGAACCTTGCAGAACTATCACTCCTGAA
Organism: Schistocerca serialis cubense; assembly: GCF_023864345.2. Classification (NCBI taxonomy): domain Eukaryota; kingdom Metazoa; phylum Arthropoda; class Insecta; order Orthoptera; family Acrididae; genus Schistocerca; species Schistocerca serialis. The sequence continues at coordinate 88,736,323 of NC_064648.1, read as the reverse complement.
AGGAAGGATGTTGCGGAGGCATGGCTTAGCCACAGCTTGGGTGATTTTTCCCGGATGAGCTTCTGTAAAGTTTGGAAGATAGGTGACGAGGTACTGGCAGAAGTAAAGCTGTTAGGACGGGTCGTGAGTCGTGCTTGTCAGACGGTAGAGCACTTGCCCGCGAAGGGCAAAGGTCGCGAGTTCGAGTCTTGGTGCGGCACACAGTTTTAATCTGCTAGGAGGTTTCATATCAGCGCACACTCCGCTGCATAGTGAAAATCTCATTGTGGAAACATCCCCCAGGCTGTGCCTAAGCCATGTCTCCCGAATATCCTTTATTTCAGGAGTGCTAGTTCTGAATGATTCGCAGAAGAGCTTCTCTAAAGTTTGGAAAGTAGGAAACAAGTTACTGGCAGAAGTAAAGCTGTGAGGACGGGGCGTGAATCGTGCTAGGGTAGCTCAGACGGTAGAGCACTTGCCCACGAAGGGCAAAGGTCCCGAGTTAGAGTCTCGGTCCGGAATATACAGTTTTAATCTGCCAGAAAGTTTCAGAAATACATTGTTTTTTGATTGCTGAGCGGTTCTAGGCGCTTCAGTCTGGAAACCCGCGACGGCTACGGTCGCAGGTTCGAATCCTGCCTCGAGGATGGATGTGAGTGATGTCCTTAAGTTAGCTAGGTTTAAGTAGTTCTAAGTTCTACGGTACATGACCTCACATGTTAAGTCCTATAGTGCTCAGAGCCATTTGAACCCATTTGATTTTTCATTCTCCTGATAAAAGTCAGATTTGGCCTGTTAGGACGTTTATCACTTCCAATGTTCGTATTGCTTATAACGTTGGCACAGTGGATAAACCTTGAAAAACTGAACACAGATCAATCGAGAAAACAGGAAGAAGTTGTGTGGAACTATGAAAAATATAAGCAAAATATTCAAACTGAGTAGTCCATGTGCAAGATAGGCAACATCAGGTTTAGGAGCGCCGTGGTTACGTGGTTAGCGTGAGCAACTCCGGAACGAGAGGTCGTTGGTTCAAGTCTTCCTTCAAGTGAAAAGTTTACATTTCTTATTTTCGCAAAGTTATAATCTGTTCGTTCGTTCATTGACGTCTCTGTTCACTGTAATAAGTATAGTGTCTGTGTTTTGCGACCGCACCGCAAAACCGTGCGATTGTTACTGAAGTCGCGAGCTATATTTGCTGGATTCAAATTGCCCACGGAATACACCTCACGTATTTAATGCACTCTCGTCCAAAGTAGCGGACAGTCAACTGCCAGCCAGGTAGCCTCGTTAGCAGGAATACTCTCTCTTCCGCGCGCTGTAGTCGACTGACCTCGTCTGTTTCGATGTTTGTTCAGGTGTAGCGTCCCCATACTACGGCGCAGTTACCTCGCATCGGACGGACGGACGGACAGATAATAATTGTCTAAAATAAAAAATTAAACTTTTCACTCCAGTGAAGACTTGAACCAAGGACCTCTCGTTCCGCAGCTGCTCACGCTAACCACGGGACCACGGCGGTCCTGAGCTCGCACTATCCTTGATGTTGCCTATCTTGGGCATGGGCTACTCAGTTTGTATATTTTGCTTATTTTTTTCATAGTTCCACACAACTTCTTCCTGTTTTCTCGATTGATCTGCGTTCAGTTTTTCAAGGTCTGTCCACTGTGCCAACTTATAACTGAATCTGAGGGGGGTGCGATGGGGAGGTTCTGTTGTTAGAGCGTTTATCACTTCCAATCTTAGTTTTGCTTATAAGGTTACAATTATGCCCCTCAGACGTGGGGGTATAAGGGAAACATGCAGCGGAAGACGTGAGCCATGGAGGTGTGTTTCGGCGGGGTCAACGCCCTACTGCACGTCCCCCCGCGCTATGTGTGAGGGCAGCCCACACGGGCGCTGCCGGCTAAGAGGGCAGCGCGGTCTGGCGGGGGTCCGGTTTCGCCTGCAGAGATGAGGCGCGCGGGCGCCACGTAATTTGATCGCGGCTCAAGGCGATTGGATCCACGCTGGCGACCCTGTCGGTAATCGAATTTCTGCAGGTCGCGCGGCGCGCCCATTGGAAAGAAAGAAAAGGGATGGGCGGAAGGACGGCAGGGCGGCAGCGAGGAAGGCGGTGTCCTTTCCGGCTCGAGCCGAGCGGCGAATGAGCACCTAGTGGCTGCCGGGCAGTCGCTAGCCGCGTGCGAGCGTGCGGTCCACTCCCTTCACTTGTGGGAGCTGTCAGTGGACAGAACACGAGCGTATGGGATCTCGGACCAGTTTTGTCCGTAGGTTCAAGAGGTCCTGGCGATAAACGCAGCGAAAATAGACATGATAGGACGATAGCTACGTAAAGATAACATTTATTTAATTAATTTATTTATTTATTCATTTGTTCTTCATTATTAGAGCCTATTATCTAAAAATATTATCTAAAAGTAAAAGAAATTATTCACATAGTGAAGGGAGACGAAAATTTAATAGTCATGGGCGACTGGAATTCAATAGTAGGAAAAAGAAGAGAAGGAAACGTAGTAGGTGAATATGGATTGGGGGCAAGAAATGAAAGAGCAAGCCGCCTGGTAGAATTATGCACAGAGCACAACTTCATCATAGCTAACACTTGGTTCAGGAATCATGAAAGAAGGTTGTATACATGGAAGAAGCCTGGAGATACTACAAGGTATCAGACAGATTATATAATGGTAAGACAGAGATTTAGGAACCAGGTTTTAAATTGTAAGACATTTCCAGGGGCAGATGTGGACTCTGACCACAATCTATTGGTTATGAACTGTAGATTAAAACTGAAGAAACTGCAACAAGGTGGGAATTTAAGGAGATGGGACCTGGGTAAAGTGACTAAACCAGAGGTTTTACAGAGTTCCAGGGAGAGCATTAGGGAACAATTGACAAGAATGGGGGAAACAAATACACTTGAAGAAGAATAGCTACCTTTGAGAGATAAAGTAGTCAAGGCAGCGGAGGATCAATTAGGTAAAAAAACGAGGACTGGTAGAAATCCTTGGGTAACAGAAGAAATACTGATTTAATTGATGAAAGGAGAAAATACAAAAATGTAGTAAATGAAGCAGGTAAAAAGGAATACAAATGACTCAAAAATGAGATTGACATGCAAAATGGCTAAGCAGGGATGGCTAGAGGACAAATGTAGGGATGTAGAAACGCATATCACTAGGGGTAAGATAGAGACTGCCTAAAGGGAAATTAAAGAGACCTTTGGAGAAAAGAGAACCACTCGTATGAATCTCAAGAACTCGGATGGAAACGCAGTTTTAAACAAAGAAGCGAAAGCAGAAACGTGGGAGGAGTATATAGAGGGTCTATACAAGGGCGATGTACGTGAGGACAATATTATGGAAATGCAAGAGGATGTAGATGAAGATGAAAAGGGAGATATGATACTGCGTGAAGAGTTTGACAGATCACTGAAAGACCTAAGCTGAAACAAGGCCCCCAGAGTAGACAACATTCCATTAGAACTACTGACAGCCTTGAGAGAGCAAGTCCTGACAAAACTCTACCATCCGGTGAGCAAGATGTATGAGACAGGCGAAATACCCTCAGACTTCAAGAGGAATTTCATAATTCCAATTCCAAACAAAGAAGGTGTTGACAGGTGTGAAAATTACCAAACTATCAGTTTAAGAAGTCACAGCTGCAAAATACCAACGCGAAATCTTTATAGACTAATAGAAAACCTGGTAGAAGCCGACCTCGGGGAAGATCAGTTTGGATTCCGAAGTAATGTTGGAACACGTGAGGCTATACTGACCTTACGACTCATCTTAGAAGAAAGATTCACGAGAGGCAAACCTACGTTTCTAGCATTTATAGACTAAGAGAAAGATTTCGACAATGTTGACTGCAATACTCTCTTTCAAATTGTAAAGGTGGCAGGGGTAAAATGCAGGGAGCAAAAGGCTACTTACAATTTGTACAGAAACCAGATGGCAGTTATAAGAGTCGAGGGACATGAAAGGGAAGCAGTAATTGGGAAGGTAGTGAGACAGGGCTGTAGCCTCTCCCCGATGCTATTCAATCTGTATAATGAGCAAACAGTAAAGGAAACAAAAGAAAAGTTGGGAGCAGGTATTAAAATTCATGGAGAAGAATTAAAAACTTTGAGGTTCGCCTATGACATTGTCATTCTGTCAGAGACAGCAAAGGACTTGGAAGAGCAGTTGAACGGAATGGACAGTGTCTTGAAAGGAGGATATAAGATGAACATCACAAAAGCAAAACGAGGATAATGGAGTGTAGTCGAATTAGGTCGGGTGATGCTGAGGGAATTAGATTAGGAAATGAGACACTTAAAATAGTAAAGAAGTTTTGCTTTTTGGGAGCAAAATAACTGATGATGGTCGAAGTAGAGAGGATATAAAATGTAGACTGGCAATGACAAGGAAAGCGATTCTGAAGAAGAGAAACTTGTTGACATCGAGTATAGATTTAAGTGTCAGGAAGTCATTTCTGAAAGTATTTTTATGTAGTGTAGCCATGTATGGAAGTGAAACATGGATGGTAAATAGTTTGGACAGGAAGAGAATAGAAGTTTTCGAAATGTGGTGCTACAGAAGAATGCTGAAGTTTAGATGGGTAGTTCACATTACTAATGAGGAGGTATTGAATAGAATTGGGGAGAAGAGGATCTTGTGGCACAACTTGACAAAAAGAAGGGATCGATTTGTAGGACATGTTCTGAGGCATCAAGGGATCACCAATTTAGTATTGGTGGGCAGCGTGGAGGGTAAAAATCGTAGAGGGAGACCAAGAGATGAATACACTAAGCAGATTCAGAGGGATGTAGGTTGCAGTAGGTACTGGGAGATGAAGAAGCTTGCACAGGATAGAGTAGCATGGAGAGCTGCATCAAACCAGTCTGAGGAGTGAAGACCACAACAAGAACACTAGAGCCTATTATCTAAAAAGCTAAAATACGCCACACACATCACATTTCCTTGGATAGTTGTAAGTTATGTATTAATTTTTATTTCTGATAATCTTTTTTTTAAGGTTGGTAGGACGTCAAAAATCCGACTTGGAGCAGGAAAGGCATCTCAGGACATTTTAATTTGCACTGTGTATACTTTTACAGATAAATTCATAAAACTTTGTCAGGAGGACCAGGGACGATTCAGGATTCACACATACAGCAGTGGAAGTTCAAAAACACGAAAGAATAATATTTTTTAAATGTGGAACTTCATGATTTTTTTCACTTGGTATTGGCTGCATCTGTTGCTATAGGTACACTTTTCTTCATAAATAAGAGAGATTGTTCGATGAATTTTGCACAGCTTACAAACCATACTTACAGGTGTATGAAACTCTAGAATTTATTTAATCTATGGAAAAATGAATGGGCTGTTACATTTTTCAAACTTCGTGTTTAGAGAAAACTCGAATTTTATAGTTAATTATCTCAGTTTTTACCACAGTTTTTAACATATTTGGGAAATTGTAGAGTTTCATACATCTGTAAGTATGGTTTGTATGCTGTGCAAAATTCATCGAAGATCTCTCTTACTTATGAAGAAAAGTGTACCTACAGCAACAAATGCAGCCAACAGTAAGTGAAAAAATGATGAAATTTCACATGTAAAAACTTTATTTTGTTATGTTTTTGAGCTTCCTCTGCTATGAGTGTGAATCCTGAATCTTTCCTGGTCATGCTAACAAAGTTTTATGAATGTATTTGTAGAAGTATAGACAGTGTAAATTAAAATGTCCTGTGGTGCCTCTCCTGCTCCAAGTTGGCCCGTTTCACGTCCCACCCCCCTTAAGAACAAAAAAGAAAAAAAATACTACAACTGCTTCTACGAGGGTGGTTTGAAAAGTTCTCGGAATCACCACAAGAGGTCAGCGCTAGCGCAACGAGCTGTTCACGTGATATTCATTGGACTGTTGTCTGTAAACACTTACCACGTCAGTGCTCTTGTAAGGGAGCTGTGGCGGTGACTTGGCTCCGTTGTTGTTCCCGCGCAGTGATTTGCGAAGGTGGAGAAAAATCGAGATTCGAGCAGCGATCGAGTACTTTGTAAAGAAAGGTACGAAAGCAAAGAACACTCGTGACTATTTCCAGAATACACTGGGGTGCACTGCTCCTTCATATTCTGCTGTTGTGAAGTGGACAAATGAATTTGAATTTATATACTATTAAAAACAGTCTTGAGCACGATTTATTTATCACGGTGACTGGTTCTGACCACTACTGTGGTTATCTTCAGACCAATGAGTACGAACCTCTTTCTGCTGGAGAATCACTACTAGTAGTCTTGATCACGATTTATTTATTCGGTGACCGGTTTCGACCGCTACTGTGGTCATCTTCACACCAATGAGTAGGAATCTCTTTCTGCTGGAGAATCATTACTAGTAGTCTTGATCACGATTCATTTATTACGGTGACCGGTTTCGACCACCACTGTGGTCATCTTCACACCAGTGAGTAGGAATCTCTTTCTGCTGGAGAATCACTACTGATCAAGACTGTTTCTAATAGTAAGTATTTGTAACACATTGATCACTGTCACTCCCATAATGCTGGAGAATCAGTACTAGTAGTGATTCTCCAGTAGAAAGAGGTTCCTACTCGTTGGTCTGAACATGACCACAGTAGTGGTCGAAACCGGTCACCGTAACAAATCAATTGTGTTCGAGACTGTTTTTAATAGTAAATATTTGTAATACATTGATCACTGTCACTCCCATAATGTATTCAAAAGTAATGAAGTTGAATTTGGTCTGGAGAGTTTAGATGACGATCTGCGCAGTGGTCGGCCCAGATGTGTCACTACTGCAGAAATGATTCCAAAAGTGCACAAAATGGTCACGGAGGATCGTCGATTGAAAGTGCGTGATATTCCTCGCGCTTGCCAGGTGTCATCAGAAAGTGTACGAGGGGCATTTGAAAAGTGCGTGCAAAATAAAAACTTCTTACGTGTTTGGGGTAAACCTTTTTATTTTTCAACACAGTCTCCTATTAGAGCTATACACTTCGTCCGACAATGTTCTAATATGTTGATCCCTTCGAAAAAATAGGAACTGCCCAAGTCTGCAAAATAGCTATTAGTTGCTGCAATCACGTCCTCGTTTGAATAAAACCTTTGTCCCGCCAGCTATTTCTTCAAATTGGGGAACACCTCTGGGCAATTGGGGAGATGTGAAACGAGTTGGAATCCTATTTCGATTAATTTTGCTCCCCCAAGGTGTGTGCTGGTGCATTGTCGTGATGGAAAAGGACTTTTTGTGGTCCAATCGCCGGCGTTTTTCTTTCAGCTCGTTTTTCAAAAGGTCCAATAACGATGAATAATATGCACCTGCAATAGTTTTACCCTTTTTCAGAAAGTCGATGAGGATTATCCCTTGCTTATCCCAAAAGACAGTCGCCATAACCTTTCCGGCCGAAGGACTGGTCTTCGCCTTGTTTGGTGAAGATTCTGCCTTGGTAACCCGTTGTTTAGATTGTTGTTTGGTCTCAGAAGTATAGAAATGTATCCATGTTTCATCCATAGTCACGCTTAAAGTCCTGCGGATTCTTCCTGAACAGCTGCAAACCATCCTTGCAACAGTTCACATGATTCCGTTTTTGGACAAGCGTGAGCAATCGCGGAACCCATGTTGCGGATGGCTTTCTCATTTCCAAATGTTTAGAAACGAAGAGAGCGAGCAAGGAATGGCGCCATTCCTTATCACCAAAACCAAAGAAGTTTCGAACAGAACCATCAGCAGGGAAGGTTATGCTGACTCTCTTTTGGGACGAATGAGGCGTCGTTTTGGAGCATTACATGCCTAGAGGGACCACTGTCACCAGTGCATCGTACACCGTACACAGATCTCTTAAAAAATTATCTGCGGCCTGCAATCAAATCAAAGCGACGTGGATTGCCGTCAGCAGGTGTCCTTTTGCAAAATGAGAATGGAAAGCCCCACACTCCCGTACAACAGTTGCAACAATGACAGACCTGCATTTTGAGTGTCGTCCTCATCCACCATACTCACCAGACCTTGCCACAAGTGATTTCCATATGTTTGGACCACTCAAAGACGCAATGGGAGGGAAGAAGTTCCGTTCTGATGAAGAGGTACGCCACGCGGTGCGTGAGTGGTTGCGTGGACTACCAAAAGAATTTTTTTCTAAAGGAATTTATGCACTTTGTATGCGCTGCAGGACCTGAATTGAGCGTGGGGAAGATTATGTTGAAAAGTGATACGGCTTTGTACCACTTTTGTACAATAAATAATATTTTAAAAAAAATTTAAGGTTTTCATTGGACTCACCCTCGTAATTGTCCGTATCTCGGAGCCAGAACCATGCTAAAGTGCTTCGAGGAGCATTATACTGAAATCACGTCGATATCTAGCCAAATTCGTCTGATGTAAATCCTATGGGAACCCGTATGGGACGCTGTCGGGCGCCATCACCACGTTCGCAAATCAGCGACCTTTCATTTACGCCAATTGCATGTAGCGGCACATACCTCCAAAAACCTATCAACAGACTGTCGGACCCCTGATACGCAGAATCATTGATGTATTTCGTTCCAGAGGTGGACAAACAAGCTATTAAGCAGGTGGCCATAATGTTTTGGCTCATCATTGTAAATGGCCTAGTGGATAACGTCGTAATTTCTGTGTGATCTGAGGTTTTCCCGGCGTACAGAAATCTTGAAAAATTTCTTGGGTATTCAGCCAGGTAGCGTCGTCCTAAAGCCGTGATATTTCGGCAACCCGACTTCTTGCCATCTTCAGGCAATCTTGGTGTGACACCAAGAACGCCTGAAGATGGCAAGAAGTTGGCTTGCCGAAATAACTGCCTGACTGAGTACCCAAGAACGCCTGAAGATGGCAAGAAATTGGCGTGCCGAAATACCTGTCTGGGTGAATACCCGAGAAATTTTCAAGATCGTAATTTCTACGAGCCGGATGGTGCTGTTGTACGGAGAGAAGTTGGAACGCTGGAAATCTGTAGTTAAATTGAGGGAAGCTTGCAGAGAAGCGATACATGGTGTAGAGATGGGCAACTGAAGCTCAATACAAATAAGTACGGGATGTTCAAACAGTCTCTCCGCAGTGCCGTATGATTGTTAGCCGCGTGTGCCGTATCACTGTTCGCCTGCCTGGGTTACTTCCTTTAAAGTGGACTCTCCCAACATTCTAATTTGTAAGTAGCAATGAGTATTCAATAAATTAATAACATGTATTTCACTGAGTTCCATTTCGGTATATTCATTGCAGCATACACTCGCCAGGGTAGCTGAGAGTGCTCAGGCGCTGCTTCCTGGACTCAGGAAGGCGCGTCGGCCCCGGATCCAATCCGCCTGGCGGATTAACGACGACGGCCGCTGTGCTGGCCAGCCTGGATGTGGTTTTTAGGCGGTTTTCCGCATTCTACTAGGTGAATACCGGGCTCGTCCCCACGTCCCGCCTCAGTTACATGACTTGCAGACATTTGAAACACATTCACACTATTTCGCGATTTACACAAGACGCAGGTAGCTGGGGTACACTATGTCCGTCCTGGGGGGATATGGGGTGGCGACAGGAAGCCATCTGGCCACCCCTTCCATTAACCATGCCAATTCCGTACTTAACCTTCCGACCCTGCGCACAATGCGGTGTAAAGACAGTTGCAAAAGAAAGAAAGACATTGTGGCATACGGCACGCACAGCGAACAATCATACGGCACTGCGGAGAGCCTTTTTGAACACCCGGTATAAGATATTGCGAATACACAGACAGAAATACCCGTTTATCAACGTCTATCATACGATTCCAGAAGCAACTGTGGAAGCATTTACTTCCACAAAACATTTGGAAGTATGTATATGGTGCGATTAAAAGTCGAACGACAATATAAAATTAATCGCGAACAAACCAGATTGTAGACTGAGATGCATTGGAAGAATCTCCAGGAAATGTAGTGTGTGCGCAAAGGAAGTAGTTTGCGAAACACTCGTTTGACCGATGCTTGAAAATTGCTCGTCGGTGTGGGAGCTGCACCGTACAGGAGTGACAGAGGAAACAGAGAAGACTGAAAGAAGAGTAGCACACTTCGTTACAGATTCAATTACTAAGCGCGAAAAGGTCATGGGGATGCTCAGCCAAGTATAGCGTCAGACGTTGGAAGAGAGGCGTTCTGCATCACGTTATGGTCTACTGTTGCAGTTGCGAAAGCATAGACTCCTGGAAGAGCCAACCACTATACTGCTACCTCGTGCGTACCGGGTGATCAAAAAGTCAGTATGAGTTTGAAAACTGAATAAATCACAGAATAATGTAGATAGAGAGGTACAAATTGACACACGTGCTTGGAATGACATGGGGTTTTATTAGAACCAAAAAAAATACAAAAGTTCAAAAAATGTCCGACAGATGGCGCTTCATCTGATCAGAATAGCAATAATTAGCATAACAAAGTAAGACAAAGCAAAGATGATGTTCTTTACAGGAAATGCACAATATGTCCACCATCATTCCTCAACAATAGCTGTAATCGAGGAATAATGTTGTGAACAGCACTGTAAAGCAAGTCCGGAGTTATGCTGAAGCATTGGCATCGGATGTTGTCTTTCAGCAACCCTAGAGATGTCGGTCGATCACGATACACTTGGGACTTCAGGTAAGCCCAAAGCCAATAATCGCACGGACTGAGGCCTGGGGACCCGGGAGGCCAAGCGTGACGAAAGTGGCGGCTGAGCACACCATCATCACCAAACGACGCTCGCAAGAGATCTTTCACGCGTCTAGCAATATGGGGTGGAGCGCCATCCTGCATAAGCATCGTACGTTCCAGCAGGTGTTTATCAGCCAGGCTGGGGATGATGCGATTCTTTAACATATCCGCGTACCTCTCACCCGTCACGGTAGCAGCGGTAGCAGCTACAAAACCAGAATCACGCATTTCCTCGAAGGAAAAAGGCCCGATAACGGTAGATGTGGTAAATCCAACCCATACCGTGACTTTCTCGTCGTGCAATGGAGTTTTCACGACAGTTCTAGGATTTTCGGCAGGCCAAATTCTGCAGTTGTGGGCGTCGACAGACCCCCGGAGCGTGAAATGAGCTTCGTCGGTCCACAACACGTTACTCAACCAATCGTCATCTTCCGCCATCTTTTGAAACGCGCACACCGCAAATGCCCTCCGCTTCACTAAATCGCCAGGTAACAGTTCACGATGCCGACGGATTTTGTACGGATAGCATCGGAGGGTGCGCCTAAGTGCCAACCAAACAGTAGTGTATGGAATGCCGGTGCGACGTGCGACTGCACGAGCGCTGACTTCCCCGTGCATAGACGAACCCGCTACAGTCTCCATTTCATCCTGAACTGTCTCAGCAGCATCACGCCTTGTGCTCGGTCGGCCACTACGGGGTCTATCGTCCAAACAACCCGTGTCTTCGAACTTCGAAACCATTCTCGCCACAGCTGCATTTGTCAACGGACCTTTACCCGTTCGAATCCCCTTCCTATGGCGATAGGATCGTAACGCTGAACTAGCAGCACATTTCCCATTCTGATAATACAGCTTCACTAAAAGCGCCTTTTCAGGTAACGTCAACATGCTGCGACTGCTGGCGCATCTGATTCTCTCTCTCATTACAGCTCCTTTTATACACGATTGTCATGCGCAGTCACTGACATTTTGCTGTCCAGCGCCATCTGTCGGACATTTTGTGAACTTTGTTTTTTTTTTTGTTCTAATGAAACCCCATGCCATTCCAAGCATGTGTGTCAATTTTTACCTCTCTATCTACATTATTCCATGGTTTCTTAAGTTTTCAAATTTATACTGACTTTTTGATCACACGGTATGTCTCGCGTATATCTCATGAACATAAGATGAGAGAGTTTGAGCTCACACGGAGGGTTATCAGCATTGATACTTCCCTGGACCAATTCCCGTCTGGTAGAAGAAAAGGGGCAAATGAGACTGGTAAATAAAGCACTCTCTGCCACACACCGTAATGTGGATTGCGGAGTATAGATGTAGATTTAGGAGAGTACGGGGAAAGGTGTCCGAGAGGGCGTTTCTGTTCCAGGTCATTCTGCAAAGCAAACTACATTGTGACAGAACACCTCTTACGCTTTTCTACAGTAAACTGTCGCTACTTACTGTTGATGCGTGGATGAGGCAATTATAAAAGAAGGCGTCTCACTTTGTTCTCTACTTAGACTGCTAACCGCTAAACGTGTTGCACTAATTGGTAACAAGTGGATTCTGGCTACGGACGACACTTCCTACACTGCAACAAGGGGTAGATCTCAGTCGGTAAGTCACTTCCTGTGCTGTTGTAGACTGACGGGAATTAGGGCAGTGAGTCCCTTTAAACAGCCTGTTACCAGTATACAATGTAGTGACAAAGAGTCATGGCAGACCGATATGCGCATATACAGATGGCGGTATTATCGCGTTCACAAGATGTAAAAGGACACTGCATTGGCGGAGTTGTCATTTAGACTCAGGTGATTGACATGAAAATGTTTTCGACGTGGTTATGGCTGTACGACGGGAATGGAAGGGAAGTTGAAGGTAGACACTTGGGCATTCCATTTCGGAAACCCTTAGAGAATTCAGTATTCCGAGATGCGCAGTGTCAAGAGTGTGGAAGGAATAACAAATTTCAGGCATTACCTCGCACCACGGACAATGCAGTGGCCTTCACTTAACGACCGAGAGCAGCGGCGTTCGCGTACAGTTGTAAGTGCTAACAGACAAGCAACACTGCGTGAACTAACCGTGAAAATCAGTGTGGGACGTACGACGAGCGTATACGTTACGACAGGGCGGCGAAATCTGGCGTTAATGGCCTGTGGTAGCAGACGATCAGCGCGAGTGCCTTTGCTAACAGCACGACATCGCACGTAGCGCATCTCCTGGGCTCGTGACCATGTAAGTGCTAACAGACAAGCAACACTGCGTGAACTAACCGTGAAAATCAGTGTGGGACGTACGACGGGCGTATACGTTACGACAGGGCGGCGAAATCTGGCGTTAATGGCCTGTGGTAGCAGACGATCAACGCGAGTGCCTTTGCTAACAGCACGACATCGCACGCAGCTCCTCTCCTGGGCTCGTGACCATGTAAGTGCTAACAGACAAGCAACACTGCGTGAACTAACCGTGAAAATCAGTGTGGGACGTACGACGAGCGTATACGTCACTACAGGGCGGCGAAATCTGGCGTTAATGGCCTGTGGTAGCAGACGATCAACGCGAGTTCCTTTGCAAACAGCACGATATCGAACGCAGCGCCTCTCCTGGGCTCGTGGCCATGTAAGTGCTAACAGACAAGCAACACTGCGTGAACTAACCGTGAAAATCAGTGTGGGACGTACGACGAGCGTATACGTCACTACAGGGCGGCGAAATCTGGCGTTAATGGCCTGTGGTAGCAGACGATCAACGCGAGTTCCTTTGCAAACAGCACGATATCGAACGCAGCGCCTCTCCTGGGCTCGTGGCCATGTAAGTGCTAACAGACAAGCAACACTGCGTGAACTAACCGTGAAAATCAGTGTGGGACGTACGACGGGCGTATACGTTACGACAGGGCGGCGAAATCTGGCGTTAATGGCCTGTGGTAGCAGACGATCAACGCGAGTGCCTTTGCTAACAGCACGACATCGCACGCAGCTCCTCTCCTGGGCTCGTGACCATGTAAGTGCTAACAGACAAGCAACACTGCGTGAACTAACCGTGAAAATCAGTGTGGGACGTACGACGAGCGTATACGTCACTACAGGGCGGCGAAATCTGGCGTTAATGGCCTGTGGTAGCAGACGATCAACGCGAGTTCCTTTGCAAACAGCACGATATCGAACGCAGCGCCTCTCCTGGGCTCGTGGCCATGTAAGTGCTAACAGACAAGCAACACTGCGTGAACTAACCGTGAAAATCAGTGTGGGACGTACGACGAGCGTATACGTCACGACAGGGCGGCGAAATCTGGCGTTAATGGCCTGTGGTAGCAGACGATCAACGCGAGTGCCTTTGCTAACAGCACTATATCGAACGCAGCGCCTCTCCTGGGCTCGTGGCCATATCAGTTGGACCCCAGTCGACTGGATAACCGTGGGCTGGTCAGACGAGTCCCGATTTCAGTTGGTAAGAGCTGGTGGTAGAATTCGAGTGTGGCATAGACGGCACAGTGCCACACACCAAAGCTGTCAATAACGCACCGTGAAACTGGTGCTGCCTCGTTAATGGTATGGGCTGTGTTTACATGGGAGGGCTTGGGTACTCTGATCCAACTGAACCGGTCACTGGCTGGAAATGGTTATGTTCTATTGCCGGGCAGCCAATCGACGATGGATAACGATGCGTCTCAACACCAGCCGAGAATGGTCGCGACTGGATTGGACTTTCTGTACAGTTCGAGTCACGGGTTTGGCCACCTACACTGCCCGATGTGAATCCCATCGAACATTTGTGGTCTATATCGAGAGTTCAGTTCGTCCACAAAATCCTGCACTGGCAACATTTGGCAGTTATGGACGGTTATAAAGGCAACACTGCTCAATATTTCTGCAGTGGACTTCCAACGGTTTGGCTCGAAACAGCATATCCAGACACACTGGGATGATGATGGCATTGAAACAGAGGATGACACACGTACAGCTGAGATACTAAACACCTTTTTCCAAAGCTGTTTCACAGAGGAAAACCGCACTGCAAATCCTTCTCTAAATCCTCGCACAAACGAAAAAAATGGCTGGCATCGAAATAAGTGTCCAAGGAATAGAAAAGCAACTGAAATAAGTCAACAGAGGAAAGTCCACTGGACCTGACGGGATACCAATTCGATTCTACACAGAGCTCGCGAAAGAACTTGCCCCCCTTCTAACAGCCGTGTACCGCAAGTCTCTAGAGGAGCGGAAGGTTCCAAATGATTGGAAAAGAGCACAGGTACTCCCAGTCTCCAAGAAGGGTCGTCGAGCAGATGCGCAAAACTATAGACCTATATCTCTGACATCGAACTTTAGAACATGTTTTTTGTCATTTCTGGAAACCCAGAATCTACTCTGTAGGAATCAACATGGATTCCGGAAACAGCGATCGTGTGAGACTCAACTCGCATTATTTGTTCATGAGACCCAGAAAATATTAGATACATGCTCCCAGGTAGATACCATCTTCTTTGACTTTCAGAAGGCGTTGGATACAGTTCCGCACTGTCACCTGATAAACAAAGTAAGAGCCTACGGAATATCAGGCCAGCTGTGTGGCTGGATTGAAGAGTTTTTAGCAAACAGAACACAGCATATTGTTCTCAATGGAGAGACGTCTACAGACGTTAAAATAACCTCTGACTGCCACAGGGGAGTGTTATGGGACCATTGCTTTTCACAATATATGTAAATGATGCAGTAGATTGTGTGGGAAGTTCCATGCGGCTGTTCGCGGTTGGTGCTGTAGTATATAGAGACGTTACAGCATTAGAAAATTGCAGCGAAATGCAGGAAGATCTGCAGCGGATAGGCACTTGGTGCAGGGAGTGGCAACTGACCCTTAACATAGACAAACCTAGTGTATTGCGAATACATAGAAAGAAGGATCCTTTATTGTATGATTATAAGATAGCGGAACAAACACTGGTAGCAGTTACTTCGGTAAAATATCTGGGTGTATGCATGCGGAACGATTTGAAGACCGAGCGAGGTGGCGCAGTGGTTACACACTGGGCTCGCATTCGGGAGGACGACGGTTCAATCCCGCGTCCGGCCATCCTGATTTAGGTTTTCCGTGATTTCCCTAAATCGCTCCAGGCAAATGCCGGGATGGCTCCTTTCAAAGGGCACGGCCGACTTCCTTCCCCGTCCTTCACTAATCCGATGAGACCGATGACCTCGCTGTTTGGTCTCCTTCCCCAAAACCAACCAACGATTTGAAGTGGAATGATCATATAAAATTGTTAGTAAGGCGGGTGCCAGGTTGAGATTCATTGGGAGAGTCCTTAGAAAATGTAGTCCATCAACAAAGGAGGTGGCTTACAAAACACTCGTTCGACCTATACTTGAGTATTGCTCATCAGTGTGGGATCCATACCAGGTCGGGTTGACAGAGGAGATAGAGAAGATCCAAAGAAGAGCGGCGCGTTTCGTCACAGGGTTATTTGGTAACCGTGATTGCGTTACGGAGATGTTTAATAAACTCAAGTGGCAGACTCTGCAAGAGAGGCGCTCTGCATTGCGGTGTAGCTTGCTCGCCAGGTTTCGAGAGGGTGCGTCTCTGGATGAGGTATCGAATATATTGCTTCCCCCTACTTATACCTCCCGAGGAGATCACGAATGTAAAATTAGAGAGATTAGAGCGCGCACGGAGGGTTTCCGGCAGTCGTTCTTCCCGCGATCCATACGCGACTGGAACAGAAGAGCGAGGTAATGACTGTAGCACGTAAAGTGCCCTCCATCACACACCGTTGGGTGGCTTGCAGAGTATAAATGTAGATGCCGATGTAGATGTAGGTCCACGCGACGTAGCCCTGCTGCAGCAAGTCGGGCGAAAGGAGGTCCAACGCGATATTAAGAGGTATTCATGACTGAACTCGCGCCAATGTCCATGCTACTTTTTATGTCTTTACAAACATAACATATTGTCTTATAATAATCACTAACTTAACCCTTAACTCACGAGGTGAGTTTTCTGTAACGTTTTCTACGAGGTGGCCGACGGCCTTGCAGCAGTGATAACACCGGTTCCGGTCAGAGCACCGAAGTTAAGCGCTATTGGCTAGCCGTTGGATGGGTGACCATCCGGTCTGCCGATCGCCGTTGGCAAGCGGGGTGCACTCAGCCCTTGTGAGGCAAACTGAGGAGCTACTTGACTGAGAAGTAGCGGCTCAGGTCTCGTAAACTGACATACGGCCGGGAGAGCGGTGTGCTGACCACGTGCCCCTCCATATCCGCATCCAGTGGCACCTGTCGGGTGAGGAAGACACGGCGGCCGGTCGGTACCGTTGGGCCTTCATGGCCTGTTCGGGAGAAGTTTAGTTTCAGTTTTTACTACGAGGTACACCCCTGTATTTCAACCGACATTTAAGACATAAATCATTAAAAAATTTTAACTTATGTAACATTAAGTTTTACAATTATTTAAGTGTTGTTTTAATGCTCCTTGTTGGGTTTATTGCACTAAATAAAGCTTGCAGCAATTTACTTTATGTCACACAAAATTGCACAATTTTGTGCCTTTTTTAAAAAAATAATACACATATACGAACTGTTATAGTGTTGAATTTTACATTTTAAAGAAAACGTAATGTCCTTGTAGCAAGTAAACTTTCACATAAAACTAAATTCCAGCGTTTAAACGTACACATAAAAATTGCTCTCGATAAGTACAAAAAGACACTCTGCAAAATTGATATTCAATTCTAAGATGTAGATTTTTCTTCGTCGCCACTCAGATCACATTTGATTTTAACTAACACCTTGAGTATGTTATTGGAGTAACAGAAACGTCAGCATCACAGTTGTCCTGAAGTTATTCCTCTGAATTATCCTCCACTTACAGAACTGTGATCATTCTCTACTGTAAAATCGTCGTAGTTTTCATCCACTTTTGTCAACTATATCACTGACATCTTACTCCACCCACCGACTAACTATTTGATCAAACTTAGGATCGTTAGAACTGACACGTTTCTGTCAACACATTTTGTACTCTACTGTGGAAGACAGGTACGAAGTTGACGAGGCGGAGTCTAGGAGACCTCAATACTTGTCAGTAACATGTGCTGTAAGGAACAAAGACGGCTATAATCCAGCCAACAACAAAACATTGTAGAGTGGACCTTGGAGAACGACTTCGAAATTTTTCGCGCTGCCTGGGGGACCACAAAAAAGTGGCTCAAATGGCTATGAACACTATGGGACCCAACATTTGAGGTCATCACACACTTAGAACTACTTAAACCTAACTAACCTAAGGACATCACACACATCCATGCCCGAGGCAGGATTCGAAGTTGCGACCGTAGCGGTCGCGCGGTTCCAGACTGCAGCGCCAAGAATCGCTCGGCCACAACGGCCGGCGGGGGACCACACCTCGTGAGTTAAGGGTTAAACAGGTTCTCCGCCTGTGTTGAACATGGCTACATGGCTACTGTCGTTATTTACACAACATAAACCTCACAGTATGTATTGGTAGTTATCTGTCAAATGTTATGTATTTCAACAAAGTTCGTTGTGATACGATAACCTGTTGATAAATAACTACAATCACTTAAAGGATTTACATATGTCGTCGTTCCATTTGCACCATCGCGTCCGCACTAAATGATCTTCTGCTGACGATGCTTTGTTGTTATTAGTTACCAGGTAAGTAAATAATTATTCTGGATACTGCTCTGTTAGAATAAACTGATTTCTACGAATTATATTTGGCGTTAGTTTAGTACCGAGAGATGTAATTACTTAGACAGCGATGAAATATTCTCTCATTATAGAGTATGTGTTTTGTTCACGCAGTGAAATCAGTGTCTTCGCAATACGTCTATTTATTTATATCTCAAATAAATAACCCAGAATTAATCTCTTAATATTTCCTGCCATTAAGATAAAAGAAGTGCTTTGAAAGTTTTTAGCCCTTGCTTGGTGATAATTGTCTTGTGATGTAATCTTAAATCCGAAGTTACACTACTTATCTTTGATCTTTAATTACTTCGCACTCTTAAATGTCGGTATCAAAGAACGTCTCTGACTGGTAATATCCAGTGCTATCTCCTTTGATGAATTTAATTATTTCTCTTGCTTTCTTTAGTGAGGAAGGTCCTACACTATTCCTTTTGTTATGGTGGTAATTTCAGTTTTCTTTGAAACTAAGAGTCGGACAAATTTTTTTCTCAGTTCAACACAACTTTTTATTTTATTTGACATCAGCATACGAAAACGGTCGATGATAGCGAACGAGTGACTGTAAGTTATATCCCACAATAAAGCGATTCAACATTAAAAAGTTAAATACAAACAACGGCACTAAGTGCGACCACCACATTATATACCATACCATTTAGGTAAATGGAGCAAAAGCAAGCCTCTTCAGGTAGTGGCGGAGTGCGACCCACTATTTTTTCGTACTTTAAAAGCCAATCGCAAAAAAAAAAAAAAAAAAAAAAAAAAAAAAAAAAAAAAAAAAAAAAAAAAAAAAAAAAATTGCAAGTCATGGTAAAGGTAAGGTCTCGGCAATTAGTAGGCGAAATTAATACTGTACGATCAATCAATTATCACGTTCCGAAATTCGTTTTCGTTAGTGCCAAGCGAAATACCATTTATCGCTAGCTCAAAGCGAAAACTGATAATCTTTTTGCGGCAATAACGCGCTACTCTATTCTGTCAGCGAGTGCATAATTCTATAAATCTTCACATCAAACACTCGATTCTACTCTAGTGTACCAAATCCGTACACCAAACAATTATACGGAACACTCAACCGCAAATAAACGTGAAAGACTGGAACACTAATACGAATTTGGAGGACTATTCGTGTCAACATATGATGCTATAGTTGTAGAGGCTTATTTCATACGTTAAATAATGTAAGTAATACATTCGATATGGCTCCCCTACTTTCCACATTCACTGATCTGGCTGAAAGTGTAGCGAAGAAAATTCTGCTTTGTTGGGTGGATATACGACGTCTTTCAGCAAACGGACAGGTTTTCTGGTGTTTACTAGCAACTTTTTGTTATTATCGGAAAACGACATTATTCAGTAAATATCCTTCATTACAAGACAATCGTAAATAAACTTTCTTGCAATGCACCGGTTCGTATCTCCAAGCGTCCTTAGGAAACCAAATAATCACAAATGTGGTGTAATCTTTGAGTTATTGTCGATTTTTATGGCACGTCATATACTCCCTATCTTAAAAACTGTGTCACAAACCAATATCAATGTTAGTATTCGCACTCGTCCGATATCGTATTGCCGGCCGGTGTGGCCGAGCGGTTCTAGGCGTTTCAGTCTGGAATCGCGCGACCGCTACGGTCGCAGGTTCGAATCCTGTGTGTGTGATGTCCTTAGGTTAGTTAGGTTTAAGTTCTAGGGGACTGATGACCTCGGATGTTAAGTGCCATAGTGCTCAGAGCCATTTGAACCATTTGATATCATATTCACAATTGTTGCTTGCTGGGCGCTGCTATCGCTGGGGGGGGGGGAGGTAACAATAACGAGACGCAGTGTCACGACTGTTACGTTAGACTATGTCTGTACTGTACTGGGACAAAGGTGAATGAGGGCGCTGCACGAGTAGCGAATAAGATCTCTGACTCTGTGTTTACCTGTGGTGCGCTTGCTTGCCTGTCGTTTGTGCAGGACTGGGACACTCTTATCCGAGGCACAGTAGCGAGCAGTTTAGTTTTTAGGGAAAGAGGTGTGATATTTGCGAATATGCGAGAAAAATTATTTGGATCACTTTGCTATGGAGATGAAAACATGTTTGTAAACGTATGTCGCGGATTCTACTGCTGGAGACGGTTTTTTGGAGGAAATTCCCAAGAATGAAACGTTTGTTGGTCAGAACCATTAAATGAAAGAAATCTTTGTCCCTCAGATAAATAATGACATTCATGATTAGTGTTAATTCGATCTTTTTGTTTCTGTTAAGTCACAAAAGACCCAATTGGTGGCAATACCTGTAATTTTTGTAATTGGAAAATTTCGTTATTGTTACGATCCTCATATGTTGTACAGTCTTTTTTGACAATAATCAAAGTTTAATTTTTCAAGAATGTTTTTCCTTATAGTAAGATCCTCCTGTGTCATTCGTAGTTAAGTTTTGAATATTCTGCGTGCATTGTATGTTATGCCACACGAAGCTACAGTTTGCTTCTGACAAGCAAAAAACAATTATTATATTGAGTAGTTTATTTTTTCCTTGGCTGCTGCATCTGCTGATTTCTATTTCCTTTCGAGAAAGCCAGTTCGCCAGACACAAACAACATGCTCAACACAAGATAAGTTACTTTTATTTCAGAACAGATCTCACTTTGCATTTCGTAGTCGGAATTACCAGGTGTTGTGCTAAGCAAGCTTACTACTTTACAGTGAAGAGTGTAGGTAATCTGAAACAGTTACGTTTCTTCTGAGTAGGGCACTATTTTATTTTTGTGGACATTTCAAGTCAGAAGTTGCACTTCATGTCACGCAACTTTGATGATCTACTTCAGTACTCAGTTTTCACTGAGTACACTATTAGTTCAATTTTTCTTTAATTAGATTAGTTTTCGTTGTTTTAAATTTAGTATTTCACCAAGTTAAAAGTTTTGTTTCGCGAAACCGTTACATGCACATCACAAAGCCAACGAATAGCCGGTATTGTTAAGCGGTTGAATACGTTATCTTAAAGACACATTACATGATAAAGTAATTAAAAGAAAGAGTACTCAATATTTCCATTTGTATATAAATCTACACATAAAGCTTACTCATTTACTAAGAATTCACACGGAGAAACTTGTACTATCCATCCCATCCTTAGACTATATTGATCCAATCAGTACCTAATCCACTCCACGCTGCCACTATTCCACTGCTGTTAGCACCAATATACCTAGCAACAGCCATTCGCATGTCACCTGTACTGAGAATATCCACCTGTGCTGAGAATAGCCATACTCTTCCACACTGACCCTTCCTAAAAGTAGTTTAACCACGACTGACTTAAACCCGTATGAAACCACTGACGAAACGTTCACCAAACAAACGTACAGAAGTACCATTACTTTTAACAATGAATTCTCTTTTCCCCGAGAATATTTCAAACATGACTGGCTTAATCACATATCAAACCATTTAGAAACCATTTACGAAACAAATGCACAGCAATACCATCAGTTTCAACTATTAATTCCAGTTTTCCCTAAGAATAACTCAACCATGATTAACTTAATCCCATATGAAACCGTTCAGGAACTATGTACCAAACAAACGTACAGTGATACCATTACTTTTAACAATTAATTCCCTTTTTCCCCAAGAATAGTTCGAGCACAACTGACTTAACCCTATGTGAAATCATTTAGGAACCAGTTACCAAACACATGTAGTGCAATGTCATTACTTTTGTAAATTGATTCCCTATTTACACAAGAATAGTTCATCGACAACTGACTTAATCCCACATAAAATCATTTACAAAACAAATATAGATCAGTGTCGTTACTTTTAAGAATTAATTCACTTTACCCCGAGAACAATTTAACCATGGCTGACTTAATCCCATATGAAGACATTTAGGAACTATTTACCAAATAAATGTACAGTGATACCGGTTCGTTTAGTAATTAATTCCCTTTTTATGTGGCCTTCGACGCTTCTTGTGGCCCGCTGCAATCAATATAATCTTTGCCACTAGAACCGCTCAGGGCCGTCTGTAGAAGATAATAACATCATTGACACTTATGTCTGATTCTTGGGCATCTGTCAGCATTGTTACCCCATAATGTATGGTTCGAAAGGACATATCTGAGCGACATATAACATCAAACGTACATTCAACAGATTTTATTTACGATACGTCCACTGCAAAAATATGTTAGGACGAAACACACTACCTTGACGTCTCATCAAATAACTACTTCCTTCTGACTTGTGACCACACATGTTGCTCCTTTGGCTATCAGGTTTTGCCTCACAGTCTATATTTTACATGACTTGGTATCCATTGACGTCGTGGATGGAGAAAACATTTCGTTCCAAGCATTTCCTGAAGGATGACGAGTCGATTTTGAAAAACGTGACGCATTTTGTTGGTAAATACACAATATTATCAAAAGTTTTTGTGTACTGCTGTGGAATGCGATATTGACCAACAGTAGTCTTTTGAAGCGGACCCACCAGTATAAAGTATTGTACCGTCAGTAGAGAAGCAGTAATAGGAGAAAGTTGATGGCTTTACACACAGCTGGTTTGAATTATACTTGCCCTCGGCCGGCCGAGGTGGCCGAGCAGTTCTAGGCGCTTCAGTCTGGAACCGCGCGACCGCTACGGTCGCAGTTTCGAATCCTGCCTCGGGCATGGATGTGTGTCATGTCCTTAGGTTAGTTAGATTTAACTAGTTGTAAGTTATAGGGGACTGATGGCCTCAGCAGTTAAGTCCCGTAGTGACCAGAGCGATATACTTGTCCAACAGAATGCAAAAGGATGTGCTATATTCTTCAACTATGATGGGAGGGTAGAAGATTTTAGTGACTGGGGAGCAATCACAAAGGGAATCCCAAAGCGTTCATTTATGGGTCCACTCCTATTCCTTGTATTTATGTGAACTAGCTTAGCACATCCTGCTTCACTCACATAGACTGTATGCCCTACATAGATTTTTTTTGTTTTTCTTTAATCGAATTTTTATTCTGGTCTGAAACAGCAACACCTTCTAAACTTTTCACGCTAAATAAGGCCATGGAAGCATGGTCTTTCCTTAATGAACTTCTGATAAAAAGCGATTCTGATAGCTGGAGTCCAAGATTTTTTTTAATGCGTTCTCGTGGTAATATTTCCATACAAATTTTCTTCTCATAACACATATCTTTTTATTTAACCTACAAACGAAATACCAGTTTTCATATATTTAGCTTTAAATTTTTTTTAATTTGACACAATATTTTCTTACGAATTTTGATTCCCTATTTCATTTCCTCTGGGGTTTGGTTTCTAAAACACTGGAACATGTATTTATGTATTTCTAACTGAGAAGTTAAATACCAGTTTTCTTAATTGTAGCATGAAAATACTTTAGCAGTTCTTTAATAATGATTTATTTTCAGAAAAACTTTCTACATACTATTTTACCCCCTTTATGGTTGAATTTCCAAAAATGCTACACATGTACCTTTCTATTTCTGACTGAGAAACCAGACGTCAGTTTTCATAGCTCTTGTTTCAAAATTTACCTAACAGCGACGTCCTTTCAAAAGGCCTTCCATTCCCTATTTCATACCCTCAGGAGCGGAATTTCGAAAAATCTCTTTGCTATTCAATTTCAAGTTCAAAGTTACCATTCATAGCAGTTTGGGCTGGGTAATGACCACTTAGTGAATCATTCTTCCCCTATTCTGCCCTTTAGGGATTGAATTAAAAAAACTGTGTAATGCGTATTTATTTCATATCTAACCAAGAAACCACCGTCAATTTTCAGAGATTTAGCGCTAAAAATGCTTCTGCAATGAAACATTTTCATAAAACGTTTCATCCAGTATTTCATCTCCTAAGGGGTCGAATTTCCCAAAACAGTGACACTTGTAATTTTTATTTAGAACCAAAAAGCCATACACAAATTTTCATACCTTTAGCTTCGAAAATGCTTGCATGATATATTTTCATAACACATGATTCCGTATCTCGCCCCCTTAGGGGTCGAATTTCGAAAAACACTAAAACACGTATCTTTTTATTTTATTTGCAACCGAGAAGTCAAATTCCAGTGTTCATAGATGTAGCTTTACAGATACTTTTGTAGTTCTTTATTAATGATGTAGTTTTAAAAGAAATTTCACCCACTATTTCACCTTCATAGGGGTTTAACTACCAAATATGCTTAAAAACATATTTATCTCTGGCATAGAAGCCAAACACCATTTTTCATGGGTGTAGCTTTGAAAGTGCGGTAACGGTAACATATTTTCAAAAAACTTTCACCCGTATTTCGCCCCCTTAGGCGTGGAATACTGGAAAATCGCTTCGTAAACGACGCTGTCAGTGTAAGATCAACACCCTCGGCAAATTTCTAGTTTCTATCCTTAGTGTTTTGGGCTGGGCGATGGTAAGTCAGTCAGGACACTGTCTTTTATATATGGAGATGATCTTCCACTTACCACTTATCAAGCAGTATTGGTACTTTTTGCAGCCGATACTAGTGTTATAATAAAGACCCTTAGGTATAAAATAATAGAAGGATGGTAAATATTATTTTCCAAAGAATTATAAAGCGGTTGTCAGAAAATGGACCCTCCTTAAATTGTGATAAACAGGTTATACCTAGTTCTGTGCAACAAAAAGTCATACCAAAAATTGATGATGCACATGAACAGGGGTCAAAAAATAAGGTACAATGCTCAAAATTTTTGGGTGTGTGTACTGATGAAAACCTGAACTGGAAGAAGCATATTACTGAGCTTCACAAACAATTAGTTTCAACTACTTTCTCTCTTCGTGTTGATTGCACAAAAGCGATCAGTAGGAATAATCTGCGATTTTTACATACGAAAGTCATGTGCGTACCTCTTCAAGGAGCGAGGCATTTGAACTGCACCGCCGGAGTAGTACATATATTCAATAATGAAATTCGCCATAGACAGTATATCAGACTGGTTGATGTCCACAGGTTCAACGCTAGAAGGAGGAACAACCTTTATTACACACTATTATAACTGACAGTGGCATAGAATGGAGTTCAGTATTCGGCAACAAAATATTTGAGCATTTGCACAGTATCATAGAATGTCTTTAAGGCAGCAAAGCAAGTCTTAGAGTAACAGAAAATCATTTCTCGCGGATAATTACATCTACTGCATTGACGAATTCCTACTTAAAATCTGGTAGCCAGTCAAAATTGTTTTTTACTGCAGTTGCATGAACAGGACTAAAAATGATGTGTTCATTAATGTTAACTCCAATTCTGAATGCATATATCTAGTAAACTAACTCTTTCCTCACCATTTCGATGAAAGAATCATTGAGATGATCTATGAAACATGTAAGTAACTTAGTTATTCGATAACTAACTAATAGAAACGCTCAGATTTCTGCCAGCAAAATCAAAGTCACAGAACGTACCTCACGAGTCGCGGTATTTTCTATTGCAGCGCACAATTTAACACGTCACAGAAGGTGAAGTAGCAGAGGCCCATACCACATACTACCACCACTGCTAGGTGCTTACTCAGCGTAGGTATGTTATGCCACCAAGATGGCGATTGCAACCCCGTCCATAGCTGCGATAGACCAAAACGCCTGTTGTTTTCTACACAATCCTCGTACTTCTTACATTGGAGGAACGGTTCGGAAACGACAACTGTGTCAGGATGACAATGCACCTCACCATAAAGCAACATGTGTGAGGCAGTCTTTGTGGTGAGTAACATTCCTGAAGTGGACTGGACTGCCCAGAGTCCCGATATGAATACCGTACAGATGAGTCAGAATGTCGACCCCGGTCCAGACTTCAGCAGTCAACATCACTACCATTTCTGGTTTCCAGTCTTGCAGAATAAGCGGCTGCTGCTCCTCTACACGTGTACGGATGCATTACTGAATGTCACCCAAGCACAGATCAAGTTGTCATAGAGGTGAAAGTTGGACACTCCCCATATTAATGTCCATTAATACACTACTGGCCATTAAAAATGCTACACCAAGAAGAAATGCAGATGAGCAACGGGTATTCATTGGACAAATATATTATTCTAGAACTGACATGTGATTGCATTTTCAAGCAATTTGGGTGCATAGATCCTGAGAAATCAGTACCCAGAACAACCACCTCTGGCCGCAATAACGGCCTTGATACGCCTGGGCATTGAGTCAAACAGAGCTTGGATGGAGTGTACGGGTACAGCTGCACGTGCAGCTTCAACACGATACCACAGTGCATCAACAGCAGTGACTGGGTTATTGTGACGAGCCAGTTGCTCGGCCACCACTGACCAGACGTTTTCAGTTGGTGAGAGATCGGGAGAATGTGCTGGCCAGGCAGCAGTCGAACATTTTCTGTATACAGAAAGGCCCGTACAGGACATGCAACATGCGGTCATGCATTATCCTGCTGAAATGTAGGGCTTCGCAGGGATCGAATGGAGGGTAGAGCCACAGGTCATAACACATCTGAAATGTAACGTCCACTGTTCAAAGTGCCGTCAGTGCGAACAAGAGATGTCCGTGTAACCGATGACACCCCATACCATCACGCCGGATGATACGCCAGTATGGCGGTGACGAATACACGCTTCCAATGAGCGTTCACGCGATGTCGTCAAACACGGATGCGACCATGATGATGCTGTAAACAGAACCTGGATTCATCCAAAAACATGACGTTTTACCATTAGTGCACCCAGGTTCGTCGTCGAGTACACAGTCGCAGGCGCTCCTGTCTGTGATGCAGCGTCAAGGGTAACCGCAGCTACGGTCTCCGAGCTGACAGTCCATGCTGCTGCAAACGTCGTCGAACTGTTCTTGGAGATGGTTGTTGTCTTGGAAACGTCCCCATCTGTTGACTCAGGGATCGAGACGTGGCTGCACGAACCGTTACAGCCATGCGGATAAGATGCCCGTCATCTCGACTGCTAGTGATACGAGGTCGTTGGGATCCAGCACGACGTTCCGTATTACATTCCTGAATCCATCGATTCCATATTCTGCTAACAGTCATTGGAACTCGACTAACGCGAGCAGCAATGTCGCGATACGATAAACCGCAATCGCGATAGGCTACAATCCGACCTTTATCAAAGTCGGAAACGTGACGGTACGTATTTCTCCTCCTTACACGAGGCATCACAACAACGTTTCACCAGGCAACGCCGATCGACTGTTGTTTGTGTATGAGAAATCGGTTGGAAACTTTCCTCATGTCAGTACGTTGTAGGTGTCACCACCGGCGCCAATCTTTTGTGAATGCTCTGAAAACCTAATCATTTGGATATCACAGCATCTTCTTCCTGTCGGTTAAATTTCGCGTCTGTAGCGCGTCATCTTCGTGGTGTAGCAATTTCTAATGGCCAGTAGTGTAGATGTCCAGATACTTGAGATCAACGATGGACAAAACTAGATGCTAGGGTCGTTCCACAAGTAATGCCTCCTATTTTTACTCAGGGAAACTACAGAAGGCACATAAATCACAACACTACAGCTAAATAGAGCAATATTTCAGGTACAGACTGTCATTTTCCCACATAGTCACCACAATCAGTTATGCACTTTTGCCAAACATGTACCATAACATGCATGCCGCGTTTGTAAAATTCGGAACCAGCTGAGGCTAACCACTTCCTCGCAGCTTTGACAACAGCATCCGAGTCTTAAAAATGTTCGTGACGTAATCCATCTACCAGGGGCCAACGAGATGGAAATGTGAAGGCGCTAAATCGGAACTGTATACTATGGAGGTGGTAAGACAGTCCAGCCGAAGCCTGCAATGATTTGGTTGGTCACAGAACTGGTGTGGGACTTGGCGTTATCATGTACCTGGTGAAAGTTGGTTTTCTTCTCTGGCGTTACCCTGGAAGTTCGGACTTTCACCTTAGCGTTCTGAACTTACAGTTTCTCCTGGGACTGGATGTTTGTGTTGTCCTCGTCATTTCATGATTCATGAATGTGGCGAGATTGGAGTGAGTAAGAATTTGGAATTTGTATGGGCTCTGATAACTGCGCAGTTGAGCGCCCCAAAAACGAAACATCATCATCATCGTCTTCTGACAGTTTCTCCAGGCTCCAGGAGATCCAAAAGAACCACACCCTTCCTCTCCCAGAAGCCTGTGCACCACGTTTTGCCTGCAGATGCTGTGTCTTGAATTTCTTCTTTGACAGAGAATTCGCAGATCGCCGTTCCGTGGACTGTCTTTTGGTTTCCGGCTCGTAGTTGTGACACCACGTCTCATCTCCGGTGACGATGCTATTCAGAAAATTGTCGCCTTCAGCTTCGTATTGGTCCATCAGGTCCCCACAAATTTCCATTCGATGAGTTCTTTCTTCACCTACATCTACATCTACGTGATTACTCTGCTATTCACAATAAAGTGCCGGGCAGAGGGTTCAATGAACCACCTTCAAGCTGTCTCTCTACTGTTCCACTCTCGAACGGCACTCGGTAAAAACGAGCACTTAAATTTTGATGTGCGCGCCCTGATTTCTCTTGTTGTATATTGATAATCATTTCTCCCTATGTAGTGGGTGCCAACAGAATGTTTTCGCAATCGGAGGAGAAAACTGGTGATTGAAATTCCATGAGAAGATCCCGTCGCAACGAAAAACTCCTTTTTGTAATGACTGCCACTCCAATTCACGTATCATGTCTGTGACACTATCTCCCCTATTTCGCGATAGTACAAAACGAGCTCCTCTTCTTTGTACTTTTTCGATGTCATCCGTCAGTCCCACCTGATGCGGATCCCACACCGCACAGCAATACTCCAGAATATGGCGGACAAGCGTAGTGTAAGCAGTCTCTTTAGTAGAACTGTTGCACCTTCTAAGTGTTCTGCCAATGAATCGCAGTCTTTGGTTTACTCCACCCACAATATTATCTATGTGGTCGTTCCAATTTAGGTAATTGTAATCCCTAAGTATTTAGTTGAATTTACAGCCCTCAGATTTGTGTGACTTATGGCGCAATCGAAATTTAACTGATTTGTATTAGTACTCATGTAAATAATTTCGCATTTTTCTTTATTCAGAGTCAATTGCCACTTTTCGCACCATACAGATATCTTATCTAAATCATTTTGCAAGTCGTTTTGATCATCTGATGACTTAACAAGGCGGTAAATGTCCGGCACATAGCTCGCGTGCGGTTGAAGCGGTATTGAATAGCATATTTCATGACAGGTGGGTTGGTCGTCGAAGCACCGTACCGTGTCTCGTACGTTCACCGGACCTGACGTCCCCGGATTTGTTTCTGTGGGGAAAGTTGAAGGATATTTGCCATCGTGATCCACCGACAACGCCTGACAACATGCGTCAGCGCATTGTCAATGCATGTGCGAACATTACGGAAGGCGAACTACCCGCTGTTGAGAGGAATATATTTACGTACTGCCAAATGCATTGAGGTTGACGGACATGATTTTGAGTATTTATTGCATTAGTGTGGTATTTACAGGTAATCACGCTGTAACAGCATGCGTTCTCAGAAATGATAAGTTCACAGAGGTACACGTATCACATTTGAACAACCGAAATAAAATGTTCAAATGGTTCAAATGGCTCTGAGCACTATGGGACTTAACTTCAAGGTCATCAGTCCCTTAGAACTTAGAACTACTTAAACCTAACTAATCTAAGGACATCACGCACATCCATGCCCGAGGCAGGATTCGAGCCTGCGACCGTAGCGGTCGCGCGGTTCCAGACTGTAGCGCCTAGAACCCTCGGCCACCTTGGCCAGCAATGAAATGTTCAAACGTACTTATGTTCTCTAATTTGATTTTAAAAACTGTTCATCTGAAGATATTGCAAAGGCCGCGACTTTACGTTGCATATTTTGTCAATTATTATCTTTTCTCAGAGACATATTGAAGTATCCTCTTCCTAGGGGCCGGCCGCGGTGGCCGAACGGTTCTAGGCGCTTCAGTCTGGAACCGCGTGACCGATACGGTCGCAGGTTCGAATCCTGCCTCGGGCATGGATGTGTGTGATGTCCTTAGGTTAGTTAGGTTTAAGTAGTTCTAAGTTCTAGGGGACTCATGACCTCACAAGTTAAGTGCTATAGTGGCCAGAGCCATTTGAACCTACCTGTTCGTCTAAAATTAAGAGCCATATGTTTGTGACTATTACAGCGCCATTTATCACAAAGCGAAAAAAGTGGTGCAACTAAAACATTCATTTTTCTTTACGTTCTACACGGATGTGTAATAAAAAATGGGGGTTCCTATTTTAAAAAAACGCAGTTGATATTCATTTTACCTACGGCAGCGCCATCTAACGGGCCAACCATAGCGCCATCTGGTTGCCCCCTTCAAGCTAGACAAGTTTCGTGCCATGTAGTTTTTTCATTTGGAGCTTATTTCGTGAGATATTTGGCCCGGTCACGAACAATGGACCACCCTGTATATGCGTGTCCATATCAGACTCGGTTCTGGAACACTCATCTGCTGGCGCGAACTAACGTAGAACAACGGAACCACATGCAAATGAAAGAGGAAGGTTCACGCATTAACACTAAACCAACAACATCTGGGGCGGACTTCCAAAGTCATCAGAAAAAAATAGGAGGTATTACTTTCGGAACGACACTCGTACAAGTGTCATGGTCGTGTGTCGGTATTTTCGAGCTGGCGACTCTATGAATCCCGTCCTGTGTCGCCTCGCTCAAATTTTCTGTGGAGAGAACCGGAACGCCACATGCCGAAACGACCCCAGGTACCACACGCCAGATCCGTAGCAGCTTCCGCGTATTCGTCCGATAAACAGACGTGCAGCCGGTATTGTGTCGACACGGGGTAAACTTTAGCGGCTCGTCAGATGGAAGACACGCCTGTCGCTCATTAATTCTGCAGCGCCGCTGGATCCAGGTATTAGCTGGAGCTGGATTAATCCGGACGGATTTTACTGCCTCCGGCCCGTAAAGTTGGGTTTTATCTCGCCGTCGCAGCTTTTCATGGTCTCGTTACGCCGCGAACGGACGTGAAATCCCTCTCTTTACAGCTTTTCTGCGAGCGTCTTGGCGCAGAGTCTTACGTCCCGCTCATATGCATATAAATAGCCACCCGCAAATTTCTGCACGCGTCTGCTTTTCTTACTGACGAGCACACTTATAAACTAGGTTTCCCGACTATGCAATTTAGTTTTTCTCTTGTTCAGTGAAATACCGTCCACTTTGAAACGGACATTAAGCAGAGTGGTTCGGACGTAGAGGCAGTTATTCTAAAATAGGGAACTAATGTTGTGCAAATAAAGGCTAATGGGATGTTGGTCTGGGACGCTGCTTATACAGATTGTGCAGCGTTTAAAGTCTTATAATGGTAGGATGTAAATTTACACTGCAGAGGTAAATGGCTGTTTGTGTCAACGTGTGAAAGTAATATAATGGTGGAGTTATTCTGTATGAACGTCTGTACGTCTCAGGATATTATAACGTGCGCGTCAGACGGCTTTCTTGTGTTCCGTTTTCTTACCCGTCTCGCTTTGTTAGTCGTGGGTGGGTAGATGGGTGGAAGGGAGGGTGGATGGGTGGGTAGAGTGTTATAAGATTTAAGTTTATATTGATAACAAAAAAATCTTATTTCAGGCGTGATATAGTTAAAGCTGACGTGGTCTTGTCCAGAGACTGGTTTGATGCTACTCTCCATGCTACTCTATCCTGTGCAAGCTTCTTCATCTTCCAGTACCTACTGCAACCTACATCCTTCTGAATCTGCTTGGTGTATTCATCTCTTGGTCTCCCTCTACGATTTTTACCCTCCACGCTGCCCTCCAATAGTAAATTTGTGATCCCTTGATGCCTCAGAATATGCCCTACCAACCGTTCCCTTCTTCTAGTCAAGTTGTGCCACAAACTCCTCTTCTCCCCATTTCTATTCAGTACCTCCTCATTAGTTATGTGATCTACCCATCTAATCTCCAGCATTCTTCTGTAGCACCACATTTCGGAAGCTTCTATTCTCTTCTTGTCTAAACTATTTATCGTCCATGTTTCACTTCCATACATGGCTACACTCCATACAAATACTGTCAGAAACGACTTCCTGACACTTAAATCAATACTCGATGCTAAGAAATTTCTCTTCTTCAGAAATGCTTTCCTTGCCATTGCCAGTCTACATTTTATATCCTCTCTACTTTGACCATCATCAGTTATTTTGCTCCCCTAATAGCAATACTCATTTACTACTTTAAGCGTCTCATTTGCTAATCTAATTCCCGCAGCATCACCCGATTTAATTCGACTACATTCCATTATTCGCGTTTTGCTGTTGTTGATGTTCATCTTATATCCTCCTTTCAAGACACTGTTCATTCCATTCAACGGCTCTTCCAAGTCCTTTGCTGTCTCTGACAGAATTAAAATGTCATCGGCGAACCTCAAAGTTTTTATTTCTTCTCCGTGGATTTTAATTCCTACTCCAAATTTTTCTTTTGTTTCCTTTACTGTTTGCTCAATATACAGATTGAATGACATCGGGGAGAGGATACAACCCTGTCTCACTCCCTTGCAAAGGTGATGTAAACAAGTAATAAATCTGAAACAACCAGGTAATGACGTGTAATTGCAGATTGATGGGTTGTTGGTATATCATCGGGCGATCTTATGTTTACATTCCACTCACTTTAGAGAAGTATTCGTCCAACATTCCTCCTTAAGAGCCAATATTGACATTGTAGGGCGACAAGTGGGGCGGCATCAGAAGCTGGGGGTGGGTGGGGTGGGGGTGGAGGTGTGGGGGGGGGGGAGTCAAAAGACAGAGAGTAATTCTGTTTTCCCCAAACCATACTTGCTGATAGCTAACCACTTATATACTTTGAGTCTGCATACCTTGTGTAATCTCCTCTTCCTTCCTAATTCCAGTTATTGTCGACAATAACCAAAGCATTTTGTCAAAAATATGAGGGGAGCGAGGATTACAATAAACTTTCTAGTTTACTTATCTTTTCGTGTAGAGTTGACTCCAGTTCTTGTTGTCTAGGGCGTCTGATTCTTCAGGCTGAAATTCTCACAATTTATGTCTTCATGGTTGAATTGGTGCAAATAAATTTGAAGAGTGCTGTTGCAGAATTTTTGTTGCTACGTTAATATATTTTGTCACACATTAGTTTATCATACAGTCTTTCGAATTTTCTCATTATCAAAGCCGAAATTATATTTTTCGCCTGAAGTACAAAAATACGTCCGATCACATCAGAGGTACGTTTACTAGTTTAGAACCATATCCCAAAGGGTTTACAATTTTTCTTCACAAGTGTATTTCTGTTAACATCTATTATTATTTCATAAATGAATCCAGAAATTTACATAGTAAATAGTACTAGATTACGTGATTAAAAACAGAAATTTAAAGTGTGCCAAATAGTTCGCAATTTCAAATGTTTCCGAAAAAATGATTTCAACTATACATTCAGAGCTACCATTTATTGATTGTAACATGGAAAATAAAGTAATTACTTTTCACAAATTTTAGCTTCAAATATAATGTATTGTGTATATAATTACATGAAAGTTTTCAGAAAAGCAGCTGAAATAGTATTGACCTGTTTAAAATTCGAAAAATAATACCGGTATCTACAACTACTGTTGAGAAAAATGCTAGAGGAGGATGTCCCGTTACACCTCATCATCCAAAATACTACGACCAGTGCCCACCGCAACGCTGGATGCCACGTGGTGGCGTTGCGGGCACGCCACTGGCTAACTGAAGTATGTAAGTGCAGCAGAACTGGACGGGGTACCACACTAACGAAGATATCGGCTGCAAATGGGGAAGTCCGTTGAGATGACCGACTTTGACAAAGGGTAGATTATTATTTCACAGAAACTGTGAACGAAAATCTCGAAAACGGCGAAACTGGTCAAATGTTCACGTGTACTGTCGTCAGCATCTTTGGAAAGAGGTAGAAGGACAGTGAAAGTACCACTAGGCGATAAATGGTTGGACGCCTACGATTCTTCAGAGAACGTTGGATTCAGAGGCTTGTATCCTCTGTAAAGGAGGATAGATGGTGCTGACGAAAGAGTACAATGCTGGTACACACACACAAGTGTTCCGGTACACACGTTCGTTGTACATTGTCGAATAGGGAGCTCCGCAGCAGACCACCCTACGTGTTCACATATTGACCCAAAACATAAACTGAGCAGCCAGAGCATTATGACCACCTACGAGGGGTGTCTGAAAAGTCCATGCAAATATAAAAACTACTTACGTGTTTGGGGTAACCCTTTTTCATTTTTCGACATAGTCTCCTTTTAGACTTAAACACGTCCAACGCTGTTCTAATTTTTTGATCCTTTCAGAATAATAGGAATTGTCCAAGTATGCAAAATAGCTATTAGTTGCTGCAATCACCTCGTTTGAATAAAATCTTTGCCCCGCCAGCCATTTCTTCTAATTAGGGAACAAATAGTAGTCCGAGGGAGCCAAGTCAGGAGAATAGGGGGGTGTGTGAAACGAGTTGGAGTCCTATTTCCATTAATTTTGGGACCACAACTGCTGAAGTATTGGCTGGTGCATTGTCCTGATGGAAAAGGACTTTTTTGCGGTCCTATCGCCGGCGTTTTTCTTGCAGCTCGGTTTTCAAACGGTCCTGTAACGATGTGCACCTGCAATAGTTTTACCCTTTTCAAGTTATTCGAGGAGGATTATCCCTTGTGAATCCCAAAAGACACTGACCATAACCTTTCCGGTCAATGGAATGGTCTTCTCCTTTTTTGTTGCAGATTCTCCCTTGGTAACCCATTGTTTAGATTGTTCTTTCGTCTCAGTAGTATAGTAATGTATCCATGTTTCATCCACAGTGACGAAACGACGCTTAAAGTCCTGCGGATTCTTCCTGAACCGCTGCAAACCATCCTTGAAACACTTCATACGATTCTTTTTTTGGTCAAGCGTGAGCAGTCGCGGAACCCATCTTGCGGATAGCTTTCTCATGTCCAAATGTTTATGCAAAATATTATGTACCCGTTCATTCGAGATGCCCACAGGACCAGAAATCTCATGAATCTGAACTCTTCTGTCATCCCTATCATGGATTTTGTCAATGATTTCTGGAGTCGTGACCTCCACAGGGCGTCCAGAACGTTCAGCACCACTCGTACCCCTATGGCCACTCCGAAAATTTTGAAACCACCTATAAACTGTCCTAATAGAAGGTGCAGAGTCACCGTAATGTTTATCAAGCTTCTCTTTAGTCTCCTGAGGCGTTTTGCCTTTCATAAAGTAATGTCTAATCACCACATGAAATTCTTTTCGCCCATTTTTTGACAATCACTCGACTTCCTTTATTCACACAAATGCCAAACACAAACAAATAGATCAATATGGCTGAAACTTGGTGTTCGTTCTTTCCAAAGATACTAATAACTAAACATGGCCGGCCGAAGTGGCCGTGCGGTTAAAGGCGCTGCGGTCGCAGGTTCGAATCCTGCCTCGGGCATGGATGTTTGTGATGTCCTTAGGTTAGTTAGGTTTAACTAGTTCTAAGTTCTAGGGGACTAATTACCTCAGCAGTTGAGTCCCACAGTGCTCAGAGCCATTTTGAACTAAACATGACCTCCATACGTGACGGTGAAGTCATCTCTCGGATTTTGAACGGACTTTTCAAACGCCCCTCGTACCTAACAGTCGGAATGTCCACGTTTGGCACAGATAACAGCGGTGACTTGTCTTGGCATGGACGCAATTAGGCCTTGGAGGTCACTCGATGCTGTAGGCACCACATCTGCACACACTAGTCACCTAATTCTGACAAATTCCGGGGAAGCGGGACATGAGCTCTGACGTCACTCCCAATCAGATTCTAGTTGTGTTTGATGGGGCTCAGATCTGTCGAGTTGGGAGCCCAGCACATCAACTGGAACTCACCACTGTGTTCCTCGAACCACTCCATCAGTACAATAATAACGACTCACAGACTTCAGGTAGCAGCACTAGCAGGGACGCAGAAGACAGTGCCATTGTTGTTGTAATGCGGGAATGGAGCTATTCATCTGACGTCCAAAATGGCAGATCATTGGCTTTTGGGCTGGTGGTTGATGCATTACGGAAACAGTTTACTTTGTAAACTATTTGTGTGCCACCATGGTTAAAGTATCCTGTGTATGGCAAAATGGCGCTATCGAAAACTGACGTCTGTAGACTATTCATGTGCTGCTGTGGTTAAAGCATCCTCTGCATGGCAACATGATGCTATCCAAAACTGGTGCCTGTGTACTATTTGGATGTCGCCGTGGTTAAAATGTCCTGTGCATGGCAAAATGGCGCTATCCAAAACTGACGCCTGTAAACTATGTGTGTGCTGCCGTGGTTGAAGTGTCCAGTGTGTGGCAAACTGGCACTATCGAAAACCGATGCCTTTAAACTATTTGTGTGCTGCTGTGGTTAAAGTATCCTATTCGTGTCAAACTGGTGTTATCCAAAACTGACACCTGTGAACTATTTGTGTGCCGCCATGGTTAAAGTGTCCTGTGCATGGTAAAATGGCGGTATCCAAAACTGACGCCTGTAAACTAATTGTATGCGACTGTAGTTTAAGTGTGCTGTGTGTGGCAAACTGGCGCTATCCTAAACAGAGACCTGTAAATTGTTTGTGTGTTGTCGTGGTCAAAGTGTCCTGTGCATGGCAAAATGGCTCTTCCAATACTGATACCTGTAAACTATTTGGGTGCCGTCGTGGTTAAAGTGTCCTGTGCATGGCAAAATGGCTCTTCCAATACTGAACCTGTAAACTATTTGTGTGCCGTCGTTGTTAAAGTGTCCTATGCATGGCAAAATTGCGCTATCCAGAACTGATGCCAAGACAACTGGGGTGCACCATGGGCCATGAATGACGGGGATCAACGATGGATGTGGAGATGCGTACGGGTGAGCAGATGTCGAACAGTTGAGCAACTGAATGCCCAGATGGACCAAGGGGCTACCAACAATGTCTGCTCACCCACAGTTTATCCTGTCATTGTGTATGGGCTCCACAACAGGTGCCTGGTTCGTGCACCCATGCTGACTGCTGTTCATCAGCGATGAAGCCTAGAATTTGCTCAGCAGAATCGCTACTGGGCGTCCACTGAGAGGTCAGCAGTTGGTGCTTTCAGATGAATCACATTGTATGCTTCATCCCAAAAAAATGGTTCAAATGGCTCTGACCACTATGGGACTTA
The DNA here is from genome assembly GCF_023864345.2 of Schistocerca serialis cubense. Taxonomy (NCBI): domain Eukaryota; kingdom Metazoa; phylum Arthropoda; class Insecta; order Orthoptera; family Acrididae; genus Schistocerca; species Schistocerca serialis. Next base: position 88,698,815 of record NC_064648.1, on the reverse strand, counting down.
ACATCTGAGGTCATCAGTCCCCTACAACGTAGAACTACTTAAACCTAACTAACCTAACGACATCACACACATCTATGCCCGAGGCAGGAGTCGGACCAGCGACCGTAGCAGTCGCGCGGTTCCAGACTGAAGCGCCTAGAACCGCTCGGCCACACCGCCGGCCGCTCCATCCCACAGATGGCTGTTGAAGTGTACAACAATACAACAATTTTCGGAAGGGCAGACGACGGATGGAGGAGTTACGGTCTTGGGAATGTTTTCGTGGCATTCTCTGGGTCATCTCATCATTCTGGAAGGCACAGTCGACCTTGGCGTCATGTCCGCACCTACATGCAGTTTGTGTTTTCCTCAACTTGATGGCATCTACCAGCATGATAGTGGGACATGTGACACAGCTGTTAGTGTACATGCGTGGTTCAAAGGCCACCAGGATGAGCTTTTGGTACACCGTGTCCATCAAACTCCCCGGATTAAAATCCAGTCGCTACTCCGTAGGATGAACTCAGTCGAGCTGTTCTTGACGTTGATAGTGAACTGGGAAACTTAGCACCGCTAACCACGACACTGGAACACATGTGGCTCCACTTCAACGCCGCTACGTTCCAGAACATCACTGACTCTCTTCCTGCATCTCCGCACTGCAAAATGTGTTTATTCAGGCTTTTGACAGGTAGTCATATCAGTGTGACTGAAACTTGTATATTCCCACTATGGGAAGCTCTGCTGTGCTACTACACTACTGGCCATTAAAATTGCTGCACCACGAAGATGACGTGCTACAGACGCGAAATTTAACAGACAGGAAGAAGATGCCGTGATATGCCAATGATTAGCTTTTCAGAGCATTCACACAAGGTTGGCGCCCGTGGCGACACCTACAACGTGCTGACATGAGGAAAGTTTCCAGCCAATTTGTCATACACAAACAGCAGTTGACCGGCGTTGCCTGGTGAAACGTTGTTGTGATGCCTCGTGTAAGGAGGAGAAACGGGTACCATCGCGTTTCCGACTTTGATTGCGGTTTATCGTATCGCGACATTGCTGCACGCGGTGGTCGAGATCCAATGACTGTTAGCAGAATATCGAATCCGTGGGTTGAGGAGATTAATAAGGAACGACATGCTGCATCCCAACGGCCTCGGATCACTAGCAGGCGATATGACAGGCATCTTATCCGCATGGCTGTAATGCATCATGCAGCCACGTCTCGATTCCTGAGCCAACAGATGGGGACGTTTGCAAGACGACAACCATCTGCACCAACAGTTCGCCGACGTTTGCAGCAGCATGGACTGTCAGCTCGGAGACCGTGGCTGCGGTTGCCCTTGACGCTGCATCACAGACAGGAGCGCCTGCGATGGTGTACCTGGGTGCACGAATGGCAAAACGTCATTTTTTCGGATGAACACAGGTTCTGTTTACAGCATCATCATGGTCGCATCCCTTTTTGGCGACATCGCTGTGAACGCATATTGGAAGCGTGTATTCGTCATCGCCATACTGGCGTATCACCCGGCGTGATGGTATGGGGTGCCATTGGTTACACGTCTCGATCAACTCTTGTTCGCATTGACGGCACTTTGAACAGTGGACGTTACATTTCAGATGTGTTACGAGCCGTGGCTCTACCCTTCATTCGAACCCTGGGAAACCCTAATTTCAGCAGGATAATACACGACCGCACGTTGTAGGTCCTGTACTGGCCTTTCTGGATACAGATAATGTTCGACTGATGCCCTGGCCAGCACATTCTTCAGATCTCTCAGCAATTGGTCAATGGTGGCCGAGCAACTGGCTCGTCACAATAAGCCAGACACTACTCTCGATGAATTGTGGTATCGTGTTGAAGCTGCATGGGCAGCTGTACCTGTACACGCCATCCGAGCTCTGTTTGACTCAATGCCCAGGCGTATCAAGGCCGTTATTACGGCCAGAGGTGGTTGTTCCGGGTACTGATTTCTCCGGATCTATGCACCGAAATTGCATGAAAATGTAATCACATGTCAGTTCTAGTACAATATATTTGTGCAATGAATACCCGTTTATCATCTGCATTTCTTCTTGGTGTAGCAATTTTAATGGCCAGAAGTGTATTAGTCTTAGTCGTAGCAAAGGGGAATTTTGTTACAAATTCAGTAATGGTGTGGTTGGGCGATGAAGTCTGGGGCCGCTGGCAGTGTGTGGTAGTAGTCGGCAGCCAGTAGGCCAGGCAGGGAGGACACGGTGCGGAGCTGCAGTGGCGTATTGCACGTACGATTTGCTTGGAGTGGGGCAAGAACGAGGCAGGGAACTGCAGTATTGCTTTAAGTTATTGCGATGTATGAGGCGACGCAGTAGGCCAGAGCCGGGACTGGTGATGTGTAAGTGGCTGACGTATGAGAATATACAGCTCCCATAGTTTCTGTCTCTCACTGACACTATGTCAGAAGTGAGGTAATCAGTGTAAATAGTCAGACACTTTCTGCTTGAAGGGGTGCATCAGTCGAGAGTCGGGTCTGACCTTTGCTCGTCTACGTTTATAGGGGCCAGTCTGACAGTGATGTTAATATTCTGTGTAAACTCGTACTTTGTTTCTATGTATTGCTCGGTCTGTATTCCCCCTCCGGGACACAACACCGGGTGGGATGGAACGGCTCTGGTTCAAATGGCTCTGAGGACTATGGGACTTAAGGTCATCAGTGCCGTAGAAGTTAGAACTACTTAAACCTAACTAACATAAGGACATCACACACATCCATGCCCGAGGCAGGATTTGAACCTGCGACCGTAGCGGTCGCGTGGTTCCAGACTGTAGCGCCTAGAACCGCTCGGCCACCCCGGCCGACTCTGTAAATCAAGTGTTCAAGACAGGCTCCGGAATGTTCTGTAGCAGAGTGTGTATGAAATCTTTTACACAAACCTTGACTCCCAAACAAAGAGAGTGACGTGTTGATGCCTACCATTCAAATGCAAAATGTGGACAACTATTTACAGAGAAGATAACATTACGGGTGACGAGATGAGAGAACCTAGTATTAAAAGACAAAGTGCAGAATTGGTCTCAGACGCTTGCGCTGCAATCCAAAGCAAAACTTTTCTGACAGATTCAGATAGTTGCTTGAATGTTCTGTGTGTAGTACTCAAGTGGGCAGAGAACATGCAGGACAGCTGAAACACTAAAAGCATGATCTTATCATTTCCCTGATATTTATTAATCTACATCAGTGATGTAGTTGTTAGAGTAAAGGACAAGGACAGTGTTCTGCTCATGGGTGATTTTAATGCCAGGATTGGAAATCGAACAGAAGGGTATGAAAAGGTTATTGGTAAATTTGGAGAGGATATGGAGGCCAACAGGAACGGGAAACAACTCTTGGATTTCTGTGCCAGTATGGGCTTAGTAATCACAAACTCCTTTTTTAAACATAAGAACATTCACCGGTATACTTGGGAAGGCAGGGGAACCATATCTGTCATTGACAATATAATAACAGATCAGGAATTCAGGAAGGCTGTGAGGGACACACGTGTGTTCAGGGGATTCTTTGATGACACTAATCACTATTTAATCTGCAGCGAAATTGGTATTGTGAGGCCGAAAGTGCAGGAGGTCAGAGTGGAGAAACTTCAGGATAAGGAAATCAGGCACAAGTACATAACAATGATCTCAGAAAGGTACCAGTTAGTTGAATGTAGTCAGTTACAGTCATTGGAAAAGGAATGGACAAGGTACAGGGACACAGTACTAGAAGTGGCTAAAGAATGTCTTGGAACTAGTGTGTAAAGGTAGGATGAAGCAAACAGCTTGGTGGAATGACACAGTCAAGGCAACCTGTAAAAGGAAAAAGAAGGCGTATCAAAAATGGCTACATACTAGAACTCAGGTAGACACAGAGAGGTATGTTGAAGAAAGAAACAAAGCCAAACAGATAATTGCAGCATCCAAGAAGAAATCTTGGGAAGACTTTGGAAACAGGTTGGAGACTTTGGGTCAAGCTGCTGGAAAACCATTCTGGAGTGTAATTAGCAGTCTTCGAAAGGGAGGTAAGAAGGAAATGACAAGTATTTTGGACAGGTCAGGAAAACTGCTGGTGAATCCTGTGGATGACTTGGGCAGATGGAGGGAATATTTTGAGGGGTTGCTCAATGTAGGTGAAAATACGATCAGTAATGTTTCAGATTTCGATGTACAATGGGATAGGAATGATGATGGAAATAGGATCACATTTGAGGAAGTGGAGAATATGGTCAATAGATTGCAGTGCAATAAAGCGGCTGGGGTGGATGAAATTAAGTCGGAACTCATCAAATACAGTGGAATCTCAGGTCTTAAATGGCTACACAGGATTATTGAAATGGCGTGGAAGTCGGGATAGGTTCCATCAGACTGGACGAAAGCAGTAATCACACCAATCTTTAAACATGGAAACAGAAAAGATAGTTAGAACTACAGAGGTATAACTTTAATCAGTGTTGTGGGTAAAATCTTCTCAGGTATTGTTGAAAGGAAAGTGCGAGTATTAGTTGAGGACCCATTGGATGAAAATCAGTGTGGGTTTAGACCTCTTAGATGTTGTCAGGACCAGATCTTTAGCTTACGGCAAATAATGGAGAAGTGTTATGAATGTAACAGGGAATTGTATCTATGCTTTATAGATCTAGAAAAGGCATATGACCGGGTTACTAGGAGGAAGTTATCGTCTGTTCTACGAGATTATGGAATAGGAGGCAAACTTTTGCAAGCAATTAAAGGTCTTTACATTGATAGTCAGGCAGCAGTTAGAGTTAATGGTAAATTGAGTTCATGGTTCAGAGTAGTATCAGGGGTAAGACAAGGCTGCAACCTGTCTCCACTGTTGTTCATATTATATATATGGATCATATGTTGAAAACAATAGACTGGCTGGGTGAGGTTAAGATGTGTGAACACAAAATAAGCGGTCTTGCATATGCGGATGACTTGGTTGGGAGATTCGATCGAAAGTTTGCATAGTAATATTTCAGAGCTAGATCAGAAATGTAAGGACTATGGTATGAAGATTAGCTTCTCCAAAACGAAAGTAATGTCAGTGGGAAAGAGATATAAACGGATTGAGTGCCAAATAGGAGGAACAAAGTTAGAACAGGTGGACAGTTTCAAGTACTTAGGATGCATATTCTCACAGGATGGCAACATAGTGAAAGAACTGGAAGCGAGGTGTAGCAAAGCTAATGCAGTGAGCGCTCAGCTACGACCTACTCTCTTCTGCGAGAAGGAAGTCAGTGCCGAGACTAAGTTATCTGTGCACCGTTAAATCTTTGTTGTATGGGAGCGAAAACTGGGTGGAATCAGCTTACCTTATCAACAAGGTTGAGGTTACGGATATGAAAGTAGCTAGGATGATTGCAGGTACTAGTAGATGGGAACAATGGTAGGAGGGCGTCCACAATGAGGAAATCAAAGAAAAACTGGGAATGAACTCTATAGATGTAGCAGTCAGGGCGAACAGGCTTAGATGGTGGGGTCATGTTACACGCATGGGAGAAGCAAGGTTACCCAAGAGACTCATGGGTTCAGCAGTAGAGGGTAGGAGGAGTCGGGGTAGACCAAGGAGAAGGTATATGGATTCGGTTAAGAATCATTTTGAAGTAATAGGCTTAACATCAGAAGAGGCACCAATATTAGCACGGAATAGGGGATCATGGAGGAATTTTATAAAGGGGACTATGCTCCAGACTGAACGTTGAAAGGCATAATCAGTCTTAAATGATGATGATGATTATTATTATTTTTAATCTACTCCCTGTACTTTTTGGACTGGTCAGTTATGTCTTCATCTTTGATTCACCTTTTGATCTACACTGAAGCACCAAAGAAACTAGAAAGTAGAGAAATATCTAAACTGGCAGAATACGGCGCTGCAGTCGCCAACGCCTATATACTCGTAAGACAACAAGTGTCTGGCACACTTGTTAGATCTGTTACTGTTGCTACAATGGCAGCTTATCAAGATTTAACTGACTTGGAGCGATAGGACACAGCATCTCCGAATAGGAGAGAAAGTGGAGATTTTCCCTTACGACCATCCCACGAGTCTACCGTGAATATCACGAATCGGGTAGGACATAAAATCTCCGAAATGGCTGCGTCCGGAAAAAGATCGTGCAAGAATGGGACCAACGACGAGTGCAGAGAACCGTTCAACGTGACAGAAGTGCAACCCTTCCGCCAATTGCTGCAGATTTCAATGTAGGGCCATCAACAAGAGTCAGTGTGCGAACCATTCAACGAAACGAAGACCCACTTTACAAATATTTACTATCAAAAACAGTCTCGATCTAATATTATTTATTCCGGTGACAAGTTTCGACCACAACTGTGGTCATCTTCAGACCAATGAGGTGTAACCTCTTTCTGGTGCTAAATCACTCGTTTACCCTTGATGACTGCACGACACAGAGCTTTTACCTTTCGCCTGGCCCGTCAATACCGACACTGGGTTGTTGATGACTGGAAACGTGTTACCTGGTCGGACGAGTCTCGTTTAAAATTGTACCGGGCGGGTGGATGTGTATGGCTATGGAGACATCCTCATGAATCCATGTTCCCTGCATGTCAGCAGGGGATGTTCAAGCTGGTGGACGCTCTGTAATAGTGTAAGGCGTGTCCACTAGGATTGATTTGGGACCCCTGATACGTCTAGATACGGCTCAGACAGGTGACACGCACGTTATCATCCTGTCTGATCATCTGCATCCATGTCCATTGTGCATTCTGACGGATGTGTGCAATTCCAGCAGGACAATGCGACGCGTCTAGAATTTCTGCAGAGTGGCTACAGGAGCACTCTTGTGAGTTTAAGCACTTCCGCTGGCCACCAAACTCCCCAAACATTAACATTAGTGAGCATATCTTGATGCCTTACAACGTGCTGTTGAGAAGAGATCTTCACCCCCTCGAACTGTACGGATATACGGACCGCCCCGCAGGGTTAATGGTGTGCGTTCCCCCCAGCACTTCTTCAGACATTAGTCGAGTCCACGCCACATCGTGCTGCGGCACTTCTGCATACTCGCGGGGCCCTACGCGATATTAGCAGGTGACCAGTTTCTTTGGCTCTTCAGTGTAAACCGAGCGAGGTGGCGCAGTGGTTAGCACATTGGACTCGCATTCGGGGGGACGACGGTTCAATCCAGCTTCCGGCCATCCTCATTTAGGTTTTCCGTGGTATCCCTAAATCGCTTCAGGCAAATGCCGGGATGGTTCCTTGGAAAGGGCACGGCCGACTTCCTTTCCCATCCTTCTCTAATCCGATGAGACCGATGACCTCGCTGTTTGGTCTCTTCCTCCCCATATCAACTCAACTTCAGTGTAAAAGTACAAGAGGCTTTCGATAAGCAATGAAGCACATTTTTCTGCTCAAAGTAGGTTGGTTTTATTGAGGATTCCAATGCACTACAGTTTTCCCCACTCTTTAGGCTACAAAACCATGTTTCTTAGCATAATCTCCATTCAATGCAACGACGTTACGCTACCTTACTGGGAGAGGCTGTATGCCTGGACGGTACACTCTATAGGTAGAGTCTTGCTGCACCAGTAACCTTCCACTCATCCATATACTGGTTCACATGGAGTGCGACCTTCATCTGGGCCAAACAGGTTGAATTTGTAAGATGCGAGACCTGGGCTGCAGGGTGGATGAGAAAGAACAGTCCATTGAAGATTTGTGTGCTCTTCTTCGGTCTGTAGACTTGTCTGAGGCCTTGTGTTGTCATGGAGAACGAGAATTTTGCATTTTTGCGGCGACCAGCACGCTGAAGTCGTTTGTTCAATTGCCTTAGGGTAGCAGAATATGCGTCATGGTTGATCGTTGCACCATGAGGGACGGCATCAAACAGAATAGTCTCTTCACAATCCCAGAAGACCGTGACCTTACCGACTAACAGCGCAGCTTTGAACTTTTTCTTCGGGGGAGATGTGGTGTGGCGCCATTCCTTGAAATGCCGTTTTATTTCCGGTTCGATGTGATGAACCCATTTTTCATCGCCTCTGACAAAAAATTTTCAGCCTGGTAACGCGCAAGCAATTCTGCACAGAATTCTGTAAGTTCTCCTGTTAGGCGACGAAGAACCCAACAGACGCCTACCTCTGACTACTGCAACTGGTGGATGGGTGTGTCAATACTACCAACAGAGACGTCCAGCTGTGCAGAAAAGTGTTTGATTGTGATCCGTCGATCACCTCGGATGAGGGTGTCCGCACGTTCCAACACTGGAGGAGTCAGCTGTGTGCAGCCGTCCATCATCTGGAATACAGGATGATGACCGATGCCTCGCCAAACTTCTCACTGCGCTTTTCTTCGCTGCCTGGTGTCCACAGACAATCCCCAAGCGCCTATTAATATCTGCGATGCTCTGTGTTTCCTCCAAAACAAACTCAAGAACAGCCCTCCACTTGGAACGCACCACCGTCACCGACGCCATTTTGAAGCCTGGAGGCCTGGAAGCTCCACCTCCTGTTGGAACTTAGTGAAACTGTAAAGGCTGAAGTGGGAATATTCAACAATGTCCAAAAAAAAAAAACCGCATTTTTCAAACAAAATTGGCCGCTCTTATATCGTCACCAGCAACTGGCAATTTTCACTTACATTCATTACTGGGGCTTGTGACTGTTTACTCTGTACAGCAATGAATTACAAGTCAAAGATCTCGATGTGGCAAAATGTGATATCTACACTACTGCCCTCCAAATTGCTACACCAAGAAGAAATGCAGATGATAAACGGGTATTAATTGGACAAATTTATTTTACTAGAACTGACATGTCATTACATTTTCACGCAATTTGGGTGCATAGATCCTGAGAATCAGTTCCCAGAACAACCACATCTGGCCGTAATAACGGCTTTGATATGTCTGGGCATTGAGTCAAACAGAGCGTGTACAGGTACAGTTGCCCATGCAGCTTCAACCCGATACCACAGTTCATCAAGACGAGTGACTGGCGTATTGTGACGAGCCAGTTGCTTGGCAACCATTGACCAGACGTTTTTAGTTGGTGACAGATCTGGAGAATGTGCTGGCCAGGGCAGCAGTCGAACATTTTGTGTATCCAGAAAGGCCCGTACGGGACCTGCGACATGCGGTCGAGCGTTATCCTGCTGAAATGTAGCGTTTCGCAGGGATCGAATGAAGGGTAGAGCCACGGGTCGTAACGTATCTGAAATGTAACGTCCGCTGTTCAAAGTGCCGTCAATGCGAACAAGAGGTGACCGAGACGTGGAACCGATGGCACACCATACCATCACGCCGGGTGATACGCCAGTATGGCGATGATGAATACACGCTTCCAATGTGCGTTCACCGCCATGTCCCCAAACACGGATGCTACCATCATGATGCTGTAAACGTAACCTGGATTCGTCCGAAAAAATGACGTTTAGCCATTCGCCCAACCAGGTTCGTCGTTGAGTACACCATCGCAGGCGCAGATGGTTGTTGTCTTGCAAACGTCCCCATCTGTTGACTCAGGGATCGAGACGTGGCTGCACGATCCGTTACAGCCATGCGGATAAGATGCCTGTCATCTCGACTGCTAGTGATACCCGGCGGTTGGGATCCAGCACGGCGTTCCGTATTACCCTTCTGAACCCACCGATTCCATATTCTGCTAACAGTCATTGGATTTCGACGAACACGAGCAGCAGTGTCGCGATACGATAAACCGCAATCGCGATAGGCTACAATTCGACCTTTATCAAAGTCGGAAACGTAATGATACGCATTTCTCCTGCTTACACGCGGCATCACAACAACGTTTCACCAGGCAACGCTGGTCAACTGCTGTTTGTGTATGAGAAATCGGTTGGAAACTTTCCTCATGTCAGCACGTTGTAGGTGTCGCCACCGGCGCCAGTCTTGTGTGAATGCTCTGAAAAGCTAATCATTTGCATAGCACAGCATCTTCTTCCTGTCAGTTAAATTTCGCGTCTGCAGCACGTCATCTTCGTGGTGTAGCAATTTTAATCCCCAGTAGTGTAGCATTTCACACTCTTTGTACTTCGTTCATTCTTTTCTTACTGTTAATGAGTCTGAAGTCAGGTGCAGGAAGAAGTACGTATGAGTTTTTGCATAACCTACAAAATGTACAGTCGTGGACAAAACGAGCGAGACCCCTCGCATTTTCGTTATGCTGATCCGCACAGCTTTGAAGTCTGCCACACAGCATAACAGGCAAGGCGACGAAGTGCTACCAACATAATAATGCAAGTTCGCTCAGCTGATGCGCTGAGATAGCTAGGAAACTCGCGCTTCGAAGACGCCACAGCATCGTCTGCCACCACTTCGTGAGAAACGAAACACCTCAAGTATAAGCCAATGTGTTGTATTCGCATATCTGTGACTATGACTCGGATTTAATGTGTGGTTATGGATAGTATGTGTGCTCAGATTGCGAATCTAACATCATGAATAAAGACAAGGGGAAATGAATTAGGCGTCCTACCTCTTCCGTAACATCAAATATATTTTAGTTATTCTTTCTTAAATGGACTGCGCAGAAAATCATTCAGCAGAAGTGAATCACTTTTTGGCAACACCAGATGGTATTAACAGCTTGCCGCCGCTGGTTAGCCGTGCGCTCGACGGCGTCATATCGCGGACCGCGCGGCTGCTTGTGCTGCTGTCAGCTCGAATCCATCCCCGGGCATGCATGGGTTTTAGGTTAGGTAGGTTGAAGTAGTTCTAGGTCCATGGGACTGGTGACCTAATCAGTTTGGTCGCATAGTTCTTAGAGCCATTTTTTGACCTCCGCGTAAATTTTCTTTACATAAACGGTCGTATCTTTACATTGCGTTGGCATAACTCACTTTTTTTACACCACGAAGGGACCGTATACCGCAGGAAGTGCGATGCATTTCTGCTTATTATGTCCACCCGTACTCGAAGTAAACGCATTTTAAGGGTTGGGTAGACAAATAGACGGTCAAGAAAGTGAGACTAGTAAGGTTCCATTTTTACCGAATTACGTGACGAAATCCTAACCACGAAAATAGCTACCACAGATACTGAAGATGAGGAACAGACAATAATTTCCCCTACTCTTTATTCGAAATGTTCTACTTGCAGTCGATACATGAGTATATTAATCGTAGCTACCCTTTCGATCCAAATCACGTTTACAGGAATGCAAATAATATCCATTTGGCTATACACGTGGTAATTCAGATCCCAGTATTAATGCCACCGCGTTTTAGAGGTGAGAGCATTTCCATTGCTAGCTAGCTTAAGAAACACTTCGGATAATGAACGTTTTCTAGATGTGGTGAGACTAATGGATCGTTCGAAACATTGTATAATATGGTTGGCAGCTACGTCGCAGTTTATTTCCTGGAGTGGTGCCGAATTATGCAACTAAATTTACTCGTTAATAACAGTGTTTTGCTATTTAGATAAACATCCCGAACGATTGTCACATAAGCGGTGACATGAAGGTAGACAATAGATGTTTTTGAGTCTAGAAACCTCTATGCAACAGAAACTGCAGATCATTTTGCCATTTTCATTGCTAAATTGCCGGCTTATTCAAGTCTGGGGTAATAATAGAGGGCTGTTTGCCTGGGTTGTCTGCTAGCGTAGTGAAAGGTGTTTGCTGCTGCAAGGGACGTCTGGTTTGTTTTCGGTTCTAATCTCGATGGAGGCAGGTAGACTATCAGTAAAACAATTTTAAGAAATTCTCGCGTCCCCAATACGTTTCATCGCTACCTTTATTCTGTACCGGCGCCCTGTGGATGTCAATAGGAAACTCTTGTAGACTTTCATACTTGTTACTGCCTACGTTTTTCCGCTTCTGTCAGTAATTGAATTGACGTAAGTGTGGCACTGAATGATTTTTAACTGAATTTCGTTATGAATCTTCACGTATTGCTAAATTTGCACACTTTCATGGAAGGTCAGCAACGGTAATCCAGTATGACTGGTCTGAACGGTGACACAGACCATTTCACGGCCGAATGCGCATAATATTTTGCTAGTTCGTAACGATCTGGGTTACTTTGTCGTACTAAAACAGTTATGTTATCTCGATAAGCTAAAATTCATATTTATTAGTACAGTTCGTACTAATTAGCGTTTCTTCTTTCATTTATATCTTATATTTACATGTTGTGGTTAACACACTAATCAGCATTAATATAGTCTTACACATGATTGAAAACAGTCTGATAAATTTCGGATAGTTTTTCAATTTCACGCCTGTGCATAGTATGTTGGTAGCACTTCGTCGCCTTGCCTCTTATGCTGTGTAGCAGACTTTGAAGCTGTGCGGGTCAGCATAACGAAAAGGCGAGGGGCCTCGCTCGTTTTGTCCACGACTGTACATTACCAGAATGAATTTGCCATAGATCCACTAACCAGTGCTCTGTAACTGTCCCAAAACGTACCGTCTGTTTCGTTTCATAAACTTTTCGTTGGCAGTTACTAAGTTTCCGTTATTTCTGCCAGAACCATGACTAAAGCATTTAGTAGTAGCGCCCCATTATCTAGCTAACTTCCATATAATACTATCGGATGGTGAGCCTACAGTGGATGGAAAACTAGTGTCTAAATCGTATACAAATTCAAAAAAGCGACTGGTTACATATTGCACCCAAATTCAAGTCATACAGGGTGGCGCACGAAATCTGTTACCAATGGTTTCTTTCACAATTTACGACGCACATTAGATATCCCGCTGGGATCTCTACAGCAGTACCAGCAGAGCTCGGAAAAACAAATGAGTTACGAAATGACGTGTAATTCACGATACTGCCGCTAGGAGACGAGTAAGCAGCAATGGCTGACAATGGAAGACTGACGACACAGCAACGATCGGCAATTGTGTTACTTTTTCATGAAACGAAAAGCCTTGTTGTGACTCAGAGGCGTTTTCGGCAACAGTTTAACACACGATGGGTCCCTTGCAAGAAGACCACCCACAGGTTGTACGATAAATTTGTACAGAAAGGAACAGTATTGGAAGCGAAGTGACCTCGGCCTAAGCCTGTTTGTTTGCCGGTGAATACTGAAGCGGTACGAGTTGCTGTACAGAGAAGCCCCGGGAAATCGTGTAGAAAGGCAGCAGTGCAGCTGGGAATATCCAGACGCTCCGTTCAATACATTCTTAAAAGTGACCTCCATATGTACCCAGACAAGATGACCTGCGCACAGAAGCTCACTGAAGAACACAAGCAGCAGAGACTACTGTTTGCTCAGTGGGCGGAGGATAGGGAAGAAACTCTCAACAAATTTTGGTTTTCAGACGAGGCGCATTTTCATTTAGACGGTGTGGCTAAGAAACAAAATGTACGCTTTTGGGCCACTGAAAACCCACAAGTGCTTCACGAACGACAAAATTATGCTCCGAGGATTACAGCGTCGGCAGCAATTTCCAGTCTCGGACTTATTGGACCCTTTTTCTTTGAAGAAACTGTGAACGGCGAGCGTTATTTGAGCATGCTTCGGAATAGCTTCATTGCACAGCTTCTTGCTACTGCCTTGCCCTTCAACACGCAGTGGTTCGTGCAAGATGGAGCAAGGCCACATTCTGCAAACACTGCGTTGGAGGTTTTGCACGAGCATTTCGACATGCGGATCATTTCACTCAGGTTTCCAGGTCACTTCAATGACGGACAAAATTGGACCCCCAATAGTCCTGTCCTCGATCCATGTGACTTTTTTCTTTGGGGGTACCTAAAGGAAAAAATTTTCCCGAAAAGTGCACGTGATTTAATGGAGCTCAGAAGACTTATTCTTCAAGCTTGCAGTGGAATTACGGAAGACATGTGCCGTAGGGTAATCACTAACTTCAGTGTTCGTTTGAAAGAAGTTAGGAAACGAAATGGTGGACATATTGAGCATGTGCTGAGTTAGAACAAATCTTCATGGACGGCTCTTCATTGTAGTATATGTTCCTTTGAGATTGTACTGACAATAAAGTTTATATTAAAAAACAATATGGTAACACCTTTCGTGCGTCACCCTGCAGTTGAATTTCGCCCTCCACAATGAATTCGGTTAATTAATAAATTGTTTTCATTCAAGCAACTGTAGGACATTGCTTTGGAGTAAAGTGCGTTTTTGTCAGGCCGGCAAGTGATTACGAAGGGAGCAAGGCAGTGAGAGGAAGAGAAAAACAAATTGACGAACAATGTGCCGACAGTGAAAGTGAGAGAGGGTGGATAGGATCAGAAAGACAAAGCGGTAACGTGTAGTACGTTTTGAAAGTACTCAGCAGGGTTGTAGGGGGCAGAGCCAGTGAACAAAGCGTGGAAATTCTGCGAAAACAGTCTGAGTTTTCCTCTGTCCGGCTTTTCGCTTTTGGAAGGGCGCAGGTCAGCGTCGAGAGTTTTGTTAGGCGGCGAGATGTGAAGGCAGCGCTGCAGACAAAAGGCTGCTTCTGCTCGCTAAACATCAGCGCGGTGGGGTTTATTGTGTGTGCGTGTGTTGGTGAGCTTAGCTTTGTTTGAAATTTAACTCCACTTCGGCGAACAGCGCCTCTGGTGGTAAATCACGGGTACATAGGGCGAGTGCGACAAAACCTGTTTGAAATCACGGACGAGGGTGGTATGTTCTGGCCATTGTGTTGACCTAAGGACAAAGGTGGCGGTTTATTTCGCATATTTCACTCCTAGTTTCGCGTGGAATTGTCTTCGGGGCAAGTGCAACTGAAGTAAACGAAGTATTTATTCTAGGGAAGCGAGCAGTAAGAATTTGAGTAGTTATGGCCTTGAAAAATAAACCTGCAACCACGAACTTGGTGTTAGTCCATCTCTGCATATTCACCCTTTAATCTTTATGTATAAAAGGCAAGTCGCTCATCCGTTATTGCCCAGCGCAAGCCGCTAACTTGAAATTTGGAGAGGGTGTAGATATTCTACTGTAGGCATCGTTTAAGAAGGGATTTTTCTAAATTCCATCCCTAAGGTGGTCGAATAGAGGATGAAAAGTGTTTTGAAAATATGTTGGTAATAAGGCAATTTTGAATATAAACCTATGAAAACCGGTATGTGGCTTATCGGTCAGAAATAATGAAATTCATAATTTTTAGAAATTTAACCTTACACCGGTGAAGTTGTGAGTGAAGGTTCCTTTTCTTATTTCTTTTTTTTTTGGACAAAAATCACTATTAGAATGACTAAAGTATTTTGGGAACCGTATCTACGAAAACTGGTATTTGAGTTTTCAGTTATGAATGAAAAACATGTATTTCATAGTTGAAACTTCCTGGCAGATTAAAACTGTGTGTTGGACCGACACTCGAACTCGG
Organism: Schistocerca serialis cubense; assembly: GCF_023864345.2. Taxonomy (NCBI): domain Eukaryota; kingdom Metazoa; phylum Arthropoda; class Insecta; order Orthoptera; family Acrididae; genus Schistocerca; species Schistocerca serialis. The sequence goes on along the minus strand of NC_064648.1, from coordinate 88,683,553 downwards.
AACCTTTGCCTTCCGCAGGTAAGTGCTCTACAAACTGAGTTATCCAAGCACTTGCCTGGTAGAGCACTTGGCTGTGGAAGGCAATGGTCCCGAGTTCGAGTCTCGGTCCGGCACACAGTTTTAATTTACCAGGAAGTTTCATATCAGCGCACACTCCGCTGCAGAGTGAAAATCTCATTCTGTTTCAGAGTTTTTGGAAATTCATCCCTTAAAGGGCTGAAATGTTTTATGAAAATATTTCGTTATATTAAAGAATTTTTGAAGCTAAATCTATGAAAATTAGTATTTAACTTCTCAGTTATATTAAAAAAAAAGTATTAGGGGATGGAAATTTCTATAGAAATATCGCCACAGGAAAGGAAAAGGCATAATTTGTAAGGTGTCAGGCAAATCCAACATCTTTCATGAAAACCCTGACATGATAAGCAAATCCAGTAGTATGTCACATAGCTCCGAATAAATCGTGACATTAACCAAAGTAATGCGAGTAATGAGTGAGCAAATGGAATACCACAGACTAACACAAGAATGCCTAAATGGATGTCATACCTTCCCACCGTGAGACAGACGCAGCTCCGAGGGGAGAAACGAGAACAGGAGCCGAGAGCAGAACTGTGTTAAGCTGTAAGGCCCTACGATAAGGGACGGACACCCACGTCGCCAGCTAACCGCTACGACCACACCACCCACAAGTTTTAGTGTGACCCTTTTTCGCGTCTCTGTTACGTTAGGACCACCCCGCAGCCCATGTTAAAAGCTACAGCCCTCCAGAAGAACAGTATAGATCTTACGATAACACAAAAAGGACCACACCAGCTGCAAGTTTTAGCGTGAGACTTTTTCGCGTCTCTGTTACGTTGCAAACTTTAAAGACATTGCCCCACCACCGAAAGTATAACGTTTCTCATTGGATAGACAGAATTTTTGTAGGCGGAGCTTAAGGTTAACATTGAGACCCTGATTGGTCAGATGAGAACACAGCCAGATAGTTTTTTTTAAACCAACTTCGGTAAATTGTAGTAAGGAGAAGTTAGGAGAGAGTTGCTTCCGAGAGGGCGAGCTGGACGGACCTGCGCCGGCCGCCGCCCCCTGACGAACACCGACAAGGTAATGAACGCACGCGATGCCGCATAACAGCGCATAAAGCTTCACTCAGAACTGCAGAAGTCTCATCTGTTACACCCCCTTTTTGTGTAATACTAGTGTCGATCGTCAATTAAAGCTCATGGTGTTCACATTTGCCACTTGAAGTAAAAATCTGAAATGCGATGATTTTTCTGTTATATAGTTATTGAGAAGCCACATCAGCCACTGTAATTTACGACAAGTTAGATAAGTAATTAAAGATAATTGAGGGTCACTGTAGACCATTTTAATAGTTATCTCTCTTGTGAAACTTAATTTAAACCTAGATTATAGATGTGATATGGCATAGGTCATCCTTCGATCCATTGTAGTACTTGGAAACCCACTCAGGGAATATTCGTTCACATTTTCGTTGAACGCAGTTGGTTTTTACCATCCTGTATTAAAACATTTCCTTTTATCAATAGTGCAATTTATAAACGATGTTTTGTGAGTAGAATAAAATTTTCAATGGTAAACTTAACTGCTTTTTCGACGTTATTTTACCAGCTAACTAAAAATAGGAAAGCCTTGAACCCCTTTCACTAAATTTAGTTAGTATTAAGATTCCTTTACAGGGAGTGCAGTGGAGCTGACGCTGAAATCATTAAGTATTTGGTTATATCATCGCTAGTCTCACTGAACTCTTCTGAACTCTACATGTCATGTGTGGTCTGGCTTCTCCTTACCAGCAACAGGTCCCAGGTTCAAACTAGTCAATTCCCTAAAAAACACGCTCAGAGCGTCGTTGCGCGAAAGTGGCAGGGAGACACGCCATAGAACAAACAGACACCACGCAGAATGTTAGAGATTAACAGAAACCTTGGATTCGAGCTACCAGAATGACTTTTTGATCATTAGTAAATTCGGCGAAGTGCCGGATCTCTTTTTAGAGGGCTTGGTTGCAGAAGTGTTCATTTTAGCCTTTCAGGGGACATTCCACGTCGAAAATATATCCGTCGTCATTCTGGAAATGTCATCAACGCAATGGTCTGAAGAAGAAGACCCTCGGAAAGGGCACTGCCGACTTCCTTCCTCGTCCTACCCTAATCCGATGGGGCAGATGACCTCGCTGTTTGGTCCCCTCCCCCAGATCAACCAAACAACCGACCATCAGGGGAATGAAGCGAAGGAGGGTAGGGGGAGACAAAATTTGATAGTTCAAAGAACATCCTGTGTTGCTGTGTACGGCGAGGTGCGGTGTTACCGCGGAGCAAACACAAAATCCTCGGACAGCTTCGTCTCTCGTAACCTCGCCAGGAAATTTCGGCAGTATGTTCCTGTGACGGTTGCAGTTAACTCTGTATACAGAAGGCAGCGTCTTGACTGACTGACTCAAACTCTAAGGATAGAAACTTGAAATATGGAGAGGATGTTGATCGTACATTGTAGGCGTCATTTGAGAAGGTATTTTTTGAAATTCTACCCCTAAGGGGGCGAAATATAACTGAAAATTGTTTTTGAAACTATGTCGCTATTTAGGTAGTTTTGAAGCTAGAATTATGAAAATCGCTGTTTGGTTTCTCGGTCAGAAATAAAAGAAGTACGTTTCAGCATTTCCCAAAATTCAACCAGTAAGGGGAGGAAATAGAGCGAGAAATTTGTTTTTGAAAATAAATATATGTTTTGAAAGGACATTGTTAGTAAAGTTCCAGTATCACTGCTTAAAACATTTACTGATTATCACGCCAGCTGTCTCCGGAAGATTTCCATTTTCAGTACGTCTGCGTTGTCCTGAAGTATATACGACATCTGGTGTGACTGTATATGGTTACTGTTCTTATATTTCACGTGAAATTCTAAGTCTCATTTTCACGTCGATTGTGTGCTGTTTTATACGGTGTACAGTATAATTTTTTATAATATTGTAGATATTTCCTGTAGTTTTTTCGCTCGCTCACACCATAGATCTCTTATTAAAATATAAAATATCTACGTGTGAACGATCTAAAAAAACTACAGGAAATATTTACAATATTATATCAAAATATTACGCCACACTGTCTAAAACACAACAAAATCGACATATAATCGCGATTTAACGATTTCACTTGAAGTATAACGGGAAAAGTCACCAGATATAGTCACACCAGATTTTATACAGGTTGAGTCAATAACTATTGCCACCAAAAATAACTCAGAAAGTATGATAGCAGCTGAAAAGTTTGTGGGACAAAAGTTGCATGGGACAACGAGGGCCATAATATGACGTTGGTTTTTTGTTGCTAGGTGGGGTCGCTTCAGAGGTATGGTCAACTTTGTATTTTCCTTTTTTTTAAGTGAGATGCTATAGTTTGGAACTCAATTTCTGATAGCGGCTGGCCGTGCGGTTCTAGGCGCTCGGGACCGCTACGGTCGCAGGTTCGAATCCTGCCTCGGGCATGGACGTGTGTGATATCCTTAGGTTAGTTAGGTTTAACTAGTTCTAAGTTCTAGGGGACTAATGACCTCAGAAGTTGAGTCCCATAGTGCTCAGAGCCATTTGAAACATTTAAATCTGATAGCGGCTATCGAGACGAATCCAGTGATGTGTAACAGTAAGGGCCGGCCGCTGTGGCCGAGCGGTTCTAGGCGCCCCAGCCCGAAACCGCACTGCTGCCACGATCGCAGATTCGAATCCTGCCTCGGGCATGGATGTGTGTGATGTCCACAGGTTAGTTAGGTTCCAGTAGTTGTAAGTCTAGGGATTGATGACCTCAGATGTTAAGTCCCATAGTGCTTAGAGCCATTTGAACCATTTGTAACAGTAAGGTCTTTGAAGGTCAACGAAGATCAAAAAGGTGGAATGAACGTCCATTTACAGAAGGTGTTCTAAGTGTAGTTGGGACGTATTTGTAAACAATGTATTTTAGGAATCCCCACAGGAAAAAATCCAGAAGCGTCAAGTCTGGCGAACGAGCTGGCCACGACACTTCTTCTCCGCGTCCAATTGAATGATTTGGGAATTGTCTCTGCAGCTCATTTCTAGCCATCAGCGAAAAATGTGCCGGACATCCATCGTGTTCATACAATATTCTGTTCCTTGTTCCTAAAGGAATTTGTTCTAATAACAGACCTAATGTTTCGTGCAGTAATGTGGTGTACTTCCTGCCATTAAGATTTCCTTCAACGAAATAGGGGCCTATAATTCTGTCCTCCAGAATAGCAGACCATACAATCACCGACCACGATTTTTGGTGTGCAACTTTCCGCAGCCAATATGGATTTTCAGTTGCCCAATAATACATGTTATGGAAGGAAATTAACATTTCCATGGTTCGTGAATGTGGCCTCGTCAGTAAATAAAATTAGATTAATAAACGTGTCATTCCTCTGAATCTGAAGTTGAGCCCATCGGCAGAATTCAATGCGACGCATATAATCCGTACCAGTTGATTCTTGGTGGAGACTGATATGGTAAGGATGATATTTATGGCGATGGAGGACACGAACAACACTACTCTGGCTCGTGACAGACTCCCTTGTGATTTGACGCGAACTAACACAGGGATCTTGAACCACAGTGGCAAGTGTAGCGCCGGCCACTGTGGCCGAACGGTTCTAGGCGCTTCAGTCTGGAACCGCGCAACCGTTACGGTCGCAGGTTCGAATCCCGCCACTAGCATGGATATGTGTTGTGTCCTTAGTTAGGTTTAAGTAGTTCTAAGTTCTAGGGGACTAATGGCCTCCGATGTTAAGTCCCATAGTGCTCAGAAAAATTTGAATCATTTGACCAAGAGTAGCAATTTTTGTTTCCTCGTTAGTAGCTTTCCTTTTGCCGGATATGTTTCCGATGCGTTAAAGATCCACTTGTTCTAAATTTTTCATACACATATTTAAATTTACGACGTGTAGGGAGAGTATGTTGAGGATATCTTTCAGCATATAAGTCACTAGCTCTCACTGAATTTCGTTGGCATTCTCCGTAAATGAGAAGCATATCGACTTGTTCTTCGAAGGCATACATCATTCAGATTCGCTTGATTCGAGGATACTAGTCTTACCCTTCCTATTAGTGGTGTATTGCGAAACCGTCGGATGGTGTTTACACGTCAATGTCACGTTAGATGGATACGCAGCATCCGGCGAATATTTGCTATTTGCAAGGTATACGAGAGAGAATTGTCATAGCATGTGCTCCGATAAGTGCCGAAGTGGTAAAGAATACCACTCAATCCATGCTAAGAAGAGTGCAGCACTGCGTTGATACCAATGGTCATCACTTCGAACACCTCCTGTAAATGGACGTTCATGTCACTGTTTTGACCTTCGTTGACCTTCAAAGACCTTACCCATCATTGGAATCGTCAAGATAGCCGCTATTAGAAAAGAAGTACCAAGCTATAGCATGCCATTAAAAAAAAAAAAAAGAAAACAAAGCTGACCTTCGTATCTCTGACGCGACCCTACCTAGCAACAATAAAACTAACGTCATATTATGGCCTCCGTTGTCCCATGCAATATTTCGGTCACAAACTTTTCAGCTCCTATCTTACTTCCGGAGTTATTCAAGGTGTCAATATTTGGTGAGTCACCCTGTATACAGGGTGGTCCATTGATAGTGACAGGGCCAAATGTCTCACGAAATAAGTATCAAACGAAAAAACTACAAAGAACGATACTGGTCTAGCTTGAAGGGGCAAACCACATGGCGCTATGGTTGGCCCGTTAGATGACGCTGCCATAGCTCAAACGGATATCAACTGCGTCTTTTTAAAATAGGAACCCCCATTTTTATTACATATTTGTGTAGTACGTAAAGAAATATGAATGTTTAGTTGGACCACCTTTTTTGCTTTGTGATAGATGGCGCTGTAATAGTCACAAACGTATAAGTACGTGGTATCACGTAACATTCCGCCAGTGCGGACGGTATTTGCTTCGTGATACATTACCCTTGTTAAAATGGACCGTTTACCGATTGCGGAAAAGGTCGATATCGTGTTGATGTATGGCTATTGTGATGAAAATACCCAACGGGCCTGTGCTATATATGCTACTCGTTATCCTGGACGACATCATCCAAGTGTCCGGACCGTTCGCCCGATAATTACGTTATTTAAGGAAACAGGAAGTGTTCAGCCTCATGTGAAACGTCAACCACGACCTGCAACCAATGATGATGTCCAGGTAGGTGTTTTAGCTGCTGTCGCGGCTAATCCGCACATCAATAGAAGACAAATTGCGCGAGAATCGAGAATCTCAAAAACGTCGGTGTTGAGAATGCTACATCAACATCGATTGCACCCGTACCATATTTCTATGCACCAGGAATTACATGGCGACGACTTTGAACGTCTTGTACAGCTCTGCCACCGGGCACAAGAGAAATTACGGGTCGACGACAGATTTTTTGCACGCGTTCTATTTAGCGAAGAAGCGTCACTGACCTACAGCGGTAACGTAAACCGGCATAATATGCACTATTGGGCAATGGAAAATCCACGATGGTGGCGACAAGTGGAACATCAGCGACCTTGCCGGGTTAATGTATGGTGCGGCATTATGGGAGGAAGGATAATTGGCCTCTATTTTATCGATGGCAATCTAAATGGTGCAATGTATACTTATTTCCTACGTAATGTTCTACCGATGTTACTACAAGATGTTTCACTGAATGACAGAATGGCGATGTACTTCCAACATGATGGATGTCCGGCACATAGCTCGCGTGCGGTTGAAGCGGTATTGAATAGCACATTTCATGACAGGTGGATTGGTAGTCGAAGCACCATATCACAGCCCGCACGTTCACCGGATCTGACGTCCCCGGATTTCTTTCTGTGGGGAAAGGTGAAGGATATTTGCTATATCGTGATACACCGACAACGCCTGACAACATGCCTCAGCGCTTTCTGAATGCATGTGCGAACATTACGGAAGGCGAACTACTCGCTGTTGAGAGGAATGTCGTTGCACGTATTGCCAAAAGCATTAAGGTTGACTGACATCATTTTGAGCTTTTATTGCATTAATGTGGTATTGACAGGTAATCACGCTGTAACAGCATACGTTCTCAGAAATGATAATTTCACAAAGGTACATGAATCACATTGGAACAACCGAAATAAAGTGTTCAAACGTACCTACGTTCTGTATTTTAATTTAAAAAACCTACCTGTTACGAACTGTTCGTCTAAACCTGTGAGCCATATGTTGTGACTATAACAGCGCCATCTATCACAAAACGAAAATAGTGGTCCAACTAAAACATTAATATTTCTTTACGTGGTACACGATTCTGTAATAAAAAATGAGGGTTTATATTTAAAAAAACGCAGTTGATATCCGTCTGACCTATGGCAGCGCCATCTAGCGGGCCAACCATAGCGCCATCTGGTTTCCCCCTTTAAGCTATACAAGTTTCAATCCTTCGTAGTTTTTTCGTTTGACGCTTATTTGACCCGATCATAATCATTGGATCACCCTGTATATTATTTCCCTTCACTATTTACAACGGTCTGCCAATGCTGGGGGTAGCTTTTCTTTTCCACCACTGTAGAAATGACGTGGATTTGAGGCGAGGAAAACGCCGTACCACGTTCGGAGCTTATTTTCATTCGGAAAGGAAGTTCATTGAAGGCCATCGGTAGAAAGTGGGAAAGATGAAAGTGTGAAGGCACCAGGTTAGGTGAATAATAATATGCGTGCGTAATAGCTTCCCAATCCAGTTCCTGTGTAGTAGCTTTTGTCAGTCTAGAAGAATGCGGGCGGGCGTTATCGTGCGGGAACGTGACTTAACGCAGTCTTCCTGGTGGCTGTTCTCGGATGGCGCCGGCCGAGGCGTCTCAGTTGTGAAGGTTACACATCTGGGGAGCACTTCGTAGCACACCGCACGTATCGCTGTTGCACCAGACGCATAACATTATCGTTTGTGGATGTGTGCAGGTATTTCGACGCTGGGTTATTGCTTTGTTTGGGCTCGACCATTCCTTTCTTTTCCTTATCTTAGCGTGAAGATACCGTTTCTCGTCACCAGTAACAACACAGGATAGCTGATGGCGAGAAGCAGAGTGGCACGTATGGCCACCTGGTGGTTTTTGTGATTATGGCTTAGAGCAGGAGTTGCCCACACACCGACTTTTGAACCTTCCACATTGCTTGCGAATGTCGCACGATGGTGGAATTACCGCAGTTCGTCACATACCTTGTTCTGGAGAACACTAACGCTGTCGACAAGGGATTTCAAATTCACTACGTTTTTCTAGATTTCCAGAAGGCTTTTGTCACCGTATTCGTCTCTTGGTCTCCCTCTACGATTTTTACCCTCCACGCTGCCCTCCAATACTAAACTGGTGATCCCTTGATGCCTCAGAATATGCCCTACCAACCGATCCCTTCTTCTAGTCATGTTGTGCTACAAATTTCTCTTCTCTCCAATTCTGTTCAATACCTCCTCATTAGTTATGTGATCTACCCATCTAATCTTCAGCATTATCTTGTAGTACCATATTTCGAAAGCTTCTATTCTCTTCTTGTCTAAACTATTTGTCGACCACGTTTCACTTCCATACATGGCTACGCTTCATACAAATACTTTCAGAAATGACTTCCTGTCGCTTAAATCTATACTCGATGTTAACAAATTTCTCTTGTACAGAAACGCTTTCCTTGCCATAGGCAGTCTACATTTTATATCCTCTCTACTTCGACCATCATCAGTTATTTTGCTCCCCAAATAGCAAAACTCCTTTACTTTTTAGGTGTCTCATTTCCTAATCTAATTCCCTCAGCATCACCCGATTTAATTCGACTACATTCCATTATCCTCGTTTTGCTTTTGTTGATGTTCATCTTATACCCTCCTTTCAAGACACTGTCCATTCCGTTCAACTGCTCTTCCAAGTCCTTTGCTGTCTCTGACAGAGTTACAATGTCATCGGCGAACCTCAAAGTTTTTATTTCTTCTTCATGGATTTTAATACCTACTCCGAATTTTTTCTTTTGTTTCCTTCACTGCTTGCTCAGTATACAGATTGAATAACATCGGGGATAGGCTACAATCCTGTCTCACTCCCTTCGCAACCACTTCTTCCCTTTCATGCTCCTCGACTCCTATAAGTGCCATCTGGTTTCTGTACAAATTGTAAATAGCCTTTCGCTCAGCCTCAGGTCTTTCATTGCTCTGTCAAACTCTTCACGTAGTATCATATCTCCCATTTCATCTTCATCTACATCCTCTTTCATTTCCATAATACTGTCCTCAAGTACATCGCCCTTGTATAGACCCTCTATTATGGTCCTTCGACCTTCCTTTACTTAAAATTGGTTTTCCATCTGAGCTCTTGATATTCATAGAAGAGGTTCTCTTTTCTCCAAAGGTCGCTTTAATTTTCCTGTATTCAGTATCTATCTTACCCCTAGTGAGATAAGCCTCTACATCCTTACATTTGTCCTCTGGCAGTACCTACTTAACCATTTTACACTTCCTGTCGATCTCATTTTTGAGAAGTTTGTATTCCGTTTTTCATGCTTCATTTACTGCATTTTTATATTTTCTCCTTTCATCAATTAAAGTCAATATTTCTTCTGTTACCCAAGGATTTCTACTAGCCCTCGTCTTTTTACCTCCTTGGTCCTCTGCTACCTTCACTATTTCATCTCTCAAAGCTACCCATTCTTCTTCTACTGTGTTTCTTTCCCCCATTCTTGTCAATTATTCGCTAGTGCTCTCCCTGAAACCCTCTACAACCTCTGTTTCTTTCAGTTTGTCCAGGTCCCATCTCCTTAAATTCCCAAAATGGTTCAAATGGCTCTGAGCACTATCGGACTTAACATCTGTGGTCATCAGTCCCCTAGAACTTAGAACTAACCAACCTAAGGACATCACACTCATCCATGCCCGAGGCAGGATTCGAACCTGGGAATGTAGTGGTCACGCGGTTCGAGACTGAAGCGCCTAGAACCGCACGGCCACACTTGCCGGCCATCAAATTCCCACATTTTGCAGTTTCTTCAGTTTTAATCTACAGTTCATAACCAATAGATTGTGGTCAGAGTCCACATCTGCCCCTGGAAATGTCTTAAATTTAAAACGTAGTTCCTGAATCTCTGTCTTACCATTACATAATCTGTCTGATACCTTGTAGTATTTCCATGTACACAGCCTTCTTTCATGTTTCTTGAACCAAGTGTTAGCTATGATTAAGTTATGCTGTGCAAAATTCTACCAGGCGGCTTCCTCTTTCATTCCTTACTCCCATTCCATATTCACCAACTACGTTTCCTCCTCTTCCTTTTCCTTTTATCGAGTTCCAGTCACCCATGACTGTTAAATTTTCGTCTCCCTTCACTACCTGAATAGTTTCTTATCTATATAAACGATTTAGGACACAATCTTAGCGGTCATCTTTGGTAGTCTCCAGATAATGCTGCTGTTTATTGTCTTGTAAACTGATCAGGACAGGAAAAGCAATTGCAAAACGATTTAGAACTGATATCTGTGTTGCGAAAATTGGCATTTGACCCTCAGTAATGACATGTGTGAGGTCGTCCACATGAGTGCTGAAAGGAATCGGGTGAACTTCGGTTACACGATAAACCACTCTAATCTAATGGCCGTAAATTCGACTAAATACCTAGAATTACAATTTAAATTGGTAAGAACACATATAAAACGTTGTTGGAATGCCGAACCAAAGGTTACGATTTATTTCGCTTGACTCCATGTGTTTTCCATAATAGCTTTCCGTAAGCAATCAGTTCAATAGGGTTTCGTACCTCTTTCATTGCTATATACATCTGGCATCTTTCAGTACTGCTGTACGCTGATCTGATCTCTATAGGAAATTTGCACATTTTTCTAGTGTTTGTCATATTATGAAGATCTGATCAAAGGTAGATCTTCCTTGTCGAAATCCACAATGACAGTCACTAACAGTATTTCAACATAGGGTGTAAGGCTGTTAAAAAGAATGTGGGAGAATGTTTTATATGCCATAGGGTCTATACAAGGCTATACAAGGCTAATTCCTTCACTTAGAGCACACCATAATATCGCCTTTCTTTTGTACTAGGCACATGATACGTATGTTCCATTTACCAGGGGTTTCTTTGATGTACCCAATTTCAATTAGAAGCTTGTAAAAATCTTTCAGAAATTCATTTCCCGCATTTTTAATGACCTCTGCTTGTATTACCCTTATTATTCTTCAGCTTCGTGATGGCCGCCTCCACTTCCTCAGCAGTTTGTACTGGTTGCTCTATTTACTAAGGGTAAGTTTGGTCCTCAACTGCACCATAATTCAGCACTTTGATGATGAAGTGTTGAGCCCATCTTCCACATTTTGCTTCACCACTGCTCAAAACTGGCTGGCTTTCGACATAAATTCTTCTTTGACTGGAAATCCAGTCGCCATTGTAACAGTGTTCTAATTGGTTGGTTTTTTTGTGGAAGGAGACCAGACAGCGAGGTCATCGGTCTCATCGGATTAGGGAAGGACGGAGAAGGAAGTCGGCCGTGCCCTTTGAATGGAACCATCCCGGCATTTGCCTGGAGCGATTTAGGGAAATCACGGAAAACCTAAATCAGGATGGCCGGACGCGGGGTTGAACCGTCGTCCTCCCGAATGCGAGTCCAGTGTCTAACCACTGCGCCACCTCGCTCGGTTAACAGTGTTCTAATACCTTCCATACGTCCCGTGACTAATCAGCTGGACAACGATCATGCTGGAAACACACGTTCTAGAGCTCTTGAACGTTAAGAGATTTAACAACGCTGCTAAATCATTCTCAATGAAGCTTTCACACGTTTATCCGTCTAAAATGGCGCCAAACACACTGACGAAAAACAACACACATTGTTTCAAAGCAGGTATCAACTGTGCAGCGAAGCGTATGTCGAACGTATCATAACCATCACACGATACAACGGAAGATAAACCTCGGTCTATACAAAAATTTAAAAAATGTCATGATTGGCAAAATAATGCCCATCATAATGAATATTAATGACCTGGCAGATGGGCACAGTCGTGTGTGAATATTACCGATACATTCAGTAATATTGTGCCTTCACATCGGTTTAGTAACTCAGTGTTGCAGAATAATGACACGAATTATTTACAGCAGAGTGGAAAAACTGGCAGCAGGCAACCTCGCAAATACCAGCTTACGCTCTGGACAAATGTAGAAACGCGAAATTCAGTATTGAGACTGTGACGTATCTTAGTACATTCGATGAAGAGAAACAAATCTTTATATAAAGAGACTAACTGTTCTTGAAAGAACAGATACCATTGATGACCGTGCAGCTTCTCTAGAATAGGTGATAATTAATTGAAACCCTCAGCTGCCGACAGGTGTTGCTGACATACTTTTTTTTTGTGTTCGGTCATTGCGGACGTCGCAACATATACTGTTCAAATTCGGTGGTTGATCCTTTCACTCAGTTTTATTACAGAGGCCAACCGGCTCTCTGGCCGAACACGCTGAGCTACCGTGCCGGCATCCTCGATGAGGACAGCTGAAAATGTGTGCCCCGACCGGGACTCGAACCAGGGATCTCTTGATTATATGGCAGACGCTCTAGCCAGCTGAGCCACCGAGGACACAGATGAATAGCGCGACTGCAGGAACTTGTCCCTTGCACGCTTCCCGTAAGTCCCACATTGCCTATCGATTAGGTACATTGTGTATGTAGATTGTGGACAGTTGGGAATGTGGGTCTCACGGGAAGCGTGCAAGGGATAAGTGCCTCCAAGATCCCTGGTTCGAGTCCTGGTTGGGGCAACTGTACCCATCGAGGCATATCAACAACAACTGTCGGCAGCTGAGGGTTTCAATTAATTATCAAATAAATCTTTCCTTATAGCATCTACAGGTTAGAGACGAAGGTTTTGATAGGAATAAACGCTTTGAAATTTTTTTTGAGGGGGGGGGATGTACAAAAAATTGGTCTAAAATGGTGAAATTTTGTCCTTATTTACTCCTGTAGCATGTTAGGCGCTACGTCTCCAATTTTCAGGGTTTAACTGTTACTGAAAAGATCTAAAAGCCATCGTGTTTCAACCAATACGTAACGCCACACCCATTTTCTTCGTGACTCAAACCTTGTTTGAGATGTTTTATTATTTCCTGTGGTCGGAGAAGCATCTAAAGAGTATACGTATAAGGCAGTGAGCCAGTTTACGATGCGTTACCTTTGCTTGCAGTTATTGTCTGCGGTGTACAAACATAAACATTTATTTTTCTGGTGTTGCGGCAAGAAGTATGAGTTTCTGTAAACATTTCAACTGAATTACTCTTGAAAGTGCCAAGATATAGCGCCAAAAGTGTTTAAGGAACAGACTAAAAGTCTTCATTGACAATCAAATAAACAGTTTCAGTGAGCTATTGAAGAAGACTGATAATGTGCATATTGCTACTTCAGAAATGCCAGTGAAGGATGTTGCCAATAGGGACACAAACAAGAATCAGACTAGAAGAAGTGAGGTACGCCTAATGAGAACTAAGAAGATCAAATGTATGGTTATGACCAAACTGAGTTATTTGCTTATGGCTTAAATCCTAATAAAATCCTCTTTTTGCATTTCCCACAACTTATATTTTTCAGTGCTAAAAACACTTTCTACTGAGTTATTGCAGATAAAAAGGTGAAATCTGTTACACACTTTGAAAATACTGTAAAACAACTGTCTGCAGTACAAAATACTTCAAAAGTGCATTACTCCCAAATTTGTGTAAATTTTTGTGAAATAAAAGTTGCTGTGTATCATACACATAAATTTAAAAATAGATTGTGAGAGTTCTAAGAATGACATCAAAATCTGGTACAGAGATTTTTTATATAATTTCACTACTGGCCATTAGAATTGCTGTATCACGAAGATGACGTGCTACAGACGCGAAATTTAGCCGACAGGAAGAAGATGCTGTGATATGCAAATGATTAGCTTTTCTGAGCATTCACACAAGGCTGGCGCCGGTGGCGACACCTACAACGTGCTGACATGAGGAAAGTTTCCAACCGATTTCTCATACACAAACAGTAGCTGACCGGCGTTGCCTGGTGAAACGTTGTTGTGAAACCTCGTGTAAGGACGAGAAATGCATACCATCACGTTTCCGACTTTGATGAAGATCGGATTGTAGCCTATCGCGATTGCGGTTTATCGTATCAGTACATTGCTGCTCGCGTTGGTCGAGATCCAATGACTGTTGGCAGAATATAGAATCGGTGGGTTCAGGAGGGTAATACGGAACGCCGTGCTGGATCGCAACGCCCTCTTATCACTAGCAGTCGAGATAACAGGCATCTTATCCGCATGGCTGTAACAGATCGTGCAGCCACATCTCGATCCCTGAGTCAACAGATGGGGACGTTTGCAAGACAACAACCATCTGCACGAACGGTTCGGCGACGTCTGCAGCAGCATGAACTGTCAGCTCGGAGACCGTGGCTGCGGTTACCCTTCACGGTGCATCACAGACAGGAGCGCCTGCGATGGTGTACTCGACGACGAACCTGGGTGCACGAATGGCAGAATGTGATTTTTTCGGATGAGTCCAGGTTCTGGTTACAGCATCGTGATGGTCGCATCCGTGTTCGGCGACATCGCGGTGAACGCACATTGGAAGCGTGTATTCGCCATCGCCATACTGGCGTATCACCTGGCGTGATGGTATGGAGTGCCACTGGTTACATGACTCGATCACATCTTGTTCGCATTGACGGCACTTTGAACAGTGGACGTTACATTTCAGAAATATGGCTCTACTCTTCATTGGATCCCTGCAAAACCCTACATTTCAGTAGGATAATTCACGACCGCATGTTGCAGGTCCTGTACGGGCCTTTCTGGATACTGAAAATGTTCGACTGTTGCCCTGGCCAGCACATTCTCCAGATCTCTCACCAATTGAAAACGTCTGGTCAATAGTGGCCGAGCAACTGGCTCGTCACAATATGCCAGTCACTACTCTTGATGGACTGTGGTATCGTGTTGAAGCTGCATGGGCAGCTGTACCTGTACACCCCATCCAAGCTCTGACTGAATGTCCAGGCGTATCAAGGCCGTTATTACGGCCAGAGGTGGTTGTTCTGGGTACTGATTTCTCAGGATCTACGCACCCAAATTGCGTGAAAATGTAATCACATGTCAGTTCTAGTATAATATATTAGTCCAATGAATACCCGTTTATCATATGCATTTCTTCTTGGTGTAGGAATTTTAATGGCGAGTAGTGTAGTTTGTTCGTCGCTTTAGTGTAGTTTACAAACTTACTCTTTTCGAAATTGCTAGCTCCCTTGCCCCTAACGCCAGATATATCGCTCTGTTTCTCGACTACAATTGCACTGTTCCCCCCCCCCGCCCACCCGCCCCCCCAGACACGCGTTCTTACAGCCTACCTGCCGTCTGTGAGGTAAAACATATTCGGTGTCAACATTAATGTTGCTGGACCATGTATATCGGCTAGAGGTGGATAACACCCCGGCAATACATGAGCTAAAATCTGCAACACACGGCGGCATCAGCAATGTTGCCGAACATACAGCAGTGTATCTCTTTATTGTAGCCACATAACAGCAACGTTGTCAGCAACTTTATTGCGGTCTCCAACTGCCGTAAAATAAGGCCTGCGTAAACGCCACCTTCATATACCGTCCTGTGTCGTTGTTCGGCCTACCTGTCTGCTATACGTCCAGTGCACCGGTATTCGCTAAGCACCTCTTGCCGAGTTCCGCCCGCGCTGTCGCGCCTGGTGGAATTAATCACGCGGAGTAATCCTGTCTTGGGGGGCTAATCCCCCTCCATCCCCTCCGGATCCTATCGCCAACTCCTCACCTTCAGAGTGTGTTTACCAGAACTCCATCTCGTCGCCGAATGCTTGCGAGCGACGTTCACTTAATCACTTTCGCTGCTCTAGCAACACTTAAGAGAAGGCTACGTAATCCTTAAGATGCTGTCAGGGGACTTGTTTCGTTTCGTTCTAGGTGTAAGCTTCTCAGTCTAGCCAATTAAGCTTAAGTGACTCTCACTAAACTGGCATCACCGTTGTCAAATAAGCCTTGTCGACAATATTATGAAGGCACGCTTTCTGTGTTGTGTTGGCAGAAGAGCCAACACCGTGTTACTATTGGAGGTCGAAATGCACGCGTTTTAGCTCACGCAGGCTGGCGTGAGGAGGGATAAACTATGCTGACGTGAGGTGTGGAACATGACAAGGTACATGACGGTACATGATTCACAATATCAATATCAATAGTAACTGAATATGGCGCCTTGCTAGGTCGTAGCAAATGATGTAGCTGAAGGCTATGCTAAACTGTCGTCTCTGCAAATGAGAGTGTATGTAGACAGTAAACCATCGCTAGCAAAGTCGGCTGTACAACTGGGGCGAGTGCTAGGAAGTCTCTCTAGACTAGACCTGCCGTGTGGCGACGCTCGGTCTGCAATCACTGACAGTGGCGACACGCGGGTCCGACGTATACTAACGGACCGCGGCCGATTTTAAGGCTACCACGTAGCAAGTGTGGTGTCTGGCGGTGACACCACATCCTGTATACGTTCTTCGCACGTAGAGGAATAATTTTCACTGAGCCCAGTCAACAAAGACTAAAAACATATTGCCTGGCTCGCTTAACAACCGCGAATAAATACATATCAAACTGAAAGAACCCCACTGTATAAAGACGAACTGAGTGAAGTTGTTTTATCTGCTTAGTAAGATAATTGGATACGAAATGCTGTGGAGGTGTAGTCTGTCCCATAAACTGGAAAGTGAGCACTGCTTGTGGTGGAGCAAGCCGCCTTTCCCATAAGAACGCTACAACCTGACTAAGAAACAACTTCTACTGCAGCAGTGTAGAATAATGGACAGAGATCTGTGCAAAATCTGTCCGTATGCTTTTCTTGCATTTCTGTTATTAGAACCTTATATCTGTATCCACTGCGGTGTTATTGTGAATAAGATTTTTGAAACTTTTGAAAACATAGCGATCTTAAAAGTGAAACTTCCTCCCAGATTAAAACTGTGTGTCGGACCGAGACTCTAAGTCGGGACCTTTGCCTTTCGCGGGCAAGTGCTCTACCAACTGAGCTACCCAAGCACCATTTTTGAAATTTTTGAAAACACAGTCAGCGATCTTAAAAGTTCCTGGCAGATTAAAACTGTGTGCCGGACCGAGACTCGAGCTCGGGACCATTGCCTTTCGCGTGCAATTGTTCTACCAACTGAGGTACCCAAGCACGATTTTTGAAATTTTTTAAAACATAGTCACCGATCTTGAAAGTGAAACTTCCTGGCAGATTAAAACTGTGTACCGGACCGAGACTCTAACTCGGGACCTTTGCCTTTCGCGTCAAGTGCTCTACCAACTGAGCTACCCAAGCAAGATTTTTGAAATTTTTGAAAACGTAGTCAGCGATCTTAAAAGTTCTTGGCAGATTAAAACTGTGTGCCAGACCGAGACTCGAACTCGGGTCCTTTGCTACTTTCGCAGGAGAGCTTCTGTAAAGTTTGGAAGGTAGGAGGCGAGGTACTGGCAGAAGTAAAGCTGTGAGGACGGGGCGTGAGTCGTGCTTGGGTAGCTCAGTCGGTAGAGCACTTCGAAAGGCAAAGGTCCCGAGTTCGAGTCTCGGTCCGGCACACAGTTTTAATCTGCCAGGAAGTTTCATACCAGCGCACACTCCGCTGCAGAGTGAAAATCTCATTCTGGATCTTGAAAGTAGTTAAAAAAAGTCTTGATCGCAATCTTGTTAAAATATTTTTTTTTATTGGAGTGAGTGACCGGTTTCGACTCTAAGAAAGAGTCGCCTTCAGACACTGGAGCGGTGGGTAGACGCTGCTAAATGAGTTCCGTCGACCCAGTTACAGGAGCTTGGGCTTTTATTTCACAAGTCAGGTTACATTGCCTTTTTATTGAAACATTTAGCTTCAATTTTTAGGCACTGTTGAGCAGATCGGATTAAGGATATTCAAGAGTTTTGCACATTACATGAGTTTAAGTTATGAATTTATCTGATAATCATTTTCGATGACTTTTGGTAGACTCAGGAAGATTGACTCAACTCATATAGACGGAAACAGACAAGCGGTTACTCTACATTCTTACGTAAGACGACAACAACAACAACAACAACAACAACGACAAAAGCAGCAGCAGCAACAACAATAGTAAGAACAAAAGCAGAGTATGTCATTCATAGCTGGACGCGGTGGCCGAGCGGTTCTAGGCTCTTAAGTCTGGAACCGCGCGACCGCTACGGTCGCAGGTTCGAATCCTGCCTCGGGCATGGATGTGTGTGATGTCCTTAGGTTAGTTAGGTTTAACTAGTTCCAAGTGCTAGGCGACTGATGAGTTCAGAAGTTAAGTCCCATAGTGCTCAGAGCCATTTGAATCATTTGACACAGAGGATATTGCGACTGCAGGGACTTATCTCTATGTGTCCTCGATGGCTGAGTCGGATAGAGCGTCTGCCTTGTAAGCAGGAGTATCCCAAGTTCGAGTCCCGGTCGGGGCTCACATTTTTATCTGTTCCCGTTAATATTTATCAACGTCTGTAAGCAGCTAAAGGTCTGGATTTCATTGTAATTTCATTCTTCGAGAGCTGCAAGATCACCAATGGTATCTGTTCTTTCGGACTTCTCTGAAGAAACAGATACCCTCTTCATATATATATATATATATATATATATATATATATATATATATATATATATATATACTCCTGGAAATTGAAATAAGAACACCGTGAATTCATTGTCCCAGGAAGGGGAAACTTTATTGACACATTCCTGGGGTCAGATACATCACATGATCACACTGACAGAACCACAGGCACATAGACACAGGCAACAGAGCATGCACAATGTCGGCACTAGTACAGTGTATATCCACCTCTCGCAGCAATGCAGGCTGCTATTCTCCCATGGAGACGATCGTAGAGATGCTGGATGTAGTCCTGTGGAACGGCTTGCCATGCCATTTCCACCTGGCGCCTCAGTTGGACCAGCGTTCGTGCTGGACGTGCAGACCGCGTGAGACGACGCTTCATCCAGTCCCAAACATGCTCAATGGGGGACAGATCCGGAGATCTTGCTGGCCAGGGTAGTTGACTTACACCTTCTAGAGCACGTTGGGTGGCACGGGATACATGCGGACTTGCATTGTCCTGTTGGAACAGCAAGTTCCCTTGCCGGTCTAGGAATGGTAGAACGATGGGTTCGATGACGGTTTGGATGTACCGTGCACTATTCAGTGTTCCCTCGACGATCACCAGTGGTGTACGGCCAGTGTAGGAGATCGCTCCCCACACCATGATGCCGGGTGTTGGCCCTGTGTGCCTCGGTCGTATGCAGTCCTGATTGTGGCGCTCACCTGCACGGCGCCAAACACGCATACGACCATCATTGGCACCAAGGCAGAAGCAACTCTCTTCGCTGAAGACGACACGTCTCCATTCGTCCCTCCATTCACGCCCGTCGCGACACCACTGGAGGCGGGCTGCACGATGTTGGGGCGTGAGCGGAAGACGGCCTAACGGTGTGCGGGACCGTAGCCCAGCTTCATGGAGATGGTTGCGAATGGTCCTCGCCGATACCCCAGGAGCAACAGCGTCCCTAATTTGCTGGGAAGTGGCGGTGCGGTCCCCTACGGCACTGCGTAGGATCCTACGGTCTTGGCGTGCATCCGTGCGTCGCTGCGGTCCCGTCGCAGGTCGACGGGCACGTGCACCTTCCGCCGACCACTGGCGACAACATCGATGTACTGTGGAGACCTCACGCCCCACGTGTTGAGCAATTCGGCGGTACGTCCACCCGGCCTCCCGCATGCCCACTATACGCCCTCGCTCAAAGTCCGTCAACTGCACATACGGTTCACGTCCACGCTGTCGCGGCATGCTACCAGTGTTAAAGACTGCGATGGAGCTCCGTATGCCACGGCAAACTGGCTGACACTGACGGCGGCGGTGCACAAATGCTGCGCAGCTAGCGCCATTCGACGGCCAACACCGCGGTTCCTGGTGTGTCCGCTGTGCCGTGCGTGTGATCATTGCTTGTACAGCCCTCTCGCAGTGTCCGGAGCAAGTATGGTGGGTCTGACACACCGGTGTCAATGTGTTCTTTTTTCCATTTCCAGGAGTATATATATATATATATATATATATATATATATATATATATATATATATACTGTAGCAGGTCTTTCTGTGTATGATCCTAGTATCACTGTGATGTGTTACTTGCCAGTGTGAATATTCCTTTTGTCCTAATGTTTTGCACACTAGACTAATATAAATTGAAGTCCGATGCTGTGTCTTCCTGTCTGTATGTGAAGGTTAATGTGAGGATTTAATGTAAAGATTTTAATACGGTTTTCACTAATAGATACACTGATTCACAAGGTAGGCACGTACATATAATTTATAAATTTTATGTGGCTGAAATATGATGAATTAAAGTCACCTGCCACATTTTCCTGTTTATATGTGAAGGTTAATGTAAAGCATTTTTCGAAATTAATGTTCTGACTGCGAAACCCTTGTCAATAGCTGGGTTAGGCGCAGATCTACTACCCAAGAGTGAGATAAACTATCACTTGCTGTTGGCTTGGACTCAAACCTGGAATGAGTACGCGCAGCCGTAACCATTTAGTGCTACGTGTGAGAAGTGGGGGCAGCTCGCTACTCTACTGATAACTCTTAGTGCTCTTGATGTACACAGTTTGCAGCTGGGACGACATGAAATGATGCCTCTTTCATTCTCTCATGGTCTCTGTACATTTTGCAAATGAGTACCGTTGTGTGGAAAACGATAATATTGTGTCTTCCTCTCTCGAGGCATGACAACGTGTTCCAACTTCGCTAATGATTAATGTACAGCACAGAAGCATGTGTTCGCCTGCGTTAATAATGTCTTCAGTGCCTGCTTGTATGCTCCGAAACAAATTTCCCTGCTTAATAATCCACCGACCTCTCCCACTTGCATTCGCCTGTAATGCAGGCTTACCTGCAAAGCATCAGTTATTACCTGCACAATCCTTCATCCATCTTGGGGATTACTTGTCAGCCACTGTCATATTCAGACCAATCCCTCGAGCTCTGCGGTAGCTCCTTGCAGCCTGTAATTACCTCTAGTTTGCTCAGAAATTTGCGTGGGGGAACGAAATCAGATTTTTATTCCTTTATTGCCATTTGGCCATTGACGTAAAACTCTCCAAGACGCCTACACAGTTGTATTCTTAATTACTTAAGCCTTAGTCTACAAGGGCAGCGATTCATGATTTTACTAACAGTGAAAGAAAAACTTGTTAGGTATGGATCACCACATTGCAGTTTTAACACTGTTTTTGAACATCATTACCATCAAAACTTTCATGGACACCTGACGTTTCTGTCACGTAAAAAGTATGTATTCTTACATCCTCTAAACACGCGAAAATTATGTATATGTAGCTCTCCACCAGACTTCCTTCTTCTTTTGCCAATATTCTTTGAATGCGTTGGCTTTGTCTGCTGTTTGGAGAATATCTGCTTCTCTTCTATGAGACTTGTAATCCCTCCACCACACATTTCTCAACATTTGTGTAATTTCGCAACCACACTTTTCTCAATAGTACTGCTGTATTTTGACCAGTGCTCTCTATTACCAAATTCGATTACATCTTCTCAGATTTTGCGTGATTCGGACGGAGTTTCTGATAATACATCAATATCGTCTTTGGCAATCTACTTGAGTGTATGTATTTTATATAGCTGCAGAAAGTCAGGTGTCGTTTCCTTGTGACATGACTGACGGAAAAAACGCAGTACGAAGAAGGCGTTATATGACATTAACGAAAGTTGGTGGGCGTGTTTCTACAACTGAAAGATGATGTCTGTTAAAATTTCGCTCCAATCGCATAAGAGTGGCGGTAGTTGCATCACTATGAGTAGAAATTCTTCCATCTGCTTTTTGAAGGACCACATTCTACGAGCTGAATAATGTCTTCCGTTCCACCTGGGCTCTGTCCATGCACATACTCAGATGAGGTACGATTGACTGCAACTGTGTCTAGAAGTTCACTGAAAACACCTCTTACTCAGCGTTTTGGAAACAGTCTACCGTATTCTCTTCAGGTAAGCAGCGTTTCCATTACAAAACCCATAAACAAGTTCGATATCGACATGCTCAGCGGTAGTAAATACGCGCGTAAGCGAGACAGTAGAATTCGTAAACAAATCACAGTCACAGCTGAAGAACTCATTTTTGTAAACGGAAGCACAACTGGCCGAGCGGTTCTAGGCGCTCCAGTCCGAAACAGCGCTGCTGCTACGGTCGCAGGTTCGAATCCTGCTTCGAGCATGGATGTGTGTGATGACCTTAGGTTTAGTTCTAAGGCTAGGGGCTGATGACCTCAGATGTTAAGTCCCATAGTGCTCAGAGCCATCTGAACAATTTTTTGGAAGCACAACCTGTACTTCAAAACAAAACTGAAAACTGATATTCACTGTCCAGTAACATTAATGCGACCACCTGTCTAAAGCCTGAATAAGCAGATTTTGCTGCGCTTAACGTGCAGAAAGAGGGCCGGTGGGCTTGTGGAACGTACTGTCAGGAATGTGGAGTTACATGTAATCCATTGCTGTGGCGAGCTGTGCTAGGTTTCTCAACTGAGGATCCATGTGGAAAACAGCCCGATCAAGGTGGTCCCACACATTCTCGATTGGGTTTACATCCGGAGTGCCTGCTGGCCAGTCCGGTAAACTCCCATGTTGTACGTCTCCAAACCAAGCACATACACTGTGCTGCATGAGATGTTGCATTGTCCTGCTGGTAGATACCATCGTGCTGAGGAAAAACAGACTGCCTATACGACTGGTCATGGTCCCCAAGTGTTGAGGCATTCACTTGTTGACCCACTGTGCCTTCCAGGATGCCAAGATCACATAGAGAGTGCCACGAAAACAGTCCCCAGACCATAACGCTCCTTCCTCTAACCCGCCAGCGCCCATTTGTCTGGTGGAGCGTAATACGTGATTCATCTAGAAATGCCATCTGCCGCCATCAGTGGACATCCAATTCCGGTTTTTTTTTTGGTCATCAGTCTACTGACTGGTTTGATGCGGCCCGCCACGAACTCCTTTCCTGTACTAAATTCTTCATCTTGCAACCTACGTCCTCAATTATTTACTTGACGTATTCCAATCTCTGTCTTCCTCTACAGTTTTTGCCCTCTACAGCTCCCTCTAGTACCATGGAAGTCATTCCCTCATGTCTTAGCAGATGTCCTATCATCCTGTCCCTTCTCCTTATCAGTGTTTTCCACATATTCCTATCCTCTCCGATTCCGCGCAGAACCTCCTCATTCCTTACCTTATCAGTCCACCTAATTTTCAACATTCGTCTATAGCACCGCATCTCAAATGCTTCGATTCTCTTCTGTTCCGGTTTTCCCACAGTCCATGTTTCACTACCATACAATGCTGTATTCCAGACGTACATCCTCAGAAATTTCTTCCTCAAATTAAGGCCGGTATTTGATATTAGTAGACTTCTCTTGGCCAGAAATGGCTTTTTTGCCATAGCGAGTCTGCTTTTGATGTCCTCCTTGCTCCGTCCGTCATTGGTTATTTTACTGCCTAGGTAGCAGAATTCCTTAACTTCATTGACTTCGTGAGCATCAATCCTGATGTTAAGTTTCTCGCTGTTCTCATTTCTACTACTTCTCATTACCTTCGTCTTTCCCCGATTTACTCTCAAACCATACTGTGTACTCATTAGACTGTTCATTCCGTTCAGCAGATGATTTAATTCTTCTTCACTTTTACTCAGGATAGCAATGTCATCAGCGAATCGTATCATTGATATCCTTTCACCTTGTATTTTGATTCCACTCCTGAACCTTTTTGTTATTTCCATCATTGCTTCCTCGGTGTATAGATTCAAGAGTAGGGGCGAAAGGCTACAGCCTTGTCTTACACCATTCTTAATACGAACACTTCGTTCTTGATCGTCCACTCTTATTATTCCCTCTTGGTTGTTGTGCATATTGTATATGACCCGTCTCTCCCTATAACTTACCCCTACTTTTTTCAGAATCTCGAACAGCTTGCACCATTTTATATTGTCGAACGCTTTTTCCAGGTCGACAAATCCTATGAAAGTGCAAGGGGCGACCTTTGGCTGTCGTGTTTCTCTGTGGAGAACGGAATCTGTACTAACAATGTGCACTGACTGTGTTATCACCATCTCTCATCTACACGCAAATAATAGCGGACGCTATATTGAGTTAGTCTCATACGGAATTTAACTCTGTTGTTGCGGCAGCGTTCAGAATCTGTCGGTGTTAATTTGCATTTTGTACGACATTAACGGCGACAAGTTAATGAAATTGTCTTCACAAACGAATGTAATAATTACATCAATTACGTCAAAAAGAAAAGAACATTTCTTGTTCATTCAAAACTGATTTACCCGATATTGTCATCGTCGAACACGGCTATAGGACTTCCGAAAAATTATTTTTGGGTGCTCACTGCGGAATCTGCAGATGCGGTCAGCACATCAGGAAGAACTTTAAGCCATGATTATTTCTGCAAATTTCCTACGCAGCCATTTGACATCCACACGTTATTTGTGTACCGTTTTGCACTCATCTACATCTACAACTACATCAACGTCTACGTGATTACTCAGCTATTCATAATGAAGTGCCTGGCAGAGGGTTCAATGAACCACCTTCAAGCTGTCTCTCTACCATTCCATTCTCGAACGGCACGCGGGAAAAACGAGCACTTAAATTTTTCTGTGGGAGCCCTGATTTCTCTTATTTTATCGTGATGATCATTTCTCCGTATGTAGGTAGGTGCCAACAGAACGTTTTCGCAATAGGCAGAGAAAACAGGTGATTGATATTTCATGAGAAGATCCCTAAGTTTTTAGCCGAATTTACAGCTTCAGATTTGTATGACTTATCGCGTAATCGAAATTTAACTGATTTCTTTTAGTACTCATGTGAATAACTTCTCACTTTTCTTTATTCAGGGTCAATTGCCACTTTTCGACCCATACAGATATCTTATCTAAATCATTTTGCAAGTCGTTTTGATCATCTGATGATTTTACAAGACGGTAAATGACACCATCATCTGCAAAAAATCTAAGACGGCTACTCAGATTGTCTCCTATGTCGTTAGTATAGATCAGGAACAATAGAGGGCCTATAACACTTCCTTGGGGAACGCCGGATATTACTTCTGTGTTACTCGATGACTTTCCGTCTACTACTACGGACTGACCTTTCGGACAGAAAATCACGAATCCAGTCGCACAACTGAGGCGGCACTCCGTAGGCTCGCAGTTTGGTTAGAAGACGCTTGTGAGGAACGGTGTCGAAAGCCTTCTCGAAATCTAAATATATGGAATCAATTTGACATCCCCAGTCGATAGCACTTATTACTTCATGAGTATAAAGAGCTAGCTGTGCTTCACAAGAACGATATTTTCTGAATCCGTGCTGACTATTTGTCCACAAACCGTCGTGTTAGAGGTACTTCATAATGTACAAATATAGTAAATATTCCAAAACCCTACTGCAAGTCGACGTTAGTGATATAGGCCTGTAATTCAGCGGATTACTTCTACTTCCCTCTCTGGGTATTACAGGCTCCGAAAGTTCTAAAAGAGCATCACTGCAGGTTTCACGCAAAGTTTCCACGACGAACGGTACTGCACACACCTCGTCATATACTCTCTCCGCCCCAACAGGCCATGAAGGTGCAACGGTACCGACCGGCCGCCGTGTCATCCTCAGCCCACAGGCGTCACTGGATGCGGATATCAAGGGGCATGTGGTCAGCACACCGCTCTCCCGGCCGTACGTCAGATCACGAGACAGGAGCCGCCTCTTCTCAATCAAGTACCTCCTCAGTTTGCCTCACAAGGGCTGAGTGCACCCAGCTTGCCAACAGCGCTCGGCAGACCGGATGGTCACCCATCCAAGTGCTAGCCCAGCCCGACAGCGCTTAACTTCTGTGTTCTGACGGGAACCGGTGTTACCGATGCGGCCAGGTCGTTACCCCACTTCATCATATAAGGTAAACCAACTGATGATAAAAGCGAATCTAAACAAAACCAAACACTTTTAATGACCAACTTGCAGGCAAAGATAAATGTTTACTATTTATGTGGTTTCGCCGATTTTCCTAAACTACCAGTACCGAGTCAGTTGCAGCACTGCCTACGGTTTTACTTGCATTCCGAACCCCGGCAATTTTCACAATAACTGTGTGCTAGAAAGGAATGACGTGAAAAATTACAGCCGGCCGCGGTGGTCTAGCGGTTCTAGGCGCGCAGTCCGGAACCACGAGACTGCTACGGTCGCAGGTTCGAATCCTGCCTCGGGCATGGATGTGTGTGATGTCCTTAGGTTAGTTAGGTTTAAGTAGTTCTAAGTTCTAGGGGACTGATGACCACAGATGTTAAGTCCCATAGTGCTCAGAGCCATTTGAACCATTTTTGAAAAATTACAGGCGAAATGTAGAAGGCCATAAACATTTTCCCTTTTTCCTTTCTTTGTTATGAAGAGCAGGGCAGGAGTTCGGAATGAAGAGTGAAATCTGTTGCAAGTCAGTAAGTGCTCTGATTCCCAAATACTGGAATAATATAGTCTAGCCGACCGCGGTGGCGGAGCGGTTCTAGGCGCTTGAATCTGGATCAGCAGAAAGTGTTTTTATGCACTGAAAAATGTAAATTGTGGGAAATGCAAAAAGCCGTCCGTGGTGGCCGAGCGGATCTAGGCGCTCAGTCCGGAACCGCGCGACTACTGCGGTCGCAGGTTCGAATCCTGCCTCGGGCATGGATGTGTGTGATGTCCTTAGGTTAGTTAGGTTTAAGTAGTTCTAAGTTCTAGGGGGCTGATGACCTCAGCTGTTCAATTTTGAATATAGTCTGGGGAATTTGCGCGCCGTGAGATACACCACTCAAGAAATGCACTCACTTTGAACTTAAAGAGTTGGCTTAATGTGTTAAACATTTAACGCAGGACAACATCCCTTAATGAGGACATTATGCCAGTAATTTAATAACATAAATTCGCTTAGTAATAAATCCCCCTGGACTCCGTTACATACGTAACCTGCGGCATAGTGGATGATGAGATGACAAGCTCGCCCATATTTTATGTAAGTGGCCAGCCGATGACAATTAACTGTGGCATTCTTGTTGCTACGTTTTCCCTTTCCGTACGTTCTACCTTCTTATGTAGCACTTTCGTTCTTTTCCTGCTTTCTTTGCTTGTATGTTTCAGTTTTCTTAGGTCTGTCCACATTCGTTCCCTTTAATGTGTGTCAGGGCGCTGATGACCTCGACGTTGAGCACCCATAAGCCCCAACACACACACACACACACACACACACACACACACACACACACACACACACACACTGTTAGCTATTTAATAATATAGCTTTGAGGAGATGACAATACATTCGAATAAAACATTCCATATGATGTTAGTCCTGTTTTTATCTGTTACAGAGATGCATCCTGTTTCACAGATAAATTTTCGTTTTGGGTGTTGGCACACCGTTCGGTATGGGTTCATACAAGTACTGTCACATTAATGCGACCACCGACTGTTTTCGACGTTAACGTGCAGTAACCACTCACAGACCGCAGCTGGCAGCACTAGCAGTGGAGGGCATATAAGGGATGTTGGGGGGGGGGGGGGGGGGGAGGGGAGCGGGGGACGCGGAAAACAGTGCAGGCGTTATCGTACTTTGGGAACAGAGCGATTTATCTGACGTCGAAAAGCGCATGATCATTGACTTTCGGGACAAGAAGTGAAGCATTTCCGAAACTGCAAAGTTTGTAACCTGTTCGTGTGCTGCCGTGCCTGACAAAATGCCGTTATTTAAAATGGGCGCCAAGAAAACTGTGGTGCACCACTTGCCGTATATGGCAGGGGTGAACGGCGGCTGTAGAGATCTGTACGGGCGGAAAGTCGTGCGACTATTGAGCAACTGATCGCCCATATGAACCAAGGCGCTGCCAACAAAGTCTCCTCAGCGACCGTTCAGCGAACGGCCCCGCGCACGGTTGTCCGTAGCAGGTGCCTGTTTCATGCACCCATACTGACTGCGTTTATCGGCGATGAAGACTGGAATTTGCACGCCAGTACCGGAACTGCGCTAGGTGACGGTCAGTTTGGCTTTAGCAAAAGTAAAGGGACGAAAGAGGCAATTCTGACGTTACGGCTAATAATGGAAGCAAGGCTAAAGAAAAATCAAGACACTTTCATAGGATTTGTCGACCTGGAAAAAGCGTTCGACAATATAAAATGGTGCAAGCTGTTCGAGATTCACAGACAAATTATAAATCAAAAAGAGTCAGACGAACCATCGGGGAGAACAACTGAAGATTGCTGTAAGCGAATGTACACAAATATATACATGGAAAATCACAACTCAAGGCTCTCTTTAGCAAATAAACACAAATACACTGATCAGTAAGAAGTTTGTACCCGTGGTCTAAGGGTTCAGTGCGGCTCTGGCAGCCGAGCGAAGCAGACGTGCGGTGTGTGCTCGCCGCTGTCAGAGAGAGCCCGCGCGCCTTGTTTACTTTCTTCGGCCGACACTAACGTGACGCCGTAGCGCTACAAGACCATGGCAAACCAATACAGAAGATCAACCTTGAAATTCACATTTCGGAACGACTTTACCCGACCAAAGGCGCTCGAAGTCGGACGCTTTTTAAAAGAGGAAGCCAAGATCCCGGCTGCCGACATTGTCGGCATTCACTTTTCGATCGTCAGTAGCACGGTCTATGTAAAGCTCATAAACGAAACTACATGCGACAAGGTGCTTCGTGAGATGAAACAAGAACTCCGCTTCTGCCACGCAGATGGCAGTGTTGGCAACGTCGAGGTCGGCCATGCCGCAATGGGACTGCGGACTATACGCATATTCGAACTTCCATTTGAACTCCCGGCGGCAGAAGTTGTAGCGGCGCTCCGCCCCTACGGCACGGTACACGAACACGTGGCTGAAAAATGGACCCAGTTTAAGACGTATCCAGTACTCAATGGAGTACGCCAAGTGCGCATAGATCTCCAACGACACGTGCCATCCTATCTACAGATAGGAGGATGCCGGGCCATAGTTATTTATGACGGCCAGCCGAAGACGTGTTCCGGATGCGGCAAGGAAGGTCACCTTCGTTCCGAGTGCCTCCAGCGTCGGATCACACAACTCCCACCGAAGGACGTTGCACCACCAGCGGCGAAGACTGTTCTAGCCGTGACTTACGCGGCGGCGCTCACGACGTTCTCCACACAACAGACACGGCCGACCGCTTCAGCGGTACAAGAATCACCTTCCACGGACAAAAAGCTGGACGATCCGCCGACCTGGCCAGTGGTGGAAAATAGTACTACGACTCTGGAGCTACCGAACGCGACACACATTGACGCCGGCAAGATGGCAATTGATTCCCTTATTGTACCGACCGAAGCGTTTGTTCCGGCGGAGCGTGAGTCAGTGCCGTCTTCTGACAATGAAGGCCATGTACGGAAACAGCGATCACCGAAACGCCGAAAGCGCCGTCGTCGGACCGTGTCGGAACACAGCGGTTCGCATTCGGCCGGGGAAGAACAACTGACCACTCAAGAAGCCAGCCGCGAAGCTGAGGCTGTTTCCACTGACTCCAACCTTGCAGAACAGACAGAAAAACATGCAGCTTTCGAACATCAGCCCATTGACAGAAACAGTGAGCAGCGGGAAGGTACCAGTGCAGGCAGCGAAGTCGCCCGGTCCCTTACTACCAAACATTCCGAGGCTATGGTACACGAACAGACATCCGCGCCCGCTTCGTGGGCCGAGGACGTCGAGACACAAGATCCCGACCCGCGGCCAGCTGAGGCTCCGCCGGATCATGCCGCATAAGCAGCACAGGGAGGACCGCGTTTGGCGGGGGGTGACATCACTTCCGATGGTCGCTTCTCTCCAACTTCAACATGGATAACCTCGCCCAAACAACGCGTTGCCAGGCTTACCGCCTGGCGACAATGAATATCAACATGATCAGTTCTCCTGTCAAGATCCAACTTTTGAAAGAAACCATACGAGCCATGGGAGTTGACTTTGCTTTCCTACAAGAAGTGAAAACGACTGCACTCCCGCACTTTTACGGTTACGCCACACATGTGACGCCCGGTAGCCCTGCAGACACCGGAGTGGCAATATTAGTGCGTGAAGGTATTGAAGTTACCGACGTCACGTTTCTTCCCTCCGCGCGGGGAATAGCATTTACGGCACTCAACACCCGATTCATTAATGTTTACGCGCCGTCGGGTACCACAAGACGTCACGACCGCGCCAGATTCTACTCCACAGATGTCGCTCCCCTTTTACTTGGACGATACGACCACAGCGTCTTCGCCGGCGATTTTAATTGCGTACTTCACCCCAAGGACAAAATCCCACATTATATGCCTTGTCCGGAACTGGGTGCGATGATCCAAGAACTTCACTTGTGCGACACGTGGGAAAAAGTCCACGGTAACCGCTCTGGCCACACTCATCTTACCAGTCATTCGGCCAGCCGACTTGACCGCACATATGTGTCACAAGATCTCACACAAGGTGTGGTGGACGCCGAATTATGGCCTCAAGCCTATTCCGATCACAGTGCCTGTATCTGCACTATACACCTACGCCCCCAACAAGTCTGGCGCAGCAATGGCGTTTGGAAGCTCAACATAACTCATCTCCAGGACCTGGATTGCCGTCGGCAAGTTGCAGCAACGTGGACTGACTGTGAACGCCGCCACCCACGATACACCTCGACCCTGGAGTGGTGGCTCCTCTGTGCCAAACCAGCAATCCGTAGGACACTTATGCGATATGGCAAGGACGTGACTGCGTGGCACCGACAGACCCTCGATTTTTACTACGCGGCACTCAGGGACCTCGACGCCTTACCCCCTTCCCCGGAGAGACAACATGACCAAAGCAGAATCAAGGCTCACATACTCTCATTGACGAAGCGCCGACTAGAAGGTGCAGTAGTCCGCTCGCGACGGCACGACCGAACGGTTGCAGAGGAACCCACTATGCTCCACGTTGTGGCGGATAAGCGCCGACAACGCCAACATTTAATCACGACGGTCGCTTATGTACGACTCAAGCAACCATAGTAAAGGCGGTGGAGGATCATTTTCGTCATCTTTACAAGGAAAGAACCGTCGATGACGAGGCCACTACTGAAGTGTTAACAGCAGGTAACACGTACTATCGACGAGGCTACCGTGAATGCACTAACAGAGGAAATCTCACTCGAAGAAGTCGAAGACGCCGTGGACAAAGGTGCGGCCAAGAAGTCGCCTGGACCTGATGGATTGCCCATCGAATTCTACCAGACTTTCCGTGCCATCATGATGCCTCGCTGGGTTATAATGTTCCGCGAACTTATGTCTCCAGACTGTGTTCTGCCGCCAGCGTTTGTAGAAGGTCTTCTCATCCCGGTACACAAGCCAGGTGGAGGGCTATCGATTAACGACTATCGGCCGCTTACAATGCTGAACGCCGATTACAAGATTTTCACCAGGATTATGGCGAGCCGTATTAAGACGACTTTGCCGATGATCCTCGCTCCAGAACAGACGTCGCAGGGGGGAGAAGCCAACATACACACGGCCACCGGTGACTGCAGGGACTTAATAGCGATCGCTTCTGCGTGCCGTCTGAGAACGGCGATCGTCTCCGTCCATTTCAACCGCGCCTTTGACAGAGTGCACCACAACTTCCTCCTACGAGTGATGGACTGTGTGGGATTCTCCCCGGGCCTCATCGACACCCTACGGCGTCTTTGGACCGCAGCCAGCTCACACGTCCAGGTCAATGGAAGGACGGTAGGACCAGTACCCATTAAGAGGTCTCTACGACAGGGTTGTCCCCTTTCTACCTACCTTTATGCAATCGCACTCGAGCCACTCCTAGGGGGCCTTAACCACCGCCTATCTGGCATCACGCTGCGGGACGTCACCTTTCGCTATAGGACATACGCTGACGACCTGCTACTGCTGGTTCGTTCCAATGACGAAGTTCAAAGCGTACTAATCTGGATTGAGCGATACGCACAGGCCGCAGGCAGTCTTTGAACATCAACAAGTCGGCGGCGTTGGATATTGGGCGTGGTCTCGGACCGGAAGCCCTCGCTCCCCTCCCACCAGTTTCTGATCTGCGATATTTGGGAATCACGTTCAAGAAAGATGTACGTAAAACAGCTGCAGCAAACTACCGACGGTTATTACAGATCATACGCGCAATGGTGCGACAGAACCTGCTCCGGGACTTGAATCAGCTACAGCGTGTTGAATACCTGAACCTCTATGTGGCATCAAAACTCAACCACGTGGCACAGGTCCTCCCACTACCGCTGCAGATAGGTCGCCGGCTTCAGGCGGCCTTCAGTTACTACGTTTCCGCAGGTCATATCTTTAAAGTACGATACGACACTCTTACCCTCCCAGTGCACAAAGGAGGGCTGGGATTGGTCAACGTCAGGGCGAGAGCAGCTGCCCTTTACATGAGTAACATGAGGAAACGATGGAAAAGTCAATATACCTCTCTCACGGGTCGTTTACTACAGGTTCTGATGCCAGCCTCTCACGTCCCGCCAGTGTCGGTTGCGCACGTCGCACCACAGCTCTCCCATGTGTCGACCTTCATTCTTGATTACAGCTATGTCAGCTTGAACCACTCCGCCACACGTCCACCAAAGGCGAAAGATTTTTATACCAACCTTCTGCGGGCTGTTCACCATAACGTGGTGGAAAACAAGTACCCTACGGTTCACTGGCCAAGAGTGTGGAAAACGATACACCACAACTGCCTGTCGTCCACGGTGCGTTCGAAGTGGTATCAGATCGCCAACAAAAAATATGCCACACGCCAGCGACTTCACACTATTGGACTGGCAGACTCCCCTTATAGCCCAGATTGTCACCTTTTGGATACCAATGAACACCGTTTTACTTGCGCATCATCGTCCGGAGTTTGGCGACTAACACAGAAGATATTGGCTTGTTACCTCCGGGTCACACCTGATATGATTGACCCTCAGATCCTACTCTGTCCCGATGAAACTTACTTTCCGGCTGCAAAATATCATGCGCTTACATGGTTCAAAGGACTTACCGTCGCCTACATCTTTAGCGACGGAGAGAAAGAGCAGCTTGATTACTGGTGGTTCCTACAAAATGCTCACAATGCCCTCGAACGCACACCGAAATACCGTACACTCTTCGCAAATTATTTACGCAGCGTTTTCGCTAACCCCCCACTCAGCTGGGGAGTGCCAAGCTGCGGTTAATGTGTTGTGCCGCATCACACTAACGGCTGAACGTTCTGCCTTGTCAGCCATGAGCGACGGAAGAGACAAGCTGCTGCAAGGATGCTGTTTTGCTGGAGGCACTAGCCAAGCAGAATGCCTCCGTTGCAGATGCCCTTCAAAGGCGCTATTGGAGATATCAGATAACGATGGCAAGGCTCCAGGTGGAACCAGTTACATTATTGAAGAGCCTTTTAGTTGGAATTACATCAGTGGTTTACATTTTTTGATTACTCTTTTATGCCACCTTTGTTGTTGTAGCACT
This sequence comes from Schistocerca serialis cubense, assembly GCF_023864345.2. Classification (NCBI taxonomy): domain Eukaryota; kingdom Metazoa; phylum Arthropoda; class Insecta; order Orthoptera; family Acrididae; genus Schistocerca; species Schistocerca serialis. The sequence goes on along the minus strand of NC_064648.1, from coordinate 88,649,868 downwards.
TACTTGTAACATTTAGTTACTAGAATTCTTATGTTTACACGTTCCCTAAATGTAAAAAAAAAAAAAAAAAGTGCCAAAGGATAGCCCATATTTCCCCTGGTATATGGGCAGCTCTCTGGGGTGGGTTTACTCTGGAGCCAATGCCTGAAGTAGATCAGATTTTTTTGTTATAGGATGAAAAGTGGCGGTGGCACTTTGGTGTCTTTTTTAGTTCAATTTTCCTAAGGGGCTTTTTAAGGGGAGAAAAGTGATCAAAAAAAGAAAAAACAACAAAAAACAAAAAAAAATAAAACAAGAAAAACAAAAAAGGGTAGCAAAAAAATTTTAAAAAAGTGAAAAAAGGGGGTAAAAAAGGCGGTAAAAAAGGGGGTAGCGTATTTGATTCATAATCAAAACGTCTTCGGTCCCGGGTTCGATCCCCGCCACTGCCTAAATTTTGATAAATAATCAGCATTGGCGGCTGAAGATTTCCGGCATAAGAAGTCAGCCTCATTCTGCCAACGGCCTTGTCAAAGAGGGCGGAGGAGCGGATAGAGGTTCAGGGCACTCTCTCGTCCTGGGGGTGGGAAATTGCCCCTAAGGCGGAAGAATCAGCAATGATCAACGACATATGAGGATGCAGAAGGCAATGGAAACTACTGCATTAAAGACACATAACGTGTATCCACAGGACATGTGGCCTGTAATTGAAGAAGTGTCATGATGATCTCTCCATTGGCAAAAGATTCCGAAATAGTCCCCCATTCGGATCTCCGGGAGGGGACTGCCAAGGGGGAGGTTACCATGAGAAAAAGATTCAATTATCAACGAAAGGATAACGTTCTACGAGTCGGGACGTGGATGGTCAGAAGCTTGAACGTGGTAGGGAAACTAGAAAATCTGAAAAGGGAATTGCAAAGGCTCAATCTAGATATAGTTGGGGTCAGTGAAGTGAAGTGAAGTGGAAGAAAGACAAGGATTTCTGGTCAGATGAGTATCGGGTAATATCAACAGCAGCAGAAAATGGTATAACAGGTGTAGGATTCGTTATGAATAGGAAGGTAGGGCAGAGGGTGTGTTACTGTGGACAGTTCAGTGACTGGGTTGTTCTAATCAGAATCGACAGCAGACCAACACCGACAACGATAGTTCTGGTATACATGCCGACGTCGCAAGCTGAAGATGAACAGATAGAGAAAGTGAATGAGGATATTGAAAGGGTAATGCAGTATGAAAAAGGGGGACGAAAATCTAATAGTCATGGGCGACTGGAATGCAGTTGTAGGGGAAGGAGTAGAAGAAAAGGTTACAGGAGAATATGGGCTTGGGACAAGGAATGAAAGAGGAGAAAGACTAATTGAGTTCTGTAACAAGTTTCAGCTAGTAATAGCGAATACCCTGTTCAAGAATCACAAGAGGAGGAGGTATACTTGGAAAAGGCCAGGAGATACGGGAAGATTTCAATTAGATTACATCATGGTCAGACAGAGATTCCGAAATCAGACACTGGACTGTAAGGCGTACCCAGGAGCAGAAATAGACTCAGATCACAATATAGTAGTGATGAAGAGTAGGCTGAAGTTCAAGACATTAGTCAGGAAGAATCAATACGCAAAGAAGTGGGATACGGAAGTACTAAGGAATGACGAGATACGTTTGAAGTTCTCTAACGCTATAGATACAGCAATAAGGAATAGCGCAGTAGGCAGTACAGTTGAAGAGGAATGGACATCTCTGAAAAGGGCCATCACAGAAGTTGGGAAGGAAAACATAGGTACAAAGAAGGTAGCTGCGAAGAAACCACGGGTAACAGAAGAAATACTTCACTTGATTGATGAAAGGAGGAAGTACAAACATGTTCCGGGAAAATCAGGAATACAGAAATACAAGTCGCTGAGGAATGAAATAAATAGGAAGTGCAGGGAAGCTAAGACGAAATGGCTGCAGGAAAAATGTGAAGACATCGAAAAAGATATGATTGTCGGAAGGACAGACTCAGCATACAGGAAAGTCAAAACAACATTAAAAGCAACGGTGGTAACATTAAGAGTGCAACGGGAATTCCACTGTTAAATGTAGAGGAGAGAGCAGATAGGTGGAAAGAATACATTGAAAGCCTCTATGAGGGTGAAGATTAATCTGATGTGATAGAAGAAGAAACAGAAGTCGATTTAGAAGAGATAGGGGATCCAGTATTACAATCGGAATTTAAAAGAGCTATGAAGGACATACGGTCCAATAAGGCAGAAGGGATAGATAACATTCCATCAGAATTTCTAAAATCACTGGGGGAAGTGGCAACAAAACGACTATTCAGGTTGGTGTGTAGAATATATGAGTCTGGCGATATACCATCTGACTTTCGGAAAAGCTTCATCCACACAATTCCGAAAACGGTAAGAGCTGACAAGTGCGAGAATTATCGCACAATCAGCTTAACAGCTCATGCATCGAAGCTGCTTACAAGAATAATATACAGAAGAATGGAAAAGAAGATTGAGAATGCGCTAGGTGACGATGAGATTGTCTTCAGGAAAAGTAAAGGGACGAGAGAGGCAATTCTGACGTTACGGCTTATAATGGAAGGAAGGCTAAAGAAAAATCGAGACACTTTCATAGGATTTGTCGACCTGGAAAAAGCGTTCGACAATATAAAATGGTGCAAGCTGTTCGAGATTCTGAAAAAAGTAGGGGTAAGCTATAGGGAGAGACGGGTCATATACAACATGTACAACAACCAAGAGGGAATATTAAGAGTGGACGATCAAGAACGAAGCGCTCGTATTAAGAAGGGTGTAAGACAAGGCTGTAGCCTTTCGCCCCTACTCTTCAATATGTACATCGAGGAAGCAATGATGGAAATAAAAGAAAGGTTCAGGAGTGGAATTAAAATACAAGGTGAAAGGATATCAATGACACGATTCGCTGATGACATTGCTATCCTGAGTAAAAGTGAAGAAGAATTAAATGATCTGCTGAACGGAATGAACAGTCCAATGAGTACACAGTATGGTTTGAGAGTAAATCGGAGAAAGACGAAGGTAATGAGAAGTAGTAGAAATGAGAACAGCGAGAAACTTGACACCAGGATTGATGGTCACGAAGTCAATGAAGCTAAGGAATTCTGCTACCTAGGCAGTAAAATAACCAATGACGGACGGAGCAAGGAGGACATCAAAAGCAGACTCGCTATGGCAAAAAAGGCATTTCTGGCCAAGAGAAGTCTACTAATATCAAATACCGACCTTAATTTGAGGAAGAAATTTCTGAGGATGTACGTCTGGAGTACAGCATTGTATGGTAGTGAAACATTGACTGTGGGAAAACCGGAACAGAAGAGAATCGAAGCATTTGAGATGTGCTGCTATAGACGAATGTTGAAAATTAGGTGGACTGATAAGGTAAGGAATGAGGAGGTTCTACGCAGAATCGGAGAGGAAAGGAATATGTGGAAAAAACTGATAAGGAGAAGAGACAGGATGATAGGACATCTGCTAAGACATGAGGGAATGACTTCCACGGTACTAGAGGGAGCTGTAGAGGGCAAAAACTGTAGAGGAAGACAGAGATTGGAATACGTCAAGCAAATAATTGAGGACGTAGGTTGCAAGTGCTACTCTGAGATGAAGAGGTTAGCACAGGAAAGGAATTCGTGGCGGGCCGCATCAAACCAGTCAGGACATTATGAGTGCTGATCCACAGCCGCGCGTGATTAGCCGAGCGGTCTGGGGTGCTGCAGTCATGGACTGTGCGGCTGGTCCCGGCGGAGGCTCGAGTCCCGCTTCGGGCATGGGTGTGTGTGTGATTGTCCTTAGGATAATTTAGGTTAAGTAGTGTGTAAGCTTAGGGACTGACCTTAGCAGTTAAGTCACATACGATTAGAATACATTTGAACATTTTTGACAGCAACGTCATGTGGCGAGGAACGACTGCTTGTAAGACATACGCACGGTGAATGTAGCGTCAGTGAGCGTGTTGTCTGTGTGTAGAATGGGGGAAGCGCGCTCCGACTGCTGTGGCCGAGCGGTTCTAGGCGCTTTAGTCCGGAACTGCACTGCTGCTACAGTCGCAGGTTCGAATCCTGCACTCGGGCATGAAACTGTGTGATGTCCTTAGGCTAGTTGGGTTTCAGTAGTTCTAAGTCTAGGGGACTGATGACCTCATATGTTAAGTGCCCAGAGCCATATGAACATTTTGGGAACGCGCGCTCTGACTGAGGGCAGATTGTTGTGGCCAAGGTACTCGATCATTTCGGGAACTACACGAATTGTCGGGTGTTTGGGGATGCTGAGCGTTTTCATACGTGGCGGAACGGAGGTGACATCACGTCCAGGCGTCTTCGGGTTAGGCGGGCACCCTTCATTAAAGATGTCGGACGTTGTAGGCTGGGCGGGTGAAAGAGGACAGGTGGCGAACTGTGACTTTAATGCTGGGCAGAGCCCAAGCGTGTCTGAACCCACGGTGTCCTGAACACTCGTAATGATGGTCCTGCACAGCCAACAACCCGTGCATGTGTCAATGTTAACACCACGACACCGGCAACTACTTCTGAAATGGTTACGTGACCATCGGCACAGGACGTTGGCGCAGTGGCAGAGCATTGCACGGTATGGTAAATTCTGATACCTTCTTCATTGTGCCGATGGGAGGACTCGAATCCGTCGTCTCCCAGGCCAACAGCTTCTGAACACCTTTACTGCGGGACGGAGACAAGCTGACGGCGATTCCATTATGCTCTGGAGAACAGTCACATGGGTTTCCGTGTGTCCTGTGTAACATGTGGAAGGGAGTAACGTAAACTGGTTGCAGATCACGAACACCCCTTCATGACGATCTTGTTTCAAGACGGCAATGTCATTTTTCAGCAAGATAACGCGCTATGTCAAAAGGCCAGGGGCATCTGTGTGTCCAGTGGTATGGAAGGGAGTTACGTAAACTGGTTGCAGGTCACGAACACCCCTTCATGACCATCTTGTTTCCTGACAACAGTAGCATTTTTCGTCAAGATAATGCTTTATGTCATAAGGCGCTTCTATGTCATAATGCCAAGGGCTTTCGTGTGTCCAGTGTAACATGTGAAAGGGAGTAACGTAAACTGGTTGCAGATCACGAACACCCCTTCATGACGATCACGTTTCCCGACGGCAGTGGCATTTTTCAGCAAGATAACGCGCTGTGACATAAGGCCAGGGGCTTCTGTGTGTCCAGTGGTATGGAAGGGAGTTACGTAAACTGGTTGCAGGTCACGAACACCCCTTCATGACCATCTTGTTTCCTGACAACAGTAGCATTTTTCGTCAAGATAATGCTTTATGTCATAAGGCCAAGGGCTTCAGTGTGTCCAGTGGAACATGTGAAAGGGCGTAACGTAAACTGGTTGCAGATCACGAACACCCCTTCGTGACGATCACGTTTCCCGACGGCAGTGGCATTCTTCAGCAAGATAACGCGCTATGTCATAAGGCCAGGGGCTTCTGTGTGTCCAGTGGTATGGAAGGGAGTTACGTAAACTGGTTGCAGGTCACGAACACCCCTTCATGACCATCTTGTTTCCTGACAACAGTAGCATTTTTCGTCAAGATAATGCTTTATGTCATAAGGCCAAGGGCTTCAGTGTGTCCAGTGGAACATGTGAAAGGGCGTAACGTAAACTGGTTGCAGATCACGAACACCCCTTCGTGGCGATCACGTTTCCCGACGGCAGTGGCATTCTTCAGCAAGATAACGCGCTATGTCATAAGGCCAGGGGCTTCTGTGTGTCCAGTGGTATGGAAGGGAGTTACGTAAACTGGTTGCAGGTCACGAACACCCCTTCATGACCATCTTGTTTCCTGACAACAGTAGCATTTTTCGTCAAGATAATGCTTTATGTCATAAGGCCAAGGGCTTCAGTGTGTCCAGTGGAACATGTGAAAGGGCGTAACGTAAACTGGTTGCAGATCACGAACACCCCTTCGTGACGATCACGTTTCCCGACGGCAGTGGCATTCTTCAGCAAGATAACGCGCTATGTCATAAGGCCAGGGGCTTCTGTGTGTCCAGTGGTATGGAAGGGAGTTACGTAAACTGGTTGCAGGTCACGAACACCCCTTCATGACCATCTTGTTTCCTGACAACTGTAGCATTTTTCGTCAAGATAATGCTTTATGTCATAAGGCCAAGGGCTTCAGTGTGTCCAGTGTAACATGTGAAAGGGCGTAACGTAAACTGGTTGCAGATCACGAACACCCCTTCGTGACGATCACGTTTCCCGACGGCAGTGGCATTCTTCAGCAAGATAACGCGCTGTGACATAAGGCCAGGGGCTTCTGTGTGTCCAGTGGTATGGAAGGGAGTTACGTAAACTGGTTGCAGGTCACGAACACCCCTTCATGACCATCTTGTTTCCTGACAACAGTAGCATTTTTCGTCAAGATAATGCTTTATGTCATAAGGCGCTTCTACGTCATAATGCCAAGGGCTTTCGTGTGTCCAGTGTAACATGTGAAAGGGAGTAACGTAAACTGGTTGCAGATCACGAACACCCCTTCATGACGATCACGTTTCCCGACGGCAGTGGCATTTTTCAGCAAGATAACGCGCTGTGACATAAGGCCAGGGGCTTCTGTGTGTCCAGTGGTATGGAAGGGAGTTACGTAAACTGGTTGCAGGTCACGAACACCCCTTCATGACCATCTTGTTTCCTGACAACAGTAGCATTTTTCGTCAAGATAATGCTTTATGTCATACGGCCAAGGGCTTCAGTGTGTCCAGTGGAACATGTGAAAGGGCGTAACGTAAACTGGTTGCAGATCACGAACACCCCTTCGTGACGATCACGTTTCCCGACGGCAGTGGCATTCTTCAGCAAGATAACGCGCTATGTCATAAGGCCAGGGGCTTCTGTGTGTCCAGTGGTATGGAAGGGAGTTACGTAAACTGGTTGCAGGTCACGAACACCCCTTCATGACCATCTTGTTTCCTGACAACAGTAGCATTTTTCGTCAAGATAATGCTTTATGTCATAAGGCCAAGGGCTTCAGTGTGTCCAGTGGAACATGTGAAAGGGCGTAACGTAAACTGGTTGCAGATCACGAACACCCCTTCGTGACGATCACGTTTCCCGACGGCAGTGGCATTCTTCAGCAAGATAACGCGCTGTGTCATAAGGCCAGGGGCTTCTGTGTGTCCAGTGGTATGGAAGGGAGTTACGTAAACTGGTTGCAGGTCACGAACACCCCTTCATGACCATCTTGTTTCCTGACAACAGTAGCATTTTTCGTCAAGATAATGCTTTATGTCATAAGGCCAAGGGCTTCAGTGTGTCCAGTGGAACATGTGAAAGGGCGTAACGTAAACTGGTTGCAGATCACGAACACCCCTTCGTGACGATCACGTTTCCCGACGGCAGTGGCATTCTTCAGCAAGATAACGCGCTATGTCATAAGGCCAGGGGCTTCTGTGTGTCCAGTGGTATGGAAGGGAGTTACGTAAACTGGTTGCAGGTCACGAACACCCCTTCATGACCATCTTGTTTCCTGACAACAGTAGCATTTTTCGTCAAGATAATGCTTTATGTCATAAGGCCAAGGGCTTCAGTGTGTCCAGTGGAACATGTGAAAGGGCGTAACGTAAACTGGTTGCAGATCACGAACACCCCTTCGTGACGATCACGTTTCCCGACGGCAGTGGCATTCTTCAGCAAGATAACGCGCTATGTCATAAGGCCAGGGGCTTCTGTGTGTCCAGTGGTATGGAAGGGAGTTACGTAAACTGGTTGCAGGTCACGAACACCCCTTCATGACCATCTTGTTTCCTGACAACAGTAGCATTTTTCGTCAAGATAATGCTTTATGTCATAAGGCCAAGGGCTTCAGTGTGTCCAGTGGAACATGTGAAAGGGCGTAACGTAAACTGGTTGCAGATCACGAACACCCCTTCGTGACGATCACGTTTCCCGACGGCAGTGGCATTCTTCAGCAAGATAACGCGCTATGTCATAAGGCCAGGGGCTTCTGTGTGTCCAGTGGTATGGAAGGGAGTTACGTAAACTGGTTGCAGGTCACGAACACCCCTTCATGACCATCTTGTTTCCTGACAACAGTAGCATTTTTCGTCAAGATAATGCTTTATGTCATAAGGCCAAGGGCTTCAGTGTGTCCAGTGGAACATGTGAAAGGGCGTAACGTAAACTGGTTGCAGATCACGAACACCCCTTCGTGACGATCACGTTTCCCGACGGCAGTGGCATTCTTCAGCAAGATAACGCGCTATGTCATAAGGCCAGGGGCTTCTGTGTGTCCAGTGGTATGGAAGGGAGTTACGTAAACTGGTTGCAGGTCACGAACACCCCTTCATGACCATCTTGTTTCCTGACAACAGTAGCATTTTTCGTCAAGATAATGCTTTATGTCATAAGGCCAAGGGCTTCAGTGTGTCCAGTGGAACATGTGAAAGGGCGTAACGTAAACTGGTTGCAGATCACGAACACCCCTTCGTGACGATCACGTTTCCCGACGGCAGTGGCATTCTTCAGCAAGATAACGCGCTATGTCATAAGGCCAGGGGCTTCTGTGTGTCCAGTGGTATGGAAGGGAGTTACGTAAACTGGTTGCAGGTCACGAACACCCCTTCATGACCATCTTGTTTCCTGACAACAGTAGCATTTTTCGTCAAGATAATGCTTTATGTCATAAGGCCAAGGGCTTCAGTGTGTCCAGTGGAACATGTGAAAGGGCGTAACGTAAACTGGTTGCAGATCACGAACACCCCTTCGTGACGATCACGTTTCCCGACGGCAGTGGCATTCTTCAGCAAGATAACGCGCTGTGACATAAGGCCAGGGGCTTCTGTGTGTCCAGTGGTATGGAAGGGAGTTACGTAAACTGGTTGCAGGTCACGAACACCCCTTCATGACCATCTTGTTTCCTGACAACAGTAGCATTTTTCGTCAAGATAATGCTTTATGTCATAAGGCGCTTCTATGTCATAATGCCAAGGGCTTTCGTGTGTCCAGTGTAACATGTGAAAGGGAGTAACGTAAACTGGTTGCAGATCACGAACACCCCTTCATGACGATCACGTTTCCCGACGGCAGTGGCATTTTTCAGCAAGATAACGCGCTGTGACATAAGGCCAGGGGCTTCTGTGTGTCCAGTGGTATGGAAGGGAGTTACGTAAACTGGTTGCAGGTCACGAACACCCCTTCATGACCATCTTGTTTCCTGACAACAGTAGCATTTTTCGTCAAGATAATGCTTTATGTCATAAGGCCAAGGGCTTCAGTGTGTCCAGTGGAACATGTGAAAGGGCGTAACGTAAACTGGTTGCAGATCACGAACACCCCTTCGTGACGATCACGTTTCCCGACGGCAGTGGCATTCTTCAGCAAGATAACGCGCTATGTCATAAGGCCAGGGGCTTCTGTGTGTCCAGTGGTATGGAAGGGAGTTACGTAAACTGGTTGCAGGTCACGAACACCCCTTCATGACCATCTTGTTTCCTGACAACAGTAGCATTTTTCGTCAAGATAATGCTTTATGTCATAAGGCCAAGGGCTTCAGTGTGTCCAGTGGAACATGTGAAAGGGCGTAACGTAAACTGGTTGCAGATCACGAACACCCCTTCGTGACGATCACGTTTCCCGACGGCAGTGGCATTCTTCAGCAAGATAACGCGCTATGTCATAAGGCCAGGGGCTTCTGTGTGTCCAGTGGTATGGAAGGGAGTTACGTAAACTGGTTGCAGGTCACGAACACCCCTTCATGACCATCTTGTTTCCTGACAACAGTAGCATTTTTCGTCAAGATAATGCTTTATGTCATAAGGCCAAGGGCTTCAGTGTGTCCAGTGTAACATGTGAAAGGGCGTAACGTAAACTGGTTGCAGATCACGAACACCCCTTCGTGACGATCACGTTTCCCGACGGCAGTGGCATTCTTCAGCAAGATAACGCGCTGTGACATAAGGCCAGGGGCTTCTGTGTGTCCAGTGGTATGGAAGGGAGTTACGTAAACTGGTTGCAGGTCACGAACACCCCTTCATGACCATCTTGTTTCCTGACAACAGTAGCATTTTTCGTCAAGATAATGCTTTATGTCATAAGGCGCTTCTACGTCATAATGCCAAGGGCTTTCGTGTGTCCAGTGTAACATGTGAAAGGGAGTAACGTAAACTGGTTGCAGATCACGAACACCCCTTCATGACGATCACGTTTCCCGACGGCAGTGGCATTTTTCAGCAAGATAACGCGCTGTGACATAAGGCCAGGGGCTTCTGTGTGTCCAGTGGTATGGAGGGGAATTACGTAAACTGGTTGCAGGTCACGAACACCCCTTCATGACCATCTTGTTTCCTGACAACAGTAGCATTTTTCGTCAAGATAATGCTTTATGTCATACGGCCAAGGGCTTCAGTGTGTCCAGTGGAACATGTGAAAGGGCGTAACGTAAACTGGTTGCAGATCACGAACACCCCTTCGTGACGATCACGTTTCCCGACGGCAGTGGCATTCTTCAGCAAGATAACGCGCTATGTCATAAGGCCAGGGGCTTCTGTGTGTCCAGTGGTATGGAAGGGAGTTACGTAAACTGGTTGCAGGTCACGAACACCCCTTCATGACCATCTTGTTTCCTGACAACAGTAGCATTTTTCGTCAAGATAATGCTTTATGTCATAAGGCCAAGGGCTTCAGTGTGTCCAGTGGAACATGTGAAAGGGCGTAACGTAAACTGGTTGCAGATCACGAACACCCCTTCGTGACGATCACGTTTCCCGACGGCAGTGGCATTCTTCAGCAAGATAACGCGCTGTGTCATAAGGCCAGGGGCTTCTGTGTGTCCAGTGGTATGGAAGGGAGTTACGTAAACTGGTTGCAGGTCACGAACACCCCTTCATGACCATCTTGTTTCCTGACAACAGTAGCATTTTTCGTCAAGATAATGCTTTATGTCATAAGGCCAAGGGCTTCAGTGTGTCCAGTGGAACATGTGAAAGGGCGTAACGTAAACTGGTTGCAGATCACGAACACCCCTTCGTGACGATCACGTTTCCCGACGGCAGTGGCATTCTTCAGCAAGATAACGCGCTATGTCATAAGGCCAGGGGCTTCTGTGTGTCCAGTGGTATGGAAGGGAGTTACGTAAACTGGTTGCAGGTCACGAACACCCCTTCATGACCATCTTGTTTCCTGACAACAGTAGCATTTTTCGTCAAGATAATGCTTTATGTCATAAGGCCAAGGGCTTCAGTGTGTCCAGTGGAACATGTGAAAGGGCGTAACGTAAACTGGTTGCAGATCACGAACACCCCTTCGTGACGATCACGTTTCCCGACGGCAGTGGCATTCTTCAGCAAGATAACGCGCTATGTCATAAGGCCAGGGGCTTCTGTGTGTCCAGTGGTATGGAAGGGAGTTACGTAAATTGGTTGCAGGTCACGAACACCCCTTCATGACCATCTTGTTTCCTGACAACAGTAGCATTTTTCGTCAAGATAATGCTTTATGTCATAAGGCCAAGGGCTTCAGTGTGTCCAGTGGAACATGTGAAAGGGCGTAACGTAAACTGGTTGCAGATCACGAACACCCCTTCGTGACGATCACGTTTCCCGACGGCAGTGGCATTCTTCAGCAAGATAACGCGCTATGTCATAAGGCCAGGGGCTTCTGTGTGTCCAGTGGTATGGAAGGGAGTTACGTAAACTGGTTGCAGGTCACGAACACCCCTTCATGACCATCTTGTTTCCTGACAACAGTAGCATTTTTCGTCAAGATAATGCTTTATGTCATAAGGCCAAGGGCTTCAGTGTGTCCAGTGGAACATGTGAAAGGGCGTAACGTAAACTGGTTGCAGATCACGAACACCCCTTCGTGACGATCACGTTTCCCGACGGCAGTGGCATTCTTCAGCAAGATAACGCGCTATGTCATAAGGCCAGGGGCTTCTGTGTGTCCAGTGGTATGGAAGGGAGTTACGTAAACTGGTTGCAGGTCACGAACACCCCTTCATGACCATCTTGTTTCCTGACAACAGTAGCATTTTTCGTCAAGATAATGCTTTATGTCATAAGGCCAAGGGCTTCAGTGTGTCCAGTGGAACATGTGAAAGGGCGTAACGTAAACTGGTTGCAGATCACGAACACCCCTTCGTGACGATCACGTTTCCCGACGGCAGTGGCATTCTTCAGCAAGATAACGCGCTATGTCATAAGGCCAGGGGCTTCTGTGTGTCCAGTGGTATGGAAGGGAGTTACGTAAACTGGTTGCAGGTCACGAACACCCCTTCATGACCATCTTGTTTCCTGACAACAGTAGCATTTTTCGTCAAGATAATGCTTTATGTCATAAGGCCAAGGGCTTCAGTGTGTCCAGTGGAACATGTGAAAGGGCGTAACGTAAACTGGTTGCAGATCACGAACACCCCTTCGTGACGATCACGTTTCCCGACGGCAGTGGCATTCTTCAGCAAGATAACGCGCTGTGACATAAGGCCAGGGGCTTCTGTGTGTCCAGTGGTATGGAAGGGAGTTACGTAAACTGGTTGCAGGTCACGAACACCCCTTCATGACCATCTTGTTTCCTGACAACAGTAGCATTTTTCGTCAAGATAATGCTTTATGTCATAAGGCGCTTCTATGTCATAATGCCAAGGGCTTTCGTGTGTCCAGTGTAACATGTGAAAGGGAGTAACGTAAACTGGTTGCAGATCACGAACACCCCTTCATGACGATCACGTTTCCCGACGGCAGTGGCATTTTTCAGCAAGATAACGCGCTGTGACATAAGGCCAGGGGCTTCTGTGTGTCCAGTGGTATGGAAGGGAGTTACGTAAACTGGTTGCAGGTCACGAACACCCCTTCATGACCATCTTGTTTCCTGACAACAGTAGCATTTTTCGTCAAGATAATGCTTTATGTCATAAGGCCAAGGGCTTCAGTGTGTCCAGTGGAACATGTGAAAGGGCGTAACGTAAACTGGTTGCAGATCACGAACACCCCTTCGTGACGATCACGTTTCCCGACGGCAGTGGCATTCTTCAGCAAGATAACGCGCTATGTCATAAGGCCAGGGGCTTCTGTGTGTCCAGTGGTATGGAAGGGAGTTACGTAAACTGGTTGCAGGTCACGAACACCCCTTCATGACCATCTTGTTTCCTGACAACAGTAGCATTTTTCGTCAAGATAATGCTTTATGTCATAAGGCCAAGGGCTTCAGTGTGTCCAGTGGAACATGTGAAAGGGCGTAACGTAAACTGGTTGCAGATCACGAACACCCCTTCGTGACGATCACGTTTCCCGACGGCAGTGGCATTCTTCAGCAAGATAACGCGCTATGTCATAAGGCCAGGGGCTTCTGTGTGTCCAGTGGTATGGAAGGGAGTTACGTAAACTGGTTGCAGGTCACGAACACCCCTTCATGACCATCTTGTTTCCTGACAACAGTAGCATTTTTCGTCAAGATAATGCTTTATGTCATAAGGCCAAGGGCTTCAGTGTGTCCAGTGGAACATGTGAAAGGGCGTAACGTAAACTGGTTGCAGATCACGAACACCCCTTCGTGACGATCACGTTTCCCGACGGCAGTGGCATTCTTCAGCAAGATAACGCGCTGTGACATAAGGCCAGGGGCTTCTGTGTGTCCAGTGGTATGGAAGGGAGTTACGTAAACTGGTTGCAGGTCACGAACACCCCTTCATGACCATCTTGTTTCCTGACAACAGTAGCATTTTTCGTCAAGATAATGCTTTATGTCATAAGGCCAAGGGCTTCAGTGTGTCCAGTGGAACATGTGAAAGGGCGTAACGTAAACTGGTTGCAGATCACGAACACCCCTTCGTGACGATCACGTTTCCCGACGGCAGTGGCATTCTTCAGCAAGATAACGCGCTGTGACATAAGGCCAGGGGCTTCTGTGTGTCCAGTGGTATGGAAGGGAGTTACGTAAACTGGTTGCAGGTCACGAACACCCCTTCATGACCATCTTGTTTCCTGACAACAGTAGCATTTTTCGTCAAGATAATGCTTTATGTCATAAGGCCAAGGGCTTCAGTGTGTCCAGTGGAACATGTGAAAGGGCGTAACGTAAACTGGTTGCAGATCACGAACACCCCTTCGTGACGATCACGTTTCCCGACGGCAGTGGCATTCTTCAGCAAGATAACGCGCTGTGACATAAGGCCAGGGGCTTCTGTGTGTCCAGTGGTATGGAAGGGAGTTACGTAAACTGGTTGCAGGTCACGAACACCCCTTCATGACCATCTTGTTTCCTGACAACAGTAGCATTTTTCGTCAAGATAATGCTTTATGTCATAAGGCGCTTCTATGTCATAATGCCAAGGGCTTTCGTGTGTCCAGTGTAACATGTGAAAGGGAGTAACGTAAACTGGTTGCAGATCACGAACACCCCTTCATGACGATCACGTTTCCCGACGGCAGTGGCATTTTTCAGCAAGATAACGCGCTGTGACATAAGGCCAGGGGCTTCTGTGTGTCCAGTGGTATGGAAGGGAGTTACGTAAACTGGTTGCAGGTCACGAACACCCCTTCATGACCATCTTGTTTCCTGACAACAGTAGCATTTTTCGTCAAGATAATGCTTTATGTCATAAGGCCAAGGGCTTTCGTGTGTCCAGTGGAACATGTGAAAGGGCGTAACGTAAACTGGTTGCAGATCACGAACACCCCTTCGTGACGATCACGTTTCCCGACGGCAGTGGCATTCTTCAGCAAGATAACGCGCTATGTCATAAGGCCAGGGGCTTCTGTGTGTCCAGTGGTATGGAAGGGAGTTACGTAAACTGGTTGCAGGTCACGAACACCCCTTCATGACCATCTTGTTTCCTGACAACAGTAGCATTTTTCGTCAAGATAATGCTTTATGTCATAAGGCCAAGGGCTTCAGTGTGTCCAGTGGAACATGTGAAAGGGAGTAACGTAAACTGGTTGCAGGTCACGAACACCCCTTCATGACCATCTTGTTTCCTGACAACAGTAGCATTTTTCGTCAAGATAATGCTTTATGTCATAAGGCGCTTCTATGTCATAATGCCAAGGGCTTTCGTGTGTCCAGTGTAACATGTGAAAGGGAGTAACGTAAACTGGTTGCAGATCACGAACACCCCTTCGTGACGATCACGTTTCCCGACGGCAGTGGCATTCTTCAGCAAGATAACGCGCTGTGACATAAGGCCAGGGGCTTCTGTGTGTCCAGTGGTATGGAAGGGAGTTACGTAAACTGGTTGCAGGTCACGAACACCCCTTCATGACCATCTTGTTTCCTGACAACAGTAGCATTTTTCGTCAAGATAATGCTTTATGTCATAAGGCCAAGGGCTTCAGTGTGTCCAGTGGAACATGTGAAAGGGCGTAACGTAAACTGGTTGCAGATCACGAACACCCCTTCGTGACGATCACGTTTCCCGACGGCAGTGGCATTCTTCAGCAAGATAACGCGCTGTGACATAAGGCCAGGGGCTTCTGTGTGTCCAGTGGTATGGAAGGGAGTTACGTAAACTGGTTGCAGGTCACGAACACCCCTTCATGACCATCTTGTTTCCTGACAACAGTAGCATTTTTCGTCAAGATAATGCTTTATGTCATAAGGCCAAGGGCTTCAGTGTGTCCAGTGGAACATGTGAAAGGGCGTAACGTAAACTGGTTGCAGATCACGAACACCCCTTCGTGACGATCACGTTTCCCGACGGCAGTGGCATTCTTCAGCAAGATAACGCGCTGTGACATAAGGCCAGGGGCTTCTGTGTGTCCAGTGGTATGGAAGGGAGTTACGTAAACTGGTTGCAGGTCACGAACACCCCTTCATGACCATCTTGTTTCCTGACAACAGTAGCATTTTTCGTCAAGATAATGCTTTATGTCATAAGGCCAAGGGCTTCAGTGTGTCCAGTGGAACATGTGAAAGGGCGTAACGTAAACTGGTTGCAGATCACGAACACCCCTTCGTGACGATCACGTTTCCCGACGGCAGTGGCATTCTTCAGCAAGATAACGCGCTGTGACATAAGGCCAGGGGCTTCTGTGTGTCCAGTGGTATGGAAGGGAGTTACGTAAACTGGTTGCAGGTCACGAACACCCCTTCATGACCATCTTGTTTCCTGACAACAGTAGCATTTTTCGTCAAGATAATGCTTTATGTCATAAGGCGCTTCTATGTCATAATGCCAAGGGCTTTCGTGTGTCCAGTGTAACATGTGAAAGGGAGTAACGTAAACTGGTTGCAGATCACGAACACCCCTTCATGACGATCACGTTTCCCGACGGCAGTGGCATTTTTCAGCAAGATAACGCGCTGTGACATAAGGCCAGGGGCTTCTGTGTGTCCAGTGGTATGGAAGGGAGTTACGTAAACTGGTTGCAGGTCACGAACACCCCTTCATGACCATCTTGTTTCCTGACAACAGTAGCATTTTTCGTCAAGATAATGCTTTATGTCATAAGGCGCTTCTATGTCATAATGCCAAGGGCTTTCGTGTGTCCAGTGTAACATGTGAAAGAGAGTAACGTAAACTGGTTGCAGATCACGAACACCCCTTCATGACGATCACGTTTCCCGACGGCAGTGGCATTTTTCAGCAAGATAACGCGCTGTGACATAAGGCCAGGGGCTTCTGTGTGTCCAGTGGTATGGAAGGGAGTTACGTAAACTGGTTGCAGGTCACGAACACCCCTTCATGACCATCTTGTTTCCTGACAACAGTAGCATTTTTCGTCAAGATAATGCTTTATGTCATAAGGCGCTTCTATGTCATAATGCCAAGGGCTTTCGTGTGTCCAGTGTAACATGTGAAAGGGAGTAACGTAAACTGGTTGCAGATCACGAACACCCCTTCATGACGATCACGTTTCCCGACGGCAGTGGCATTTTTCAGCAAGATAACGCGCTGTGACATAATGCCAGGGGCTTCTGTGTGTCCAGTGGTATGGAAGGGAGTTACGTAAACTGGTTGCAGGTCACGAACACCCCTTCATGACCATCTTGTTTCCTGACAACAGTAGCATTTTTCGTCAAGATAATGCTTTATGTCATAAGGCGCTTCTATGTCATAATGCCAAGGGCTTTCGTGTGTCCAGTGTAACATGTGAAAGGGAGTAACGTAAACTGGTTGCAGATCACGAACACCCCTTCATGACGATCACGTTTCCCGACGGCAGTGGCATTTTTCAGCAAGATAACGCGCTGTGACATAAGGCCAGGGGCTTCTGTGTGTCCAGTGGTATGGAAGGGAGTTACGTAAACTGGTTGCAGGTCACGAACACCCCTTCATGACCATCTTGTTTCCTGACAACAGTAGCATTTTTCGTCAAGATAATGCTTTATGTCATAAGGCGCTTCTATGTCATAATGCCAAGGGCTTTCGTGTGTCCAGTGTAACATGTGAAAGGGAGTAACGTAAACTGGTTGCAGATCACGAACACCCCTTCATGACGATCACGTTTCCCGACGGCAGTGGCATTCTTCAGCAAGATAACGCGCTATGTCATAAGGCCAGGGGCTTCTGTGTGTCCAGTGGTATGGAAGGGAGTTACGTAAACTGGTTGCAGGTCACGAACACCCCTTCATGACCATCTTGTTTCCTGACAACAGTAGCATTTTTCGTCAAGATAATGCTTTATGTCATAAGGCGCTTCTATGTCATAATGCCAAGGGCTTTCGTGTGTCCAGTGTAACATGTGAAAGGGAGTAACGTAAACTGGTTGCAGATCACGAACACCCCTTCATGACGATCACGTTTCCCGACGGCAGTGGCATTCTTCAGCAAGATAACGCGCTGTGACATAATGCCAGGGGCTTCTGTGTGTCCAGTGGTATGGAAGGGAGTTACGTAAACTGGTTGCAGGTCACGAACACCCCTTCATGACCATCTTGTTTCCTGACAACAGTAGCATTTTTCGTCAAGATAATGCTTTATGTCATAAGGCGCTTCTATGTCATAATGCCAAGGGCTTTCGTGTGTCCAGTGTAACATGTGAAAGGGAGTAACGTAAACTGGTTGCAGATCACGAACACCCCTTCATGACGATCACGTTTCCCGACGGCAGTGGCATTCTTCAGCAAGATAACGCGCTGTGACATAATGCCAGGGGCTTCTGTGTGTCCAGTGGTATGGAAGGGAGTTACGTAAACTGGTTGCAGGTCACGAACACCCCTTCATGACCATCTTGTTTCCTGACAACAGTAGCATTTTTCGTCAAGATAATGCTTTATGTCATAAGGCGCTTCTATGTCATAATGCCAAGGGCTTTCGTGTGTCCAGTGTAACATGTGAAAGGGAGTAACGTAAACTGGTTGCAGATCACGAACACCCCTTCATGACGATCACGTTTCCCGACGGCAGTGGCATTCTTCAGCAAGATAACGCGCTGTGACATAATGCCAGGGGCTTCTGTGTGTCCAGTGGTATGGAAGGGAGTTACGTAAACTGGTTGCAGGTCACGAACACCCCTTCATGACCATCTTGTTTCCTGACAACAGTAGCATTTTTCGTCAAGATAATGCTTTATGTCATAAGGCGCTTCTATGTCATAATGCCAAGGGCTTTCGTGTGTCCAGTGTAACATGTGAAAGGGAGTAACGTAAACTGGTTGCAGATCACGAGCACCCCTTCATGACGATCACGTTTCCCGACGGCAGTGGCATTCTTCAGCAAGATAACGCGCTGTGACATAATGCCAGGGGCTTCTGTGTGTCCAGTGGTATGGAAGGGAGTTACGTAAACTGGTTGCAGGTCACGAACACCCCTTCATGACCATCTTGTTTCCTGACAACAGTAGCATTTTTCGTCAAGATAATGCTTTATGTCATAAGGCGCTTCTATGTCATAATGCCAAGGGCTTTCGTGTGTCCAGTGTAACATGTGAAAGGGAGTAACGTAAACTGGTTGCAGATCACGAACACCCCTTCATGACGATCACGTTTCCCGACGGCAGTGGCATTCTTCAGCAAGATAACGCGCTGTGACATAATGCCAGGGGCTTCTGTGTGTCCAGTGGTATGGAAGGGAGTTACGTAAACTGGTTGCAGGTCACGAACACCCCTTCATGACCATCTTGTTTCCTGACAACAGTAGCATTTTTCGTCAAGATAATGCTTTATGTCATAAGGCGCTTCTATGTCATAATGCCAAGGGCTTTCGTGTGTCCAGTGTAACATGTGAAAGGGAGTAACGTAAACTGGTTGCAGATCACGAACACCCCTTCATGACGATCACGTTTCCCGACGGCAGTGGCATTCTTCAGCAAGATAACGCGCTATGTCATAAGGCCAGGGGCTTCTGTGTGTCCAGTGGTATGGAAGGGAGTTACGTAAACTGGTTGCAGGTCACGAACACCCCTTCATGACCATCTTGTTTCCTGACAACAGTAGCATTTTTCGTCAAGATAATGCTTTATGTCATAAGGCCAAGGGCTTCAGTGTGTCCAGTGGAACATGTGAAAGGGCGTAACGTAAACTGGTTGCAGATCACGAACACCCCTTCGTGACGATCACGTTTCCCGACGGCAGTGGCATTCTTCAGCAAGATAACGCGCTGTGACATAAGGCCAGGGGCTTCTGTGTGTCCAGTGGTATGGAAGGGAGTTACGTAAACTGGTTGCAGGTCACGAACACCCCTTCATGACCATCTTGTTTCCTGACAACAGTAGCATTTTTCGTCAAGATAATGCTTTATGTCATAAGGCCAAGGGCTTCAGTGTGTCCAGTGGAACATGTGAAAGGGCGTAACGTAAACTGGTTGCAGATCACGAACACCCCTTCGTGACGATCACGTTTCCCGACGGCAGTGGCATTCTTCAGCAAGATAACGCGCTGTGACATAAGGCCAGGGGCTTCTGTGTGTCCAGTGGTATGGAAGGGAGTTACGTAAACTGGTTGCAGGTCACGAACACCCCTTCATGACCATCTTGTTTCCTGACAACAGTAGCATTTTTCGTCAAGATAATGCTTTATGTCATAAGGCCAAGGGCTTCAGTGTGTCCAGTGGAACATGTGAAAGGGCGTAACGTAAACTGGTTGCAGATCACGAACACCCCTTCGTGACGATCACGTTTCCCGACGGCAGTGGCATTCTTCAGCAAGATAACGCGCTGTGACATAAGGCCAGGGGCTTCTGTGTGTCCAGTGGTATGGAAGGGAGTTACGTAAACTGGTTGCAGGTCACGAACACCCCTTCATGACCATCTTGTTTCCTGACAACAGTAGCATTTTTCGTCAAGATAATGCTTTATGTCATAAGGCGCTTCTATGTCATAATGCCAAGGGCTTTCGTGTGTCCAGTGTAACATGTGAAAGGGAGTAACGTAAACTGGTTGCAGATCACGAACACCCCTTCATGACGATCACGTTTCCCGACGGCAGTGGCATTTTTCAGCAAGATAACGCGCTGTGACATAAGGCCATGGGCTTCTGTGTGTCCAGTGGTATGGAAGGGAGTTACGTAAACTGGTTGCAGGTCACGAACACCCCTTCATGACCATCTTGTTTCCTGACAACAGTAGCATTTTTCGTCAAGATAATGCTTTATGTCATATGGCGCTTCTATGTCATAATGCCAAGGGCTTTCGTGTGTCCAGTGTAACATGTGAAAGGGAGTAACGTAAACTGGTTGCAGATCACGAACACCCCTTCATGACGATCACGTTTCCCGACGGCAGTGGCATTTTTCAGCAAGATAACGCGCTGTGACATAAGGCCAGGGGCTTCTGTGTGTCCAGTGGTATGGAAGGGAGTTACGTAAACTGGTTGCAGGTCACGAACACCCCTTCATGACCATCTTGTTTCCTGACAACAGTAGCATTTTTCGTCAAGATAATGCTTTATGTCATAAGGCCAAGGGCTTCAGTGTGTCCAGTGGAACATGTGAAAGGGCGTAACGTAAACTGGTTGCAGATCACGAACACCGCTTCGTGACGATCACGTTTCCCGACGGCAGTGGCATTCTTCAGCAAGATAACGCGCTGTGACATAAGGCCAGGGGCTTCTGTGTGTCCAGTGGTATGGAAGGGAGTTACGTAAACTGGTTGCAGGTCACGAACACCCCTTCATGACCATCTTGTTTCCTGACAACAGTAGCATTTTTCGTCAAGATAATGCTTTATGTCATAAGGCGCTTCTATGTCATAATGCCAAGGGCTTTCGTGTGTCCAGTGTAACATGTGAAAGGGAGTAACGTAAACTGGTTGCAGATCACGAACACCCCTTCATGACGATCACGTTTCCCGACGGCAGTGGCATTTTTCAGCAAGATAACGCGCTGTGACATAAGGCCAGGGGCTTCTGTGTGTCCAGTGGTATGGAAGGGAGTTACGTAAACTGGTTGCAGGTCACGAACACCCCTTCATGACCATCTTGTTTCCTGACAACAGTAGCATTTTTCGTCAAGATAATGCTTTATGTCATAAGGCCAAGGGCTTCAGTGTGTCCAGTGGAACATGTGAAAGGGCGTAACGTAAACTGGTTGCAGATCACGAACACCCCTTCGTGACGATCACGTTTCCCGACGGCAGTGGCATTCTTCAGCAAGATAACGCGCTATGTCATAAGGCCAGGGGCTTCTGTGTGTCCAGTGGTATGGAAGGGAGTTACGTAAACTGGTTGCAGGTCACGAACACCCCTTCATGACCATCTTGTTTCCTGACAACAGTAGCATTTTTCGTCAAGATAATGCTTTATGTCATAAGGCGCTTCTATGTCATAATGCCAAGGGCTTTCGTGTGTCCAGTGTAACATGTGAAAGGGAGTAACGTAAACTGGTTGCAGATCACGAACACCCCTTCATGACGATCACGTTTCCCGACGGCAGTGGCATTTTTCAGCAAGATAACGCGCTGTGACATAAGGCCAGGGGCTTCTGTGTGTCCAGTGGTATGGAAGGGAGTTACGTAAACTGGTTGCAGGTCACGAACACCCCTTCATGACCATCTTGTTTCCTGACAACAGTAGCATTCTTCGTCAAGATAATGCTTTATGTCATAAGGCGCTTCTATGTCATAATGCCAAGGGCTTTCGTGTGTCCAGTGTAAC
Source organism: Schistocerca serialis cubense (assembly GCF_023864345.2). Lineage (NCBI taxonomy): Eukaryota > Metazoa > Arthropoda > Insecta > Orthoptera > Acrididae > Schistocerca > Schistocerca serialis. Next base: position 88,627,877 of record NC_064648.1, on the reverse strand, counting down.
ATGTGAAAGGGAGTAACGTAAACTGGTTGCAGATCACGAACACCCCTTCGTGACGATCACGTTTCCCGACGGCAGTGGCATTCTTCAGCAAGATAACGCGCTATGTCATAAGGCCAGGGGCTTCTGTGTGTCCAGTGGTATGGAAGGGAGTTACGTAAACTGGTTGCAGGTCACGAACACCCCTTCATGACCATCTTGTTTCCTGACAACAGTAGCATTTTTCGTGAAGATAATGCTTTATGTCATAAGGCGCTTCTATGTCATAAGGCCAAGGGCTTTAGTGTGTCCAGTGGAACATGTGAAAGGGCGTAACGTAAACTGGTTGCAGATCACGAACACCCCTTCGTGACGATCACGTTTCCCGACGGCAGTGGCATTCTTCAGCAAGATAACGCGCTATGTCATAAGGCCAGGGGCTTCTGTGTGTCCAGTGGTATGGAAGGGAGTTACGTAAACTGGTTCCAGGTCACGAACACCCCTTCATGACCATCTTGTTTCCTGACAACAGTAGCATTTTTCGTCAAGATAATGCTTTATGTCATAAGGCGCTTCTATGTCATAATGCCAAGGGCTTTCGTGTGTCCAGTGTAACATGTGAAAGGGAGTAACGTAAACTGGTTGCAGATCACGAACACCCCTTCATGACGATCACGTTTCCCGACGGCAGTGGCATTTTTCAGCAAGATAACGCGCTGTGACATAAGGCCAGGGGCTTCTGTGTGTCCAGTGGTATGGAAGGGAGTTACGTAAACTGGTTGCAGGTCACGAACACCCCTTCATGACCATCTTGTTTCCTGACAACAGTAGCATTTTTCGTCAAGATAATGCTTTATGTCATAAGGCCAAGGGCTTCAGTGTGTCCAGTGGAACATGTGAAAGGGCGTAACGTAAACTGGTTGCAGATCACGAACACCCCTTCGTGACGATCACGTTTCCCGACGGCAGTGGCATTCTTCAGCAAGATAACGCGCTATGTCATAAGGCCAGGGGCTTCTGTGTGTCCAGTGGTATGGAAGGGAGTTACGTAAACTGGTTGCAGGTCACGAACACCCCTTCATGACCATCTTGTTTCCTGACAACAGTAGCATTTTTCGTCAAGATAATGCTTTATGTCATAAGGCCAAGGGCTTCAGTGTGTCCAGTGGAACATGTGAAAGGGAGTAACGTAAACTGGTTGCAGATCACGAACACCCCTTCGTGACGATCACGTTTCCCGACGGCAGTGGCATTCTTCAGCAAGATAACGCGCTGTGACATAAGGCCAGGGGCTTCTGTGTGTCCAGTGGTATGGAAGGGAGTTACGTAAACTGGTTGCAGGTCACGAACACCCCTTCATGACCATCTTGTTTCCTGACAACAGTAGCATTTTTCGTTAAGATAATGCTTTATGTCATAAGGCGCTTCTATGTCATAATGCCAAGGGCTTTCGTGTGTCCAGTGTAACATGTGAAAGGGAGTAACGTAAACTGGTTGCAGATCACGAACACCCCTTCGTGACGATCACGTTTCCCGACGGCAGTGGCATTCTTCAGCAAGATAACGCGCTATGTCATAAGGCCAGGGGCTTCTGTGTGTCCAGTGGTATGGAAGGGAGTTACGTAAACTGGTTGCAGGTCACGAACACCCCTTCATGACCATCTTGTTTCCTGACAACAGTAGCATTTTTCGTCAAGATAATGCTTTATGTCATAAGGCCAAGGGCTTCAGTGTGTCCAGTGGAACATGTGAAAGGGAGTAACGTAAACTGGTTGCAGATCACGAACACCCCTTCGTGACGATCACGTTTCCCGACGGCAGTGGCATTCTTCAGCAAGATAACGCGCTATGTCATAAGGCCAGGGGTGTGATGGAGTGGTTCGAGGAACACGGTGGAGAGTTACAGTTGATGTGCTGGCCCTGCAAGTCGCCAGATCTGATCCCGATTGAACACATCTGGGATGTGATTGAATGTGGCGTCAGAGCTCATAGCCCTCCCTCCCGGAATTAATGGAAAGTAGGCGACTTGTATTGCCTGGAGGGGGGGGGGGGTTGCCAACTCCCTCCAGCGACCTCGATCCACCAAGACATCTCTTCCATGCCACAACGTGTCACTGCTCTTATCTGTGCAAGGGGGACGAAATTGGTTAAAATGGCTCTGAGCACTATGGGACTTAACTTCTGAGGTCAGCAGTCCCCTAGAACTTAGAACTACTTAAACCTAACTAACCTAAGGACATCACACACACACCCATGCCCGAGGCAGGATTCGAACCTGTGACTGTTGCGCCTAGAACCGCTCGGCCACCCCAGGCGGCAAATGGTGGACATACAGGCTACTAGGCAGATGGTTATAACGTTCTGGCCGATGAGTGTATATACAAAGGTCCTTATGGAAAGACAATGTAAAAGTTAGAGAAAACAAAAGCCGTACCACATCCAGTAAGACCATGCCTAGTAAGGCATTGTGATGTTCCAAAAACCGGTACTGCTGTATTTAATCCATTTTAGTCGGATCATAAGGTGTTCAAAATCTCTCTCTCTCTCTCTCTCTCTCTCTCCCTTCTCACCGGTCTATCTACTACCCCTCTGATTCTCTCATTCTCTCTCTCTCTCTCTCTCTCTCTCTCTCTCGCCCTCTCTGTATATATATATATATATATATATATATATATATATATATATATATATGTGTGTGTGTGTGTTTTACCCGAGGAAGTTGTGCCGACGCGAGTATAAAGCGACAGCTCCAGTGAAATCTGCCGAGTTCAGTCACGTAACTTTCAGTTTTACGTAGCGTAGGGGCTGTCGAAAAGTTAGCTAGCGGCTCCGACGGAGTCTGTTTTGCCTCTCAGTTGCAAGCGTAAATTGAGGGAGTTTGTGCTTGCCCGTGTGTCTTTGTGTGTGTGTGTGTGTGTGTGTGTGTGTGTGTGTGTGTGTGTGTGTGTGTGTGTGTGTGGTTGTTTGTTTCTGAGGACTGCTACACCGTAGAGGCACTCGATTTTGCATGGAAAGTTGTCTACCGAGATTTTAGCTCGTCGACGGTGCCTGTGTTCGTGTCGGTATTTTCAGGTGCTTAAACACACTGGGGAACAGGTATGTTACGTACACAACTGGTTAGACGAGGCGGAAATGTGTCACATAATTTGTACTTAAAAGTAACTACCTTTTCCCAAGATGTCGAATGTGAACTCCATCCAGACTCAAGATATCATTACTAATTTTCAGTATTTCATATACACTGTCAGAAAAAAATGGCAACACCAAGAACGAGTCGTGCGTCATAAACGAATGTTGGTAGGCGTGTACGTACGTCTGAAAGATGATTTGTACCAGTGACATAAGAGTGGCGATAGTAGCTTCACTATAAGGATCCAGATCAGGATTGCTTTAAGTAAACATGTTAACGGTCGTGGGCGTTAGTTACCTTTGAGATTGGACGTGGTGAGTTGATGTTAGTCAAGAATGCCTTTAAGGTGACAAAAATGCCATAATCAACACCTCCCTTTGAACGAGTTGGTGTAATAGGGCTACCAGACGGTGGATGTTCCTTTTTGCGATATTGCAGAAAGGCTAACTAGGGATACGGCTGAGACGCCCTGCTAAACCTGCAGGACGCGACAGATACTTTAAGTTGTGGAAAGGGTCCAAAATAAGCGCCCGTCAGTTACACTCGAACATACAACGTTTTATTTGATCAAACATTACAAGAGCCAATAATTTTTTTTAAACACAGCTTTAGTTTTGGAACTTAATTAGCGGCTGAATGCACCGTACAATCTCATGCCTTAAGGGTAAGGCAATTTAAAAACGTCTGAAAGCCAATAACATAAATCTCAACCAAAATCAGAAATTTAAAAGACAAAGTCTTATCTTAAAACAGTTCCTTAATTAGGCTGAAGGCCCAAAGATTCTGACACTTTAAGAGCAAACAATTTAAATTCAAAATCGGCTGAAGGCCCAACAAAAAAATGGTTCAAATGGCTCTGAGCACTATGGAAGTTAACATCTGAGGTCATCAGTCCCCTAGAACTTAGAACTAGTTAAACCGAACTAACCTAAGGACATCACACACATACATGCCCGAGGCAGGATTCGAACCTGCGACCGTAGCATTCGCGCGGTTTCGGAGTGAAGCGCCTAGAACCACTCGGCCACCACGGCCGGCGAAGGCCCAACACTTAAGACTCTATAACATTAATTTTTAAAATGCCAAAGGCTTTATGTAAAATTAGGATGAAGGCCCAAACCATCTGACGCCTTATGGGCAAAACAACCTTAATCTAAAAGTCGGCTAGAAGCCAAGTACAAACAACAAGAACAAACAAGAAAAGGCAGTACACCCAAGGGCGTTCAGAAGTCGGCCTCGCTTAGGTGAGACAGGCAGTCGACCCAACCATTCTCAATCCGACGACAACCCAACCGACACACAGTCAACGGTCCAAGTGACAGGATAACTTCAGCTCACCCGACCAGCACACAACAGGGAGTTCAAAGGAACAACATAGAAGGTATTGGCGCCCACAAGCAATTATACATTGAGCTGTCAAACTACACACCGTGCTGGACAGCGACAATACGATGAGGAAAATACACTGCCTGAATTTACATTAACAGCCAGGGCAGGTAACTGGAACGTTAACGGTCACAAGGCAGAAGATTCCGCTGGTGCACTTAAGTTCAACAACCAGGAACAGTTAAACTCCACCGGAGGGTGGCTAAGATTTAACAACTTGAAAACACACGTTACTCGTGGGAATATCCCAACAGCCGACAACGAACTCCAAGCGACACAATGTGAGCAGTCATGAGTTGCTAGTACATTAAGTCAAAACTTAACTCTCATGTCCAGGATCGGTGAGCCACCAACCTCGTAGCAATGGGAACATCACTACACACGCTGACACCGCATAGAAGCCGCCAGCGGGCCATTCCAAACTACGCACCGTGGAGATCTCCTCGTTGCTCCACGCCAACCGACCGACTGCCGAGGTCCAGAAACGGTGAAAGGACCAAATATACGTCGGCCGATAAGACGACCAACCGAGCGACCAACCGACGGTCGTCCCGCTCCAACCTCCTTCCGTTGACAGTTCGTGTGTGTCGCCAGCGGTCGGCGAGCACTGGCTGTCGCCGCCTCATCGGCGCTCCGTCCCTGACTTCACTGCTGCTGCGTCCCGACTGACACACGACGACCCAGAAATACCCTACTGGCCATTAAAATTGCTACACCAAGAAGAAATGCAGATGATAAACAGGTATTCATTGGACAAATACATTATACTGGAACTGACATGTGATTACATTTTCACCCAATTTGGGTGCATAGATTCTGAGAAATCAGTACACAGAACAACCACCTCTGGCCGTTATAACGGCCTTGATAAACCTGGGCATTAAGTCAAACAGAGCTTGGATGGCATGTACAGGTACAGCTGCCCATGCAGCTTCACGATACCACAGTTCATCAAGAGTAGTGACTGGCGTATTGTGACGAGCCAGTTGCTCGGCCACCATTGGCCAGGCGTTTTCAATTGATGAGAGATCTGGAGAATGTGCTGGCCAGGGAAGCAGTCGAACATTTTCTGTATCCAGAAAGGCCTGCAACATACGGCCGTGCATTATCCTGCTGAAATGTAGGGTTTCGCAGCGATCAAATGAAGGGTAGAACCACGGGTCGTAACACATCTGAAATGTAACGTCCACTCTTCAAAGTGCAGTCAATACGAACAAGAGGTGACCGAGACGTGTAACCAATGGCACCCCATAGCATCATGCCGGGTGATACCCCAGTATGGCGATGACGAATACACGCTTCCCATGTGCCTTCACCGCGATGTCGCCAAACACGGACGCGACCATCATGATGCTGTAAACAGAACCTGGATTCATCCGACAAAATGACGTTTCGCCATTCGTGCACCCAGGTTCGTCATCGAGTACACCATCGCAGGGGCTCCTGTTATGCAGCGTCAAGGGTAACCGCAGCCACGGTCTCCGAGCTGATAGTCCGTGCTGCTGCAAACGTCGTCGAACTGTTCGTGCAGATGGTTGTTGTCTTGCAAACGTCCCCATCTGTTAACTCAGGCATCGAGACGTGGCTGCGCGATCCGTTACAGCCATGCGGATAAGATGTCTGTCATGTCGACTGCTAGTGATACGAGGCCGCTGGGATCCAGCACGGCGTCCCGTATTACCCTTCTGAACTCACCGATTCCATATTCTGCTAACAGTCATTGGATCTCGACCAGCGCGAGCTTGAATGTCACGATACGATAAACCGCAATCGCGATAGGCTACAATCCGACCTTTATCAAAGTCGGAAACGTGATGGTACGCATTTCTCCTCCTTACACGAGGCATCACAACAACGTTTCACAGGGCAACGCCGGTCAACTGCTGTTTGTGTATGAGAAATCGGTTGGAAACTTTGCTCATGTCAGCAAGTTGTAGGTGTCGCAACCGGCGCCAACCTTGTGTGAATGCTCTGAAAAGCTAATCATTTGAATATCACCGCATCTTCTTCCTGTCGGTTAAATTTCGCATCTGTAGCACGTCATGTTCGTGGTGTAGCAATTTTAATGGCCAGTAGTGTACTATCGGTCGCTCCAGAGATGGTACGACAGTGCACTTATCGATACGCGCTGCTGCTACCGCTCACAGACAAGTAAGGCAGGAAGTCAGTGACGCCAGTGAATGGAATAAGAAAACGACGTGGCAGTATCGTAATAGAAAATGACAATCAATAAATGGCATGAAAACGAGCCATGCACGGCTGAGTGGCCCCTGTACATAATTGCTGGCAGCAATCGTCACGAGAACATACGGTCTCAGGAACTCCGAGCTCCGGACTGCCATGTGGCACTACCGAGAGGTGAAGACCACCGTGATCGCCGTATGGGTCTGGATCATGACACGGCAGCAGCAATTTGAGCGCAGTTGGACCCACAGTGGCACAACGAAGTGTAACAAATCGGTTACTTCAAGGACAGCCCTGAAGCGGCCGCCCAGTGACCCCAAATAGTCGCCATTTGCGACTTCAGTCGTGTCTCAAAGTATGGTAGAAAACCCAAGGAGATTCTGGTCGTATGTAAAGTACACCAGTGGTAAAAAAAACAGTCAATACCGTCACTGCGCGATACCGATGGAAATGTTACCGATGATGGTGCCACTAAAGCGGATTTACTACATACAGTTTTCCGTAATTTCTTCACGAAAGTAGGCGAAGAAAATATTCCAGAAATCGAAACCAGTGACATAAAAGTAGATATCTTAGGTGTTGCGAAACAACTCAAATCACTTAAGAAAGGTCCAGATGGTATACCAATCAGGTTCCTTTCAGAGTATGCAGACACAATAGCGCCTTTCTTAGCAATCACATGCAACCGCTCACTTGAAGGAAGGTCTGTTCCTAAAGACTGGAGAGTAGCACAGGTCACACCAATATTCGAGAAAGGAAATAGGAGTAACCCATTGAATTACAGACCCATATCAATGACCTCAATTTGCAGTAGGATTTTGGAGCATATACTGTACTCCAGTATTACGAATCACCTTGAAGAAAATGACTTATTGATGCATAACCAACACGGATTCAGAAAATATTGTTCTTGTGCAACACAGCTAGCTCTTTATTCCCATGAAGTAATGAGTGCTGTCGACGAGGGATCTCAGATCGACTCCATATTCCTAGATTTCCGGAAGGTTTTCGATATCGTTCCTCACAAGCGATTATTAATCAAATTGCATGCATATGTAGTATCGTCTCAGTTGTGTGACTGGTTTCGTGATTTCCTCTCAGAGAAGTCACATTTCGTAGTGATAGACAGTAGATCATCGAATAGAACAGAAGTGATATCTGACGTTCCGCAAGGTAGTTTCATAGCCCCTCTGGTGTTCCTGATATACATAAATGATCTAGGAGATAATCTGACCAGCCCCCTAAGATTGTTTGCACATGATGCTGTAATTTACTGTTTTGTAAAATCGTCAGACGATCAATTCCAATTACAAAATGATCTAGAGAGAATTTCTGTATGGCGCGAAAAGTCGCAATTGGCACAAACAAAGAAAAGTGGAAGTCATCCACATGGATACTAAAAGAAATCCGATAAATTTTGGGAATACGATAAATAGCACAAAGTTAAGGGCTGTCAATTCGACTAAATATCTAGGAATTACAGCTGCAAGCAACTTAAATGGTAAAGACCACATAGACAATACTGTGGGGAAGACGAAACAGACTGCGCTTTGTTGGTAGAACACTTGGAAGATGCGACAAATCCACTAGACAGCCTACATTACACATGTCCGGGCTCTGCTGGAATATTGCTGCGCGGTGTGGGATTCTTGCCAGGTAGGATTGACGAAGGACATCGAAAAGTGCAAAGAAGGGCAGGTCGTTTCGTGTTATCACGCAATATGGCTGAGAGTGTCTCTGATATGATACGCGAGTTGGGGTGGTAGTCACTGAAACAAAGGCGGTTTTCTTTGCCGCGAGATCTATTTACGGAATTTTAATCACCAACTTTCTCTTTCTGATGTGAAAACATTTTGTTGACACCTACCTACGTAGGGAGAATTGATCATCGTAATAAAATAAGAGAACGGAAAGATTTATGTGCTCCTTTTTCCCAAACGCCATTCGAGAATGGAATGGTAGAGAAGTAGTATGAAAATTATTCGAGGAACCCTCTGCCAGGCACTTAAGTGTGAATTGCAGAGTAACCATGTAGATGTAGATGTGGATCTAAACGAAGAGTGCATTTGCACTGAAATTATCATTCTCTGCTGTCAAGGTAAATATATTTACATATGTATATACAAACAAATTATGCTGACAGAAAAAATCGCAACGTCAAAAAACATTTAGAGAAATGAAATTCCGGGAATACATGTACCTACGTAATATTTTTAAGTGATTAACATTGTAAGAGCACAGGATAATGTAAGCGTGAAATAAGCCATTGCAAATTTGATATTCGTTTGCATCAATAACAGGTGTTACCACGAGAATGTTGAATGCAAGCATGCAAACGTGCATGCGTTATGTTATACAGACGCGGAATGTCGGTTCGTGGGATGGAGTTCCATGCTTATTGCACGTGGTCAGACAATACCAGGGGTGGTTAATGTTTGTTGCGGATGATGCCGGAGTTGTCCCATATGAGCTCTATCGGACACAGATCTTACGATCGAGCAGGGGAAGGCAACATGTCGACACTCTGTAAAGCATGTTGGGTTACAACAGCGGTATGTGGACGAGCGTTATCCTGTTGGAAATAACCCCCTCTAATACTGTTATGGATGGCAACACAACAGATAAAATCAGAAGACTGACGGATAATGCTGCAGTCAGGTAGCACGGGGTAACCACGAGCGCTTCTACAGGGCTATTACAAATGATTGAAGCGATTTCATAAATTCACTGTGGCTCCATTCACTGACATATGGTCACGACGACACACTACAGATACGTAGAAAAACTCATAAAGTTTTGTTCGGCTGAAGCTGCACTTCAGGTTTCTGCCGCCAGAGCGCTCCAGAGCGCAGTGAGACAAAATGGCGACAGGAGCCGAGAAAGCGTATGTCGTGCTTGAAATGCACTCACATTACTCAGTCATAACAGTGCAGTGACACTTCAGGACGAAGTTCAACAAAGATCCACCAACTGCTAACTCCATTCGGCGATGGTATGCGCAGTTTAAAGCTTCTGGATGCCTCTGTAAGGGGAAATCAACGGGTCGGCCTGCAGTGAGTGAAGAAACGGTTGAACGCGTGCGGGCAAGTTTCACGCGTAGCCCGCGGAAGTCGACGAACAAAGCAAGCAGGGAGCTAAACGTACCACAGCCGACGGTTTGGAAAATCTTACGGAAAAGGCTAAAGCAGAAGCCTTACCGTTTACAATTGCTACAAGCCCTGACACCCGATGACAAAGTCAAACGCTTTGAACTTTTCGGCGCGGTTGCAACAGCTCATGGAAGACGATGCGTTCAGTGCGAAACTTGTTTTCAGTGATGAACTAACATTTTTTCTTAATGGTGAAGTGAACAGACACAATGTGCGAATCTGGGCGGTAGAGAATCCTCACGCATTCGTGCAGCAAATTCGCAATTCACCAAAAGTTAACGTGTTTTGTGCAATCTCACGGTTTAAAGTTTACGGCCCCTTTTTCTTCTGCGAATAAAACGGTACAGGACACGTGTATCTGAACATGCTGGAAAATTGGCTCATGCCACAACTGGAGACCGACAGGACAACAGGACAACAGGATGGTGCTCCACCGCACTTCCATCATGAAGTTCGGCATTTCTTAAACAGGAGATTGGAAAAACCGATGGATCGGTAGTGGTGGAGATCATGATCAGCAATTCATGTCATGGCCTCCACGCTCTCCCGACTTAACCCCATGCGATTTCTTTCTGTGGGGTTATGTGAAAGATTCAGTGTTTAAACCTCCTCTACCAAGAAACGTGCCAAAACTGCGAGCTCGCATCAACGATGCTTTCGAACTCATTGATGGGGACATGCTGCGCCGAGTGTGGGAGGAACTTGATTATCGGCTTGATGTCTGCCGAATCACTAAAGGGGCACATATCGAACATTTGTGAATGCCTAAAAAAACTTTTTGAGTTTTTGTATGTGTGTGCAAGGCATTGTGAAAATATCTCAAATAATAAAGTTATTGTAGAGCTGTGAAATCGCTTCAATCATTTGTAATAACCCTGTACAATCATAGGAAATCGCACACCAGCTTCTAACTCCAGCGGTAGGTCCAGCGTCTCTAGCACACCAACAGGTTAGCTGCAGGCCCTCAACTATCCTCCTTGTAACCAACGCACGATCATCATTGGCAACGAGAAAGAACCTGCTTTCTTCTCAAAATAGAACGGACTTCCATCCTGCGTTCCAATGACATAGGGGCAATACACGAAAAGAGGCGAAACAGCAAATCGTCGGATCACATACTTGCCCGCCCCCCCCCCCCCTCCCGTTCAACTACTGTCCAGTTTATGTTTTGTTTGGCCCACTTCAGGCGTACAGCTATATGTGTTGCTGTGGGCAATGGCGTTTAGCGAGGTAGTTGACCGCGAATGTCCAACTCATTCGCGATGTGGTTATCGGTACGTCCAAACACCATAGCTCATTTTTTGCGATTCTGTGACGTCTCCACGTGGACGCATCTTAGTGCACTGATTCCACACTACCTACTGGCACATACACACTGTTTCACTACCATCTCAAAGGCCGTGTGGAGGTTGGGTACAACGAATCCCGCCAGATCACCAAAATTAGGTGGAGGTACGAGTGGAATTTCAACCTGGTTGCAAAAAAATCGCAGGGGAGGGAAACTTCGTTTCATAACATATCTTGGCACGCTGAATTCAGTGTGTAAATCAAATTTGCTCAACATTTTCTTAAGAACATTTTCTTTTCATGCTATTTGATTTGTGAGTTTAAAAAAAATTTCTCAAACCCATACGTGGAGTTTTTGGTTGTCACGTAATGTATTCACAAAATGTTTTGAAACAAAAATTTTTATAATTGACCGAGGAGAAGGATTTTTTTTTCTTTTCGGTCATTCTGATCTTTTTCAAAGTAATTGTAGAGGCCTTTACAACACTATATACACATGAAAAGTGTAAATAACTGAAAAAATCTGTGTTTATAATACGTGATAAGAATTTTGCGCCGACCGAAGTGGCCGTGCGGTTAAAGGCGCTGCAGTCTGGAACCGCAAGACCGCTACGGTCGCAGGTTCGAATCCTGCCTCGGGCATGGATGTTTGTGATGTCCTTAGGTTAGTTAGGTTTAACTAGTTCTAAGTTCTAGGGGACTAATGACCTCAGCAGTTGAGTCCCATAGTGCTCAGAGCCATTTGAAGAATTTAGCGTAAAATAATTACTACGACATTATGCAGTGTTTGGCCCAATATGAAGGAAAAATAAATAAAAAACGAATTGATAAGTTTGAAAATTGTGTACTTTATTTCCAGTTTACATATTACATCACACTTTCTCCTCTCAGCTGTGTCCGCGTGAGTGAGTCGTCGGCCGCGAGTATAGCTGCTGGCCACGCGGAATAGAAGAGGCCAGGCATCGTATTGCCATCAATCGCCGGGTGCTGCGTTAGATTTCATGTACTGTATGTAGACTGCAGGGTAGTTACCCCTACATTGTGTGTATGTATCGTAATATTAATAAAGTTATGTAAACTAACAGCAGTGTATTCGACCGTTGACCACCTGTTCGCCCTAAGATAATCACACCTCGCCGCCACCCAGCCTGGATCGATCAAAAGTATCCGGACACCCCCAAAAACATACGACACTGTGGATCTCGGAATACTGAATTGCCTAACGATTTGCAGAATGGAATGTTCCTTGCGTATAGCTCCAACTACCATTCCGCATTCAAAGTCTGTTAATTCTCGTCTTACTTCCATAATCACGTCAGGAAGCTTTTCACATGTCACCTGAGGTCGTATGACAACTCCCCCAATGCACTGCTGTTTTACACCCTGTGAATGCGATGCTACCGCAATCTGTCGAATGGTTCAAATGGCTCTAAGCACTATGGGACTTAACATCTGAGGCCATCAGTCCCCTAGAACTACTGAAATCTAACTAACCTAAGGACATCACACCCCCATGCCCGAGGCAGGATTCGAACCTGCGACCGTAGCAGCAGCACAGATCGGGACTGAAGCGCCTAGAACCGCGCGGCCACAGCGCCCGGCGCTTTATCCTGACACCCAAACACTTGGCCGATTTTATACGATATCTACCGCGAGTGTTTTGTAAGCAGTCTCCTTAGTGCACCCATTTAATTTTTTCCAGTATGCTTCCAGTGAGCCAAATTTATATTCCTGATATACGTACAACTGCGCCTGTGTCGTTCGATGTTACATCCCTACAATGTGTTGCATCCGAACTATTTGTATGAATTGTCGATTCCGATAGTGACTCGCTGGCATTGTTATCATGAAGAGGCTATGTCTTTTTGTTTTGTGAACTGCACCGTTTTGAATTTTTGAACAATTAAACCAAGTTATCAGCAATTTGAAATGCACAGTTTTGGACTTTTGGACTGTTAAACGAAGTTGGCACCACTTCAAATCTTTTAACGACATCATCATCATCATCATCATCATCATCAGTATCAGTGTTCTGCCAAAAGGCAGGTTTTCACATGGTAGTTCACCAGGTAGTTCTGCCATTCTCTTCAGGTCTGCATAATTTCCTCTTCCCTTTATGTCGCCTATCATCTTGTATCTCCTTCTTCCTCTCAGTCGTCTCCCACAAACCAATCCTTCCAAAGCATCTGCTAGCTAGCACTCCCTTCACAATGAATGTCCCAACCAGTTATTTTTCCTTTCTCTTACAACCTTCAGCACACATCTTCTCTCACCAACCCTTTCCAATATTTCATTACTCACTCTTTCCATCCAGGTTATTCTCTCCATTCTCCTCCATATCCACATGTCAAACGCTTCTAACCTTTTTTCATCCTCTCGTCTCAGTGCCCATGTTTCTGCCTCATATAGTGCAACACTCCAGACAAAACATTTGCCGGGCCTTTTCCTTAGACCTTTATCTAATTTGCCACATAACAGTCTCTTCTTTCTGTTGATGCATCCTTCGCTATGGCAATTCGAGTTTTCATCTCCTGGTGACATCTCAGGTGTTCAGTTATTGTGCTTCCAATATATTTAAATGCACTTACTTGGCTAATAGTAGATTGCCCTATTTTAATATTGGACAGTCTGCGTTCTAAGGCGCTACAGTCTTGGACTGTGTGGCTGGTCCCGGCGGAGGTTCGAATCCTCCCTCGGGCATGGGTGTGTGTGTTTGTCCTTAGGATAATTTAGATTAAGTAGTGTGTAAGATTAGGGACTGATGACCTTAGCAGTTAACTCCCATAAGATTTCACACACATTTGTACAGTTATGAACAGTCTGCGTCTCGTACTTTTGACCATACTCTTTGATTTCGCTGTGTTTATTTGCATCCCATATTCCACACAAGCTTCATTCAGATCTTTCAGCATGTTATTCACTGTCCGCTCACTTTCTGCCACTAATACCATGTCATCAGCAAATCTTATATACTCTATGTGATAACGTATTTCCCGGCGTATCAAATATTGATGATTTTCACGGGTTTGCAGCCGGGTTCCATCGTCCGGACGACAACACGATATTTTGGCGGACTATCTGGGCGCCATCTTCAGGTGAGATTGAGTGCACAATCACCTGAAGATGGCGGCCAGATGGTCCGCCGAAATATCGTGTTGTCGTCAGGACGATGTAACCCGGCTGCAAACCCGTGAAAATCATCAATACATATTCCTGTTTTCCCATCAAAACTTTTCGCAATAATCTCTTGAAGGTATACGTTAAACAACAGCGGGGACAGGCAAGAACCTTGTAACACCTCGTCCAATGCTGCTTCCTTCTGACATTTCTTTTCTAATCCTTATCCTTGACTGAATAATGGTCCGTGGCTGAAACATTGTTGCAGGTTTTTTCGGACAATATTTCATTAAATGTATCTGCATCATCTGCGGAAGGTCATGAACGGCAGTGGGTCCAGTACACTCACCAGGGGCCGGCCGCTGTGGCCGAGCGGTTCTAGGCACTTCAGTCTGGAACCGCGGGACCGCTACAGTCGCAGGTTCGAATTCTGCCTTGGGCATGGATGTGTGTGATGTCCTTAGGTTAGTTAGGTTTAAGTAGTTCTAAGTTCTAGGGGACTGATGACCTCAGATTTTAAGTCCCATAGTGCTCAGAGCCATTTGAACACTCACAAGGGATATGCCTCAAGTTACATCTACATCTTTGGATGACTCTCCATCCAAAGTAGCATGCTGGGGCCGCCTGGGTGGCCGAGCGGTTCTAGGCTCTTCAGTCTGGAACCGCACGACCGCCATGGTCGCAGGTTCGAATCCTGCCTCGGGCAGGGATGTGTGTGTTGTCCTTAGGTTAGTTAGGTTTAAGTAGTTCTAAGTTCTAGGGGACTGATGACCACAGCAGTTAAGTCCCATAGTACTCACAAGGGAACCTCCCCATCGCACCCCCCTCAGATTTAGTTATAAGTTGGCACAGTGGATAGGCCTTGAAAAACTGAACACAGATCAATCGAGAAAACAACAAGTTGTGTGGAACTATGAAAAATGTAAGCAAAATATACTAACTGCGTAGTCTATGTGCAGGATACCCAACATCAAGGTCAGTCTGAGCTTAGGAGCACTGTGGTCCCGTGGTTAGCGTGAGCCGCTGTGGAATTAGAGGTCCTTGGTTCAAGTGTACCCTCGAGAGAAAATTATACTTCCTTTTTTTCGCAAAGTTATGATCTGTCCGTTCGTTCATTGACGTCTCTGTTCACTGTAATAAGTTTAGCGCCTGTGTTTTGCGACCGCACCGCAAAACCGTGCGATTGTTACTGAAGTCGCGAGCTATATTTGCTGGATTCATATTGCCCACGGAATACACCTCACGTATTTAATGCACTCTCGTCCAAAGTAGCGAACAGTCAAGTGCCAGCCAGGGAGCCTCCTTAGCAGGAATACTCTCTCCTCCGTGCGCTGTAGTCGACTGACCTCGTCTGTTTCGATGTTTGTTTAGGTGTAGCGTCCCCATACTACGGCGCAGTTACCTCGCATCGGACGGACGGACGGACAGATAATAATTGTCTGAAAATAAAAAAATTAATTTTTTCAGTCGACGGACGGCTTGAACCAAGACCTGTCGTTCCGCAGCCGCTCACGCTAACCACGGGACCACGGCGCTCCTTAGCTTACATTGTCCTTGATGTTGCCTATATTGCGCATTGACTACTCAGTTTGTATATTTTGCTTATTTTTTCATAGTTCTACACAACTTCTTCCTGTTTTCTCGATTGATCTGTGTTCAGTTTTTCAAGGCCTATCCACTGTGCCAACTTATAACTAAATCTGAGGGGAGTGCGATGGGGAGGTTTCCTTGTCAGAGCCATTTGAACCAACATGCTGGGTCCTCCCTATTTTCTTGTACTTGCCCGATAAACATGTCAATCTAGGCACCGATGGTGCGAAACAACGCTTATTGCAAAACAAGTATAAAGAAATAACACAGGTGAAGATCGGTTGTAGTGAAGTGCATGGTGCAACGTCTGTAGGAGACGTTACAGATTCGTATTTCGTGGGCGTTTGTTCCGTGATTGTTTATAAGCATCGTGGCGGCCTTTGCGGCGGCAGACATTCAGAGCGCAGTTGACTATGTATGACTTTAAATCGTAGTTATGAATAAATTTGCTTTCGTGCCGTTTGAAAATGTGTAATTATAGAGTAATTGGAAAGTTTGCTGTGTAACAGCATGTTCCTCGCCCCTGCACCAGGCATATAGATTTTAAACATAATAAATGCTGTGAATGTGCAAACTCACGCGCGCTTGCATGTGTGCCTGTGTGTGTGTGGGGGGGAGGGGGGGGGGAAATAGAAGTATGGAGAGGATGTTTGTGGGTAGGGGTACGTTAAAATGTGCGTAAGCGAAGATTTTTTTATGTTTTTTGCATTTGTTTGCTCTCAATTAAATGCTTCGCATCGGCAGATAGAAAGGCCTGCAGTCTGTATTACATTTTCAGTTATAGCACCAATACGAGTGTTGCTGTGTAGAGTGAAATCCCATATGGTAATTAAAAACGTATCTTTATTTGTTACCCTTGTAACGGCAACCGATACTGTGTTGTGAAACTACATAAATTTTATCATACTGTTTGCATTCAGAACGCTGATAAATTAGTCTGTCAAGAAGAAGAGGTATCGACATTTATTGTTTTTGTAAATGACACTGACAGTCGAATCTTCGTGGAGAATTTGCTACCATATTGAGCTATCCAACCACGCCACAAGGATGCGCAAAACACTGGAAGTAGCTACTCTTTCCCTTAAGAATTAAGCCGTCAGTACACGGGAAGAATTAGCTAACGCTGACGTGGAGGTATACGAATTTTGTGACGTCACTTCCTGCTTTTTTTTTCTCTGACAAGGCATTTCGTTACGTGAAACACAAAATAAGTTCTTCAATACCGGTATTGCGACAACGTGCCACATGCAGTGCAACGAATAGGAAGCAAGAACGCTACCTACGTCACAAGGCAGAAAACAAGGCGCCATACTGTATTTGTTGTGTCCAGCAGAATGCCATATTCGGCGGATTTTGTATTACACGTTACGCCGAATGAATATGTGCTGTTTCTAGCACCAGCAGGTTGAAGTCTCGAGAATGAATCGTCGCTGGTACGATTTGTTGTAATAAAAAGGGGAAACATCAAATTGATGGTTAAGGAGCCGGCCGAAGTGGCCGTGCGGTTAAAGGCGCTGCAGTCTGGAACCGCTTGACCGCTACGGTCGCAGGTTCGAATCCTGCCTCGGGCAGGGATGTTTGTGATGTCCTTAGGTTAGTTAGGTTTAACTAGTTATAAGTTCTAGGGGACTAATGACCTCAGCAGTTGAGTCCCATAGTGCTCAGAGCCATTTGAACCATTTTTTGATGGTTAAGGAATTTTCGCGTTATGACAGACTCGCGTGTTATGACGGTAAGCCGTTTTATGGCAACGACTCTTTGAAGAATCATAAAATCTACATCTACATCGATACTCTGTAAATCACATTTAAGTGCCTGGCAGAGGATCCATCGAACCACCTTCACAATTCTCTATATTTCCAGTCTCCTATAGCGCGCGGAAACAATGAACACCTGTATCTTTCCGTACGAACTCTGATTTCCCTTATTTTATCGTGGTGATCGTTCCTCCCTATGTAGCTGGGCGTCAACAAAATATTTCGGCATTCGGAGAAGAATGGAATTTCGTGAGAAAATTCCGTCGCAACGAAAAACGCCTTTCTTTTAATGATGTCCATCCCACATCCTGTATCATTTCAGTGATACTCTCTCCCCTGTTTCGAGATAAAACAAAACGTTCTGACCTTCTTTGAACTTTTTCGTTGTACTCCGTCAGTCCTATCTGGTAAGGATCCCACCACGCGCAGAAGTATTTTAAAAGAGTACGGACAAGCGTAGTGTAGGCAGTCTCATTAGTAGATCTGTTACATTTTCCAAGTGTCCTGTCAACAAAACGCCGTCTTTCGTTAGCCTATACCACAACATTTTCTACGTGTTCCATCCAAATTAAATTATTCGTAATTGCAATTCCTAGGTATTTATTGAAATTTACAGCCTTTAGTTTAGACTGATTTGTCGTGTAACCGAAGTTTAACGAATTCCTTTTAGCACTCGTGTGTATGACCTCACACTTTTCGTTACTTTGGGTCAAGTGACAATTTTCGCACAATTCAGATATCTTTTCTAAATCGTTTTGCAATTTGTTTTGATCTTCTGACGACTTTATTAGTCGATAAACGACAGCGTCATCTGCAAAAAACCTAAGACGGCAGCTCAGATTGTCTCCCAAATCGTTTATATGGATAAGGAAGATCAAAGGGCCTATAACACTACCTTCGGGAAAGCCAGAAATCACTTCTGTTTTACTCGATGACATTTCGTCGATTATTACGAACTTTGACCTCTCTGACAGGAAATCACAAATCCAGTCACATAACTGAGACGATATTCCATAAGCACGCAATTTCACTACGAGCCTCTTGTGTGGTACAGTGTCAAAAGCCTTCCGGAAATCCAGAAATACGGAAGCGATCTAAAATCCCTTCTCAATAGCACTCAAGACTTCATGTGAATAAAGAGGTAGTTGTGTTTCACAGGAACGATGTTTTCTAAATCATGTTGACTGTGTGTCGATAGAACTTTTTCTTCGAGGTAAGTCATAATGTTCGAACACAATATATGTTCTAAAATCCTGCTGCATATCGATGTTAACGATATGGGCCTGTAATTTAGTGGATTACTCCTGCCACCTTTCTTGAATATTGGTGTGACCTGTGCAACTTTCCAGTCCTTCGGTACGGATCTTTCATCGAGCGAACGATTGTATATGAGTGTTAAGTATGGAATTTAATTGATGAAAGGAGAAAATATAAAAATGCAGTAAATGAATCAGGCAAAAAGGAATACAAACGTCTCAAAAATGAGATCGACAGAAAGTGCAAAATGGCTAAGTAGGGATGGCTAGACGACAAATGTAAGGATGTAGAGGCTTGTCTCACTAGGGGTAAGATAGATACTGCCTACAGGAAAATTAAAGAGACCTTTGGAGATAAGAGAACGACTTGTATGAATATCAAGAGCTCAGATGGCAACCCAGTTCTAAGCAAAGAAGGGAAGGCAGAAAGGTGGAAGGAGTATATAGAGGGTTTATACAAGGGCGATGTACTTGAGGACAATATTATGGAAATGGAAGAGGATGTAGGTGAAGATGAAATGGGAGATAAGATACTGCGTGAAGAGTTTGACAGAGCACTGAAAGACCTGAGTCGAAACAAGGCCCCGGGAGTAGACAACATTCCATTAGAACTACTGATGGCCTTGGGAGAGCCAGTCATGACAAAACTCTACCATCTGGTGAGCAAGATGTATGAGACAGGCGAAATACCCACAGACTTCAAGAAGAATATAATAATTCCAATCCCAAAGAAAGCAGGTGTTGACAGATGTGAAAATTACCGAACTATCAGTTTAATAAGTCACAGCCGCAAAATACTAACGCGAATTCTTTACAGACGAATGGAAAAACTGGTAGAAGCGGACCTCGGGGAAGATCAGTTTGGATTCCGTAGAAATGTTGGAACACGTGAGGCAATACTAACCTTACGACTTACCTTAGAAGAAAGATTAAGAAAAGGCAAACCTACGTTTCTAGCATTTGTAGACTTAGAGAAAGCTTTTGACAATGTTGACTGGAATACTCTCTTTCAAATTCTAAACGTGGCAGGGCTAAAAAACAGGGAGCGAAAGGCTATTTACAATTTGTACAGAAACCAGATGGCAGTCATAAGAGTCGAGGGGCATGAAAGGGAAGCAGTGGTTGGGAAAGGAGTGAGACAGGGTTGTAGTCTCTCCCCGATGTTATTCAATCTGTATATTGAGCAAGCAGTAAAGGAAACAAAATAAAAATTCGGAGTAGGTATTAAAATTCATGGAGAAGAAGTAAAATCTTTGAGGTTCGCCGATGACATTGTTATCCTGTCAGAGACAGCAAAGGACTTGGAAGAGCAGTTGAACGGAATGGACAGTGTCTTGAAAGGAGGATATAAGATGAACATCAGCAAAAGCAAAACGAGGATAATGGAATGTAGTCAAATTAAATCGGGTGATGCTGAGGGGATTAGATTAGGAAATGAGACACTTAAAGTAGTAAAGGAGTTTTGCTATTTAGGGAGTAAAATAACTGATGATGGTCGAAGTAGAGAGGATATAAAATGTAGACTGGCAATGGCAAGGAAATCGTTTCTGAAGAAGAGAAATTTGTTAACATCGAGTATAGATTTAAGTGTCAGGAAGTCGTTTCTGAAAGTATTTGTATGGAGTGTAGCCATGTATGGAAGTGAAACATGGACGATAACCAGTTTGGACAAGAAGAGAATAGAAGCTTTCGAAATGTGGTGTTACAGAAGAATGCTGAAGATAAGGTGGGTAGATCACGTAACCTAATGAGGAGGTATTGAATAGGATTGGGGAGAAGAGAAGTTTGTGGCACAACTTGACTAGAAGAAGGGATCGGTTGGTAGGACATGTTTTGAGGCATCAAGGGATCACAAATTTAGCATTTGAGGGCAGCGTGGAGGGTAAAAATCGTAGAGGGAGACCAAGAGATCAATACACTAAGCAGATTCAGAAGGGTGTAGGTTGCAGTAGGTACTGGGAGATGAAGAAGCTTGCACAGGATAGAGTAGCATGTAGAGCTGCATCAAACCAGCCTCAGGACTGAAGACCACATCAACAACAACAAGTATGGAGCTGCATATTCTGAAAGGAACCTAATTGGTATACAATCTGTACCAGAAGACTTGCTTTTGTTAAGTGATTTAAGTTGCTTCACTACTCCGAGGATATTTACTTCTACGTTACTCATGTTTGCAACTGTTCTTGATTCGAATTCTGAAATATTTACTTCGTCTTCTTTTGTGAAGGCATTTCGGAAGATTGTGTTTCGTAATTCTGCTTTGGCAGCACTGTCTTCGATAGTAACTCTATTGCTATCGCGCGGAGAAGGCATTGAGTGTTTCTTGCCGCTAACATACTTCACATACGACCAGAATCTCTTTGGATTTTCCGCCAGGTTTCTGGATAATTATTATAAGCATCTCGCATTGAAGTCCGCGCTATATTTCGAGCTTCTTTAAAAGATTACCAACCTTGGAGATTGTGCATCTGTTTGAATTTGGCATGTTTGTTACGTTATTTCTGTAACAGTGTTTTGATGGTTCAAATGGTTCAAATGCCTCTGAGCACTATGGGACTCAACTGCTGTGGTCATAAGTCCCCTAGAACTTAGAACTACTTAAACCTAACTAACCTAAGGACATCACACACATCCATGCCCGAGGCAGGATTCGAACCTGCGACCGTAGCGGTCGTGCGGTTCCAGACTGTAGCGCCTTTAACCGCTCGGCTACTCCGGCCGGCCAGTGTTTTGATCCGCTTTGTTAATTTATTTGGTATAAACCTCTCATTTGCTGCCGATACTATTTCTTGGATGTAAGCCACATCTGGTCTACACTTACATTGTTGGAAGGAGTGGAGATTGTCTCTCAGGAAGGCGTCAAGTGAATGTTTATCTCCTTTTTTGAATAGATATATTTTCGTTTATTTTTGGAGGATTCGGGGGTTACAGTATTCAGTCTTGCTACGACAACCCTGTGTTCGCTAATCCCGTATCCGTTATGATGATCGTTATTAAATCAGGATTGTTTGTTGCTAAGAGGTGTAGTGTGTATTCACAACCGTTTACTATTCGCGTGGGCTCATGAATAAACTACTAGAAATAATTTTCAGACATTGCGTTTAGCACAATTTCGATTGAAGTTTTATGCGTACGTCCGGAATTAAACATGTATTTTCGCCAACATATCGAGGGTAAATTAAAGTCACCTCCAACTATAATCGTATGGGTCAGGTACTGTGTCATCTGAATTGTGAGGTCGGTAAAAGCATACAATTATTATTTTATTCCGGTTGCCAACAATGACCTCTGCCCATGCTAACTCGCAGGAACTATCTTCATCAGTTTCGTGACAAGATAAACTATTTCTAACAGCAACAAAAACACCGTTAGGTTCTTCGCATATATTTCGGCTGAGCTTGTTAGGATTTGTTATAATTAAATGTGAATAACATTTAGGGGATTAAAGTACAGAAATCGATGCCAATTCAAACCGATTTTTGACATAGTGTAATTGATTGAGGCAATGAGATACAAATCCGAAAACAAATTGGATGTGGGTTCGTGTTCATTTGTATCCTTTTTTTTTTCACCTTGGCTTTTTTGTGGGAGTTTCGTATAAAATTAATAGAAATAATTTCTGTAATATTTGATTTTATAAATGCGCCCTCTGTCAGGAGTGAGTTGGATTGGTTTGGTGGTCTTTTATAACCTGACGTCTTTCCTGGGTGGACATGTATCTTTCAGTTTTGTCTCAGTACATTTTCACAGATATTAAAGTTTTTGTTTATGTATACCACAGACAGAACGACATAACTAGCATATGGTCAGGAAAGGAAAGGAACTGTTCGTTTCGATAGATCGAAAGTATACGATAAATCGCATAAATGTAAGCGCTGTCAGTTCGACTAAATACCTAGGAATTACAATTACGAGCAACTTAAATTGGAAAGACCACATAGATAATATTGTGGGGAAGGCGAAACAAAGACTGCGCTTTGTTGGCAGAACACTTACAAGGGAACCTCCCCATCGCACCCCCCTCAGATTTAGTTATAAATTGGCACAGTGGATAGGCCTCGAAAAACTGAACACATATCAATCCAGAAAACAGGAAGAAGTTGTGTGGAACTAGGAAAAAAATAAGCAAAGTATACAAACTGAGTGGTCCATGCGCAAGATAGGCAACATCAAGGATAGTGTGAGCTCAGGAGCGCCGTGGTCCTGTTGTTAGCGTGAGCAGCTGCGGAACGAGAGGTCCTTGGTTCAAGTATTCCATCGAATGGAAAGTTTAATTTCTTTATTTTCGCAAAGTCATGATCTGTCCGTTCGTTCATTGGCGTTTCTGTTCACTGTAATAAGTTTAGTGTTTTGCGACCGCACCGCAAAACCGTGCGATTAGTAGACGAAAGGACGTGCCGCTCCAATGGAAATCGAAAACATTTGATAGCAAGGTCATACGTCAACCGATTCCTCCACAGGAAAACACGTCTGATATATTCTATACGACACTGGTGACGGTATGTGCGTCACATGACAGGAATATGTTGTCGACCCACCTAACTTGTACACTTGGCGAATGGGTAAAAACATTCTTCTACCTTCTTGTGGATGTGATAATCACTCCCAAGAAAGCGATGAAAGCATAAGAGTTTGTCACATAAACTGCAACAAATGAATGAAACAGTTTCACAGTCGCACAGTTTTCCCTGCGCTCTGTCAAAACATATGTTTTTAACGTTTTCAAATTTTCCGTGAGTAGACCGTCAAATACTGCATATGGCCAAGCAAATCTGAACGTGTCCTGGAATTTTGGAGAGCGAAGTTGATTGTGTGTGAGTGCCTGAACGTTGATAATTGACACACGATCGCGTAAACAATACTGCTCTGTGTACCTGTGCAGCTTCGCAAAAATCACAGAATCTTTTCACGAAGTATTTCACTTGCCGAAAACCTCGCATCGGACGGACGGACGGACAGATAATAATTGTCTGAAAATAAAAAATTAAACCTTTCACTCGAGGGAAGACTTGAACCAAGGACCTCTGTTTCCGCAGCTGCTCATGCTAACCACGGGACCACGGCGCTCCTGACCTCACACTATCTTGCGCATGGACTACTCAGTTTGTATGTTGTTGTTGTTGTTGATGTGTCGACAGAAGTGCCCATACAGTGTGGTTTGAGGAGACCGTAATGCACGCTATAAGCTCACGCAGGATGGCGTGAGTTCTGAAACAGGATACGTAATGAATACTATAAAGAAAAGTACGTATCTTCTGGAATACTTAACTTTAATCCATCATTTGAATACATCGTTCTGGACGGTACGTGCAAGACTATAAACTGTTAATGGCGCCTTGCTAGTTCGTAGCCATTAACTTAGCTGAAGGCTAGTCTAACTATATTCTCTGCAAATGAGAAAGGCTTCGTCAGTGTCTGTTGCTAGCTACGTCGGCTGTACAACTGGGGCGAGTGCTAGTACGTCTCTCTAGACCTGCCGTGTGGTGGCGCTCGGTCTGTTATCACTGACAGTGGCGACACGCTGGTCCGACATGTACTAATGGACCGCGGCCGATTTAAAGGTACCACCTAGCAAGTGTGGTGTCTGGCGGTGACACCACAGTTGTGGTCTTCAGTCCTGAGACTGGTTTGATGCAGCTCTCCATGCTACTCTATCCTGTGCAAGTTTCTTCATCTCCCAGTACCTACTGCAACCTACATCCTTCTGAATCTGCTTAGTGTATTCATCTCTTGGTCTCCCTCTACGATTTTTACCCTCCACGCTGCCCTCCAATGCTAAATTTGTGATCCCTTGATGCCTCACAATATGTCCTACCAACCGATCCCTTCTTTTGGTCAAGTTGTGCCACAAACTTCTCTACTCCCCAATCCTATTCAATACTTCCTCATAAGTTATGTGATCTACCCATCTAATCGTCAGCATTCTTCTGTAGCACCACATTTCGAAAGCTTCTATTCTCTTCTTGTCCAAACTATTTATCGTCCATGTTTCACTTCCATACATGGCTACACTCCATACAAATACTTTCAGAAACGACACTTAAATCTATACTCGATGTTAACAAATTTCTCTTCTTCAGAAACGTTTTCCTTGCCATTGCCAGTCTACATTTTATATCTTCTCTACGTCGACCATCATCAGTTATTTTGCTCCCCAAACAGCAAAACTTTACTACTTTAAGTGTCTCATTTCCTAATCTAATTCCCTCAGCATCACCCGACTTAATTCGACTACATTCCATTATCCTCGTTTTGCTTTTGTTGATGTTCATCTTATATCCTCCTTTCAAGACACTGCCCATTCCGTTCAACTGCTCTTCCAAGTCCTTTGCTGTCTCTGACAGAATTACAATGTCATCGGCTAACCTCAAAGTTTTTATTTCTTCTCCATGGATTTTAATACCTACTCCGAATTTTTATTTTGTTTCCTTTACTGCTTGCTCAATATACAGATTGAATAACATTGGGGAGAGGCTACAACCCTGTCTCACTTCCCAACCACTGCTTCCCTTTCCAGAACCTCGACTCTTATAACTGCCATCTGCTTTCTGTACAAATTGTAAATAGCCTTTCGCTCCCTGTATTTTACCCCTGCCACCTTTAGAATTTGAAAGAGAGTGTTCCAGTCAACACTGTCAAAAGCTTTCTCTAAGTCTACAAATGCTAGAAACGTAGGTTTGCCATTCCTTAATCTTTCTTCTAAGATAAGTCGTAAGGTCAGTATTTCTACGGAATCGAAACTGATCTTCCCCGATGTCGGATTCTACCAGTTTTTCCATTCGTCTGTAAGGAATTCGTGTTCGTTTTTTGTAGCTGTGACTTATTAAACTGATAGTCTGGTTATTTTCACATCTGTCAACACCTGCTTTCTTTGGTTTTGTAATTATTATATTCTTCTTGAAGTTTGAGGGTACTTCGCCTGTCGCATACATCTTGCTCAGCGGATGGTACAGTTTTGTCAGGACTGGCTCTCCCAAGGCCGCCAGTAGTTCTAATGGAATGTTGTCTACTCCCGGGGCCTTGTTTCGACTCAGGTCTTCCAGTGCTATGTCAAACTCTTCACGCAGTATCGTATCTCCCATTTCCTCTTCATCTACATTCTCTTCCATTTCTATAATATAGTCCTCAAGTACATCGCCCTTGTATAAACCCTCTATATACTCCTTCCATCTTTCTGCTTTCCCTTCTTTGGTTAGAACTGGGTTTCCATCTGAGCTCTTGATATTCATACAAGTGGTTCTCTTTTCTCCAAAGGTTTCTTTAATTTTTCTGTAGGCAGTATCTCTCTTACCCCTAGTTAGATAAGCCTGTACATCCTTACATTTGTCCTCTAGCCATCCCTGCTTAGCCATTTTGCACTTCCTGTCGATCTAATTTTTGAGACGTTTGTATTCCTTTTTGCCTGATTCATTTACTGCATTTTTATATTTTCTACTTTCATCAATTAAATTGTTTTTTTTTCTGTTATCCAAGGATTTCTACTAGCCCTCGTCTTTTTACCTACTTGATCCTCTGCTGCCTTCACTACTTCATCCCTCAGAGCTACCCATTCTTCTTCTACTGTATCTCTTTCCCCCACTGCTGTCAATTGTTCCCTTATGCTCTCCCTGAAACTCTGTACAACCTCTGGTTCTTTCAGATTATCCAGGTCCCATCTCCTTAAATTCCCACCTTTTTGCAGTTTGTTCAATTTTAATCTGCAGTTCATAACCAATAGATTGTGGTCAGAGTCCACATCTGCCCCTGGAAATGTCTTACAATTTAAAACCTGGTTCCTAAATCTCTGTCTTACCATTATATAATATATCTGATACCTTTTAGTATCTCCGGGATTCTTCCATGTATACAACCTTCTTTTATAATTCTTGAACCAAGTGTTAGCTATGATTAAGTTATGCTCTGTGCAAAATTCTATCAGACGGCTTTCTCTTTCATTTCTTACCCCCAATCCATATTCACCTACTATGTTTCCTTCTCTCCCTTTTCCTACATTCGAATTCCAGTCACCCATGTCTATTAAATTTTCGTCTCCCTTCACTATGTGAACGATTTCTTTTATCTCATCATACATTTCATCAATTTCTTCATCATCTGCAGAGCTAGTTGGCATATAACCTTGGCCACAATAATGCGTTCACTATGCTGTTTGTTGTAGCTTACCCGCACGGCTATTTCTTTATTCATTATTAAACCTACTCCTGCATTACCTGTATTTGAATTTGTATTTATAACCCTGTATTCACCTGACCAAAAGTCTTGTTCCTCCTGCCACCGAACTTCACTAATTCCCACTATATCTAACTTTAACCTATCCATTTCCCTTTTTAAATTTTCTAACCTACCTGCTCGATTAAGGGATCTGACATTCCACGCTCCGATCCGTAGTACGCCAGTTTTCTTTCTCCTGATAATAACTTCGTCTTGAGTAGTCCCCGCCCGGAGATCCGAAAGGGGGACTATTTTACCTCCAGAATATTTTACCCAAGAGGACGCCATCATCATTTAACTATACAGTAAAGCTACATGCCCTCGGGAAAAATTACGGCTGTAGTTTCCCCTTGCTTTCAGCCGTTCGCAGTACCAGCACAGCAAGGCCGTTTTGGTTATTGTTACAAGGCCAGATCAGTCAATCATCCAGACTGTTGCCCCTGCAACTACTGAAAAGGCTGCTGCCCCTCTTCAGGAACCACACGTTTGTCTGGCCTCTCAACAGATACCCCTCCGTTGTGGTTGCACCTACAGTACGGCTATCTGTATCAATGAGGCACGCAAGCCTCCCCACCAACGCCAAGGTCCATGGTTCATGGGGGGGGGGGGGTCAGTTTGTATATTTTTCTTTTTTTTTCATAATTCCACACAACTTCTTCCTGTTTTCTCGATTGATCTGTGTTCAATTTTTCAAGGCCTATCCACTGTGCCAACTTATAACTATATGTGAGGGGGGTGCGATGGGGAGGTTCCCTTGTTAGAAGATGCGACAGACCCACTACAGATACAGGCTATATTACACTTGTCCGTCCTCTGCTGGAATATTGCTGCACGGTATGGGATCCTTACCAGGTAGGATTGCCGGAGGACATCGAAAAAGTGCAAAGAAGGGCAGCTCGTTTCGTGTTATCACGCAATAGGGGTGAGAGTGTCACTGATGTGATACTGGAGTTGGAAAGGCAGTACTGAAACAAAGGCGGTTTTCATTGCGGCGAGATTTATTTACGAAATTTCAATCACTAACTTTATCTTCCTAATGCGAAAATATTTTGTTGACACCCACCTACGTAGGGAGAAATGATCATCACAGTAAAATAAGAGAAATCAGAGCTCGGACGGAAAGATTTAGGTGTTCCTTTTTCCCACGCGCCTCTCGAGAGTGGACTGGTAGAGAAGTAGTATGAAAATGGTTCGATGAACCCTCTGCCAGGCACTTAAGTGTGAATTGCAGAGTAATCATGTAGATATAGATGTCCTCTACCAACCATTAAAATTGCTACACCACGAAATTGGTGCGCTACAGACGGGAAATTTAACCGACAGGAAGAAGATGCTGTGATATGCAAATGATTAGCTTTACAGAGCATTCACACAATGTTGGCGCCGGTGGCGACACCTACAATGTGCTGACACGAGGAAAGTTTCCAACCGATTTCTCATACACAAACAGCAGTTGACCGGCGTTGCCTGGTGGAACGTTGTTGCGATACCTCGTGTAAGGAGGAGAAATGCGTACCATCAAGTTTCCGACTTTGATAAAGGTCGGATTGTAGCCTGTCGCGATTGCGGTTTGTCGTATCGCGACATTGATGCTCGCGCTGGTCAAGATCCAATGACTGTTAGCAGAGTATGGAATCTGTGGGTTCAGGAGGGTAATACGGAACGCCGTGCTGGATCCCAACGGCCTCGTATCACTAGCAGTCGAGATGAGAGGCATCTTATCCGCATGGATGTAACGGATCGTGAAGCCACGTCTCGATCGCTGAGTCAACAGATGGGGACGTTTACAAGACAAAAACCATCTGCACGAACAGTTCGACGACTGTTCGTGCAGACTGTGGGTTCAGGAGGGTAATACGGAACGCCGTGCTGGATCCCAACGGCCTCGTATCACTAGCAGTCGAGATGAGAGGCATCTTATCCGCATGGATGTAACGGATCGTGAAGCCACGTCTCGATCGCTGAGTCAACAGATGGGGACGTTTACAAGACAACAACCATCTGCACGAACAGTTCGACGACGTTTGCAGCAGCACGGACTATCAGCTCGGAGAGCATGGCTGTGGTTACCCTTGACGCTGCATCACAGACAGGAGTGCCGGCGGTGGTGTACTTAACGACGAACCTGGGTGCACGAATGGCAAAACGTCATTTTTTCGGATGAATCCAGGTTCTGTTTACAGCATCATGATGGTCGCATCCGTGTTGTCGACATCGTGGTGAACTCACATTGGAAGCGTGTATTCGTCATCGCCATACTGTCGTATCACCCGGCGAGATGGTATGGGGTGTCATTGGTTACAGTTCTCGGTCACCTCTTGTTCGGATTGACGGCACTTTGAACAGTGGACGTTACATTTGCTACGACCCGTGAGTCTACCCTTCATTCGATCCCGGCGAAACTCAGCAGGATAATGCACGACCACATGTTGCAGGTCCTGCACGGGCCTTTCTGGATACAGAAGATGTTCGACTGCTGCCCTGGCCAGCACATTCTCCAGATCTGTGACCAATTGAAAACGTCTGGTCAATGGTGGCCGAGCAACTGGCTCGTCACAATACGCCAGTCACTACTCTTGATGAACTGTGGTATCGTGTTGAAGCTGCACGGGCAGCTGTACCTGTACACGCCATCCAAGCTGACTCAGTGTCCAGGCGTATCTAGGCCGTTATTACGGCCAGAGGTGGTTGTTCTGGGTACTGATTTCTCACGATCTATGCATCCAAATTGCGTGAAAATGTAATCACATGTCAGTTCTAGTATAATATATTAGTCCAATGAATACCCGTTTATCATCTGCATTTCGTCTTGGTATAGGAATTTTAATGTCCCGTAGTATAGATGAATTTGGCCTACTTCCATTTTTGTGAACAAACTGTATGGTATGAAAGGCAAATAAAGCCGATGCCTGCCGTCGGAGAACGCTGAGAGTGCGAAATCACGTTAGGCAGCTCATACGACTCGCCGACGTGCTGTCTCTCGTGACGTGCACGTCAGGCTTAGCTGCCTCGTCCCGTGTGCCTGTGGCTTTAGTATTGAGACAAGTCTGACACACTCCACCACAGCTTCTTCTCCTGTACCAGGATCCTCATCTGGGAGCAACACTTGGATCCAAAGTGCTCAGTTCTTTGTTGGATATATTCCAGTGGCTCTCTGCCCACGTGATATTGCCGTCCATGGATCGCTCTAGAGCCATGGATTTTATTCGTTTATGCCGTAACTAACATTTTAACAACCTCTTGCTTCTTCTATCGGTGTTTTACACGTGCGTGAAGTACGCATAGAATTGTACTTATCACCAAAATGTAAATTTATGTGATTGGCTTCTTGTCTTTTTGTACAAGGTGTGTTGGACGAACGGCTGGGGGATTCGAATGTAGTGCCCTTCTACGAGCAGACCTTGAACATTCGTGTGCATGCGCAGATACACGCATAAAAAAAAAGTTCTGCGTCACCGCGGTTCTGATAGTTGCGGAACTTATACAGAAAACTGGAAAAGAGATCAACATAAATATCATTTCCGCCCTTTTACTGCTCATGATAACCACAAGTTAGATGTTGTACCACCATAGAGCGAGACCATCAAAGGTGATTGTCCAGATTTCTGTACACACCGGTACCTATAATACCCAGTAGCATGTCCTCTTCCATTGATGCGTGCCTGTATTCGTCGTGGCATGTTGTCCAAAAGTTCATCTAGGCACTGTTGGTCCAGATTGTCCCACTCCTCAACGGCGATTCGGTGTAGATTCCTCAGAGTGGTTGCTGGGTTTCGTCGTCCATAAACAGCCCTTTTCAGTCTATTGTTCTGAGCACAATGGGACTTAACATATGAGGTCATCAGTCCCCTAGAACATAGAACTACTTAAACCTAACTAACCTAAGGACATCACAAACATCCATGCCCGAGGCAAGATTCAACCTGCGACCGTAGCGGTCGCGCTGTTCCAGGCTGAGGAGCCTAGAACGGCTCGGCCACAACACCCGTTTTTTCAGTCTATCCCAGGCATTTTCGATAGGGTTCATGTTTACAGAACAAGCTGGCCACTCTAGTTGAGCGATGTAGTTATCCAGAAGGAAGTCGTTCACAAGACGTACACGATGAGGGCGCGAATTGTCGTCCATGAAGACGAATGCCTCGCCATTATGCTGCCGATACGGTTGCACTCTCGGTCGGAGGATAGCATCGTACAGCCGTTACGGCGCCTTCCGTGACCACCAGCGGTGTACGTCGGCCCCCAAAGTAGCAGGGACCCTCCCCTCCGCCTTGCTGCACTCGCTGGACAGTGTGCCTAAGGCGTTCAGCCTGACCGGGTTGCCTCTAAACACGACGATTGTCTGGTTGAAGGGATATGCGACACTCATCGTTGAAGAGAACGTGATGCCAATCTTGAGCGGTCCATTCGGCATGCTGTTGGGCCCATCTGTACCGCGCTGCATGGCGTCATGGTTGCAAAGATTGACCTCGCCATGGACATCGGGAGTGAAGTTTCGTATCATCCAGCCTATTGCGCACGGTTTGCACCGCAACACTACCTCCTGTGGCTACACGAAGAGCATTATGGAACATGGTGGCATTGCTGTCAGGGTACCTCCGTGCCATACATAATTTATAGGTAGCGGTCATCCACTGCAGTAGTAGCCCTCGGGCGGCCTGAACGAGGCATGTCATCGACAGTTCCTGTCTCTCTGTATCCCCTCCGTGTCCGAATAACATCGCTTTGGTTCCCTCCGAGACGCTTGGACACTTCCCTCGTTGCGAGCCCTTCCTGGCAAAAAAGTAACAATGCGGACGCGATCGATGGTTGAACTACAAACAACACGAGCTGTGTACCTCCCTCCTGGTGGAATAACTGGATCTGATCGGTTGTCGGACCCCTCGGTGTAATAGGCGCTGCTCATACATGGTTTTTTACATCTTTGGGCGGGTTTAGTGACATCTCTGAAGAGTCTAAGGGACTATGTCTGTGATACAATATCCACAGTAGGCGTCTATCTTCAGTAGTTCTGGTAACTGGCGTGATGAAAATCTTTTTTTGATGTGTGTTCAAATGGCTCTGAGCACCATGGGACTTAACTTCTGAGGTCATCAGTCCCCTTGAACTACTTAAACCTAATTAACCTAACGACAGCACACACATCCATGCCCGAGGCAGGATTCGAACCTGTGACCGTAGCTGTCGCGTGGTTCCAGACTGTACCGTCTAGAACCGCTCGGCCACTCCGGCCGGCTTGTGTGTATTTTCCCACATGTCAATAGCGTCAGTAGCTGGCGAGCAGCAATTTCGTGAGGTTACTGTGTAGTGCTCTCGTCACTTTTTCATTGCAAGGGAAATGACAGAACGACTGGTGCAGCGCTAATGCATCAAGTTTTGCCAGGAACTGGAAGACAGCCAGGTGGAAACCATTCGGAAGACTGAGGCACCTTTCGGTGATGATGCTGTGGGCATCACACATGTTAAGGAGTGTTGCGAATGGTTTAAAGACGCCTGTATATAGGTGGTGAGCGTTCCATGCTCCGGTCGGCCATCAACGTGTCAAAACGACCATGTCATTCCAAAAGTGAATGTTGTTGTGATCGAGGACCGTCGTGTGAGTATTGGAGAAATTACAGACGAGGTGGACATTGTAACCGAAGATTTGACCGTGGAGACAGAGTCGGCGGCATTCGTGGCGAAGCTGCTGACGGCAGAGCAAAAGCGACTTCGTGCTGAAATCTGACAGGACATGCTCGGCTCTACAAACAGTGACCCTCACTTCATCAACTCTATAATCACTGGTGACTGTTGTGTCGGCTAGTGTGGGAGACAGCACCAACACAAACTAGGATGCAGTGGTTAGTACAATGGACTCGCATTCAGAAAGGTGACGGTGCAAACTTACGTCCAGCCTTCCTGTTTTACCTTTTTTTGTGATTTCCCTAAATCGCTTCAGGTAAATTCCGCTATGATTCTTGCAATAGAACATGGCCTACTTCCCTAATCCAATCGGACCGATGACCTCGCTGTTTGGTCCTCTCCCCCAAACCAGCTTGAGTAACTCTTCCGCTCTCGAAACCGTTCAGCTACTATTCTAGAATTTTCCACCTACTCAAAAATTTTGGAATATGATGATAGTAGTGGAACGGGCGAATAGTTATTGACGTCTTTCCTATCGCCCTTATTACAGTGGCATTCAACTACGGTGTTTTTCAATGTTTGTGTAAAAATTGTCCAGAGTTATAAATGCACTAGATATCGGAGAAACGACAGCGATTATTATATGGAAAAAAGTCTTTAGTAGTATGTTGGAAACAGCGTCAAATTCAGACCATATTTTATTTCTGAGTGAATATACGGGGTGGTCCATTGATCGTGACTGGGCCAAATGTCTTACGAAATAAGCGTGAAAAAACTGCAAAGAACGAAAGTCGTGTAGCTTGAAGGTTGAAACCAGATGGCGCCATGGTTGGCCCGCTAGATGGCGCTGCCATAGGTCAAACGGATATCAATTGCGTTTTTTTAAACAGGACCCCCATTTTTATTACATATTCGTGTAGTACGTAAATATGAATGTTTTAGTTGGACCACTTTTTCGCTTTGTGATAGATGCCGCTGTAATAGTCACAAACATATGGCTCACAATTTTAGACGAACAGTTGGTAACAGGTGATTTTTAAATTAAAATACAGAACGTAGGTACGTTTGAACATTTTATTTCGGTTGTTCCAATGTGATACATGTACCTTTCTGAACTTACCATTTCCGAGAACGCACGCTGTTACAGCGTAATTACCTGTAAATAACACATTAATGCATCAAAATGATGTCCGTCAACCTCAACGCATTTGCCAATACGTGTAACGACATTCCTCTCAACAGCGAGTAGTTCGCCTTTCGTAATGTTCGCACATGCATTGACAATGCGCTGACGCATGTTGTCAGGCGTTGTCGGTGGATCACGATAGCAAATTTCCTTCAACTTTCCCCACAGAATGAGACCCGGGGACGTCAGATCCGGTGAACGTGCGGGCCACGGTATGGTGCTTCGACGACCAATCGACCTGTCTTGAAATATGCTATTCAATACCGCTTCAACCGCATGCGAGCTATGTGCCGGACATTCATCATGTTGGAAGTACATCGCCATTCTGTCATGCAGTGAAACATCTTGTAGTAACATCGGTAGAACATTACGTAGGAAATCAGCATACATTGCACCATTTAGATTGCCATCGATAAAATGGAGGCCTATTATCCTTCCTCCCACAATACCCCACCATACATTAACCCGCCAAGGTCGCTGATGTTCCACTTGTCGCAGCCATCGTGGATTTTCCGTTGCCCAACAGTGCATATTATGCCGGTTTACGTTACCGCTGTTGGTGAATGACGTTTCGTCGCTAAATAGACCGAGTGCAAAAAATCCGTCATGGTCCCGTAATTTCTCTTGTGCCCAGTGGTAAAACTGTACACGACGTTTAAAGTCGTCGCCATGCAATTCCTGGGGCATAGAAATATGGTACGGGTGCAATCGATGTTGATGTAGCATTCTGAACACCGGCGTTTTTGAGATTCCCGATTCTCGCGCAGTTTGTCTGCTACTGATGTGCGGATTAGCCGCGACAGCAGCTAAAACACCTACTTGGACATCATCATTTGTTGGAGGTCGTGGTTGACGTTTGACATCAGGCTGAACACTTCCTGTTTCCTTAAATAACGCAGTTATCCGGCGAACGGTCCGGACACTTGGATGATGTCGTCCAGGATACCGAGCAGCATACATAGCACACGGCCGTTGGGCATTTTGATCACAATAGCCATGCATCAACACGATATCGACCTTTTCCGCAATTGGTAAACGGTCCATTTTAACACGGGTAATGTATCACGAAGCAAATACCGTCCGCAGTGGCGGAATGTTACGTGATACCACGTACTTATACGTTTGTGACTATTACAGCACCGTCTCTCACAAAGCGAAGAAAGTGGCCCAACTAAAACATTTATATTTCTTTACGTACTACACGAGTATGTAATAAAAGTTGGGGGTTCCTATTTAAAAAAACGGAGCTGATGTCTGTTTGACCTATGGCAGCGCCATCTAGCGTGCCAACCATAGCGCCATCTGGTTTCCTCCTTCAAGCTAGACGAGTTGCATTTTTTGTCGTTTTTTCGTTTGACGCTTATTTCGTGAGACATTTGGCCTGGTCACTATCATTGGACCACCCTGTAGATGTTGAGAGAGAGAATACGCAGACTAATGAAGACGGATCAAAATAAAAATAAGCTAAGTAGACTATTCCTCGTGTCGAACTATTACTTACTTAAGATGCCGTTCGAATAGTAAAAATGGCAGCATTAAGTCTTTGAACAAGATCGTGAACGTGGGCTTTCCACGACTGTTTGCTATATATTTGAACACCCAGAAATTTGAACTGTTCAGTTTCAGTAATCGCATGCCCATTCTGTGAAATTAAAACTTTGTCTTTAGTTGAATTGTGCGTTAGAAACAGTAAGAACTGAGTCTTGCTGTGATTTAGCGTTAGTTTATTTTCTACAAGCCGCTAACTTATGTCTCGAGCTGCACTATTTGAAACAGAGCCAATGTTGCACACAACATCCTTTACTAGCAAGCTAGTATCGTCAGCAAACAGAAATATTTTGGATTCCCCTGTAATACTGGAGGGTAGATCGTTTTTATTCTACCTGTGACTGATGATTCATAGTCTTTGCATTAAAAATAATAATTTTATATTTTGCTGAGGCCTATCGCCCGTTTTGTTGTCTCACTACAGTCCATATACACTTACATTTGTTGTCGGAATGTAAATCGAGTTGTCGCGGATCTTATACTGGTAAGAGGAGCGGAGAATTCAGTAAAAAGATATCGCGGTAGAACATGGGACCCAGTACCTGGTTTCAGTGCTGTCTGAGCTAGAAGCACCTCGCCACACGATGCCGAGAGCTTGCCGTATATTTAACTAAGAACTGCGAGTGACGGCTTTAATGCGGCTATTTTGAGGGGTAATGAGGTAGCCCCACTTTTATGTCGCGAGTCCTCGCTAAACGGCTGGAACCTCGCTATATTAAATTTATTCAGTAGCTACGAAGCGCGATAAACGCTTATTGCACGTCGCGCCGTGAGCATCTAAACGCAAAATCTGCTTAAGGAAGCGCCCGCAAGCAAAATCCAGTCGTGTTTTGTGCTCAAAGAAATATTCCCCAGTCTGTGGCTTCGAACACAGCCTAGAGTGAGCCCAGTTACATTTAAAATAACGCACCCATTAGAATTTAAAGTGCCGTGAGGTCGCCATTTTCAGCGAATACGTATTTTTCTTGTCTTGCTCGATTTCACGTAGAGACGTGTCGGTATGTTCGTATCATTATCGAGTTGCTTCTGTTTCACCACCGATTCTTTAAAGAACCCATGTCCCATGAATAGCAGTTTCATACATCTGTTTGCTTTCCAAATGAATTAATGTTCTGAATATTTGACTTTAAGCACGTAAGGCTTTTAGGATTAAAGACGGAAAACGCTAATTATTATGACTGTATTACAATTGAAAGAAAAACAACCCTCGGTCACTATTTTTAACAAATTAACCTGGTTTCTACACTGCTACGAGTGTCTTCCTCAGAATATAAATCGAAGAATTGTCTGTATTGTATACCATGGTCGCAGAATTATGACTAAAAACGTATGATAGGGTATAAGTACGGAATCATCGTAAAAGACTGGCAGTACTTATATGTCATTTATAAAGTAATAAATACGCCAAAAGGGCATTAGTCACAAAGATACTTAACATAAAGAAAACTGTGATGGCGAGCCGCTAAGGGCTGCTCGTTACTTGCGTGGTGCAGGTCGCAAAACGGACTGCGGTGCCCGCGTTAACAGATGCGGCCAGGTGAACATGGCACTGCAACCAGCGCGCCATCTAGTAGCCGTAGGTACAACTAGGCTACTTCACATTGGAATATAGCCAGAAATGATTATAAATAAACAGTATTTGGTACATAATGGAAAGCAATGTTTGATTGGTAGTAGCGTACAATATAACATTTTGTCTACATCAAAGCTTATAACAGTAAGATAAAACATGAAAACATCATTATGAACATGTAGGTAGGACTGAATGACAACTTGTGGAAAGCAATATTGACGTGAAATGCAGCCAAGAAACATTTGATAATTGAAAAACATAGGACTACCTTAGAAGGAAAAAGAACATTTCGGCAACCTGCACAAGGAGACCCCAAGTCAGATAATTTATTTCAATATTTTTCGTAAAGTAACATATACTGGCCAGATCGTCCCTGCATCTCCTACACATCCACAATCGCATAAAAAACCCTTCTTTCATTCTGCTGTTCACCGAGCCATTTCCATCCCACTTTCTAAAGGAAACTTCAACGACGAAATCAATGTACTTAAAAAAAAAAAATAGCAGTTAACAACGAGTATAAAGCTAACATAGTAGATGACGTCCTTAAAAAGAAAACTGCTAAAAGACTTTCTACGCTAGGCACTTTTGTTATGGAGTCTAACTCAAAAACGTTTTTCTCTGTTCCTTTCGTGGGGCCTATCTCTTATCAGATCCAACGCATTCTTCGAAAGAAATACGATTGCAACGTTGCTTTTTCTACTAATAACAATTTGAAAAATAACTTTATTGATAATTTACATGGTTCATGGTGTGGGTTCCTGTAGTCATGTCCTAGTTCATGAACCACGGGCAACATATGAGTGGCCAAGTAAGTGGTCCCGACAGTCGGGATACCAGTTACACTGGAATAAGGCTGGGCATCTCGGACATATTCTGAGTCGTGGTCACCTTTGTGCTCATACGGCAAAGACTACCAAATCCACCGCTTCGTCCCTCAACCGTTAGGGGTAAAACCCGGGGCAAGTAAGTCTAGCAACCCGCTTCCCTGGTACTTTAAATATGATGCTGGCAACAATCAGAGCTAAATGCCTCGGACCTTTGGAGGTGACGGAGCCCCACCTCCAATTGACAAACCAATGACTCCTAAGATACGACTCGGCAAACGAATGGTAACGAGATGGGGAGCTATTAATATCAATGGGGGCTACTCTGGGAAGAAGGTAGAGCTGGCAGAGGCTGCAAGTAAGAGGGGGCTGGATGTTTTAGTTGTTAGTGACATTCGGGTAAGGGGTGAGAAAGAAGAGGAAGTGGGAGAATACAATGTTTACCTGTCAGGAGTCAAAGCAGGAATAGCACAATGGGGTGTAGGGTTTTACATCAGGGAAGAAATGGAATCCAGCGTAGTTGCAGTAAGATACGTAAACGAACGACTGATGTGGATAGATTTGACAGTGTCTAACAAGAAAATTAGTATTGTGTCAGTATATTCACATTGTGAAGGGGCAGATCAAGATAAGATGGATAGTTTTTATGACGCACTCAGTGATGTAGTTGTTAGAGTAAAGGACAAGGACAGTGTTCTGCTCATGGGTGATTTTAATGCCAGGATTGGAAATCGAACAGAAGGGTATGAAAAGGTTATGGGTACATTTGGAGAGGATATGGAGGCCAACAGAAACGGGAAACAACTCTTGGATTTCTGTGCCAGTATGGGCTTAGTAATCACAAACTCCTTTTTTAAACATAAGAACATTCACCGGTATACTTGGGAAGGCAGGGGAACCAGATCTGTCACTGACAAAATAATAACAGATCAGGAATTCAGGAAGGCTGTGAGGGACACACGTGTGTTCAGGGGATTCTTTGATGACACTAATCACTATTTAATCTGCAGCGAAATTGGTATTGTGAGGCCGAAAGTGCAGGAGGTCAGAGTGGGGAAACTTCAGGATAAGGAAATCAGGCACAAGTACATAACAATGATCTCAGAAAGGTACCAGTTAGTTGAATGTAGTCAGTTACAGTCATTGGAAAAGGAATGGACAAGGTACAGGGACACAGTACTAGAAGTGGCTAAAGAATGTCTTGGAACTAGTGTGTAAAGGTAGGATGAAGCAAACAGCTTGGTGGAATGGCACAGTCAAGGCAACCTGTAAAAGGAAAAAGAAGGCGTATCAAAAATGGCTACATACTAGAACTCAGGTAGACACAGAAAGGTATGTTGAAGAAAGAAACAAAGCCAAACAGATAATTGCAGCATCCAAGAAGAAATCTTGGGAAGACTTTGGAAACAGGTTGGAGACTTTGGGTCAAGCTGCTGGAAAACCATTCTGGAGTGTAATTAGCAGTCTTCGAAAGGGAGGTAAGAAGGAAATGACAAGTACACTCCTGGAAATGGAAAAAAGAACACATTGACACCGGTGTGTCAGACCCACCATACTTGCTCCGGACACTGCGAGAGGGCTGTACAAGCAATGATCACACGCACGGCACAGCGGACACACCAGGAACCGCGGTGTTGGCCGTCGAATGGCGCTAGCTGCGCAGCATTTGTGCACCGCCGCCGTCAGTGTCAGCCAGTTTGCCGTGGCATACGGAGCTCCATCGCAGTCTTTAACACTGGTAGCATGCCGCGACAGCGTGGACGTGAACCGTATGTGCAGTTGACGGACTTTGAGCGAGGGCGTATAGTGGGCATGCGGGAGGCCGGGTGGACGTACCGCCGAATTGCTCAACACGCGGGGCGTGAGGTCTCCACAGTACATCGATGTTGCCAGTGGTCAGCGGAAGGTGCACGTGCCCGTCGACCTGGGACCGGACCGCAGCGACGCACGGATGCACGCCAAGACCGTAGGATCCTACGCAGTGCCGTAGGGGACCGCACCGCCACTTCCCAGCAAATTAGGGACACTGTTGCTCCTGGGGTATCGGCGAGGACCATTCGCAACCGTCTCCATGAAGCTGGGCTACGGTCCCGCACACCGTTAGGCCGTCTTCCGCTCACGCCCCAACATCGTGCAGCCCGCCTCCAGTGGTGTCGCGACAGGCGTGAATGGAGGGACGAATGGAGACGTGTCGTCTTCAGCGATGAGAGTCGCTTCTGCCTTGGTGCCAATGATGGTCGTATGCGTGTTTGGCGCCGTGCAGGTGAGCGCCACAATCAGGACTGCATACGACCGAGGCACACAGGGCCAACACCCGGCATCATGGTGTGGGGAGCGATCTCCTACACTGGCCGTACACCACTGGTGATCGTAGAGGGGACACTGAATAATGCACGGTACATCCAAACCGTCATCGAACCCATCGTTCTACCATTCCTAGACCGGCAAGGGTACTTGCTGTTCCAACAGGACAATGCACGTCCGCATGTATCCCGTGCCACCCAACGTGCTCTAGAAGGTGTAAGTCAACTACCCTGGCCAGCAAGATCTCCGTATCTGTCCCCCATTGAGCATGTTTGGGACTGGATGAAGCGTCGTCTCACGCGGTCTGCACGTCCAGCACGAACGCTGGTCCAACTGAGGCGCCAGGTGGAAATGGCATGGCAAGCCGTTCCACAGGACTACATCCAGCATCTCTACGATCG
Organism: Schistocerca serialis cubense; assembly: GCF_023864345.2. Taxonomy (NCBI): domain Eukaryota; kingdom Metazoa; phylum Arthropoda; class Insecta; order Orthoptera; family Acrididae; genus Schistocerca; species Schistocerca serialis. Next base: position 88,587,379 of record NC_064648.1, on the reverse strand, counting down.
TCTCCGTGGGAGAATAGCAGCCTGCATTGCTGCGAAAGGTGGATATACACTGTACTAGTGCCGACATTGTGCATGCTCTGTTGCCTGTGTCTATGTGCCTGTGGTTCTGTCAGTGTGATCATGTGATGTATCTGACCCCAGGAATGTGTCAATAAAGTTTCCCCTTCCTGGGACAATGAATTCACGGTGTTCTTATTTCAATTTCCAGGAGTGTATTTTGGACAGGTCAGGAAAACTGCTGGTGAATCCTGTGGATGCCTTGGGCAGATGGAGGGAATATTTTGAAGAGTTGCTCAATGTAGGTGAAAATACGATCAGTAATGTTTCAGATTTCGATGTACAATGGGATAGGAATGATGATGGAAATAGGATCACATTTGAGGAAGTGGAGAAAATGGTCAATAGATTGCAGTGCAATAAAGCGGCTGGGGTGGATGAAATTAAGTCGGAACTCATCAAATACAGTGGAATCTCAGGTCTTAAATGGCTACACAGGATTATTGAAATGGCGTGGAAGTCGGGATAGGTTCCATCAGACTGGACGAAAGCAGTAATCACACCAATCTTTAAACATGGAAACAGAAAAGATAGTTAGAACTACAGAGGTATAACTTTAATCAGTGTTGTGGGTAAAATCTTCTCAGGTATTGTTGAAAGGAAAGTGCGAGTATTAGTTGAGGACCAATTGGATGAAAATCAGTGTGGGTTTAGACCTCTTAAAGGTTGTCAGGACCAGATCTTTAGCTTACGGCAAATAATGGAGAAGTGTTATGAATGTAACAGGGAATTGTATCTATGCTTTATAGATCTAGAAAAGGCATATGACCGTGTTACTAGGAGGAAGTTATCGTCTGTTCTACGAGATTATGGAATAGGAGGCAAACTTTTGCAAGCAATTAAAGGCCTTTACATGGATAGTCAGGCAGCAGTTAGAGCTGACGGTAAATTGAGTTCATGGTTCAGAGTAGTTTCAGAGGAAAGACAAGGCTGCAACCTGTCTCCACTGTTGTTTATATTATTTATGGATCATATGTTGAAAACAACAAACTGGCTGGGTGAGATTAAGATATGTGAACACAAAATAAGCAGTCTCGCATATGCAGATGACTTAGTTGTGATGGCAGATTCGATTGAAAGTTTGCAAAGTAATATTTCAGAGCTAGATCAGAAATGTAAGGACTATGGTATGAAGATTAACGTCTCCAAAACGAATGTAATGGCAGTGGGAAAGAGATATAAACGGATTGAGTGCCAAATAGGAGGAACAAAGTTAGAACAGGTGGACGGTTTCATGTACTTAGGATGCATATTCTCACAGGATGGCAACATAGTGAAAGAACTGGAAGCGAGGTGTAGCAAGGCTAATGCAGTGAGCGCTCGGCTACGATCTACTCTCTTCTGCAAGAAGGAAGTCAGTACCAAGAATAAGTTATCTGTGCACCGTTCAATCTTTCGACCAACTTTGTCGTATGGGAGCGAAAGCTGGGTGGATTCAGGTTACCTTATCAATAATGTTGAGGTTACGGATATGAAAGTAGCTAGGATGATTGCCGGTACTAGTAGATGGGAACAATGGCAGGAGGGTGTCCACAGTGAGGAAATCAAAGAAAAAAACTGGGAATGAACTCTATAGATGTAGCAGTCAGGGCGAACAGGCTTAGATGGTGGGGTCATGTTACACGCATGGGAGAAGCAAGGTTACCCAAGAGACTCATGGATTCAGCAGTAGAGGGTAGGAGGAGTCGGGGTAGACCAAGGAGAAGGTATCTGGATTCGGTTAAGAATGATTTTGAAGTAATAGGCTTAACATCAGAAGAGGCACCAATGTTAGCACGGAATAGGGGATCATGGAGGAATTTTATAAGGGGGGCTATGCTCCAGACTGAACGCTGAAAGGCATAACTAGTCTTAAATGATGATGATGATGATAATTTACATTCTATGCTTTCCCCTTTAGAAAATGCTTGGCTCTGAGCACTGTGGGACTTAATATCTGAGGTCATTAGTCCCCTAGAACTCAGAACTACTTAAACCTAAGTAACCTAAGGACATCACACAACACCCAGTTATTCCCTTACCCCGGCGGGAATCGAACCCGGGAACCCGGGCGTGGGAAGCGAGAACGCTACCGCACGATCACGAGCTGCGGACTAGAAAATGCTGGTGTCTACAAAATTATCTGCGATACTTGCTCCTTCTTGTTGTGGATTGGCAGGAGAGCCAACCCATGAATACTAGAGGAAGCCGAAAGGCACGCGTTTTAGCTCACGCAGGCTGGCGTGAGGTCTGGGACAGGACAAGGAAATTAGACTTTAGTAAAACGGACGTAGCTGGTCGAATACTTAACTTTAATCCATTAATGGTGAACGTCGGTCTGACGGTACATGATTAACAAGATCAATAGCAACTGATAATGGCGCCATGCTAGGTCGTAGCAAATGACGTAGCTGAAGGCTATGCTAACTATCGTCTCGGCAAATGAGCGCGTATTTTGTCAGTGAACCATCGCTAGCAAAGTCGGCTGTACAGCTGGGGCGAGTGCTAGGAAGTCTCTCCAGACCTGCCGTGTGAAGGCGCTCGGTCTGCAATCACTGATAGTGGCGACACGCGGGTCCGACGTATACTAACGGACCGCGGCCGATTTAAAGGCTACCACCTAGCAAGTGTGGTGTCTGGCGGTGACACCACACCTCTACTATATAGGACAAACAGGATGTGCCTTCGCTACCAGATATAAAAAACACTTGCTAAGAAAAAACGGCACTATCCCCCAAAATTCGTCTTTTGCCGACCATCTTCTTAGGTTATTCACCTAAAGCCATCTGCGATAGCAACCTTTTGCACATCGAAAAGAAAGGGCATAGACTAGACATTCTAGAAGAATTAGAGATTTTCAAGCATTTTGCTCGAAATGACAGCCTCATCCTCAACGAACAGCTACAGCTACGTAACAAAAATTTTTTCAACGGTATAAAGCCGTTACTCGATATCTGACTTGGAGTCTCCTTGTGCACGTTGCCGAAATGTTCTTTTTCCTTCTAAGGTAGTCCTATGTTTTCTAATTATCAAACGTTTCTTTGCTGCATTTCACGCCAATATTGCTTTCTACAAGTTGTCATTCAGTCCTACCTACATGTTCATAATGATGTTTTCATGTTTTATCTTACTGTTATAAGCTTTGATGTAGACAAAATGTTATATTGTACGCTACTACCAATCAAACATTGCTTTCCATTATGTACCAAATACTGTTTATTTATAATCATTTCTGGCTATATTCCAATGTGAAGTAGCCTAGTTGTACCTACGGCTACTAGATGGCGCGCTAGTTGCAGTGCCGTGTTCACCTGGCCGCATCTGTTAACGCGGGCACCTCGGTCCGTTTTGCAACGTGCACCACGCAAGTAACGAGCAGCCCTTAGCGGCTCGCCATCTCAGTTTTCTTTATCTTAAGTATCTTTGTGACTAATGCCCTTTTGGCGTATTTATTACTTTATAAATGACATATAAGTACTGCCAGTCTTTTACGATGATTCCCTATCATACGTTTTTAGTCATAATTCTGTGACCATGTTATAGAATATAGACCATTCTTTGATTTATATTCTGAGGAAGACACTCCTAGCAGTGTCGAAACCAGGTTAATTTGTTAGTGACCGAGGGCTGTTCTTTTTTTCAGTTGTAACTATTCACGGTCTCTGAACGTGCAGCCATGTACAAAATTTTGACTGTATTAGTCACTGGGTGAATTCAGTAAAGCGCGCATTCGGAAGGAAGTATGGGAAGGAACCGCCATGTAAACATGTAAATAGCGCACTGTACGGTGGTGTCGACAATTTTGGGAACTCTGCTTGTCTCTGTAAACAGAAAATTCCCGGTCGACCAAGTGTGCCGGGTGCAACTGTGGAGGGTGTGAGACAAAGTTTCTTACTCAGTGCAAAAAAAATCACCTGTATTCGCAAGCAACTTGAAATATCGCAGCAATCTGTGAGAGATTTTGTGGCGCCGTTTACGTTTCAAACCGTACGGTCTGCACGTCGTGCAACAATTGAAACTGTAGGATTATGGCCGGCGCCTTGATCTACATGTACATAACAACTCTGTAAATCACACTGAAGTGTCTGGCAGAGGGTTCATCGAACCGCCTTCACCAGTAATACTCTGTTTTTCGGCTCTCTAACAGTGCACGAAAAAAGGACCACTTTTATCTTTCCGTGCGAGTTTGATTTCCCTTATTGTATTATGAGGATCGTTTCTGCCTATGAAGGTCGGAGCCAAAAATGTATTTTCGCATTCGGAGGAAAAAGTTTGTGATGGAAATTTTGTGAACAGATCTCGCTGCAATGAAAAGCGCCTTTGTTTTAACGATGTCCTTCCCAAATCCTGTATCATGTCCATGACACTCTCTCCCCTATTTCTCCATAATAGAAAACGTACTTCCTTTCTTTGAACTTTCTCCATGTATTTAGAAAAAAATATCTGTATGGTGCGAAAATTTGCTATTGACCCTGAATAACGAAATATGTGAGATCATGCACATGAGTGCTGAAAGGAATCCGTTAAACTTCGGTTATACGATAAATCAGTCAAATATAAAGGCAGTAAATTCAACTAAATACCTAGGAATTACAATTAGTAATAAGTTAAACTGGGAGGAACATATAGAAAATATTGTGGGGAAGGGTAACCAAAGACTGCGTTTTATTGGCAGGACACTTAGAAAATGTAACAGGTCTTCTAAGGAGACTGCCTACACTACGCTTGTCCGTCCTCTTTTAGAATACTGCTGCGCGGTGTGGGATCCTTACCAGGTAGGACTGACGGAGTACATCGAAAAAGTTCAGAGAACGGTAACTCGTTTTGTATTATCCCGAAATAGGAGAGAGAGTGTCACTGAAATGATACAGGATATGGGATGGACATCACAAAACAAAGGGGAAATAGAAAACATGGAAAAGAAAGAAAGGAAAATTTTGAGAAAAATATTAGGACCGAGAAAGATTGGAGAAGAGTACAAGCTAAAGAGTAATAAGGAAATATACAAAACTATTGAGAAAGTGAGTGAGGCAATGCGTAAACGCAGACTAACGTTTTATGGTCACCTGTCGAGGATGGATGGAAACAGACTAACAAGAAAAGTGTTTGAACATAGTAACAGGAACGAAAAAACCAACAATAAATGGATACAGATGGTGAAAAAGGATTTGGCCTATTTTAATGTCACCGGTGAGTCAATCAGGGACAGGGAAAAGTTTAGACAAATAGTGAACGAAATTAAGTGTTTTCCAGAAGAAACGAAACTAAAGAATAATAACAGGAAATGGTCGGAAGAGCGGAGGAGGAACCACTCGAAAATCATGAGGAAATATTGGGAAGAGAGAAAAAAAGATCAAAAAGCCGGGCAAGTGAATTGTTGAACGTGGTCCAAAGATGGCCGAAATCGAAAGAAGAAGAAGAAAGGCGTTTTTCGTTGTGGAGGAATTTTTTCACGAAACTCCAATCACTAACTTCCTCCTCTGAATGCGAAGATATTTTTTTGACGCCGGTCTACACAGCGAGAAACGATCATGATAAAATAAGAGCTCGCACGGAAAGATATAGGTGTTCGTTCTTTTGGCGCGCTATACGATATTGAAATAATAGAGAATTGCGAAGGGTTTCGATGAATCCTCTGCCAGTCACTTAAATGTGATTTGTGCGCACTACCCACGTACTCCGTTAATCCTATCTGGTAAGGATCCCACACCTCGCAACAGTACTCCAAAAGAGGATGGATATGCGTAGTTCAGGCAGACTAGTAAATTTGTTGCATGTTCTAAGCTTTCTGCCAATTAATTGCAGTCTTTGGTTCGTCTGCCCTGTAACATTCTCTATGTGCTCTTCCCAGTTTAAGTTGTACATAACTGTAATTCCTAGGTGTTTAATTGAATTTGCTCCCTTTAGTGAATTCTGAGCACTATGGGACTTAACTACTGAGGTCGTCAGTCCCCTAGAACTTAGAACTACTTAAACCTAACTAACCTAAGGACATCACACACATCCATGCCCGAGGCAGGATTCGAACCTGCGACCGTAGCGATCACGCGGTTCCAAACTGACGCGCTTAGAACCGCACGGTCACAACGGCCGGCTTGCTCCCTTTAGATTTGACTCATATATCGTGTAACATAAGTTTAACGCATTTCTTTTAGCACTCTTGTGAGTGACCTATCACTTTTCGTTATTTTGAGTCAGTTGCCAGTTTTTGCACCATACAGGTATCTAAGTCGTTTTGCAATTGGTTCTGCTCTTCTGTTCGCTTTACTGGACGACAAGTGACAGTTTCATCTGCAAACAACATAAATCGTGCCGGCCGAAGTGGCCGTGCGGTTAAATGCGCTGCAGTCTGGAACCGCAAGACCGCTACGGTCGCAGGTTCGAATCCTGCCTCGGGCATGGATGTTTGTGATGCCCTTAGGTTAGTTAGGTTTAACTAGTTCTAAGTTCTAGGGGACTAATGACCTCAGCAGTTGAGTCCCATAGTGCTCAGAGCCATTTTTTGAACATAAATCGTTTATATAGACAAGGAACAACAGAGGGCTAATAACACTACCTAGGAAAACGCCAGAAATCATTTGTGTTTCACTTCTGGTTTCTTTAGTTCTGCATCACAATACTGGAAGCACTTTAAGATGAAAATTTCGCCTCCAAGCTGATATTCAGTGGCGGGAGAACCTTTCATTTATCTGCAGCGGTTAATCGCCACAACGTGGGAATGTAGGGCACTGAAAAACTTCAAGAGATTCCGGCGTTTGGACGAGGTTCGCTGAAAGTTAATGTTTTGTTGTGGCAGTGTCACTGACGAAACTGTAAGGGTCATTTTTCTTCTGTGAGGAGACTGACGGGCACTTCTTACCTTGGTATGCAGCAGTTGCGGCTATTTCCATAACTGACTGGTGATTCCGAAATTTTTATCTTCCAAGAAGACGGGGCACCCCTTCATTGGAACATCGATGTTTCGGTGGCTACTTAACGACGAAATCCTCATCGTTGGACTGGGCGTAAAGGAGAATACAATGCGCCTCTATTCCCTTGGGCACCCAGAGCGCTTGGCCTAACGCAATTTCACTTTTTCGTTGGTGATACGTAACCCCACTGTCAAGAACACTTAAATAGCTGAGAAAACACATCACAGGTGCTGTTATGCTGTTACATTAGGTACTTAAGATACATCAGGTATGGCACGAACCTGTCTGCCACTTGGACATAGCCAGCCCGTGTGGCAGTGCAGTTATAGGCGCGTCAGTTTGGAACTGCGTGACCGCTACGGTCGCAGGTTCGAATCCTGCCTCGGGAATGGATGTGTGTGATGTCCTTAGGTTAGTTAGGTTTAAGTAGTTGTACGTTCTATGGGATTGATGACCTCAGATGTTGAGTCCCATAGTGCTCAGAGCCATTTGAACCAACTTGGACATATGTTCTGTTTTTAGAGTACAAAGTGCACACTTGATGAGTTTATGGTTCTATTCCATTCATGCTTAAATCATATTTGTATATGTAATACCGTGTAAAATACAGAGCTTTGGAAACAAATTAATCATTTATTGTAGTCCTGCACTTTGCTAACTCTCTTGCAACGTCATACTTCTGATTAGCAATGACCACTGCATGTGAAGAGCTTTCGGTTTCAAATACGATACGTCATTACTGCGACCTAGTGACAATAATTCGAATCATGTTTTCGGGCGGGTTAGCCGCCCGGTCTTGAGCACCTTGCCACGGTTCTCGCGGCTCCCTCCCCCCACTCCCCTCCGTTGGAGGTTCGATTCAAGTCCGCCCTCAGGCATGGGTGTGTGCCTTGTCCTTAGCGTAAGTTACTTTAAGTTAGATTAGGCAGTGTGCGAACTTAGGTACCGATGAACTCCGCAGTTTGGTGCCTTAGGAACTTACCACCTCGAATCATGCTGCTGTGTGATTTATCTCGCATAAGTGAAGTTATCAGACAGTGGCACGCAATTTTGACGGAGAACGTTCAGGGTGAAATATCCAGGGACGGCTGTAAATATTGTTTAGTTTCGACTGCTACTGAGTCTAGCAAAATGATGTAGCCCCCAACCTCTCCAACGGTATGCTCAGATAATCTGAGTGTGAGATTTTGCTTCTGGGTTTCTGTTATATCATTACTGTTGTCAATAAGACTGAAACAGTTTTACGGAAGAATCCGCGACGTTTTTTTTGTGACAGTGTTAGCTCTAAGATGTCTTTATTTGTCACTGCGACTGCATGTTATAAGTTCTTACTCCATGAAATTGACTCTAGAAAATATTTCGAGCAGAAAATTATTTCTTGATGAGAGGGAAATACGGATCACAACGGCATGTGAGGCCACTGAATTAATTCAGTTGTGGCAGGTGAAAATTTGTGTTGGACAGAGGTTCAAATCCATGTTTCCCATTTTACTCAAGCTGTCGCCATAAACGCTTCGGCTATCTTTCAACACTTTCCAAACATGATCCACACTACTTCTCTAGCACCCCCTTATCGACCAGTAGTAAATTATTTCTTGTTGCTGAGATGTTTAGTTTGCAGACTGATATTATGCATCTCTGCATGCTAGTCTATCATCTATAAGTCTCTTCATCTCCAAAGGACTACTGCAACCCACGTCCATTTCAACCTACTCACAGTATTCATTTCTTGGTCCTCCCCTACACTTTTTACTTTCCACGCTCAACTCGAACACTACATAGGTGATCCCTTTATGTCTAAGGATATGCCCTATGGCCGGCCGGAGTGGCCGTGCGGTTCTAGGCGCTACAGTCTGGAACCGAGCGACCGCTACGGTCGCAGGTTCGAACCCTGCCTCGGGCATGGATGTGTGTGATGTTCTTAGGTTAGTTAGGTTTAATTAGTTCTAAGTTCTAGGCGACTAATGTCCTCAGAAGTTAAGTCGCATAGTGCTCAGAGCCATTTGAACCATTTTGATATGCCCTATGAAGCAAAACCTTCTTTCAGTCAAGTTGCGCAATAAATTCATTTTTCCCCCAATTTCATACAGTTCCTCCACATTAATACTATCAAACGAACCCTTCTTTCAGTCAAGTTGAGCCATAAATTTCTTCCCCACTCCCCCCACCCCCCATTTGATGCAGATCCTCCGCATCAATCCCCTTATCGATCGAACCCTTCTTCCAGTCAAGTTCTGCCATAAATTGCTTTTTCCTCTAATTTAATGCAGTTGCTCTGCATTAATCCTCCTATCAAATGAACCCTACTTTCATTCAAGTTGTACCATAAATTTCTTTTTCGCCCAATTTGATGCTGTTGCATCTCATCAGTTTTTCGATCTACTCATCTAATCTTCACCTTCTTTTATACTATCACATTCCAAAAGCTTTTACTCTCTTCATGTTTGGATTATTTATCGTCCGTATTTCTCCTCCATACAACGCTATCTTCCGAACAAATACTTTCGGGAAAGACATTTAAAAATGATATTTAATGCTAAAGTGGTACAAATGTCTCTAAGCACTATGTGACTTAACATCCGAGGTCATCAGTCCCCTAGACTTAGAACTACTTAAACCTAACTAACCTAAGGACATCACACACATCCATGCCCTAGGCAGGATTCGAACCTGCGACTGTAGCAGGCCGGCGGTTCCGGATTGAAGTGCCTGGAACCGCTCGGCCACCGCGGCCGGCTATATTCAATGCTAACTAATATTTCTTTTGCAAAAACACTTTTCTTGCTGTGGCTGTCTGCATTTTATACCCTCTCTGCTTTAGCCATCGTCAGTTACTTTAGTGACCAGATATCAGAACTGAAATAGTAGCAGCCGGCCGAAGTGGCCGTGCGGTTAAAGGCGCTGCAGTCTGGAACCGCAAGACCGCTACGGTCGCAGGTTCGAATCCTGCCTCGGGCATGGACGTTTGTGATGTCCTTAGGTTTAACTCAGCAGTTGAGTCCCATAGTGCTCAGAGCGATTTGAACCATTTTTGAAATAGTAGTGTTACTATCTTCTGCCTACAGGAAAATTAAAGAGACCTTTGGAGAGAAGAGAACCACTTGTATGAATATCAAGAGCTCAGATGGAAACCCAGTTCTAAGCAAAGAAGGGAAGGCAGAAACGTGGAAGGAGTATATAGAAGGTTTATACAAGGGCGATGTACTGGAGGACAATATTATGGAAATGGAAGAGGATGTAGATGAAGATGAAATGAGAGATAAGATACTGCGTGAAGAGTTTGACAGAGCACTGAAAGACCTGAGTCGAAACAAGGCCCCGGGAGTAGACAACATTCCATTAGAACTACTGATGGCCTTGGGAGAGCCAGTCATGACAAAACTCTACCATCTGGTGAGCAAGATGTATGAGACAGGCGAAATACCCTGAGACTTCAAGAAGAATATAATAATTCCAATCCCAAAGAAAGCAAGTGTTGACAGATGTGAAAATTACCGAACTATCAGTTTAATAAGTCACAGCTGCAAAATACTAACGCGAATTCTTTACAGACGAATGGAAAAACTGGTAGAAGCGGACCTCGGGGAGGATCAGTTTGGATTCCGTAGAAATGTTGGAACACGTGAGGCAATACTAACCTTACGACTTATCTTAGAAGAAAGATTAAGAAAAGGCAAACCTACGTTTCTAGCATTTGTAGACTTAGAGAAAGCTTTTGACAACGTTAACTGGAATACTCTCTTTCAAATTCTGAAGGTGGTAGGGGTAAAATACAGGGAGCGAAAGGCTATTTACAATTTGTACAGAAATAAGATGGCAGTTATAAGAGTGGAGGGGCATGAAAGAGAAGCAGTGGTTGGGAAAGGAGTGAGACAGGGTTGTAGCAAAGGACTTGGAAGAGCAGTTGAACGGAATGGACAGTGTCTTGAAAGGAGGATATAAGATGAACATCAACAAAAGCAAAACGAGGATAATGGAATGTAGTCAAATTAAATCGGGTGATGCTGAGGGGATTAGATTAGGAAATGAGACTCTTGAAGTAGTAAAGGAGTTTTGCTATTTAGGGAGTAAAATAACTGATGATGGTCGAAGTAGAGAGGATATAAAATGTAGACTGGCAATGGCAAGGAAATCGTTTCTGAAGAAGAGAAATTTGTTAACATCGAGTATAGATTTAAGTGTCAGGAAGTCGTTTCTGAAAGTATTTGTATGGAGTGTAGCCATGTATGGAAGTGAAACATGGACGATAAATTGTTTGGACAAGAAGAGAATAGAAGCTTTCGAAATGTGGTGCTACAGAAGAATGCTGAAGATAAGGTGGGTAGATCACGTAACTAATGAGGAGGTATTGAATAGGATTGGGGAGAAGAGAAGTTTGTGGCACAACTTGACTAGAAGAAGGGATCGGTTGGTAGGACATGTTTTGAGGCATCAAGGGATCACAAATTTAGCATTGGAGGGCAGCGTGGAGGGTAAAAATCGTAGAGGGAGACCAAGAGATGAATACACTAAGCAGATTCAGAAGGATGTACGTTGCAGTAGGTACTGGGAGATGAAGAAGCTTGCACAGGATAGAGTAGCATGGAGAGCTGCATGAAACCAGTCTCAGGACTGAAGACCACAACAACAACAAGTATCTCGTTTCCTAATCTCATTCCTTTGTCATCCCTGGATTTAATTCGACTATATTCCATTAGCATTGTTCACTTTTTGTAGACGTCTACTTATTAACCTTTATTAAACACACTAACTATTTGGTTCATCCTCCAAGTACTTTACGTCGTCGGTCAGAATTACATTGTCATTGGCAAATCATAAGGATTTTTATATCTCCTCCTTGAATTTCAATACTCTCCCCAAATTTATACTTCCTTTCCTTTACTGCTTGTTCGTAGAACATACTGGATAATATGGTGGATAGTCTGTAAGGCAGTGTCACTCCCCTCCCCACCAGTGCTTCGATTGGATGATCCTAACTTCCTCGAGACACATGAAAAGTATTTATAACTGAATATTGAGGTTCTTATCTACGTAAACATCTAACGCTTCATAGTCTGAAATTAACCTTATAAAGACTGTTCAGAGTTACACTCTTCTAAGTATTGCCTGCCGTTGTGGCCGAGCGGTTCTAGGCGCTTCAGTGCGGAACCGCGCTACTGTTACGGTCGCAGGTTCAAATCCTGCCTCGGGTATGGATATGTGTGATGTCCTTAGGTTAGTTAGATTTAAGTACTTCTAAGTCTACGGGACTGATGTCCTCAGATGTTAAGTCCCATAGTGCTCAGAGCCATCTGAACCATCTTAAGTATTTATATTGTGTGTCCTACGGTAGCGTCACGCCGAAACCTCAGTCAAGTTCAAGCTATGGCTGTCGATAAAACATCGATATATTGGTAGCTCTACTATAGTGTAGCGATATTTATATCACGACTGTTACATACATATATCGATATATCGATACCATTTGGCAGTATCGATGACGATATTTATAATTTATATTACTTTTTTTCGCAATCTTCGGCAATTATTTGAAATTGTTCTTTTGGAATTGTAGTAGAATATAATTTTACTTTCACCGTTTGAAGCAGTCTTACTACTTTTTGAGCTTTCATCACGTCCACTCTTTGTCTTTGATTGTTTCAAGCGAGTATAGGTGGCAGGAAGTAGTAGTCTCGTTACACTGAGGGCTGGCGGTAGGGATATTCTTGAATGCTGGTCAAGTATTTGTGGTGCGTAGCCGGTCGGATTAAAGGGCGACATGGAAACAATTCAGAGGAAGGCTGCTAGATATATTACCAGTTTCGATCGACGTGCTAGTACTACGGAGATGGTTAGGGAACCCAAATGGGAAATTCTGCAGGGAAGGCGACGTTCTTTCCGTGAAACACTAGCTAGAAAATTTAGAGAACCGGCACTTGAAGCTAACTATAGGACTATCCTACTGCCGCGAACGTAAATTTGACGTAAGGACCACGCAGATAAAATATGGAGACATTTAGAGAGTTCGTTTCCGAGTGGCAGAGGAAAGGATATGGCTGGTAGTGGTAGCATGTACTCTCTGCCATATACCATACAGTGGCTTCCAGAGTATGTATGCAGATGTGGATGTAGCAAAGGAAGAAGCCACTAGGTAGAATGCCAGCATTTAGAGAGTTCGTTTGCGAGTGGCAGAGGAAAGGATATGGCTGGTAGTGGTAGGATGTACTCTCTGCCATAAACCATACAGTGGCTTCCAGAGTATGTATGCAGATGTGGATGTAGCAAAGGAAGAAGCCACTAGGTAGAATGCCAAGAGAGTGCAGTGCAGTGAAGACAAGACTGGCCATTCGTTAAGAGTGAGCAGCATGAGACAGAGCGTGGTTGTGGAGCAGTACCACGCCCTCGGACAGATTCCCGTGGCACTTAGTCTTGACAGCCTCCCTCAACCTTGTTAGGTGGTTTCTGTAGTATCCTCCCGTGACTGTTTCCACCGTGGGAGCATTATCTGTTAGAGCCAGACTCTACAAGTCCCAAAAACCACTGAGCCCACAGCTGCCAGCTGCCAGCTGAATGTCCCCGTTTTGTCAGCGGTGTTGAATCCACACGCTTCCACTGCTTGCTTTGCTCCTCTGTCTCGGGGTCGTAGTGATGCACCCAGCACTCGTCCGTGGGAATTAGGCGGCTGACAAAGTCGCTTGGATCAGGATGCTACAGCTACGGCACGTCCCCCTGTAGTCACAGTCGTTGGGCTTTCTGAATGGGTGCGAGTAGACGCCGTAGACGTTGAAAATTAGTCTCTGACCTATATCACATTTCGCAGTATCGCCTCGATAGTGATACACCGGCACTGAAACGCCCGGGCATCCACACATATTACCAGCCCTGGTTCTTAACACAGAGAACATATCGCTTCCATACGGATCGCAAGGACAAGATCAAACTGACTACAGTGATCCCAGCGTCACCTAAGGAATCATTTCTCCTGCCCTCCATACGCAAAGGAAATGTTAAGAAGTCCTAACAACTAACAGAGTCGAAATCACGCACTTCACAATGGCTTTTAAGTTTGGATATAGATGTAGGTTCACCGTAAAAATGATTTTGACACACTATGTATATAGTGATTTGTATCTATCCCACCATCCGGCGTTGGCGCATTGCAGACATTATTTTCACTTCTGATCTCGGCTGATCACCGAGAACGTTGCAATGATTCCCTATTTCTGGTGGCCTTAAAACTGCACCACTAGGGAGGACAGCAAACAAAGATATTTTATTTTTTTTAAGAAAGAAGAAAGCACAGATAATTGTAGCTGAATAAAGCGTACGTAGCGCACATTCGGAACCACGCAGTTGCTACGGTCGCAGGTTCGAATCCTGCCTCGGGCATGGATGTGTGTGATGTCCTTAGGTTAGTTAGATTTAAGTAGTTCTAAGTCTACGGGACTGATGACCTCAGACGTTAAGTCACATAGTGCTTGGACCCATTTGAACCGTAGGGCACAAAATTTAGTCCGAAGAGCTTCTGCATCTAGAAGCGTGGGTATCGAGACAAACTGAGCCTGGATGAGAGAAAGAGCTGCTCCAATATCATGCAAAGGTTCATCAGTCGTAGTGGCTCACGAGTGAGTAGTGGCCTGTCTAGCCTGTGGCCAGATGTCTCCAATGCGTGCCGAATCTGGAAACGGTGTTGACCAAGGCGACAGTCCAAATGTGTCGAGGTAGGTCAGGACAGAATGTGCTACATGTAGTCTTACATTATCTTGTCGAAGGATAACCTCTCAGCCGGCCGCGGTGGTCTCGCGGTTATAGGCGCGCAGTCCGGAACCGTGCGACTGCTACGGTCGCAGGATCGAATCCTGCCTCGGGCATGGATGTGTGTGATGTCCTTAGGTTAGTTAGGTTTAAGTAGTTCTAAGTTCTAGGGGACTGATGACCACAGCAGTTGAGTCGCATAGTGCTCAGAGCCATTTGATAACACCTCAGAGACCTTGAAGAAGGGACAAACCCATTGGCTGTAACATGTCTCAGGAACGTAATGCAGTCCACATTACCAGCTGTGCGAATCAAAGATTCTCATGTCATGACAGGTACTGGGCCCAAACGACTATTACGAATGCAGTCTGGCAACGTTTTCTCTCCTCCAGACACAGATACGTCCATGATGATAGTGTGTGCAGAACCAGGACTCGTCTGAACCAAATGACACTGTGGCACTCCTCCGTCCATTGTTGTCGGTGGGCGCACCACTGTTGGTTCGTCTCTCTCTCAGCTGCTTCGTCAAGGGAGGCTGCAACAATGGCCGCTGAGCTGATAGTCTGCGGTGCTCCACGCGTTACCTCACTGTCTGCGTGGACATTTGGTTTGACACACACAAGCCCACTTGGGACTCAATGGATGTTATGTGGCTGTTTGGAACTTTTGACAAAGAACAATGTGTCTGTGCGATTGGGTGCAAGTCGCATGATGCAGTTAAGAATTTATATGGGTCTCCCAAACCGCATTCGCACGATATTCATGGCACCGTCACCAACATAAGCAGTGATATCGCGGACCCAATGAACACAGTCTGAATAAGCTACAATCCTTCCACTGTGTAATTGTGACATATGCCGGTAGAAGTTCGTCCTACTTACGCGAGACATAACGTGATGCTCTCAAAAGCAACCAACAGTCAAATGAGGTTTCTGAACAAATAACCTGCTGCATTACCTTTCAACACTACTGGCCATTAAAATTGCTACACCAAGAAGATGACGTGCTGCAGAAGCGCAATATAACCGACAGGAAGAAGATGCTGTGATATGCAAATGATTAGCTTTTCAGATCATTCACACAAGGGTGGCGCCGATGGCGACACCTACAACGTGCTGACGTGAGGAAAGTTTCCAATCGATTTCTCAAATGGTTCAACTGGCTCTGAGCACTATGGGACTCAACTGCTGTGGTCATCAGTCCCCTAGAACTTAGAACTACTTAAACCTAACTAACCTAAGGACATCACACACAGCCATGCCCGAGGCAGGATTCGAACCTGCGACCGTAGCAGTCTCACGGTTCCGGACTGCGCGCCTAGAACCGCGAGACCACCGCGGCCGGCCGATTTCTCATACACAGACAGCAGTTGACCAGCGTTGCCTGGTGAAACAGTGTTGTGATCCTTCGTGTAAGGGGGAGAAACGCGTACCATACGTTTCCGACTTTTATAAAAGTCGGATTGTAGCTTATCGCGATTGCGGTTTATCGTATCGCGACATTGCTCCTCGCGTTGGTCGTGATCCAATGACTGTTGGCAGAATATGGAATCGGTGGATTCAGGAGGGAAATAGGGAACGCCGTGCTGGATCCCAACGGCCTCGTGTCACTAGCAGTCGAGATGACAGGCATCTTATCCGCACGGCTGTAACGGATCGTGCAGCCACGTCTCGATCCCTGAGTCAACAGATGGGGACGTTTGCAAGACAACAACCATCTGCACGATCAGTTCGACGACGTTTGCAGCAGCACGGACTATCAGCTCGGAGACCGTGGCTGCGGTTGCCCATGACGCTGCATCACAGACAGGGGCGCCTGCGATGGTGTACTCGACGACGAACCTGGGTGCAAGAATGGCAAAACGTCATTTTTTCGGATGAATCCAGGTTCTGTTTTCAGCATCATGATGGTCGCATCCCTGTTTGGCGACATCGCGGTCAACGCACATTGGAAGCGTGTATTCGTCATCGTCGTACTGGCGTAATACCCGGCGTGACGATATGGGGTGCCATTGGTTACACGTCTCGGTCACCTCTTGTTCGCATTGATTGCACTTTGAACAGTGGACATTACATTTCAGATGTGTTACGGCCCTTGGCTCTACCCTTCATTCGATCCCTGCGAAACCCTACATTTCAGCAGGATAATCCACGACCGCATGTTGCAGGTCCTGTACAGGTCTTTCTGGATACAGAAAATGTTCGACTACTGCCCTGGCCAGCACATTCTCCAGATCTCTCAGCAACTGAAAACGTCTGGTCAATGGTGGTCGAGCATCTGGCTCATCACATACGCCAGTCACTACTCTTGATGAACTGTGGTATCGTGTTGAAGCTGCATGGGCAGCTGTACCTGTACACGCCATCCAATCTGCGACTGACTCAAGGCCGTTATTACGGCCAGAGGTGGTTGTTCTGGGTACTGATTTCTCAGGATCTATGCACCCAAATTTCGTGAAAATGTAATCACATGTCAGTTCAAGTATAATATATTTATCCAAGGAATACCCGTTTATCATCTGTATTTCTTCTTGGTGTGGCAGTTTTAATATGCAGTAGTGTATATAGAGCTAGCGAACCTGGCACGTCTTCACAGCTGCTAAATATACTTGGGAATTGTATATATATACTTAACTCCTGTCCTGATCGCTTCACCCATCTCGTCCGTCATCCCTCTCACTCTCTGTACATCACCTACTCCCCCCTCTCCCTGCCCACCTAATCCTATCCCCTCTGTATGTCAATCCCCCCCCCCTTCTCCTCTTACCACTCTCTCTGTCAGTGCGCCTTGTCTCTTGTTATACTGAACCAAACCTTCATTGGGATTTGAAGCCGCTTAAAATTATTGAGTACACTGGTTCTGATCATTGGAGACCTCTCCAGCTCCCGGATCTGTGAGGACAGTAGCTTCAATGATAGGACTTCGCATGATTTTAATCTGTGAAAGTGTAGGATTACGAAGTTTTCAGATGGTTCACATTCCATAGTAGTATTCTGATCATAAGCGAATGAGCTGTAAATGCTCATTTCCTGTTCACTGTAAAACTGATGGCAATGAAGAAAACAAAAAAGCACCTTGATATATATATGACACGATAGCTGAAACTGACTACAAGAAAGAAAAAGAAACCACCCACTTTCACAACGTAGCACAGAGTATATAGCCTATACCTGTCTGAATACTTATTTGTGTGTAGCGTAAAAATTTGAAAATGTTGACAAATTTACTTTAAATTTTTACTCAGTACAAGAATAAATAATCAGACAGGCATAGACTGTTGTGTTGTCAAAATGTGAAGTTGCATTTTACTTCTTGCAGTCAGTTTCAACTATAGCAGCAATGCTTATATATATTTCTGCTTACGTATCAATTTTCTTAGAGTATCATGCATAAATCTGAAGTATATCAGTTAGTTACTTGTAACTTTATATATTTCATATACAGGGTGTCCCAGCTATGTTGTCCACCCAAAATATCTCTGGAACAATAACAGCTATTGGAAAACGACTTTCACCGGTATCAATTTAGGGCTGGGGCCCATGAATGTACATATTTGGAAACATTCTAAAACGAAAGCATATGTGTTTTTACCACAAACTTATGTTTTCTTAAATGGACCTCCTATATTTTTACTTCAGCAATCCCTAGCATGACAAAGCACATACACAATGGCGTTGATTGCATCGGAATATTCCCATTACATCCCGAGACATTAAAACGCAAAGTTGACGCTTGAAACACCCGACATGCGCTGCTAGCGCACGTCCTGAGGCTCAGGCGTGAACCCCATGCTGCCCGTAATCACGATGTGATTGACACGCGTAATCACACTTATCAAGAGTTCCGAAACGAATAATACGGTCTGCTGCCATCCTGCATTAACGTCGTACATTCCAGCGCGTATTTATCCCATAGGCTAGGGGTGATGCGGTTCTGTAACAAAGTTAACTTCGCTCATCGTTAATCCGTTACTAATAAGGTAATGCCGTTCAACGTTAAATCTTTACTTTACTGTAGATCTAGCGCAAGTGACAGTTAATCATTCACTCGTAATAGTAAAATTCATGTTGATGGTTTTAGTGAAACGAGCAAGTGGATTCAAAGTTTTAGGTTGTTTAGGTAAAAATGTTTTGATTTGGGAAGTTCAGGTAGGACATAGAAGATGAATGTAAACATGTTTAACCAATTAGTTTTATTATCACATAATTATCAATGTTATGTTTATCTAATGCGTTAAATGACAAACTGTTGCAAACAAATGTTTCTTCACATCACTGGGTAAAATGGCCCTTTGTAGAAACTTCCACTGTGATACCAGCACTACATACTAAACATAGCGTTCACATCTCATGCTCAAAGTGATGCCCATTGGCTTGCATACATAGGGTCACTCTGCGGATGAAGGATGCCCTACTTCGTGCTACTGTTTCCTCTTTGATGGCTGTATAAGCATCAATAATGCGTTGCTTCATGTCCTCTGGTGTTGTTGGTTCATGTTGGTAAACAGCATCCTTTACTGCTCCCCAAAGAAAATAATCCAGCGATGTAAGGTCCGGAGATCGGGCAGGCCGCCTAACTGGGCCACCTCGTCCAATCCACCTACCAGGGAATTTACGGTTCAGAAGTCGTCGTGCTCGTAAGGCGTTATGTGCAGGGCATCCGTCATGCTCATACCACATGACCATTCTCCGGTTCAGAGGTACGGTGTCCAAGAGAACAGGAAGATTGTGTCGTATAAATCTGGATTATTGTCTGCCATTTTGGATGCCATTTATAAACAAAGGTCCGATAATGGTATCTCCAATAATCCCACACCAAACATAAACCCTCCACGGACGTTAATGCTCTACCTGACGGAGCCATTTTGCATTGTCTGCGGACCAATAATGCATATTCCTCATATTGACAATTCCTTTGTTGGAGAATGATGCCTCGTCGGTAAAGAGAACATCTGCAAAAAAATTTGGATTAATCAGAAATTTTTGCTGAGCCCACCGACAAAATGCTACCCTATTGCGGAAGTCATTTCCTGGTGTAAATGAACATGGTAAGGATGAAATTTAGGACGTTTAAGAATACGCTATGCACTTGATTTCGGCACACCAACTTCACGTTCAATTTGACGTGTGCTGATTTGAGGATTCACAGCTATGGTAGCGAGCACAGCAACTTCAGCACGTCCATCTGTGCGTGTTCTAGGACGATGTCGAGGTCTTGGATTTAAGCTTCCCGTTTCACGTAGACGAGATGTGAGACGACCAAACATCCGGCGCGAAGGCGATGGCTTGTCAAGGAATCGTCTTCTGTACAGTCGTTCTGCCTGAACAGCATTTCGTCCACCTACAACAGGGTACAGTACAGGTATGTAGAGTAGGGTAGAAAACAGACATATTAACTTAATAATCATAATGTTCACTAACAGTGCTATCAACAAACAAGCAATCTCATAACATATTTCCCGTCAACGTACATTCTCCATAGATCAGCAGCATTTCTGCCATATCTTCATGTGTGTACATTATACTGTACAGTATAAGTTCCACAACACAACGTTTAATCACAATGTGTACTACCTCCGTGCCGTCACTAGATTACTCTGAAGCACGACTACACTGGCAAGCGGTGTACTGCACGCCAAAGCAACAACAAATGGGATGCTCGGAGGGTGGTGGAGTACAGGAGTTTGCATGGGTCGCAAGTCATAAACAAGGCGAAGTGGTAACTGTGGCAGTAGTGGGAACTACGATGGACACTTGACTAGGTAGAGCCAGGCCCTGCGCGACAGGCACAATGGGTCATATAACGCATTAGATAAACCTTATTTTGGGTGTGCAGGATAAATAAGACAACCTGACGGTGTACACCGATCGGTACTGGTTCATATTGTGTACGTAGGTACGTGAAACGTGCAAGAGGGAAACCATTATGTGCTTATGAGAGTTGATGGCAGCAGACCGTATTATTCGTTTCGGACCTCTTTATAAGTATGGAAGTGTGATTACGCGTGTCAATCACATCGCGATTACGGGCAGCATGGGGTTCACGCCTGAGCCTCAGGACGTGCGCTAGCAGCGCATGTCGGGTGTTTCAAGCGTCAACTTCGCGTCTCAATATCTCGGGATGTAATAGGAATATTGCGATGCAATCAACGCCATTGTGTATCTGCTCCGTCATGCTATGGATTACTGAAGAAAAAATACAGGAGGTCCATTTAAAAAAACATGTTTGTGTTAAAAAACACATATGCTTTCGTTTTAGAATGTTTCCAAATATGTACATTCATGGGCCCCAGCCCTACATTGATACCGGTGAAAGTCGTTTTCCAATAGCTGTTATTGTTCCAGAGATATTTTGGGTGGACAAGATAGCTGGGACACCCTGTATATTACATATAATAAAGAAATATGTAACCCATGTCTTAATTTTCATTAGCTTATCATGTCCAAATTTAAAGTTAGTCAGGAACTTTCAAGATTATTGGTACAATGAGTTTCTACACATCACAGATATATTTAGATATATAATATATTAAAAATGAATAGCCCATCTCTGTCCAGATATTGATTACTGTATTATGTAAAAATTTATGTAAATTCTCAAAGAAGATTCCAGATTTTTGGTGACAACGTTTCTCCTTTATTTATTAAAAATATATTTATAGATTGTATATATTGAAAAGTGTATAGTCTATATCGATTCGAATGTTCATTGGACACTGTGTAAAATTTAGATTATAAACGGTCAAGTACTTTTCAACATTTTCTATAGCAACATTTCTCCTTTATATATTAGAAATATACAGGGTGATTCAAAAAGAATACCACAACTTTAAAAATGTGTATTTAATGAAAGAAACATAATATAACCTTCTGTTATACATAATTACAAAGAGTATTTAAAAAGGTTTTTTTCACTCAAAAACAAGTTCAGAGATGTTCAATATGGCCCCCTCCAGACACTCGAGCAATATCAACCCGATACTCCAACTCGTTCCACACTCTCTGTAGCATATCAGGCGTAACAGTTTGGATAGCTGCTGTTATTTCTCGTTTCAAATCATCAATGGTGGCTGGGAGAGGTGGCCGAAACACCATATCCTTAACATACCCCCATAAGAAAAAATCGCAGGGGGTAAGATCAGGGCTTCTTGGAGGCCAGTGATGAAGTGCTGGGCTGCGAACAAATGCTTGCTGGATGCGTGCTACATTTTCATCACTCGTTCTCGGCCGTCCAGAACTTTTCCCTTTGCACAAACACCCATTCTCTGTAAACTGTTTATACCAACGTTTAATACACCACCTATCAGGAGGTTTAACACCATACTTCGTTCGAAATGCACGCTGAACAACTGTCGCCGATTCACTTCTGCCGTACTCAATAACACAAAAAGCTTTCTGTTGAGCGGTCGCCATCTTAGCATCAACTGACGCTGACGCCTAGTCAACAACGCCTCAAGCGAACAAATGTACAACTAAATGAAACTTTATAGCTCCCTTAATTCGCCGACAGATAGTGCTTAGCTCTGCCTTTTGTCGTTGCGGAGTTTTAAATTCCTAAAGTTGTGGTATTCTTTTTGAATCACCCTGTATTTCTATAAAACACACATTATAAATATTTAGCCTGTGTCAATCTTTATGTTCATCAGACTATAGTGCTAACATTTGAAATAAATCGGTGACGTACTTATCGAGATTTTTGGTAACAATGTTCAGTAACGACTTGTCTTCATATAGTATATGGATTTAGGTAATGTTAGTCCCACATGCCTCATGCGGTTGAGCTGAAATGCTAATCGCTTACATATCAAATCATGTAGTACACTTCATGACAATTTGACTTTTTTTAAATGTGACCCTCATGTTGTTACAACTTTAGTGGCCAGCCTTCACTTGAAACGCTTTCCTCTTCCATTTCACTCCAGGCCGTGCCTGCTAATTAAGAACTTTGCACTGGGCTCTGGTTTTTATTAAGTCGTCACGTAGAACCCCTACCTCTTCCACATTTCGCGTGTCCTGGTGTTATCTCGTCCAGTTACAGAACGTGTCGCACTTTTCGCTGCTCGTGAAATGTGTACTCTGTCAAGTGGACTTAATTAGCTGCCCGTCGCTTTAAGTCGCCCCTCTACCTGACTGATTACACTGCGCTAATTAAAACGCTCTTTTGCACCGGGTTCCGTAATTAAAAACTGGCCGGGTGACGGCTGTTGCGGTGTCGCCTTGCCTCTGACTCTCGCAATTTCTGCCACAATTACCTGACCAGATTCCATACCGGCTGTGGGGCTAAAGTCGACAACGGAAGGCCAGCAAACAGTAACCTGCCATTACTTCAACAACGTGTGTGATCTCTGGAGACACTTTGTCATATTCCAAACAAAAATAACTGATACCTTCATCTCATTTATCACTCTTCTTCTGCCCCTACACCTCTTCTTCGTTCTCTCCTTACCTCCTCTCTCTCTCTCTCTTTCTCTATCGTTCAGTCCGTCTCCTGTCTCTCTCTCTCTTTCCTTCAATCTGTACCCCATTTCCTTTCATCTCTCTATCTTTTCGTTTCAGTCTATCTATTTCTTTCAATCTTATTCATTCTCCTGTCACAGTCTTTCCCTTTTGCGCCCTCTCACATCTATCCTTTCAAAACATCTACATTTTTCTCTCCTCTTTTATTTCAATCCTCCCTACTTTTCTTTCAGTTTCATTCCCCTTTTCTTTCAGTCTCTCTTTCCACTTTTTTCAGTCTCTCTGTTTTTCTTGCAGTACATATCGCTTTACTTTCACTCCTTCTCTTGTGTTTGAATCTCTCTCCACATTTCGATTTCCCTTTTCTTTCAACCTGTCTCCTCCTGTGTTATTCAATCTATCTCCCTATTTCTGTCTCATTCTTCCTTTCAGTCTATTTGCTTTTTCAGTCTCTGTGCATTTCATTGATTCAGTCTCTTTCTCCTTTCTTTTTAGTATCTCTTCTATATTTTTACTGTCTTCTTTTTCAAACATTGTCGTTTTTTCTTTCAAGGTCTCTCCTTTCTTTCGTCTCATTTTCTTTACATCAATCTCACATTTTCTTTCAGTCACATTCCAATTTCTTTCAAGCTCTGTTTTGTCTTTGAAACTCCCTCCCCTTGTATTTAAATGTATTTCAGTTCTACTTTCAAGCTCCTTCCTCTTGTTTTACTGTGTGTTTTTTGCTCATTCAGTGTATCTCTCTTTTTCAGTCTCATTCTCTTCTTACTCCAGTCTCTTTCGTTCTTCCTTTCAATATTTCTCTATTTTCCCATTCACCCTCTTCCATACCATGCCTTTATTTCAGTCTGCTTGGATTTCTATTTAAATGTCTGTCTGTTTCCTGTTTAAGTCTATCAAGTTTTCAGTTTATCTCTGTTTTACTTTTAAGGTTTTCTTTCAGTCTCACTGCCATTTCGTTTCTGATTTCTTCCTCTTTTTAACCAATCTTTCTCTCCTTTTCTTTCAATCTCTTGCATAATTTTTTATTCTGTCACATTTTGCCTTTTAATCTTTCTTGCATTTTTTAATCTTCTTCCCTTTTTTGTGTTTTGTGTATGAGTAATACGAACATTATCACCTTCATAATGAGAAACTGCAATGAGGATTCCACAGGGTTGAATTGTCTCGGTTTGTGATTTATGTTAATGATCAACCATTTTATTTCAATCAGGAGACAATGTTAGCCCTTTCTTTAGATGTTGAAAGGGTTTACCTTAAGAAGATTAAAGAAATATCCATGGGCAAACGAGTAATTAATGCTTTTTTTTCAATCTCAGTAACTGGCTTTAAACTTTGAAAAAAAACACAGCCAGTCCACATTTCTATTCTGAAAAAAATACCACCTACTATGAATGTAGTTTACCAACAAAAAATAATAAACAGGGTAGAAAGTTCTAAGTTCGTTAATGTGCATATTGATGAAAACGTAACTGAAAATTCCACATAGGAGACCAGATAAAACATTTAGGTTGCAGTATTTGAGGGTAAGAATAACTGCCAAATTTTGGGACATAGAAATCAGTCAGCTTATGTACTGATACACTTCTGTTGTAGGGGATAGTATTTTTAGTCAAAGGTATTTATTGCACAGTAGAAAGTAATTAGAATTATATATGGAGTTCACACATGTACATCTTGCAGTTGTCTATGTAATCAGTTGGCAATATTTACCACAACCTTGTAATACATTTACTTATTCATGAAATTTGTTGTGAAGATCCATTGCAGTATCATAGCAGAGAGTAATAGAAATGTTCACAGGTCCGAGAGTAAAACGAGAAACGCTCTGCACTTCCCTCTAGTGAAACTTTGTCTCAGAAAGGAAAGATATACTTAGCTATAAAACTCTTTGATCATTTGTCAGTGGAATGTATCACAATCAGCGAAAGTGCTTACAAATGTAGTTTCTTTTTATTTCTCCTCAACAATTCATTCTATACCATATATAAATTGTTGAATAGAATAAATTTGTCAATTGCTAAGTTGCAGTCTTTCTATTTTCTATCAATTACCCATTTTTCTTTGAGTTATTTCATGATTTCTTGTAATTTCTCTTCCTTTCTTGCTGAATCTATTATTGTTCAGTTTTATCCTTCAATTGCTCCCTCCTCCACACCTGTCTCTCTCTCCCTCTCTCTCTCTCTCTCTCTCTCTCTCTCTCTCTCTGCCTTACTGTCTTTCGGTGTCACACACAAACACACATACAAATGCAAGTCTACTCATACTGTAACTCCGTTCCAGAAACCGTAATACAGATGCCCAGCGATGTCACAGATTGATTGAGGTACTATATCAAATGAAGTGGACTAGCGGTAAGGACGAGGCATTGTCGAAAACCATTCTCCTACTGCTGGTATTATGTTGTCAGTGGTTTTGCTACATAATTCTAGGCAAATGCTACATATGTCAGGACACAACCATCTCTGTCTGGGCAACTGATCGTTGTCAACGTTACAGCAGAATGTGGTTTCCCCCTTACCAAAAGGAACTTCGCTGGAAGTCCAAAAGTCTAATTTCTTGGCTAAACATAATGGTAGTCGTTGAAAATCGTTTAACATATTACCAATAATAACTTTTCTTCTGTGGCTTTGTTGCTAAATTGATATTATTTAGTAGGGGCAACCCTTACAGGTGAAATTATATGATGATGATGAATGCAAAAACTATCCATTGAAAATGGGTCTCCAAAGAAGCCGTCTGCGCGGTCTTTGCGAGTGTGTGCTAACGAGAAACAAGTGACTTCATTATGAAATACAGGGTGATTCAAAAAGAATACCACAACTTTAAAAATGTGTATTTAATGAAAGAAACATAATATAACCTTCTGTTGTACATCATTACAAAGAATGTTTAAAAAGGTTTTTTTTTTCACTCAAAAACAAGTTCAGAGATGTTCAATATGGCCCCCTCCAGACACTCGAGCAATATCAACCCGATACTCCAACTCGTTCCACACTCTCTGTAGCATATCAGGCGTAACAGTTTGGATAGCTGCTGTTATTTCTCGTTTCAAATCATCAATGGTGGCTGGGAGAGGTGGCCGAAACACCATATCCTTAACATACCCCCATAAGAAAAAATCGCAGGGGGTAAGATCAGGGCTTCTTGGAGGCCAGTGAGAAGTGCTCTGTCACGGGCTGCCTGGCGGCCGATCCATCGCCTCGGGTAGTTGACGTTCAGGTAGTTACGGACAGATAAGTGCCAATGTGGTGGCGCTCCATCCTGCTGAAATATGAATTGTTGTGCTTCTTGTTCGAGCTGAGGGAACAGCCAATTCTCTAACATCTCCAGATACTGTAGTCCAGTTACAGTAGCACCTTCGAAGAAAAAGGGACCAAAAACTTTATTGGTTGAAATGGTACAGAAAACGTTCACCTTAGGCGAGTCACGTTCATACTGAGTTGTTTCCTGCGGATTCTCAGTGCCCCATATACAGACATTGTGACGGTTGACTTTCCCGTTAGTGTGGAAAGTTGCTTCATCACTAAACACAATCTTTGAAACGAAAGATTCATCTGTTTCCATTTGAGCAAGGATAAAATCACAGAAATCGATTCTTTTAATCTTATCAGCTGCAGACAGTGCTTGAACCAATTTCAGACGATAAGGTTTCATAACTAACCTTTTTCGTAGGACTCTCCATACAGTTGATTGTGGAATTTGCAGCACTCTGCTAGCTCTGCGAGTCGATTTTCCTGGGCTGAGAACAAATGCTTGCTGGATGCGTGCTACATTTTCATCACTCGTTCTCGGCCGTCCAGAACTTTTCCCTTTGCACAAACACCCATTCTCTGTAAACTGTTTATACCAACGTTTAATACACCACCTATCAGGAGGTTTAACACCATACTTCGTTCGAAATGCACGCTGAACAACTGTCGTCGATTCACTTCTGCCGTACTCAATAACACAAAAAGCTTTCTGTTGAGCGGTCGCCATCTTAGCATCAACTGACGCTGACGCCTAGTCAACAGCGCCTCAAGCGAACAAATGTACAACTAAATGAAACTTTATAGCTCCCTTAATTCGCCGACAGATAGTGCTTAGCTCTGCCTTTTGTTGCAGAGTTTTAAATTCCTAAAGTTGTGGTATTCTTTTTTGAATCACCCTGTATTTTCCTAGTTATTACAAATGTATTTTAGAGTTTTCGGTTAAATCCTTACATTCCAATGTCATCTATGGTCAATGGTTGGGGAGTGTGGTACACTTTGCAGCTGACGTAAGACGATCTCTAATGTGTACAACACGATGCAACATGGATCGGCCTAGCATAGAATGTACTTTGTCCTCCTTGGTCCCTCTATCTCAGTTTTCGGGGTAGGGTCATCTCAAAAGTGAAGTGCAGAACACTGCCGGTGATACAGTGGAAGAACTGGAACAGTAGGTTCTTGTCAAGATGTACGAGGTGATCTGAGGATGTTTCGAAGAATTCAGAATTAAGTGCGGAGACGGCACAAGGAACACCCCACAGTAACACATAACTGTGTTCAGCAAATTATAACATGAAGCTTATTGAAGCAGTTTTGTTTCCATGATCTCAATAATAGAACACTGTACCTATTGAGTTTTCTCATGCGTAGCAGCTGTTTACATTGGTACCGTTATTTTATGTGGTGTCTACGTGTGTGGTGTTCTGTCTTTCCTGCCAAGCAGCCATCCTTTTATGGTTTTACTGCAATCTCAGGATCGGAAAGTGCAAATTCTGCTTTTTTTTACACGGTAATTATAGAAATTTCAGTGTATCTGCTTACAGGTACTGTGGCTCCCTTTACTGTGCAGACACAGAAACCATCACTCAGACGGTTTGTTTATGTGAGACCAAAATATGGTGTAAAGATGGTGCGACATCATGGCTTCCCAAAGACTTTGGATACAGTCAGTGACGTTCCATTCGTCGTGGACTACATTATTTACATCAATTTGTCACTTATAACATGCACCATTGACAACTTAAGTTATAGATTATGCTTTAAACTCTATTTTATAGCACTTTGTTGCAAATATTGAGCGGAGTGTGTGAAGATATGAACAAATTCGTGAATTAACTATACTTATTATGTACAGGAGAAACATCTGAAGAAGTTACTCTATTCAGTACATAGCTTGTATTTGAGAATTCTTTTCTCCCAACTTTTTCTGATGCATAAAAATTTTCGATTCCTCCGTTAAATCCACTGCATGTGATTGATGATCTTGACATCTTTTATATTTGTCAACGCTCTCCAGTGTTGTGTTGCTATGAATGTTTTTGTGCATTGCTTATCTGTGTAACGGTTGATGTGTTGAGAATATCTTATTATATACGTTTCTGGTGTTCTGCCCCCCATCTAGTAGTTTGGGCAAGTTTTCCGTGGTATTTCGTATACTCCTGAATATGAGAATCCATCTTTTTCATGTTAAAAGCGTAAACTAATTTCTGTTGTAGTCTGTTGAGCAGAAGACTACCTAAATGAACTGTATTTTGTGCTTTTTTCTTTCCTTTCTTTGAAGATGTCACCAGCAAAAGGTAGAAGAAAAACGATAAATTGCATCTTTCAGGAAACGTTCGAGCAAATCCACGTCTCTCGCCTCCTCTAGTGCTGAATTTATGCGATCGACCCACTTCGTATCATTGCATGGTGCTGAATGTAAATGCTTGTACGATGAGATGTGCTCACAATGTTCCCGACTAATGATGAAATTAGATGCTATAGTGTTTCACTTTGTTAAAGCAGTCATAATGTTTTTATATACATTACCAGACACCCACTAATCATTACTTCATATGTAAATTTTGTCAGAACCATTCTTCAATTCCTTCATTACCTTTGAACGACAATAATTTCCTGTAGATAACAGAATGTACAGTTTGCAAACTGCGTGGTGTAAATTTAGCACTGCACCAGAAGGGTATTAAGAAAAATGTTGACAATTTCAGAGCTATACCCCTTTTCCTAATTGTTTACAAAATATTTTCAGTAACATTGCTTACCATAGTCGATCAATGCATGACTCTCAACTTGGGGAACATCAAGGTTATTCTCCTGATAGGGAAATCCTAAATGAAGTAAACTGTGAATTTGGAGTTGAAACTAGGTTGGCAACTGTAACCTGATAATCTCTAACTTCTCTTCTCGCTTCTCTTCAACTCTCACCTGCGGAAAATCCTAACAATTTGAAATGAAAAACTGGAAGAATCCATAATGTCGCCGGTGATGCTGGGGAGAAAGGACAGAGGTATTAAAATAATTTGCCTGACACCTGTAGAAGATTTTTAAATACTTTCTGAAAGCCTAACACATGCAACAATGCAATTAAATATGATAGGCTTAAAAATTTCTGAATAAGAAACAAAATATATGACAAACATAAAAAGTACGTGAAATGTACTCGGAGTTGCGAGTATAGACAACCAACAGCCGTACAATGGAAAGACGACAGTGAAAATACGGCTTATGGTTGTCAATATTCGTAATTGCGAATACATTTCATGTGTTTCATAACGGCTGCATCCACTGTAGTATCCGTTCCTTCGCACATACATGCATGTGCGAAAGCGCATTGCATCGTAATTCGGAATAACACAGGCACTGCAATATTGTAATATAAAAGGTGCTCCACGATATTTGGTTACAAGCGTAGTACAAGTAGAAAAGGTAAATTAAAGAGTTGGTGGGACTATTCAA
Organism: Schistocerca serialis cubense; assembly: GCF_023864345.2. Classification (NCBI taxonomy): domain Eukaryota; kingdom Metazoa; phylum Arthropoda; class Insecta; order Orthoptera; family Acrididae; genus Schistocerca; species Schistocerca serialis. The sequence goes on along the minus strand of NC_064648.1, from coordinate 88,557,535 downwards.
GAAAACGGTTTAGATAAATCTGCTTTAGAGAAAAGAAGTGAAAACTGTATGTTGTAATCAAGTATACCTACTTCATAAGGTGCTTATCTTAAGAAAACTTAACATCAAGTATCGCTACACAATACTGAAACCAGACTGCCTGTATGCTAGCGAATGTCTAGTATTAAATTATAAGCTTATTATAAGCTTAAATTATAAATATTAGAAAGAAGAATTACACGGAAAGTATTAGGTCCTCGGACATATAAAACATTCTGGAAATTAATAACTAACAATGAGATTTACCATAACATAAGAAACGTATTAGAAACAATAAGGAAAGGGAGGTTAATATTTTTGAATTTACGGCATTGATGAGAACAGAGACACCATGCGGATCTTCAGGTATCTTAGGGAAAAGAAATTAATAATCGACCTCGATTCAAGAGTTTACGATAGACGGGAAGGATAAAAGAAGGAGAAATATTGAAAATAGAGGTTTTTGTAGAAAAAGATTTTAAACTGGAAGGATTCCAAAGCAAGGAGGGAAAGGAAAAAACGGGAAAAGTGGTCTCAAGAAAAGAAACGTAGCCAAAATAGAGGGGAATACTGGTAGAAAAGGAAGGAGCAACAAAATGTTGAGAAGTCAGAGTAGAACATAGTTCCTAGGAGGCCTTACCTTTCATTCATTCATTCTTTCTTTCTTTCTTCCATCGGTATGGGAATGAATTCGGACAGAAATTAGCTAGGACTTGTTCGAAGTACCCTCCGCTGTGAAATGGCCAATGCGTTACGGTATGTGTAAGTCCACTCATGCTCATAAATTAAGGATAATTGCAGAATGTGGTGCCACACAACGTGGCACTACTCAAAACTGGCGCTAATAGCGTAGGCACATAGGGAACACACACGACACAGATCTGGAAGTCCACAGTACTTGTGACAAGTCCGAAACACACGTGCTACAAAACGCCACTGTTTCCTGCACGTGTACCCCGACATCAATATGGGATATGACACCATGCACACGTACACAGGCCACACAACGGGTTGGCATTCTCTGGATCAGGTGGTCGAGCAGCTGCTGGGGTATAGCCTCCCATTCTTGCACCAGCGCCTGTCGGAGCTCCTGAAGTGTCGTAGGGGTTTGAAGACGTGCAGCGATACGTCGACCGAGAACATCCCAGACGTGCTCGATGGGGCTTAGGTCTGGAGAACAGGCAGGCGACTCCATTAGCCTGATATCTTCTGTCTCAAGGTACTCCTCCACGATGGCAGCTCGGTGGGGCCGTGCGTTAACATCCATCAGGAGGAAGGTGGGACCCACTGAACCCCTGAAAAGGCGGACATACTGGTGCACAATGATGTCCCGATACACCTGACCTGTTACAGTTCCTCTGTCAAAGACATGCAGGGGTGTACGTGTACCAATCATAATCGCACCCCACACTGTCAAACCACGACCTCCATACAGGTCCCTTTCAAGGACATTAAGGGGTTCTTGGTTCACGCCAGACGAAAACACGGCGAGAATTACTGTTCAGACTATACCTGGACTCGCCTGTGAACGCAACCTGGGACCACTGTTCCAACGACCATATACTGTGTTCTTGATATTGGGCTTTACGGGCTCTCCTGTGATCAGGGCTCAGTGGAATGCACCTTGCAGGTCTCCGGGCGAATAAACCGTGTCTGTTTAGTCGTCTGTAGACTGTGCGTCTGGAGACAACTGTTGCAGTGGCTGCGGTAAGGTCCCGAGCGAGGCTACCTGCAGTACTCTGTGGCCGTCTGCGGGCACTGATGGTGAGATATCGGTCTTCTCGTGGTGATGTACACTGTGGACGTCCCATACTGTGGCGCCTGGACACGTTTCCTGTCTGCTGGAATCGTTGCCATAATCTTGAGATCACACTTTGTGGCACACGGAGGGCCCGTGCTACGACCTGCTGTGATTGACCAGCCTCCAGTCGCCCTAGTATTCTACCCCTCATGACGTCATCGATATGAGTTCTTTGAGCCATTTTCAACACACAGTCGCCTTTAGCACGTCTGAAAACGCCTGCACACTTACTCGCTGCACCGTACTCTGACATGCACCAACACCCCTCTGCGTATGTGGACTGCTGCCAGCGCCACCGTGCGACGACCGCAGGTCAAATGCACCGCATGGTCATACCCCGAGGTGATTTAAACCCGCAAACCGACCACCAGAGCGTTGTTTCACCATGTATCAGCATTATCCTTAATTTATGAGCACGAGCGTAGATTTGGACTTTATACAGAATATTACTTTTTTTGCGTCATCGCTCTTCTGATTTATTTCATGCTACCCACCATGAAACTCTTTCATCACAGAGTAGCACATGTTGTATCGTTCTCAATCATCGTGGGATGTGTTTCGATGTCTGTCTTTCCTTATAGTTTCTGCCCTCCACAGCAACCTTTGGTAGTATGGAAGTTATTCCCTGATACGACATTGCTGTGCCTTTGTTATTCCGGATTACGACACAAAGTTCCTTCGGACATACATACATGCCGAAGGAATCTTGCATCGTAAAATGGAATAACACAGGCACTACAATATCGTATCGTATTTACCTGCCGACACCGGCCAAAAGACTTTCAAGTAAAATGGCTTCCCTGTATGCGAATATGCATAATGGATGTACGTGTAGAGGTTGTAGACACGCTGTTGACAACTTACGAAAGTCTGGGTCTGGCGGAGCGGCGTGTTCGGAGGGACAAATGGTAAGGCGGCGGTTCGTGACGAGTGGGAAGTCGGGGTTCGAATCCCAGTCCGGCACTTTTTCACTGTCGCCATTCCATTCTAGTGCCGATGTTTGTCCAAATTTGCAATTGCGAATGCATTTTAAGTCATTTCCTGATGTCTTAACACATGTCCTATTATCCTGCCCCTTCTCTTTGTCAATGCTTCCCGTCCATTCCTTTCTTCGCCAATACGGCAGGTTCTTATCTCAACAGTCCGCCCAATTGTCAACATCTTCCTTTTTTTTTCCTTGGGTCATCATTCTCCTGTACCAACCTCTTCATCTCACGTTAGCACATGCAATCTACGTCCTCAATTAATTGCGAAATGTATCTCAATCTCTGTCTCCCTATACAGTTTTTGCCCTCCACATCTTTCTCTAGTACCCTTGAAGTCATTCCCTCACATCTTAACAGACGACCTATCATCCTGTCCCTGCTCCTTGTCAGTATTTTCCACATATTCCTTTTCTCCCCGATTCTGCTCAGAACCTCCTCATTCCTTACCTTATCAGTCCACCTAATTTTCAGTATTCGTCTGTAGCACCACACCTCAAATGCTTCGATTCTGTTCTGTTCCCACAGTCCATGTTTCAGTACCATACAATGGTGTACTGCAAACGTACATTCTCAGCAATTTCTTCCTAAAATTAAGGCCTGTCTTTGATACTAGTAGACTTCTCTTGGCCAGGAATGCTCTTTGATCCAGTTCTGGTCTGCTTCTGATGTCCTCCTAGCTCCGTCCGTTGTTTCGCTGCCTAGGTAGTAGAAATTCTTAACTTCATCTACTGACCATCAATCCTGATGCTAAGTTTCTCGCTGTTCTCATTTCTGCTACTTCTCATTAGTTTCGTCTTTCTTTAATTTACTCCCAACCCATATTCTGTACTCATTAGACTGTTTATTCCACTCAGCAGATCATGTAATTGTCCGCAGCTCGTGGTCGTGCGGTAGCGTTCTCGCTTCCCACAACCGGGTTCCCGTGTTCGGTTCCCGGCGGGGTCAGGGATTTTCTCTGCCTTGTGATGACTGGGTGTTGTGTGATGTCCTTAGGTTAGTTAGGTTTAAGTAGTGCTAAGTTCTAGGGGACTGATGACCACAGATGGTAAGTCCCGTAGTGCTCAGAGCCATTTTAGCCAGATCATGTAATTCTTCTTCACTTTCACTCAGGATAGCAATGTCATCAGCCACTCTTATCGTTGATATCCTGTCGCCTCGAATTACAATTCCGCCACTCAAGTTTTCTTTTATTCCCGTCATTGCTTCTTCGATGTAGAGATTGAACAGTTCGGACGAAATACTACATCCGTGTCTTACACCCTTTTTAATCTGAGAACTTCGTTCTTGGTTTTCCACTCTTATTGTTCCCACGTGGCTCTTGTACACAATGTATATTATCAGTAACTCCCTATTGCTTATTACCATTTTTCTCAGAACTTCAAACATGTTGCAGCATTTTATATTGTCGAACGCTTTTTCGTCGACAGATCCCATGATTTTTTTTTTTTTTTTTTAGTCTTGCTTCCATTATGAACCACAACCTGAGAATTGCGTCTCTGGTGCCTTTACCTTACCTAAAGCCAAACTGGTCGTCATCTACTACATGCTCAATTTTCTTTTCCATTTCTCTGTATATTATTCTTCTCGTCAAGTTGTATGCGTCAGCTGTTAAGCTGACTGTGCGATAATTCTTGCACGTGCAGTCTTGGGAATTGTGTGGATGATATTTTCCGAAAGTCCGATGATATGTCGCCAGAGTCATACATTCTACATACCAACGTTAATAGTCATTTTGTTGCCACTTCACCCAGTGATTTTAGAAATTCTGATGGAATGTTATCTATCCCTTCTGTCTCATTTGATCTTAAGCCCTCCAAAGCTCTTAAATTCTGATTCTAATATTAGATCCCGTATCTCTTCTAAATCGACTCCTCTTTCATCTTCTATCAGACGCCCTTACAGAGTCCTTCAATGTACTCTTTCCACCCATCCGCTCTCTGCTCTGCATTCATTGGAATTCCCGTTGCACTCTTAATGTCACCACCATTGCTTTTAATTTCACTGAAGGTCGTTTTGAATTTCCTATAACCTGAGTCAGTCCTTATGACAGTCACATCTTTTTCGATTTACTCAGATTTTTTTCATGCAGCCATTTAGTCTTAGCTTCCCTGTACTTCCAATTTGTTTCATTGTAACGTATATGCTACAAATTTTCAGCAGCAGCGGCTAAATCTAACCTGCCTGACACTAAATGTGTGTTGTATGAGTGTCAGTTTCACTGTCATTTAAGAACTCAACGGATTGTTACACGAAAAACTTAAAAACTAACATTTGAATAAGCTATCTCACTGCGTTTTTCAACAAGAATTTTCAAGTCATACAGAATCTGACTTACGCAACGGAAGTTACTGGACTAGAGTACATGACATGTTGTGGTGTGTCAGTGTCCCTGTTTTGGCCCCAAGTTTTGCACTCACCTCTTTATATGACTACCTTTTTCCAAGTGGTGTACAGCAATTCGCAGCAGCATGCAGCACCAGCAGTTGAAGCTTATTCTTATTAAGAATGAGTTTGATAAAAAGGACTTTGCTTGGGTCCTATTAATTACCAAATAACTTGTGGGAAGGGTTTTCATTAATTAAGTCTATTTAAAAGTTCAGGCTCATCATAAACAAATGTTAATAATGAAAATGACAAATGACATATGAGTCAGTAATGGCTGAGTGCCAGATTAACAAATTACTTCAATTTCAAAACTGCATTAACATTTAGTAACCACAACATATTATTCAGATGTGGAGAATAATTATTATTATTTGGAGGATAAGGAGGCTTCTTTAACTGACAAGCAAAACATGGGATTGTTGCAAACTCGGACTAAAAATCACGAGCCTAACCCTGCAATTGCTTTCGTGCTGTGCTTGCGAATTTTACCTCGAATGCGATTTAGGTGGGTAAACTACTTCATATCAGCGCACACTCCGCTGCAGAGTGAAAATCTCATTCTGGAAACATCCCCCAGGCTGTGGCTAAGCCATGTCTCCGCAATATCCTTTCTTTCAGGAGTGCTAGTTCTGCAAGGTTCGCAGGAGAGCTTCTGTAAAGTTTGGAAGGTAGGAGACGAGGTACTGGCAGAAGTAAAGCTGTGAGTACCGGCCGTGAGTCGTGCTTCGGTAGCTCAGTTGGTAGAGCACTTGCACGCGAAAGGCAAAGGTCCCGAGTTCGAGTCTCGGTCGGGCACACAGTTTTAATCTGCCAGGAAGTTTCATATCAGCGCACATTCCGCTGCAGAGTGAAAATCTCATTCTGGATACTCTTGAGTAGTTTAGCCACCTAAATCTCTCATCTACATCTACGTGGTTACTCCGGAATTCATACAAGTGCCTGGCAGAGGGTTCATCGAACCATTTTTATACTACTTCTGTACCATTCCACTCACGAATAGCGCGTGGAAAAAAGGAACACGTAAATCTTACCATTCGAGCTCTGATTTCTCTTATTCTGTTATGATTTCTGCCTACGTAGGTGGGTGTCAACAAAATATTACGCATTCGGAAGAGAAAGTTGGTGATTGAAATTTCGTAAATAGATCTCACCGTAAAGAAAACCGCCTTTGTTTCAGTGAGAGCAACCCCATCTCACGTATCATATCAGTGACACTCTCACCCCTATTGCGCGATAACAGGAAACGAGCTGCCCTTCTTTGCAGGTTTTCGATGTCCTCCGTCGATTCTACCTGGTAAAGATCCCATACCGTGCAGCAATATTCCAGCAGAGGATGGACAAGTGTAATGTAGGCTGTCTCTTTAGTAAGTTTCTCGCATCTTCTCAGTGTTCCGCCAACAAAGCGCAGTCTTTGTTTCGCCCTCCCCACAACTTTATCTCTGTGGTCTTTCCAATTTAAGTTGCTCGTAATTGAAGCTCCTAGGTATTTAGTAGAATTGACAGCCCATAGATTTGTGCGATTTATCGTATACCCAATATTTATCGGATTTCCTTTAGTACCCGTGTGGATGACCTCTCACTTTTCTTTGTTTAGTGCCAATTGCCACTTTTCGCAGCATACAGAAATTCTCTCTAGATCATTTTGTAACTGGAATTGATCGTCCGATGATTTTACTAGACGGTAAATTACAGCGTCATCTGGAAACAATCTAACGGGGTTGCTCAGATTATCACATAGATCATTTATCTAAATCAGGAACAGCAGAGGACCTATGACATTATCTTGCGGAACGCCAGATATCAATTCTGTTCTATTCGATGATTTACCGTCTATCACTACGAACTGTGACCTCTCTGAGAGGAAATCACGAGTCCAGTCACACAACTGAGACGTTACTCCATATGCACGCAATCTGATTAATAGTCGCTTGTGGGGAACTGTATCAAAAGCCTTCTGGAAATCTAGGAATATGGAATCGATCTGAGATCCCTTGCCGACAGCACTAATTACTTCATGGGAACAAAGAGCTAGCTGTGTTGCACAAGAACGATATTTTCTGAATCCCTGTTGGTTATGTATTAATAAGTCATTTTCTTCAAGATGACTCATAATGTTCGAGTACAGTATATGTTCCAAATTCCTACTGCAAATTAAGGCCAGTGATCTGGGTCTGTAATTCTATGCGTTACTCCCATTTCCTTTCTTGAATATTGGTGTGACCTGTGCTACTTTCCAGTCTTTAGGAACAGACCTTTCGTCAAGTGAGCGGTTGTATACGATTTCTAAGAAAGGCGTTATTGTGTCTGCATACTCTGAAAGGAACCTGATTGGTGTACCAGCTGGACCGGAAGAGTTGCCTTTCTTAAGTGATTTGAGTTGTTTCGCAAAACCTAAGATGTTTGGTTTTATGTCACTCATGCTAACAGCTGTTCTGGTTTCGAATTCTCTCCTGGCTATATAGATGAAATCAGGCCTTGAGTGTGGTGAGATGTGCCATCACCGACGTGAGGGAAGCGTGACACGTCTTCTGTATACGAGTTCTCGACCAAAGCTACTACACTTCCACTCTCGCAGACAGACCTCGTCTCACGACAATGCTTAGAATCATGCTCCCAAGTTTCGCCCTCAGATTGTTACTATCGATATCTAAGTGCTTACACAATGCAAAGAATGTTAAGTTGGACGTATTGTTTTATGCAATGGAGAATTCTGACACGCTCCTTACATCATTCCTGAGCGACTTCAATTTATGTATTCCTTTCTATATATAGCACCACACCTAGAACTTTTCAAATCTCGTGTTTTCTGGTTTTCCCACGGCGGATGACTCATTACCACACAGTGCTGTGCTCCAAACGTACACTCTCGGAAATTTATTCCTCAAATGAAGTCCGACGCTTAGCACTAGTAGACTTCCTTCGGCCAGGAATGCGTTTCCATGGGCTAGTTCGCTTTTTATGTCCTCCTTGCATCGACCGTCACGTGTTATTTTGCTTCCAAGGCAACAGTTTCCTTTTGATATTAAATGTGGTGTTGCCTGCAGAACGAGGTCTCATGCAAAACTTGGTACCTCACGACGCCACCCGAAGTAAAAACAGGATCTGCGAAACGCAGCGACGAATCAGATACGGCGGCGCAGACACGCCCCCAAGTGTGTCCTTCCGCCGACGCAACCGGAAAGCTATTTACGTCCGAGTGCACTGTTACTTTGTCCAGCGTATACGCAAACAGCGTAATCATCAGTTTCGATGACAGTATCGTCCTAGCACAAATTCGGCTGCGTGCTAATAGAATAGTTATTCGGAACTCTGATAAGTTATAGACAATTGTATTCTGCAATGAGCAATGCGTGATGTTACAGGTGTCAGAGGCAGTATCAGATACCTGTGATCAGTAAGGACAAAAATTGTTTTGAAAGTTAACTATTTTCCTTTGTAATTTTTTTAATAAATTAGTAATAATTTGTGCTGTTTATGACTTTCCCAACGTAATAAGTGCTTCATTGGTTCACGGGCGTCACGTTCGATAGTGTTGTGGAAGCTGCACAGTATTTCAATGTGAGAACTGCCCAACATCTTCAGGTTCTTACTGACGTCTTCAGGTCTCTTGCTGTTTCTCTTTTTTCCTCCCTTTATTGTAATTTCATTCCCCTGCCCCTATAGGGCAAGGGGGAGCTGGCAGCAGCACAGTCCACTGCTCTTCAGCCAAATGGCTTGAACAAAAGAACTGTTACATAAAAAACGGAGGAAAAAAGGGAGACATAAAAATACAGTAAATGGAGATGATGAGAGTTAAAATATACACAAATATCGGTACATTCTGGGACAATTAAGAAATCCACATAAAGTAAGAAGAAAACAGCTGGCTCCAAAAGCCCTCATCGACAACGGTTCCTTGAGTGGTTCGCACGCTGACACTTGTTGCTGCCCCAGTACTGAATTTGCGGAAGAGTTGGACTTCTGTCACGTTGAACGATTCTCATGTCTTCGTTAGTCCCGTTCTTGCAGGATCTTTTTCCGGCCGCAGAGATGTCGGAGATTTGATGTTTTACCGGATTCATGAGCTTCACTGTACACTCGTGCAATAGTCGTGCGGGAAAATCCCAACTTAATCGCTACCTCGGAGTTACTGTGTACAATCGTTCGTGAGCCTACTATAATTCCACGTTCAGACTCACTTAAATCTTGATAGCCTGCCATTGTAGAACCACCAACCGATCTAACAACTGCTAGAGACACTTGTTGTCTTACATAGGTGTACCCGACCGCAGCGCCGTATTCTGACTGTTTACATGTCTCTGTACCTGAGTACTCATGGCTCTACCAGTTTGTTTGGCGCTTCAGCGTAGGTCGGTGTGAGTTGGTTTATGAAACACACTGCGACCCAAGCTACCATCTTCTTTTCTGCGGACCGAAACATGTAAGAACTGGAGGTCATTTTTCTCTAGTTGAACGGTGAACCGACTGCTTGGATGGAGCTAAATGGTTCAAATGGCTCTGAGCACTATGGGAATTGACTGCTGAGTTCATCAGTCCCCTAGAACTTAAAACTACTTAAACCTAACTAACCTAAGGACATCACACACATCCATGCCCGAGGCAGGATTCGAACCTGCGACCGTAGCGGTCGCGTGTTCCAGACGGTAGCGCCTAGAGTCGCTCGGCCACTTCGGCCGGCTAGGATGGAACTAGTTAAGCACTTTCAGAAATACGGAAAGTGTTGCTGCTCCATGTGGCCAAACTACAAAGGTGTGTCCAGATATCTTCAGAAACATTTAGGTTTCAGCACCGCTGACTGAAGTGCTTTTTCCTCGAAGTCTTCCATAAACAAGTTAGTTACTATGGTTCAAATGGCTCTGAGTACTATGGGACATAACTTCTGAGATCTGCAGTCCCGTTTAACTTAGAACTACTTAAACCTAACTAACCTAAGGACATCACACACATCCATGCCCGAGGCAGGATTCGAACCTGCGACCGTAGCGGTCGCGTGATTCCAGACGGTAGCGCCTAGAGCCGCTCGGCCACTTCGGCCGGCTAGGATGGAACTAGTTAAGCAGTTCCAGAAATACGGAAAGTGTTGCTGCTCCATGTGGCCAACCTACAAAGGTGTGTCCAGATATCTTAAGAAACATTTAGGTTTCAGCACCGCTGACTGAAGTGCTTTTTCCTCGAAGTCTTCCATAAACAAGTTAGTTACTATGGTTCAAATGGCTCTGAGTACTATGGGACATAACTTCTGAGATCTGCAGTCCCGTTTAACTTAGAACTACTTAAACCTAACTAACCTAAGGTCATCACACACATCCATGCCCGAGGCAGGATTCGAACCTGCGACCGTAGCGGTAGCGTGATTCCAGACGGTAGCGCCTAGAGCCGCTCGGCCACTTCGGCCGGCTAGGATGGAACTAGTTAAGCAGTTCCAGAAATACGGAAAGTGTTGCTGCTCCATGTGGCCAACCTACAAAGGTGTGTCCAGATATCTTAAGAAACATTTAGGTTTCAGCACCGCTGACTGAAGTGCTTTTTCCTCGAAGTCTTCCATAAACAAGTTAGTTACTATGGTTCAAATGGCTCTGAGTACTATGGGACATAACTTCTGAGATCTGCAGTCCCGTTTAACTTAGAACTACTTAAACCTAACTAACCTAAGGACATCACACACATCCATGCCCGAGGCAGGATTCGAACCTGCGACCGTAGCGGTCGCGTGATTCCAGACGGTAGCGCCTAGAGCCAGTCGGCCACTTCGGCCAGCTAGGATGGAACTAGTTAAGCAGTTCCAGAAATACGGAAAGTGTTGCTGCTCCATGTGGCCAACCTACAAAGGTGTGTCCAGATATCTTCAGAAACATTTAGGTTTCAGCACCGCTGACTGAAGTGCTTTTTCCTCGAAGTCTTCCATAAACAAGTTAGTTACTATGGTTCAAATGGCTCTGAGTACTATTGGACATAACTTCTGAGATCTGCAGTCCCGTTTAACTTAGAACTACTTAAACCTAACTAACCTAAGGACATCACACACATCCATGCCCGAGGCAGGATTCGAACCTGCGACCGTAGCGGTCGCGTGATTCCAGACGGTAGCGCCTAGAGCCGCTCGGCCACTTCGGCCGGCTAGGATGGAACTAGTTAAGCAGTTCCAGAAATACGGAAAGTGTTGCTGCTCCATGTGGCCAACCTACAAAGGTGTGTCCAGATATCTTAAGAAACATTTAGGTTTCAGCACCGCTGACTGAAGTGCTTTTTCCTCGAAGTCTTCCATAAACAAGTTAGTTACTATGGTTCAAATGGCTCTGAGTACTATGGGACATAACTTCTGAGATCTGCAGTCCCGTTTAACTTAGAACTACTTAAACCTAACTAACCTAAGGACATCACACACATCCATGCCCGAGGCAGGATTCGAACCTGCGACCGTAGCGGTCGCGTGATTCCAGACGGTAGCGCCTAGAGCCGCTCGGCCACTTCGGCCGGCTAGGATGGAACTAGTTAAGCAGTTCCAGAAATACGGAAAGTGTTGCTGCTCCATGTGGCCAACCTATAAAGGTGTGTCCAGATATCTTAAGAAACATTTAGGTTTCAGCACCGCTGACTGAAGTGCTTTTTCCTCGAAGTCTTCCATAAACAAGTTAGTTACTATGGTTCAAATGGCTCTGAGTACTATGGGACATAACTTCTGAGATCTGCAGTCCCGTTTAACTTAGAACTACTTAAACCTAACTAACCTAAGGACATCACACACATCCATGCCCGAGGCAGGATTCGAACCTGCGACCGTAGCGGTCGCGTGATTCCAGACGGTAGCGCCTAGAGCCAGTCGGCCACTTCGGCCAGCTAGGATGGACCTAGTTAAGCAGTTCCAGAAATACGGAAAGTGTTGCTGCTCCATGTGGCCAACCTACAAAGGTGTGTCCAGATATCTTCAGAAACATTTAGGTTTCAGCACCGCTGACTGAAGTGCTTTTTCCTCGAAGTCTTCCATAAACAAGTTAGTTACTATGGTTCAAATGGCTCTGAGTACTATTGGACATAACTTCTGAGATCTGCAGTCCCTTTTAACTTAGAACTACTTAAACCTAACTAACCTAAGGACATCACACACATCCATGCCCGAGGCAGGATTCGAACCTGCGACCGTAGCGGTCGCGTGATTCCAGACGGTAGCGCCTAGAGCCGCTCGGCCACTTCGGCCGGCTAGGATGGAACTAGTTAAGCAGTTCCAGAAATACGGAAAGTGTTGCTGCTCCATGTGGCCAACCTACAAAGGTGTGTCCAGATATCTTAAGAAACATTTAGGTTTCAGCACCGCTGACTGAAGTGCTTTTTCCTCGAAGTCTTCCATAAACAAGTTAGTTACTATGGTTCAAATGGCTCTGAGTACTATGGGACATAACTTCTGAGATCTGCAGTCCCGTTTAACTTAGAACTACTTAAACCTAACTAACCTAAGGACATCACACACATCCATGCCCGAGGCAGGATTCGAACCTGCGACCGTAGCGGTCGCGTGATTCCAGACGGTAGCGCCTAGAGCCAGTCGGCCACTTCGGCCAGCTAGGATGGAACTAGTTAAGCAGTTCCAGAAATACGGAAAGTGTTGCTGCTCCATGTGGCCAACCTACAAAGGTGTGTCCAGATATCTTCAGAAACATTTAGGTTTCAGCACCGCTGACTGAAGTGCTTTTTCCTCGAAGTCTTCCATAAACAAGTTAGTTACTATGGTTCAAATGGCTCTGAGTACTATGGGACATAACTTCTGAGATCTGCAGTCCCGTTTAACTTAGAACTACTTAAACCTAACTAACCTAAGGACATCACACACATCCATGCCCGAGGCAGGATTCGAACCTGCGACCGTAGCGGTCGCGTGATTCCAGACGGTAGCGCCTAGAGCCAGTCGGCCACTTCGGCCAGCTAGGATGGAACTAGTTAAGCAGTTCCAGAAATACGGAAAGTGTTGCTGCTCCATGTGGCCAACCTACAAAGGTGTGTCCAGATATCTTCAGAAACATTTAGGTTTCAGCACCGCTGACTGAAGTGCTTTTTCCTCGAAGTCTTCCATAAACAAGTTAGTTACTATGGTTCAAATGGCTCTGAGTACTATTGGACATAACTTCTGAGATCTGCAGTCCCGTTTAACTTAGAACTACTTAAACCTAACTAACCTAAGGACATCACACACATCCATGCCCGAGGCAGGATTCGAACCTGCGACCGTAGCGGTCGCGTGATTCCAGACGGTAGCGCCTAGAGCCGCTCGGCCACTTCGGCCGGCTAGGATGGAACTAGTTAAGCAGTTCCAGAAATACGGAAAGTGTTGCTGCTCCATGTGGCCAACCTACAAAGGTGTGTCCAGATATCTTAAGAAACATTTAGGTTTCAGCACCGCTGACTGAAGTGCTTTTTCCTCGAAGTCTTCCATAAACAAGTTAGTTACTATGGTTCAAATGGCTCTGAGTACTATGGGACATAACTTCTGAGATCTGCAGTCCCGTTTAACTTAGAACTACTTAAACCTAACTAACCTAAGGACATCACACACATCCATGCCCGAGGCAGGATTCGAACCTGCGACCGTAGCGGTCGCATGATTCCAGACGGTAGCGCCTAGAGCCAGTCGGCCACTTCGGCCAGCTAGGATGGAACTAGTTAAGCAGTTCCAGAAATACGGAAAGTGTTGCTGCTCCATGTGGCCAAACTACAAAGGTGTGTCCAGATATCTTAAGAAACATTTAGGTTTCAGCACCGCTGACTGAAGTGCTTTTTCCTCGAAGTCTTCCATAAACAAGTTAGTTACTATGGTTCAAATGGCTCTGAGTACTATGGGACATAACTTCTGAGATCTGCAGTCCCGTTTAACTTAGAACTACTTAAACCTAACTAACCTAAGGTCATCACACACATCCATGCCCGAGGCAGGATTCGAACCTGCGACCGTAGCGGTCGCGTGATTCCAGACGGTAGCGCCTAGAGCCAGTCGGCCACTTCGGCCAGCTAGGATGGAACTAGTTAAGCAGTTCCAGAAATACGGAAAGTGTTGCTGCTCCATGTGGCCAACCTACAAAGGTGTGTCCAGATATCTTCAGAAACATTTAGGTTTCAGCACTGCTGACTGAAGTGCTTTTTCCTCGAAGTCTTCCATAAACAAGTTAGTTACTATGGTTCAAATGGCTCTGAGTACTATGGGACATAACTTCTGAGATCTGCAGTCCCGTTTAACTTAGAACTACTTAAACCTAACTAACCTAAGGACATCACACACATCCATGCCCGAGGCAGGATTCGAACCTGCGACCGTAGCGGTCGCGTGATTCCAGACGGTAGCGCCTAGAGCCAGTCGGCCACTTCGGCCAGCTAGGATGGACCTAGTTAAGCAGTTCCAGAAATACGGAAAGTGTTGCTGCTCCATGTGGCCAACCTACAAAGGTGTGTCCAGATATCTTCAGAAACATTTAGGTTTCAGCACCGCTGACTGAAGTGCTTTTTCCTCGAAGTCTTCCATAAACAAGTTAGTTACTATGGTTCAAATGGCTCTGAGTACTATGGGACATAACTTCTGAGATCTGCAGTCCCGTTTAACTTAGAACTACTTAAACCTAACTAACCTAAGGACATCACACACATCCATGCCCGAGGCAGGATTCGAACCTGCGACCGTAGCGGTCGCGTGATTCCAGACGGTAGCGCCTAGAGCCAGTCGGCCACTTCGGCCAGCTAGGATGGAACTAGTTAAGCAGTTCCAGAAATACGGAAAGTGTTGCTGCTCCATGTGGCCAACCTACAAAGGTGTGTCCAGATATCTTCAGAAACATTTAGGTTTCAGCACCGCTGACTGAAGTGCTTTTTCCTCGAAGTCTTCCATAAACAAGTTAGTTACTATGGTTCAAATGGCTCTGAGTACTATGGGACATAACTTCTGAGATCTGCAGTCCCGTTTAACTTAGAACTACTTAAACCTAACTAACCTAAGGTCATCACACACATCCATGCCCGAGGCAGGATTCGAACCTGCGACCGTAGCGGTCGCGTGATTCCAGACGGTAGCGCCTAGAGCCAGTCGGCCACTTCGGCCAGCTAGGATGGAACTAGTTAAGCAGTTCCAGAAATACGGAAAGTGTTGCTGCTCCATGTGGCCAACCTACAAAGGTGTGTCCAGATATCTTCAGAAACATTTAGGTTTCAGCACCGCTGACTGAAGTGCTTTTTCCTCGAAGTCTTCCATAAACAAGTTAGTTACTATGGTTCAAATGGCTCTGAGTACTATGGGACATAACTTCTGAGATCTGCAGTCCCGTTTAACTTAGAACTACTTAAACCTAACTAACCTAAGGACATCACACACATCCATGCCCGAGGCAGGATTCGAACCTGCGACCGTAGCGGTCGCGTGATTCCAGACGGTAGCGCCTAGAGCCAGTCGGCCACTTCGGCCAGCTAGGATGGACCTAGTTAAGCAGTTCCAGAAATACGGAAAGTGTTGCTGCTCCATGTGGCCAACCTACAAAGGTGTGTCCAGATATCTTCAGAAACATTTAGGTTTCAGCACCGCTGACTGAAGTGCTTTTTCCTCGAAGTCTTCCATAAACAAGTTAGTTACTATGGTTCAAATGGCTCTGAGTACTATGGGACATAACTTCTGAGATCTGCAGTCCCGTTTAACTTAGAACTACTTAAACCTAACTAACCTAAGGTCATCACACACATCCATGCCCGAGGCAGGATTCGAACCTGCGACCGTAGCGGTCGCGTGATTCCAGACGGTAGCGCCTAGAGCCAGTCGGCCACTTCGGCCAGCTAGGATGGAACTAGTTAAGCAGTTCCAGAAATACGGAAAGTGTTGCTGCTCCATGTGGCCAACCTACAAAGGTGTGTCCAGATATCTTCAGAAACATTTAGGTTTCAGCACCGCTGACTGAAGTGCTTTTTCCTCGAAGTCTTCCATAAACAAGTTAGTTACTATGGTTCAAATGGCTCTGAGTACTATGGGACATAACTTCTGAGATCTGCAGTCCCGTTTAACTTAGAACTACTTAAACCTAACTAACCTAAGGACATCACACACATCCATGCCCGAGGCAGGATTCGAACCTGCGACCGTAGCGGTCGCGTGATTCCAGACGGTAGCGCCTAGAGCCAGTCGGCCACTTCGGCCAGCTAGGATGGACCTAGTTAAGCAGTTCCAGAAATACGGAAAGTGTTGCTGCTCCATGTGGCCAACCTACAAAGGTGTGTCCAGATATCTTCAGAAACATTTAGGTTTCAGCACCGCTGACTGAAGTGCTTTTTCCTCGAAGTCTTCCATAAACAAGTTAGTTACTATGGTTCAAATGGCTCTGAGTACTATGGGACATAACTTCTGAGATCTGCAGTCCCGTTTAACTTAGAACTACTTGAACCTAACTAACCTAAGGACATCACACACATCCATGCCCGAGGCAGGATTCGAACCTGCGACCGTAGCGGTCGCATGATTCCAGACGGTAGCGCCTAGAGTCGCTCGGCCACTTCGGCCAGCTAGATTGGACCTAGTTAAGCAGTTCCAGAAATACGGAAAGTGTTGCTGCTCCATGTGGCCAACCTACAAAGGTGTGTCCAGATATCTTCAGAAACATTTAGGTTTCAGCACCGCTGACCGAAGTGCTTTTTCCTCGAAGTCTTCCATAAACAAGTTAGTTAGTATGGTTCAAATGGCTCTGAGTACTATGGGACTTAACTTCTGAGGTCTTCAGTCCAGTTTAACTTAGAACTACTTAAACCTAACTAACCTAAGGTCATCACACACATCCATGCCCGAGGCAGGATTCGAACCTGCGACCGTAGCGGTCGCGTGATTCCAGACGGTAGCGCCTAGAGCCAGTCGGCCACTTCGGCCAGCTAGGATGGAACTAGTTAAGCAGTTCCAGAAATACGGAAAGTGTTGCTGCTCCATGTGGCCAACCTACAAAGGTGTGTCCAGATATCTTCAGAAACATTTAGGTTTCAGCACCGCTGACTGAAGTGCTTTTTCCTCGAAGTCTTCCATAAACAAGTTAGTTACTATGGTTCAAATGGCTCTGAGTACTATGGGACATAACTTCTGAGATCTGCAGTCCCGTTTAACTTAGAACTACTTAAACCTAACTAACCTAAGGACATCACACACATCCATGCCCGAGGCAGGATTCGAACCTGCGACCGTAGCGGTCGCGTGATTCCAGACGGTAGCGCCTAGAGCCAGTCGGCCACTTCGGCCAGCTAGGATGGAACTAGTTAAGCAGTTCCAGAAATACGGAAAGTGTTGCTGCTCCATGTGGCCAACCTACAAAGGTGTGTCCAGATATCTTCAGAAACATTTAGGTTTCAGCACCGCTGACTGAAGTGCTTTTTCCTCGAAGTCTTCCATAAACAAGTTAGTTACTATGGTTCAAATGGCTCTGAGTACTATGGGACTTAACTTCTGAGGTCTTCAGTCCAGTTTAACTTAGAACTACTTAAACCTAACTAACCTAAGGTCATCACACACATCCATGCCCGAGGCAGGATTCGAACCTGCGACCGTAGCGGTCGCATGATTCCAGACGGTAGCGCCTAGAGCCAGTCGGCCACTTCGGCCAGCTAGGATGGAACTAGTTAAGCAGTTCCAGAAATACGGAAAGTGTTGCTGCTCCATGTGGCCAACCTACAAAGGTGTGTCCAGATATCTTCAGAAACATTTAGGTTTCAGCACCGCTGACTGAAGTGCTTTTTCCTCGAAGTCTTCCATAAACAAGTTAGTTACTATGGTTCAAATGGCTCTGAGTACTATGGGACTTAACTTCTGAGGTCTTCAGTCCAGTTTAACTTAGAACTACTTAAACCTAACTAACCTAAGGTCATCACACACATCCATGCCCGAGGCAGGATTCGAACCTGCGACCGTAGCGGTCGCGTGATTCCAGACGGTAGCGCCTAGAGCCAGTCGGCCACTTCGGCCAGCTAGGATGGAACTAGTTAAGCAGTTCCAGAAATACGGAAAGTGTTGCTGCTCCATGTGGCCAAACTACAAAGGTGTGTCCAGATATCTTAAGAAACATTTAGGTTTCAGCACCGCTGACTGAAGTGCTTTTTCCTCGAAGTCTTCCATAAACAAGTTAGTTACTATGGTTCAAATGGCTCTGAGTACTATGGGACTTAACTTCTGAGGTCTTCAGTCCAGTTTAACTTAGAACTACTTAAACCTAACTAACCTAAGGTCATCACACACATCCATGCCCGAGGCAGGATTCGAACCTGCGACCGTAGCGGTCGCGTGATTCCAGACGGTAGCGCCTAGAGCCAGTCGGCCACTTCGGCCAGCTAGGATGGAACTAGTTAAGCAGTTCCAGAAATACGGAAAGTGTTGCTGCTCCATGTGGCCAACCTACAAAGGTGTGTCCAGATATCTTCAGAAACATTTAGGTTTCAGCACCGCTGACTGAAGTGCTTTTTCCTCGAAGTCTTCCATAAACAAGTTAGTTACTATGGTTCAAATGGCTCTGAGTACTATGGGACTTAACTTCTGAGGTCTTCAGTCCAGTTTAACTTAGAACTACTTAAACCTAACTAACCTAAGGTCATCACACACATCCATGCCCGAGGCAGGATTCGAACCTGCGACCGTAGCGGTCGCGTGATTCCAGACGGTAGCGCCTAGAGCCAGTCGGCCACTTCGGCCAGCTAGGATGGAACTAGTTAAGCAGTTCCAGAAATACGGAAAGTGTTGCTGCTCCATGTGGCCAACCTACAAAGGTGTGTCCAGATATCTTCAGAAACATTTAGGTTTCAGCACCGCTGACTGAAGTGCTTTTTCCTCGAAGTCTTCCATAAACAAGTTAGTTACTATGGTTCAAATGGCTCTGAGTACTATGGGACTTAACTTCTGAGGTCTTCAGTCCAGTTTAACTTAGAACTACTTAAACCTAACTAACCTAAGGTCATCACACACATCCATGCCCGAGGCAGGATTCGAACCTGCGACCGTAGCGGTCGCGTGATTCCAGACGGTAGCGCCTAGAGCCAGTCGGCCACTTCGGCCAGCTAGGATGGAACTAGTTAAGCAGTTCCAGAAATACGGAAAGTGTTGCTGCTCCATGTGGCCAAACTACAAAGGTGTGTCCAGATATCTTAAGAAACATTTAGGTTTCAGCACCGCTGACTGAAGTGCTTTTTCCTCGAAGTCTTCCATAAACAAGTTAGTTACTATGGTTCAAATGGCTCTGAGTACTATGGGACTTAACTTCTGAGGTCTTCAGTCCAGTTTAACTTAGAACTACTTAAACCTAACTAACCTAAGGTCATCACACACATCCATGCCCGAGGCAGGATTCGAACCTGCGACCGTAGCGGTCGCATGATTCCAGACGGTAGCGCCTAGAGCCAGTCGGTCACTTCGGCCAGCTAGGATGGAACTAGTTAAGCAGTTCCAGAAATACGGAAAGTGTTGCTGCTCCATGTGGCCAACCTACAAAGGTGTGTCCAGATATCTTCAGAAACATTTAGGTTTCAGCACCGCTGACTGAAGTGCTTTTTCCTCGAAGTCTTCCATAAACAAGTTAGTTACTATGGTTCAAATGGCTCTGAGTACTATGGGACTTAACTTCTGAGGTCTTCAGTCCAGTTTAACTTAGAACTACTTAAACCTAACTAACCTAAGGTCATCACACACATCCATGCCCGAGGCAGGATTCGAACCTGCGACCGTAGCGGTCGCATGATTCCAGACGGTAGCGCCTAGAGCCAGTCGGCCACTTCGGCCAGCTAGGATGGAACTAGTTAAGCAGTTCCAGAAATACGGAAAGTGTTGCTGCTCCATGTGGCCAACCTACAAAGGTGTGTCCAGATATCTTCAGAAACATTTAGGTTTCAGCACCGCTGACTGAAGTGCTTTTTCCTCGAAGTCTTCCATAAACAAGTTAGTTACTATGGTTCAAATGGCTCTGAGTACTATGGGACTTAACTTCTGAGGTCTTCAGTCCAGTTTAACTTAGAACTACTTAAACCTAACTAACCTAAGGTCATCACACACATCCATGCCCGAGGCAGGATTCGAACCTGCGACCGTAGCGGTCGCGTGATTCCAGACGGTAGCGCCTAGAGCCAGTCGGCCACTTCGGCCAGCTAGGATGGAACTAGTTAAGCAGTTCCAGAAATACGGAAAGTGTTGCTGCTCCATGTGGCCAAACTACAAAGGTGTGTCCAGATATCTTAAGAAACATTTAGGTTTCAGCACCGCTGACTGAAGTGCTTTTTCCTCGAAGTCTTCCATAAACAAGTTAGTTACTATGGTTCAAATGGCTCTGAGTACTATGGGACTTAACTTCTGAGGTCTTCAGTCCAGTTTAACTTAGAACTACTTAAACCTAACTAACCTAAGGTCATCACACACATCCATGCCCGAGGCAGGATTCGAACCTGCGACCGTAGCGGTCGCGTGATTCCAGACGGTAGCGCCTAGAGCCAGTCGGCCACTTCGGCCAGCTAGGATGGAACTAGTTAAGCAGTTCCAGAAATACGGAAAGTGTTGCTGCTCCATGTGGCCAACCTACAAAGGTGTGTCCAGATATCTTCAGAAACATTTAGGTTTCAGCACCGCTGACTGAAGTGCTTTTTCCTCGAAGTCTTCCATAAACAAGTTAGTTACTATGGTTCAAATGGCTCTGAGTACTATGGGACTTAACTTCTGAGGTCTTCAGTCCAGTTTAACTTAGAACTACTTAAACCTAACTAACCTAAGGTCATCACACACATCCATGCCCGAGGCAGGATTCGAACCTGCGACCGTAGCGGTCGCGTGATTCCAGACGGTAGCGCCTAGAGCCAGTCGGCCACTTCGGCCAGCTAGGATGGAACTAGTTAAGCAGTTCCAGAAATACGGAAAGTGTTGCTGCTCCATGTGGCCAACCTACAAAGGTGTGTCCAGATATCTTCAGAAACATTTAGGTTTCAGCACCGCTGACTGAAGTGCTTTTTCCTCGAAGTCTTCCATAAACAAGTTAGTTACTATGGTTCAAATGGCTCTGAGTACTATGGGACTTAACTTCTGAGGTCTTCAGTCCAGTTTAACTTAGAACTACTTAAACCTAACTAACCTAAGGTCATCACACACATCCATGCCCGAGGCAGGATTCGAACCTGCGACCGTAGCGGTCGCGTGATTCCAGACGGTAGCGCCTAGAGCCAGTCGGCCACTTCGGCCAGCTAGGATGGAACTAGTTAAGCAGTTCCAGAAATACGGAAAGTGTTGCTGCTCCATGTGGCCAAACTACAAAGGTGTGTCCAGATATCTTAAGAAACATTTAGGTTTCAGCACCGCTGACTGAAGTGCTTTTTCCTCGAAGTCTTCCATAAACAAGTTAGTTACTATGGTTCAAATGGCTCTGAGTACTATGGGACTTAACTTCTGAGGTCTTCAGTCCAGTTTAACTTAGAACTACTTAAACCTAACTAACCTAAGGTCATCACACACATCCATGCCCGAGGCAGGATTCGAACCTGCGACCGTAGCGGTCGCATGATTCCAGACGGTAGCGCCTAGAGCCAGTCGGTCACTTCGGCCAGCTAGGATGGAACTAGTTAAGCAGTTCCAGAAATACGGAAAGTGTTGCTGCTCCATGTGGCCAACCTACAAAGGTGTGTCCAGATATCTTCAGAAACATTTAGGTTTCAGCACCGCTGACTGAAGTGCTTTTTCCTCGAAGTCTTCCATAAACAAGTTAGTTACTATGGTTCAAATGGCTCTGAGTACTATGGGACTTAACTTCTGAGGTCTTCAGTCCAGTTTAACTTAGAACTACTTAAACCTAACTAACCTAAGGTCATCACACACATCCATGCCCGAGGCAGGATTCGAACCTGCGACCGTAGCGGTCGCGTGATTCCAGACGGTAGCGCCTAGAGCCAGTCGGCCACTTCGGCCAGCTAGGATGGAACTAGTTAAGCAGTTCCAGAAATACGGAAAGTGTTGCTGCTCCATGTGGCCAAACTACAAAGGTGTGTCCAGATATCTTAAGAAACATTTAGGTTTCAGCACCGCTGACTGAAGTGCTTTTTCCTCGAAGTCTTCCATAAACAAGTTAGTTACTATGGTTCAAATGGCTCTGAGTACTATGGGACTTAACTTCTGAGGTCTTCAGTCCAGTTTAACTTAGAACTACTTAAACCTAACTAACCTAAGGTCATCACACACATCCATGCCCGAGGCAGGATTCGAACCTGCGACCGTAGCGGTCGCATGATTCCAGACGGTAGCGCCTAGAGCCAGTCGGCCACTTCGGCCAGCTAGGATGGAACTAGTTAAGCAGTTCCAGAAATACGGAAAGTGTTGCTGCTCCATGTGGCCAAACTACAAAGGTGTGTCCAGATATCTTAAGAAACATTTAGGTTTCAGCACCGCTGACTGAAGTGCTTTTTCCTCGAAGTCTTCCATAAACAAGTTAGTTACTATGGTTCAAATGGCTCTGAGTACTATGGGACTTAACTTCTGAGGTCTTCAGTCCAGTTTAACTTAGAACTACTTAAACCTAACTAACCTAAGGTCATCACACACATCCATGCCCGAGGCAGGATTCGAACCTGCGACCGTAGCGGTCGCGTGATTCCAGACGGTAGCGCCTAGAGCCAGTCGGCCACTTCGGCCAGCTAGGATGGAACTAGTTAAGCAGTTCCAGAAATACGGAAAGTGTTGCTGCTCCATGTGGCCAAACTACAAAGGTGTGTCCAGATATCTTAAGAAACATTTAGGTTTCAGCACCGCTGACTGAAGTGCTTTTTCCTCGAAGTCTTCCATAAACAAGTTAGTTACTATGGTTCAAATGGCTCTGAGTACTATGGGACTTAACTTCTGAGGTCTTCAGTCCAGTTTAACTTAGAACTACTTAAACCTAACTAACCTAAGGTCATCACACACATCCATGCCCGAGGCAGGATTCGAACCTGCGACCGTAGCGGTCGCGTGATTCCAGACGGTAGCGCCTAGAGCCAGTCGGCCACTTCGGCCAGCTAGGATGGAACTAGTTAAGCAGTTCCAGAAATACGGAAAGTGTTGCTGCTCCATGTGGCCAAACTACAAAGGTGTGTCCAGATATCTTAAGAAACATTTAGGTTTCAGCACCGCTGACTGAAGTGCTTTTTCCTCGAAGTCTTCCATAAACAAGTTAGTTACTATGGTTCAAATGGCTCTGAGTACTATGGGACTTAACTTCTGAGGTCTTCAGTCCAGTTTAACTTAGAACTACTTAAACCTAACTAACCTAAGGTCATCACACACATCCATGCCCGAGGCAGGATTCGAACCTGCGACCGTAGCGGTCGCGTGATTCCAGACGGTAGCGCCTAGAGCCAGTCGGCCACTTCGGCCAGCTAGGATGGAACTAGTTAAGCAGTTCCAGAAATACGGAAAGTGTTGCTGCTCCATGTGGCCAAACTACAAAGGTGTGTCCAGATATCTTAAGAAACATTTAGGTTTCAGCACCGCTGACTGAAGTGCTTTTTCCTCGAAGTCTTCCATAAACAAGTTAGTTACTATGGTTCAAATGGCTCTGAGTACTATGGGACTTAACTTCTGAGGTCTTCAGTCCAGTTTAACTTAGAACTACTTAAACCTAACTAACCTAAGGTCATCACACACATCCATGCCCGAGGCAGGATTCGAACCTGCGACCGTAGCGGTCGCGTGATTCCAGACGGTAGCGCCTAGAGCCAGTCGGCCACTTCGGCCAGCTAGGATGGAACTAGTTAAGCAGTTCCAGAAATACGGAAAGTGTTGCTGCTCCATGTGGCCAACCTACAAAGGTGTGTCCAGATATCTTCAGAAACATTTAGGTTTCAGCACCGCTGACTGAAGTGCTTTTTCCTCGAAGTCTTCCATAAACAAGTTAGTTACTATGGTTCAAATGGCTCTGAGTACTATGGGACTTAACTTCTGAGGTCTTCAGTCCAGTTTAACTTAGAACTACTTAAACCTAACTAACCTAAGGTCATCACACACATCCATGCCCGAGGCAGGATTCGAACCTGCGACCGTAGCGGTCGCGTGATTCCAGACGGTAGCGCCTAGAGCCAGTCGGCCACTTCGGCCAGCTAGGATGGAACTAGTTAAGCAGTTCCAGAAATACGGAAAGTGTTGCTGCTCCATGTGGCCAACCTACAAAGGTGTGTCCAGATATCTTAAGAAACATTTAGGTTTCAGCACCGCTGACTGAAGTGCTTTTTCCTCGAAGTCTTCCATAAACAAGTTAGTTACTATGGTTCAAATGGCTCTGAGTACTATGGGACTTAACTTCTGAGGTCTTCAGTCCAGTTTAACTTAGAACTACTTAAACCTAACTAACCTAAGGTCATCACACACATCCATGCCCGAGGCAGGATTCGAACCTGCGACCGTAGCGGTCGCGTGATTCCAGACGGTAGCGCCTAGAGCCAGTCGGCCACTTCGGCCAGCTAGGATGGAACTAGTTAAGCAGTTCCAGAAATACGGAAAGTGTTGCTGCTCCATGTGGCCAACCTACAAAGGTGTGTCCAGATATCTTAAGAAACATTTAGGTTTCAGCACCGCTGACTGAAGTGCTTTTTCCTCGAAGTCTTCCATAAACAAGTTAGTTACTATGGTTCAAATGGCTCTGAGTACTATGGGACTTAACTTCTGAGGTCTTCAGTCCAGTTTAACTTAGAACTACTTAAACCTAACTAACCTAAGGTCATCACACACATCCATGCCCGAGGCAGGATTCGAACCTGCGACCGTAGCGGTCGCGTGATTCCAGACGGTAGCGCCTAGAGCCAGTCGGCCACTTCGGCCAGCTAGGATGGAACTAGTTAAGCAGTTCCAGAAATACGGAAAGTGTTGCTGCTCCATGTGGCCAAACTACAAAGGTGTGTCCAGATATCTTAAGAAACATTTAGGTTTCAGCACCGCTGACTGAAGTGCTTTTTCCTCGAAGTCTTCCATAAACAAGTTAGTTACTATGGTTCAAATGGCTCTGAGTACTATGGGACTTAACTTCTGAGGTCTTCAGTCCAGTTTAACTTAGAACTACTTAAACCTAACTAACCTAAGGTCATCACACACATCCATGCCCGAGGCAGGATTCGAACCTGCGACCGTAGCGGTCGCGTGATTCCAGACGGTAGCGCCTAGAGCCAGTCGGCCACTTCGGCCAGCTAGGATGGAACTAGTTAAGCAGTTCCAGAAATACGGAAAGTGTTGCTGCTCCATGTGGCCAAACTACAAAGGTGTGTCCAGATATCTTAAGAAACATTTAGGTTTCAGCACCGCTGACTGAAGTGCTTTTCCCTCGAAGTCTTCCATAAACAAGTTAGTTACTATGGTTCAAATGGCTCTGAGTACTATGGGACTTAACTTCTGAGGTCTTCAGTCCAGTTTAACTTAGAACTACTTAAACCTAACTAACCTAAGGTCATCACACACATCCATGCCCGAGGCAGGATTCGAACCTGCGACCGTAGCGGTCGCGTGATTCCAGACGGTAGCGCCTAGAGCCAGTCGGCCACTTCGGCCAGCTAGGATGGAACTAGTTAAGCAGTTCCAGAAATACGGAAAGTGTTGCTGCTCCATGTGGCCAAACTACAAAGGTGTGTCCAGATATCTTAAGAAACATTTAGGTTTCAGCACCGCTGACTGAAGTGCTTTTTCCTCGAAGTCTTCCATAAACAAGTTAGTTACTATGGTTCAAATGGCTCTGAGTACTATGGGACTTAACTTCTGAGGTCTTCAGTCCAGTTTAACTTAGAACTACTTAAACCTAACTAACCTAAGGTCATCACACACATCCATGCCCGAGGCAGGATTCGAACCTGCGACCGTAGCGGTCGCGTGATTCCAGACGGTAGCGCCTAGAGCCAGTCGGCCACTTCGGCCAGCTAGGATGGAACTAGTTAAGCAGTTCCAGAAATACGGAAAGTGTTGCTGCTCCATGTGGCCAACCTACAAAGGTGTGTCCAGATATCTTCAGAAACATTTAGGTTTCAGCACCGCTGACTGAAGTGCTTTTTCCTCGAAGTCTTCCATAAACAAGTTAGTTACTATGGTTCAAATGGCTCTGAGTACTATGGGACTTAACTTCTGAGGTCTTCAGTCCAGTTTAACTTAGAACTACTTAAACCTAACTAACCTAAGGTCATCACACACATCCATGCCCGAGGCAGGATTCGAACCTGCGACCGTAGCGGTCGCGTGATTCCAGACGGTAGCGCCTAGAGCCAGTCGGCCACTTCGGCCAGCTAGGATGGAACTAGTTAAGCAGTTCCAGAAATACGGAAAGTGTTGCTGCTCCATGTGGCCAACCTACAAAGGTGTGTCCAGATATCTTAAGAAACAT
This sequence comes from Schistocerca serialis cubense, assembly GCF_023864345.2. Classification (NCBI taxonomy): domain Eukaryota; kingdom Metazoa; phylum Arthropoda; class Insecta; order Orthoptera; family Acrididae; genus Schistocerca; species Schistocerca serialis. The sequence continues at coordinate 88,531,010 of NC_064648.1, read as the reverse complement.
TTAGGTTTCAGCACCGCTGACTGAAGTGCTTTTTCCTCGAAGTCTTCCATAAACAAGTTAGTTACTATGGTTCAAATGGCTCTGAGTACTATGGGACTTAACTTCTGAGGTCTTCAGTCCAGTTTAACTTAGAACTACTTAAACCTAACTAACCTAAGGTCATCACACACATCCATGCCCGAGGCAGGATTCGAACCTGCGACCGTAGCGGTCGCGTGATTCCAGACGGTAGCGCCTAGAGCCAGTCGGCCACTTCGGCCAGCTAGGATGGACCTAGTTAAGCAGTTCCAGAAATACGGAAAGTGTTGCTGCTCCATGTGGCCAACCTACAAAGGTGTGTCCAGATATCTTCAGAAACATTTAGGTTTCAGCACCGCTGACTGAAGTGCTTTTTCCTCGAAGTCTTCCATAAACAAGTTAGTTACTATGGTTCAAATGGCTCTGAGTACTATGGGACTTAACTTCTGAGGTCTTCAGTCCAGTTTAACTTAGAACTACTTAAACCTAACTAACCTAAGGTCATCACACACATCCATGCCCGAGGCAGGATTCGAACCTGCGACCGTAGCGGTCGCGTGATTCCAGACGGTAGCGCCTAGAGCCAGTCGGCCACTTCGGCCAGCTAGGATGGAACTAGTTAAGCAGTTCCAGAAATACGGAAAGTGTTGCTGCTCCATGTGGCCAAACTACAAAGGTGTGTCCAGATATCTTAAGAAACATTTAGGTTTCAGCACCGCTGACTGAAGTGCTTTTTCCTCGAAGTCTTCCATAAACAAGTTAGTTACTATGGTTCAAATGGCTCTGAGTACTATGGGACTTAACTTCTGAGGTCTTCAGTCCAGTTTAACTTAGAACTACTTAAACCTAACTAACCTAAGGTCATCACACACATCCATGCCCGAGGCAGGATTCGAACCTGCGACCGTAGCGGTCGCGTGATTCCAGACGGTAGCGCCTAGAGCCAGTCGGCCACTTCGGCCAGCTAGGATGGACCTAGTTAAGCAGTTCCAGAAATACGGAAAGTGTTGCTGCTCCATGTGGCCAACCTACAAAGGTGTGTCCAGATATCTTCAGAAACATTTAGGTTTCAGCACCGCTGACTGAAGTGCTTTTTCCTCGAAGTCTTCCATAAACAAGTTAGTTACTATGGTTCAAATGGCTCTGAGTACTATGGGACTTAACTTCTGAGGTCTTCAGTCCAGTTTAACTTAGAACTACTTAAACCTAACTAACCTAAGGTCATCACACACATCCATGCCCGAGGCAGGATTCGAACCTGCGACCGTAGCGGTCGCGTGATTCCAGACGGTAGCGCCTAGAGCCAGTCGGCCACTTCGGCCAGCTAGGATGGAACTAGTTAAGCAGTTCCAGAAATACGGAAAGTGTTGCTGCTCCATGTGGCCAAACTACAAAGGTGTGTCCAGATATCTTAAGAAACATTTAGGTTTCAGCACCGCTGACTGAAGTGCTTTTTCCTCGAAGTCTTCCATAAACAAGTTAGTTACTATGGTTCAAATGGCTCTGAGTACTATGGGACTTAACTTCTGAGGTCTTCAGTCCAGTTTAACTTAGAACTACTTAAACCTAACTAACCTAAGGTCATCACACACATCCATGCCCGAGGCAGGATTCGAACCTGCGACCGTAGCGGTCGCGTGATTCCAGACGGTAGCGCCTAGAGCCAGTCGGCCACTTCGGCCAGCTAGGATGGAACTAGTTAAGCAGTTCCAGAAATACGGAAAGTGTTGCTGCTCCATGTGGCCAAACTACAAAGGTGTGTCCAGATATCTTAAGAAACATTTAGGTTTCAGCACCGCTGACTGAAGTGCTTTTTCCTCGAAGTCTTCCATAAACAAGTTAGTTACTATGGTTCAAATGGCTCTGAGTACTATGGGACTTAACTTCTGAGGTCTTCAGTCCAGTTTAACTTAGAACTACTTAAACCTAACTAACCTAAGGTCATCACACACATCCATGCCCGAGGCAGGATTCGAACCTGCGACCGTAGCGGTCGCGTGATTCCAGACGGTAGCGCCTAGAGCCGCTCGGCCACTTCGGCCAGCTAGGATGGAACTAGTTAAGCAGTTCCAGAAATACGGAAAGTGTTGCTGCTCCATGTGGCCAACCTACAAAGGTGTGTCCAGATATCTTAAGAAACATTTAGGTTTCAGCACCGCTGACTGAAGTGCTTTTTCCTCGAAGTCTTCCATAAACAAGTTAGTTACTATGGTTCAAATGGCTCTGAGTACTATGGGACTTAACTTCTGAGGTCTTCAGTCCAGTTTAACTTAGAACTACTTAAACCTAACTAACCTAAGGTCATCACACACATCCATGCCCGAGGCAGGATTCGAACCTGCGACCGTAGCGGTCGCGTGATTCCAGACGGTAGCGCCTAGAGCCGCTCGGCCACTTCGGCCAGCTAGGATGGAACTAGTTAAGCAGTTCCAGAAATACGGAAAGTGTTGCTGCTCCATGTGGCCAACCTACAAAGGTGTGTCCAGATATCTTCAGAAACATTTAGGTTTCAGCACCGCTGACTGAAGTGCTTTTTCCTCGAAGTCTTCCATAAACAAGTTAGTTACTATGGTTCAAATGGCTCTGAGTACTATGGGACTTAACTTCTGAGGTCTTCAGTCCAGTTTAACTTAGAACTACTTAAACCTAACTAACCTAAGGTCATCACACACATCCATGCCCGAGGCAGGATTCGAACCTGCGACCGTAGCGGTCGCGTGATTCCAGACGGTAGCGCCTAGAGCCAGTCGGCCACTTCGGCCAGCTAGGATGGAACTAGTTAAGCAGTTCCAGAAATACGGAAAGTGTTGCTGCTCCATGTGGCCAAACTACAAAGGTGTGTCCAGATATCTTAAGAAACATTTAGGTTTCAGCACCGCTGACTGAAGTGCTTTTTCCTCGAAGTCTTCCATAAACAAGTTAGTTACTATGGTTCAAATGGCTCTGAGTACTATGGGACTTAACTTCTGAGGTCTTCAGTCCAGTTTAACTTAGAACTACTTAAACCTAACTAACCTAAGGTCATCACACACATCCATGCCCGAGGCAGGATTCGAACCTGCGACCGTAGCGGTCGCGTGATTCCAGACGGTAGCGCCTAGAGCCAGTCGGCCACTTCGGCCAGCTAGGATGGACCTAGTTAAGCAGTTCCAGAAATACGGAAAGTGTTGCTGCTCCATGTGGCCAACCTACAAAGGTGTGTCCAGATATCTTCAGAAACATTTAGGTTTCAGCACCGCTGACTGAAGTGCTTTTTCCTCGAAGTCTTCCATAAACAAGTTAGTTACTATGGTTCAAATGGCTCTGAGTACTATGGGACTTAACTTCTGAGGTCTTCAGTCCAGTTTAACTTAGAACTACTTAAACCTAACTAACCTAAGGTCATCACACACATCCATGCCCGAGGCAGGATTCGAACCTGCGACCGTAGCGGTCGCGTGATTCCAGACGGTAGCGCCTAGAGCCAGTCGGCCACTTCGGCCAGCTAGGATGGAACTAGTTAAGCAGTTCCAGAAATACGGAAAGTGTTGCTGCTCCATGTGGCCAAACTACAAAGGTGTGTCCAGATATCTTAAGAAACATTTAGGTTTCAGCACCGCTGACTGAAGTGCTTTTTCCTCGAAGTCTTCCATAAACAAGTTAGTTACTATGGTTCAAATGGCTCTGAGTACTATGGGACTTAACTTCTGAGGTCTTCAGTCCAGTTTAACTTAGAACTACTTAAACCTAACTAACCTAAGGTCATCACACACATCCATGCCCGAGGCAGGATTCGAACCTGCGACCGTAGCGGTCGCGTGATTCCAGACGGTAGCGCCTAGAGCCAGTCGGCCACTTCGGCCAGCTAGGATGGAACTAGTTAAGCAGTTCCAGAAATACGGAAAGTGTTGCTGCTCCATGTGGCCAAACTACAAAGGTGTGTCCAGATATCTTAAGAAACATTTAGGTTTCAGCACCGCTGACTGAAGTGCTTTTTCCTCGAAGTCTTCCATAAACAAGTTAGTTACTATGGTTCAAATGGCTCTGAGTACTATGGGACTTAACTTCTGAGGTCTTCAGTCCAGTTTAACTTAGAACTACTTAAACCTAACTAACCTAAGGTCATCACACACATCCATGCCCGAGGCAGGATTCGAACCTGCGACCGTAGCGGTCGCGTGATTCCAGACGGTAGCGCCTAGAGCCGCTCGGCCACTTCGGCCAGCTAGGATGGAACTAGTTAAGCAGTTCCAGAAATACGGAAAGTGTTGCTGCTCCATGTGGCCAACCTACAAAGGTGTGTCCAGATATCTTAAGAAACATTTAGGTTTCAGCACCGCTGACTGAAGTGCTTTTTCCTCGAAGTCTTCCATAAACAAGTTAGTTACTATGGTTCAAATGGCTCTGAGTACTATGGGACTTAACTTCTGAGGTCTTCAGTCCAGTTTAACTTAGAACTACTTAAACCTAACTAACCTAAGGTCATCACACACATCCATGCCCGAGGCAGGATTCGAACCTGCGACCGTAGCGGTCGCGTGATTCCAGACGGTAGCGCCTAGAGCCGCTCGGCCACTTCGGCCAGCTAGGATGGAACTAGTTAAGCAGTTCCAGAAATACGGAAAGTGTTGCTGCTCCATGTGGCCAACCTACAAAGGTGTGTCCAGATATCTTCAGAAACATTTAGGTTTCAGCACCGCTGACTGAAGTGCTTTTTCCTCGAAGTCTTCCATAAACAAGTTAGTTACTATGGTTCAAATGGCTCTGAGTACTATGGGACTTAACTTCTGAGGTCTTCAGTCCAGTTTAACTTAGAACTACTTAAACCTAACTAACCTAAGGTCATCACACACATCCATGCCCGAGGCAGGATTCGAACCTGCGACCGTAGCGGTCGCGTGATTCCAGACGGTAGCGCCTAGAGCCAGTCGGCCACTTCGGCCAGCTAGGATGGAACTAGTTAAGCAGTTCCATAAATACGGAAAGTGTTGCTGCTCCATGTGGCCAACCTACAAAGGTGTGTCCAGATATCTTCAGAAACATTTAGGTTTCAGCACCGCTGACTGAAGTGCTTTTTCCTCGAAGTCTTCCATAAACAAGTTAGTTACTATGGTTCAAATGGCTCTGAGTACTATGGGACATAACTTCTGAGATCTGCAGTCCCGTTTAACTTAGAACTACTTAAACCTAACTAACCTAAGGACATCACACACATCCATGCCCGAGGCAGGATTCGAACCTGCGACCGTAGCGGTCGCGCGATTCCAGACGGTAGCGCCTAGAACCGCTCGACCACTCCGGCCGGCTTAGTTACTATGCCAGACACAGGGCTACACATAGCAACACCGTCAGCTTTCTCAAAATGTTGCTCATTAAATAAAAAGAAAGTCGAGGTAAGCACATCTTTGAAGAGATGTAAGATGTCCTCTTCCAACTAATAGTTTGTATGTGTGTCTTGTAGTATCCGCTCTACCTCCTACTGAAGTGATATAGACTTGCTGCAATACACCGCACTAAGTGGACACCCAATCACATTTCTTCTTCTCCTTATTGTTTTCGTCTTTGTTCGAGTTACTTTCATCCATATTCTGTTCTTATTGGACTGATCATTCCGTTCATCACGTCGCGTGATTATTCTTCACTTTCACAGAGGATAGCGAAGTCATCTTACCATCTATTTCGTTTCATCTCTAATTTTAATCTCACCTATGACACTCTCTTTTATTTCTGTCGTTACGTCTGTGATGTACAGATTGAGCAGTCGAAGTGTGAAGCTACTTCTTTCTCTTAAATTCTTCTTTAAAGCGAGCACATTCTTCCTTTCGTTGCCTTCCCTCTCAATTCTTATATTCTGTATTATTCGTACAGCTGACTACTGTTTTCCTGAGAATTTCAAACATCTTGCAACATTTTATATTGTCGAACGTTAGGACTAGAGCAGAGTTTGCTTCGTATCTGATGATAGGTCAAGATCCAGATCCGACGTGCTGTGTGCTGTCAAGCAAAAGGTCAGCTGTGTACGTCGGGAGTGTCCCTGAAATATCCGCAAAACACGGCCCGCTTTGGGTACACGGGGCAGTTTACATCCAACAGACAATTACGTGAGGCAGCGGGCTGGCTTATTCATGTCGTCCACACACACACACACGTCCGGCAAACCTCCCCGCCACGACCATTCTGCTATCTCCCTCACTTTTTTTTCTCTTTTCCACTAATTACAGGGGAAAGAGCGGCCCAAAACAGTGGGTGGAGCGCGGCAGGTCCAGACGAAAGCCAATTGGATTCGTTTTTAATTACTGAAACTCGCGCTGGCTTTAATTACGACACCAGGTTCACACACGCGTGAGTGTGTGTGTGTGTGAGAGGAGGGGGTGGGTAGGGGTTGGGGGAGAGGGGTACGCTTTGGTGTGGCACACACAAATTTGGCTGTGACAGTCGACAGAGCGAGGCGTGAATAAGAGCTTCGCTAATGAAGTCTGCCCGTCACAACCGAAACATCCGCACTCCGTCAGGAACGCGTGTAATGTCGAGAGTGCTCCCCGGGGCACTGTTCTGGGGCCACTCCAGTTTTCACTGTGCGCAAATTACCTGTCGCGCAAACGTACTGGCGCACGCTTGTCACTGATGTACCAATTGTACAGCTGTAGAGGTGAACGCGTGATGTACAGATCGTACCAGACCCAAATTTTTGGAACGCTTCTAATCAAACAGTACAGGATGAATTAAAAATTAGTATAAAACAGCCTAGATCGCGATGGTTATTTTATTCAAATGACCGGTTTTGGCGTAGTCGTAGACGATCTTCAGAACACCACCAGAATAGCACCACCAGCTGAAGTTGACAATGTCTAAAAAGTCAGTAGACCTCAGTCGCTCAGTTTCAGCCGCTAAGGTCTACTGACTATTCCAGACATCGTCAGCTGACGGTGCTATTCTGAAGATGCCCCAGGACTAGGCCGAAACCGGTCATCTCAATAAAATAACCGTCCAGATCTAGACTGTTCTTTTACACTGAAGAGTCAAAGAAACTGGTACACCTGTCTAATGTCTTGTAGGGCCTCCGCGAACACGCAGAAGTGCCGCAACACGACGTGGCATGGGCTCGACTAGTGATTGAAGTAGTGTTGGTGCGAACTGACACCATGAATCCTGCAGGGCATATATCCGTGAGAGTTAGAATAGGTGGACATCTGTTCTGAACAGCATGTTGCTCAATAATATTCATGTCTGGGGAATTTGATGCTCAGCGGAAGTGTTTAAACTCAGAAGAGGTTCCTGGAGCCACCGTGTAGCAGTTCTGAACGTGTGGGGTGTAGTATTGTCCTCCTGGAATTGCCCAAGTCCGTCGGAATGCAAAATGGACATGAATGGATGCAGATGATCAGACAGGATGCTTATGTACTTGTCACCTGTCAGAGTCGCACCAGGGGTCCCTATCACTCCAACTGCACATGCCCCACACCATTACAGAACCACCACCAGCTTGAAGAGTCCCCTGTTGACATTCAGGGTCCATGCATTCATGAGGTTGTCGGCATACGCGTACACGTCCATCCGCTCGATACAATTTGAAGGGAGACTCATCCGACCGGGCAACACGTTCCCAGTCGTGCCGCGCGGTTTGAGGCGCCCTGTCATGGGAGTGTGTGTGTGTGTGTGTGTGTGTGTGTGTGTGTGTGTGTGTGTGTGTGTGTGTGTCGTTCTTAGCATAGGTTAGTTTAAGTAGTGTGTAAGTCTAGGGACCGATGACGTCAGTAGTTTGGTCCCTTAGGAACTCACACTCATTTTGTTTCCAGCCATTAACAGTCCAATGTCGGTACTGACGGGCCCAGACGAGGCGTAAAGCTTTGTGTCGAGCAGTCATCAAAGGTACACGCGTGGGCCTTCGGCGTGGAAAGCGCATATGGGGGATGTTTGGTTGAATGGTTTGCACGCTGAACTTTGTGATGGCTCAGTATTGAAATCTGCTGTACTTTGCGTAATGATTGCAGTTCTGTCACGTTGAACGATTCGCTTCAGTCGTCGTTGGATCTTTTTCCGATACTCTACACATGCTGTAGTTGAGTATGAGAGCATTTTGTGTCTTTAAAAAAGCTTCGTACAACCTTTACGAGACACTCTCTGGCTGACACCACCAACAAAATTAAGAATGGGACAAAGTTTATAGCTTATTACATTGTCGCTATTTACGTAGTAAAACTGCCGCCTCAGGCAAGATGGTTTGATTTATTGTATAATTTTATTCGTAACTCATTTTGGAGGCTGTAATCACATGTATCGGTAATTGTCTCGTTACATGGCGCATAGATCAGGAGATGGCTGAAAAAAAAATAGTCTTTGCTCAAAACAGAGCGCAAATTGTCCAGACAGTATTCATCAATGCCGGCCGGAGTGGCCGAGCGGTTCTAGGCGCTACAGTCTGGAACCCCGCGACCGCTACGGTCGCAGGTTCGAATCCTGCCTCGGGAATGGATGTGTGTGATGTCCTTAGGTTAGTTAGGTTTCAGTAGTTCTAAGTTCTAGGGGACTGATGACCACAGCAGTTAAGTCCCATAGACCTATTTCTACCATCAAGTATTCATCAATGTTTCGTAACAGGAATACTTAGCGACTTCGAAAGAACTTTAAATATAATTTCAAACTTATCTAGATTTTTTTCTCCCTTACACACTTAACGTCAAATATTGAACACATTAACTCATCTGTAGAGTAATTAGAAATTTGCTGTGTAATACGTGGGAGTTTACTTGCGGAGTATGAGGTGCTTAATTCTTTGTGGGTAGAGAGTGCAAGTCAAGCAACCAGGATCATTTTTTTTCCTGATGATTTACAGAAATATAGCTTCAGTTACATGGCGAAATGCCCATTTCTTTTTAATAGTACTCTTGAGAAAAAACAAAACAGAACATTCTAATGTAATTCTTCAAGCATCCCCGGTGAGGCGTTGTCATGATTTCGTAGACTTTCCCGGCGTAATAACTTCTGATATTCTTCACGGGTTTGCAGCCGGATCATGTCGTCGTCCAGACACAATATTTCGGCGGACCAGCTGGCCGCCATCTTCAGGTGAGTTGATGCTCGTGCACTGCCTCGCCGGAACTGAATTCCAGCCACAACGACTTAAACCTTTATACACCATGAACAGAGCGCCACGCCTGCGCGAGATGATGCGTAGCGTCCGCTGGCGGCAAATAGACATGCGGCGTGCCGGTGGGAGAAGACGGCAGAAACGATAAATCGCAACAGCAATAGCTGGAAGAATCCAATGATCGAAAAGAAGACCGTTGTTGTTTAATGGCGGACAAAATTGGATTCCATGTCTTACTTAGGGGAAAGCCTTTATCCCTGTGAATAATATTACTGGACAATCTAATTTCAATGGATTCTTTAAGAACGCATTCCCAATAGCGAGAAACAGGAGAGATCAATTGTGTCTTGTCATACATCATCCTGTGTCCATCGTTAAGGCAATATTCCGCCACTGCCGACTTCTCAGGCTGGAACAACCGAGTGTGCCGATGATGTTCCACACACCGGTCCTGAATAGTTCGAATAGTTTGACCAAGATACTTCTTTCCACAGTGACACTCCGGGCTTCCTCAAGCCCAAATTATCTTTAACTGCGCGAAGAAGGGCTCTAATCTTGGCCACCGGCGTAAAAACACTTTTAATATTATGTTTTCTTAAAATTCTTGAAATTTTGGATGATACACTTCCCGCAAAGGGTAAATAAGCAACAGCTTCAAAAGTATCCTCTATTGGCTCTCGTGACGGACCAAACTGAAGAGCACGGCATATTTGTTGTTCCGTATATCCATTCTGTTTAAAAACAATCTTCAAATGATCAAGTTCTTCTTTCAAATGTTCGTCTTCAGAAATGGTATAAGCTCTTTTGATCAGAGTCCTCAAAACTCCACTACGTTGGTGTGGTGGATGACAGCTGGTCGCATGAAGATAGCGGTCAGTACGAGTGGGTTTCCTATACACACTATGTCCAAAAGTCCCATCATCCTTTCTTTGCACTAAAACATCAATAAATGGAAGTTTACCATCACTTTCAATTTCCATAGTAAATTTAATACTTGGATGTAGACAATTAAAATGATCGAAGGAACGATTCAAAGCATGAATTCCATGTGGCCAAACCATAAAAATGTCATCAACGTGTCTGAAAAAAACACTTTGGTTTAAGAAACGAAGTTTTGAGTGCCATGTCCTCAAAGACTTCCATAAAATGGTTGGCGACTATGGGGTAGAGTGGTCCCCCCATAGCCACCCCGTCAGTTTGCTCAAAATACACATCATTAAAAAGAAAATACGTTGAAGTCAACACATGACGAGATAACTTGGTAGTTTCTTCATCTAATGTCTCACCGATAAGTAACAGGGGCTCTTCAAGAGGAATCTGAGTGAAGAGAGATGTTATTTCCTAGTCATATAAACAAAAATGTCAAAAATTTGTGCACTATAAATGCGTAATGACATACATCACGAGTCACGTGACTCTGATGTTGGTTCCTATGTTACCTATGGGCTACGGGGCCAACTCGAGCCTGTCCAGTGAAGCCAAGGCGTCGGATTGTTGCAGATGTCGCACAGCGCTCGTTTGTGGTCCGGCATTGTCGTGCTGAAGGAGGGCGTGCACGCGTGGACGAACTCTTGTGCGGTTAGGAACTGAGTTACAGCGCGCCGTTTCTCACGCACTAACACAGTTACGTTACACGCCGCCATGCTGCACTCTACAATCCGGAGCCCTCTAGCGGCAGACAGTTTGGACTTGCGCCAGCGAAGAGGGAAAGCCGGCCAGAGTGGCCGAGCGGTTCTACGCGCTTCAGTCTGGAACCGCGCTACCGCTACGGTCACAGGTTCGAGTCCTGCCTCGGGCGTGGATGTGTGTGATGTCCTTAGGTTAGATAGGTTTAAGTAGTTCTAACTTCTAGGGGACTGATAGCCTCAGAAGTTAAGTCCCATAGTGCTCAGAGCCATTTCAGCCATTTTTGAAGAGGGGAAGTCGACCGAGTAATATGCATGACAAGTAATACCTCAACAGATACTGAGAACAGGACGACCACGAATGTATTTTTTGCTGGATGGGTTTCCGCGGGAGGCCTCGATTTTGAGTTATTCAAGAAAAACACGTTAAATGGTCACTTTTGTACAGTTATCTCGAATAAATTCGAAAACTGCAGCCTCTAGCGAAAATACATCCCAGTACAAAATATAACGTAGGGTTTGTTAATTTTTGCTATAGGACTAATAGTGTGCGCGTAGCGAGTGACAGAATGCTAAAATCTTGCACATGGCATTTGAAGGCATTGCACGTTGCATAAAATCTCGTGGTAGGAACAACTGAGTCACCCCGTGTAAAGAACGGAATAAAAAAAAAAAACTGCCAAGTACTACACTATTGCGTTACGCTATTTCTGCCGTTATGGCTTTTGCCGGAAAAGGTTCAGTGATTTCACCAATGTGTTATTAGGAATTACGTATTTTACAAAAATGGTTCAAATGGCTGTGAGCACTATGGGACTCAGCATCTGAGGTGATCAGTCCCCTAGAACTTAGAACTACTTAAACCTAACTAACCTAAGGACATCACACACATCCATGCCCCAGGCAGGATTCGAACCTGCGACCGCAGCAGCAGCGCGGTTCCGTACTGAAGCGCCTAGAAAGGCCAGAGCGTCCGTAGGAACAGTAATACTAGTATCGTCGAATCAAGCGAATGTGAATGATGTATCCGTTCGAAGAACAACTCGATATGCTTCTCATTTACGGAGAATGCCAACGGAATTCAGTGAGAGCTAGAGACTTATACGCTGAAACATATCCTCAACGTACTCACCCTACACGTCGTACATTTACTATGTGTATGATAAAATGAGAACAAGTGGATCTTTAACGCATCGGAAACATACTCGGCAAAGGAAAGTTACTAACGAGGAAACAGAAATTACTCTTGTCACTGTGGTTCGAGATCCTTATGTTAGTTCTGCCATAAGCCAGAGTAGTGTTATTCGTGTCCTCCATCGCCATAAATATCATCCTTACCATATCAGTCTCCACCAAGAATCAACTGGTACGCGTCGCAGTGAATTCTGCCGTTGGTTTCAGCTTCAGATTCAGAGGGATGACACATTTATTTATTTGATTTTATTTACTGACGAGGCTACCTTCACGAACCATGTAAATGTTAATTTGCATAATATGCACTGTTCGGCAACTGAAAACCCATGTTGGCTGCGGCAAGCTGCACACCAAACTCAGTGGTCGTTGAATGTATGGTGTGGAATTCTGAAGGCCAGAATTATAGACCCCTATTTCATCGAAATAAATCTTAATAGTAGGACGGATACCACATTCCCGCAAGAAACATTAAATCTTTTATTGGAAGAAATACCTTTAGGTATCAACACGATGCGCGTCTGGCACATTCTTCGCTGACGGCTAGAAATGAGTTGCTGAGACAACTCCCAAATCGTTGGATTGGACGTGGAGGAGATGTGTCGTGGTCGGCTCGTTCGCCAGACTTGACGCCTCTGGATTTTTACTTGTAGGGATTCGTAAAAGACATTGATTATAAAGACGTTCCAACTACACGCGAAGATATGCGAGAGAGAATCGTCAGAGCACGTGCTTCGATAAATACCGAAGTGATAAGGAACGCCACTCAATCCATGATCAGAAGATTGCAGCACTGCACCGATACCAATGGTTATCATTTCGAAAACCTTTTGTAGAAGGACGTCCATGCCACTTTTTTAACCTTCATTGACCTTACTGTTACACATCATTGGATTCGTCTCGATAGCTGCTATCAGAAAATGAGTACCAAACTATACCGTCCCATTTGAAAAAACAAAGTTGACCTTCATATCTCTGAAGCGACCCCACCTAGCAACAAAAAACCAACGTCATATTATAGCATCCGTTCTGCCATGCAACATTTGTCCCACAAACTTTTGAGTTCCTATCATACTTTCGGAGTTAGGCTTCGTGACTCGCCCTGTATGTAGTCTACACTTGGCCGCATCCGAGATTCGTCTGTTTCCAAACAACACCGTCGAGGACGCCACGTCGATAGTGATGAAGCGGTGCAGGCAGGGGTGAAGCTGTGACTGCGCAAACAGAGCCAGTCATTCTACAGCGGTGGTATCAGCAAACTGGCCTCTCAGCCGTAGAAATTCGTTCGTCGGCAGGGTGACTAAGTTAACAAATAAATACGTGGACGTGAAGAACGAAGATGTAGAATGTTTATTTAGAAAGAACCAATAGTGTTCACATAAAAAATTCGGTGGCGTTACTTTTCAGCAAGCTCTTATGGTTAAGAGCCATGATTCAAAACTTTGATTTTCAGAGACGATAATTTTATATGGCGGGCGCACTGTGTTTGACGAAGCAAGTAAACTTGCATAGGAAAGAACGATCTTACGTGTCCTAATTTGTACGTAAGAGTCAAATGTGACGAGATAGGGCACTAGTACTCAAGTGAAGTTCCAGTTTTCCGTAGCATTGTTCCTAAACATCGCAGGTTTGCCGCTTCTCGCTTTCCGCCGACTTCTCATTAGAACTGAGAAGAAATTTTAAAAGCAGATCACTAATTACCGACGACCAGCAGAATCTAACGAAACTCTAGCATTGAACAGTCTGGATAATAGAAACTGGTGACATTCTCGCTATTGTGATTGTTTCGCATTTCAGTAACTGCTTTACCTATGGTATTTTCTGGTGTCTGCAGCGACATACGCAAAGAGCTTCAAGGATCTCTTCACGTTAGTATAAGGAAGATAAAGACAATAAAATATTATGAATGAAATGTGAAATGTACATATTAGTGGTGACATTCGAGGAACCGCCCAGGCCGCCCATGGTGGCCGAGCGGTTCTAGGCGCTACAGTCTGGAACCGCGTGACCGCTACGGTCGCAGGTTGGAATCCTGCCTCGGGCATGGGCGTGTGTGATGTCCTTAGGTTAGTTAGGTTTAAGTAGTTCTAAGTTCTAGGGGACTGATGACCTCAGAAGTTAAGCCCCATAGTGCTCAGAGCCATTTGAACCGTTTTTGAACCCGCCAGATTAGCCGAGAGCGCTAATGCGTTGCTTCCTGGACTCCGGTGTGCCGGCGAGCCTGGATGTGGTTTTTAGGCGGTTTTCCACATCCCACTAGGTGAATACCATGCTTGTCCCCTCGACTCGCAGACATCTGAACACGTTCGCGCTCTTCCATGTTTTACACTAGACGCAGACAACTGGGGTACACTCATTCTGCCCCGCGGGGGGCGGGGGGGGGGGGGGGTGTAGGGTGGCGGGGCGGCATGAAGGGCATTCAGCCACCCTTTTAACATTAACATTGCCAAATACGTACCTAACCACACCGACCGTGCGCAGCCGTGGGATAAAGGCGCAAGCGATAGCGATAGTAGTGACATATGAGGATGGTTTGAAAAGTTCTCGGAATCAACACGAGACGTTAGCGCTAGTGCAACGATCTCTTAACGTGATGTTCATTGGACTGTTGCCTGTATACACGTGCCATGTCAGTGCTCTTGGAAGAGAGCTGTGGCGGTGGCGCGGCTCTGTTTTTGTTCCCTCGAAGTGATCAGCGAAGGTGGAAAAAATTGTGACTCGAACAGTGATTAAGTACTTCGTAAAGAAAGATATGAAAGCAAAGGAAATTCGTGCCGATTTCCAGAGTACACTGGGGGACTATGTGTTCCTTCGTATTCGACTGTTGCCAAGTGGACAAATGAATTTAAATCTGGTTGGTTGGTTGGTTGGTTTTGGGGAAGGAGACCAGACAGCGAGGTCATCGGTCTCATCGGGTTAGGGAAGAACGGGGAAGGAAGTCGGCCGTGCCCTTTCAGAGGAACCATCCCGGCATTTGCCTGGAGCGATTTAGGGAAATCACGGAAAACCTAAATCAGCATGGCCGGACGCGGGACTGAACCGTCACCCTCCCAAATGCGAGTCCAGTTTGTATACCACTGCGCCACCTCGCTCGGTCTTAAATCTGGCCGGGAGAGCTTAGATGATTATCCGCGCAGTGGTCGGCCCAGAAATCATTGCAAAACTGCACAAAATCGTCACAGAGGTTCGCTGATTGAAAGCACATGAAATTGCTCACGCTTGTCAGATGTCATCTGTAAGCGTATATTACGTTTTAACTGAAGAATTAGAAATGAAAAAAATATCTGCAGGATGTGTGCCGCGACTCTTGACGCTGGACCAAAAACGCACGAGAATGGACATGTTGCTGTTGTTGTGGTCTTCAGTCCTGAGACTGGTTTGATGAAGTGGCCGCGTGGTTCTAGGCGCTGCAGTCTGGAACCGCGAGACCGCTACGGTCGCAGGTTCGAATCCTGCCTCGGGCATGGATGTTTGTGATGCCCTTAGGTTAGTTAGGTTTAACTAGTTCTAAGTTCTAGGGGACTAATGACCTCAGAAGTTGAGTCCCATAGTGCTCAGAGCCATTTGAACTGGTTTGATGCAGCTCTCCATGCTACTCTATTCTGTGCAAGCTTCTTCATCTCCCACTACCTACTGCAGCCTACACCCTTCTGAATCTGTTTAGTGTATTCATCTCTTGGTCTCCCTCTACGATTTTTACCCTCCACGCTGCCCTCCAATACTAAATTTGTGATCCCTTGATGCCTCTGAACATGTCCTACCAACTGATCCCTTCTTCTAGTCAAGTTGTCCCACAAATTTCTCTTCTCCCCAATTCTTTTCAATACCTCCTCAATAGTTATATGGTCTACCCATCTAATCTTCAACGTTCTTCTGTAGCACCACATTTCGAAAGCTTCTATTCTCTTCTTGTCCAAACTATTTATCGTCCATGTCTCACTCCCATACATGGCTACAATCCGTATAAATACTTTCAGAAACGACTTCCTGACACTTAAATCTATACCCGATGTTAACAAATTTCTCTTCTTCAGAAACGCTTTCCTTGCCATTTCTAGTGTACACTTTATATCTTCTCTACTTCGACCATCATCAGTTTTTTTGCTCCCCAAATAGCAAAATTCCTTTACTACTTTAAGTGTCACTTTTCCTAATCAATTTCCCTCAGCATCACCCTACGTAATTCGACTGCGTTCCATTATCCTCGTTTTGCTTTTGTTGATGTTCATCTTATATCCTCCTTTCAAGACACTGTCCATTTCGTTCAACTGCTCTTCCAAGTCTTTTGGTGTGGACATATCGGAACAATTGTGGCCCGTTTTAGGAGAAACGAAAAAGATTTCTTGTGCTGGTTTGTGGTCACAGATGAAAATTGGGTGCACTATTATATCCCAGAGACAAAACAACACTCAATGGAGTGAAAAAATGCTGATTCTCCGCCACCAAAGAAAGCAAAGACAATTCCTTCGGCGGAAAAGGTCATAGTATCAGTGTTCTGGGATGCGAAGAACGTTCTGTTTGTAGATTATCTCTGCACAGGGCGATCAATTACTGGAGAACACTATGCTAACTTCCTGGACATCTTGCAACAAAAGATATGCGAGAAAAGACCAGGTTTAGCAAGGAAGAAAGTTATCTTCCACCAAGACAATGCGCGGCCGCACAAATGTGCTGTCGCCGTGGCAAAATTACACGAACTAAGGTATTAATTGTAGCCACATCCGCCTTGTTCACCTGAAATGGCTCCTCAGACTTCCATCTCTTCCCAAAACTGAAAATTTTTCTTGGAGGCTGAAGAATCACTTCAAACGAAGAACTGATACCCTGAGTTGACAACTGTTTTGCATGCCTGGAGGAAACTCATTTTCGAGATGGGGTCAAGGCACTGGAACATCGTTGGACCAAGTGCAGTAATCTGCAACGGGACTACATGGAAAAATAAAAAAAGTTTCAGTGATGTAAATACTTTTTTTCCATTGCGTTCCGAGAACTTTTCAAATCACCCTCGTAGTGTACTTGATAAAACCTGCTATGTAGTTTATTAAAGGGCAGATACCATTGTATACACGGTGAAAAGTATTTAAACCGACAAACATTGGGAGGTTGTTGTAGGCGACATCAAAATAAATATTTTTCCCTAATGTCATTTTTTCCTAAGAGGATTATTTAAACCGTTGAGGGCCGTATTACGCTCTTCAGTTGATAGAGGCCGTATAACGATCTTCAGTTGTTAGAGGTCGTATTACGCTCTTCAGTTGTAGGCAACTGCTGTCCACCAGTGTAGTAGTGCATTGTCTCTGTTTACTAATGGAGCGATACAACTGGAGTGAGTACACCGATATGGTTGGTGCTGTACTACGTAGCGCACCACAACGGACGAGTTGCACAGCGGGTTTATCAACAACAATATCGTAATCGCCGTATCCCGCATCGTACGACCTTTGCTGCTGTGTACCAACGTCTGCGTGAGACCGGGTCATTTAGCAGATTACCTGGACAGGGACGCCGTCGCACGGTAAGAACGATGCAATTTGAGGAAGCTGTCTTGCAGCATGTGGAGCGGGATCCTTCAATCAGCACTCGTGCAATTGCACGTAACATGGGGACGAATCAGACGAATGTAAGAACAGTTCGTCGAGAGAAATTGTTACATCCATTTCACTTACAGCGTGTCCACAACCTGGAACCAGTTGGTTATCCACCCAGAGCACAGTTTTCGCATTGGTACCTGGAACAGTGTGAAATGCACCCTACATTTCCATCCTCTGTGTTGTTTACCGTTGAAGCAACGTTCGGGAGTGATGGAGTCTTCAACATGCACAATTCGCATGTTTGGAGTGAGGATAACCCACATGCCACAGTTACTAGCGCTCATCAAGTGCGGTTCTTCGTTAATGTGGGGGTCGGTGTTGTTGTAGACTGTTTAACTGGGCCGTACCTGCTACCTAGTTGTTGTCTCTTGGTCATAAAAAAAATGGAAAAGTGTTTGTTGGTTTAATTAATTTGCCGCCAGAGAAATCTTCCTCTACCGGTTTAAATACTCCTCATAGGAAAAAATGACATTAGGGAAAAATATTTGTTTTGATGTCACCTACAACCTCCCAGAGTTTGTCGGTTTAAATACTTTTCACCCTGTATAGTAAAGCATTTTTCTTTACGCTCGTTCACGTGTGTTCTATCCACTGTAAATCAGCGTTGAGACAAAAACCAATTAGGCGCTTGGCACACACCTACAGGAGGTATGGGCGTATACTGTTCTGCGTAAGCAGCTTCTTCTTTGTTATAATAATTTAGCATTCTGAAGGACCAGTTATTTCACAAGCAGTACAGGAATAAAAGTGGAAATCTCTTGTTGCTGTCTTTTAATTACAGAACGCCCAGGGGTTGTTTCATAAAATTCGAAACTGTTATTGGGAAAGTTAGCTCTCCTCGGGGCAGAATTTCTTCCAGGCACGTTATTGGGTGGAAGTTTATTTTCGAAAAATTTCGTGTAACACGCCAATACCGAGTCTGTAATTAATTCCGAGCGCCCCTCTAACTTGGTAGCTGGCGTGAGCACGAACAAAAGTTTGCTCGATGCCTGTCAGTGCAATTTTCATGATGTTAACTATTGACACACACATCCTTACAACGCGGGGCCACGACGTTGGGATCCCAGATTTACTTCAAACATTGTAGGCCATCAAAACAACTCAATGTACAAGTTGCATGTAAGTTGCATTACTGTGCCAACTCCGAGAAAATCGCAAGGGAAGCTTTGCGCGTCTATTATGTGGCTTAACGTATCTGTGTGTAGCTACCGGACGTTAAGAGTTTGTAAGACGATGGTGTCTGAGGCAACAGTTCGCCTCCCGCTCAAACTTAATTATTAATTTTTTTTTTCATCGCCGGTCGTATTTTTTAACTTACATGACATTCGAGGAGTAATATAATGAAGAAGAAAAACAACGTGTATTGGCATGAAGTTTCAATTTAAATTTTTCATGTCTGCATGACAAATACCATCCTGCAGCGTATGATGTTGCGATCAAATGGTTCAAATGTCTCTCAGCACTATGGGACTTAACTTCTGAGGTCATAAGTCCCCTAGAACTTACAACTACTTAAACCTAACTAACCTAAGGACATCACACACATCCAGGCAGGATTCGAACCTGCGACCGTAGCGGTTGCACGGTTCCAGACTGTAGCGCCTAGAACCGCTCGGCCACGCCAGCATGTCGCGATCGAATCCGACAAGTAACGGTACCTTAATTACTCTCGTGGTCTCGCACACTGTAACTTACTACAGTACACGGTGTATCAGACAGAAACATGCGATTTAAAAAAAAAATCACTAGTATTATGTTATCTGAGATATGTGCGTGAACAAGATACTGTTTGGAGGAGCAAACTCTCGAGTTTTACATGATTCCCGATAGGTAGCAGCAGTGTGCGCCCACTTCATTTCGGGACAAAGAAAGCGTTTGTGTTCTACATTTTGCGCAGTGCGAGTCAGTAATGACTGTTCAGCATGACTTTCGTACTTGATACGGTGTGGATCCTCCTACAGCACAAAGCATTAGACGATGGCATGAACATTTCCAAGAAACTGGTTGTTTATATAAAGGCAAATCGCCAGCATCGATTCGTGTCCATTGTGCATTCTGACTGTCTGGGACAATTCCAGCAGGACAATGCGACACCCCACACGTGCAGAATTGCTACAGAGTGGCTCCACGAACACTCCTCTGAGTTTAAACACTTCCGCTGGCTAGTAAACTCTCCAGATATAAATACACTCCTGGAAATGGAAAAAAGAACACATTGACACCGGTGTGTCAGACCCACCATACTTGCTCCGGACACTGCGAGAGGGCTGTACAAGCAATGATCACACGCACGGCACAGCGGACACACTAGGAACCGCGGTGTTGGCCGTCGAATGGCGCTAGCTGCGCAGCATTTGTGCACCGCCGCCGTCAGTGTCAGCCAGTTTGCCGTGGCATACGGAGCTCCATCGCAGCCTTTAACACTGGTAGCATGCCGCGACAGCGTGGACGTGAACCGTATGTGCAGTTGACGGACTTTGAGCGAGGGCGTATAGTGGGCATGCGGGAGGCCGGGTGGACGTACCGCCGAATTGCTCAACACGTGGGGCGTGAGGTCTCCACAGTACATCGATGTTGTCGCCAGTGGTCGGCGAAAGGTGCGCGTGCCCGTCGACCTGGGACCGGACCGCAGCGACGCACGGATGCACGCCAAGACCGCAGGATCCTACGCAGTGCCGTAGGGGACCGCACCGCCACTTCCCAGCAAATTAGGGACACTGTTGCTCCTGGGGTATCGGCGAGGACCATTCGCAACCGTCTCCATGAAGCTGGGCTACGGTCCCGCACACCGTTAGGCCGCCTTCCGCTCACGCCCCAACATCGTGCAGCCCGCCTCCAGTGGTGTCGCGACAGGCGTGAATGGAGGGACGAATGGAGACGTGTCGTCTTCAGCGATGAGAGTCCCTACTGCCTTGGTGCCAATGATGGTCGTATGCGTGTTTGGCGCCGTGCAGGTGAGCGCCACAATCAGGACTGCATACGACCGAGGCACACAGGGCCAATACCCGGCATCATGGTGTGGGGAGCGATCTCCTACACTGGCCGTACACCACTGGTGATCGTCGAGGGGACACTGAATAGTGCACGGTACATCCAAACCGTCATCGAACCCATCGTTCTACCATTCCTAGACCGGCAAGGGAACTTGCTCTTCCAACAGGACAATGCACGTCCGCATGTATCCCGTGCCACCCAACGTGCTCTAGAAGGTGTAAGTCAACTACCCTGGCCAGCAAGATCTCCGGATCTGTCCCCCATTGAGCATGTTTGGGACTGGATGAAGCGTCGTCTCACGCGGTCTGCACGTCCAGCACGAACGCTGGTCCAACTGAGGCGCCAGGTGGAAATGGCATGGCAAGCCGTTCCACAGGACTACATCCAGCATCTCTACGATCGTCTCCATGGGAGAATAGCAGCCTGCATTGCTGCGAAAGGTGGATATACACTGTACTAGTGCCGACATTGTGCATGCTCTGTTGCCTGTGTCTATGTGCCTGTGGTTCTGTCAGTGTGATCATGTGATGTATCTGACCCCAGGAATGTGTCAATAAAGTTTCCCCTTCCTGGGACAATGAATTCACGGTGTTCTTATTTCAATTTCCAGGAGTGTATTATTGAGCAAATCTGGAATGCTTGCAACGTGCTGTTCAGAAGAGATCAGCACCGCTTCGTACTCTTATGGACAGCCCTGCAGGATTCATGGTGTCAGTTCCCTCCAGTTCTACCTCACTCATTAGTCGGGTCCATGCGACGTCGTGTTGCGGCACTTCTGCATGCTCGAGCGGGCTGCACGATATTAGGCAGGTGTACCACTTTCTTTGGCTCTTCAGTGTAATTGTGTACTGAATGCAAACTATTTAACTGAAACTCGGGCCGGCCGGTGTGGCCGTGCGGTTAAAGGCGCTTCAGTCTGGAACTGCGTGACCGCTACGGTCGCAGGTTCGAATCCTGCCTCGGGTATGGATGTGTGTGATGTCCTTAGGTTAGTTAGGTTTAATTAGTTCTAAGTTCTAGGCGACTGATGACCTCAGAAGTTAAGTCGCATAGTGCTCAGAGCCATTTGAACCATTTGAACCGAAACTCGGTTCTGAAAAGCGTCATGAAAGTTTAGTAACTTGTAGTGAAATGTCTGAGTTGGCCGCCCGCAGTGGCCGAGCGGTTCTAGGCGCTACAGTCTGGAACAGCGCTGCTCCTACGGTCGCGGGTTCGAATCCTGCCTCATACATGGATGTGTGTGATGTCGCCGGCCGCGGTGGCCGAGCGGTTCTAGGCGCTTCAGTCCGGAACCGCGCGACTGCTACGGTCTCAGGTTCGAATCCTGCCAGGGGCGTGGATGTTTGCGATGTCCTTAGGTTAGTTAGGTTTAAGTAGTTCTAAGTTCTAGGGGACTGATGACCTCAGATGTTAAGTCCCATAGTGCTCAGAGCCAGTTGAACCATTTTTTTGTGTGATGTCCTTAGGTTAGTTAGGTTTAAGTAGCTCTACGTTCTAGGGGACAGATCACCTCAGATGTTAAGTCCCATAGTGCCCAGAGCCATTTCAACAATTTTTTTGCAAAAAGAGTCAACCAGTTTGTTCGAGTTGTCTAAGCTTGAGGAAGTGTGTAATATCCATACACTGACCCTGTACTGCAGGACAGTGACAATAAGACAGTTCTTGTATTCCGCATGCGAATTATTCCTAGCCCAAAGCGTATCCAAAACACGTGACACTACCTTTTTAACACCAATAGGGACCGAGGTATGTGCACCGAAGAATCCCGTTCGTATGCGCGGCGTTTTGGAACGTATTCGGTAAGCATGCCACCGTGTGTATACCTTTGAATCGAACAGGATCCCAGATATTTCCTGCAAATGTGTGCCACTACAAGTCGGCTGCTCGAGATGTTGACTTCAACACAACTCGTCGTGCACTACGTATGTCGTTAATAGCCCAACATACACTATGTATTCAAAAGTATCCGGACACCCCCAAACAACATAAGTTTTTCTTATTAGGTGTATTGTGCTGCCATCTACTGCCAGGTACTCCATATCAGCGACCTCAGTAGTCATCGGACATCGTGAGAGAGCAGAATAGGGCGCCCCGCAGAACTTCCAGCGTGCTCAGGTGACTGGGTGTCACTTGTGTCATACGTCTGTAGGCGAGATTTCCACACTCCTAAACATCCCTAGGTCCATTGTTTCCGACGTGGGAGTGAAGTGGAAACGCGAAGGAGCACGTACAGCACAAAATCGTACAGGCCGACCTCGTCTGTTCACTGACGGAGAACGCCGGCAGTTGAAGAGCGTCGTAATATGTAATAGGCAGACATCTGTCCTCAACATTCCAAAGTGTATCAGGACCACAGCAAGTACTATGACAGTTAGACGGGAGTTGAGAAAACGCCAAACCACCCCTCGCTCGCTGCAAGGACCGTTAACATTGGACGACTGAACAGTGGAAAATCGTTGTGTGGAGTGACGAATCACGGTACACAATGTGGCGATCCGATGGCAGGGTGTGGGTATGGAGAACGCCCAGTGAACGTCATCTGCCAGCGTGTGTAGTGCCAACAGTAAAATTCGGAGGGAGTGATGTTAGGGTGTGGCCGTGTGTTTCATGGAGGGGGCTTGCACCCGTCGTTGTTTTACTTGGCACTATCACAGCACAGGCCTACACCGATGTTTTAAGCACCGTCTTGCTTCCCACTGTTGAAGAGCAGTTCGGGGATGGCGATTGCATCTTTCAACACGATCGAGCACCTGTTCATAATGCACGGCCTGTGGCGGAGTGGTTACACGACAGTAACATCCCTGTAATGGACTGGCCTGCACAGAGTCCTGACCTGAATCCTATAGAACACCTTTGGGATGTTTTGGAGCGCCTACTTCGTGCCAGGCCTCACAGACCGAGGTCGATACCTCTCCTCAGTGCAGCACTCCGCGAAGAATGGGCTGCCATTCCCCAAGAAAACTTCCAGCACCTGATTGAAAGTATGCCTGCGAGAGTGGAAGCTGTCATCAAGGTTAATGGTGGGCCAACACCATACTAAATTCCAACATTACCGATGGAGGGCGCCACGAACTTGTAAGTCATGTCCAGCCAGGTGTCCGGATACTTTTGATCACATAGTGTAGGTAAAGTGAGTACAGAGAGCTTTTGTTTCTTTCCGCCCTTCTAGTGGCGTTGAATGTGGATCAGGACTACAAACAAAGAGGCAAAAAATGTAATTACCGACCTGCAATTTTTCGGGGTGATTATAACTTGATGATTACTTTTGGTATTCAGATATCGAACCTGCAGTCGGAAATGAATTTTTCCGGCTATACGATGCGGTGAATTAGCATATAGGATGAGGCGCGTGTTCGCAAAATCCTCTTATTTCATAACAAGCATCTGGCTGTACCACCGAGAATAACAGCTCAGTCGAAAGGTACTTCCGGAGTACACCTCTCTCCTCTTACACTAGAGCGGACTCATGGAACCAAAAGCGCAGGTGAAAAAATTAGTCTACTGAACGAAATATACCCAAGCGTTCTTTCGTGTCGACCACACATCGCGTCTCTGTTCAGGCAGAGTTCTATGCAGCCGTTTCTTTGTAGTAATATGTGTTCACAAGGAGAGGTCCTCAGCCGTGCGACCACCGACTTTATGAAACTATGTACACGGTGATGTGGGCTAGGATCCCAGGTATCACACACTGCAGACCTTCACCTTGGTGGGACCTCGGTCGCGAGTAGTTCACGAAAAAAAAAAAAATTCGTAATTGTTTGTGGCAGTCAGTATCATTAAAACAGTTGTGTTGTTCAGTCCGATTGCGTGGTATATTGGATAGGATAACAGCTTCATATGTAGGAGATTGTGACTTCGAAACTCGTCAGACGTACAACATTTTTTATTTTTTATTCTTTATCGAAATTATTTCGAACATTAATTTTATTCAATTAATTGGCTTAAACGTAATTTTTTATTTCTATTCCTTTGTCACAACTTTTTAATCGCCATATGAACTTTTTCATTTGTTTCAGTTTTTTCTTTATATCATTCTTTTTCAAATCGGAATTTTTATAAATATGAATTTAGTTATTTTTATCTATTATAATATTAAATTACTTGAAAATTCCGATCTATCACTTAAAAGATAAAACACTAAATAGGTGTTTGTATTTGTGCAATGGTGTGAAAACTGTATTTTTGCTACCATATGTGTATGTTTTGTTTTGCACAGTAATTGTTTCAGTTTTTTCCTTATATCATCCTTTTTCAAATCGGAATTTTTGTGATTATGAATTTAGTACTTTTTGTCTATTATAATATTAAATTACTTGAAAATTCCCATTTATCAGTTAAGAAATAAAACACGAAACAAGAGTTTGTATTTGTACAGAGGTGAGAAAAACGCATTTTTGCTACCATATGTGCATTTTTTGCACAGTAATTGTCATACAAACATTTAAAACATGATCTAAATACTTACTGCAGTATGAACAAAGTAACGCTGATGAAAATTTAAATGAAAGGCGGATTTATAAGTAAAACGAAATTCAAGCAAAATGAAAAACAGATATAACGCAATTACGTGAACGAAAACACAGGGTTATAAAACATGAATTAAATCTAAATTAATACATAAAATTAATTAAAAACACATGATCAAAGATTTCACGTGCTGAAAGAGTGATAGGAAGAAGAATGAGAGCAAATGAAGAAGTTGATATTATGATTAAAATTATGTGACAAATTTTAAGTTTAAATAGAAAGAAGTATATTGAAGAAATTAAAAAGAAAAAAATAAAGATTATTAGGAAAATATTAGGCCCCAAAATTACTGATGGAGAAACTTATAGGCTGAGATAAGGAAATAGAAGAATACACGGACGTTGATGGTGACATGAGAAAACGAAGACTTAAAATTTATGGGCTCAGTAAAAGAAAGGCACTCACTAGGTTGACAAAACAAATAGTAGAATTCTATGAAAACAGAAGTAAGGGAAAACTGAGCCTATTAAATGGATCGCTGCGATTAAGGGGGATCTTAAAGTGGCCAGTGTAACTCAGGTAGACGTTACAGATAAACATTGAGGCAAAAGATATTTGCTTGGTAAGTTGGTCAGAGGGAAATTAGAAGACAGACTGGAACACCGTGGTCTGATGAAATAAAGAGACTTCATTGTGAAAGGATGAAATGAATTTGGACAAAAAGGAAGGCCAACCATCAAAAATGAGATTGATGGATTGTACTTCGCGTGGTCCTTTTTGGCCGATATGTGATTAATAATATGTGACAAAGGAATGAAAAAATTAAATTTAAATCAATTAATTGAATAAAAATGACGATCACTCTTTGATAAAGATGTAAAAATGAAATAAATTGTCGACCCAACGTGATTCGACCGCACAACCTTTCTGCATGTGAGGCTTTCACCCCGTCCATTATACCACACAACTACACTCAATTATGCAACTTTTTTAATGCTACTGAGTGTCACACGAAATTCTGAATTTTTTTCGCCGATTACTGGCAATTACGAGGGCCCACCAGGGTGATTGGCTGCAGTGTGTGATACATGGAGCCTTAACCCACATCACCTTAGAGATAGCTTCAAAAAGTCGATCTCACCGCTGGGAACCTCTCCTCGTATTATTATGATGAAATGTGACAAATGAAACTCGAAGTCAACTATGGGTAAACAGTATGCAAATTGGCAGAGTTATGAAAAATAAAGTGACGGCTACGTTTTGTTTGCAAATTTCATAAGGAGTTCACGGCGAGATTTTAGATTTCCTGATTGGGAATCCAAGGGCTTGTATCTCTAGGCAAGATACTTTTCACGCGTAATCCAATACCTGTAACAGTGAGGTTGGGAACAACATTTCATTAGCTGGGAACTGGCGACTTGTGTAGTAGTTTAATGCACTTATTTCGTATTTTAGAACGAAGCATTTCATTGACCGTTTGTGAAACTGAAAAGTACTTAAAGGAGATTCTTAGTAGTTATGTGAAGCTTAATTGATTTTCTGTCGTCATTTATATTTCTTTTTAAAACAAGGTGTTCACTCGAATTCATTCAAGGAATATCTTCATTGTCATCTCCTTCCAAGCATTAGGCGTTATAGTCAGCTGCTCCGGTCTCTATTGTCTATCCATTCACTAGGTCTACCTAGTTCTCTCTTTCCAGTTGCCCGATAATTCATTAAATCTTTTTTGGCAGTCTGTTTGCTATGATTCTGTCAACGTGAGCCTTCATTCTGTTGTATCTTGTCTTTAACTGCAAAACTTTTTAAATCTGATTTTATTCTTTCATGCCTCATTTTGTCCGTTTTATTACAGGCTGTTACATATCTCACGAACTTCATCTCTGTTGCCTGTATATGTGATTTTTTTTTTGTTACTGTCCATGATTTCGAAACATATACAACAGTAGCTACAGCCGTATACTTATAGAATTTCATTTGTGTATCTTTTGATGCTTTTCTTCCCAAAGTTCTTCCAAATGTTTCACTGACAGCCTCATATTTATTTACCTTCTTCTCAATGTCTTTGTCTTAGTTAAAACTAATACCACATCCTAAATAGTAGAAGTGGGATACTTATCATAAAATGAAGGTGTTCGACAATGGAGCACTCTATTACATTATTTAACTTATTTACTGACGACCTATTATCAAGTGAAAAGTTGAAATACTGTTAGGAACTGAAATAGAATCTTGCGTGACATTAAGTACTCTGTTATATGCTGATGACCAGATAATTATATAGGAAACACAAGATAAAAAAATGTTCAAATGTGTTTGAAATCTTATGGGACTTAACTGCTAAGGTCATCAGTCCCTACGCTTACACACTACTTAATCTAAATTATCCGAAGGGCAAACACACACACACACACACACACACACACACACACACACACACATGCACGAGGGAGGACCAGCTGCATAGTCCATGACTGCAGCGCCTGAGACGGCTCGGCTAATCCCGCGCGGCAAAACACAAGATAATTTATAAAAAGCAGTATAGAGATTGACACAAAACAAGGTACATTTTGGTAATTTATTTATTGAGATTTTCCTCAATACAAAGCTTTTTCTCCAACATAACAAATACCTGCAAATTATTACATCTGTTACATAAGAGCTTAGTTTATCTCCTTAGGATGTCCGTCCAGGTGTTTCGATTTTATATATCATCTTCCTCTGCGCCACATCTTCCCATTGTTAATCGTACGTTTTGGAGCTGGGTGATCACAGGCTGTCCTCTTCTTTCCCTTCGGTTCCTGTTCCAGGATCATTTTCGGAATTCTGGCTTCCTCCATTCTTCTTACCGTTGTAACATCCTTCTATCCGTCAAGTCATGTCTTTATTACTTCGTCGTTTCTCACTTTCTCTTTCATAGAAATTCTTGCTGATCTTCTATAGACGTCCATTTCTACAGCCTAACTATACCTGCAAATAAGATAAGGATATTGGATTTCAAAGTAAAGAATCCAGTCAGGTCAAAAATATTCAATAAAAAAATTACATATAATTAACATCCTCAGATTCGGCAAATTCTGGATTGTCAGAGATCAGAGAATGCACTTGAATGGAGTTTGCGTTTTCAAACTTTGTATTTTTTTGCGTAACTAATGCTCTTCGTTTCAGTTTGTAGTCTTGTAATGAGGAGCTTCGCCTTTCATCTTTTTATTTTGTTCAGATGTAAGTCTGTTGAGTCACATTAGTGGGAATACTCGTCCACAGCATTTGCCATAAAGTTGTCGACTTCTTCTTCACTGTTTTTCTGCTTCGACACTTACCTCATTCTTTACAGCAATACGACTGCAGACTGTTAAACTTATTTTTCGTTTCTACTAATGTGAAACTGGATTTTTGCCTCTGAGGACATCATGTCTCAAACTTATATTCAAACAATCTTTAGACGTGGCATTCTACGAGGGCAGTTCAATAAATAATGCAACACATTTTTTTTCTCGGCCAATTTTGGTTGAAAAAACCGGAAATTTCTTGTGGAATATTTTCAAACATTCCCGCTTCGTCTCGTATAGTTTCATTGACTTCCGACAGGTGGCAGCGCTGTACGGAGCTGTTAAAATGGCGTCTATAACAGATGTGCGTTGCAAACAACGAGCAGTGGTCGAGTATCTGTTGGCGGAAAACCAGGGCATCTCAGATATTCATAGGCGCTTGCAGAATGTCTACGGTGATCTGGCAGTGGACAAAAGCACGGTGAGTCGTTGGGCAAAGCGTGTGTCATCATCGCCGCAAGGTCAAGCAAGACTGTCTGATCTCCCGCGTGCGGGCCGGCCGTGCACAGCTGTGACTCCTGCAATGGCGGAGCGTGCGAACACACTCGTTTGAGATGATCGACGGATCACCATCAAACAACTCAGTGCTCAACTTGACATCTCTGTTGGTAGTGCTGTCACAATTGTTCACCAGTTGGGATATTCAAAGGTTTGTTCCCACTGGGTCCCTCGTTGTCTAACCGAACACCATAAAGAGCAAAGGAGAACCATCTGTGCGGAATTGCTTGCTCGTCATGTGGTTGAGAGTGACAATTTCTTGTCAAAGATTGTTACAGGCGATGAAACATGGGTTCATCACTTCGAACCTGAAACAAAACGGCAATCAATGGAGTGGTGCCACACCCACTCCCCTACCAAGAAAAAGTTTAAAGCTATACCCTCAGCCGGTAAAGTCATGGTTACAGTCTTCTGGGACGCTGAAGGGGTTATTCTGTTCGATGTCCTTCCCCATGGTCAAACGATCAACTCTGAAGTGTATTGTGCTACTCTTCAGAAATTGAAGAAACGACTTCAGCGTGTTCGTAGGCACAAAAATCTGAACGAACTTCTCCTTCTTCATGACAACGCAAGACCTCACACAAGTCTTCGCACCCGAGAGGAGCTCACAAAACTTCAGTCGACTGTTCTTCCTCATGCACCCTACAGCCCAGATCTCGCACCGTCGGATTTCCATATGTTTGGCCCAATGAAGGACGCAATCCGTGGGAGGCACTACGCAGATGATGAAGAAGTTATTAATGCAGTACGACGTTGGCTCCGACATCGACCAGTGGAATGGTACCGTGCAGACATACAGGCCCTCATTTCAAGGTGGCGTAAGGCCGTAGCATTGAATGGAGATTACGTTGAAAAATAGTGTTGTGTAGCTAAAAGATTGGGGAATAACCTGGTGTATTTCAATGCTGAATAAAACAACCCCTGTTTCAGAAAAAAAATGTGTTGCATTACTTATTGAACTGCCCTCGTATATGACTCCTATCTTTCTTTAATGATCTATAGATTTCGATGTGTTTTATTTTGGAGTAAACAAGCATCACTGGACGCACATCGCCATAAAGCGTAACTTCTACGCATTACGCACATGGCGCGAGAGATCCCCACCAAACACGTGAAGCAACGCATTATGACGCACATTCTCAACGCGCAAGTTAGGCCATTCAAAAATACGCACGCTTGCGTGCACTGTTGGAAATTCCTGTACCCTAGCGCCTCAGCCCAGCTGCGATATACCCAAGACTGCCGGACCGCCTACCCAGTAGACGTCAACAACTTAACAACAACAACAACAACAACATGTTTACATAAAAATAGAGCAGGACCGGTACTCGTCCACTCGGCTGGTATTTATATGGCTGAATGGCTCCACTAGGGCTCCAGTGAAATGAAGTAATTAGCAGCTACCGCTGAGTTATATGAGCAGATATCCTTGAGTGGCCTCGCACTCTTAATCGAGTAACCTTCAAGTATTCCTACTGTAATTAGGCTGTTTAGGTTTTTATGTTGGTAACGCCACGTAGAGCTCTGTATGAAAATCACTGACTGTGCTGTGTGCAGACTGTGGCTGGTTGACATTGTTGGAATAGTCACTATTGTAGTGTTGGGCAGTTGGCTGTTAACAGCGCGTAGCGTTGCGCAGTTGGAGGTGAGCCGCCAGCAGTGGTGGATGTGGGGAGAGAGATGGCGGAGTTTTGAGAGCGTACGATCTGGACATGTCACCATCAGAGACAGGAAATTTGTAATACTGGATATCATGAACTGATATAAAGATATTTTATGACTTTTGAACACTATTAAGGTAAATACATTGTTTGTTCTCTATCAAAATCTTTCATTTGCCTCCAAACACGTCTCCGACGATTGTGTCGTTGAACGCATGTGCGACAATTATCGGTGAAGAGAACGTGATACCAATCCTGAGCGGTCCATTCGGCATGTTGTTGGGGCCATCTGTACTGCACTGCACGGTGTCGTGGTTACAAAGATGGACATCGCCATGGACGTCGGGACTGGAGTTGCGCATCATGCAGCCTATTGCGCACAATTTGATTCGTAACACGACGTCCTGTGGCTGCACGAAGAGCATTATTCGATATGGCGGCGTTGGTGTCAGGGTTCCTCCGAGCTATAATCCGTAGGTAGCGGTCATCCACTGCAGTAGTAGCCCTTGGGCGGCCTGAGCGAGGCATGTCATCGATGCTTTCTCTGTATCTCCTCCGTGTCCGAACAACATCGCTTAGGTTCACTCCGAGACGTCGGGACGCTTCCCTTGTTGAGAGCCCTTCCTGGCATAAAGTAGCAATGCGGACGCGATCGAACCGCGGTATTGACCGTCTAGGCATGGTTGAACTACAGACAACACGACCCGTGTACCTCCATCCTGGTGGAATGACTGGAACTGATCGGCTGTCGGACCGCCTCCGTTCAACGGGCGCTACTCATGCATGGTTGTTTACATCTTTGGACGGGTTTAGTGACATCTTTGAACAGTCAGAAGGACTGTGTCTGTGATACAATATCAACAGTCAACGTCTGTGTTCACGAGTTCTGCAAACTGGGGTGATGCAAAACATTTTGATGTGTGTAGCTTCACAGTAATCCTAGTCTGAGAAATGGACAACAGAGGATAAACACATTTATTTTGCGATCAAACAATTCAGTTTTTTGGAAAGCTTTGCTAGTAGTGAAGATATCACCATACGGCCACAGTACAACGAGGTGTAGCACGCTGAGGTTTTCTATACGGAGAGATACAAAACGTGTACAACGTGCAGACAACAAGAACGTTAGGATTGTGACGTTTGTGAGTGTAAACTAACGTCGGTGTCTGAGGCAGAGTTACTTCATCTTCGTGTAAGATGAAGAAACTGCCCAAGGCGTAATCAATAAGAATCCTAGCTGCACAGTACGAAGAGAAGGACGTTGTTTCTAATAAAGAAAAAAGTCTGTGGAGACATTAACTAGATAATATGTATATG
Organism: Schistocerca serialis cubense; assembly: GCF_023864345.2. NCBI lineage: Eukaryota > Metazoa > Arthropoda > Insecta > Orthoptera > Acrididae > Schistocerca > Schistocerca serialis. Next base: position 88,499,255 of record NC_064648.1, on the reverse strand, counting down.
AAGACAGTAACTTGTTGTCGAAAGAACAGTTACTGTTGATGACCGTGCAGCTTTTCCCTGGAGTAAATGATGACTAACTGACAACCTCAGCTGCCGACAAGTGGTGTTGTTGGCTCAAATGGCTCTGAGCACTATGGGACTCAACTGCTGAGGTCATTAGTCCCCTAGAACTTAGAACTAGTTAAACCTAACTGACCTAAGGACATCACAAACATCCATGCCCGAGGCAGGATTCGAACCTGCGACCGTAGCGGTCTTGCGGTTCCAGACTGCAGCGCCTTTAACCGCACGGCCACTTCGTCCGGCAGGTGTTGTTGTTATACCTCGATGTGGACAGATTAAAATGTGTGCCCCGACCGGGACTCGAACCCGGGATCTCCTGCTTACATGGCAGACGCTCTATCCATGTCTATAAGGTGCAATACATAGGTGGAATTGTGGACAGTTGGGAATGTGAGTCTCACGGGGAGCGTGCAAGGGATAAGTCCCTGCAGTCGCGCCATGCATCTGTGTCCTCGGTGGCTCAGATGGATAGAGCGTCTGCGCCGGCCGAAGTGGCCGTGCGGTTAAAGGCGCTGCAGTCTGGAACCGCAAGACCGCTACGGTCGCAGGTTCGAATCCTGCCTCGGGCATGGATGTTTGTGATGTCCTTAGGTTAGTTAGGTTTAACTAGTTCTAAGTTCTAGGGGACTAATGACCTCAGCAGTTGAGTCCCATAGTGCTCAGAGCCATTTGAACCATTTTGAGAGCGTCTGCCATGTAAGCAGGAGATCCCGGGTTCGAGTCCCGGTCGGGGCACACATTTTCAGCTGTCCACATCGAGGTATAACAACACCACCTGTCGGCAGCTGAGCTTGTCAGTTAGTCATAGATAATATGTGTTTTGATGCGACGTGTGTGAACAGCGACTGGGAGTGCAAGCGCATGTAAACAGCAAGGAAAACACAATAATAACTTCTCCAGAAGATGATGAGTATGTCACTCGTCGAAACGTCGCAGTTTGAAGACACCGCCATCCGGCTGGAAGCCCGAGAACTCTTCGCCAACAATAACATCGTTTTTCTGAGTGGTGTGGTGAGGTGCCGTAGTTTCAGTTGTGTTTTCATATGACAGGACTGTTGAGTCGTTTCGTTTTAGATTCGAACCAGCGATCTACGGACACCATCTTATAAAAGTCGGCGGTCTTCAACTCTAACAGCCTTTTTTTTTTCGTTTGATCTCATTTTGTTCCACATTGTTCGTTGAATTTGTTTGAGGCGGACGTCCGAAGGCACCCGTTTAAGTTCTATGTTCACCCACTCACTCATATTTTTGTTACAGACGGTAGCTAACCCCTCTGACCGAACACACTGAGCTACTGTGACGGCTACAACTCAGCTACAGAATAATTGAGGTGAAGTTCGGCAGCACGACAATTTTCGCTTCGTGGTTAATGTCGTGGAATGACGCTATCCTTCGTTGTAACAGTGGGACAGCGTATCTCGGAGGCGAGTTGATGTTAACTTCGCTGTGCAACACATTTTTAATGAAAATAGTAAACTCTTGGGTCGACATGGTAGCAATTTTCCGGCACTGTGCAACCACATTTTGAGCATATTCTAATTCTCTGGAACACTCAATGAAATCTGCTGGTTTCACGGGACAGAGCGGATCAGATTGTGGAAAGGTGCGAAGACCAGTTAGTCTTAGTTACACAAGAACACAAAAAGTGTATTGCCTTTAAAACACAAAATCATTCCTCTTTAAAACAAGGAACAATTCACGGCTGATTGCCAAAGAAACTTCTCAATAACAAAAAGCACTCCGTCTTCAGGCCACAAGTGGCCCATCGGAACCATCCGACCGCCGTGTCATCCTCAGTTGAGAATGCGGCCAGGAGGGGCATATGGTCAGCACACTGCTCTCCCGGTCGTTATGATGGTTTTCTGTGACCGGAACCGCTACTATTCGGACGAGTAGCTCCGCAATTGGCATCTCCAGGCTGAGTGCACCCCGTAAAATGGCAACGGCGCATGGCGGCCTGGATGGTCACCCATCCAAATACCGACCACGCCCGACAGCGCTTCGGTGATCTCACGGGAACCGGTGTATCCACTGTGGCAAGGCCGTTGCATCTCAATAACAAAGGGTTCAAATAATTCATTTTAAAACACAAGGATTTAGACAAACGCCTGAAGGCCATAATTACGTAAAATTAAAATATCTTCTCAGCTGAAGGTCCAAGTAACATTCTAGATGACCAGAGGAAATTGTTTAAAAGGCAAGCACTTACAAATTTCGGCTAAAAGCCATATTAAGGAATATTTGAAATAATTCTTCAGCTGAAGGCCCAATAATATTTAAAAATAATAAAAGGCAACCTTTTACCCAGTACAACAGAAAGCCATCTTAAGAAAAATTGGAATATCTTCACGGCTGAAGGCCCAAACAATTATTGTAAATAGTTAAAGACAAAACTTAAGATGAGCATTTGCACAGTACGGCTGAAAGCCACAAATTTTAAAACAAACGCGGCTGAAGGCCTAAATACAGAGCTAACAAGAATTTTAAATAAAACGCAGCTGAAGCCCTAATCTTAAAATACTCCACATAAGGTTCGGCTGAAAGCCATATACTGAACATAGAACAGACCAAATTAATACACGGCTTAAGGCCTGGCACAGTACTTGCGACAAAAGAAAATCATAATCACAAACAAGAGAACAGTGGTGCTCAGAAGTGTTCCAAGGGTCGGGCTGGAGAGGAAACCCTAACGCAAGTTTAGGTGAGACAGGCAGCCAAGTGTAATACTAAACGATCGGGTGGCAAGAAGACCCAGGGACGGATGAAGGACCAACCAACAAGCTAATCAATTCCCTTCCACCCGACCAACGGCACCACAACCGAAAATATCTGCGAGGTCGAAGATACCAGCAGCACTACGTCTTCAAATATTGGCGCTGAGATGCAGCCAAGGCACAATAATCACTGAAAAATAAGAAGAAAGACTGTGGAACTACACGCCGTGCTGGAGAGCATCAACTGGCTACTCCAGCATTCATCTGCTCAGTGGAAATCGCAGAAGCTACACATAGTTCCACGTAAACACTTGCACCAAGAACTCCGACAATCGTAAAACCAGTCACCGTGGATCAACTGGGAGAAATTACAAGTCGACACAAACACAGAGATTCCATAAGCGGTGAGCGACCAAATACACGTCGTTCGTTGAGACGACAGACCGAATGGCCAACGAAGGTCGTCCCCTCTGAAGGTATGAGTGTCGGGTATGGTCGGGCGAGTCTTGGCTGCCCGGAGCTCACTACAACTCCAACCCAACTCGACGTCCGTAGGTAACTCGAAGACACGGCGACCCAACCATGCAGAACTCTTGGCCACTGGCCACGACATTTCTGCACAATGAAGGACCGACCCACGTCCGGCAAGATGAACAACTGACGAGGCCCAGAAATGGACAAAAGACCAAATACGCGTAGTCTGATAAGACGACTGACCAAACGACCAACCCAGGTCGTCCCTACTCAAGTTATGTCGGCAACGGTCGGGCGAGTCTTGACTGCCCGGAGCTCACTACAGATGCAACCCAGCTCAACGTCCGTTAGGAACTCGAGGACACGTCGAGCCGGGCCAACGCCGACTCCAAGGAAGGCCTCGGTGCTTGTTGGTGATGTCACGTCAGCTAGGCATGGCGAACGCCAGGTCTGTTGCAGGCAGAAACACCTTGTCGTGCTCCTCCCTATAAATCTCTTATTTTTGATCAAAATGTTTGGTATTGTTTTGGATTCTGCAGTTTTATTTAGATGAAAGATTTTCTTACTATAGTAAAGCTACAAATGAACATCATAGTTCTGTATTACTGAATCCTGTCGAAACAAACGTAGATTAGTATGAGAAGACGCTTTGCCCCATTGCAAGCTTCGGAAATTTTACATTCAAGTAACTATATTTACTTCATCCATTTTGGTATCGAAACGTACCCCAACCGCCTTACAAAGAACTCGTTTCTTTTATTTATTTATTTATTATCGTTTGGCATCGTCACTTGAAATGTGAACTAATTTACATGTGTAAATGTCCAACTGTTGCCAGTCATTAGACTGCAGTCGTTTTCAACGAAAGGAATTCTAAACAGGAAACAAAATAGCTTCATACATCGAAAATACTGCTGAGCTTAAACTTTTTTAAACAAGCACATTAGAAAAGATAAATATTCCCCTCTTGCAACTGAAAGGAGAAACTTTATAAGATAAAAAAATTTTATTTGATAAAACAAGTGTCTCTCTTTTGCCTCTTCTTCTGTACCCCAACCCCTCCCCCAACGTGTGCAATCGCCAGATATTTCATTAACATTCAGTGCTCATCACCCCATAGTCAACCAAGATACGTAAAGAAGACCGCCAATATGTTCACAGTTTCTTGTAAAAGCAACCCAGTACAAACGTAACTTCCTCCGATTATGTAAAGAAGCACGAATTCTGTTCCTGCTGCACCATGAAGTTCTTTTACACTCCTGGAAATGCAAAAAAGAACACATTGACACCGGTGTGTCAGACCCACCATACTTGCTCCTGACACTGCGAGAGGGCTGTACAAGCAATGATCATACGCACGGCACAGCGGACACACCAGGAACCGCGGTGTTGGCCGTCG